>NW_024063082.1:5175000-7637500 GCF_006381635.1 Hibiscus syriacus | reverse complement strand
TTGCCAGTATACCGCTGAAAAGTGCCTCTGCTTTTGCTGGTGTAGAGCGCTTCCTCTTCACCCTTCAGCGAGACTCCTCCCATTTGCTTGGCCATGGCTTCTTGACCTGCAAGCAAATTTTTGAACTCAACAAGCGATGGTTGTGTCGGCCATCCCTGTACAGCGGCAACAAACCCTCGATATTCGGGTCTCAAACCATGGACAATTATTCTTTTTATCATGGCTTCCCCAATAGCAGCTGTCGGATCTAATTCTGAAATTTCACGGCATATCGACTTCACCTTGTGAAAGTATTGGGCAACCGCCATGTCGCGTTGTGCCATTGATAGAAGTTCATTCTCAAGAAGTTGCAATTTTGTATCGTTCCTCTTTGAAAAGAGTGTAACAAAAGTGTCCCATGCTTCCTTTGGTGTTTTAGCATCCCGGATGTGCTCCAATATTTCTTCTTCAATTGTGGTCTTTAAAGCAAACATTGCTTTGCCTGCTTTAATTTTCCACTTTCGCAAGATTCCATTGGCATCTTCTGTCGCCGGTTGTATAACTTCACCACCACCGACAACCTCCCAAAGGTCTTGACCTTGTAAGTATGACTCCATACATGTTGCCCACGTGTTGTAGTTTTTGTTGTTGAGCTTCTTGATTCCTCCAACTACTTGAAGATCACCCATCTTAACGGCAAGGCTTTGACTACACCGAACAAGCTTGAGTAACAAACGTGCAGAGTACTAAATTACTCTAAACACAAAGAAGCTCCACAAGGTTTGTAATAACCTCGACAATAACTCAAGAAATATTTTCTGATGTGGAAGATCAGTTAAAAACTGCAGCCACAGAGCATACTCAGAATTTCAAGAGATCTTTAAAACTTGGCTCGGATACCAATTGTAGAATCAAAATAGAGTAAAAACTCTAATTGATCGAGAAGAAAAAAAAACTCTCTTTAGAATAATCTCACAAAATTGCTAAAGGGAAAAACTCTTAAGAAAGCTTTCAAATGCTTATAATTAAGCTTTAATTGTTGGATGATAAAACTCAAATACAAGTAGGGTATTTATAGGTTACAAGAAACAATCTAAACCACTCATTAAAATAAACACTAAATAATCTAAACCATTGAAATTAAAACATGAGAAAAATACTTAATTTTCACCTAACTAAATTGATGTAAGCAATGACATCAAAACTAAATTGATGTAAGCAATGACATCAAATTAATTTTTGCAGAAACGACCCTATTGACAAATCGATACCGGCTTATTGAACCTACTCAGGCTTCTCACACAATATCTGTAGGTGTTTGGTTTATGCATTGTCACCTGGAGCTGCATACAATGTGGGGTCTAAAGATGGCTTTCGTTGTTGAGAACGGAAAGTCTCCTGAAGAGTCTATTATACCTCCACCAAAGGACCTTCCACCGTGCTAGAACATCGAGAAAATCGATTACTAATTCTTTCACGATGGAGGAGCAAAGAATTGTTCCTACATATTATGTATTTATTTCATTTTTTTTCTTCTTCTGTAAATTGCTCCCCTTTTGCAGTTCCAGGCTATTATTTCCGGATCAAAACATCCCATGATCAAAATGCTTTATTTGAGATTGTTTTCTCCATTTATGAAATACCGAGATTCATTCATTTATGAAATACCAAGTTTCAATAATGAAGCTTTCATATACTTTCTTTTCTTGACAATAGTCCTTTCATTTTCGATTCGATTACTTTGACTGTTGATATTATCTAGCAGTACTAATGCAAAAATCTGAAAAGAAAAAAGATTTTGTTTTATTTATATAACATCAAAAGATATCATGATACAAATGCCAGAAATTAAAACATATTTTTCTATTAATTGACGTTCAAAGCTTCAGGTACTACCACCTCAATATTTTCACAGTTTTGTTGTCTGCTTACGGAAGATGGGGTTGCCCTCAGATCGGAAGGCTTCGATCGTTTCGAACAACAAGATTGTGACTTGTTAAATCCTAACCTTCTAGTGAAATTCTTCCAACTGCTCTTGGTTTTCACCAGCTTCTGGATCTCCTCTTTCATACTTGAACAATCCTTTTCGAGCTTGGAAACTCCATGCTTCAAATCATCCTCGCCATCATCAGTTTCACCATGTTCTGCAGAGCCTATAGGATGAGACTCATCTTCCTTGAGTCCCAAGTGTCCATTAGGTTTTACTGAGTTTTGAGGTTATCAGATTCGAAGAACCATCCTGAAATTGATGTTCGTAGACGTAGTTGTTCGAAGAAAAGTACTTGGACGATCATTTGAAGTGGTAGCCTCTTGTTCTGAGCTGCATGTGTGCTGGCTTCAATTGAGAGCTTTTGACAGTTATCAATCTACATAGTTGCTCTCTTTCTGTTGGTTTTTGGCAAAAGTCCCACATTGGTTGTGTATAAGGAGGAGGGGAAATTCTTTTGTTATAAATAAAGCCCTCCTCCTCTTTAGTTAATCATCCCACAAATATAAGCCTTCTTCTATTTTAAAGGCTATTTGTATTCTTTCTCTCTTTGTAATATTTCCTCTATTAGTGAAATATTTTGGTGTTCTCTTTTATGTCTATTTAATAGCTATTGTCGGGTATAGTTGTTGTCAATTATTGTCCTATTAAAATTACTTGTCTTGGTAGTTCTGTCTAAGGAAAGTGGGTTTTAAGAGGGACCATTGTGACCCCTCCTCTTTCCTGGGAATCTACCTTGGGGTGATTTTTAGTACAATCGTTTTCACACTAGTCACCTAGATAATAGTTTTCAAGGTGAATCTGTTATTGGTGGAAATTAACCCGAATTTCACAACAATTGGTATCAGAGCTCTTGGTTTATTTTAGTATGCTCTGTGGTTGCGGCTTAGGCTGATCTTCCACATCAGAAAAATTTCCTTGGGATAATTGACATTCTGCATTGGCAGCTATTAAATAGAATTTGTAGCAGAAATGGAAGACGCTTCTTCATCTTCAATTTTGGCAAGAAATGCTGTGACAAATGTTAGATTTGCAGTGGAGATTTTTGATGGCACCGGTCATTTCGGCATGTGGCAAAGCGAGGTTCTAGATGCCCTATTTCAGCAGGGTCTAGACATTGCTATTGAAGGAGAGAAACCAGATGATGTTGAGGAGAAAGAATGGAAGAGGATCAATAGAATGACATGTGGTACTATTCGATCGTGTCTTTCTAGAGAGCAGAAGTATGCATTTTCTAAGGAAACTTCTGCAAGTAAATTGTGGAAGGCACTGGAGGAGAAATTTTTGAAGAAAAGCGGTCAGAACAAACTCTACATGAAAAAGAGACTGTTCCGCTTCAACTATGTACCAGGTACCACTATGAATGATCACATTACTAGCTTTAATCAGCTGGTGACTGATCTGATGAATATGGACGTGACTTTTGAAGACGAAGATCTGGCTCTGATGTTGATGGGATCACTTCCTGATGAGTTTGAGTATCTTGAAACTACTCTACTTCATGGGAAGGTTGATGTGTCTCTCAGTGAAGTAACTGCTGCCTTGTATAGTTATGAATTGAGAAAGAAAGACAAACAAGAAAACACAAGTGTCGAAGCATAAGCTCTTGTTGTTAGAGGCCGTTCCAAGAGTCAGAATAAAGGAAGTAGAGGGAGATCGAAGTCAAAGTCCAGATTGAGCAAAGATGAATGTGCCTTTTGTCGAGAAAAAGGGCACTGGAAGAAAGAATGTCCCAGGCTAAAGAATAAAGGCAAACCTGAAAGGGGGAAGACTGTCTCAGAATCAAATGTGGTCGAGTATGATGATGGAGATTCAGATTTCGCATTCGCTGCTACGCCATCAACCAGCTGTTCCAGTTCATGGCTGTTAGATTCAGCTTGTAGCCACCATATGACCCCCAATAGAGAATGGTTCTTTGATTTTAAAGAACTAAAAGGTGGAATTGTCTACACAGCAAATAATTCCCCTCTTGACACACTTGGGATTGGTTCAATTTGCTTGAGGAATCAGGATGGATCAATCAGAACCTTAACAAGTGTCCATTATGTACCAGATTTAATGAGAAATCTCATCTCTGTGGGAACCTTAGAGTCAAAAGGTTTAGAAGTGAGGTCAAAAGATGGGATTATGAGGATTATCTCTGGTGCACTGGTGATAATGAAGGGAATCCGAAAAAGAAACAATGTGTATTACTTTCTAGGTAGTACAATTGTTGGGACAGCAGCAGTGGCAGCTTCTACTGATGAACAGGAGTCAGAAGCAACCAGGTTATGGCATATGCGCTTGGGGCATATTGGTGAAAAATCCTTGAAATTACTGATAGATCAAGGATTATTGAAGGGTGCTCGGGCTTGCAAATTAGCTTTTTGTGAGCATTGCATCAAAGGGAAGAAGACGAGGGTGAAATTTGGAACAGCAATCCATTATACTAAAGGTATTTTGGATTATGTTCATTCAGATGTATGGGGGCCTTCCAAGACAACTTCATTGGGAGGAACACACTATTATGTTACCTTTGTTGATGATTTTTCCCGGAGAGTTTGGGTGTATCCAATGAAGACAAAGGATGAGGTGCTAGGATTTTTCCTTAAATGGAAAAAGATGATGGAGACTCAAACAGGAAGAAAAATCAAACGTCTCCGTACAGACAATGGTGGAGAGTACAAAAATGATCCATTTCTGAAAGTCTGTGAAGAGGAAGGTATTGTTAGGCACTTCACTGTCAGAGGTACACCACAACAGAATGGAGTGGCAGAGCGTATGAACCGGACATTAGTGGAGAAGGTTCGGTGTATGTTGTCTAATGCTGGGTTAGGCAAAGAATTTTGGGCTGAGGCTTTGGTCTATGCTTGTCACCTTGTCAACCGCTTACCATCGACTGCTATTGGTGGTAAAACACCATTAGAGAAATGGTTTGGAGTACCTGCTACAGATTATGATTCCTTACATGTGTTTGGTTCCACTGCATACTACCATGTTAAGGAGTCAAAGCTGGATCCAAGAGCAAAGAAGGCGATTTTTATGGGGATCACCTCTGGTGTGAAAGGCTATCGTCTTTGGTGTCCAGAAACAAAGAAAATAATCTTCAGCAGGGATGTTACCTTTGATGAATCTACCATGTTGAGAAAGGTGACTTCAGAAAAATTGGAGCAGACAGATGGAACTCCCAAAAAGGTGGAGTTTGAAGGAAGCAAATTTGTCCCAACCAGTAAAGAAAATGATGTTGACTCTCCTATGGTAGAAGAAGAGTCAGATGAAGAAGAGGTTCAGACCCAAGAACCTCCACAGCAATATGAATCAATTGCACTCAGAAAGGGAAAGAGGACCATTAGACAACCTGCTCGTTATGCTGATATGGTCTCTTTTGCATCACCAATTGCAATTGATGACGTTCCTGCCACTTTTAATGAAGCAGTTCAAAGTTCAGAACATAAAAAGTGGAGGATTGCCATGAATGAAGAAATGCAATCCCTTCAAAAGAATCAGACGTGGAAACTAGCTAGTCTTCCGAAGGGAAAGAAGGCAATTGGGTGCAAGTGGGTATATGCAAAGAAAGATGGATTTCCTGACAAGAATAACATCCGCTACAAAGCAAGATTGGTGGCTAAAGGCTACGCTCAAACGGAGGGAGTTGATTATAATGAAGTATTTTCTCCAGTTGTAAAACATTCCTCCATCAGAATTTTGTTGGCTTTGGTAGCGCAGTTGGATTTGGAACTAGTTCAGATGGATGTAAAAACTGCATTTTTACATGGAGACTTGGATGAGGAAATCTACATGACTCGGCCAGATGGATTCAAAGTTGCTGAAAAAGAAGAGATGGTGTGCAAATTAGAAAAATCGCTGTACGGATTGAAGCAATCTCCAAGGCAGTGGTACAAGCGATTTGACAAGTTTATGATAGGGCAGAAGTACACAAGAAGCAAATATGATCATTGTGTGTATTTACGCGAGCTAGAAGACGGATCCTATATATATATTCTTCTTTATGTTGATGATATGATGATAGCTTCCAGGAGTCAGACAGAAATTGCGAAACTAAAGACTCAATTGAATAGGGAGTTTGAGATGAAGGATCTTGGTGAAGCGAAGAAGATTCTAGGCATGGAGATATCAAGGGATAAGAAATTGGGGAGGCTTTGTTTGTCTCAGAAAGAATATCTGAGGAAGGTATTAAAACGTTTTGGCATAAATGAGATGTCAAAACCAATTAGTACACCTCTTGCTCCTCATTTCAAGCTCGGTGCATCCATGTCACCTAAGGATGATGCAGAACGGGAATACATGTCAAAGGTTCCGTATGCAAGTGCTGTTGGTAGCTTGATGTATGCAATGGTGTGTACGAGACCCGATATTTCACAGGCAATTGGGGTTGTGAGCAGGTATATGCATGATCCTGGAAAGGAGCATTGGCAAGCTGTGAAATGGATTCTGCGGTATATTCTGAATACCGTAGATGTTGGTTTGGTCTTTCAGCAGGACAAACAAGATGGTCAGTGTGTAGTTGGGTATTGTGATTCAGACTATGCAGGTGATTTGGACAAGCGTCGATCAACTACTGGTTATGTGTTTACATTTGCAAAGGCACCAGTCAGTTGGAAGTCCACCTTACAGTCAACAGTGGCTTTGTCTACTACAGAGGCAGAGTATATGGCAGTTACAGAGGCTGTGAAGGAGGCAATTTGGCTTCAAGGGTTGCTTGGTGAATTGGGAATGGAACAAAAGAACATCAAAGTGCACTGTGACAGTCAGAGTGCTATTCATTTAGCAAAGAACCAGGTTTACCATGCAAGGACGAAGCACATCGATGTTCGATATCACTTTGTACGAGAGATTCTAGAAGAAGGTGGAGTCATAATCCAGAAGATTCGGACCACTGAGAATCCTGCTGATATGTTGACAAAAGTGGTAACTGCGGTCAAGTTTAAACATTGTTTAGATTTGGTCAATATTGTTACAAATTAAAAGATTGTTTTTTTTTAGAGATGTGTGTGGAATTTGCCAAGGTGGAGATTTGTTGGTTTTTGGCAAAAGTCCCACATTGGTTGTGTATAAGGAGGAGGGGAAATTCTTTTGTTATAAATAAAGCCCTCCTCCTCCTTAGTTAATCATCCCACAAATATAAGCCTTCTTCTATTTTAAAGGCTATTTGTATTCTTTCTCTCTTTGTAATATTTCCTCTATTAGTGAAATATTTTGGTGTTCTCTTTTATGTCTATTTAATAGCTATTGTCGGGTATAGTTGTTGTCAATTATTGTCATATTAAAATTACTTGTCTTGGTAGTTCTGTCTAAGGAAAGTGGGTTTTAAGAGGGACCATTGTGACCCCTCCTCTTTCCTGGGAATCTACCTTGGGGTGATTTTTAGTACAATCGTTTTCACACTAGTCACCTAGATAATAGTTTTCAAGGTGAATCTGTTATTGGTGGAAATTAACCCGAATTTCACAACACTTTCAACATCTGTAATCCATGGATGTGCATGCAAATTGTGAATTACTTAAAACGAATCCGGGTCTCGTACCCTTAAGAATTAACAACATTGAAATCAGCCATAGGAGATAAGACTATCTTCAAGTATATGTCAATTGCTTGACAGAGGCCATCATCGAGTGGTCTCGCATAATCCGGGATGCTAGCAGCAAGTGTCACGAACTTGGGAAGCTTGAAATTAACATCCGGTGCACTTCTGCTAAAAATTCGTCTATCAAACAGGCCACCATTTTCATTGGCCCTAATGAATCAGATCCGCTCATTAACTGTCTCTCCTCGACTATGTTAGCTGGAGTCGCTATAGCTGAAGCCTGCTCTACTAACAGGAAATGATCCAGAATTCTCTGAACACAGTCGATATCATAAAGAGTCTTGGAATAACTCATATTCGGTATGAGCAAGTCAACAAGAGAAGCTTGATCCAACTGCACTCCGACCCTCTTCTCCAAATTTTCTCGGTACGATGGACTTGCATGCGGTACCATAGCCGTACGAAGCAATCTAATGAAGAACTTGGATGACGTGACTCCCTTCTCGTTAGGAATTAACCATACAATCTCTTCCAAGAGAGCCCTTTGATTGGCTTCCGAAGGTTTTGGAATCTTCGTCCCCTGATTCACATCGTCCAAGCTTGATTGTCGATTCATCAAGGGAAGATAACTCCTAGCATAGTGTACCACCAATGCAGCAATGCTCTCTGGCCTCATGCCTCTTAATTCATTAGCTAAAATCAGTCTTTTGTATATCGGTAAACTAAGGAACGTTACGTCTTCGTACCACCTATCCTTACCGGTAGATTTCGTTCTAGTCAGATTCGATATTCCGTTCCATAAGCCAGTATTTTCTGGACTCTGCTTGCTCTCACGTCCCGCCAAAGGCCAGCTGTATAAACTTGGATCCTCATAAGCCTTCATTGCCAACGAATTGATGCACCTTGACACAATCTGGAGTTCTTCAGCATATGGCTAACTTCTTCAAATGCTTCAAGAGCTCTAATTGAATCCGCCCAAGTACTGAGTACTTCGTCAAGAAAAGACTCCGTTTACAAAACAAGATTCTCATCTCCATAATCATCGGTCATCTCGAGATACTCCGCTGCACATCGAACACTAACAACATTGTGTGCAGTGAGTTCGATTTTAACACCATAGCAAAACTTCGATATAAGCTCGAAAGCTTTGGCACCACCGGGTAAATCATCAAGCCTCAAACTAAAACTAGTTCCATCACCAGTAGAACACTCTTCAGTAAGCCACCTTAGCATCCCACTTCTCGAAAGCAACGGAAACTGCAAATCGATATTGAAACGAACCATTACCGAATCAACTTAGCTCCAAAAAACAGCCATTTCAAAGACAAAATACAGCTGAAATGACACACCTTGTGGAGATGGAAAGACATTTCTCCAATGTTAATGTTAACATCACCAGGAAGTCCAGATGTACAGAACCTGGAGAAAAGGAAGAACGGTAATCAACATACATGAATCCGAAGATTGTGAAAAATCGACATCCATGAATCGGAACTCACATCCATTTCCCAATGTAAAGAGAAGAAGAAAGCTTACCAAGAGTGATCTTCACGATGAAATGCTTCAGACTTGGAACCCAACCTCAAGAGTGCCATTATTACTATTATTATAACTTTTTAATAGACAACCTTGAAACCATGAAGAAAAAAACAAGACGGAGGAAATGAATGAAGAATCATCGTCAACTTGAAAGAAAAAATGATTTAAGTAAAGCAAAAATAGTAGGGTTAGCGAGTCTGGAGGGAACTTGTGAAGAAATATAAGGGCGTAGTTTCCATTTGGCTTGCTTAGGAGATAGCACTTGACTTTCTTCTCCTCATTTCTATCATGCTTTAATCATTCTTTGTTATATCATCACATCTCAGTTTATATCCTTTACTTAATCACTTTTTACATTTTAATCAATCTCTCGCACCATTTGAGGTCTAAACTTTCATTAAATCATGAAATTTATAGTATCTAATGCTTCGATTAATAGTATTTTAATCGAAATCCATGACCTATTCAACATCGTTTCAATCTAATTAATTTAATTAAACCATATCAAAGGATTTGATGAGAAAAATAAATAAAGTTTAAATGTATTATACATTTTAAATTATAAATTTATTTTCAAACAAATACTTCAAACTCATCATATTCAAAAAAAAACTCCAATCCTCGTTAGATGATAGATTTTTTTTATATAATTCCATAAATTTTAAATAGGTTTTGACAAAATCTAAATTGACAAAGTGGTAAAAAAAATAGTGAGACAAGTTTATTAATGTCTAGAATAGTTATAAATGATACCAGAGAATGATAATTTTAGATGAAGATTGAAAATAAATAAATAAAATCTAACTTTTATTGAAAGAAATAATAAAATAAAAATAATATTTTTTTAAAATTTTTATGTCAACATCAAAGTACGATCATATATTAACAATTTAATGACCCTATAATAAAAACTTGGGTTTTAGTGATAAAAAAAATATGTTATTCTTCCCATAAGTTTAAATAGTTATGAGTAGATATTACCTTATAATCATTTTAAATTATTATAAAAAAAATTTAAAGTCTAAAGTTGAATGACTATTTTGTAACTTTTATATCTTAATTTGTTGATTTTAAAAATAATTTAAAGTAATTAAAAAATAATTTTTGAATTAATCATTGACAAAAACACCAACAACCATTAGGGGTGAGCATTCGATCGAGTCGAGTCAAAAAATTTCGAGTTACTCGAGTTGACAAGTCATATTTTGTGACTCGAACTTAACTTGATTTTTTTTCAAGTCAAGTTTGAGAAATTTGAATCGAGTTATTCGACTTTCTATACAAATTTTATTATAATTATAATAATAATATGGTAAGGATTGATTCTAATTTTTTGTTTTTCTCTAATCATACAAGATATATATATATATATATATATATATATATATTTCTTCATATTCTTTAAACAATATAATGTTATTTAATATATCAAATACAATCTAAAATTATAAAATACATTTACAATATTATACTTTAAATATATATATATATATATATATTGAGGGTAAAATATTGATAAGAGTATAAAAGAGTCAAGAAATTGTTGGCAAGAAATAATTTGCAAACAATTGCAATCAAAAGACTAAATTGAATAAAATGCAAAGGTAAGGGACTAAATAAATAAGAGAGAGTATATTTTTAGTAAAAAACAAGAATTGATGTTACATAGGTATTCTATAGTGGTATAGGAGCATGTGATTCAAATTTGGTAAAAAAATGGACATAAAATGAAAGATGAATTGAAGAAATAAAGAAATCATGAAAAGTTGAGGACTAAATTGAAAACTAAAAAATTTGTTATCAAAAAGAAGAATTGAAAGCACATATGTATGATGATTTAGGAGCATGTGGTTCAAATTAGGTAAAATTTGACTTAAAATGAAAGAGCAATTGAAGGAATAAGTAAATCAGAGATTAAATCATAAAACTGTCAAAATAGTCGGTCAAATTTTCGATTTTTCGAGTAACTTGAAATTTCAAAATTATAACTCAACTCGAACTCGAAAACCGAATTAAAAATTCAAGTTGATTCAAATAACTTGAAATTAAAAAAATCGATTTTTCGAATCGAGTTGAGTTTTAATCACCCTAACAGCCGTGGACTTTTGAAGTAAAGTCAGCTACTAAAGTAAAGAGAGCTTAGTTAGCAGTTCGTTCTAGGACACGGGCAACTCAACCCACTTTTTCCCCTTTCCGAGTCAGCCGTCTGGGGGGCACCCGGTGGAGGCTCCACCGTAGACTGAGGCTGCGGTGCATGGTCCTAGAGTGAGAATGAAGGACGTTCAAGGCATGCCTGGGACTAAAGGTGGCCTTTTTCTCCGTATTTCTCAATTCAGTTTCGCCATCATTTCCGTCTCTGTGATGGCCACGACCTGTGGTTTCTGTCATTGGCATCACGGTGATGAATTTATGGAGTTTGTAGTTTTCGGTTATAGCACTGTGCAGCCTTTTTCGACTCTGTTGTGTTGTCAATTGCAGCAGCAGTGTAAATAGATCCAGTTTATGTTCTGTTTTGATAAAGCATTTTGCCATTTGTGGATGATTAGTTCAAGCTCTAAGTTCAATTTTGTTTCCTTTAGGTTGTTTTCGAATGTAATACCCTAGTATTGATGCTTTGATTGACAACCAGCATGCATGTCAACTACCATGCTCTAATTTTAGTATTTTGGCTGCTAGTAGGATACTGATTTTGGTTCATTGCTTACGAGATTTCAATCATATATTTAGATCAACCAAAAGCATGTCCATGTCTTCCGGGGAATGTTCTCAACTATTCTGTTTAAGCTCTCTATTTAAAACACTTATGGCATATTGGCATTGGCACCTTCACCAATCTCCATTGATTTCTTAGTTCTCTCTCTGTAAAACCCTTTTTCCTCCTCGGGTTTTATAAGCTCTCTTTTTTCTTGGAACAGGAGAAAGAGAGGTGTTTCCATTGTTTTAACCCTTGGTTAATCATCAACAAAATATCAGAATTTGGCTCTTCAACAAAATGACCAAGGAAAGTAGGAAAATAAGTTCTTGGATGGAAGTAGCTCCGGCTCTGATCATTCACCCAGAAAAGCCTTCAAGTTCTCCAGGTTTGGAAACCATTTTTGAAGATGTTGCAGAGGGATATGATGACACAGTTTGATATGTAACTATGTATGTGTGAATCCTTTGTCTTCTTAGCTATCTAAGTAATGTTTTCATGGTGTTTTGTTAGAACAAAGGGATTGAGAAAACTAAGCATTCATTGAATTAGCAATGTAACTGTAAATTTTGTAAATCATTCTTGTATTTTTTTTTTAAATCAGAGATATTCTTAAATCATGTTTCACTCTTAGCTTTACTGCAATTATGTTTGCACCATTTGAATGACTTTACTGCAAAAACTTCACATGCAACACAAAAAGAAACTAGGCAAAACCCACACAAATAATGTGCGAGCTTTTTATTCAAACAAAAGCTAAAGACAATAGTGGTTGCTTATTTTGCTGCTCAACCACACAAAGCAGTTTCCTCTCAACTTATCAGAAAGATGAGGGAAATTGACCACCATAACGACAATAACAAAACAAGACTAGTACACAGACCGACTCTTTTCCAATAAGACGGACAGAGTTCCACTATGTTAATGGTGGTGTCTCTAATCTCCCCACCATTGATGGACATAAACACCAGATCTTCTAAGGGCCTTGAAGAGATCCATGCAGTCTCCCTTCACCACTCCACCATTTTCGATTCGGTCCGAACAGTGTAGAAAAAGCTCATCGATGAAGCATATGGTTCCACTTTCAAACAAGTCCGAGAGTATTTTCAATTCCATTGCTCCTGCATTCATCTTCAGAACCACAAAGTCTGCATGCTGGACAGTTTCTTTAATCCAGAGAAGGAAGTTGAATCCTTCATCTTCAACAAACGGATCTGAATCATCAATAATATCGACATCAGTGGAAACCTTATTTCCAGGACTGGTTGAAACTCTATTTCCGGCAAGGCCCGGGTAGTAAACAAAGTTGATACCAGGCTTGTTGACATAGGATAGCATCACAGAAGTATTATGATCGACGAAATAAACATCAAAGGCCTTCCGATCCACAGGATATGACGGCAAGAACCAATCTGTAACATTGGAGTTCAAATGCTCACCTGCTCCAATATCAATATACACCAAACGTTGCTTATCAGATATGTTAACGAACTCAGGCAAATAAGCAATACTTCTTCCAAACCCAACCAGTTTCTCCTCCGAAAGAGGCTCAATGTTACCCATTATATCTTTGGAATTAGCCATAGTCGGGCAATCGGCCGGAAGCTGATACTGCTCAAAGTAAGTGGTGTTTTCGAGTTTCTTCTTGAATACAATCAACGTAAAGTTATCCACATAATCCACATGAACAACAGTGGAAGCTTTCAGTAAGGATGAAACCGGAGTAGCAGACCGGATCAAGTTAGTAGGTTCTGAACCACTAGGACCAACAAGCATGGACCCTATTCCACCGGGCTTAAGAACACGTTCAATCTCAAGCACGAGAATAGCAGGGGCCGAAACCTTATCCAGGTCCCTAGAGATGACAAAATCATAAGAATTGTCAACGTAATCGAGCTCATAAACAAATCTCTTGTGCTTGAGAGAGAAAAAGGGGTGCCTGTAAACCCCTGTAACATCAGAGAATCCCAAGTCTCTCAATGCCATAACAGCCGACACTGCGTCTTCACCGATACAAAGAGCTTTTGCAGTGTAACTCAACATTTGCTTTCCCATAAGCTCTTTAACCACGCTGGTCGTCAAGTTCATGTTTTGCTCACATTGAACCGATCCAAATGAACCCCAAAGTTTGGAGAACCAAAAGTTGCCTGGGAACATAATCGAGCTTGAAGAACGAGGTCCAATGGCACAACCTGCTGAGGTAGAAAGGGTATACAAGATATCTGGATCGGCCCCAGAGATGATTTGCAGCAAAGGAACAATCGATAAAGCAGCAGCAAGCATGAAAGCGCGTAAAAGGACACGCCTCCCAAAAGATCCACGAAATATGATCGACTTAAAGGTCTTAAAATCCATGGTGTTTTCAAGTAGCAGGGAGAAAGATCCAATATCAAAAGGAGAGGGTTGTTTTCTTTTTAATAAACTAAAATGAAGAAATCAAGAGAAATTGAAGCCAACGGGAACAAGAAGAACAAATTTAGCGAGTGCAAAACCTGGAGGATGTGTGATTTCCACCCACGAGGAGACCCATTGATCTTTGAGCAGTTAACCACACCTTCATTGGAACCCTTTTTCGTGACTTCACTTGAAACAGAACTCGATCCATTTCCCCCCCAGGAAACATCTCCCAATACTCGATCTTTAACCACACCGCGTCACATTCTTTGATAAACTTAACTTCGAATCTCAATCAGGGTTTTCAAGTTTTGATCAAAACAAAAAAAATGAAAACTTTCAGTGAAGGTTTCTTTCCCAAATGAGGAGATGCAGGAAGTGAAGTGTGAAAGGGAAGGTAAGGCTGTATTTAGCTGAGGCAACGGGAAAACGTGATAGATCTGAATCTCCCACCACTTGCGGCCAAGCAAAATAATGATTGTGGGGGCAAAGAGAACAGAGGAAGATGCTGGGGTTACGTGTTTTTGGGATTACGTGGCAGCTATAGGAAGCTTCTAATCTGTAAAGCTCAAATATCAAAGAGATTTGTAAACGATCACATATTTTTCTTCTCACAAAAGAGCATGGGATGTGGGACCGCCACCACATGATGCTCGGGGACTGACATGGTACAGTTTATTGGGGTCCACTTTTGTCTGTGCATGAACATAAACCCTTTTTTCAGACCACCTTAAATTGCTTGTAGAGCTGCCCATCATTCATTTTAAAGTAGTATCCTTTCCTCCTTTTTGGGTTCTTAGTTCTTACTGCCCCAAATCATGTTAAGATAGGCCCATAGTTGGGGGGAAAATGTAGCTCTAGTATGCAAGTAATTGAAGCTCAAGATAACAGTAAAATCTTATGTTTCAAACTAATCATCAAATAATTTGCCCAAATTTCAGGACAAACTTTACCAAGTTCAGTTTCATGAAGCTATTTGCATGTTCAACACCAGTTTTTCTTTTTAATGATGATCCAACAAAAAATATACTGTAATGGTGGTGATGCGTCACCAATAATAACTCACATGCACCTATGAGATATACTACAAATCGTAAAGGAGCAAGATTCATGTGATTCCTATCAAGTATCCTACGTATATTCTAGGGTAAACTAGATATATAATTATTAAAGTGTGAATGAATTTTTCATTTCTTCATTAAAGATTTAAAGATAATGAAATAATTGCTAACGTAATTGATTGACCCATTCTAAAATATAAACATGTCTGTGTTATTTTTTAAAATGACATCTTTAACATAAATTTTATCTAGCCCAGAGATGTGCTTCCAAAAGTTCTACAAGCAAAAATGCCAAATAAAAAAGAGGAAAAAACCAGTACATCTCGTCAAATTGAGAAATGAGAGATGTTATCTAGCTCAACGGGGGCAAGTCTACTCATTGGCATAAAAGAACTTGGCCCTAGAAATCAAGAATGATTGAACCAAGGCCCGATTTCACATGCCCATTGCCGTGGATCCCTACGCCGTTGGGTATAAGGGATGTTGCCATTCCAACAGCCATAGGTGGTGGTGGTGTTAAAGGGAATAATCCATTGTTATGTGCAGGGGTGGAACTACATTTATTCGAGAGTGGGCACATGTCTACCATGACATTCGAATTATTTTCGATTAATTATTTATTTTACTGATGCTGCTCGTCCTGAAATTTTATTTGTGCCCACTCGGCTCAATAAGTTTGTGTTATTAACACGTTTGATCATCCTGAAAAATATTTTGAATCTATCATTTGTTATGTGGATATAGTATGCGGACTTATGAGAGCAAATCATACAGCTTCTCGGAGATGTTGGCATTGCAATGCAGCTTTAAAGATGAAATCCATGGTTGCAATTAGAAGTTCATCATTTGAATCTACGGTTCCTACAGCTCACTGCCGCATTCTAGTTGGCTGAGAGCTCTAAATACCTGAAATAGAAGAAGACAACGAATTTTGTAAACAAAAAACAAATTTTAAAACAAAGTTACATTCAAATTTGAGACAAAAGTTCACATATACTATTTAAGAAAAACTCTCTTGTTCTCCTAAAACATCTTAATCCCAGTCCAAATATATTATTTAAGAAAAGAAATGAAGTCCATGACAACGAGTATGTTACATAAATTCGCTTTGCAGGCTCTGCATCTGGCTTTTGAAGTCGTTCAAGAAACGCATAAGCAGCCAGTGGATGCTCTGAATGCTCAACTAATTTAGGCGCCATGCAACTAGGTCAGGTTGCAGATGCTTCGGAGCTTTATCCAATATAACAATAATAGTCAATGAAGAAACATTTAAGGTTTAAGAAATTGGAGATTTAGGGTTAATAAGTAAAATTTATGTGCGTTTTTGATGGGAGTCAATTAGCCGGTTAAGATATTGATCAATGTAGTCAAACGGTGACACCTCAACGCCCCAAACATGCCAAGTCAGCTTCTATGACAGGGATAATAATGTTTAACGGCATAATGACCATTTTGTTACTTTTAATTAATGTTAATGCCCGTTTCATTAATACATGAGTGACTATTTGTATAGTTTACTCTATATTCTAAAAATAGCCGTTTGTACTTACAATGGAAGTTCTTTCTTCCTCCATATCTCTTTGGTGCTTCCAATGGCATCTTTGTCCTTGAATGGATTCAGTTGGTTACGCCTCATTGCTTCAAGAAAACCAACTGCATCCCGGGACAGAGCAAAGATTCTAATTCAAGGGTGCAAAGCACAATTAATAATAAAAAATGAGAGACAAAATTATAATAAATCAAAACTTGAAGGTCTAAATAGATATTTATACTGTATATTTTTTAATAATAAAAAAATTGGGGGACAGTGTCCCTGAAGCTGAAACTATACATAGCTTTGTCACTGACTGCATCACTAGCAAAAATCAATGTAACCCTTTGCCAGCATCTCTTGATGATGAGAATGCTCATTGTTTCTAGCTGGAACTGTTAATCTTGCTCGAAAGTAATAGTTTATCCTTGAAAACTGAACTTACTGCATAGAACATCATGAAAGTTGAACTCCCAGAAGTGAAAAAAGAAGAAGCCTTCTTTAAATATTTGAAACTTGCCTTTTCGTAAACATACATATGTCCATCAGCATGAGCAACCAAAAACGCACCATCATCTCCAGGAATCCATGCAATACTAGTACAGCCACTGCTGGAAACAATAGGCACTAATCAGATTGGAAACAGAGCTAACTCAGTTGAATACATCAATTCAAACTAATACTGAAACATTGAAGTGAAGCTGGATGATGAAGGTGTTGGAGTAGATGGAGCCGGCTTGTCTTTTAAATGCGCTAGGGTGACCTGCAAATTAAACTTTATTGAATACAATATCCAAGAAAACCAATACTGAAACATGAATATAACCCCAAAAAATCTGTTCATTCGGTGCTTAATTAAAATTTGACTTTATAAAAATAACATTAATTTAAGTCCTTAAAATTCAATCTTTCAACCACAACGTTGAAACTAATAATAAAAGCTGTTGATTTGAATAAATGGGTCACAAAAACTATAATTAAGTAGTGCTTCTGACTCGAGTGAAGTATCATAATCGGTATTTAGATGGTCGTTAACTAGTAATGGTGATTTTAGAGATATAAGTGATCAACATTGTCTCCAAAGACCATGTTACAACCATAGATATTAAGCGCAATCTACTCAAAATATAGTGTCATTTTAATGTCATTCCTTTAGAGGGGAAAAGAAGACAGAATTTCAGGTGAAATAGAAAACAGCCTCATGTATGATATATCATTCAGGTGACTAAGTTCCAATGTGGAGGAGTCGTGCCTGGAGCGTGCATGAACCATTATATGTTTGATGGCATTGATGGAATTTGTCAACTCATGGGGTGAAACAGCCCAAGGTTTGCCACTAACTGTGCCTCCATTCTCCGACAGAACTATTCTTAAAGCCCGAAGCCCGGCTAAGATTGAGCAGCTTCATCAGGAATTTGCTGAGATAGAAGACAAATCCAGTACTGGTGAACTCTACTTTGATGAAATGCTTTACAGATCTCTCTGTTTCGAGCCTGAGAAGCTAGAGAAACTGAAGAAAATGCCACGGAGGATAGTGTTCTCGAGAATTGTACCACTTTCACCTTTCGTGTGGACTGAGGGCTCGGACCAAGGCACTAAACTTGCTGTCTGGTCAACAAACTAAGCTTCTCTTTGCCGTTGATGACGGGTTTAAATTCAATCCATCCCTTCCAAAGGGCTACTTCGACAACGGCATTGTGTTGACAAACCATATGCCAAGCAGAAGAGCATCAAAGGTGTTGCGTCTCTTTTCATGAAAAGAATGTATATCCAGATATTGTTGTGGATATTTTCTTTTTTTATATTAGAGTTTAGGTAATTACAAAGTAGTATTTGTTTTAAGTACTCTCAATTATTTGATAATAAACGTTCAATCACTTTTGCATTTGTAGTTGCTTGTGCTCGAATAATAACCTCTAAGAATAACAACGATTTTTGCAGTTGTTGGTGCTCGAATCATAACCTCTAAGAATAACAACGATCTTTCAATCAATGAGATAAGTTGGTTCATGTGAGCGTACTAATATTTAAGTTTTTTTTCTTCTTTAATACATTTCCCTTTTAGAGTCACATGCACCTGAATCTACTTATAGAAAAAAAGGTTACAACTCACATACTCTTTAAATGTTCTTTTATGCCTCTTTAAATGTTCTTTTATGCCAGAGATGCCTCAACTTGGACCACGCCTCCATCCTGGCATATTGTGAGCGAATTTGCTCACTCTCCACCCTCGGCTTGACGACTTTATCTTTCGCTATCGCACCGGGTCTCTTTCCGTGCTTAACTGCAGCGACACCTACAGTCTCGTCACATCTCGATCTTGGATTGACTACTTTAGAACTTGTAGTCGCACCACTTTCTGGCCTGATGACATTGACATCTACAATCACGTCGGGTCTCTTTTCGGGTTTAGATGTCTTATCATCCGCAGTCGCACCTCGTCTTTCTCTTGGCTTGGTCTTATTAACACTCGCAATCGATCCAAGTCCCTTTTTTGGCTTGGATGTTTTCTCACTTGCAGTTGCGCCATTTCCTTTCTTGACGGTATTGACACTCACAATTGCGTCAAGTCTTGCTACTCCTACTTCTGGCTTGTCTGGCACAATTTTTTGGCGTTTTTACCAAAGTATCATCCTTAGATCCAATAATCAACTGTCATACACCTTTTCCCCTAATATTACTGATCTAACATCCTTTCTGACATGGTGGCAAAAAAGCGCGGATCGTCAGTAGCGCCTTCGCGGGATTCTGTCCGAGTTGGCATCACGTAAGGAAATGCGTGGATCGTCATCTGCTCTTTCTCTGAACCTCTGACACGTACGGAAGGCGCGGATCATGATTCATGCCTTCCATTATGCACGTTGAATTATTGGTACTACATTATTACCCGAGCATGAAAACTCGACTTTTAAACGCTCCCCCTCCCCTATAAATAACAACCCTCTGAATGCAAGCATCAACACACCAAAATTACTTGCTTATTTTCACTTCTATCAAGCTAAGTAGATTTTGTTATTGTATAAGGTAAAACAATTTTTTATTATATTATATTTATATTATATTTAATTATTTGAACAAATTTTATTGTACTAATTATTTTGTATTATTTTTTGTGGTTATAAAATTGGAAAGTGGAATCACACCTCGAGACATTTTGTTGATACGATAATAATATGAAATTTGTGTTATTTACATTATTGTGAATTTTTTAAAATTTTTTGGATTAGTTTATATTTTAATTCATATACTATTTATTTAATTAGATGTATTTCAGGTATTGTTTTTGCAGATATAAGACTCAATCTTTCAAACTCTCAAAATGAAGCGTATTTCAACTATTGTTTATTATGACGGAGAAATTCAGGAAGATGAAATCGTCGTCGTCTTCGCATCAAATCATTTTTTCAGAATATCCTTCAAGAGAAACATCACTCTTGAGGAGTTGATCACTAAAATTTCAAGGAAGGTTCATGTTGGAAGTACTAGAAGATTGTCCTCACTTTAGTACAGATTTCCAACCGTAGTATTTCTGTTAACTTATTCAGCCTTCGAACTCTCCAATGATGACGATGTTGCTATGATGGTTGATTCTAAGAATCAATATTCAGATGTCGGTACACGGACGTATGCAATATTTGTTGAAGTATATGTGGTTCGTGGTATGTCATTATGCTCCCACTATGGGCTGACTCAACAAGTTGATCAAGTTGATAGCCCAACTCAAGTAATGTGTAATGATTTTAACTCGTTAATGGGAAATCCACATCATGGTGATATCCCATCAAGTTCAATGGAGAGACATTCATCAGCAACTTGTTACGATCTGTACCGATGTGGCTCCACAAACAATCTGTATGGCAACATCGATTCTAGTTCAAGGGGAAGACATTCATCTGCCAAATTCTTTGACCTGAATATAGGATGCCCTCGACGTAGCAGTATGTGCAGTACCCATTTGACACGATGCCTTTAAGTTCCAGGGGGAGACATTCAACTGCGAGCTTCTTCGACCTCAATATCAAGATGCCTTCAAGTTCAAGGGGAATGCATTCAATTACCAGCTTGTTCGACCTAAATTTCGGTATCATGGAAGAACCCTCATCTCTACCAGAAGAACATCTTCGTCCACGAGTCGGTGGACGATGATACTGTGACGGTAGACGTCTTTATCAGAACCGATTAATGCTCTCGCCTCGTGCTTCCTCAGAAAGTATGAACGGTTTCACGTTCGTGTTGAACCACTCATAATAATCATTTGCAACCGAATAATGATCCACATAAATCGTTATGTACGGGATTACGTCCACGCCGATCCTCCCATATCATTACCCACTCGATCTGTTTCAACAGCCAATCGACTTCTTCTTTACCCCGTCTATCGATGATATGCATATCGTCGAGAAACTTAGGTTCTTCCGGAATATATTGTATAAAACCAAATTGGCAGAACACGCGATCAGTAGGATGTCACTCGACAATATTATAACATATCAGAGGGACCACCGCCATCCAGACATCTAATGGGCCTCTCAAGTGATGTTGAATGCAAATCATCATTTCTTTAGTAGAATAAGGAGTCCATTGAAGCTAAAACAAATATATATAATTCTTACTAAAATAATATTCTAATTATATAACAATAATTAAAAGTAAATAATAAAATTTAAATACATATCTCTATACCAATCTTTTGATCAATGAGTAGACAAATTTCTTCCAATTCATTCAGTAAATCCCGATGATCTTTTATTGCACTTGACCACCTATTTAATGAAAAGAATCATTATATACTCAACAAAATTATTTATATACGAATTCAGTATTGAAATTACCTCAATAAAAGCATGAAGACCAACGGGTTTTTCACGACCAGACATAAAAAGGGCATGCGGTACCACGCCCAAGACTGAAGAAGAAAGAGACATCCACCGATAGCATTTTTTTCGATAATCAGTTGCTTGACACATTTCCCTATACGTAAATGCCAAAATTACATAACCCCAACTAAGTGTGTCAGCAACGTGAAAATCTGCAATGTGACACAACCACATACAATGAACTTGGTTGCACGATTTATCGGGCATGAAGATCTCTCCGATGAGTTGTAATATGCAAGCTCGTGCATATATTTTAACATGTTCCTCAGAGGCGTCGCGACTCAAATGTTTAAAAGTTGTATCCAACGAATTTAATGGTATTCGACCACCGTTGAAATTAGGCGGGACACCTCCAAGATACTCCTCGTACAAGGAATGTCAGTCACCATCCGCCACCCCAGAAATCACATCCTCATCTATCGAAAGCCTCAAATGTATGGAAACATCCTCCAGCGTAATAGTGCACTCTCCACATGGAAGATGAAATGTGTGTGTCTCTAGTCTCCTCCTCTCAACCAGTGCACAAATAAGGTTAGGTTCAAGATTACAGTGCCCTTCATATTTCGCTACGTTACCGATTCCAGCCTCAGCTAAATACGGCTAGACACAAGTAGGTATCTATAACTTAACGTTGAATGGATCTAATATACAATCTCTATCTTAATTTAATAAATAGAATACAAATTAAAATATAAACTAATACTAAAAAATTAAATAAATAAAACATTCGTAAGAATTAAAATAACAACATAATTTAAAATTGTTATCGTATCAATAAAATGTCTTGAGATATTATTCTCATCTAAACGTAGCAACATGTGTTCTATTTTATTACTGCAAAAACTAATAAGATAGTAGGCTGCCCCCAACACTAGGTTGAGAGCAGCTTCCGTAGGAGACCTCCAAATTATGAAATGCCCTCCATGGGACTCGATCCCACGACCTCAAGGTTAAGAACCTTGTGCTCTACCAACTGAGCTGGATGACATTTCATAATATAATAAAAATATTTTACCTTATTAATATAAATATTGATAATAAAAAGAATGAGAGAATTTGAGATTTGAATGTGGTTTGAGAGTTGTGTTGAGTGTGATATTTATAGGAAGAGAGAAGGGGGAGACGAGTAATAATCAATGTGGGAGACGGACGATTGGGGAATTAAAGGAAAGTTGTGGATCATGATTCGCGCCTTCCTTACGTGTCAGAGTTTAGTGAAGGCGCGAATGACGATCCACACATTTCCTTACGTGGTGTCAGCTCGGACAAAACCTTGCGTAGGAGCGACTGACGATCCGCGTTTTATTACCATCGTGACAGAAAGGGTGCTAGATCAATAATATTACGAATATGCGCTTTTCGTACGTGTCAGAGTTTAGCGAATGCACGAATGACGATTCACATCTTTCCTTACGTGGTACCATCCCTAACAGAACTCCACGAAGATGAAGCTGACGATTTACACTTTATTACCACAGTATTAGAAATGATGATAAATAAGTAATATTACGAGAGATGGTGACTGACAGGTAATTATTAGGTCTAAGAGTTATATTTCTCTAAAAACGCCATTTTTTTCATCATCATCGACAAAGAACTGACCGTTGCAAAGATCCACGTGTCGCCTTGCTCATCCGCCTGTCTCCATCACTCATCTTTCGCCCTGATTCTTTCACTTATTTCCTTCACATTATTCCTTGTTTGTTTCCTCAGCTTTCCTTGTTTTAATCGTAATGAAAAATACTCTCTTCTCTCAAAAGCTCTGGAATTTCTAGTCTTTCTTCTTCAACAAATTCCTCTTCCCAAACAAGGAATTATTATTATTATCCATTTTTTTTCTTTTTAATGGGGTTTGGACAATAACCACAATCTGAACCAAAATAATGTTGCCCTTCTCTTACAAGGTCAAATCCATTGCTTCCCTTAGTTTCCTCTGTTTTCTCAGCACAATCTTTGGAACAACGGAATTCGATTTCGGGACATTAACTCTCAGCAGTCTAAAACTCCTAGGCGACGCTCACTTAAACAACGGGAGCGTGAGCCTCACTCGCGAACTCCAAGTACCTTACTCCGGCTCCGGCAGAGTTTTGTATTCGAAGCCGGTGAGATTCCGGCAACCCGGAACCCACTCCGCTTGTAGCTTCTCCACTTTCTTCTCCTTCTCCATCACCAACCTCAACCCTTCCTCCATCGGCGGCGGTTTAGCCTTTGTCATTTCCCCCGACGCTGAATTCGTCGGCTCTGCCGGCGGGTCTTTAGGTCTCCTCGATGAAAAGGGTCAAGGCCTGGGGTTCGTCGCCGTGGAATTCGACACTCTAATGGACGTTGAACTCAAAGACATTAATGGAAACCACGCTGGGTTGGATCTCAACAGTGTGGTTTCTTCTCAAGTTGGCGACTTAGGAGCTGTGGATATTGATCTGAAGAGCGGCGATCTCGTTAATTCGTGGATCGAATACGATGCTTTGTCGAATGCTTTTAATGTCTTCATTTCGTATTCGAATTTGAAACCCAAAGAACCCATTTTATCAATGACTTTGAATCTCGGCCAGTATGTTAATGATTTCATGTACGTTGGGTTTTCGGGCTCAACCCAAGGCAGCACTGAGGTTCACAATATAGAATGGTGGAGTTTTAGCTCTTCTTTCGAGTCAAATTCAGGGTCAACATCTTCTCAGACGCCACCGCCTCCGCCAACGTCTACTTTAATGAACCCAACAGCAAATACAGCTAATACCCCACCGCCTTCATTGGCTCCATCAGGTTCCGATTCCATTTACACCGCTCAAGGAAAGACCAGTAAGTCATCTTCTTGCCATAACCAGCTCTGCAAACAAGGTCCAGGGGCGGTTGCCGGAGTGGTAACTGCCGGAGCTTTCTTTTTGGCCTTATTTGCGACGGCTCTAATCTGGGTTTACTCTAAAAAGTTCAAAAAAGAGAGAAAATCTGAGTCTTTTGCGTCGGAGATCATCAAATCGCCAAAGGAATTCACTTATAAAGAGCTTAAAGAAGCCACGAGATGCTTCAATAGCAATAGAATAATCGGGCACGGCGCCTTTGGGATTGTTTATAAAGGTATTTTATCTGATAATGGTGATATTGTGGCAGTAAAGAGATGCAGCCATAGTAGTACTCAAGGGAAGGCTGAGTTTTTGTCTGAATTAACAATAATTGGGACTCTTAGGCATCGAAATCTCGTGAGGTTGCAAGGATGGTGCCATGAAAAGGGAGAAATTTTGTTAGTTTACGATTTAATGCCCAATGGGAGTCTCGATAAAGCATTGTATGAAGCTCGAACGCCATTGCCATGGGTTCATAGGCAGAAAATAGTCCTAGGCGTTGCCTCTGCATTGGCCTATTTGCATCAAGAGTGTGACCATCAGGTTATCCATAGAGATGTCAAGACCAGCAACATAATGCTCGATGAAAGGTTCAATGCAAAGCTGGGCGATTTCGGTTTAGCTAGGCAAGTCGAGCACGATAAGTCCCCAGATGCCACGGTGGCTGCAGGCACGATGGGATATCTAGCACCCGAATATCTTCTAACAGGACGAGCCACTGAAAAAACAGACGTATTCAGCTATGGTGCAGTGGTTCTCGAGGTGGCGAGTGGGAGGCGACCTATAGAGAGAGACGGCATGGGCAATAGTTTGAAATGCAATACCAATTTGGTGGAATGGGTTTGGGGTTTGCATCAGGAAGGGAGATTGTTAAATGCAGCCGATCCAAGGCTCGAAGGTGAGTTCGAGGAGGGCTTGATGAGGAGGGTTCTAATGGTGGGGTTAGCTTGTTCGCACCCCGACCCGATGGCTCGACCCACAATGAGGGGTGTGGTCCAGATGCTAGTGGGTGAAGCCGAGGTTCCCGTGGTTCCAAGAACCAAACCTTCAATGAGTTTCACCACTTCTCATCTGTTGTTGAGCTTGCAAGATAGTGTATCGGACTGCAATGGCGTGGTTACCATCTCTAGTTCCTCATCGGAAAATAGCTACATTGGCCCTGAACTAGTGTAAATCAGAGGTCAGAGATTCAACAATCTTTTTCCATCGACTCATGTTACTCATTTCTTCATTATATATGTATGTATGTATGTATGTATGACGGAATAACACAAGTAATGTAAGTGTTCAATAAATCTGGATTCATCGCTAGAGTAGGAGGCTGTTTGGGGACAAAGAAAATGGTTGGTAGGAGTCAATTTCTAGGTAAAGGGAATCTTAATTTTTTGTTTATGGAAGGTTGGATGGTTGCTTTCACAAGCAATCCCCCATTGTCAAAAACCGACACTAGAGCTTTGAGTGGAGGCTTGGTAAAGCATTGAACAGTTGCTGCTGAAAGTGGGATTAAGCTGTATTGACCGTTACTGTCCAAATCGATTTTCTCTTTTATTATTAATTTGGCATAATGCTAAATTTAGTCCCTATTGTTTATAAAGTGATCAATTTAGTTTATATTTCCTAGAGTAAACTACATATTTAGTCATCTATTTATTCATGTTGTTCTGTTTTGGTAGCAAACTATTTTTAAAAAAAAATCATTTCTAAACTTATATTTTGGTCATCCGCTATTAAAAATAAATAGAATTATTAACGTGATTTTTTCAATGATAGTGACATTATTTTATGATGATACGTTAATATTACCATTATTTTTTTAACATTGGATAACCAAAATAAAACTAAAACATAAATTTAAGTATGATTTAAAAAAAATAATCGGTGATCAAAATAGAACTGTAAGAATAGTTGGACAACAAAATATATAGTTTATCATTTTTTAATTTTTTAGCTTTAACCGTTATAATTTTCAAAATGACTTCTGGTTGTAGACATTATATTTTTTTTTATATATTTAATTATTGACATCTAACGTGCTAATTATTATATTAGGTGATATGATATATATCATGTCATCATCTTGAGCGACATAACATATGATACATCAATAGTTTAATATGAGTAGAAATGTTGCACCAGTAACATACGTTAATCATAGTCAATAAACAATTTTCAGTAAATAAAATATTTTTAAAAAAATAAAAAAATTCTTAAAAAGTAAAAATTAAAATATTTATTCAAGCATATATTGAGAACTAATTTTAGCATTGTGTCTATTATTTTTATCTCAACGACTTCTCTTCCCAAGTATATTTCACAATTGGTTATTACCTATCTTCCGAATCAATTGGCCGACGGCATAAAACAGCCACACCATCCGACCTCTGACTGCCCGGACCAGAACAGCTCTAAATTTGATGACCTGATACCGACAGTTGATACGTCATGCAAGCAGGTTTTAACTCAGAATCGTGTCTGCTTCATTATCCAGCTCTTACAAAGAGCCACGCCAGTTGGATAAAGATGCCTAAAATTATCAGTTAGATTATTATTTATTTTCAATTGGTTTAGACAAACAGTGTCGGTTTTGGATGTTTCCTTCTACTTTATAATAAGCAGCCTCAACCGTGTTTATTACTATTATATGTTGAAGTTGACAACAGTTTTGCTGGTTCCAATCCCCGTCTGATTATAACAATTTGTAGAAAAATAAAAATTAAATTAAATTATCAAAAAATAGGGGTACAACTAAGAGATTTCCCAGTAAACAACGAAATTGTAATGAACGCTTTTCAAATTAAATTTTTAATTAGACGTCGACCTATTTTGTCTTTTAAAAGATTTGTTCTTTTTTTTTTTAAAATATGATTTTTGGATATTTGATCTATCTAATTCAAAAGATCGATGAAAACTCTAAAAATTTAATTTTTAATAAAAAAAGCTACGAATCATTTTACAAGCTTAAGGATTGTTCTGATAAAAGAAAATTAACGATTTAAAGTTTGTGAAACTAAAAATTTGGGGGGGAAATAATTAGATAACCCATGTTTTGAAATTAATCCATACTATATTATTTTTTGATTCGTTGTTTTTTTTCATTAACTTCATATAGGACTTCCATTAAGGAAACTAAGAAAAAAAAACTTGGCTTGGCGGCTTGAGGGTTGCATTTTTATTCGTTTATGCCTAGGTATTCAATCTATCTAATTTAAAAAATTAATGAAAATTATAAAAAATAAAAATATCATGAATATTTTTACAAACTTAAAGATCGTTTCGAAAAAAATTAACAGTTTAAAATTTGTGAAACTGAAAATTAGGTGAAGAATTTAGGTAACCCATGCTTTATTGTTCTTTTATTAGTGTTTTTTTCCTCGTTAACTTCAAATAGGACTTCCATTAAGAAATTTAAGAAAACAACTTGGCTTGGTGGCTGCAGGGTTGCATATCCATTCATGATTCACCCATGTCTAGGTCTGACGTCTGAGTGCCCCCAGTAATAATTTTTAATATGTTTAACATAAAAATAAGTGTTTGAACTGTACCTCAAAAATAAATTTTTACATTTTATGTACAAGCTAAACAAAAATTGTAAAATTATGCCATTAATGGTTAAAATCTTTAAACTTCACAATTTAAAGTCTAAATTTCACTGTGTGTTCAATTTAATCCATATATTCACTAATATTTAAAATGTAAAAAAAGGGGATAGCCGAGTAGACAAACTTGTAAATGAGTTTGTTCATGAACATAAATGAACAACTTGATAAACTAGTTTATTCATGAACAACAACGAAACGAGTGGATAAACGAGCTTATAAATGAACTCATAAATGAGTTTATAAACGAGTTTGTTCGTAAACATAAATGAATCGAACACATATGTTTTTGTTCGTTCGTTAATTAAACGAATATAAAAAATTGTTCATACTCGTTTATTTAACTTAACAAGCAAACATAAACGAACTTTATACAAACGGTTCACGAATAATTTACCGAACGTTCTGTTTGTTTATACCCACATCCACAATTTTGACCTAAAATAAAATGTTAAGATAAAAGTATTCCAGAAAAATAGATTAAAATGATTATTCAACTAAATATTAAAACTATTTTTGTCATTATGTTTCTATTTTATTTTAAAGCTAACGGAGATTAAAAACAAGAAGACGCTACCTAAGATCAATATTAAGAATACATTCCACGCAAAGTTGGGTTTAGTTGTAATTGTCTAATAAATAAGTATAAAATATTGATTTGATGCCGTGCGTGGCAGCCAGTCAAAACAACATGGTTAAATGAGCTTTGGGAGTTCCGTTGTTTAGATGAGATCTGGGTCTGAGAAGCCGCTAGCATCATAGAACACTTGCGTCTACAAAATGGAGTCACCATTCAAAGCAGATATATTGAAAGGCAAAGTAGCATTGGTAACAGGAGGAGGCTCAGGAATTGGATACGAAATCTCGTTGCAGCTCGGCAAACACGGTGCGTCAGTTGCCATCATGGGGCGCCGCAAATATGTTATCGACACTGCTGTTGACGCTCTTCGTTCCCATGGCATCCCTGTAATATTCCTCTGATCACTTCTTTATATTTCTACTCCATCTATAATTGCAGTGCAGAGGTGGGACTAAGATTTAGTTATTTCAGGCTATAGGGATTGAGGGAGATGTTAGAAAAGAGGATGATGCAGTTACAACTATGAAATCAACTTTTAAGCATTTTGGCAGGCTTGACATCCTTGTCAATGCTGAAGCTGGCAATTTCCTTGCGGCTGCTGAGGATTTATCTCCAAATGGATTTCGAACAGGTTGTGCATAAATTTGTAATTTCTGCTAGTTATCCAGATTTTGTGATTGTATTTTGTCTAAAGAATGCATTTAGCTGTTAATTGATTATTATTTTTTATTTCATTTCCTTGTTTATGTTGTTGCAGTCATTGATATAGATTCTGTTGGAACTTTTATAATGTGCCGTGAAGCTCTTAAATATCTTAAGAGAGGGGGACCAGGGAAGGATCCCTCCGTTGGTGGAAAAATAATAAACATAACTGCACTTGTACATTGTCCAGCATCATGGTACCAAATCTGTTGACGAAAACGGGTAAAGAAAACAAAAGAACACGAGAATTTTACGAGGTTCGGCAATGTGCTTACGTCCTCGGTGCCTAGGCGGCGCTAGAAGTTTTTATTCAATGATATTTTAGGTCTAGGTTATATCTCTATTTATAATAGAAAACCCTGGTACATAATTACAAAATTAACCCTGTACCGTACCGCGGGGGCTGCGCCCCCGCACCCCCAACCCACATAATTCGTAACCCCACAACGAGACTTTCTTTGTAAGGACAGTTGATGTTCGCTTCGCTCACTCCGCTCCATCTCCTATCCTCTTTACTGGTATATTTATGAGCCATACCTAACAAATCTCCACCTTGGCGAATATCCTGCCTCTTGAAAATTCAATGTGGGTTGGGTTACCTTGATTCTTTAACAACTCGAAACATTCAACAAGTCCAAGCAATGCTTGAACTTGTCTGTCGTAACTGGCTTAGTGAACATATCAGCGGCATTTTCATCAGTATGTACCTTCTGAAACAAAACCTCTCTAGATGCAACCAACTCTCTGATCTTGTGGAACCTTACATCAATATGTTTAGTTCTAGCACGATACACCTGATTCTTAGCCAAGTGAATAGCACTTTGATTATCACAAAGCAACTGAACTCCACCTTGTTGAACACCCAACTCCTTCACTAAACCATAAGCCATAAAGCTTCTTTTGCAGCTTCAGCCGCTGCCATGTACTCAGCTTCAGTTGTAGATAGAGCCACAATAGATTGAACAGTAGACTTCCACAAATAGGCCCTCCACCAAGAGTAAACATACCCTGTCGTAGATCTTCTATTATCCAAGTCACCTGCATAGTCTGAATCCACATATCCTACAACCAAAGGATTATCCCGCTGACTCCCAAAACAATTCCATGTCCCACAGTACCCTTTAAGTACCGAAAGATCCACTTGACTGCTTCCCAATGTTGCTTACCAGGTTTAGACATGTACTTACAAACTTGACTAACAGCATGAGCTAAATCAGGACGAGTACATACCATCGCATACATCAAGCAGCCAACAGCATTAGAATACGGAACCTTTGCCATATCTTCAGCTTCCTTACTGTCTTGGGGCACTGTTCTGATGAGAGCTTAAAGTGATTCGCCAATGGAGTGCTAACTGGTTTCGCGCTGCTCATCGCAAACCTTTCTAGCATTTTTTTTCAACATAACCCCGTTGAGATAGCCGCAGTTTCCTTGAGTCTCTGTCCCTGCAAATTTCCATTCCAAGAATTTTCTTTGCAGCACCTAATCTTTCATATCAAATTCCTGACTCAATAAAGTTTTCAAACCGATAACATCATCCATGTTCTTCGCAGCAATCAACATATCATCAACATACAGTAATAGAAAAATAAAAGAACCATCATCAAGGCTCTTAACATAGACACAACAATCATACTCACATCGGTTGTAGCCAATCTTGATCATATAGGAGTCAAACCGTTTATACCACTGTCTCGGAGACTGTTTCAACCCGTACAAAGATTTCTTCAATCTGCAAACTAAATGCTCGTTTCCAGGTTGAGTGAAACCTTCAGTTGCCGCATGTAGATCTGCTCCTCTAAATCACCATGCAAAAAAGCAGTTTTAACATCCATCTGCTCTAAATGTAAATCCCAACTAGCCACCAATGCAAGTACTGCTCGGATTGAAGTGTGCCTGACCACTGGAGAAAAGATTTCATCATAATCAACTCCTTTCTGCTGTGAAAAACCCTTCGCTACCAAACGAGCCTTGAACTTCTCCCCCTTTTTTCTGTTACTACTGGTTTCTTCTTATACACCCATTTGCAACCAATCGGCTTCTTACCCTCAGGAAGGGGAACTAACTCCCATGTGCGATTGTGATTCAAAGACTCCATCTCCTCAACCATGGCTGCCATCCACTTGTCGTTTTCCTGACTAGTAACGGCATCATGAAAAGTAACCGGATCATCACTGCTAACAATAAGTGCAAAAGATACCAAGTCTTCAAAACCCAATCTGTTCGGAGGCTTTATATTCGTCCGTCTCACCCTGTCTCTGGCGAGACTATAATCCTGCAAATCATCCGTAGTGGAACCACCAGAAGTCGGTTGAGAGTTTCTGGTTTCTCAACTGGAAACTGCTCGAATCCACCACTGTCGTGTCTTGCTTCTGCTGCAACATGGATTGTTCATCAAAAACGACATCTCTACTAATCACAACTTTCTTCGCAACTGGATCCCAGAACTTGAATCCTTTGACACCTTTCTTGTAACCCAGAAAAATGCACTCCTTCGATTTTGCATCAAGTTTGGATCTCTCATCAGCAGTACATGCACATAAGCAGGACAACCAAAATCCGTAAGTTATCAAAACTAACATCATGACCAGTCCATACCTCTTCTGCAACTTTCCCAGCCAGCGATGCCCTTGGCGATCTGTTGATAAGGTAACACGCCATGTTAACAGCCTCAGCCCAGAAGTGTTTGGGAAGCCCCGCATTCAACCGCAAACATCTGGCTCTTTCATTCAACGACCTGTTCATTCGTTCCGCAACACCATTCTGTTGTGGTGTCTTGCGCACTGTAAAATGCCTCTGAATCCCATGCTCCTTACAGAATTGTAGGAACTGTGAATCTGTGTACTCCGTACCATTGTCAGACCGCAAACACTTGATTTTTCGTCCTGTTTGGTTTTCTACCTCAGCTTTCCACAGCTTGAACTTCTCAAAAACTTCAGATTTCTGTTTCAAAAAATACACCCAAACTTCAGATTTTTCGACTCCGGTCTCGATTCGATGCCCGTCAACAAGCCTCCTTTCTTCAATAGAGCTAACTATGCCTATTGGAAGAATAGAATGATGTACTTCATTCAAGCAAGTGACATGGGAGCATGGAATGCTGTAGAAGAGGGATACATCAAACCTCTCACTCATCCAAGGTTGTGGAGTGAAGGAGAGACAAGAATGTTCCAGCTCAACTCCAAAGCCATCCATATCATTTTTTGTGCTCTTGGACCAGATGAATACGTAAGAGTTTCATCGTGTACAGGGTTAATTTTGTAATTATGTACCAGGGTTTTCTATTATAAATAGAGATGTAACCTAGACCTAAAATATCATTGAATAAAAACTTCTAGCGCCGCCTAGGCACCGAGGACATAAGCACATTGCCGAACCTCGTAAAATTCTCGTGTTCTTTTGTTTTCTTTACCCGTTTTCGTCAACAGGAACCTATGCGTTGCCCCTACTGCAGGAGAGGGAAAGCCGAATCTGATCAAAGTGCACCTGGTTTCCCTTGTTCAGAGAGGCTGCCTTTCGGGTTTTATTGGTTTGGTTAGATCAGCTGATATAGAGGTTGCCAGACTAGGACTTCAGCTCACAGAGCAGGTGAGCAAATCTAGCAATTTATTTGTCTATTTTTACATCGTTATGCTCTGTAAAGTTTATCTATGTTATGTTCAACAGAATAGCAGAGCGATTTATTTGACTACTAATCTTAAATAATTTGGGGTCGGGTTGGGTCAATATGGGTTGGTTGAATTTGAATTTTAAAATTTTATGTTGCTTTTGGGTTTGGTTCAATTTTTATGTTTGAGTCGGTTTTGAGTTCAAATCATTTTAAGTTTGAACCATTCTTAATTTTTTAGTCAAGTTACTTCAGGGTCTTTTTTCGTTTGGGTTGTACTCAAGTTCGATTTAGATTTGGGTCATTCTTGACTAAGGTTATTTCAAGTTTGGATCATTCTTGGGTTTGGGTCAATTCTGGTTCCAGTTATTTTCAAGCTAATTGGGTTATATTTTCAAGTTTGGATCAGAATTGAGCGGTCTAATTTGGATTCATGTTCTCTATTTCCCTTATTTGTTGGCATGACAAACATGTTTTACTTGCTGCAATGTCTATAAAGCGAGCCACATTATAAATGCACAATGATATTTCCTTAATGTTTTGAGGAACAAAAATTATATTTAAATACTTAAAAAATCATATTTAAAAATGTAAGACTGGATTATTACTAAACATGTTATTTCTTTTAAAAGAAATCATTAATTTTATTCAAAATAAGAAATACTCTAAATTACAATAAATATTTACAATTATAATCGTAAATTAAGCATATAATTAGGATAATGTCCTATAATCATTGAAACAAAACTAACAACTTAGGATTATATAAGGACCATACAAAGAAAGATTAAAATCTAACTAAGAAAATTTGAACAAAGATTAAAATCAAGCCATTGAAAGACCACAAAAAAATTACAAATCAGACTCGAGTGACGTGATACACGAACGTATAAGTATAACAAGTATCCAAATTCAATCTGAGAGTCTAAAGCAGAGAAGATCAACAATGTAAGAGATAAGCATCATCTTGATCAGTCATGACGATGTATAATTAACCCTTAGAAAAATATAAATAAAAATAATGACCAAACAACCAAAAAAATATGTCAAAATACAGAAGAAAAAATGTCATAAAGACATAAGAAAAACGTGTCATACAAGTATATTTATTGAAAATAAAAAAAAAGTATAATAAATAATACATACGGTATAATTTACAATATAATTGACATATTTGAATAAATATAATGACAAAGACAAAAGAAAAAGACAACTACTTATATTTTAATACATATAGTGATATTTAATATATATTTTCAAATTTGAAGTGACAATATAATATGTATATAAATTTACAATATAATGGACATATTTTAATATTATATTGTCAAATTCAAAGTCACATTTAATGCTTAAGTTGACTACTTGTTCAGATAGACTTGTTTGATGCAATATTAATACTTTTAGGATTCAATCAAAATATTTTAGAACTTAGTGATTAATTTCAAATATTGAACCATAGTTTTGGAGTGTTCGGTGGAATTGGCCCGAAAGAGAAAAACCCTTATGGTTTCCTTTTAAAGGCTTGAAAATACTTAAGGTGCATTTGATTCACGGAATGTAAGATTACAAGTGGGAATAAAAGATTATGAGGGAATAGGATTACAGAGAATGTTGTATTTTGTGTTTGATTGGTTTAGCAGGAATGTAAGATTACCGTGTTTGGTTAAAGGAATAAAAGATTATTGAAATGTATATTTGACTAAATTATCTTTTTTATATATTTGTTTTTTAATAAATTGGAAAATATTTATATATATATTTTAAAAAATTTAAATTTATAAAATTTATAATTTTTTTTACAAATTTAAAAATATAAAAATGTTTAATGAAATGGTAAAATTTTATTTTAACTCTTAAACTTCATATAAAATTTTAATTATAGATTTTCTTTTGTAAATCTAAAATAGTTTAAGGATAAATTTGTAATTCAACCTTCATAAAATTTTTATTATTCAATGACAGAATAAATATATTTTTGAAAGAAAATTTTTTAAGGGCATTTTAGTCCAAAACGCCGGTAATCTAACAATACCTAAGAAAATAGAGGTAATGGCATTCCCGATAATATACTTAAAAAAATTCACTATTAATAATGACATTATCGTTCAACCAAACGTTCACTTTCCCCGACCAAAGACACCTTTAGGGGGTGTTTGGATGGGGGAATGTGAGATTCTCATGGGAATATAATTCACATTCCCCCGTTTGATTAGGCCGGGAATCTCATTCCCAGTAATGAAAGATTACCAATAGTGGATTTTTTAGGTATATTACCAGGAATATCATTATCTCCATTTCCTTAGGTATTGTTATATTACCGGCGTTTTGGACTAAAATACCCTTAAATTTTTATTTTAAAAAAAATATTCTTCTTCTGTCATTGAATGATAAAAATTCTACGAAGGTTAAATTACAAATTTATCCTTAAATTATTTTAGATTTAAAAAAAATCTATAATTAAAATTTTATATGAAGTTCAAGGATTAAAATAAAATTTTACCCTTTCATTAATTTTTTTTTATATTTTTAATTTTGTAAAAAAATTATATAAATATTATGAATTTAAATATTTTAAAAAATATATAAATATTTTTCAACTTGTAATATTATACAAATATATAATAAATACAATTTGGTCAAATATACATTTTAATAATCCTTTATTCCTTTAACCAAACACGATAATCTTATATTCTTGTTAAGCCAACCAAACACAAAATATAACATTCTCAGTAATCTTATTCCCAAGTAACCTTACATTACTAATATTACATTCCGTGAACCAAATGCCTGTCGCCACCGCAAGCACCACCGAAGCTCCAGCATCCGTCGTTAAATCATCGGTTGAACCGAACTATAAGCAGATCGTGGACCCTGCTCCACCTTCCCCGGATAAGTTAGATCCTCCTAGCTCTGATACTCTTGCTTCTGAAATATTGCTTAAGGAAATCGAGGGTTCGAAGGCCAGCGGGACTAGTGTTAGCTCGGTCGCTGGGGGTGGCGCCTGCCCCGTTAACGATATCCTGAAGAAGATTCTCCGAGCTGAGCGGTTTGGTGTACCGATTCAGTTGTCTGAGCAAGAGAAGCGTTATTCTAGGGCTGAGAGGTAACTACTTCTTTATTTCCCTTATCCCGGTTCGTAAAATTTGGGGTTTATCGGGTATTTAGGGTTCTTCATTTTAGTTTATACCTAGTCGATGAGAATTTTGTAGAGAAGAGAAGAAATTGATTATTTTATGTTGATTGATTGTTACGATATCCTGAAGAAGATTCTCCGAGCTGAGCGGTTTGGTGTACCGATTCAGTTGTCTGAGCAAGAGAAGCGTTATTCTAGGGCTGAGAGGTAACTACTTCTTTATTTCCCTTATCCCGGTTCGTAAAATTTGGGGTTTATCGGGTATTTAGGGTTCTTCATTTTAGTTTATACCTAGTCGATGAGAATTTTGTAGAGAGGAGAAGAAATTGATTATTTTATGTTGATTGATTGCTGGAAAGGTGTATTCTGATCTTTTTGATTGATTCTTGATGTGCTGATAAGCATATATTATTGCCATTGAATAAATTTCTCTAGTATTTTTTCTTTTTATATTGTTTATAATATTTTAACAGCTCATAATCATCAATCTATCTTGTCTTAGATTTAATCAACTTATTAGTTGATTCTCTAGAGATTAGTGTAACCTGATGTTACCAGCAATGTTGATCATTCTGATACGAGAAGCAAAAATTAGAACCTAAATTATTTCTTATATGAAACCTAATTAGACAAGGACAGTCCTCCCTGGTTTGTCCAGAAGGAACATAGTTTATTGGAACACAAAATGATTTTTAGAACTATATATATATATAGTTTTTACGTTACATAAATACATAATTCTAATTAAATCAATTATGAAGTTTGTTTTACTCAATAATTTTATAAGAAACTGTGTGTTAATGGGACTGCTAGTCTTATTGAATTTGATAACTAGCTGTCCTTGATTGGGTTTACCTATTTAATAATCATGCTTGCATGTTTGGCTGGGACAACTTAGCTAAATAAGGGCGCTTCTTACTTAGTTTTATATGATTAGAAAGAAATTCTATGGCTCCTTAAAATTTTGCAGTTGAAGGGTTTTTGTTGATGGTAAGGCTGTAGCTTTGGGTGTCAAACTTCATTTCTTGATTTTGTTTTTGGTTTTTCACTTTCTAACTTGTTGAGTTTGGACAAATCATGTTTCAGGTTTGGCCCTGCACCCAGCACAAATGGATCAGAAGCATCTAAGCAATCAGAGGACTTGAAGAGGAAAGTGAGAGCAGAGAGGTTTTTCCTATACCACCTTACCTGGTGGGTATATATATATGGCTTGCAGTTGCATTTATTCAGTTTTTTTTTTTTTTGGTTCTCAGGTTTGGGCTTTCTGTATCCTCTATGGGTGCTGATGAAGAGGAAAAAAATAAAGCACGTCTCACCAGATTTGCACCAGAATCCAAATCGGATACTATGGAAGAGGAGAAACGAAAAGCGAGGGCAATCAGGTATGTTTCTATGCTGAAAAGCTGTTTTCTTCAATATTAGAGATATAAACGCCTCTTTAGAAATCATTATGAAAAGTATTATTGAACTTTGATATTATCTGATCTTTCCAGGTTTTCTAATCCTCCATCAAGTACTTCATCACAGGCGAATGGCAAGGGAAATATTGAACCAGTAAGGCATTTAGTTGGTCATTTCTCTAGTAGATTGATCAGTTAGGAGAAAATCAAGTGATTTTAAGTACTATCTAGTATATTGATTCCTATACCATTTTTTGGCAGGAGGCTCTTATTGCTGGAAAGGCTGGTGAAGGAACCTGAATACGAGTTTCCTACATAGTTAGAAGGTGACTTTTGGAGATATAATTCTTTATGCATTCGGCTATATTCTCATATATAGTTGTTTAAGTAGATTCCTTTAATTACTTTGCATTATCCATTTTTTTTCAGGACCAGTAGTGTACTATCATTTTGTGATTCCCTCAGCGTCCTCTTTACAATGTTTTCCTTCAACCTTAGAATTCTTACACTCAGTAATCCTTCATCCTTAGATAAATGTCTAAAGCAGTGAAAAGGTTCCTTTGGCAGTTAGGCTCTATTCACTTGGTGAGGCCTATAGGGGAAACAACCATCACCTGTAGTGTTAACTTGTCTCAGATCCTACAAAGAGCATTAAAAACTCTGGTATAGGGGCTAGAAAATTTCAACTTTTCCCTTTTGGTAATGTAGTTGAGAAAGCATGAAGTAGTTGGTAATTTCTTCAATGGTTGTTCTGTTCCCTTGCGATGGTAATATTTTTGGAGCATCTTATTTTTTTTTTTTTGATAGAATCTTGGAGCATCTTATAATCTTCCAGTTAATTGGTATGATCAAGTGTGAGACAGCAGTAGTATTCATATCGAGTCTGTCTATTTCTATGGGTTAAAGAACTTAAAGTTGTTGATATTAGCAGCTTCATTGGAATTCTTGGGACTCTTTATCTTTTTCATAAATAACTTTGGTTTTTATATGTTAGTGATAGGCTCTTTTTTATTTTTTGGAATTGGGGCTTTGGCTGTAAGATGACACATGATAAACTAAATGCCTTTGATATGAGCAAATGTGGATACCTTTTTTCTGTGTTTACATTAAAAAAAGATTGGAAAGCTTTATTGTGGGAGTTCGTGGGAGGCTTATGTTTAGATTGTTTTTGTTCTTTTAATCACTGACTGTTGTCGTGTTTCTTTCGTTCCTTTCAAATGGTTAAAACAAGAAATAGAATAATTTGTTGGATGTGTGTACGTGCATGCATGTTCTCGCATGCACCCATTTACAGGTTTGTATGTCTATCTGCGCACGACACTCGTGGCTCAAATGGAACTAATCCTACTTCATTAGTTAACTCTCTTTCTATGCAACGCTGTTGTGGATATGATACTACTGCTGTTCAGTATTTGATCATGAGAGGTATATTGAAAAGTGTGAATGGTTTTCATAATGTTTAAGATTTTGAATATTGGGAACATTTTCAATCATTGATGAGACTATATGATCGAAAAGCTAATACTTTTTTTTCAGAGTCCATTGCTTTAAAATTTATTCTTCTGGTTTATTTTCGAGATAAGTGACACTACCACACTTTAAGATGATTGTTAGCTTCCCTTAGGTCTCAGTCTCACCAGATGAATTGCTGATAAATCCGACAAGGTAATCATCGTGGGAATGAAGGCTGCTAATATTTCCTCAATCTTTCTTTTTTTCTCGTGTAAAGATGAAGTGTTAGTAATTAGTTTTTTGGTTGGAAAATTTTGTATGGAAGACCGGTTAAACATTGAGGGAGTCGCAAAGTCTTAACATTATTTACTTCAAAGTTTTTGGTTTAGGGTCATAAATTTTTGTATGGAAGACCGGTAAAGATGAAGTGTTAGTTGGTAATAAGTTTGTGCTGCTTTTTAATTTATAAAACGAACGTAGAGTATGATGGTTTTCATCTGGCTATCGGTATTAGTATGTTATGGTGTACCATTTTGGATTTCATATGTAATTCAGTTTTTTCAATATTCAATTATTTGATTTTTTTAAAGCACTCGTAAAATCTTGTGCTAAAGTACAAGCATTGATAACATGTATCGAATTTTTTTTATTTGAAATAAAATTTGGATTTTATATTAATCTCGTAGATGCAATTTATCTTCATATGCTATTATAGTAATCTTGCTCTAAACAAATGCGCGCTTTATTGTTAAGATGAATGGACGAAAACTACATAAGAGCATAAACGTAAAACTAATGCAGCTGAGGCGTACGCGTAATCTCAAAGATGGATTGTGAACGAGTGTTAAAACTACACCTTTAGAAGTATACGGTAGCAGAACCTATCGACTGACATTAGAAGGGGTGTCATTCTCCTTTGTAGTCATAGATTATAGCAGTTATGTTTGTAAGACATGTACAAGTTGTTAATGATTAAGAACAATCTTAAGCTTATATTATCTTATAATCACTTCAGACTATTAAAAAAAGTATATATCAATAGACTAATTGGTATTCGAAGCTACTATATTTATTTTACTTAAACAAAGTGATTGTTAATCAATTTGGTTTGTTTCGATTGAAATTTTAAAAATAAGTACCATATAAGTTAATATGAAAATAAAAATAATAAAATTAATTATAATTGATTTAGATTAATCTCGAAATTGCTCAATTGCATCATTTTATACCCTACACCTCACTTAAAACCTTAAATCGAGGGTTTTAAGTTAGATATCATAGTTTAGGGTTTAAAGTTTAAAGGTTATAGTTTAGAGTTTAAGGTTTAGAGGTTATGGGGTTCTGGTTTAAAGTTTAAGGTTTTAAGTTAGGGTAGGGTTTAAAAAGATGCAATTAAATAATTTTGAGGACTAAATTGATGCGAAAATATGATAAGATCAAAAATGATAAATTAGATCTATTACGTGGGCAAAGATAACCCTTAATCCTTTAAACAAATATTATAAACTATTAGGAAAAAAATGCAATTGATAAAGAGATAAGCCCATAAAGCAAATTTCCAAATGGGCGTCCAAGGCTGACAGTCGTCCCCTTTTTCCCAAGTCATTTATGCAACTTCAAAACGACACAGAATGGTTCAAAATGGCGTCGTCTCCTTGGCTGGAATGTAATACATGTATGCACGCTTCTTCGTCTTCTCTTCTTCCCTCCTCTCTACTTTTTTCCATCCAAAGGGCTCTCTCAACATTGCTTCAAACGAAAGCCTGAATTTCCTTTAGTTTCTTGAGAAAACTACACTGAGGTAAAACCTTTTAAACTGCTTAACTGATTCGATCATTGTTTTTAGTTTCCAATAACACTCGCTACTTCCGAAAACGGTCCAAAACATGCACATTTATATAAATATTTCCAAGTTCCCCAAAAATAATCCAATTCTTCAAAAACAAGAAACTGAAATTTTTTATTGTTTATATGCACGGTAGCATTATCTTACAGTGAAGGAAAGTATACTGGATCAGCAGTGGAGTAGTATGATATAGTTAAATAAAGCTAGATTTAATCAAAGGGTATTATTTTTTTTTGTTTTATATTTTATATCTGGATTATAATCGGATGCTTGTTGATCTTGCATTTCTTATCATTATCTTATTTTGTCAAAAAGGGTATTTTTATCTTTGTTTTTCACTTTGAAATCTTTATTGTTTTTAATTGAAAGTGTTGATTCTTCATGTTAGATGTTGATGATCAAATTTGATGGTAATGAAGGAGAAATGCTGGCCTTGAACCCTAAAAAACATGGCAAAGAGGATCCTATATGGACATCTTCGTTTCAAAGTGTAAAGTACCCTGATATTGAGTGTTCAAAGGGAGACCTTTCCTACAAGGAAAATGTAGCTCAGTATTCTAATGTTTACAGTGAATGTAATTGTGCAACAATGGGCACAAGCGGTGGTGAGGGTGTTGTTGAAATCACAGACGGTATAAAGCTTATTGAGGGAGATATAGAAGCAGCTTTAATTCTGATGAAATTATCAAACGATCATTTATGTTCGCTTAAGACTAAGTTGCAATCACCAGCAAGGAATGGAGCTTCTCTTAGTCAGCGAAACTGGAGCAGAACGAAAGTTGGCAATGAATGCATGAACAACGATGTTGTTGGAAAATTTGGGACGAATGGGTCGAACTTATTGAATTTGAAGCTGAAAAAGATGGCGGGAAGGACATACATGGTTAAGCAAGTTGAAGTTGATTACCATTGCATCAAGACTGAAAAGGTCCTTGATGAAAATGAACTGCCAATTTCTTCTTTGAAGAGAAAGAAACTGTGTAAGTCTTCCTTGGGGAAATGTGGTTTAAAGGAAGTGAAAGCTCAACCTGGTTCCTTTGGAGGATCAGAGGTTGCAAATAGTGTTCAAGAGCAGAAAGGCTTGATCCCGGAACCATTTGAGAGATTGCAATTCAGTTCAAGATGCCCCGCTGCTCACCCGGGGATTTCGTTCTCCATCATACATTTCCTTTCCGCCATTCGCACCGCAATGATTTGTCCGTTTGCAAAAGATGAACCTTCAGCATCAAGCTACAATTCTGCTAAAAGCAATCCTGAAGGCAATGGCAGATATCATTGTCTAACCATGTCTGAAATTGTTGAGGGAGTCAGATTGAATCCCGGGGATCCTTGCGTTCTCGAAGCTCAGGAGCCACTTCAGGAGTTGGTTCGAGGTGCTCTTGCTATATTTTCGTCAACAACAGCACCTCTTGGTGGAAAGGGCTGGAAGGCTCTCACTATCTATTCCAAGTGTGACAAGAGTTGGTCCTGGATCGGTCCATTGTCTATTAAGCCACACAACGATATGAAAGAAGCTTTATCGTCCGAAGCTTGGGGTCTTCCAAGCCGGACAGTTCTGAAATTAGTCAATTGCTTTGCGGATTGGTTGAAAATTGCTCAAGAGAGTCTTCAAAAGATTGGAAGCCTTCCTGCACCACCATTGACATTGATGCATAAAACTGTCAATGTAACAGAAAGATTAAGAGAAGTCCGTCCTCGAAAAACTGTAGCTACCATCAGTCGTTGCCCCAAAGAAATAAGGGATTATTTCAGAAAGGAAGAAGCTGTTAGGTACGTTGTTCCAGAGAGGGCCTTTTCCTACACTGCATTAGATGGCAGAAAATCCACAGTTGCTCCACTAAGGTGTAGCGGCAAGCCATCATCAAAATGCAGGGAACATTTCATGCTTAAAGCAGATAGACCACCGAATATCACAGTACTCTCTCTCGTGAGGGATGCAGCAGCCCGATTGCCGGACCATATGGGCACTAGAGCCGACATTTGTGTCCTTGTAAGAGACTCGCAATACATCGTGGAAGAAGTCTCTGATGAACAACTCAATCAAGTTGTCAGTGGCGCCTTGGATCGATTACACTATGAGCATGATCCATGCGTGAGATTCAATGTGGAAAAGAAGTTATGGTTCTATTTACACGGAGATAGAGAAGAAGATGATTTCGAGTACGATGCTACATTTTCGACAAAGAAACGAAGAAGGCAACGATGAGTTCCATGAATATAATTGCAGCAGCTTTTTTGCACCTTATATTAGCTAAATACCATCTCTTCTGTAGTCTTGAGTTATGATTTTTTTAGTTAGGCCAAGTTAACGAATATGAACATCTCAAAACAAAGCGTTTGTGGATGGAACTGTTATGTTCGGTTTCAGATTTGGACAGTTTGGATCGAAACAATTCTTATTTTTAATTTATTTTTGTTATTTCAGCTTAATATAGTTCCAAATTCGACTTGGATATTTTAAATTAAATAATGTTACATTAATTCATTTGAAATTGGCAGGTTCGAATTTTTTGAATTAAATCAAACTAAATTTTAAATCGATCATGCCAGGCCACCTTGGTTTTTACACGACAGACATTCATGAATTGCCTTCAGCCATGAATATATTTAAATCAACCCAAAGGAATTGATGGTTCACTTTGAAATCTCTTATCTTCTTTCTCTGTCGACCGAGTCCTTTCTCTTCTAACAAATTACAACTGAATCTTCCAAGCAAGAAACTAAAGCATTGAGAATCGGAGCCTCAATTTCATTTAAGAAACTCTTTTGGAGAATCTGAATAACTCAAAACTATCTTTGTCCTATCCAAGTTTTTTAGAAACAAATTCAGATCAATTTACTCTCCAAATCGTTTCAATGATTTGGGTTATTCAAATTCACCAACTGAAAATTTATTGCATTTAATCCAGTTGTGCTTTCAAAACTATAAATTCGTGATGAAATTTAGTATCATTGTTTAGCAATAAAAACTGGGGTTTTCAGACACGATTATGGGGAAGTTATAGTTTATAGTTTATGTACTATTTTATATTAAGTCTTAATTTTTTAATAATGAGTGATTAAAATGAAACTAAAAAGTAATAATATATATGATTTTCAAATAAAAAAAATAATAGTAGATATTAAACGTGTAGTTTATCCGCATAAAAGCATACTTTTCCTGATTATTGAATTGTTAGGTCTGAGAAGAAAGTCCTTAGATAACGAGTGGAACAGTGTTTTGGCGGTAGAAAATATAACTGCTGCTGGGTAGAAAGTAGGTGAAACCCAGCACTTCACCTAAATGTTTCAATACATTAAATATATAACAGTCGAAATGTATTACAATTGCCGTTTTTCAAGATCTCACTTACAAACCAGGCTTTGTAAATATGGGAAAAGTTTTCTTCACCACTGTCAACACCGAGAGCTTCGGGGGCAACAATGGCTGGTTTTCTCCACTATCTGTACAATTTCTTCATTGTCTTCTTAACATCGTCCAAGCTACCAAACGGGTGCTCATTCACATAATTCCCCGGCGGATCATAGTTGCAAACGATGAACGATCCTTTGCTATTACTGCATTTAACACTGGCGCAACCCACGCTACGCGTATCTTTCCATACAATCTGGGTATAATCAGGGCCGGCCCTATACATGTGCTAGATGGACGATGACTCAGGACAATATGTAGGGGCATCATTTTCTAGAAGATAAAGATGGACAGCATGTACGTGTTACTGCAAGTTGATTTAGACAAAAAAAGGTGCTGCTGACTGTGGTTTTGTTGGTAATTATTTGGTTCACCATTCAACTCGACATCAGCTGAGTCAAACCCTTATTCAGTTCCTCCACTTGTTCTTTTCTCGCCACTTAATTGCATTGGAGAATCAGGGAATGAAGTGTTGAGTAAATGGGTTGAGGGGACATCATGTTTGAGGGACATCAAATTTTCTTTACTGGTTTTGTTTGCTTTGTGTTAAATTAATCAATGAAATCGGTATAACGAAATGAAAGGAGTTATAATTCTTTTATGGGATTTGAATTTTCAATTTTTGCAGGTGTTGTAATTTTTTTGCTTAAAATTATGTTTTGTTGATGGGATTGAAAGAAAATCTGGAAAAATTAAAGTTAATTTGTTAGTTGTTTTTTAGTGTTGGGTTATTTGAGAATTATTATTAATCATTTTAAATGTATATAATGGGTTGTTGAAAAACGAGCCGTAAGACTTGTTATATAGGGAACTGAGAGCTTTATCTGAAATGAAGTTGTAACATATAGCTTCTATAGAAATTATCTTTATCCAAAAGAAAATGTTACATATTGCTTCTACGGAAATGATCTTTATCTGAAGTGAAAATTCTTTGGTTTTCCGGATTCTGAAGTCAGTAGAAAATGGTGAGACAATGAATAGATTTATTAGGATTAGGAGCCTCATTTTGTAATGCGGAAGGAGTCGTTTATATGAGATTTAGGGCCAGGAATTGCACAAGTTTGCACCCATGAATGGGTTGAATCCTAATTCGTTGCTTCATCATCCAGACTGAAAAATGCCGGGTTTGGATTCATTGATTTTTTTGAGGTGTTGTGGTGTCATTTTTCCTGAACTTCTCCGATTCTGATCTTACATGTTTGCTTTTAATTTTATGTTTGTAATAGTTTTTCGGATATAAGCAATTAGCATGTCACACGGATCTCTCATGTTATGTATGTCTTTTCTTCTTTTTACACTGTACAAATCCAGCAGCAGGTCGAGAGAGATGCTGCCATTGCACGATTAGAATAAAGTCGGATAATTCTTGCATTGAGATTGGCTGAGCATCATGGAAAGAAGTACAAAGTAATTGATGAAGCTCTAGCTTTTGTGGGAGATGTACACGATGCTAGCCGTTATGTCTCACCCGAAAACCTTTACCGTATGCCAAACAGTCCATTTGGACAGAATCTAGTATCACACAAAGGGAAGTACTCTGATAAGCTAATCAAAGTTCTGGTTTCCAGCTTCAACTATGCAAAGAAATCCCTGAATTTTGACCATATGGGTGGGATACTAAGCAATGTAGCTATATTCGCAATCAGCATGGTAGCAATGATGCATCTCCAACAGCTTGCTCTTTCAGAACTTTCAGGGAGACAAGAAAATAACACCAGAGAAACCCGAGAAAGAAATCTCAACTTGAAGGACATAAAATTATTATCTCGCCCATAGCATTAAAATTCATTGGACCGGCCCCGGGTATAATGGCAACACATCTTTTTTTTGGCGCGCGAGTTTGATATCGGGTCGAAGAAAGCTTGCTCCGACGCCCATGATTTTACCACCGTCGCAGGCCTCCAATTCCTCGAGCCGTCGCCCCAAAACAGGTTCTCCCCATAAGAGCCGTGCGAATGGATCAACTTGCAATCATTGGAACGCTTTTCAGCCCACTGTTCGGCGAAGTTGGCGACGGTGTAGTTCCAAGTTAAAGGTGATTGTCCATGGCGGAGTCTCACGGCGTTGTGAGCCGAAAGGAAATCAGTGACGAATTTGGAAGTACCCCTTCTGTTTATCGGAACAACGATCGGTTTCATTGTATTGCCTTTGCCTTTGCCTTTGCCATTGTCATTGGTGGGTTTTGGCCGAGGAGCCACGCCAGCCAAAACGGTGAAGTAAAGGACGAAGAAGGTTGCGACGAAAGTGAAGGTTTTTGTTGACATTTTAGCTTGCTACGAGCCTACGACATATTATTCAGACGACTCATATATATAGCGATGGCGGAAGTCAAGTGAGGAAGAAGAAAGCGTTTTCGATTGGTTTCCAAGTTTCAAACTTTGTTGTTAACAAAAAAAAATTATAAGTTAATTTAACAGATACAGGTGTAATACCGGTATTATTGTTGATAATAGATATAGGTTTTATTTTTTAATTATCGATTTTTTATAAAGGTGGAAAAAGGATTAATATCAATAATCTTTTGTTAGTATATTAAATTTTTGGTTGATATTTGTAATTATTTATTAAATATTTTATTTCTTAATTTCTAAAGAAAAGAAAATTAGAAATATCCATGGATACTATGAAGTAGGCATAAAGCAGGCAATCTTGCCCATGGAACATGGATATAGGCATCGTCATGTTTGAGATTTTAGATTACAAAAATTAGGTTTAAGCATTACTAGGAATTTATTCTTAGAATCATTTTATTATTCATTTAAATATAACTGTATTACAGAGTTCGTTTTTTATCTGAAAATTTCATTGATGATCCATAAAAAATTATTACAAGGATATGATATGAAGATCAAGCTCTATAGGCACAATAATCACAACTTCAATCGCAGCATATAAGAGTTCGTTTCCAGTAATGTTATATTTGTGTATGTACGTTTTAGTTATAGTTCAACCTTAGTTAAGTTTTGATGGATCAATATGATATTCTTAATTCAATGATAGATTTAAAAATATTTTTTATGACGGACACACACGTTAACAACATAAAATTTTAAATGAGGTAAGCATAAATAAAATTTTAAGATGAACACCATCAGTAAAATATATAACTAACCAAGGAAAAACCGTATATATCCATCCTCAAAAAGCTGTGAATCCGCCACCACCCTAACTTGATTTCCTTCTAAACTGGGTTAGATTATTACAATTACAAAGTAAATTATTAATCACTTTCACCCTCGAGACATAAACACAAGCATACATACATTTACATATATAGCTACAATCGTAAGGTTTTCAATTTTTTTATATTAATTGTTCATTTTATTAATATGTTCATCCTAAATTTTATTTTTGCTTATTCTATTCCATTTTTTTATTAATATGTATGTGTTCATTGTAAAAATATTTTTAGATCTACCACTATAATATATATATATATATATATATATATATATATTGAAATTTCCTAATTACTCTTAGGATAGTCTCTTAAACCTCTATTTTAACGTGATCCCCAAGCATATAATCATAGGCATCCACTTTGGGTCATAAAACAGAAAAATAAAATTTTCAAAACAAAATATAAATTTAAACACTTATTTTATCATTAGACCCACAAATATTAATTAACATTCACCACCATTTATAGAAACACAAATAGAAATGTGTATCTAGTCCGTCCCATTTTTGTATTCCTAGGGTAAATACCAAATGATCATAATAGGTCAATTAACAGCCGCTTACAGTATCGCCACGTGTGCATTGCCCTCGTCCAATTACCCGCAGCGCGAACCGGTCAGCAACGGATCTTTGTTTCTTTTTGGTTCCCTGTCTCTATCTTCACGCAAAAAAAGACAATAACTTCCAAAACCGCCATTTCTCATTACTTTTTTGCCCTAATTTCTTCATTTAACCGGTTATTAAATAACTAAAAGAAGATTAGAGGAACGCCCGCCCGCTAATTTTCTGTGACTTTTTTGGTTTGTTTTATCGAGAAATTGAATTGTTTTAGCTCGCTATGTCGATTCGCCATCTGTTAAATTCGAGAATTTCCTTCCATTTTCTCGTTTGGTGGATCTTGTTTGGTTGTTTTCCAGGTGATGCAACTTTCCGAAGAAAACAAACTGAAATTGTGTACTGGTTTTCTGGCAGGCATTTGGCGTTTAGGAATTAGGATTGACTTTGTAGATGAAACTCACGTTTTTTCGATGAAATTTTGAAAGAGAGAATCTATCTTTCTTCCCTTTTTGATTTTGTTTGTTTGTTTGTTTTAGGAATAATTTCACCGTTTGTGGTTACATTGGATTCAGTTGAAATATTCCGCACACACGATTGGATTTCAAAACCGGCCGTCTATTTCGCTTGTAAAGGAGAGAAAAAAACGCTGTTACCCGATGTAACCAAACCCGGCTTCATTTATTCTTTCAGGGGTCAGGAATCTTGGCAGGTTCTTAAATAATTCGCCCTGATTTTCAATTTTCAATTTTCAATTCTCTTTTTTCTTGATCGCGTATTACTTGTTAGTAGATAATTTATATTAGAACTTCATTCAAGAGTGTGATATCAATTTTGCATTTACGAGATTTGCAAAGAGTGTGTAATGAAATTGCAAGCTTTGTGATTTCAGCCGGTGACAGAATTGAATGGCAAGAAATGCAAGCGATGTGGATTCTACGATAATTATGTCATCAAAATAGATTATGTATATGAGGAGTGGGAGTTTTGTGCTTCTGATTTCAAAGCTCCACTTGGGAAATACATTTTGTTTAAAAAAAACCAACTTAATGCTACGTTCCACTGTCAAGAATGCACAACTCTTCCTGGTGGTAAGGTTTTTATTTTTTTCGTGGAATCTTTCCGACTTTCTGCTCCGGTAATCCGGGGCACGGTTTCATCATGTCGATTCTTGTACCTCGCTCATACGTTATTTACTTGACCGCACACTTGCTTTGGTAATATTGCTGTTTAAATCCTGATGCACAAGTTGTTTTCATTGTAGTTGACAAATTGGTATTTATCGTTTGTTTGTAGCTTCCAATGCAACCCCTCAAAATATTAATGACGACGACGACGACGATGGGAAGGCAATACGTGTCTTTATAATTATTCTGATTACCCTGCTGGTTTTAACTGTAACAATAATTGCACTTGTGGTGGCACATAAACATTGGCAAAAGAAGAAGAGGCAACAAGAACAAGCTCGGTTCTTAAAGCTATTCGAAGAAGGGGATGATATCGAGGATGAACTAGGCCTTGGTACTGTAATATGATGAAAAGAAACTTTGTTACCTCCTTTACAGTAAGTTCACCTTACATAAAATTTTGCTTCTTGTGGGAGGGAAAGGAAAGAAAGAAAATCAGTACTTCTTTGTGCAAATTTTGATATACATCTGTGATACTAAGTTGGCTACAGATGTGTGTATAGTTGAGCTTTGTGGCTCTCTTGGCCCCTCTATTAGTTCAATAGTATCTAGGTTCTAAGTCTTGTAATGAAGAACAACAAAACCCTTTGCTTTTAACTAGCACATCAATGGAATCACCATTTATCAGTAGCTGATATCATGTTTTAACATTATTTTGCTTATATAAATTATTGCAAATTTGGATACATCTTAATAGGAACACTACCTGGGTGGATTTCACCTTCACTGCATATTGTTGTATTCATTTTTTTCCCCAAAGCAGACAAGGGAAGTACCCGAAGATGCCATCACAAAGTCCCGTTTCATCAATGCGGTAGCCATTGGTAGTTCTCTGTTCCTCTCCATAGTTGCAGTGAGATTCTCCATCTTCTTCTTCTTATTCACAATATTGATGGTTACACCAGGGGTTAAAATCACAATCAGGCCGGCTAAATCCATCCTCCTGATTATAGATGGTTGAACTCTGATGCTGATCTTCACTTTGGCTATAGTCTTCCTTGTTAACCATAGCGTCATTGCATCCATCATCTTCCCCGCCGTACGTGCCGCCATGGAACAGATAGTCTCCCCAGTAGCCTCCATGGCAAGCATCATATTCCGATAGCCAATGCCTGCAATCGCAATCTGATTGCCTCTCGTGTCGTCCATGGTAAGCCGTCTCTTCAAGCGAGTGTGGATCGGAAACAGGATAAAGATCGAAAATATCAAACAATGAAGCTGGTTCTTCATTGTTGGTATTGAACCAGGAAGTGTAATTATCAATGGCAGGCGTTTCTACCATGCCAGAACTGAAGTCCTCCATTGCTGCTACCACTATTAAAGCTCTAAGATTCTGCAGTCCCCTTGGTTATGACAAAAAGGCAAGTGATGAAATTTCGTAAATCCTTTAAAATTGGTGGGAGATTCTTTGTTAAAAGTATAATAGGGATCCCTCTACTATAGCAAGAAATTCACTTTAGTCCTTATACATTGAACACAACATTTTAGTGCCTTTATATTAGATCCGTTAACAAAATTGGTATTTTCCGAAACAATTAAAAAAGAATAATATAAACTTGTGTCCATTAAGGAGAGTGACAAGCTTCAAAAGAGGAACATTGCAGTTCAAAAATGGTTATTTCCGTAACTGTAAGAACGGACTAAAATGTTACGTTTCAAAATAAAAGGATTAAAAATGATTTTTTCTAGAGAATGGAATCTGTTTTTAGAGGAAAAATTGGGGAATTTAGGCGGCTTTTTTATGGAAGATGAGGGCAGGTCGGTCGTTAGAGCATCTTATGCAAAACTTCTCAATCACCGAAATGCATCCACTTGCTAGTAAAGCGTTTCTTATATTCTCACCATGTCATAATGGGTATCTATATTACCCAAATCTTTATCTTTCTATTATTTGACCGATGTAGTTTCTATCATAATTTAATCATTTATAGGTTCTTTACTTTTCAAAATATTTTTTTTACGAATCTAAAATATAATCTTAATTATATCTAGATAAAAAAATTAAATAATAAAAAAATTCTCTTAATAAAATTAAAACTCATAGCTTAAGAAAATACTTGCTCTACTTTCCAAAAATATGTTTTCAGTTTTGAAATATATTTTTTAATTATATTAAATTATAATTCTGTTGACATGTGATAAGATGGCATATATATTTTAGTTTTTTATAAGTTATTTTTTTTTTCTCTTTTTCTCTCAAATTTTAGACCGTAATCTAATCGACTATTATAGTCGGTGATTTGGGGCAGTCATCATCAACCCCTTTTATTCTACCATCTTTCTTCTTTCACTTTTCTTTATTCCTTTCTTTTCTTCTTTTCGTATTTTCTATTTGATCAACTATTTCTGTTTTCTTCTTCTTTTATTTATAGTTCACTGTTTATATCGATATGGTTAAAGCTAACAGATAAATAAATATCGATATTCCTTTAGTAATATCAATATTATTTTTGTAAAATATTTAAATTATATAGTTAACATTTAATTATATTAAAATTATAATTTAATCTTTAAGATTATCTCAGTATAAAATTAATTTCTGAATGAAATTGCTTTGATATGAACTATGATGTATTAGTTAGATGTGAATGTATGGTGTATTATTTTAGATGTTCTTCATTCTAGATCCTTCAATAACATCTCGTGTTCGTTTTTCGTTTCGGTTGAGTTAGGGACATTACAATCTAATTATTTAAATAAAATTAATCAAATTACTTATTATTAACATTCAATGAAAGAATTAACATGATAATTAAAAAAAAATTATATAATTATATATTTGGTGTTGAAAATTCAATATTAGCCTAAATGTTCACACCTAAATTAATTTGATGTCATTGCTTACATCAATTTAGTTTTGATGTCATTGCTTACATCAATTTAGTTAGGTGAAAATTAAGTATTTTTCTCATGTTTTAATTTCAATGGTTTAGATTATTTAGTGTTTATTTTAATGAGTGGTTTAGATTGTTTCTTGTAACCTATAAATACCCTACTTGTATTTGAGTTTTATCATCCAACAATCAAAGCTTAATTATAAGCATTTGAAAGCTTTCTTAAGAGTTCTTCCCTTTTGCAATTTTGTGAGATTATTCTAAAGAGAGTTTTTTTTGGATCAATTAGAGTTTTTACTCTATTTTGATTCAACAATTGGTATCCGAGCCACGTTTTTTAAGATCTCTTGAAATTCTGAGTATGCTCTGTGGCTGCAGTTTTTAACTGATCTTCCACATCAGAAAATATTTCTTGAGTTATTGTCGAGGTTATTACAAACCTTGTGGAGCTTCTTTGTGTTTAGAGTAATTTAGTACTCTGCACGTTTGTTACTCAAGCTTGTTCGGTGTAGTCAAAGCCTTGCCGTTAAGATGGGTGATCTTCAAGTAGTTGGAGGAATCAAGAAGCTCAACAACAAAAACTACAACACGTGGGCAACATGTATGGAGTCATACTTACAAGGTCAAGACCTTTGGGAGGTTGTCGGTGGTGGTGAAGTTACACAACCGGCGACAGAAGATGCCAATGAAATCTTGCGAAAGTGGAAAATTAAAGCAGGCAAAGCAATGTTTGCTTTAAAGACCACAATTGAAGAAGAAATGTTGGAGCACATCCGGGATGCTAAAACACCAAAGGAAGCATGGGACACTTTTGTTACACTCTTTTCGAAGAGAACGATACAAAATTGCAACTTCTCGAGAATGAACTTCTATCAATGGCGCAACGCGACATGGCGGTTGCCCAATACTTTCACAAGGTGAAGTCGATATGCCGTGAAATTTCAGAATTAGATCCGACAGCTGCTATTGGGGAAGCCAGGATAAAAAGAATAATTGTCCATGGTTTGAGACCCGAATATCGAGGGTTTGTTGCCGCTGTACAGGGATGGCCGACACAACCATCGCTTGTTGAGTTCGAAAATTTGCTTGCAGGTCAAGAAGCCATGGCCAAGCAAATGGGAGGAGTCTCGTTGAAGGGTGAAGAGGAAGCGCTCTACACCAGCAAAAGCAGAGGCACTTTTCAGCGGTATACTGGCAATGGATCTAAAAAAGATGGTGACAAGGTGAAAAATTACCAAGGAAATGGAGGCCCTCATTCAGGGGGAGCTTCCAAGAATCGCGGTAATAGTAGAAAGTTCGATGGCAAGTGTTACAATTGTGGGAAGATGGGCCACATGGCAAAAGACTGTTGGACCAAGAAAAAGTATGTTGAAAGTAATACTGCTACTTCTTGTTCGAAGGAGAATAGTGAAGATGGTTGGGATGCTGAAGCGTTATTTGCTACGGAGGAAGAAGAATTAGCTCTCATGGTAACAACACCAGAACGGATTGACTACAAGAATGATTGGATCGTAGATTATGGCTGCTCAAATCATATGACGGGTGACAAACAGAAGTTGCAAAACCTGTCTGAGTACAATGGAGGTCGTGTGGTGGTGACAGCTGACAACTCAAGGTTACCGATAACTCACATCGGTAAGACAATAGTTACTCCTCGATATAATACTAACCAGGTGCAACTCCAAGATGTTTACCATGTCCCAGGAATGAAGAAAAATTTGCTATCTGTGGCTCAACTAACATCATCAGGCCATTATGTCTTATTTGGTCCCCAAGACGTGAAGGTTTATCGTGATGTCAAAATCACAGAAACACCAACAATGGAGGGACGACGTTTGGAATCAATTTACGTGATGTCAGCAGAGTCTGCATATGTAGACAGGACAAGGAAAAATGAGACATCAGATCTATGGCACATGCGGTTAGGTCACGTTAGCTATTCCAAGCTAAGTGTGATGGTGAAAAAGTCGATGCTTAAGGGGCTTCCTCAACTAGACGTGAGAACAGACACGGTCTGTGCGGGATGCCAGTATGGTAAAGCACACCAATTACCATATGACGAGTCAAAATTTAAAGCAAAAGAACCTTTGGAGTTGGTTCACTCTGATGTGTTCGGACCGGTTAAGCAACAGTCAATTAGCGGTATGCGGTACATGGTAACATTCATTGATGACTTCTCCAGGTATGTGTGGGTTTTCTTTATGAAAGAAAAATCTGATACTTTCTCAAAGTTTAAAGAGTTCAGAGACTCAGCTGAAGGAGAAGTGGGAAAGAAGATATGCTGCTTGTGCACAGACAACGGAGGAGAATATAGATCAAACGAGTTCTCTCAATACCTAAGGGAATGTCGAATACGTCATCAGTACACTTGTGCCAACACGCCACAACAGAATGGTGTAGCGGAAAGAAAAAACCGGCATCTTGCAGAAATTTATCGAAGTATGCTACATGCAAAGAACGTATCTGGAAGGTTTTGGGCTGAAGCAATGAGGACTGCAGCCTTTGTGATCAACAGACTTCCTCAACCAAGGTTAGGATTTGTTTCACCCTTTGAGAAACTATGGAACATAAAACCTACAGTTAGCTACTTTCGAGTATTTGGCTGTGTATGTTATGTGTTTGTTCCTGATCATTTACGGAGCAAATTTGACAAGAAAGCTGTTAGATGTATCTTTGTGGGATATGACAGCCAGAGAAAAGGGTGGAAATGTTGTGATCCAATTAGTGGAAGATGCTACACGTCACGAAATGTGGTATTTGATGAAGCATCTTCTTGGTGGTCCTCAGAGAAGGAGGTGTTGCCAGATTCGAGAGAATTTGGAGACAAACTACAATAAAAGATGGGGGAGCATGATGCTCAACTTCAAACAAGTTCAGATGAATCAGAAGATCCAAATGGCGATGATGTCGAACAAAGAGTGACTCAGAATCCGTGGCAAACTGGCGTGTATCAACAACCAAACGAAGAAGGTGGGCCTAGTGAAACAGAAGAATCAATTCCACAATCTCAACTTCGAAGGTCAACAAGAATACGAAGGCCAAATCCCAAATATGCCAATGCAGCCATAATTGAAGAAGCAACGGAGCCTGAGACGTTCGAAGAAGCATCGAAGAGTTCTCAGTGGATGACAGCTATGAAAGAAGAGGTCGATGCACTTCAGCAAAATCAAACTTGGGATATTATACCAAAGATAAAAGATGTGAAACACATATCTTGCAAATGGGTTTACAAGATAAAGCGCCGTCCAGATGGGTCAATCGAGAGGTACAAAGCGCGATTGGTAGCTCATGGTTTCTCTCAACAGTATGGATTAGACTATGATGAAACATTTAGTCCAGTGGCGAAACTTACAACCATACGAGTCTTACTTGCACTTGCAGCCAACAAAGACTAGAACTTGTGGCAGATGGATGTGAAGAATGCTTTTCTTCATGGAGAGCTAGATCGAGAAATCTACATGACCCAACCAATGGGTTTTCAGAATCAAGATCATCCTGAATATGTGTGTAAGCTGCGAAAAGCACTCTACGGATTGAAACAAGCACCTAGGGCGTGGTATGGTAAGATTGCTGAATTTCTAACGAAAAGTGGTTATTCAGTAACACCTGCAGATTCTAGCTTGTTTGTCAAAGCCAATGAAGGTAAGCTAGCTATCGTGCTAGTGTACGTGGATGACTTAATCATAACCGGTGATGATGAGGAAGAAATTCTTCAGACGAAGGAGAATTTATCAGTTCGTTTCCAGATGAAGGAACTTGGACAACTTAAGCACTTCCTTGGTCTAGAGGTTGATCGTACACACGAAGGAATATTTCTATGTCAACAGAAATATGCTAAAGATTTGCTGAAGAGGTTTGGAATGCTCGAATACAAGTCAACTTCAACGCCAATGGAACCAAATATCAAAATGTGTGCACATGAAGGAAAAGATTTGGAAGATGCAACAATGTATCGACAATTGGTAGGTAGTCTGATCTACTTAACCTTGACCCGACCTGACATTTCTTATGCAGTTGGTGTGATGAGTCGGTATATGCAAAATCCAAAGAAGCCTCATTTGGAAGCAGTTCGACGAATACTGAGATATGTAAAGAATACAATTGACTATGGTCTTTTGTACAAGAAAGGTGAAGACTGCAAGTTATTTGGTTATTGTGATGCTGATTATGCAGGAGATCATGACACCAGGAGATCAACAACTGGGTATGTGTTTAAGCTTGGGTCCGGAACAATTTCTTGGTGTAGCAAAAGACAACCAACGGTATCATTGTCAACCACTGAAGCTGAGTATCGAGCAGCAGCAATGGTAGCTCAAGAGAGTACATGGTTGATACAGTTGATGAATAATCTACATCAACCAGTAGATTATGCAATTCCGTTGTATTGTGACAACCAATCGGCAATTCGGCTGGCGGAGAATCCTGTCTTTCATGCAAGAATTAAACATGTGGAAGTACATTACCACTTTGTTAGGGAAAAAGTTTTGCAAGAAGAGATTGAGATGAGGCAAATCAAGACAGATGAGCAAATTGCTGACTTGTTTACAAAAAGCTTGAGTGTTGGAAAGTTTGAACATTTCCGTCGTCAGCATGGCGTGATTCAAAGAATGGAGGCTAACATTGAGGGGGAGTGTTGAAAATTCAATATTAGCCTAAATGTTCACACCTAAATTAATTTGATGTCATTGCTTACATCAATTTAGTTTTGATGTCATTGCTTACATCAATTTAGTTAGGTGAAAATTAAGTATTTTTCTCATGTTTTAATTTCAATGGTTTAGATTATTTAGTGTTTATTTTAATGAGTGGTTTAGATTGTTTCTTGTAACCTATAAATACCCTACTTGTATTTGAGTTTTATCATCCAACAATCAAAGCTTAATTATAAGCATTTGAAAGCTTTCTTAAGAGTTCTTCCCTTTTGCAATTTTGTGAGATTATTCTAAAGAGAGTTTTTTTTTGGATCAATTAGAGTTTTTACTCTATTTTGATTCAACATTTGGGCCTCATCATTTATATATTTTTTCAAGTGATGACCATCTAATTAGATGAAAAAATATTAAAAAAGAATGGTGTCGTAAACCAACAACCAGGTGGTTTAGTAAGATGGGACATTAAATCTCTTAAGCAAGATCAAGGGTCTGAATCATGGCGTTTGTGAATGGAACAAACTAGATCGAGAGAGTCGTCTTCGTCCCTGCATATCTGATCCAGATCAATCGATCAATAGATCAGATGATCGTGGTTATACAAAAAAATGATGGTGTTGTAACGAGACTTAGTGTACGAGGCGATATAAATTATTAAAAATAAAATAAAATAATATATATAATTATATTAAAAATTTTAAAATTATTTAAAATTCTTTTAACAAATCTAAATTTATGAGTACAACTTAAATAACAAGTTAAATTTATAATCCAAATCTTACTTTTTATTGTTATCAAAAGGTTTTTTAAGAATTATTTTTTATTATCTTATAGTCGGTTTTAATCATGTTAATGTTGTTATTCAAATTATATATTTTAAACTATGTAATCTAATAAAAAAAATAACCAAAATACGACTGAATTGTATATTTTTACTTTTTAATAAAAATTTAAAATACTTAATTTAATGATTATATATATGATATATGAAATTATAAAAATAAATATAAAAAGGAAAAATAATTTAATTTTAAAATATAAAAATATATGTTAAATATTATAATAATTATAGATTAATATATGTATGAAATCTATTCAATTATAAATCAATTATTAAATTTATTTCAATAATTTAGGTGTTCTCATAATCTAAAGTGACCTAGGTTTGAGTTCTCATTTTACTAGTTTTATTTATTTTCTTTTTCTTTTGGTGACAGTAACTAAAATATAAAATGTATTCAAATTTTATAATTTATATTTTAAATATGAAATTTGGTCCAATGGTTAAGGGTACTCAATCCTCACCAAAGTCCTAGGTTTGGTCCTTCTCAACACTTTTATCTCAATATTAGATAATGACATGTGTTACAATTAAATGATGTAATTAAAAAAATCAATAGATTGGTGATCAAATTAAAATTACCTATAATTAAACTGTCAACTATGTAATTTACTTGAAGACAGAGGAGTCCAAGGTGAGATGATGCCCCCTTATAAATATGTAATTTTCTTTGTTTACATTACATCTAGACAGTCGTCCAAGGTGAGATGCTGCCACCTTATACTTAAAAGTTAAAAAATAATGAATTCCCTAAATACCCTTCACGAATCGCGTAGTTTTATCAAAAGAAAGTTAGGAAAGTTATGCGGTACAACTCCTTTAATATATTGTTAAAAAAATATACTATCAGTTTTATTATTATTTAAATATTAAAATCGGTAAAAATTTATTTAAAATATTATTATTTATAGGTAAAACGTTAATATTTTTTAGCATTTTCGGTAAAGTGCATAACAATAATAAAATTTATAAAAAAATAATAAAATTGATAGAAATAATAATGTTTTCAGTAATTTTTATCGATTTTATTATTTAAATAATAACAAAATCAGTAACATCTTTTTTTTAGTATGCACGTGATCATTTCCCAAAAGGTGAGCTAATTAAAATCCTTCATAGAATTTCAGTTCAGATTACCTATTTATTGAAGAAGTCTCACGTAAAATAATTTAATATATGACTAAGGAAATGTGTTACCAGAAATGTTATTATTTTTTAATATTTTCGGTAAAAAATTACTCAAAACAATATTATTTCTACTGGAAATATTATTATTGGGCGCTTTACATGGTTTGTTAACATATCTGGTAAAACGTTACCTTAAACATTATTTTTTCTACCAAAAATATTAATATTGATCCCTTTACTAGAAATATTAAAAAATATGAATGTTTTAAATAAAAAATAATTTTTTAGATAATTTTTTATAAAAAAATATTAAATAATAATAATATTTTTTGTAACACATTTCGTTAATAGTATATTAAGGTGGTGTTTATTTTTGCAGAGGTAAAAAGTCTGCAGTCTACGGACCACATCTGCAGACATCTACAGCAGAAGAGGTGGACCAAAAGTCTACAGTCTACAAGAAGAAGACTGTTTGTTTTTTAACGTCTACCGACTGCTAAAATGAACTGAAATATAAATAAACTGATTTTTTAAACTTAAAAGAGTTTTGCAATACTGAGATTTAAATAATTTTAGTTTTACAATACTGAAATTTAAATAATCCATACAACTACAATAATAAATTATTTAAAATAAATCAATCCATATTTTAAAATAAATCAATCGATACTAATAAATTATTTAAAATAAATCAATCTATACAACTACAATAATAAATCAATCCATATTTTAAAATAAATCAATCCATACAAATAAATGATTTAAAATAAATCAATCTATACTAATAAATTATTTAAAATAAATCAATCTATATTTTAAAATAAATCAATCCATACTAATAAATTATTTAAAATAAATCAATACATACAACTACAATAATAAATCAATCTATATTTTAAAATAAATCAATCCATACTAATAAATTATTTAAAATAAATCAATCCATATTTTAAAACAAATAAATCCATACTAATAAATTATTTAAAATAAATCAATCCATACAACTAGAATAATAAATCAATCCATATTTTAAAATAAATCAATTCATACTAATAAATTATTTAAAATAAATCAATCCATACTAATAAATTATTTAAAATAAATCAATCTATACAACTACAATAATAAATCAATCTATACAACTACAATAATAAATCAATCTATATTTTAAAATAAATCAATCCATACTAATAAATTATTTAAAATAAATCAATCCATATTTTAAAATAAATCAATCGATACTAATAAATTATTTAAAATAAATCAATCAATATTTTAAAATAAATCAATCCATACTAATAAATTATTTAAAATAAATTATTTTAAAATAAATTATTTTAAAATAAATTATTTTATAATAAATTATTTTAAAATAAATTATTTTAAAATAAATAACCTTATTAAATTATTTAAAATTATTTTAATAAATAATTATATTTTATAATTATTCTTGAAGAGGTTTGAAGACTTTTGAAGACATAAAACCAAGTCTGCACCAAGAAGAGCTCGTGCAGACGTTTAAAGAGTTTCTGTCTTCTAAAAAACAAACAGTCTGTGAAGTCTAATGTCTGCGCATGATCTGCGCGACGAAGACACAAGTGGTTTAAAAAACTTATTCAGTAAAAACAAACACCACTTAAAGATTGTCGTGCGCCACTTGTTTATATATATATATATATATATATATATATATATATATAATTTTTTTAAATAAAATAACATTATAAATTCATAACCAGAAAAAGAAAATTCAAAATCGGAAGCTGAAAGGAAAAGAAAAATAATAGAAAAATCGAGACAACCTTAGAATCGTCACGACTTCAATATGCGAGATTGGACCTTCCTGGAAATCTCTTTTGCTCAATTATTTTTTAATCTGTAAGGTTTTTGAAACGACTTTGACTAAAAACATATAAATATTTATAAATTAATGTTAGAAGATTATGAACTAAGAATAGTTTGATTCTTTAATATCCAATCTCTTTCTTTCTTTAGCATTGGCTGTCTCTCCGTCTGTTACGAATATTGTTTGACTGCTCCTATTATTGTTGTCGAGAAAATTGGAGAAGTAACTTGAGTTATTGATGTTTCTTGAGGTTAAGTAGTCCTTTTGGGAGAAATGCGTGCTATTAACATTCTATTTTAGGATTTTCACTTAATATCCGTCAACAGTGTGATTTATAGTTTCTAGCTTTGGCATGAAAGTGACGGCTGATTGATTCCTTGCTTGCTTTCCTTCTCTCTCTCTCTTTTGCATTTTATTTTCTTGCTGATTAAAGAGGAAGATTTTAGGGTTTAATATTTGGTTGGTTTGATTTTGAATTGAATGCAGATACTTCAAGTTAAAGAATAAATATTGTCGAGAAGAAAGCAAGATTTTGATGATTGCGGTGATTTGTTGGGTTCATCTTTCTTTATAGAAATTAAAAGAACCTGCAAAAGGGTTATTGTTAATTTTCTTTGAATTTTGTTAATCTAGTGTAGGTTTAGTATTGACAAATGAATGTTGTTGGAAAAGTTGGGAGTTTAATTTCACAAGGTGTGTATTCTGTTGCTACTCCTTTCCATCCTTTTGGTGGGGCTGTTGATGTGATTGTTGTTCAGCAACAAGATGGGAGTTTCCGAAGCACACCTTGGTATGTTCGGTTTGGGAAGTTTCAGGGTGTTTTGAAAGGGGCTGAGAAGGTTGTTCATATAACTGTTAATGGCGTTGAAGCAGATTTTCATATGTTTCTTGATAACTCTGGGGAAGCATATTTTGCAAGGGAGGTTAATCCTTGTAAAGGAATTAAGACAAATGGTGATTTGAAAGATTCTGATAGTGAAGTTTTACAGGGTGAAGGTAATACAAAGATTGGTGAATTTTATAGACTTGAACATAGTGTCTCAGATTCTGCAGTGCTTCAGTTGAGGAACGAACTTGATTCCAGAAATCCGAAACGGTTTGAAAGGGCAGAATCTGATACTAGGTACTATGACTTTCAGGATGAGCAGTCCTCAATGGAGGGTTCAATTAATTTGTCAGAATATGGGTCTGGCAGATATGAGGGTTTAAATGGCGAGTGTTTTGGTGAAGCACAGGGTTCAGATTCAGAAGTAGTCTTGGTCAGTGTGGATGGCCGCATACTTACAGCCCCTGTCTCAGCATCAGAGCAGAGTGCTGAAAATGTGCAACTAAGCACACCTCAGTTCCATCTAGGACCAGGTGAAGAACCTGATTTTTGTGAGGATAATGAGGAGTTCAGTTCAGGTGACAATGTGTGGGCTGCTAATTATATTAGTAAGCTCAATTCATCTGCAGCTGAGGATTCCGCTGATAATATCCGCGGATTGAATAGTGATTCTACTGCTTTGTACCATCCAGAAGTTTGTGAAAATGGGGTGGAACATGCCTGTCAGACTGAAGAAACAACAAACCTTTCTAACCATGTCCATGAAAGTGAAGTGAATAGGCTGAGTGACGTTGAAGATGCATCCATGCGTAATAAGGATGGTATTTTTAAGAGCTGCCTTGAACTAACTGAATTGGGCAGGCACGGGGAAGACTTTAATTCTGAAGACATAGTTAGCCCATCAGAAGCTCAGATTTCACAGGATAAACCTCCTCGCAGCCTTCCAGATGATGATGAAACTGAAGAGGGAGCTGTTGGTGACTCTAGAAATAAAGATGTGTTGTCTTCCTTTTGTAGTCCTAATTCCTCCAAAAATAATGGATCACCTGAGTTTCTAGTTGAAGGTGAGCCAATTGAAAAAGAAGTGCTGGATACAGATCATACAGGTTCTAGCAATGCGTCTGTTGATTATATTAGTAATGACCTAGAACAAAAAGATGAACAATATGGTACATCAGCAGCAACCAAAGGGATAAATAGCAGTGAGCGAAGTCCTGCACTTGAGGATAAGAGTAGCAAAAGTGAGATTGTGGAAACTGTAACTTCTGGTGAAGAGGTAGAAACTCGCGCTTGCTTGGGTAAGGAATTAAGGACCCTAGGACTCCTTTAAATATTTTACACTATTCTTGCTCTAATTCTCCTGGAATACTCAATGTCTTGTTTGAGAAAACAAAGTCTCTTTTCATTTTAATAAAAAGTACAGAATGTGTGAGGAAGCATTTTTGGTTGTAAAAATAGAACATGCCTCCTAGAAAATGGGAATGTAAATGGGCCAAAAAATGATGTTTTCAAGAAACGAGTAATTTTAGAAATATCTTTTAGTTGTCATTGCAAGCCATCTAATACCTAGGCCCAAATCATCAAATATGCAAGATTACTTTTATTTATTTTTTGCTGTCAAACAGTCTAAAGACCAAGTCATATATTCACCTAATTAGTGCCCCAATACTTTGACATCTAACTTTGGTCTTTTTGTGTTTTATGGAAAAAGTTGTCTTTCTTACTACATCTGTAATGTTTGATTGGGAAAATAATATTTATTCTTTTTCTTGATAATTGTGAACAATATGAAATAGTGTTTTTTTTAATTGAACTCTTACGTTTATTGGTATTTGTTTTTATTATTCTAGGGAACGCTTTACGCTTTATTATTATTTTGTTTGTTAAGAATTGTTTTTCATGTTTTAATTTTGAAAATGCACATACCAAAGTAACCAAACACATTTTCACCATTTTATTATCCGAAAACATGTCTTCCTATTTATTTAACAAACATGTTTTTGAAAATTTAGAAAATAGAAAGAGAATTGTTTCAGAAAATGGGAATAGAAAATATTTTCTCAAACCTACCAGAGTCTTAGCTTTTCTTGCTCACCTTATATCCAGGATTTGAGATCTCACTATGTGGAAATGAACTTCATGCGGGTATGGGACGAGATGCTTCGGCAGAAGTCTTTGAAGCATACCGCATATCACATGAGGAATATAAAAATAATGCAATGTCAATTATTAAGAATGCAAACCTAATCATCCGATTTGGAGAGAGGTATTTTCCATGGGAAAAAGCTGCCCCTATTGTTCTTGGAATGGCTGCATTTGGTTTAGAGTTAGATGTTGAGCCCCAAGATGCAATCCGTGTTGAACAGAACGAGTCACCAAACTCAGAGAATGATGATTCTACAGTCACTTCCACATCCTCTGGCCGTAGATGGAGGCTCTGGCCTATTCCCTTTAGAAGGGTCAAAGCACTTGAGCAGAACCACAGCAATTTATCTACTGAGGAGGAATTTGTCGATACTGAATCTACTCTACAAGATTCACCAGCAGGTACTCCAGCATCCGGTGGGAGGATTGAATCTCCCCATAAGCAATATATTAGGACTAATGTTCCCATTAGTGAGCAGATAACTTCCTTAAATCTGAAAGATGGTCAGAATAAGATTACTTTCAGCTTCTCCACCAGGGTTCTGGGAACACAACAGGTTTCGATTCTCTACAATCAATTCTTCCTTTAGGAATGCAAGGGTTTTTTAATGCCCAAATTTATCCTCCTAAACCAATGCATCTTTAACAGGTTGATGCTCATATATACTTGTGGAAGTGGAATGCAAAGATTGTAATATCAGATGTTGATGGAACTATCACCAAGTATGGACTTCTGTATTCTAAACTCCCTTTTGATTCTTATCATGATATATATTCTGGAAATGGTGGATAATTTCCTTACTATACATAATTATGATATGAGTACTAGATTAAACTGGACTATAAAAGTAGAGGAGAAAATTTTAATAAACTATTTACTTGTATTTGAAGCTGAAAATGCTCTGTTATGATCTTTAGTATTAAAGCAGCAATGTGTATTTATAGAAGCTGTGACAACCTATTTGATGTGTGGTAAAATCTTTCTTTTGAGTATGTTTCAATCATGTATAGTTTTAATACAATGTGTTTTTCAATAACCTTTGACACATCTCCTTCAGGTCTGACGTTTTAGGACAGTTTATGCCTTTAGTTGGAAGGGATTGGACACAATCTGGTGTAGCTAAACTTTTCTCTGCCATTAAGGTATGCGTTTTTCTAATTTGTTTCAATATTCAGTTTGACTTAAGTGATTGTATATTCCTTTGCCAGGTTTTAGAATGCAAGTTTAGGAATAACATTTGACAGCCCCAGTATAATGATGATATGAAACATTATCCCGTTACCATTATAGTGCTTCTCGACCATTTTCATTTTTGAAATTTATATTTCACTTCTTAGATTCTGTGTATTGATAACTTTTTTTTCAGAAGTTGTATATATGTCCATCCACCTTTCTCACTAACATTTATGTGCATATGTGCAAATACAATATTGTTTCTAGGGAAAACTGGGTTTAGTTATCCAATCACGGTGATTCGATTTGAATGATAAATTGTGAGACCATGCGGTTGCTTATTTAATTTTTATGAGACCAGTGTGGGTCTTGAGTTTATTCCATTAGAATATGTTGACACGCTTGTGCAAATCAATTTCCTTTGGTATCTGATGTCAGATATTGAATTGTCTGGTCACAACAGGAGAATGGATATCAGCTACTATTTCTGAGTGCACGTGCAATTGTTCAGGCATATCTAACGAGAAGTTTTTTAAACAACCTGAAACAGGTATAAAAGTACACCAGGTTTTTCTATGCTTAAGATAAACATTCTTTTTTACCTATATTCTATTATTTGCCTTGTGGCCAAAGTAAAGTATCATTTGCCTTTGCATCTAAATATAACTTTTACACTTTCCTTGTGAATCCAAAAAAGCAATAGCTAAAGTAACAACTCAAGAGATAGGCTAACATTTCAAAACCGGCGTCCCTGCTAGAAGGATTTTGCTTTGAAATAATGAGCTTGTAAGAAGCTTTTAACCGATCATTTATTTATATAGGATGGAAAAGCTTTACCAAATGGACCTGTTGTTATTTCTCCTGATGGCTTGTTTCCCTCATTGTACCGTGAAGGTGAGGTATTGTTTATATATATATATATAGTTTTTGCATTGAAATAACCTATTTTGTTGTTTTGACCATTTACTAATATCAGAATCTTTAGGCTGTACTTTTAGTTGCATACATTCATTCTGATTCATTCTACCATTTCCGCCCATTATTCATGGCAGTGATAAGAAGAGCACCTCATGAGTTCAAAATAGCATGTTTAGAGGTAAATTCTCTTATACTCAACCTTGTTTCTCATTGTAGATCGGGACAGTTACTGTGATAGGATCAGCCTTTTCACTTTGGGTTTCTTATTGCAGGATATCAAGAAACTTTTTCCCTCTGACCACAATCCATTTTATGCGGGCTTTGGAAACAGAGACACGGATGAGCTGAGCTATAGAAAAATCGGGATCCCGAAGGGCAAGATTTTTATCATCAACCCAAAGGTATACATGCTTTCTATGTCCTACACATGAGGAAAAATTGAACCATAATCAGTAATGAGGTTACCATATCAACTTTCTAACAATCTGACTCGAAACTGGCAGGGTGAGGTGGCTATTAGTCATTGTATCGACGTGAAGTCGTATACGTCATTGCACACTCTCGTTAACGACATGTTCACACCAACTTCATTGGTCGAACAGGTAACAGAATATTTTCTTGCCCCTGTTTAAATCTCCAGAACCTCATTTGGGAATTCCATGGTATTGCATCCCTGATATTCCGATACCTTTGCAGGAAGATTTTAACTCATGGAATTTTTGGAAAGTGCCATTGCCGGATATTGAGTAACAGGCAGTAGCTAAAAGGGCACCAGCGATCAAGCGTTCCACATTCCGTTGAGAGATTATTGATGCTTTAAACTTTGCCTTCTGCAGCCTTTAGTTACTGTATTCATTGGTGACCTTCAAATAATTGTATGGATTCATAGATAGTTGAAGCGAATAAAATCGAAAGTCATTGCCTCCCCACATAGCTGTTATGTTCCTATAGAGATTATCGTTGATTTCATACGACTATATAAACTTAAATAATATTATAAAGGGCGAAGTATACAAACGGTTTATAGGGGTTACTTTGTTGAGTCCTCCAATTATTAAAAGTTATAAAATAGTTTTTCGGCTATAGGACGATATTTTATTGAATCCCCGACTATTAAAAATTATAAAATGATCACTTAATTATTCATATGTTTTGAACTTGTCATTTTTTGTTAAAAATGATAATCATCTGAGTTAGATGTTAACATATTAATTGAGATATGATAAAATTATATTTTAATAATATATACTGATATCATCGTTGCTTTCAAGCATTGGTTCGATGATATAATGTAAACAGAGAGTTGGTCCAAAAATTATAACTCAAACAGTTCTTGGATCAAATTTTATCTTATCTCAATTAACATGTTAACATCTAACTAAAACATTAGTTCAATGATATAATGATATAAGTTTGTAACATATGAATATTTGGGTGATCATTTTATAACTCTTAATAGTTGAGGACTCAACAAAACAATTTCGTAGAAGACCTTATTATAAATTTTACATTATACCTTGTTTGAATATATTATTTAAACGTTAGTAAGTCTAAAATATCAGTTGACAAGTATTTATAGGTAGCACAAATCTGATCGTTTTTTTCATAGACATATTTATTGGTTATAATGTTCATATAAAAAGTCATTTTTTTCAATTAAAAATAAGATAAGAAGAAATGGGTTAATGGATATGAATAGCAGTATTTTTTTATTCCCTGGAATTTAGATGAAAAAAAAATGGTGGTTAAAAAAGAAAGTAGGAAGGCGAAAGAAGAGGCAAGGGACTCGAACAATGCGGGAAATTTCAAAAATATTTACGTCGACTCCCAAATTGTGTTTCTCCATTCACCAGTGTTTAGCTTTTATTTTATTTTATAATGTTTTGACTTTGTTCCCCCCCCCCCCTTTTGACGCTAACCCAAACATGCAAATGTGAAGAAGTTTCTCCCGTTAGGAATTTTATAAGATTCTTTGAGTTTGGAAGAAAATGTCATGGATAAGAACGGCGGTTAGTAGAGCCGTGGAAGTAGGCGGGAAGAATGCCCTGAGGCGCACCGTATGGAGTGTCGCCGATTCTGTCGTCTTCGGCGGTGCCAGGATGATCCATAAGCGCATTGTAAATTTCACATTTCTCTCCTTCAATTTGCTACTCCATAATTTAAATTTTAAATTGATATCCTATTAATGAAGTCCTTTTATCATTCCGTTTCTAGGCATTAAATGACAGTTCCAATATTTTAAACATGCTTATCGGAACTAGCATTTAGTGCCTAAGCTAATAGTGATGGACCTATGGTGACGGGTTACAATAGTTTGATGAATCGATTAAAACGCTTCCAAGTTTATTTGTGAGTTTGGTGCAATTAATCCTTTCAATTTTAATAGAAAACTTGATTTGTTTATTTTACGTTAATTATCTGGCGGCGAAGAAAATGCACAATCTTCGAATAACTGTAAAGAGACTTGAAGAAGTTTCGGTATCATGTAAAGGAGTTGAAAGGGTTCAACTTTTAAGACGATGGCTGGTCGCCCTTAAAGAAATCGACAGATTATTTAATGATCAAACTTATAAAAAAGATATGAGTGATGATGATAATAACATTACCAAAGATAATAACGATGACGACAGCTGCGACACTACTGCTAATGACAAAAACACTGTCGATCAGTTTTCTTATGAAGAGATCAAGGGTTCAACCCAAAAGCCAACTTTGGTCGGTAATCCTTTTAGAGTGTTTTTTTAACTTCATATTATCATTAAATTAGTAATTATATATATTTATATGAATAGTTTGTTCATGTTGCATTATTTTGGCTGTTGATTACAGCTGTATTACTATGACCCTGAAATCGGAGAACCAATGAATTTTCGAGAGGGTTTTCTGTATAGTCAAGCTCTTGAAGGGATGTCATTGTCAATGGTAAGTTCTCCATGATTAATGCCAATGTTTCCTTCTGGTTGTTTGCTTTGGAAATGACTTGCAAAAGTTCATGGAAAAGAATTAATAGACACAGGTATGTTTATGCATCATGGCCATGGCTTTGTACTTGGACTATCATAAGAAAAATTGAATAAGGCTGTGCTTGAACTAGGACTATGGAGCTTATTAAAGCTAAGGAGTTTGGTAAAGTATGTGTATATATTTACCTAAATTTTGCTTATTTTGATGTCTTAGTTTAGTTTATTTCTGTTTTTTCTTTGGCTTGTCCTGCATATGAAGGAGCAATACTTGATTTTCTCATAAGTCATTTGTATTCTTGCTAAAAGGAAGTATCATCATCTGGTAGCCGAATCACTAAATTAGGCCATCTCTAGCGGGACTTTACAATATATATATATAAATTATCATGCCATATCGACATGTATTAATAGACTGATATACTGATTAGTATTGCAGTTAGGGTGTATCATAATCATTTAAGAACCAGAAAAATGAGTTTCTTACATGTCTAGTGGTTTTGGCAATCTTCCTTTTAGAAACCTGTAACAGTATGATATTCGATTTTCTTTTTTGGATAAAGCGACATTTAATATCTGAACTAGGCAATTTCCCCCAACTTGGTCCCTTAACTTTTTTCTGGTCCACATTAATCCCAGAACTTAGCAACTTTTCCCAACTTGGTTCCTAACTTGAATTCCATTAAGGACTAAAATGTGTGATGAACTTCAAGTTTAGGCACCAAACTGGGAAAAGCTGATAAGTTCAGGACAAAACATTATAATTTTCAGGAGTCCCAATATCTCTTTGTTTATCATATATAGCAATTAGTGAATCGCGAAGTGTTCAAGATTTCTGGCTAAAAACTAGTGCTTCGCTTTCAAACATGGACAAGAATCTACACAGGGCCCAGGGATGGATCCAAAGGGGACAGACCGGGGGCCTTGGTTCCTCTCCAAAATCCTAGGACCTTAGTAATTGTCTTGCGAATATTTTAGTCCCCAAAACTTCATATTTGATCCTCTTTTATTCCATCTCTCAATATCAAAATTTTGTCATCCCCACAATGTAAGATTTTGATCTCGTCCCTGACTCTAAGGTCTTTCTGTTAAGAGATTAATGCAATCCTATTATACAGCAAGTGACTGTTATCTGCTGTATCATTTTGCTGCTAATTTCACCTGATCTGCCATTTTATTCTATTGAAAATATTTTTTTTACAATCTTTTCTCGGAAGGATCTGTTTGGAAAACCAAAATCCATTCAAAGGTAAATTATAGATAAGCTGTTGAAAATGAAGATAAGAAAACCAGAACGATGTCATAATTTCTGACTACTTTAACTTTTAATTAGCTATTATAACATATGTTCATTTTTTGTTGCAGGTCGATAAATTAAAAGTTTTATCAGAATCTCTCATTAACTCAACATCAAAGGCTGGAAGGCGCATTTCAGAGCAAAGGTTTTAAATGGAAATCTTTCCTGCTTGGAATATTTTAAAACAATTTAGTTCCCTTTCAGTTTTTTATATGTGCACTAACCTTTCAAGGCTTACTGACATTGTGTTATTTATTCTTGATAATCCTATCATGTTGATTAGGTTTAATTTTTTAAGTTATTGGAGTGAAATTAACCTATGTAACTTGGACCTGTGTATCAGATACGGGTACGTATCTGGCACGGGTTTGTTCAACATTTTTTTCTTTTTCCATACATTTGGAAGGTCCTTGAAGTATCATATTCCATACCCATGTCCGAAAATGTCTCATATATGAGTATGGGATATCAGTACTTTTAGAAACATAAAGATTAGGAGCTAAAATGAAATGAACTAAAACTAACATGAATCTGGAAATTCGCATGTGATAACCAGTTGTGCTGGTTAGGTTCTCATTATCATGCAACGGAAAATGTAATACTCCTATATATGTCAAATAAGGGAAATGCATTCATACAATGTGTTTCAATCAGGGTTCAGAAAGAAGAAGCAATTAGCTTTCGTTTTGCTAAAGCCAACGAAGTCAGCCAACAAGAGAAGGTATTAATTATCAAGAGAAGCTCTTTTCTTTTCTAATTATAATATCAAGTGAAGAACTTCACATAAGCGTTCACTTTAAATGTTTCTTCCTGAAATACATAGAGGGCATTGATCTCAAGGCAATGCCTATTCTTCTCTTCTCTTTTTCAATTCAATAAGGAAAGTTTTCCTATTATTGTCTGTGGGTGGTGCTTTTCAACTGATTTCTGATGTAACATTTGCAGATTGAACAATTTTCTTTTTGTTTTTTTCAAAAGTTTCTTTATTTACTATAAATAAGGAATATAAAAAGTAATTGATATTGAATTTCCCAGGAACTGGAAGCTGGGATTGTAGATCTTGAGAAGCAAAAAGCTGAACTTGAAGCTGAACTTAGTAAGGTTTATCTTTAATACTTCTACTTCTCAGGAAACTAATTCTTTTCTGAATCATTTATCATCTGTCATTACTCAATACATAGTTAAGTTTCAGTTTTACCCTTCCTTTTATTTCTTCTTTTATATACATATCTGTTGGGAAATAAACCAATAACAAGTAATTTCCCTATTACCAGATTGTTGGGAAATAAACCAAGTACAAGTAATTTCCCTATAACCAGATTAGTGAGAATGTAAAATAAAAGCAGAAAAATAATACCCGAAATTGATAACGGAGTTCAGCCAATTGTGCTTACGTCTCCGGATTGCTGCAGATCTTTTACTAAGAGAGAAAATTTACAGGTGTTTACAAAACACTCACTACTCACAAGAAAACTCTCTAGTATTGGGAGAAAGAAATGATTTTTGGGATGGTTTTGAAGCTAAATGAGCTAGGGTATTTATAGTTGAAACTTAAGGACTTAATCTTGTAAATACCCTAAAGCCTAAGGATTAATTGTGATTATCCTATTATCATTTTTCGACAAACATCTACCAAACTTTGAAAAACTATTTTTCAAAGAAACATTTACCAAACTTTGAAAACCATTTTTTCAAAGTTGGTTACCAAACTTGAAAACCATTTTAATAATTTCAACAATCTCCCACTTGAAGACTGATTTTAATCTGTCTTCACACCTCGATCAATGCAACAGCTTTTCTAGTCTTGTTACTCTAGCATGCCAACTGAAGTTGAACACAACTTCAGTTTGTCTGTAGTCACCGTCTTTGTCAACATGTCTGTCGGATTTTGAGCTCCACTGATCTTTTCAAGTTTCAAAATCCCATCTTCCAGAAGAGACCGGATAAAATGATATCGCAATTGTATGTGCTTTGTCCTGGAATGAAAAGACGGATTCTTTGCTAGATGTATAGCACTTTGACTGTCGCAATACAAGACATTGTTTTCTTGTTTCTTGCCTAACTCTTCCAAGAAACTTTGGAGCCAAACCATCTCCTTGCTGGCTTCCGTAACAGCGACATATTCTGCTTCAGTTGTGGAGAGAGCAACTATCTTCTGTAGTTGAGAAACCCAACTCACTGCGGTTCCTCCTAGAGTATAGACATACCCTGTAGTGCTCCTTCTGATATCAACATTTCCGGCTAAGTCAGCATCTACATAGCCTGTCAGTATCGTATCTCCACCTTTGAAACAAAGTGTTTTGTTTGTGGTACCCCGCAGATATCTAAAGATCCATTTGACTGCTTCCCAGTGTACCTTGCCCGGATTATTCATGTGTCTGCTAACAGCTCCCACTGCTTGAGCAATATCTGGTCTGGTACAAACCATGGCATACATCAGACTTCCAATTGCTGAGGCATACGGCACCTTCACCATGTGTACACGTTCTTCCTCCGTCTTTGGTGACTGTTCTTTGGAGAGTCTGAAATGAACACCTAAAGGTGTACTTACTGGTTTAGCATCTTGCATGTTGAACCTGGAGAATACTTTGTTGATGTACTCAGCCTGTGATAATATCAAAGTCCCCGACTTTGTGTCTCTCTTGATCCTCATCCCAAGAATCTGCTTTGCAGCGCCCAGATCCTTCATAGCAAACTGCATTGACAATTTTTGCTTCAAGTTTATAATCTCTTTCATGTCTGAGCCTGCAACGAGCATGTCATCAACGTACAACAATAAAATAATGAAGCTATTGTCGAACCTCTTGATGTAGCAACAATGATCTGCTTGGCATTTGGTAAAACCACCGCTACTCATGAAACTATCGAACTTCTTGTACCACTGTCTAGGAGCTTGTTTTAAACCATACAAGCTCTTCTTCAACCTGCATACTAGGTTTTTCTTGCCTACCTCTATGAAGCCTTTTGGCTGTCTCATATAGATTTCTTCCTCCAAATCACTATGAAGGAAAGCTGTCTTTACATCTAACTGCTCAAGATGTAAATTCTCTGCAGCTACAATTTTCAACACCAGTCTGATTGTAGATAGCTTCACGATTGGAGAGAAAATTTCATTGTAATCAATACCTTCTTTTTGTTGAAAACCTTTGACAACCAATCCTGCTTTATAGCGTTTGCTCCCATCGTGCTCTTCTTTGATCCTGTAAATACACTTGTTATGGAGCGCTTTCTTGCCTGGTGGTAATTCAGCTAATTCCCACGTCTGATTTGACATAAGCGATTTCATCTCATCTTTCATGGAAGACTCCCACTTGACTGAATCCTCCACTTGCATTGCTTCATCATAGCACTCTGGTTCACCATTGTCAGTCAGCAACAAGTAGTGCAAAGAAGGAGAATACCGTTGGGTTGGTTTAGGAATTCTGGAGGAGCGTCTCAGTTCTGGTGTGCCTGGTTCTTCCTCTTGAACTGCTTCAGGACTGATCTGAACATCATTTCCAGAAATCTCCTCGAACTCAGCAAATTCCTTTGTTTCAGCTTCGGTATTACTTGATTCTGCGGTTGACATGTCTTTGTACATCACATTTTCATTGAAAATGACGTCTCTGCTTCTAATGATCTTCCGATTTTCGTAGTCCCAAAACCGGTAACCAAACTCATCACCACCGTAACCAACAAATACGTATTTGTTGGACTTGGCATCAAGTTTACTTCTTTCAGCAGAGTTTATGTGTACATAAGAAATACAACCAAACACTCTTAAGTGTGAAAGGTTTATTTCTTTCTTGCCCCAAGCTTCCTCTGGTATTCCGCCATCCAAAGGAACTGAGGGCCCACGGTTGATCAGGTAAGCTGCAGTGTTGATAGCTTCAGCCCATAGAAATTTGGGCAATCCAGCATGTATCCTCATGCTTCTGGCACGTTCATTCAGAGTTCTGTTCATGCGCTCTGCCACGCCATTCTGCTGCGGTGTTATGGGAACTGTTGTCTCCATCTTGATCCCATTGTTTGCGCAGAAATCTCTGAATCTACTATCTCTGTACTCTCCTCCATTGTTAGACCTCAACCGCTTGACTTTTAAACCAGTCTTATTTTCCACCATGGCCTTCCATTTTCTGAAGGTATCGAAGACTTCTGATTTCTTCTTTAGAAAATAAACCCACACCTTCCTTGTTGAATCATCGATGAAGGTGACATAATATAGTGAGCCTGCAAGAGATGGAACTGGGGATGGTCCCCATACATCAGTATGAACCAATTCTAACCTTTCTGCCTTGGGTGTCTTGCCAATCTTTGTAAAACTGACTTTCTTTTGTTTGCCAAAGATGCAATCCTCGCATAGTTCGACATCTACATTCTTTAGATCCGGCAGCTTCCCTTTTGACAGAAGTATCTTCATTCCTTTCTCGCTCATATGGCCAAGCCTTTGGTGCCATAGGTTTGATTTCCCATCAACATCTGCTACTGCAATGATATTCTCTAAATTTGAGGTTACATAGAGAGTACCAGTTTCTTACCACGAGCAATGACGAGTGCTCCTTTGGTAATCTTCCATTCACAGCCTGAAAAGGTTGTACTGTATCCTTCTCCATCAAGTTGTCCTACAGAAATCAAATTTCTTTTGAGACCAGGAATATGTCTCACTCCTGTCAGCTTCCAGGTGGTATGGTTTGGCAGCTTTAGACGGATGTCTCTTTTTCCGACGATCTTCAAGGTTTTATCATCAACAAGATGAACCTTCCCAAAATCACCACTGACATAGTTCTCCATGATTTCTTGGCATGGCGTGGAGTGGAAAGATGCCCCTGAATCCAAAATCCATGATTCAATCGGACTGTTGAAGCTTAAAATCATAGCATCACCTGTCTCCTCCATCATGTTGGCAGATTCCTGTGCGCCGGTATTTTTCTTCGGTGCTCGGCAATCTCTTTTGAAGTGGCCCTTCTTGCCGCAATTATAACAGGTAAAATCTTTATTTCCTGTTCTTGATTTTCCCCTTCTGGATTTCGATCTGTCACGATTTGAATTTCTTTCTGAAGTTCTCCCTCTGGACTCCGTGTGCAAGACTGAGGAGGTTGATGCTTCACCCGATTCTCTCCGTCGAATTTCTTCGCTCAGTACCAGATCCCGAACATCGTCGAATTTTAATTTGTTGTTTCCCGACGAACTGCTGACTGCTGTAACAGTAGCATTCCAACTGTATGGTAAAGATGATAAGAGAATTAATGCTCGAACTTCATCATCAAATTCAATTTCCACTGAACTCAACTGGGTTGTGATTGTGTTGAGTTCATTTAGGTGTTGTGCCACCGATGCCCCTTCCGTCATCCGCAAATTAAATAATCGCCTCATCAAATGAACTTTGTTTGAGGCCGATGGCTTCTCATACATACTGGAGAGAGCCGTCATAAGACTCGCCGTGGTCTTTTCCTTTGCTATGTTGAAAGCAACATTGCGGGATAACGTCAGTCGGATAACTCCGAGGGCTTGTCTGTCGAGAAGAGTCAATCTTCATTCTTCATGCCCTCTGGTTGTTTTCCTGAGAGGGGTTGATATAGATTTTTCTGGTATAGAAAATCTTCAATTTGCATCTTCCAAAATCTAAAGTCCGCACCATCGTACTTTCCAATTTTCACCTTCCCTTTGTCTGCAGCCATCGCTCCCACTCGAATCTGGCTTCGTTTGGATCGTTTCTGACAATTTCTGCGAACCGCCGTGTATTAGAACACCTCCGTCGACAAACTCGTATCGCCGACCGAATTTCACTATTCACGAAATTTACTATTCACGTGAATAGTAACCCGAATAGTAACCCCGCAAAAATTAACAGAATTCACAACCAAAAGCTCTGATACCAGTTGTTGGGAAATAAACCAAGTAACAAGTAATTTCCCTATAGTCATATTTGTGAGAATACGAAATAAAAACAGAAAAATAATACCCGAAATTGATAACGGAGTTCAGCCAATTGTGTTTACGACTCCGGACTGCTGCAGATCTTTTACTAAGAGAGAAAATTTACAGGTGTTTACAAAACACTCACTGCTCACAAGAAAACTCTCAAGTATTGGGAGAAAGAAATGATTTTTGGGATGGTTTTGAAGCTAAATGAGCTAGGGTATTTATAGTTGAAACTTAATGACTTAATCTTGTAAATACCCTAAAGCCTAGAGATTAATTGTGATTATCCCATTATCATTTTTCAACAAACATCTACCAAACTTTGAAAAACTATTTTTTAAAGAAACATTTACCAAACTTTGAAAACCAATTTTTCAAAGTTGATTACCAAACTTGAAAACCATTCTTTTCTGAATCATTTATCATCTGTCATTACTCAATACATAGTTAAGTTTCAGTTTTACCCTTCCTTTTATTTCTTCTTTTATATACATATCTGGTCCTCTATGTCAGATATTGGTATTTGTCCAATACCGGTATATTCAATATGTCTATTTTTTCATGTATTTAGAGTCCTTACTGGATCATATCCTTGTCACTATGTTTGAAATATGCTGGACACAAATGTCAGACTCTGGATCTTAAGAAAAATGAGTGTTGAACTTGAACATAGGATACATTAGCCTGAAGCGGTTTCTCCACATTTTCCAGAGTGGTGTTATGACATGGTTATGAATCTGGTTCAGGTCAATGCATCACTTGTCTGTGCTCGTATATGCCTTCGCAATGCCAGGGAAGAGCGAGAACAATTTGATGTTGCCAGTAACCAGATTCTATCACAGCTAGCATCAAAGGTATAATTGCTTTTAAGTACTAATTAGATGATACGCTTTTACAAGTAGAACTATCTCTCTATTCATATTCAGAAAATGGCCTTCTGTTCCCTCTGTTCATAGGAAGAGGAAATTTCGAGATCGATTTCTTCATGCCGAGTAGAAGCGGACGTTGTTAATGCGTGGATACATTTTCTGGAAGATACATGGTTTCTTCAAACAACCTACCTTGAGCAGAAGGAGAAGCAGGTCAAGTATGTACATCTCCTTACTTCTAACCATCTATTGAATTGATGCTACCATTTCATATCTAACCCTGAATTTTTAAATGCTTAATTAGAGTTTGATTTTCTTTTCTTTCTTTGTCATTTTAATTTGCTAGTGGTGAACTAGAGAGATATGGAGAATATTTTGTGAATCTGGTCACTCACCTTCTGATTGCTTACAAGGTATTACTCTTCCAACAATCTTATCCAGGAAAGCTGGTCAAAAAGTTAATGATATCCTGTAATTCCTATTCATTTCGAAGGAGTCTTTTGCAACATATATCCCTCATTTTTATTTATTTTCTATCATAAATTCTTAAGGAACAACTCAGACCTTCCCTGATAAGAATTGGGCAACTGGTGGAGAACTTGTCCTCAACTGAAAGGTATAATTCTTTGTTTCTTTCAAGTTTTCAGTTTTAGATTAAGTCAAGCTTTGCATCATTCTTTTAATCAATCAGGTCAGGAGAACAGCTATGGATGAATCTCATAAAGGTCTTAACCAAAGAAGAAGTCTTGAAGAAGAATATTTGAGCCTTGAATCCAAAGTATGTATCAATCTTATCCAGAACACACACACACATATATATACGAACTAGGACCTACTTATATAGTGCAGAGCTTTTACATGCTTTTAGGATCGTTAGATTAACTATATTTAATGACTCAGATTAAAACTTTTAAATCGAATATTATCAACTTCTTTTTTTCTCATTATCTATTATTAATCTTAGTCGTCCATTTTCACTTATTCAAAAATCCAAAAAACTTGTATAACCCAAAGTTTTATACCATGTTAACGGATCTTACTCCCTCTATCTATATGTGTGTGTGCGCACGCAATAGGAAAAATATCAATTTTATCATATTAAGAAATGACAATGTTCTGTTTCTTTTTTTTCTATTAACTACATCAAGCATACCAAACTATAGCCCAGAATCTAAATTGGTCTTTAAACTCCAAAACATGCTAATTGAATCCTCGAAGCATCAGTATCATATTAATCAAGTCCTTCCACCAGCCTTGCCATTAGCTTGGGCGTTAAATGCCAACTAGGATCTGACTTGAAGCATATTTGAACTACATAACAAATTTTAAACACGTGTGCACCTATTCTACGTAGAGCTTGGATCTTATATGTTTTAAAAGAAAAAAAAAAGGATATGTCGTTACAATTTGATAGGTGCAAGCTTACGGATAGGCTGATGGAAGGACTTGATTAATATCATGCTGATACTTTGTGAATATAATTATACTGACTTGAAGTTTTTGACCAATTTAGAATTTGGATCATAGTTTGAGTACATATATGGAATTAACCTTGGTTTTTCATTTTTTTTCAGTTTGTAAGTACCTTTAGTGTAGTGGGTTCAATGAGAACACAGATTTATTCTCCGAATGAAGGACATTGTATTCCCATTAATGTTACTTGGCCACCATCCAGGAAGAAAGATGACAGGCTGAAAGAGCTATTTGATGATCTTGAAAGTATAAGGGAAGAATTCGAATCCATTGAGAGACCAATTTTAGATCTTGAAAATCCAACTGTAATATCAGAGCCACCATCCACCAACAAGTCGCCGCTTACTCCGTGGTTCCGATTAAAGTCTTCATTAAAGAAAACAGATCAAAAGAAGCTGAAATTCGAGCTGGAACAAGATGACGAAGAGAGTTCAGATTATGAAACGGATGAAATAGTAGAATGGGAGTACGATGCATTCGAAAAGGACCTAATACCCAACTAACCAACCAAATATTTGCCTTATCTGGTTTGCATTATGACGCTAACCATTATTATTCGAAAAGGGTAGAAAAAAATATATATGTAAGATAACTTGTTACTTAAGCAAAAGCTGTCATTAGAGAAGCTGATAGTTCACTGTATTTGTAATGTCAAATGTTGTGTATATTCTTCGGTTTTTGTTTTATATACCGAAATGTATAGATAGCTCTTCAACAAACGTTACTTATATATAAATATATATATATTAAAATCAAGCGGTTAACGTTCGTCAAGCTCTATGATTCTAGCATTCCCTTCTTTTTTTATGTTAAATTTGTTAACAATTCACAAGTAGAGTATTTTTTTCTACATTAATGCTCGAGATCATGAAAAAAGTTATATATAAAAAGAAAGATTGAGAGGATGGATGGATGGATGAGAAAGTATTTAATCTAGTCAAATTGGACAAAAATGTTGTAAATTAATCGAGTTGATAAGTTTTAATTTAATTTAAAGAATATTTTTATTCGTATAGTAAAATCTATATTTTCTAATTGTACCAATTTTACTATTAAGTTGATCGTTACAGTATTGACATGATAATTTACGATGTTAACTTGGGATGTATTATGTTTAGTAATCCACATGTAAATGATGACATGGTAAAAGAGTAAGATTAATTTGCTTATCGAGTTTGAGGACATCATTAGTTTTAATTGAAATTTGTTTTATAAAATTTTAAAAAATAAAAATATTATTATTAAAAATAAAAATAAAATAAAATATAAAAATATTAGAAATTACAAAATGATAAATTATTAAAAAATCAAAATTTAAAAATATTTATAAAATGTTAAAAAATTCAAACTCTTTCAACAAAAAAAATCTTCAACCGTATCTCGTCAAACGTATCTCTAATGAAATCACACTGAATTAGAGTAAACATATTAATAAAATTATTTAAATTAATAATTATTAAAAAATCAAATTAGTGCTCATATCTGAATTTATTATCTCATATTCTCCTATTTTCTACGCTAAACTAGTGCTCATTATATTGTTTTGGACCTCATTAATCTTATTTTATCATATAGAACAATGAATTTATAATATCATAAATAAATATGATTATAAAAGAACAATGATACAGAAATTTTGATTACCAAAGAAAGGTGGAGGAGGAGACTGTAAAAGTGAGTACATTAAACAAGGCAAAACTGACAAAATTACTTGCATGAATAATTGCTCAAACAAGGTAAAACGCATTCTGAAATGAGATATCACATTATAAGTGCTCAAACAGATGTTCCAGGAACAGTGATAAAGAAGCAAAAATGATCATATTACTGCATCTAAACCAACAACTCAACCTTCTGATCATGAACAAAATAAAAATAGTAGGAAAAAGAGGAATGAGCTAGATTCGACTACACTTTGATGGCATATTTCCTTACTGGGAAATACATTTCTTTCTTCTTTTCCCGCTCCGTCTTCAAAGATGCCTGCATATAATCCCAGAAAACCAATTTAGTACATTTGAATGGTCCATACCCATTGAAACCAAAACCAAACTACTATCAATTGGCACTTAAAAGATATGCCTCAATTAATGCTAGGCTCAGACATTTTCATTCCCTCCATAGTTTACTACCAATTAAACCAAAGGATATAAAAATCTCTTAGTCCTGACTAATTCACTTGGACTCTTCATTTCTCTAAGCACCCATATCTGTGTTGGACATATTGAGACCGAAATATGACCTCAAGGATCCTCCAAATACATGGAAAAAATTAGAAAAATCTAACCATATCCGTGTCGAGTACATTCCCATATCCGACACTTGCACGAGTAACATAGGCTCCCAAACCTATATTATATGTTTTGGCATTAACATAAACAAAGACAACTAGTTAAAGTTGTCTGAGTTTCCTTCAATATTTCCAAGAGTTAATATCACAAATTCACCATACACTCTTGCTTGGCATATACACATAACATTAAAGTGTTCAACCATAAAATTTCCAAATATATGAGTAAGTGAAAACAAAAACTAAAAGGACCTGGTGTTTAGTAAGGCGGCGACGAATGGCACGAGTCTTCTTGGGACGGAGATCCAAAGGGAGGAACTTCTTCTTCTTATAAGCTTCTCTGAGAGCCGATTTCTGCTTCTGCGAAATCACCGTCAAAACCTGCGCGATTGATAACCTCACAACTTTTCTGCAGCCAATAGTAATAGTAATATAGTTCAGGATCTAGTAAGAGGGAACTGAGAATTAAAGTGAAATGAAAGGGTGATATGGTCAATTCCTTACATCTTGGAAAGCTTGTTGGGGGCACCGCCGGTGACCTTAGCGACGCGAAGGAGAGCGAGCTCTGCTTTCAAGTCCTTCAATTGGCTTAGCAGCTCCGTCTTTGACTTGTTCCTTAACTCGTGAACCTTTATCCTCGCTTCCAAACCAAAAGATGATCGAATTAGCCATTGAAAATGACTTTGAAATTAAAGAAAGAGCTGAATTTGAGTCTTTTACCCATTGTGAGTTTTGATGCCGCGGCTGCACTGATCTCTTCCCTAGAAATTTTGAAGGAGGAAAGTAAAACCTTGGATATGTCGGCTTCGATAAGGCTTCTCTTATTTCGGCCCAAGAAATACTACTACATTTGAGTTGGGAATAGACATGGGTCATGTCACTCGTTGGGCTCCTTTCGAATTGGACAACTTGAATTTATATTAAGCAATAAAAAATGTATAGATCGGCTGTCGCTTTGAATTGATCCTACTGAACATCAACCCTTGAACAGCAATTTCGATCATGATATTCTTCCTTCTTTTGCCTTCTTCCAATGCCATTGTCTGATTAGAACGTCTCCCATTTGGCTTTATAAATTCCAGAATCAACCAATACATTAACCATGTAAAGCACATTCCCAAGTTAGAACCACAAATTCATGAATTCTCATGTCTCTCTCATCACCCTTCTTTTGCATAACATATTTTCTTGTCTGATTTTTTTGCTTTCTTGCTGCCTTGTAATCAATCTCTTTTAATGCAAATGCGTGTAAGGACATTCTTTTATTGGCATCAATAAGTTTGGCACTGCCTTGTCAACCATGTGAATGAAAAAAAAGAGAGCAACTAAACAGGTATAAACCAGTCATATTAGCCACAGGTGCAAATGGCACCTCCAATTTTAAAAGAACAAGTGCAAAATACACGAGGAACCGTTATCACTTAAACTATGCTTGAAGCAAGAACTTTCATAGGCTATTGCATGCAGCTCATTACCCACAAGAAAAAGAAAAGAAATTGACCCTCATTCAGAAAGAGAGTTACGGCATTTCTAGGATCAGATTACAATCTTATTGATTCAATCTTCATGTGTGGCACAGATCTCGTCTCAAGTGAAAGGGAGAGCAGTGGCCCGCACCACATTCACAGGTAAATTTCCCTCAACAGGGCAGCGGGAGGAAAGCACAATAGTTAGTCGACTTCTTTATCGAAGGTAATCCGGCTCACCCTCCAAGTGGGTATAGATTCTGTGTCATGATACAGTTAAGAAAGGGGGAAGTTCTAGCATTGAAAATCCCTATTCTTATTGAATACTTCAAATAACTAGTTGAACATGCCTATTCATTTCAAGAATAGCCTCCTCTTTTTGAAAAGAAGGGTCCGAAAAAGACAGAACTGGAGAAAGGTTAGAGACCACAAGTGCAACTACCGCAACACCAGCATAGATTAGCTACTACAAAGAAACATATACAACAGTAATCATTCCTATCTTAACCAATTATCAACTCCAAATTCGTATAAATGCACTAAAACGTCTGCCTCCCATCAAAAAACCCAAGTGAAAATATCAATACCATACAATATTTCTTCCATACACCACATCTACTACCATAAATTACCATTATATAGGAAGTATTTTAAAGTATTTCCAAGGTTTAATTAGAATGGTTATGAGGGAATATCACGGCTACTCGGCAAAGCTCATACTAAACCCCAAAAAATCATTTAACACAAGAATCAATAGAACATAAAGGCATATCAAGATTCCCAAGATGTCCAGCCAAAATTCAGGCATAGAATGACTAAACCAACTCAATTATCAGCCCTTTATCAATATGCATATTACAAAGCTAAATACCTACATAACTATAAATTAGTATCCAAACTGTTGCAAAAACATTGAAAGGTAATTAAACCAAAAAAAAACTAAAACAAGGGGCACGTTTTCGTAAACATTACCATTATGCACCAACTATGATAAAACAATGCAAATGTCTGTCAACTCTTTCAAGCACGTTCCCTCTCAGCCTTTTCGGCGAAAAGCTTTGTTGCCACCATATTATCGACAAAGTACTCCCTATAAGGGTGATTCCTAGAACAAGTGTCCTAACCTTTTCAAAATATTTATCAGCCTCATCTTTCTTCTTCAATAAGGAGTAAATAATCCCCATACACAAATAAGGCCTAAAATCCCTTGGCTCTTCCTTAACCAAACCCTCATACATCTTCAAAGCTTCGGAATGATTACCTTCAATGACCCGAATTTGAGCAATTAATAGCTTAAAATCTCTAAAATCTTTGTTTTCTTCTCTTTCTTGCACTTATCCATTGCCCCTTCAATTTCTGACCCGACTCTGAGTAAGCCATTATAAGGCCGTGAAAAGCCTCGACTCGAAGTGAGTCTTTAGCAATTATCTCTTCGAACTGGCTCTTGGCTTGAGCGTAATCGCCACTATAGTTATGAATTTGGGCTCTTAACATTGGCTACTCGGCTTCTTCGGGTTCGAGCTCGATTAAACGGTCTATGACTTCAATAGCTTGTGGGAGTTTCTTCGATTTGATTTGCACCTCCATGAGTGACTGCAGAGCTTCAATGTCATTTGGCTCCCGTGCCAAGTGTTCCTCGATGGTTTTCTCTTGGTCTTCCAACGAGATATTCGAGTCCATTGAGGCGGAATCCACCGTGGGTGTTGCTGTTGAAGCGGCGGCCAGCGCCAGTTTCTGGTGTAAGCGCGTGAAGAAGAGTGCTGCGGCGGCGGTTAGAGTAATGAAAGAAGTTTTGAGTAGAGGGGTCAGGGTTTGGATAAGGGAAGGTTTGGGGGATTGATACAACGGAGATATGAGGAAGATGAAGCTCTGATGGAGGATAATTTGAACGGTGATGATGACGATGGAATCCTGAAGGTGACAGATGGTGTGGGTTTAGCGAACGATGGACGGTAGTGATTGAAAGACAGATGAAAAGGTTGGTGACAGCAAGCAAAAGACTCCATTTCTTAGTGATGAAGAGAGTTTTCCTTCTTTTTCTCTCTAAAACCCTGATTGATGATAACGCAGTTTAAAACCCTTAACCAATGAGGATGTCCGTAATTTGCGGGGGTTTTATATAGAAACGACGGCGTTTTCTATAGTTGTCTCTGTATTTTTATCAAATCGCATATAGATTTTTTTTTTTTTTTATCTTCTAATCTGGAGCCTGTACTTTATCAAGGGCAGCTGCAAGCCTGCAACTAAGGTTAGGGGAGAAAGAGGACAAACATAGAGGGAACCCCTACAATTGGTATAATTGGTCCATTGGATTGATAGAATAAACATTACCTCCCAATTTGTGTCACATTGATAGCATAAGATTAGTCCACATATTAAGTAATGGAAGATTATACAGTATTGTATTAGACATTTCAAAAAATATACATATCACATTAAAAAATTTGACAATTATAAGAGGTAAATCTGTAATTATCCTTTTAAATATATAAATGCTATCACTATATAACATCACTATTTAAATTTGATGTTATAAGTTGAAGCACAGCAATTTAGTTTACAAAATTAAGATAAAATTAATAAATTTTGTTTTAAGAAATAAAGGTAATTATAGGGACGAAGTTAGAATATCAATTCAAGGAGGATAAAGTATAATTAACCATGGAAAATGAGAGATAAAATATAATTAATCATAAGAAATTAAGAGAGTAAAATTAAAATAAATTAAAACTATGAGGTTTAATTTATTATTTATTTATATTTTTTAAATAATAAAGGGGGACAGTGGCCCTGGGTAATTATGTGTTTTATTTCTTCGAAGATATAATTCATTTTTAAGATTTATACCATTAATCATTTTCCAAGCCATTTAGATTATTATGTCGTCTAGGTTTTCAGTCTTCCTATAAAACTCTTATTGACATTTCTCGATCGATTTTGCATATAACTTAAACATGCTTTTAACAACATAAATCAAACAACTTCAGTAATAAAGGAATTATCATCATTATTTAAGGTCTCGAATTTGGTATCGTGAATATTATAAGTGTGAGTGTTTAATGTTAAATGATTCAAAGTTATCTTCGAATAAATACTATATTGTACTTACCCTATATTAATAAAAATGAAATCAATGATAATTCATAATTAGAAATTGTTAGAATATAAAATATATAGTAAACCATCTATTCATTCACTTGTACATTCTTTTATATTTATTTTTATCGTTTAATTAATTTTTATGTTGATATTTTATTTTTTCAAAGTCAATAATTTAATAGTATTTTTTATGATTTTATTTCATTATTAATGTAGTTACGTGTGTGAGAATAAAATCAAAAAATATTTCTAATATGTTAACGACAAGAATTAAATTTAATTTTATCAATTCGGTCATCTTTATATACTCTAAAGAATCATAACAATTATGTAACAAAAAAAATCATAACAATTATAAATTATTTCAAGGGTACTTGATTCCGTCCATAAGAAAAAAATATAAGAGAACTTGAATGAAAAACATACAATTTAGTTTTAGACAAAATTTGATTCCAACTCTATAATAATGTTGTCGCAGCGGTTTTTAGGTTGGGCCCGAAATTGAGCTTCGACTTAAATAGAATGCTATAGTCGCCACTGATCATTTAAATAAAATATTTAGGTTGATCGGACACCATCTCACCTGATATGCGTTATATCATAAATGTGTCGGGTTCGGGAGTCGATTACGGCCAAAGAATGATTAGCATCCTTGAACCGCCCTTTCGGTACCAATTAATTTACCGGTTGTTTTTAATTGCGAAAATTAAAAATTGAAATTGAAATTTAAAAATTCAATTCGAATAATTACATTTGATCGATAAAAAATTTCCCATAAAAAGTCAAAAAAATGTTAGATAAAAATATAAATATTAAATTGTCCGTAAAAACTTGTAATGTTATTATAATATATATTTCAATTGCAACTCTTTAATAATGAAAAATATACAATTTAGTTTTAGACAAAATTTGATTCCAACTCTATAATAATGTTATCGCGGCCGTCTTTTGGTTGGACCCAAAATTAGACTACGACTTAAATAAAATGCTAGAGTCGCCACCGATCATTTAAATAAAATATTTAGGTTGATCGGATACCATCTCACCTGATATGCGTTATACTATAAATGTGTCGGGTTCGGGAGTCGGTTACGGTCAAGAAATGATTAACACCCTTGAACCGCCCTTTCGGTACCAATTAATTTACTGGTTGTCTTTAATTACGAAAATTAAAAATTAAAATTTAAAAATTCAATTCAAATAATTACCTTTGATCGATAAAAATTTACCCCAAAAAATCAAAAAATATTAGATAAAAATATAAATATTAAATTGTCCCTAAAACTTGTAATGTTATTATAATATATATTTCAATTGCAACTCTTGAATTATTGGAACAGTCCAGCAATCATACGTATGATTGAACCAATAAAACTTGAGCAAGTAATAAATAAATAAATAGGAAAACAAGAATGACAACTTACACCAAGCACGACAACAACTTTAACCCCAGCTTTGAAATTGTTGACTCCAGCTCCAACATGCACGATTTCTCCTGCAACATTCGTACGGCGAGAGAGATGGTAAAGCTTGAAGCTTCGGGTCCTTCTCTTGGGCTTCCATTCGAAGCATTAATGACAATATCTGTGTTCATGTCTTGTGTTAACATCCAACATTCGGAGATGCAGTCTTGAGATCGAGAAATTCAACGTCGATAATGAATTTTCATGTCAAAGGAACCTCGATCAGCCAGACGAAATCTTCACTGCTCTTCAGCTTCTTGTCTATTATTTCTGGATGAGTGAAAGATTTTCGATCTCCAGAGAACCCTGTTCTTCTCCACCGACAAGTGCCAGTTCCAGTTGCCGATCTTGAAAGGATCTGACTTGCGGTAAGTGCAAGAGGCAAGATTATCTATCCTCCATTGAGCGAGACGAGCAGTGGTTTGCACTCTGTATGCAGACTGGTTCATCCAAGGCAAAGCCAGGGAGGTGATCTCATGGATGCAATCTAATATCCCCTCGAGAAAAAAAAAATGGTCTCTTGTCTTTCCCATGTTTACTGTTGTTCTCTCTTTTGCCTGTAAAAACACTGATGTTTGTTGTGCAAATATTACAGACAAGGGAGGAGAGAAGTGGTGCGTTGTGGTTCAAATATGGCAAGGGTTGTTGTTGGTTGGTGTTACTTCGATTCGATGTTTCAAAATGGTGAAGTAACAAAGATGGTATTACGAAGAAGAGAGCCTCCCCCTTCGTGTACCGTTGTGCTTGCACCATTTATAGGAGCTGGAGGAGGAGGAAACAGATGTGAGGAGCGAAATTTGGGGGTGAGTTGAGTGAGTGGGTTAGATAATTAAGTTTTTAGTGGTTTAGTGGAATAGTGGGGTTGTTGGATAGTTGGAAATGGGCTCCGGGACAAAATAAAAAAAATAATAAATAATAATAAATAAATAAATAATATTTTTTAAACCCAGACAAAAACAGATGTCTACAACTGCCCCTCTTTGCACATTTTTGTATTAACAAGAATATGGCAAAGAAGAAAAAAGACAATCAATTTTTGTTCGGTGTTCTCAAATGTGATTGAGCTTCTTAGAATTGGGCATTTGTCTTCTTCTCGGTTTAAAGATTTTGGCTTGGAAATTCTTCCAGAAAGTAGTTCATCACTGTCATCGAGCTGAATGAAATATAACTCGTCAGATCTTTGGTTGGCAGATAGCCCTTCTCGACTTAAGTTATGCTGCAAATGATATGCCTTAGAGCTGAGCGTAGTCGAACTCGAAGGTCTTTGGTTGGCAAATAGCCCTTCTTGCCTTGAGCTATGTTGCAAATGATGTGCCTTTGAGCTGAGTGTAACCGAACTCGAAGGTTTGGTGTTTCAAGAGAAACATTTTTCAAAGTTTTTTTTTGTGAGTTTCAAGAGAAACTCTCTCAAGGGAGATAAAATTTTGTTTCAAGATAAACATATTCAAAGATTGGTGTTTCAAGGGAAACTGTCTCAAGAGAGACAAAATTGAGACAAAAACAAAATTTGTTTCAAGAGAAACTGTCTCAAGAGAGACAAAACTTAGTTCCAAAAGAAACGGTCTCAAGGGAGACGAAATTTGTTTAATGTAAAACATATTCAAAGATTTTGTTTCGAGGGAAACTGTCTCTCTTGAGACAAAATTTGTTTCAAGGGAAACTGTCTAAAGAGAGATAATTTGTTTCAAGGGAAACTGTCTCAAGGGAGACAAAATTTGTTTAAAGGGAAACTGTCTAAAGAGAGACAAAATTTGTTTCAAGAGAAACTGTCTCAAGAGAGATAAAACTTTGTTTTGAGTAAATTAGTCTCAAGCGAGGTGACCCCTTGTTTCGAGAGAAACAATCTCAAAGGCGATCGATAATCTGCTTTTTCCTGAAGATGAATGTTGCTGGTGGGTACGATTCCCTTCATCGTGAAGTTGAAACCGTGGATGGCCCATTCGTTGTGAAGTTGAGCCTTGAATTGGATATCTTTCGTCGTGAAGTTGAAATCCAATCTAAAGATGAATGCTACATGTGTGTACGATTCCCTTCGTCGTGAAATTGAAAACCGTGGATGACCCTTTCGTCGTGAAGTTGAACCTTGACTTGAATTTCATTCGTCGTGAAGTTGAAATCCAAGCTTGTGTTGTTTCGAGTCCAATATCCTTCGCCGTGAAGTTGAAATTGGCTCTTAAATGAAACTGGGAAGTTGTTTGTTGACAGTTAGTCGCCCCTTCGCCGTGAAGTTGAGCTTGTGTTATCTCGAGTCCAGTATTATTCACTGTGAAGTTGAAATTGACTCTGAATGAAACTGAAAAGTTGTTTGTTGATAGTCTATCGCCCCTTCACTGTGAAGTTGAGCTTGTGTTGTCTCGAGTCCAATATCTTTCGCTGTAAAGTTCAAATTGACTCTGAATGAAACTGAAAAGTTGTTTGTTGACAATCGCCCCTTCGCTGTGAAGTTGAGCAACCACCATAAATTTCTAAATGTGCTTTTGAATTGAGTATCTTTCATCTTTAAGTTGAAACTGGACTCTAAAAGCTGCAATAAAATCATGTATGCTAAACATGATAAATATGATGCTCTTAGGTATGTCTAAGATGTATGCAACATGAATTAGTTCTTCTTAAATGAAGTCTCATTCTTTGTCTTCTTGTTCCTGCATGTGGAGGAAAGACCTCAAGAAGATCTGATAATCCGCACCAGGATATTGAATTCCCAAATATACCTCGATATTCGATGTTGAACCTCAAAAGATGCCCCAACATTTGATGTTGAATCTTCAAAGATACCTTCTATTGCTTCAGCACGGATTTTAAACATGAGCTTTACGTCTGAGAATCACATGTCAAATACCAATATCCACTATAGAGAGATTGTCTTGTTTAAAAAGTGTTTTTCTTCTTCTTTTTTCAAGATATGAAAACATCAATTAGAAGAGTTTTGAAAAATGTTTGATCAAAAAGTCTTGAAAATATTGCCCCTTTATCGGTTTCATAATTGAGACGAATCATAAAACTAGAGTTCATTGGACATAAAAGAATTAATTACACTGTAATCCTTTAATAAGTTGTTTGTTGACAGTCGCCCCTTCGCTGTGAAGTTGAGAAACCACCATAAATTTCTGAATGTGCTTTTGAATTGAGTATCATTCATCTTTAAGTTGAAACTGGACTCTAAAAGCTGTAATAAAATCATGTATGCTAAACAAGATAAATATGATGCTCTTAGGTATGTCTATGATGCATGCAACATGAATTAGTTCTTCTTAAATGGAGCCTCATTCTTTGTCTGCTTGTTCCTGCATGTGGAGGAAATACCTCAAGAAGATCTGATAATCCGCACCATGATATTGAATTCCTAAATATGCCCCGATATTCGATGTTGAACCTCAAAAGATGCCCTAACATTTAAGGTTGAATCTTCAAAGATGCTCTCTATTGCTTCGGCACTGATTTTAAGCATGATCTTTGCGTCTGAGAACCACATGTCTAATACCAAGATCCACTCTAGAGAGATTGTCTTGTTTAAAAAGTGTTTTTCTTATTCTTTTTTCAAGATCTGAAAACATCAATTAAAAGAGTTTTGAAAAATGTTTGATCAAAAAGTCTTGAAAATATTGCCCATTTCTCGGTTTTATAAATGAGACGAATCATAAAACTAGAGTTCATTGGACATCAAAGAATTAATTAAATTGTTAATCCTTCAATAAATTATAGCTATTTGACAAGTGTCAAAATCAAACCTATCTTTGGGAAATGGTTAAGTAAGGAAAGGATAAAAAAAGTCCCAGGTTATTGTATTTAGTCAAAGGTTTGGCATTTTTTATTTGATGCTCAAAGTTTTGATGGGGTAGCTTGCATGCTCCTCTACTGGAAGTGTTCTCCAACTCCCAACTTTCGTGGTCACACTCGGATTGTGCGATGCCTTATCAAGGAATTTGTGTGATCACCTCAGCTGCATAATTTTTATATTCGAGTCGCCTTTTCAGGTTTTCAACTCGAATCCTCCTTTGGTTACAAGAATTCATTCAGAATTTACGTCTTGAACCCCTCTTTGTTATTTTTCTCTATCATGCATTAAACATTTTATAAAAAAAATTTGCAAATAAAGATTAATCCTAACGGGCGGGATGAAATCTGAAGATAATATCTTCTGTTCAGAAATCCATGTATGATTAGAATGGACTTTTAAGGCACATAACGTAGGCCATGGTTCATGGTTATGAAAGAAAAGGATAAATAGGCCCAAACAAGCGTTTCAGGGTATTAAACCAAGGATCAATTCATTCTGATGCCTTCAATCCTGTCTTGCTCAATTTGAATATGCTCGTATGTGTTTCTCTTGATTTTCTCTGGATGTTCCATGATTTTCGAGTGAATTGATTCTGGAATGATTGTGCTTGATCAATCTTATAATTTGAATCTCGACGCGTCATTTGAATCGAGTGAATCTTTGCATATACGTCTTGTTTTTTTCTTTGTTTTTTTCTTTGTTTTTTCTTTTTTATTTTTATTTTTATTCTAATTGGATTTTCGTACTTGGCATTTGGTTCGCCTTTTGGTATCTCATTTGGATTAATGTCTTCACTCATGTGAGCTGATTTCTTCCACCTTGCCCCCCAGTGTAGAGGGTGATCCTTGGTTAGGGTTAAATCAGAAGAAAAATACTACAGGCTCAAAAAGGGACACAAGGGGTATATATTTTCTCCTGTTGTGAATGGATAAAGAAAGAAAGTCGTTCATCATTTCGTACATGGAAGTCTTCACAGAAGAGGTATCCCCAGGGGGATAGATTTTCAGAATTAATTTTATTCACATGAAAACAATGTAAATAATGCATGATAGAATTTTTCGATTGAATTCTTCTTTCTGCTTCTTGCTCCTAACATATCTCAATGTTCAGGGTCCCTTCAATATGCCCAAGTTGTATTTTTATAAGAACGCTCATGTTCAAATAAACAACTAAATGCCTTAATGGTATAAAAATGTCAATTTTGAGTCTAAAAAGACAATGATGTGACTTTATTGACTCAAAGAAAGGTTCAAAAGTTTCAAAGGGTGGTAATGTCAAAATTTGCTCTTTTGGTAATGACCATGAGCTATTTTGGGTAAAGAATCAAGGTATTTTATTTTGGGGTTTGAGACAGGATAAGAGAGGTCTAATATTGTCATATGTCAAAAATCTGTAATTCTTGAAGAATTAAAAAATATTTAATTTATTTAATATTCGAAGAACTAAAAATTAAAACTTGTTCAATTATTCCACTTTAGAAAGTACCATAAATTTAATCGTTTAAAAGATTAAGCAAACATGAAAGATCAAAGACTTGTTCAAACAAAACAATGCTCTAAGTGCAAATGGTATATGCAATGCCCCCTTCTTCGGCTGTTCATGCCCCTGAATCCATCGGGTTTTGGATCTTATGCTTCAGTGCCTTACAGTTCTCAGAGGAATGTTTGAAGCTTACTATGTGGTAACTACAAACAGCTTCAACATCATAGCCCTTAGGATATGGGAACTCTTTTCTCAGATCATCCTGGCAGGCTTAGTCCTACAATCAGCTGATCAAGCTCCCACTGTACTGATTTCATTTTTTTTAATTATTAAAATCTTTCTTCCATGTGGTGTCACGTGATTAAGAACATTGCATCGAATCCTCCATGAAGAAATTTCATGTTTATGAAAATACTTAAAAATGAAATGTAGATGCAAAAATGCATAAAATGCTCCGAGGCATTGATCCGAAAAAATGCATGTTATTATAAATAATCCCTATTGGGGACAAAAGTGTTTTATCTTTTAACAGACAAAAATATCTTGACAGCTTCTGACAGGTTGACTAGTCTTCTGCCTTCGTCTGTCACCGGTCGAATAACCTGTCGAACCGCTCCAGTTTCTCTGGTTAAACCGTGCAAGTGACGAGCTGCTCTTTGTACTTGTTCCCAAAAATATCAAATGATTGCATCTCTGGCTTTCATCCTTTGCTGAGCATGTTCTCTAACGGTAACACCATTGGAACCCTCTATCGATAGGAGTTATCCGAAGTTTATTTGTATGTTTCTTGAATTCGTCAGCAATGACCTCCAATTTCAACTATCGCTTTGTCATCTTGTTCTTGTTGTCTTTGAAAATACTCTCAAGATCAGCAACTTTTATCTTGCCCCTGCAACCTTTGCCAACCCAAAGTTGATTTTTGATGTGCTTGGTGTAAACTCGGATTGTGGGCACCACGTTTTCTGGATTGAATGTGACACATAGTCTCCTTGTAGACTGTCCTCTGCATTTTCATCTCTTATATTACTACCCATTTGTCCATTAAAGCAAACTATTTATGTTTAACAAACATGTTTTTTGGATCAACACCTTTTTGAATGATGAAAATAAAATAAAAAGGAACAAAAATGAAAAGATTTAGTGAGGTAAAAATAATTAAATCAATCATGAAAATAAAAGTCCTACCCTACATGATATCTATCCCACATGATATCTACCCCACATGCTTATTATTCCTACCCGAACATGATCTTTATCCCACATGTTGATTTTAAACAAGTCTTAACCGCATAAATTTCTAGTTCACATGCTTTTAACATGAAATAAAGCAGAATATAATATCAAAGCAAACCAGGGTTTGAAATGAGGTTTTGGGGTGAGCTCTAATTTCCTATACTCTCACGGTTTAGGTTCTAAAAAGGTACCCAGGTTCTCCTTGCTGGTACCCCCTTGGGCTTGCCAGATCCTTAGTCTAAGCTCATTACAAGCTTATATGGACTAAGTTAAACTCGAGATGATACATTCCCTTATGCCTATGCGTTGAGTAAATTCACACGAAGACATAAGATATATGAATCCCGAAGGTTACTTGCTAGGCCTGTGCGGAGAAAAAATTCTCAAGAAGGTGTCGCTTTCACCCCACTTAAAAAAGGGTTTGGAGCTCGAGTATAGAGCATGAGATGATTTTTTTTTCAAAAATATGAAATCATTGAGAAAAACGTTCGTACAACTATTTATTTGAAAAATAATCAAAGGTAAATAATTGGAATCGAATAAATAAATTTAAATTTACTATTTTCGCATAAAAAGATAACCGAAAATTAATTCTGGCCTGACTCACTTACCTGTCCCCAACAGAGTCGCCAAGCTGTCGCGGTCGTCTTTAGGTTGGGCTCGAAATTGGGCTTCGACTTAAATAAAATGCTAGAGTCGTCACCGATCATTTAAATAAAATATTTAGGTTGATCGGATACAATCTCACATGATCTGTGTTATACCAGAAATATGTCGGGTTCGAGAGTCGCTTACGGTCAATGAATGATTAGCACCCTTGAACCGCCCTTTCGGTACCAATTAATTTACCAATTGTCTTTAATTACGAAAATTAAAAATTTAAATTGAAATTTAAAAATTCAATTCGAATAATTACCTTTGATCGATAAAAATTTCCCCCAAAAAATCAAAAAATATTAGATAAAAATATAAATATTAATTTGTCCCTAAAAACTTGTAATGTTATTATAATATATATTTCAATTGCAACTCTTGAATTATTGGAACAGTCCCAGCAATCATACGTATGATTGAACCAATAAAACTTGAGCAAGTAATAAATAAATAAATAGGAAAACAAGAATGACAACTTACACCAAGCACGACAACAACTTTAACCCAGCTTTGAAATTGTTGACTCCAGCTCCAACATGCACGATTTCTCCTGCAACATTCGTACGGCGAGATAGATGGTAAAGCTTGAAGCTTCGGGTCCTCCTCTTGGGCTTCCATTCGAAGCATTAATGACAATATCCGTGTTCATGTCTTGTGTTAACATCCAACATTCGGAGATGCAGTCTTGAGATCAAGAAATTCAACGTCCATAATGAATTTCCCTGTCAAAGGAACCTCGATCAGCCAGACGAAATCTTCACTGCTCTTCAGCTTCTTGTCTATTATTTCTGGATGACTGAAAGATTTTCGATCTCCAGAGAACCCTGTTCTTCTCCACCGACAAGTGCCAGTTCCAGTTGCCGATCTTGAAAGGATCTGACTTGCGGTAAGTGCAAGAGGCAAGATTATCTATCTTCCATTGAGCGAGACGAGCAGTGGTTTGCACTCTGTATGCAGACTGGTTCATCCCAGGCAAAGCCAGGGAGGTGATCTCATGGATGCAATCTAATATCCCCTCGAAAAAAAAAATGGTCTCTTGTCTTTCCCATGTTTACTGTTGTTCTCTCTTTTGCCTGTAAAAACACTGATGTTTGTTGTGCAAATATTACAGACAAGGGAGGAGAGAAGTGGTGCGTTGTGGTTCAAATATGGCAAGGGTTGTTGTTGGTTGGTGTTACTTCGATTCGATGTTTCAAAATGGTGAAGTAATAAAGATGGTATTCCGAAGAAGAGAGCCCCCCGTGTACCGTTGTGCTTGCACAATTTAGTGGTTGAGTGGAATAGTAGGGGTTGTTGGGTAGTTGGAAATGGGCCTGCAACAAAAAAATAAAAAATAAAAATAAAAATAATAAAAATAATAATAATAATAATACTAGTAATGATAATAAATAAATAAATAAATAAATAAATAAATAATATTTTTTTTTAATTCAGATAAAAATGGATATCTGCAGCTGTCCACTAATAAATAATTTGTCTCAATTATTGTTGAAATTCAGTTAACGCTACATGCAAAAAAAAATGTACTAACTTTATTCTAACTAAAAGTTCAAAAAAATTCAACCCCGTCCAAGCTTATTCTTCTCTATGTTTCATTTCCTGTTATCTTTAGTTCATTTCCTTGGGATAGATCAAAAGGGCACGCATAAGCAATAATCCTGAAAATTTAAAATTACCATATATTTTAATTTTTTTATATATTTTATATTAAAAATTAATTTTCACTCATTAAAATTTTATAAGTTTGTGAACCCTTAAAACTTAAAAAATTTATCTCTTAACATAAAATTTCATGTCAATCTTATTTATCCTTACCCCTTAAATTAAAAAAATCAAAAACAATACATGTCCAAAAGAAGAATGATCCAAGATATGTATGCCTGATCCAACGGTTTGCATGTTCTCTTTTCCACCGACTTTTAATTTTCTGGCTAAATAATCCTTTAGTTCTTCTTTACTGAAATTTCAAAAAGCAACTACGTCATTATCTCACTTTTAATTCTATACTTCCCCAAACCTTACGGATTAGTCCTTAGCCTAAATGACATCTCATAATTTAAAACACTTAATCATAACAAAATGTTATGTTTACATCGTGGGTTGGTGTAAGAAATTTCGACTTCCATGCTATTTTGATGAGTCATTATGATATCTTAAGTGACGGCAGGTGTCGGTCAGACAGTAAAATCCTAGATGTGGAACAAGGGAAAAGGTCGAAATTAGGTAGCTCCTAGGCTGAAACGTCTATTGTTTGTTGCCATGTCAAAGTTGAATGGAGATTATTAAGTCAAATATGTTTTGGGAGACTGTTCCTAATTTTTGCCTTCTTGTTATGTTTATACTTTATATCTAATCATATTACTATCATATGTTTTAATAAAAATCATTTTATATATTAACTGTAGAATATAAGTGGGATTTTAATATCATGTGTTATTTAGGGTTTATTAATTAACTTCTATCTTACGTTTCTAAAATTTGAATTTGAATATTTAATAAAATATTATATTTTTAAAATTAAATAATCTAATTTCTTCTAATGTTTAATTATAATTTGACTGTTTTTTTACTAGTTAAGTATGTTTATAAGGAATAATAACATTTTCTTTAATCGTTCAGATAGGTTGATGGGTTCGTAATTTGGCTGTTTAAATCTTACGGCCATATCGCATCTAATATTGGCAGGTTTGCATGCCTGTAATGATTGACATTTTCCCCGTTCTCACTGCAGTCTTTGAAGTACAGTTAGTGAATATTGACCATGCTTAACTAGAAAGTATCAAAAATGCCATCGGAAAACAAAGATCGAAACTAATCGGGTGCCTGCGGCCCATATTAATTGAAACTTTGCAAAAGGTTGACAAACCCATTAATTATCAACTATGCGGCAGCAACAAGTGTTTGAATTTGAACATTGAAGATTTCAAGCAGTGAGAAAAATCAGTTTTCTAGACCCTCACCTTTTGGTATTTTTTAAGCGTTCTTCGGAGCAGTTGAGTTGAGGACTTGAGGCTCGTGATTCAGACTTCAACTTACATAATAATAATAATAATAATAAATCCAGTTATTTACATTATTGGACTAATAGATCTGAAAATGATCGAGAATATGGGTGTAAATAAATAGAGGATTTGTCCATCAACGAAGTCGAGATTAAATATTGGTAGATGTCGAAATATTATTTTAAAAAATGTAATGACTTATTGGATATTTAAACTTAAAATTCAGAAAATAATGTATAATTTATTTAATATTTAAATTTACAATGACCTAAATTATAATTGGATAAAAAAATTGAGAACATGAGATTATTCTTCTTTAGTCGAACGGTTCATGAATAGATATGTGTTCGACCTTTTGTTGAACAGTTCATGAATCGTTCGTATAATGTTAGTTTATTAAGTTAAATATGTGAGTATAAGCAAATTTTTTATGTTCATTTAATAAACGAACATACACGAATAGATATGTGTTCGATCTTTTTATATTCACGAGCAAACTCGTTTAAAAATACGTTTATATAAGCTTGTTTATCATAAACTCGTTTATAAATTTATTAACCTTGTTCTCCTTTTTCTTTTTCTTTTCTTTTTTACATTTTTTTACGTAAGGTGAATTTTAGAGTTCAGATATTGAAACCTGAGTCCTTATATGACATAGTTTCATCATTTTTATTTGAAGAGGAACATAAACAAACAAACATATTTTTAACGTTAAATAAATGTGTTCACAAATACTAAATGAATCAAATATGAATATCTTTTAAAAAGTAAATAAACAAACAAAAACACAATCTTATTTATTAAAATCCGAATCATTTACACCCTTATATTCTCAAAATAAAAAAGAAACACTGAGATTATCAAATTAATTAAGTATAAAAATGTAATTAAACTTTTTATCAATCATACACTATATCCGAGAAGTAAAATGGTTTTTACCCAAATACACTTATCTTATACCAAACGATCAAACAATTACATAAGATACACCTATAAATAGGTAGTTAGGACAGTTTAGTCGAACATCAGACTTTAAATACATTTTGCTGTTCCTTATCAGATCCACCGGCTCTAAATTTGGATCACGTGTAAAAATACAATTTCTAACATCATTCTAACGTTTTCTTTTATCGATGGTATTTTTTTTAAATAATCTTATTAATTATGCTAATATAAGATTCTCTAAAACAAAAACAAAAAGGAAGCCGAAGCTTCAGTGAGAGTCACTATTATTAAGCCGTTACCAGTCGTCACACGTGACCTTTGTTTTAGGCCAACGTGTCGGAAAGCAAACTACTTCCAAATTCCTCGTGTTTGACCAAATTTAGCTTACTTTTTATATTATTACACGCCAATGAAAAATGAGTTTGCAGTCAAACATCGCAGCTTCACAGTTGACTTTCCTTCCTTATTTAAAGCACCTCCCAGTGTTTCCCATCTTCACAACGCAATCAATAACCCACAGCAAAAAGAGGAAGAAGGAGAAGAAGAGAAGCCAAGTGGTTTTAATATTCAGGTTCGTAATGAAGAGAGAAAGAGAAAACGGAAACGATATTCAGGGTTTCGACATTGCTAAATGTCTGATGCTTTTGTCTCAAGGCTTTGAAACGACCAAGAATCCCAACCCTTCGATCGACAACGAGGTTTTCGAATGCAAAACTTGCCACCGGCGGTTCTCATCGTTCCAAGCATTGGGCGGCCACCGTGCCAGCCATAAGAGACCCAAATTGGCGGCGGAGAAAGCGAACGATGAGACACAGACGTTCCTTAGTTTATCCACGAAGCCCAAGACGCACGAGTGCTCTATTTGTGGCCAGGAGATTTCGATGGGGCAAGCTTTGGGTGGCCATATGAGGAGGCACAGACCCACCGTGAACGAAACCGTCTCTCAGCCGTTTCCGGCTGTTTCGGCGGTGCAGGTGTTGAAGAGATCGAATAGCAGTCGGAGGGTTGCGTGTAATTTGGACTTGAATTTGACGCCATTGGAGAATGATTTGCAAGTTTTGTTTGGAAACAAGGCTCCCAAGATTGATATCTGTTTTTGACATTTTATTCCCAGATTGTAAACGCTTGTAATCTTCATTTCATTAACCAAAATTTTTAATTTGTTTCTGGAACCGAATTCATTGGTAGTTTTTTTATATAAAATTTCTAATAATATTAGTGTATTACATTCAGTTTCTTTTAGTAAAATCATTGCGTTTACAATTTTATTAAATAAATAGAGACAAAATATAAAAAAATTAAATAAAAAATTTACAAAAATTAAAATAAATTAATCATATCAATCACCCATTTTCTCTAAAATCATTGAAGCTTACAAACTAAATATTAAATGATAAAAATAAAATTATATATAAAAGTAATTAAAAATTTAATCAAATAATTATTAAATATAGTTTAATATATTAAACGAATGAAAAATATATATATATATATACTCATTTTGTTGAAAAATGATTATTAAAATTTTTAGATCTTAGTTTTTAAATTTCTAGATCAACTCAATGATTAAGTCTTGAACCTTTACCCATATATCTAAATTTTAGTCTCTTCCAATCTTAACCATCCTTTTCCATCTTGTAATTAGTTTCAATTGAAATTTAACTTAAATATATAATGTATTAATTACACGGTTTAACTTAATAGTTAAACGCTTAACTTTTACTTTTAGGACACGTGTTATTCTTTTAACTTTTATTTAATTATTAGTTTCAACTGGAGTTTAACTTAAATATTATCTTTATTTTTTGTCAAGAAAATATTATTCTGATTTATAATATGTTAATTACACAATTTGAAATTATTTATAATGTATTAGTTACACAATTTATACTGATAGTTAAGCGTTGAACTTTTATCTTTATAACACGTGTCAGTATCTTATTAGAAGATTAAATATATTAAATTATTTAAAATTATAATTAAATTGGTAGTATATATAATTTTTGGAAACCAAAATTATGATCACACCATATCATATCATATTTTTTTAATAAATATTTATCGTTCGATGATCAAAATAGAAAACAACTGTAGTGACCAATTATGCATAAAAAATAGTATGATAACCAAAATAGGAGTGAAGTAATATTGTGGTGACCAATAGGTGTAGCTTACCCTTAAATTAATTATCCCATTTTTTTAAACCATCACACAGATCGAGATTGAGATTAAAATCAGACTGCAGAAACCTAAGTACACGTGTACGATCCGATTGAGGCCCCACAGAATGTGATCGTACAATGGCACCATCTTATATCTTCTCTTCCGCCAGAGACCTCAAAATCTTTTCCACCCTCTCTAGATCTCGCGACAATCACATTCCGTACGATCGCCGGTTCGGTTTCCGATCAATCACTGCCGCAAAGTTTTTCTTCTATCCAATCACCGATCATCGCGTTCGTAATCAATCACCTCATTGCAGGTATTTTACACAATGAAGATCTCTCTTTTGCTCCCCCTTCTGCTATCCGTTTCTTAAAATTTGCGAAAACTGTCTTCTCGAAAGGTTTTATAGTTTTTGTTTACTTTCAAATAAATGTTATTTTGATTAGTGAACTTCACAGTGTTTAGCACTGGAAATGTAATAAATTTCTGAACATGGTTTAATATTACACAGTTTATGAGATATTAGGATTATTTGTTCTTGGTGTTCTTCAATTGATTGACACTAAATTTTACATTATCTGCTTCAGCCAGCGAGGCTGAACTGAACTTTTCTTTTCTGCTAAGTGGTAAATTTGATCCTTTATTTTAATTTAATATGATGCATGTTTGACTTGTTATGAAGATAGAGTTTTTAACTGTTGAACTTTTACAGCAAAGTGGAAGCAAACTTTGAAGTAAAGCTTCAAAATGGTATGTTTTGAATGTGGCTCAAGTGATTTGTACTTTTGATACTGTGTACCTTTTTTGATTGATTCAATCGTTTTATTTTTGTTGCATGTTTTCTATTTCTCAATAGTTGTAATTGAATAATGTGGGTGGAGAAGCACTGATGAACTAGATACATATGTGTAAGAGTGAAAAATTTGTCGTATCGACTATTTTCTAATTTCTACTAGCTAAATCATGTGTTTGTTGCAAGTAAGAGTGCCCAAGTGCGTCTATAGGGGCTGTGCTTTAGCACTAGACAAGGTACGTCCTTAAGGGTTCTGCATGCTTGTGTGTGCCTAGTGGAGCTTTTTGTAAAGCGATAGATTCAAAAAAAGCTCACCTTATTGAAGTTCTCCAGGAATTCTTTTCTTATAATCTTTGATGCCATGTGGTTAATCTTGATACTAGATCATTGAAAATATTTGAGTGTTATTTTTATTCTCTTCTGGACGGCCTTACGGTCTCTGATTAGGAATTTGTTACATGTAACAGTCTTTCCAGAATGAGGGCATTTGGACGAAAAAATGTTCTGGCTTAAGCAATGGCGAGATGGTGTATGATACTTCATCTAAAGTTGACCCCAAGCGCAAGCGCTCTAATCAATGGTTCATGGATGGTGCCGAGACAGACTCATTTCCTAACAAGAAGCAGGCAGTTGGAGTTCCAACTACCAACTTGTTTTCTGGTATCTTGAATTCAAATGATTCTCCATGGGGAAATGCATCTGGTTTTACTTCAATCTCGGGGCAGCTTGCTGAACGGTTATTCAATACCGAAACAGCTCGAACAGTGAACTTGGATGATCAAAGCTTCTCATCTGGTAACACACAGAAAACTCTCATGGGGAGAAAGGTTAATGAAGATCTATATACAAGTGATTCATCATTTGGTTTATCTATGTCTCATACACTGGAAGATCCTCGGTCAGGGTTAAACTTTGGAGGGATTAGGAAGGTAAAAGTCAGCATGTCTGAATCAATGGGATATGTGTATAATAGGGTTGATAATAACTCAGTGTCAACTGATCATGCTTACAACAAGGTGGAAGATGGTATTATGCCGATGGGCTTTCCTTATAACAAAGGGGATTCTATTGGTGACACCTATGAAAGAGAGAATAGTCTTTTCACGTCTATGGGACAATCCCATAGAAAAATTGAGGATAACAGTGCAATTACAACGAGCAACACCTTCGACAAGGGTGATAACAATTTCATGTCTATGGGTCAAACCTACAACGGGACAGATGATAGTTCTGTAACTGTGGGTCAGGCCTACAGTAAAGGAGATGACAGTGCCATATCTATTACACATAACTACAAGAAGGGGGACAGCTATAATTTGACAGTTGGCCCCTCCTATAGTAGGGGAGAAAGTACTATTATATCGTTTGGTGGTTATGATGATGATGATACAAATCTATCGGGGAGTTTTATATCAAGCTATAATTTGTTGATGGGCCAGTCTTTGGTCCAAGGATCTAATGCTCCTAGTGCAAAAGGGTTGGTTCAATCCAATAATGTCATTGCCTCTGGAGCTGAAGTTTCTAGGAAGAAAGATGAGCCAAAAACATCGAAAAAAGCTGCTTCAAATAACTTCCCATCAAATGTTAAAAGTTTGCTGTCAACTGGTATGCTTGATGGAGTTCCAGTCAAATATATTGCGTGGTCACAGAAGGTAAAATCTCATTTCATGTGTTCTTTTATTTTACCTTACTGTCTGGTTATACGCCTGCTTCTTTTTATGAACTTCAGAAGGAGCTCCGTGGCATAATAAAGAGTTCTGGATATCAATGTGGCTGTCAGACATGCAATTCTTCTAAGGTGGGGTTTCTCTGTTTTACCATTTGTATTTAGGGAATTGTTTAGGCAAAGTATGCATGCTTTGACGTTCGGGGTTTCTACATTCTAATAGGTGATCAATGCATATGAATTTGAGCGACATGCTGGTTGCAAAACAAAACATCCAAACAATCACATATATTTTGACAATGGGAAGACAATTTATGGGATCGTCCAAGAGCTTAGAAGCACACCGCAGAATATGCTATTCGACGTTATTCAGACTATAACCGGTTCACCTGTTAACCAGAAGTGCTTCCGGCTTTGGAAAGGTAAATGTAAGCTATTGAACTCAAATTGCTTTAATCCCACCGAACTTGAGTTGCTATAGATAAATCCCCTAACATCATTTATCTTGCAACTACATTTAGTAAGTAATTGTGATCGATTAAAATAAAAGGGCACCTTACTTTCTTTTTCAGAGTCATTTTTAGCTGCCACTGTTGAACTTCAACGTATATATGGGAGGGATGAAATGAAACAATTTTCGTAAAGCAATTGTGTTCATTTGCAAGGTAGGTTTGTGCATATGGTGAAGTGAACTTCTTTACGAGACGTGTATGCTTGTCAATGGTGATGGCGCCACTAACTGAACATGGTGCCTTTTGCTTCTTTTTAATGTGGGCTAGGACTCTGTTATAAAGGAGTCAATGCCTCGACAAGGATACACTTGTTATTTTGTGTATTTTGCTTGTATCTCAGCAACATGTTGTCGATACTACTTGAAGAGGATGAAATCTAAATTTTGCTTCACTCTTGGTGAACCAAAAGAATAAATGGAAGAAACCTACAATTATGGTTTTGATCTATTATGCTGAGATGTAAGATTTAATTTACTTATTTTAAGTTTTGACAAATTTAATCGTTGACGTATAATGTTATTAGTAGGTTTGCTGCTTTAATGAATCTTTAAAGTGAATGATTAAAAGTAATAATATGAAAAGTCCACTTTTCATAATTGACATTATATCGTTATAATGTTAGACAGCTTACATCGCTCACAAATTTTAAAAATTATGAGAAGTGGACCAAGCTCTAATGCAATGATTATTGGCATCGAGAGGTTCTTAACTACAAGCCTACAACTAAAAATATCAGAACGGTAGACAGTTTGCATTCAAGCACAATGTTATCTACGGAAAAGAATCTGAAGTAATTAATTTCTGCTCAATATTAAGGATCTAACATTTAACACCAAAAGAGAAATAGATGTAAAAAATAATGATAAGCATGAGAATACAAACACGAATCAATATAGTTATGATGAAATTAGTTTTCCCGAACCGAAAAATCTCCCAAGAGAAGAAAATGTACCCTTCAGAGCTCATTGTCAATCGTAGCTTTGTTCAAGACCCACAGCAAGCTGATTTTTGAGCATTCGCTGCAGATCCTTCGGCCTGATCTTATGGGTTAATTTTGATTGCATTTGGCTGCAACGAGGAATTGGATAGACATTTCAATATATATATAAATATAAGCACAAGTTTGGAAAATCACATAAAGAAATAACACGTGCAATGCATGTCACGTTAAGAACTAGAGTTTTGAAATATGTTTAAGCACCAAAAATTTGAAAAACCAAGCAAAAAATAATAAACAAGTAAAAATCACGTGCAATGGAGGTGACATTAGGACCTTGTTTTTTTAAAAATAGGTTTAAGGAAATGACAAAGTACGAGATACGACACCTCAGCGACATTTTAGTTTGTTTTTGCACTCCGCAAGATAGGGTGGCTCTTCAGCATATAGAAAAGATCACAAAACATAAAAGGGAACAGAAAAATATAGAGTAACAATTACATAGTCTCAAAGAACTTGATGCCATATTCATCAGCAAGAGCTTGGCCTTTTTAAGTAGGGACAGCCTAAAAAATAAGTTCCTCAACAACCTATACAAGCAACCAAACCAGGCCAATATGCCAAAAAGAAGGGTAACTGCAAAAACAAGCGAAAAGCCCACGGAAGAGAGAGAGAGAGATATACCCTTTTGCTTTCATCCATGTCGGCCTTATTACCCACCAGAACCTTGTTGACATTGTCTGATGCATGTTGTTCAATATTTCGAATCCAGTTTCGAATGTCTGAGTATAAAAGGATATTAGTGCAGTCGATAAAATAATTATAATGGAAAAAAGAATAAAATTTCAAATCAATGGATAAGGAATATACTTTCATGTTTCAACCTTCCAGGAAACTGAAAGTTTTGAATGATGAATGGGAATTGGTGGAAACATAAACATTTCTAAAGATTCAGAGATGGATAAGATAGAACAGCTAATGTATGAAAATCCAAATGATAAAAGTTCAGTGATTACTATTGAAAGATGACTCATCAGTCACATCATACACAAGCAAGATACCCATGGCTCCACGATAGTAAGCTGCACGAAAAGAAAATAATACTTAATTCGTGTGTTAACCATACAAGAGTCCGGAAGACAAAAAATCAGGATGTATTGGAAAGTAGACTCTGAGAGACCAAAATAAAATACTATGTTGAGGCAAAATTTTCAAACACCCTCAGAAATAACACTAATATCAACACCTTCAATCAAGAATCTAGAAAATATGAAAGGCTAAGCATCTCCTGTCATACAATTCAAGAGTATGACAATGGGCGGGTTAGAAAGCGTGTGAACCATGGATGCAGATAAACTGCTAACTTCCCAAAGACAAAAAAATCACAGAGGAGGAGAATAGAAAAGCAACAACATCCACCTTGAACCAAGCTGATATTGAATTTCACAATATCTGAGTGAGAATAAATGGTAAGTCGCACCATACAACAATGGCAATTAAAAGGCTAAAGTAAAGCAATGCCCAAGTAATGCTATCAAATTATTTCACCAAATAAATAATTTGTAATTCTTTATAGACCATTCATTTCTAGTCAGTGACTCCTTCAAACCCAAAAACTAACCACTTGTAATTGTTCGGAACCTCTCTTGCCCAGCAGTATCCCAAATTTGCAGTTTGATCCTTGTCCCGTCAAGCTCTATGGTCCTTATCTTAAAGTCAATCCTGCCAAAATAAGGTGCAAACTTATTAAACCATATGCCTCATTTAGAAACAATACTTATAATAATAATAATAAGACAAGTTGCTACAATTCAAAAAACACCTACCCAATGGTTGTGATAAAACTTGTAGTAAATGAGCCATCCGATAAACGCAAAAGGAGGCAACTCTTACCCACACCTGGCCACACAATAGAATAAGTAAACAGACTATTCAGATTCAGAACTAAGATTCAAAAAGAATGTGCAAAATACCAAGAAAACTCCTTAAAATAAGTAACAAATTACAGGCAAGTACAACTAATTGTCACAGTGATGGCCTGTATTGAGCAATGGTTCTCTCGTGCAAATATACACGCTACTGGATCCAACATATGAAATCATCAAACACTAACTGAGACAAATAGTACTCCCATGGCAATGAGCTAATAAGACAGAATACATTATCAAATATATTCACAAGAAAATTGCTGATAGCAATTTAGCAAAGGTTCCCCATAAAAAAAACATACACTGTTTTCCAATCAACCTCGCGAGTGCAATAAAATCTCCGTAAGGTAATCTATAAGCCTAATATGAAGCTTAATCTGAGGTAATGATCTTGATAAACAAATTATCACGGTCTCACACCTAGTTTTCTAAGCAAAAAACAATGAAATCCTTTCAACGAACGCCAACATTTCGCAAAAGCAATGTACATTCAGTAGATCGCATTTCAAATCATAATATAAAATATAAATAGAAGGGATAATAAATAGGGTAAAGCATAGTAATGGTCACTGAACATTTCTGAAGCTTGCATTTAGGTCCCTCAACTTTTAAAACTTGCAATACAGTCCCCCAACATTTAATCCACTTGCAATATGGTCCCCACCTATGCAAATTAGGGTAAATTATATAAATGGTCACTGAACTTTTCAGGCACTTGAATTTAGGTCCCCTAACTTTTTAAAACTTACAAAACATTCCTCAATTTCATTCTAAACCCCAAATTCCAAAGTAATTCAATTTCATTCTAAACCCTAAATTCCAAAATAATTCAATTACATTCTAAAACCCAAATTCTAAAATGTTTCAATTTAAGGTGGAATATACTAGATTATCTTTAAGAACGTGATAGCGTTTTTTTTTTTTTTACTTTTGTGAAGAAAAAAAATAAACTCCCTCCTCGTAAATGTAAATTTAGTGACCTTTAATAATTTAAATATAAAAAATGATTATGGAAGAAATTGAATAAAAAAAAACACAATCTCTCAATGAAAAAATTAAGAATCAAAATCCCCAATTGACATCCTTATAATTTTTATTTATTTCAATTATAATTTAGTTTTTTAATAGTTTGATGTGATTATAAGATAATATTTATTAAATTTTTTAATTTTTTAATAATATAGATATACCCTACAAACACAATTGTTTAAATTTAAAAATTTTAAAGAAAATAACATTTTTTTACCTATGAAACCACTTAACGAGTTATAATATAATTTTAAGTGTATTAGAAAATTAAAAAATAGATCGTGCTAGAACTAAAAGAATACGTGACCATGAAATAGAAAGTTTACGTACGTTACGAAAACATGGCACAAACCCCATCTCTTTTGAATTAATTGTTATCATCAACTTAGGGTATATTATATTAAATTATTGATTTTTTTATTTTATTTTTGAAGTAGTCAACTTCAGTGTTTATTTTTTTAATTGTGTTTTTTTTATGATTTTATTAAATAAATTTTCTACAAAAAATATTCGATGTAATAAGTAAATAAATATTTAATTATCATGGTAATATTTATATTTTAATTATAATAGAAATAATATAAAATATATTTATACATCATTATTATAATTAACATAACTCATATATTAAATTTTGACTCAGCTATTTATGTAGTCTTAATATTTATATGAAAAATATAAAATATATTAACATGTATGATTAGATATAAAAACATACACAAATAATTAGAAATATATTTATTTTTAAATAAATGAATTATTATCATATATTCTTACTATTGAAAAATTTTCATGTCTTTAAATTAATATTAAAAAATTATGATATGTTTTTAAATATAAAAAGTAAATTAATTAATAATTTAGTGACATTGGCGTCGTTTATAAAAAAAGACAGAAATTGAAGTATTTTAGAATTTGGGTTTTAGAATGTAATTGATTTATTTTAGAATTTAGGGTTTAGAATGAAATTGAATTACTTTGGAATTTGTGGTTTAGAATGAAATTGAGGATTGTTTTGTAAGTTTTAAAAGTTGGTGGACCTAAATTCAAGTACCTAAAAAGTTTAGTGACCATTTATATAATTTACCCTAATTTTCATAAGTGCGGGGACCATATTGCAAACTAATTAAATGTTGAGGACTGTATTGCAAGTTTTAAAAGTTGGGGGACCTAAATGCAAGCTTTAGAAATGTCCAGTGACCATTACTATATTTTACCCTAATAAATAATTACCGCTGTCGCCGATCAAAAAGAACTTTATTAGGTAGTCGTAATCGGCACGAGCTCTTGCAGGTGGAGCATCCATGATAATATATGAAATTTATCGAATCACACAAAACAAACAAACAAACCCTAGACAAAAAAAATTCAAAAGCTTCGATGTTAATAATCAAATGTAAAAAAGTAAAATTCTATCAAAATTTGAAAAAAAAAATTGAATTTTTTTGTCTTTTAAATTTTATTTAGTGAATTGAAAGGAAAGCAATACTAGCGGGTCAGGGAAAAGAAGAGTGAGATCTGATGAAAAGAGATGAGAGAAATGAGGAGAAGCCTTTTGGAGCGTCTGCACCGGTCGGCCGTTGGAAATCTATTATTGTTATTATTATTATTAGAGTAAAATATATCATTCATCACTTAATTATCTTCTCATTTTTATTTTGGTCATTAAAATTTAAAATAATTCAATTTAATAACTAATTTTTCATATCACTCCTGCTTTAATCATTAACTTATTTTATTAATATTTTTATATGATGTGATATTTATTATTATTTTATTTATATTTGTGAACATAGAATTAGAATAAAAATAATTAACTTCGAAAATTAAAATTATACCAAGATCTCAAACCCTAAATCAAAATTCCCCATCCCACCATCAACGATCTCACCTTCACCACTCTAAAACTCATAAATTCTTCGATAATTTCATTTTCACTCAAAATAACTATTACGCAAACTATCTCATTGTTATATCGACCAGTATATGGTGTGCACATAAAATTGTCAATGCGAAAATCATGGCCAACTTGATGCTAAAGGAAATATAAAAGATAAAATAACTCCAGTGACCGAAAATGCCTTATAATATACGATTTTAACCAAATTTTTTTGGATTTGCGAAAATGACCAACAAATTCGCAACGCGAACTCCAATTTCGCAACTCAGTTTCCAAATTCGCGTTGCGATTTCCAAATTCGCAACTCGATTTCTGAATTTGCAATGCGAATTTTGTTTTTGCAACTCGATTTTCGAATTCGCAACAGGTTTTAGTTTCGAAACACAAATGTTTTGGGTATATAACTACGCAGCAGCAACAACTCATAACTTAAATCCCTAAATCGTAACTCATTTCATCTCCATCTATCACTCTTTTTGGCGACATCCGTTCCTATATCCAACGACATCCTTCCCCATCTCTAATTTTATTTCTATATAATTTTTCAATGATTTCTCTCCCAAATTATCAACTATCAACTTAATAAAGGTATGTTTTTCTCTAAGTTAGTGATGATATGTAGTTATAGCTCATTTGTTTAGTAAATTAATTTACAATTTGTAGAATGAAATCATCTAATGTTGATCATGTTTGGATAGATTTATGTTTTGGAGGGTCATGGGAGAATGTTCATGGTGTTTTACAATATATGCCTTTACCCATGAATCTTCAACTAAAACTGTCATTAAAAAAGTTAACTTATGAAACTCTAATGTTACGTGTTGCAAATAAATTGAATTTAGAGCCTCTAAGTGGATTTAGACTATCTTATCAAAGAAAAGGTAAAGTTTATTTGTTAACCGACAATGAAGATGTTGAACGATTCATTGCTTACATTAGTGTTTCGCAAGAAGATGATGTTACATTGTATGTTGTTGAACCTAAAAGTAGTGAAGTTGGGTCAGTAGCGGGTAGTAATCAACTAAGTTCTTCAACCCTATTTTATGGTGCTCACAATATTGTTATCAACCTCAAAATTTAATGGTTCCACCACAATTTCATCACCAAGAAAATTTTGTTTCGCCACATTTCCAATACCAAACACAATATCAAATACAATCTCAAAACCCGCAACCTTTTCCTAATCCAAATCCCAATCAACTTTCAGCACCAAATTTCGGTTTTCGTATTGACTAGTTAGACGATTATGAGCCAACAGAAAAAATTGTGAGTACTAGTCAGTATTCGAAATTTGATATTGGTCAATACCCGGACTTTGATCTTGGTCAATACTCGGATTTTGATGATGTTTCAGAAGAAGAAACAGACCCTGCGTGTAATGATTTTGATATTGGTCAATACCCAAATTTTGATGATGAAACAGCCGCTGCCGAGGAAGATATTGTTGATAATAATGAGGATGAAGTTACGACTGTGAATGAACATGTTGAACATCCATTCTGTAATTCATATAACCATGAAGAAGAAAAAGAAGTCCCTGAAGAAAAGAAAAAAAAGAAAATGCCACGGGAGTATAACTGGAATATGCCAGAATTACTTCAGATACCGGAAGAAGAGTTGGTAAAGATAACAGTTGATTGTTACACAAAAGTTATTCGTATCAAGAAAGATGATTGTTTTGATACAAAGGAAGACTTGAAGATAACTTTGTATACAAAATGTGTGGAAGATGGCTATCAACTAAAAGTTAACAAATCAAGCAAAGATCGTTTTGAAACAAAGTGTATGATTAACAAAAACTATATGTGGCGTATGATTGCAAAGAGGATAAAAGATTGCGAAATGTTTCAAGTTAGGACTTTTATTGATAAACATTCATGTTCAAGAACCCAATTTTTCCTCACCATAGACAGGCAAACAAAAAGGTGTTGGGTGGTTTTCTGGCCGAGTTAATGTTTTTGAATGGCAGGGTATATAAGAGACATGAAATTATGACTGACATGAATGCTCGATTCAATATTAGTATCTTATATTCTCAAGCTTTGAGAGCCAAATGTTATGCCTTGGAATTATTGAGGGGATCTCCAGAAGCATCGTTTGCCCAACTGTCGGCTTATTATCATAATTTAAAGCTGAAAAATCTTGTGTCAGTAACTCATATCAAAACAGATAGAGATGGACGCTTTGAGTTGCTGTTTATCGCCATTGGTGTTGCGGTTAGTAAATTAATATAATTTTGTTGACTCATTTTTGTTAGTTACATGAATTTCACATTTAAATGATTATGTCTTGTGTATATTATTTTGTAGATTCATTCGTTTATTACTTGCATGCGCCTAGTTATTATAGTTGACAAAACACATTTGAAAGGTCGATACCTTGGAGTAAACTTATTAGAAGTAGCCATGGATGCTAACAATGGGATACTGCTAATAGCTTACGGGGTTGACAAAACTGAAACATCTGATTCATGGATATGGTTTATGGGGCATCTTAGGGATTACATAGGTCCTATTAGCAATCTGACAATCATATCCGATAGGGCAAACTCAATTGACAGCACTGTTAGAAGGCGTTTCCCAGATGCTTTTCATGGACTTTGTGGTGTTCATTTGTACATAAATCTAAAATCAAGGTATGCTGGTATAAAAAATTACAAATGGACATACCGGAAGACTGTAAAAGCTTATCGGGAAGTGGATTTTAATAAGCATATTAATTGTTTAAGACGTGTTTTGCCTCAATGTGCTCAAACACTATAAGATGTCGGGTTTGAAAGATGGTCAAGAGTACACCAACTTGGAGCAAGATATGGTTTCATGACGTCTAATAGTGCAGAATCAATCAACGCTCTAAGTCGTCATTCCCAGAAATTACCCATTACTATGTTAATGGAGTTTTTTCGAGCCTCTATTCAACAGTAGTACTACAAGAAAAGAAACCATGCATGTATTATTTCTTTAAATTCATAACTTATCATATATTTTACTAAGTATTATTTATTTATATTTACAGGAACATTGGAACGTCGAGTTACACCATGGACTAAAAAAATATAACGAAATGTGTTATGAAGTCAATGTCACGGAGAGTTGAACCATGTTCAAACACTTTGTTTGAAGTATTGGATAATAACTTAAATGAGCTTGTCGATCTAAATGCAAAGACGTGTAGTTGTTTGAAATGACAAACATCTGGTTATCCGTGTGGCCATGTTATAAAAGTTGCTCTTCATCTAAACCAAGATGATTCAAGCGCATACGCTATGGATTGTTACACTACAGAAGTATATCGACAGACTTATACCGAGATTGTTGACCCTATTCCACATCCTTCTGAGTGGGACATACCAGATGACTTACAAACAGTTTTGTCACCAGTCATGGATAGCAGGCTACCTAGCCGACCAAAAAATCACGATCGTATACCGTATAAGGGTGAAGAGAAGAGGATATCGACATGTAGTCGGTACAAGGAAAGTGTTCATACAAGGTTGACCTGTGGATCACCAGTGTCATCACAATCATCTTTTCCTCTACCAAAATATGGATCCTCATCAAAATCCAAAGCTCATATGGTGCCAAGCAAAAGGAAATCAAAATCCCAATCACAACCGGTTTCACCTTTTGGGACTTATTAACTTAGGTGATTTTTAAAAGCAAACGTTGTATTATGTGTATTTTATGTGTGAATGCATACATTTCAGTTAGACATTCATTAGTAACTTGAGTTTGAACATTGCTATGATTTGTTCAGTTGTTATCACTTATTTTTTGTTGCGAAAGTCAAATTTGTGTTACGATTTTCGCGTTGCGAATTTGACTTTCGCATTGTGAATTTGACTTTCACGTTGCAAATTTGTACCTTCAACAGGTATTTTTTGCCTTCAACATAATGCAGATTGAAATTTAAAACAACAAATCAACTTTTACAAATCAATTAAACAAGCAAAAAATAAGAATTATTTACACATCATTTAAACAAATCAACTTTTACAAATCAATTAAACAATCAAAAAATAATTCTTATTTCCTCATCAATTAAACAAATCAACTTTTACAAATCAACTTTTACAAATACATCAATTTCACGCAAACAGTTGTTTATGCACATTTAAAACCAACAAACAGCAAATTATTGAATTCTAGGAACTTAACCAAACATTTTTAAACCAACAAAGAGTATATATGTTAACAACGCTTGCTCAAACTTACCAATTGTTTATGCACACTTTCAGCACGCGGATGCAGGTAGGCAGCGTCTCGCATATATCGCTCTAGCCATAAAATGCCAAAACCACAAACCTACTGTACCTCTATCTCTATCTGTGGGAGGTAGAAATTGTTTACTTCTTGTCGTCAAACGTTCCAAGCACATGCATACAAGAGGACCACAATCCCCTCTGGCTCCTTGTGTTTGTTGTGGTGCGGTCTCGTCTCTGATCATTGTAACTTTGAACTTATTTGGCTTCTTGTTTCCAGAATTAGTCCAATAATCAATCACTTCCATGTATTTAGCCAAATGAGCATTCCATCCCTTATAAATAATATCTCTCAAATCAGACAATGGTATGTAATTTAACATGATGTCATATACCATTGTCTTCAGGGATGGGAGCTGAAGCTCGACGAGAAGCCAATGACGACGTTCCAAAACAGGGATAAACACATGCAATCATAAATAATAATTCAATTGCGCACATCAAATTTTTATTTATGAACACCTTTAAAATATTCAAAAATAAATACTAACCTTATCAACCTCCCACCATACAGGATAAAGTTTAGCTTTTCCATTACCCAACACATATAAAGTATCTATCTGATCATTCAAGTGAGCTACGTGAAAAGACGTCGGCATAATAGTTCATCGCGTATTTTTTATTTTCTTCAATTTCCTTATTATCAGAAGACGTGACACCCATGCATCAATATGTTGTTTTATAAAAACAATTTAGTGAATTTCATAAATTTAAAAAAAATTAATCAAAATGCAATATAAAAAGAATATAAGACTTACCCCCCGTCGAAATAGCCATTGTCTTCAACCCCTAATAACACACCCCACCAAGATCGATCAAGAAACAAATGCATATCATCGTCGAGTTTGCATATGTTAGCGTAACACCCCTGGCTTCGCTCATGTAGATAAAAATCAATTGCGGTCTTAGCCCAAAGGGTATTATCCAGAATTGTGTCCGGTAGTGTTCTCCTCTCCACTTCAGATACCGGAATGGTACTGACTAGTAACTCATTCGAAAGCCAACTCTCATCCATCATGTTGGGCACGTGAGGGGGTTTATCAATATGTTGACATATTATGCCATGTGAATCGGGATCTCGAACGGTGGGAGAGACCTCTTGAACGATGACAGGGGCCTCTTGAACGATGACAGGGGCCTCTTGAACGGTGGGAGGGGCCTCTTGAAGGATGATAGGGGCCTCTTGAACGATAGGAGAGGCCTCTTGAACGATGACAGGTGAATCAGGCTTCTTCTTACGGAGTTTTGGCACTATTAGAGTGAACGGAGATGTAATGGCACGTGTACGACGTCTGATGCGTGAACCCCGTCGTGCAAGAAAAACTCGACATAAAACATCTACCTTATCAGGCCGCTAAAAATAAATTAATACATAAATCAGTAAATAAACAAATAAATAATGTCGAAAAAAGGTTATTTGCATTTTTAGTATAATATTAAACAAACTTACCTCATTCTGCAACGATGTAACAATCTCACGTAGAGCGGCTACCTCATCACGTAAAGTATATACCTTACCACGTAAAGCACCATTGTCATCGCGTAAAACCTCTACCTCACCACGTAAAGACCGTACCTCATCACGCCATACACCATTGTCTTCACGTAAAGTACCGACCTCCTCACGCAAAGCATTGACCTCATCACGTAACTCCCCTAACTCATCCCGTGGAGGTGGAGAACAGGGAGATAAATGTCGTGGCATCTTTGTCGGTCGCCTATCATGAGGTGATGGTGGAGAAGATGCTCGATGATGTGACGAAATAAGTGATGGCTCTCGTTGTGGAGGTATATAATCGGCTCGATCAGGTGATGACTCTGGGTGAGGTGATGGCTCTCGAAGTGGGGGCTTCTCATCATCCGTGCCATCAAAAAAATGCTTACTAGCTTGCAACCAATCAGTGGCAAACTCAGCCTCTGTGGGTGTCAGCCTCTGTAATAGATAGTTGGCCTCATAACAATATAAAAGCTCAAACAAAGCTAAAAGTCTACTAGTAATAACTTGTTTATATATGGTAATATTTGTGTTAACTTACATCATTCAACGTCATATATGGTAGTAACTCTTCCCAATCCAACAACCGGATCCTCCTCCAGGAAATAGCCCTAAAATATCATTTGAATTTTTGATTGTATATGTCTGCATGCTGAGAAAAACCTCAAATATCCAAATCTTCAAACAATATAATACACAAACATTAATAATTGTTAAATAATTAATTATAATTTTGAAAACATTATATAGAAATTCTTACCTTAAAGGCCCAAATAAAGCCTGCCAAAGTGTATTTAGAACCATGGCCACACAAACTTTTTCGGTCCTCAAAGGCAGACGAGAACTTTTTCCAGGTAGCTTTCCATAGATATGAACCCCACGGAAACATGTTACATGCAATTAGGTCCTCTATCGATAATATTAGGTCATCAGAAATAGGTTGTCTGACCTCTTTGCCTAAAAAGTCGGCATACAAAAGTAATAAATGACATACTCTGACAACATCGAGGTCATCCATCCGAGTAAAACCATTTTTAACAAATAATCTCTTCAAGTTGTCGACGTGTAAACTAGGCTTCGCCTTTGCCAGCTCAGGAAAAACCCGAGATAACCATGATGGGCGGGCGATATGACTAGTGTACCGAGCTACATCATTGTGTCCGAAGCGTAGACCAGTGATTAAGCAAAACTCCTCCCGCCCAAAACAAGTATTCGCCGGAAGAAAATGAAACCATATCTCTTCATCACCACGTTGTATCCTCTCGGGTAAATCGTTAGTCATGTTCTGAATAAACGAATGGGTCAACATAACATCTCCACCCGAATATTGTACTTTCTGCCATGGCCCGAATCCTCAAACAATTTTTTTTGTACAGGTATAAGTGTCGATGCAATTATAGTTGCTAGGCTTAATTATTCCTTGGTCTAGAAAAATTCCCTTTAATAGTTAGAAAGAAGGCCCAAAAAAGATCTCCTAGAAGCTCATACGTCGAATTTACCATCTACAACCTTCAGCCACTTTCTATAAATTTCCCAAAACCTAATTAGGGTTATGTTCTCTCTTGCACTCGCCTTTATCAGGAGCGAAAGGACTTAGCTACAGCTTCAAAATAGGAGGAAATGGTGAAGGGACGCCAAGGAGAGAGAGTCAGGTACCTTTTCATCTTTTAAAAAGTCTTAACGTTTTTCAATTCCGGGTTTTAATATATGGAATATAGTTTTACCCGTTTTCATTTTCATTGATATTTTTCATGCAGACTCTATGTACGAGGAACCATCTTGGGTTACAAGAGGTAACAAAGACTTTAACCTATTTTACGTGATCTTATCCGTTTCCATTTTCCTGATTTAAGCGTCTTTTCTTTGTGGGGGAGGGAGATTAGAGTAATTTATTGAATGAGATTCAATATTTGATTAATGTATTAGTTAAATTAGTTGATTCACTTTGTTAAATTTCCTTGTATGGTCTTTTAAATGTTGAACTGAGTGGAAGAACTTGATATTGATATTGGAGTTCCTTTTGTGTTTGTGTGTGTTGGTGCTTATGATTTGTTCGGTGGTGGGTGTTAGGTCAAAGTCGAACCAGTATCCAAACACTTCGTTGATCCAAATTGAGGGAGTTAACACCAAGGGGGAAGTAGCTTGGTATGCTGGTAAGCGCATGGCTTATATTTACAAGGCTAAAGTGAAGAAGAATGGCTCACACTATCGATGCATTTGGGGAAAGGTTGCTAGACCCCATGGTAACAGTGGGGTTGTTCGTGCCAAGTTCAAATCTAACCTTCCCCCCAAATCTATGGTACATGTTCAATATTGTTGCTATTTTACAAGTTTCGGACATTTCTGCTTTCGATTTTACTTGTGTATTTTGGTTCCTTTGCAGGGAGATAGAGTCAGAGTCTTCATGTACCCCAGCAATATATGAGGTAATCTTCACTTACCAGTTTATGATATTTCATGGTTGTCTTCTGGGTTTATGAGTTTACTGTTTGATTTTAATTGAACCCGTTAACCCAAACGGACTGAACTGGAAAATTGAAAACGCAAATTGTCCCAGATATAGATTTTTTGTGTTGTATCTAATTTTTCTTGGTTGTCATAGCTCTATATGTTGCTTTTTTGCCTTTGCAATCTTGATCATTATTATGGTTGACAGTGATCTTTTAGTATGTTTATTGATGTTGATTTTTTGTATTTGTCAAAAACTTTTGTTTGCCTTGTTAATTTAGTGATATTAAGCTGTTGTTTTAAAATGGATTCTAGCTTTTCTGAACATTATGATAACTATATATGAATAGTTTCATGTAGATTTCGGAACAGTTTGTTTTTGCAAATCTATGTTTATGGCCACTATTGTTTGTATTTGTTCTCTGCTTGCAGTAGTGTGGATCCGTGACAGAGTTCTAAGATTAAAGTGGCTTTGCATTTTCACTTTGTTGGCATGAACTTTGTCAAGATTTTTGTGCTTTGAATCTGTCATTTTGTTCTTTAGGATGGTGGATTGATGAGAGAAAGCATTCTCTTAAGATATTTCTATCAAGTATTTTTTTCCACCTATTTGCATCATGAATTTGTAGTTTTGATTACTTGTTTTAAATGATTGACTTGCTTAATTCCATCTTAATATCGAGTAGCTTTGCAATGTAATTAAGCTGATGTCAATGTTGACTCGATGACCCATCGAAAAATAGAGCATGCAAGAAAACAAGTAGCAGTTGAAATTCACTTCACATCGGAGGCAGGTTGCTACGATCTTAGGATTTAATTGTAAATAATTAAAGGTTGCATGTGGACCTAATATTGCGCCAAACTTCTTTATCCTTAGCTTTTTCCTTTTTGCATGGTTAGGGTTAATTTTACTCAATTTTTCTCCAAACATATTTTAAAAAAATACACTTATTATTTAAATTTTTTAAGGGTACTCTTGGTTCACAACTAAAATATTGTGTAGAGGACACAAATGTGTCCGCTGACTACATGATGATATTTTGTCGAGTCTTTTGGTTATTAAAAGTTGTAAAATGTTCAATTATATGATATTGTTTTGTTGAGTCTTCTGACTATTAAAAGATATAAAATGGTGTGCTAGGGGTTTAACTTACTAATTATGATATAATAAAAACATATTTTAATGATGTCTATGGTACCAATATTGTTTTTAAGCATTGGTTTGATGATATAATATTTTAAATATAAGCTTGATGGTATAATATAAATGGAGAATCTGATTATAAAATATGGTTTAAACGATTTTGGGGTTAAAATTTATTATATTTTAATTAATTTGTTAATGTTTAATTTATACAGTTAATTTTTTAATAGAGAAAGATGATGAATTTAGAATATACGATTAAGTAAATGATAATTTTATGATTTATGATTTTTAATAATTGAAGAATTCAATAGAATAAGCTCATATAATTGAGGATCATATTATAACTTATAATAGATAGATACTAAACAAAAAGTGTACTATAGTACTAAACAAAATAGTGTACTATAGTCATAAATTATTTATTTACTTTATCTAAAATTATTTAATATGAATAACATCTTTCAAGATCTCACCCCACAATATATATGTATGTATATATATATAAAGGTACAATCCTACAAATTTCAAAATTTTGTATTTAGATAACAAGTATGAATCTTAACGAATTATGTATTTTCAAATAAATTTATGTAAGAGTTTTTGTGTATATATAGAATTTTCGTTGGAAGACTCGTTTATCATAATTAGGTGTGCGATTTTGATCACTCATTTTTTTAAAAAATTGAACAACCTTAACAAAATCATCTCATCATTTCTTTCCCTATAAAATCACTTTGCCACCATCAAAAGATCTTTTTAAAACGTTCTACAAAATTTTCTCCTTTTTACAATTCAAAAGTCCCTTCTTATGTCATACATTTCAAGCAACCCAAAACAAAATTAAAGTACTTCATTTATTAAAAGTATATAAAAAAGAAATACTAAAGTACAATAGCCCTAAAAAAACAATACATGTTAATTAAATTTATGCTTATCTTTTAACAGAAGTGAATTTATATTTATGAATAATAATAAGTACACTACTAATTACAACAGTTCTACTATGATGTGTTGATAATAATCTCTAAATCTAAATTGTTAATATTTTACTTTTATTTGTTTTCGTTTTCTTGATATCGATCAAAGTATATGATAATTGTTTAATAAGTAACAAATTTTAAAATTATTTATATATCTAATTGTCCTCTCAGTATGAGTACTATAAATGAGTGCGGATATATGTGCAAGTATACACAATCGAACAAGTAATACAGTGATAAGTTGAGTATCGTCTCCACATGGAATTGGGGAAATCAAATAAGTTCGTCAATGTACTTTGTCACCTAAGTAAAGTTAGTGATGGTATGTACAAATGGAAATGCTATGACAAAATGGAATGACTGATGTGGAAATCGAATGGTGGTAGTGTGGTAGCAATTGAATATATCGGGGCAATTTAAATTGTGATGAATGCAAACAAATGGAAATGTCAAGGCAAAATAAATTGTAAATACTGGATTTAAAATGTAGGACTTTAGCTTTTTCACACGACAAGCTGCTATGGGAATGAGTGACAGGAGTCGCTAGGAAAATCTAAGTCTATTTCTCTGAATGATATTTCTTCTATGCCTAGCCTGCCTGACAGAGTTTACTAAGGTGCCCTATGCTATCTCTAGTAAGGGACTCGACAAATTAAAGATGTCCTGGGAAAATCGATTGGCGTAAACCCCTGCAGTGATCCTATTGGTCCAGATAACATGATATGTCTCGGCAATACCTTTTTGCGGCAGCATTAACGTCTAACCTATCGTTCTTGCACAACTCATTTTAGTCGAATGAAATCCTAACCTTATCTCTAAAGTGGATTAGGCCTAGTTACTACCTAGAACCTCTTGTTTATGTAGTTCCTCCCTAGTTTCTCTCGAATACTAAGGATATTTTGTCAATGTATTCTCTCGAACCCTAAAAACTTCCTAAGAAAAGGCTACTCTCGTAGCTCCTACAACCTTAAGGCATTAAGTTTCATAAATAAAACAGATTGAAGCATAGAAAAACAACCATTCATTGAAATAAAAACTTAAACATCCAAGCAAACTCTCACAAAATATGATTAGTTCATGGTGGGGATCGAAATAAACAAGCACAAATCAAGTTTCATTCGTTCCTTATAACCCAATAACAAAATATGAAAGCAAATAACTAAGGGGATGAGAGAAAGCCTTCGACGTGCATTGCCTGCTGCCTCCCTCGACCACCAAGAACTGTCCCTAGCGAATTAGCTCCTCTCGGAAGCTTAGAACGCCACTCCCTCAGGCTTGCCAAGGAGAAATGTCACGGCAAGTAGGATTGACTGAGAAAAGTGAGACCTTCTCTCTTTAACTTTTTAAGCTCAAATCTGGGTGAAACTAAAGTCTCTAACATTGTGGCTTCATCATCTATTTATAGGGGAAAATTAATCCTAAGACTTGGTGTTGACTTTCGTAGGAAACCCCAAAATCATGGTTAAGTTGCTTGAGAGTCGGGCAGAACAGTCTATGATACAGCCTGGGTAGCTGGCTAAATGACCGGCATAATCCCGTTGTAGGCGCCCAAGGACAGACATGATCTGCAGGGGCAGGCGATGTCATCAGCAGAACCGATCCCTCCAGACAGATATTCGAGGTAGATTTCTCGGGCAGAGCTTCTTGAAAAGTAGGATACAACTGGCTTAAAAATATCTTCTCGCACTTTGCTCGTTTTCGAAATGCCAGCCGAACTTGGCATTTTCATTATGCTCAGCATTCTCATGATGTCTCGGCATTTTTTTTCCTCTTTTCCTTGCTCTCAGTTCCTGCACATCATCAGACAAACACCTTTCCCATAAGGCATCACCGCTTTAAAAAAATAAAATGCCACGACAAGTTGAATTCCACCACATGCAACTAAATGCTTCTAAATGCATATACATGGTCCTAAATGAGCTCTTAAACATTCAATAATTTAAGTGAAAAGGTTCCAAAATACGACCTTTTACGGAGTTATCACTAATAAAATAAGATTCTTTTAATAAATAGTATTAGATAATTATAATATTTTTTTTCTATGATCATCGATTTTTAATTTATTAATCGATTAATTAGGATCAGATACAGTAAAAGAAAAGGACAGCCTCTTAATTTAATTTGTTTCATAATATATTATATTATATTATACCTACACTATACAATTACTACTCATAACCTATCACCTATAAATAGAATGACATTTTCTTTAACCATATAATCCATTCCGTAAGTTCTAAATCCATTCATTTTAAAGATGGTAATTGATGGTATAAATTTTGATACATAGACATACTTTTTTCATATTAAATTCATGAAACAGTTGTATGTAGGTGATATTATCAGAAACAAAACAAAACACAAAAGACGTTTCTTCTCCAGAGAAATATGCAGAGAGGCAGCCACGTTGTTTTCATTTGGTCTTCCTCGAAATCCGAATATTTGTTCTTTTACGAAGTCAAATTTCTGAATTCTCTTCTCTTTGGAGTTCCTTGATTTCCTAATTGACAAACTCGAACCAGATCCATGGAAGCTAATTCCATCAAATCATCCCAAAGCCATCCTTCTTTTCCACCAAAATAACCCATACTATTTTCCCAAAGGCCCCCTCCAAATAAAGATACCTAAATCTTCAAGTCCCAAGAAAATGCCATGAAAAGCAATTCCAAACTGTTCACCCTCGGGCTAATAGCCTCCCTGTTGTTGAACAAATATTTACTCAGCAATTATAGTTTCAAATACCCAATTTTCTTAATCATGTGTCACCGTGTTCTTTGCTAAGCTACATCGCAGTTGCATGGATGAAGATGGTCACATGCAGGTCAGTTTCTTAAGATCTCGGCTTTGAATTTGGTCTTTTGTGTGTTGGGGCTACGATGTCGTTTTTCACAGCAATTTTCGCTTATTTGATGACATTGAAGAGGGAGGCTCGGCTTACTTTTATTACCCTTATTCCCGTTGTTATTTGGAAATGGGTTTTGCTTTATTTTGTTGAAATTTGTGTTGCTCTGCTTGCTAATTTTTTCGGTTTTATATTTTAATTGGTTAATGGAGATGGTTGCTTTTATTTATTTATTTATTTTTTCTAGGGAATTTATGGAGGATTTGATTGGAATGTGGAAATTGGTTTGCTGTATTTGTTATAAGATAATGCAAAAATCAGCCCACCTTTTATTTGTGGAGGATTTGAAGGAAATTTGGAAAGCATTCGTTTTAATTCACTGAATTATGTTTGTTTTATATGGTCTTAAAGCCATTTTGATGTGAAAATTGAGATGAGAGCTTCATGGCAGCCTAAAGTATCCATTACTAGATGAAGGGTTGCATTTTATTGAAGTTGGAATTATGAATCTAAGTATTTGCTTTAAGCTCGATTTGGTACTTGAGAATATAGAATGGAAAGGAAATGAACTGCAAGGTTTGAAACTGGATATATTGTTTATGCCGTGATTTTTAGCTGAATTTGTAGGTTTCTCAACGGTAATGATTGCATTAGTTGATTATCTTATTCTTGGTCTCGAATTCCGCCTCCTATTTAATTTCAAAAACCTTCAAATTTCTTTGTTTTATAAGTACATATTCGAAATTTCCATTCTGCTTTACTCACATTGTTTACTTTGTTTAATTAATCTGTTTTATGATTGTTCATTTTTTTCATATGTGGCGCAAAGTGAACCGAATTTTCATTTATTTGGTTTTATCATGTGCGTTTCAGCTACATCTGCAAGAGCTCTCAAGTCGGTCTTACAAGGAATTTTGCTTTCTTCTGAAGGGTGAGGAATATTTTACACTTTTGCTTATGCATTGTGGTTGATGGCATAATTTGTATACGTTTACATTAGTTACAAGATACTGACATTTTTTTGGGTTTTATTTAGAGAGAGACTGAATTCCATGAACCTCCTCCTGTACATGGCTCCTATAGCTGTTGTGTTTCTACTTCATGCAACACTCATTATGGAAGAAAACATGATTGGTATCACCTTGTCTTTGCCCGAGATGATATCAAGATCATTTGGTATCTCTTATTCAATTCGGCACTAGCATATTTTTGTAAATTTAACCAACTTTTTGGTCACGAAACACACCAGCGCCCTCACTTTACAGGTATGACATGCATGATCCTTGTTGGCAGCCTTTTCTCAACGTCATTTTTCCGTTGTCAGACTTTATGAAACTTGCAACGTTTATTTTGTTCCCTTTTTCATAAAGAATATGATGAACAGTTTATATCTCTTCTGTGGTATACGACCTTTAAGCCGAATAAGTACACTTGTTGAGAAAGATTAAACAAGAAAGTGATTCACCGAAACTTCGAACTCAAACCCCTATGATTATGAATTCTACCCATCTTTCAGTTGTACATAAAAACTTGCATGGTTATTTAATAACTTACCAGATAAATGATCAAATTAGTCCTCAGCTTTTTTGAGTACTGTGATATTTTCAATCGCAGGTTCTAGGAAACGCGAAAGGAACTGTCGCTGTGGTGGTTTCGATTTTAATTTTTAGAAATCCAGTGTCCGTTACTGGAATGCTTGGTTATACACTCACAGTCTTTGGGGTTTTACTCTATGGTGAAGCCAAGAAACGAAGTAGCAAATGAGACATCATCCTGCTGACAGGGTATGCATGCAACCGTTCGTATAATTTGTTTCCTTGTGAGGACAGTGACAACATCCAATTAGGCAAGTATATGCCATGTTAGATTCAATTTTTTAATCCCCTAGAAGCCTGAGAAGCAGATCTTTCTTTTGTGTATTAGAATCGACTGCAGGATTAGTAAAAAAAAAAAACTAGGTAACTCCAATAAGTGACTGGTTGGTAGGTCGGGGTCGTAGAGGAAAATGTCATTTTTATGTTTTTTATTCTTCAAGACAAAAGTAGTAGCATTGTTCTTTACATCCATTTGTTATTTACTTTCTAATATTTGATTTAATGGAGAAAAAGTTCACTAAGTTTACCGTTTTGTGGTTTAATGCCTTACCATAGTGTTTTATATGCTTGCAATTATGTATGTATGTAGGTACGATGCGATCAATGCTGCCATGTTGATTCATATGCTGGTAGCTACGGATAGTTGTGTGTATGTATATATATATTATATTATCCATGTTTGTATGGATTTCATGCATGCATGTATAAAAACTACATGGTATTGGCTATTTTTTCCCAGCAAATATTCATGATAGACCATTTCATTTTCATCACCATAGATTCATTCAACATTGTGAGAACTATAGTAAACCATAATTTCCCCAATCCTTGTTAAATTTCAAGTTAAACGTAGACAATGGTCGTTTTTACAACTTGGGGAATGCGGAATAATCACAATACCATATAATTAAATGTCGCAAACATATACGCTGGTTCATCAGCGGAACCGAAACATATATTGGAACCCGGTTTTTTGTTTTAATTTCGGTTCTCCGGTAAACATAAATGAAACACACCGGAAATCATGAGGAAAGAGTGGCTGCTTCATAGATGCAGATTTGATGAGGTGATTGTAGCTTCCCTTCTCCTTGAAAAGTTGGGAAAAGTGATGTTTGCAATACAAGATGCTTTCAAGTGCCGCATAATTTGATGGACTTATAGGGCAGCCAGTCAGCCACCATGAGAGCACTTGAAACATGACTTGTGGTATGACTGTCCTACTGTTACCTGCCGGAACATTGGACAACAAGAATCCGCATTTTACTATGAACTACTGGTCATATTAAACCATTACAAAGATAAGTAAATCTACGTATGCACGAACAATGAAGACATTTCAAGCTATGTATAAGCAGATATAGCTGCAACTCATGTGGTTTTAACATTAAAAAAATTATAACAGTTCTAATAAACTCCAACAATATGACCTCTTCCCAAAACTGTAGTCCGAGTCCTGAAACACTTCAAATTCGGTATGCATCTCTATATCTATCCATGTCTGAGAAATGAATCAAATTCTAACTGGACGAAGATGCTCACCTTATGCGAGCAAATCGACTATTTCGAATGGAACATGGACAACTCTAAATCTAATTATGCTTCTCCTTCATAACAGCAATGTGATAAATCATCCAGTAGAAATAGGGGTGAACAAAACTCGACTCTACTCGAAAATTCATTTTTTTTTCAATTTCGAGTTATTCGAGTTGATCGATTCAGTTTTCGAGTTTGAGTCGAGTTGAAATTTAGAAATTTCGAGTTACTCGAAAAACAAAAAATTTGACTGACTATTTTGACAATTTTACAATTAGTCCATGATTTCCTTATTCCTTCAATTTTTCATTCATTTTAAATTATTTTTTACCAAATTTGAACCACATACTCCTACACCACTAAATAATACCTATGTAACTTCAATTTATATTTTTTTACTAAAATATACTCTCTTTATTTAGTTCATTAACTTTGCATTTTACTCAATTTGATCTTTTGACTGCAATTGTTTATAAATTCTTTCTTCTCATCAATTCTTACTTTTTTATACTCTAATCAATACTTTACCCTCAAAATATCTTCTTTAAAATATATTTTCTGATTTTAGATTATATTTGATACATAAATAACATTATAATATGAAAAGAATATGATTATATATATATATATATATATTATATGGTTAGAGAAAATCAAAAATTGGAATCAATCCTTACCATAATACTATATAATTTTATAATAAAATTTGTCTAGAAACTTGAATAACTCGACTCGAATTTCTTAAACTCGACTCACTTGAAAAAAATTCATGTTAAGTTCGAACTACAAAATACGACTCATCAACTCGAATAACCCGAAATTTTTTGACTTGACACGATTCGATCGAATGCTTATCCCTATGTAGAAGGAAAACCGAGCTGAGCAAATCATGCTTCTATAAAGAAACTATTATAGGATTTACACTAATGAGCAAAACTGAAGCCTGACACTTGCAGAAAAGATTCAGATTTCTCATCCAATGATGTATATCTTGAATTTTACCTTCTGAGTGGATAAGCTGTTTTGCCACACGTAGCGCATTTATCTTGTGTACCGGAAAACATGCCGGCAGCTTTGCTATCTGATCTTGTCTGAAATTAACACGAGCTATTTGGAGTCAGCAAGAATATCCAGTAACCTAACGTCCTAACCTATATCAGACTCTATAACGAATTATTCGCATTTAATCGGAAAAGCAATTTTACCAGCTCGAGAGTTAACTTCTCAGCTGACTTTGCAGCTGCCGACAACAAAATGGAAAGCAAATTAAGAACCAATAGAACGAAAACTATCAAGAAGCCGAATAAACGATACTATCAACCGAGAGAAAAGTACATACGTGATTGGAAGTTCTTGTTGAAATTCCCGGATTACTTGAAGAGTTGCTCAAAATGAGGCTTGCAATAAACGACACCTTCCATCGAGGAGTAATTACCCAACTGGAAATTCACGAGACGATTTCTGCTAAGTTAGATGCAGAGACTTCATAAATCATCAAAGATTCAAACAAAAACTGTAATAAGATCAGAATGGTGTCTGAGTTATTCCCCAGAACATCAATTGATTTACACACTTGAACTAAGATCAACATAAAATCTACCGATGAACAGAGTAAAAAGAGCTTAGAACTTCAACAAAGATGCAATAATTGGCAATAGATAACTTCATATATTTTCATCTAAATGAACAAATGAGCAGAAAATAATGGAAAGCAACTAAAAGACATTACCTTCCGTGTCCCTTTGCAATGACTGCACTTGAAGCAAGACATATGGTAAGGGATCCCATCGGCCGACAAAAGTTCGACCGGATAAACGGGAAGTATATGCGTATTTGTTGTATTTGATATAACAGTATATTGAATATCTATAATATTAGAATAATATAAGATCGTTCCCTTCTTATTCAATATAAATAGATTATATTCGTTTTATCCTCGATTATATATTTTTTTGTTTTATGAATTTTGTTGTTATTTTTTACTCCAACGCCTATACTATATTTTTTTAAAGGTAAAAAAAGACCTCGTTAAAAATCTCTTCATAACTCGATTTAGTTGAGACTAAATTGAGACAACAGGAGAGAAAAAAGTGTCCAAAATTTATTAATAAGCTCCAACTGAGTTTTCGTTTGTTTTACTGAAAACGTTTTCCGGAAAATATTTTCCGTAAAATTAATTACATTTTTGAAAGACATTTTCTAGAAAACGTTTTACGATGTTTGAAAGATGTTATTTAAACACTTTTTCTACTAGTTGATGAATTTTTTTAAAATTATTTATAACAAATATTAAATACAATAAATAATATTATTTATCAAAAAACTTAATATTATTACTTTTAAAATATTAAAATAATTTATTTATTATTAAAATATTATTTTTATAATTTTATTAATAAAAATATTAATATTGGTATATTTTATTGAAATAAAATATTATAAATTATATTAATTATTTATTAAAGTAATAGTGTTATATTATATTTTAAAAATATTAATTAGTATATTTTAAATATCTTTATTAAAATATTATTAGATTATTATATTAATATTAAATATATCAATAATATTATTCATTATTAATAATTTAATAATATTATTTCTATGAAATTAATAAATAATATAAATTTTATTAATAATTTATTATATATTATTAAAATAAAAATATAATATCTTATATTTTTATAATATAATTGATTATTTTATTATAATATTAAAAATATAATATTATATTATTAGAAATACTAATAAATATATTTTAAATATTTTAATAATTAATATTTTGCTTAAAATTATATTAAAATATTTTATTAATATTAAATTTAAAAAATAAAATTATTTTGAGTATTTATTCTTTGAGGTGAAAAGTTCGGAAAATGACTTTTAAAAAATCAGACCGTAAATCATTTTTTTGACTTACCAAAAAAACAGGGATCAAACCCTGCTAATATTCTACTCATGGAGTTCATTACAAAGTGGACTAGATTAAATGTTACCAGCTAGTCAGCTACTAGGCGGAACGAATTTTGGATTCTGAAGCAATGCCACTCTCTTCGAAGAATTTCTCCCAATTCTTCCCATCAGCATGTCGAATCTCGACATGGGAAAGCGATCCAGGGTCCAAACATCTGAGTGTCACAGCAATCCCATCCGGGTTTGATCGCGGGGTATAGAATGAGGTTATTCCACAAACCTTACAAAAGGTATGTTTCGCCATGTGAGTTCCGAAAGTGTACGTAGTAAGGAACTCCTCGGAATCTCCCAAAAGCTCAAACCTTTCGCGTGGGACAACAAAGTGAATATTTCCCCTCATGGAGCAGTCAGAACAATTGCATTTCCAAGCAACAATGCTAGTCTGTGCTCGGGCATGCCACCTTACTTTCCTGCAGTGGCAACCACCACTGTGCATGACTAACTGAGATTCCATGCCAGCAACCGGTGCAAGTACAAATTAATCCAAGCCGATTCCTTGGTTCGTAACTCTGATTGTCAATCAATTCCTTGCAAAATTAGTAAGAACGAAAGTTATGGATGTATCAGCTTAAAATACAAGCATGAAACTTGTATATATGGCTCGAATAATCCATTGCCATGTATCTTACAAATCAACCTATCAAGTTTAACAGATAAAAAGTATATGCCTTAAACTTTAATAAGAACTTGGTAACCACGCAAATACTAAACAATTTCTCAAGTGCTAAAATTGGGTTAAGGCAAGGTAAACAAGGCATCAAATCTAAAATGCTAAAAACTATCATTTGGACAGCAAAGAGAGGGGGAATTATTAATGCCAAGTGTTTTAGCAGCATCCATATTCAAGATGGAATCCCCAAATTTCATTAAAGCTTGTTGGTGGTATAAGTTGAAGAGGAAAGAGCTGGTCTGAATCCCCATTCTAGGATTTGAATTAGATAGAGCCGTACTGCTCTTTATCTAATTCAGTGGATCGGCTTGAATTAGATTTCCTTTCTTTTAGCAATGACAATTGCTCAAACATGATCCAAACAACAAAAACACACAATTCAGAATCAAATTAAAAGAAATTAGCTCTAACATTTTGGAACTTTGATACACTACTCTTCTTTATCTAATTCCAGGGATGAGCTCGAATTCAATTTCTCACTTAGATTTTCTGATATTAACTGCTCAAAGATGCTAAAGCAAACAACCAAAACACACAATTTATAATAAGTCATGTCAGATTCACCGAATAGCTCTACAATTTTGGGGGATTTGAAACAGTTAATCATCATTAAGGACGGTCTATGGAAAACATAAATCCAATGTACTGAACAATTATTGGCTAGCTAAACTATGAGCAAAGTTGAACATAATCTCAGAAACAACACCCCATAATCTGAGACTTCAGGAAGAATCATGAACAAAGCAAAAACCACATGCAAAGCTCAGTTAGCTGATCTAATCTGAAGAACATACAACAAAAAAGCCCAATACAGAATGATCAAACATACAGAAGAGGTGGAATTTGGTACTTGTTGCAGCGAGCAGATGCTGTGAAGTGGATGAAGATAATAAAATAACTGATTCTTGCAGCAGAAATACTGAGAAATTATTTGGATTAAAACTTTTAAAGAAATAAGACAAAATATTTTGTTCCCCACGAAAAAAATAAGGGGCGGCGGGCGGCCTTTATTATCTCGTCTTTGTTTCAACTAAAGCGGTGGCTATTGCTATTGGGTAAACTTGGCATCTCACCACTAAACATTTATCGTATTCCTATTTCAATTACTCATCTTTAAAATTTTTAATTTTACCATAAAACGTTCGAATTATTATTCTTTACTCACTATAACGTTAAATAAAAAAATTATGTAAAATTAAGTGTCTAAACTATACTCAAAGTTAACTTTAGGTGTCTACACCATAACAATCGTAATATAAAATTTCTTTTTCCTTTTTTTATTTTCATTTCATCATTTTCATAACAAAAAAATCTTTTATTGTTTCATTTACATGTCACGTTGTCATAAAAAAATTATTCTTCAATATTTTTTCTATTTATTTTAAATATTTACGAACTTGTCTCATTATTTTCTATCACTTTATTACTTTACTTTTTCAAATATCTTTTTAAAATATCCAACCCAAAGTCTAGAAAACAAAAACTCTAATCTATTGTCACCATCGTCCAATCAACACAAAAATAGGTTATATTGCTCATCTTCTCATTATTCACCTACTTACTATTAGGATTTAAAAGAAAATATTTTAGCAACTAAAACTTAAAAATAATTCAAAAAATCAAGTTAAAACTTCGAGCATAAAGATTATAAGGATTTTTCATAAAATGAAAAAGAGTTTTGATGCTTTTCATAAATTAGAAAGATGTCATGTCACAACGATGTTAAATAATTAATAATGAAGTGATTAAAATAAGAATAATTAAAAAGTTTAGCGATGAAATTGAAATTTTTTTAAAGTTGAGTGATTAAAACAGGAATATTCTCACAATGGAGTGATAGAAACGTAGTTTACCCTTTTAAATTTTAAATAAAGTTGACAACTTTGGCCTTTGTTTGCTTTTAGGCACAAAAGACTATCACGTTTTTTAGCTTTAGTTGTATAGTCTAATTAGTAATTGCGTAGATCGTGAATATTACAATTTAACCTTAAATTAATTCCATATAAAATAATTGTGTTTTAATTAAATTTTTTAGATACAATGTTTAAACATCTCAATTTTTTCACCCATAAATACGATTTTCGAAAAATACAAGTGATTGAAAATTAATCACAGAAGGCAAGTGTATTGAAGTAGGCCCACAATTAGATCCAATTTTTATTAGACCCAATGGGATGAGTCCTAATAGCGACTGCAACTCCAAAATAACTCAAACGGTATAGGTATCAACGGCTCTGATTAATACCAAACATACATCGTCCCACAGACAATTCCTACACCCATAACTGAAACTTCCCGCCCATCACATCCATTACTTAACTAACTGCACTCTCCCTCACAGTCGCAGTGCTCATTTTTATTTACCCAAACGGAGAAAAATGGTTTCCTTTCTCTTCTTTAAGCTCCTCCTTTCCTTTCTCCACTTCACTTCCTCCCACCCTTCCATCGGAATCACCTACTCCACTCCTTCCACCACCTACTCAACCACCGTCCCTCCTCCACCGGACAAGATTTCATCCACCATCTCCGCCCTCAAAATCACCAGCGTCCGCCTCCCAGACCCAGAGCCTTCTCTCATTGAAGCTTTTTCATCCACCAACACTTCCCTTTTCCTCTCCATCTCGAACACTCTCATCCCTGCTCTCGCCTCCAACAGCTCCGTCGCACTCGGCTGGCTCCGTCTCCATGTCCTCCCTTTCTACCCTCGTTCCAAAATCTCCCTCATCTCTGTCGGCAACACAGTGCGCAATTCCACAAACGTAGAAGACTTCTCCCCTTTCCTTCTTCCGGCAATGAGGAACCTCCACCGGGAACTTCGAGAGAACGGCATCAATAAAATCCGAATCTCCACCACTTTCGCTTTCTTCTCCACAATCACCACCGCTTTCCCGCCTTCCTCCGCCGTGTTCAAACAATCAGCCGGAGACCTCATCATAAAACCTGTACTCCGGTTCTTGGAACAAACGAATTCCTCCTTTCTCATCAACCTCTATCCCTACAATATTTTTCACCTCAACACCGAAATCCCAATCGGATTTGCTTTATTCCAAGACAACCCTTTCAACTTCCGAGACGATCTCGTCACTGGGATCAGGTATTTCAGCTTGTTCTCGATGATGGCAGACGCAGTGTTAACAGCCATGAAAGCGATGGGGTACGAGAACATCCCGGTGGTCGTGGCGGAAACAGGGTGGCCGAGCAGCGGAAGTGAGGCTGAGGCAAATGGGGTTTACGCAGAGGAGTACTTAAACGGGTTGGTTAGGCATTTGAAATCGGGAGCTGCAACGCCGTTGAAGAAAAACGGAGTGGCGGGGGTTTATGTTTATGAGTTAATGGATCATTATGGAGGGAGCAATGAAAGAGGGGGGGAAATGGGGTATATTATCCGAGAAGATGAAAATGAAATATAGTGTGGAGTTCTCCATAGGGGCTAAGAATTGTGGGTTGGTGGCCATTTTGTTTTCAAATTGGCTTGTTGTCACTTGGTTGAATCTGCTTCCATGGGATTTTGCTGAATTTTGACCATTTCATTGGGATTTAGGGAGTGGCAGTTGAAGATTCTTAAGTTTGTAGCTGCTTTTGCTTGATGACATTGCCATTTATGGGATGATTTTAGGATGCCATGTAGCTTAAATGGTCCAAGTTTCTACGGATTTTCAAGGGTTTATGTTAATAAAGTTAATGCGTTGGTTTACATTTCCTGCATAGTTTTTGGGGGCAAAACTTTCGAGATAATGTTCTGAAAGAAATTAATTCACGAGCTAATGTACTCCCAAGATTAATTGTTCAAATAGGGTGAAATCCACAGTGTTGACCGTAGGTCGCCATGCACTCCGGGCGACCTTGTAGGTCGCCATGCACTCCGGGCGACCTACCCTTGCTCAAACAGAGAGAATGAACGTGAGAATGAACGTGTTGCATGGCACATGCACGTCCCAACACATAGGTCGCCATGCCCTCCGGGCGACCTACCCTCGCTCGGCTTCCCTCGGATTCCCTCGCATAGCTTGCTCGGTTGCCCTCGGATGCCCTCGCATAGCTCGTTCGGATGGCCTCGGTCGGATGGCCTCGGATGCTCTCAGATGGGCTCGGTCGGATGGCCTCAGTCGGATGGCCTCGGATGCCCTCTTGTAGCTCGCCGGGAAGACATGGCGACCTAGTAAGTCGCCCGGAAGGCATAGCGACCTATGACCAACACTGTGGATTTCACCTTATTTGAGCAATTAATCTTGGGAGAGCTTTATCTCGTGAATTAATTTTTTCCAGAACATTATCTCGAAAGTTTTGCCGTTTTTGGATTGTTAAATCTAAACTTATTGGAGATGACTTTAATGTAAACTTCTGATTATCATTCTTTCCAATGAAACTTTTTTTTTTGCTTAATTTTATTACTTACTATTTCTTAATTATTATTACTATTTTCGGCTTGCTTTGTACGATGGGTCATTTCTCACTTTTCATTCTCGAAGGCCATGCGGATGTTAATTTGTTGGATAATATATGCTTCCCCGAGGCTATGTTTGTGCTCTTTCGTCCACTGATATGCTATTCGATTCGATTCATTAGGGATGTTTATTCGGCTAAGTACAACATGCAAATGCACACTCACGTAGCATTAATGAAATCAATGGCCAAGTTTTGGATTTGGGACTGAGGAATGTTTTTATATAGAAGAAAAATAATTTATAATTTAATTATGAAGACTGTTGATATGAGAAACTATGGTTGCATTGAGTTTTTACGATTCGTCCTTTTTAGTTTGGATGAAAAACTGTAAGTGGTGATTAGAGGAGAAGAGATGGGCCAAAGAAAAGGATAGGGGAGAACTTAAGATATGAAACTACGGAGAATGTAAAATTTTGAATGCTTCAAAGAACTTCGGAAGAATGACAAAAGGAGAAGAGCCAAGGAAAGTATAACAAAGACCATTCTGGTTTTTTATCTTTCAATGTGAAGTTTTAATAGGCCGTTAACATAACTCGTAGTTTAGTGGCTGAAATAATTCCGAGTGAACGAAATTTCTCCGTTAAGGACTAACCATATAAATCGTGGGCTTAATCTTTCCAGCAAAGTTACTATATATTGAAAAGAACAATAATTATAGTGAAAATCCATATCAAAGCCACAGCAGGCCAGAATTCACGGTTTTAACGAAGTAGCCTATCAACGTAAACCATACTGCTTAGATCACTTCTTTTTCTTCGGTTCTGCTAGATAATCATCAATTAGTGCTTCAGCATCTTTCCAGAATAGGCCCTCCACCAGTACTCCATCCTCGGTGAACCTGCAATATCTCTCAACAGATTAGAAATGTGAAAAAGGATTGCATATTTTACTTGAGTACGCCAGAAACTGGCACTTGAGTTTTTGCATATATGACTCATATATCAATGTATTTGGTCCGACATTGATTTTTCAAAAATATGAAAAGTCCGAGTAACATAGCTAAAAAACCAGATAGTAAAGAGCAATGTAAAGGAAAAGGGAGAGATACCACTGGGTAACACTTTTAGTAAACTCTACTGGTTTGCCTGCAGATATTGACTTGGGATCTGCACTCTCTATATTAAGAGTATAAATATCAGAAAATCTTGGTAACTTTGCAGAGACCACCAATCCCGTGCTGATGACGGATCCCTGCAAACATGAAATCGGCGCTTTGATGTAGACAATAACACATGCGAGGCTTTTACACAAGCACACCAAAAGGGCAATGATGTGTGTTTGTTTATGTTTAGTTTGTACAAGAAATAAAAGTTATAACAACCTCGAGCAATGCTAAGAATCCATATATCTATTGGATGGTAGATTGCTAGTTATTATTACATTTTCTTATAAAGCATTGGCAGTACACTAAAAATTGATAACATTGTGAAAATATAAAGTATAAAAGCATTAGAACAGAGTTCATTATAGCCACAACACAATCCTTTATTTTCATTCATGTAGCAAATAGTTTGCAACCTTCCATTATAATCTTGGACCCAGAGTAGATGACAATGTATTCTCATCAACAAGTTCTAAACCCAAGAATACATCATCATGCCAGTAAGATATAGAGTGTTAGATGGTAATCTCAAGAATCGGTAAACATGCAAATCTTGAGGAAACTTAACATCAAATTAAGCAGGTCAAGTCCAAAGTCCAACGTAATCAGACATGATATAATCTCAGCTATAAAAGGAAATCATTCCATAGCACAGGATATAAGAAAATGCTCAATTAGAAACCAAATGAACTTACAGCAGGAGGATAAGTAAACATAACTGCATTCTTTTCCTTTGCGTAGCTGATCAGCTGGAGTATTACATTGAAGACTATATACTTGCCAGAGTCGAGGATCAAACAAACATGAAAGGAACATAAAATATTACACTATCAGGTTGCCAAGAAAAGCATGATGAAATCTCAACTTGTAATCTAAGAAACCAAAAGAATATATTTGGTAATCGACTACGTCTAGTTGTTGTTTTACACCTCGAAACACTAAATAAAATTTTCACTTGGTTAGAAAGCTAATCTAGTTTCACATAACTAAATTAAAATTTATTTTTTAACAGCAGTATTTCTAGTTTCACTTTCACACGGCTCAAATACGAATAGATATGCATTACATTTACTCGTTTCAATAAATAAATTTCCCATTTTACTATCTGCTTCTATTAAATAGCGGCATCAACAGCCAAACACAACCTAAATTAGATTCTATCTCCTTTTATCATCACAAATCTAAAATCTTCAATTAAATTTTATTCAAAGAAATAAAAAAAACAAATGTAATTCAAATATATCCTAAATGTTCTTTAGGAGAACTCTATCCAACCATTAAAATAAAAAGAAAGTAACAATTTTAAAATAAAAATTAATCATAAATCAATGAGAAAAAAAGGATATAATACAATGCAACCGACGAGGAAATCACGGTTTCCAGGAAACTTCTTTTTGTAAAATTGAGCAAATAGAGCGATTACAATTATAACCGTTCCAATGAATAATCTGACATTGCTCATCCTCATATCTTCCACATATCCACGGCTCGTAAAAATCTATTCAAATTCCAAAATAAGAAAAAGAACTAAATATTCAAAATCGAGCAGTAAATTGTGAAAACCAATGGATCTAGGGTTGTTTTGATTGATTTTTCTTTTCATTTTTTTTACCTCGGAGGCCGATTCATCGAGCATGTGTTTGAGGGAATTGTGATCTAAAAGATTGACCTTCTTAACATTTTTGGTTCCCACCTCCGCCTTCTTTCCCTGCATTTTTGTGGAGATTTCAGTGGAAATGTATTGGGACGGCGTTGCTGATAATTAAAGAATGGAGGGAAGCTGACAGTGTTGCTCGAAGTAAAGGTTTATAAGTGATCTTCTGCTAACTTACAAAAAAGTATTCATTTCATTGTTTGACCATTACCGTTTTTCTGATTTATTATTATAGATATTCATTCCACATTTTTATTGGTCGATTAATTTAAATTGAAAATATAATTAAAATCTATATTTATTTAATAATTTTACCATGTGTGAGGTGCTTCTGCTGACACAATTCTACATGTTTTAAGAGATTACATTGCAGCGAGATCTTTGACGCAAGTTGGTTATTTCGGATAATCATAATTTCTATGCTTCAGATTTGAACCAATGGATGCACATGAACCTTGCAATTGACTCATGCATGCCCGACATTAAAGTGTCATGGAAACTATTATTCTCTTCGATCATATGACAGCTTCGGAAGTGCAAAAATGGATTCATGTTTTCATATACATGTTGGTCCCTAGAAGACTTGTTACAGTGCAACGCAGCTTGGGAAAAGTATTTTGTCGAGTCCTCTCGGGCTTAAGTTCCCTTGATGATCATGGATTGTGTGTTGCGGAAAAAGACATCAAATAATTGGTATGGTCTGAACATAGATGGTGTTGTTGACGCAACGAATGGCATGGATTCCATAGGAGGTGTTGTTCGCGTCAATAATGAAGCTTGGATCATTGGTTTCTACCAATGCATTGGCGTGATTTCTGTTCTTCAAGTTGAATTGTGGGACATGTATCATGGTCTATAAGTTGCATGGTCTCTAGATTTTGAATTTCTACAGGTGCAAATAGACAATTCTCAAGATGAGCAACTGATGCTCGACCCACATGTGGACATGAGCATATTCTCTATGGTTCGTGCAATTGCAAAGCTGGAAAGTGATACTGGTACACTGGTAATTTGGGTCAAACGTGAAGGTAACATGATGACAAATGATCGCGCTAACATTTAATGGTTTATCGACTGAAAGGTTACGGGTCTCTCTTAATGTACAAAATCCCTTGTTTAGTTCTTAATTTTTGATCTCTTTCAATTAAAAAAATTACTTGTTATAAATATTTTATAAGATATCATTCCAATTAGAAAAGAAATAAAATATATTTCTTTCGAATTATAATAAATAAAGAATATTTATCTTTTCAAAAATTAAAAATCATTATATTTCAAACATTTGAACATTAGATTAATAAATATAAATATTTTTTACATATAATTATTTATAAATATAAATATTTGTATGTTATTATAGAATAAATATAAATTCGTCAAAAGATGCTCCACTGTCGTTTTGAATCTTGACTGTGGAAAGTGGATGAGATATGGTATTGGGCTCTTCGGATTCCTCGCAATTGGATGCATCAAAAACACCAAATTTTCATTACCCCACAGAGGTTATGCTCTCTTTATTTTCCTATGACACCAATCCAAAAGAAAAGATATCAAAATCAATTGACTTTTGACCTTTACAAACCAATCATGTTTCGCCAACTTCAAAAATTCCAGACCCACACGTCACGGAGGCTAAAATCGTCATTTCCTTTGAACCGCGCAAAGCTCCATGGCCGCTTCCTATCGACCGCCTCCAGCGTCAGCGCTCGATCTCGACCTCACCGCCGTCTCCGCCAAGCATCTAAAAAACGTCAACTGGCGAAAACGGCGATCTCAAACCCTACGTTGTCTTTTGGGTCGATCCACACCGCCGTCTGTCTACCCGCTCGGATGATTCCGGATCAACCCGACCGGTATGGAACGAGCGGTTCACCCTTCCCCTTAAAAATCTGCCGATACCTGCGGACTATCAAAAGCCAGAGGCGATAGTTCAGGGTAAAGCTGCTACTGTATCTGATATAAATCTGCCGATGCTATTATCTGATGCAACACACCCTTCCTGAGAATGCAAATGAATATTATAAAAGGCAGCAGTTGGGACTTGGGACAAAAATAAATATATTGCAGCTAATTTACGTACCACAACATCATCAACATATCTGTAGATATCATCTATTAAAGCCAAAAACAACTACAAAGTAACCAACAATAAACATTCCTATTCTTAGACATTTGTTTATGCACACAAACAGAGAGAGAGAGAGAGAGTAGATAGAATCATAAATTCATAGCGGAAACACGATAGTATCAAAGACAGCCCAAAACATACATCCAAGTCGCTGAACCATGCGTAGATCAAGAGGAATTGAGCAGCAAGTTGTCTGTCTCCAAGAGCTAAATTGACAGAAACATAGGCCTTTATAGTACCCTCTCCATTCCTAAATCCCGTATCCACTGTCAGATGAACTGGGTTAAGAACTTCCCTAGAATAAAAATCGTTGATCAATACACTCCCGCCTGTAACTCCAAGACCAGTAGAATACCTGGAAAAGTTGCACAGATTCATGGCAAAGTTGGAATTATATGAGATATATACAAACTCACATTTAGTGGGAAATTGGCGGTGGGGAAAACATATTGAAGAGGCACTTTTAACACAAATGGTCTCATATTTGCATGACACCTAAAAGGACTCAAGCATAAACAATTATTTCATTTTTCTTTCCTGAGCAAAACAATAAAAATAGGTAGGGAGTTGAGAATTACCATCCAACAATGACATCTTTTGGATTCACTTTCTGGTGGAAGACTAACATATTATGATGGTATTCAATGTCTAAAGCAACCTGCAATTTAAAAAAAAAACCTAAAAAAATATTTCATAAAAATAGTGAATATGAACCAAACATGCAAAGCAGTGACTGTAAAAAATTTCACCACATCAGTCACGATATTAAGACCAATTACTAATTCACTATGACAAATTGACAATTTGCGTTCTCGCTTAGACTCTGGAATAATATTAAATTAACTTACCCTATTCCCATATGTAATGGGATAAGAGAGAGGCATGTTAGACAACTTCCGTGGAAGACTTCAGGCAATTATGAATTGCCCACAGTAAGACTCGATCCCACGATCACAAGGATAATAACTTTGTGCTCTACCAACTGAGCTGGACAGGTAAATCTATTTTTTAAAAATTAGCTAACCCTTATTCCCATATGTAATGGGTAAAAAGAGGTAATATAATAGACTGCCCCACGCCATATTGAGAGCAACTTTCGTGGAGACCTCCGAATTATAAATTAACTTCCGTGGACTCGATCCCACGACCTCAAGGTTAAGAGCCTTATGCTCTACCAACTGAGCAATTCAAGAATGAATAAAACGAAATAATTGTTTCAATGCAATCTAAGCAATATTATATTATGAAAATATTTGAATGCTACATTTTCGTGCAAAGCCTATCATCAATCATTCATAAAGCCAACATTATAAAGTATTAAGAAAGAAATTCAATTTACAAAGAAAAAAATTAAAGAAAAGTCTCAATTCATTTAGAAAACCCAAATATGGGTATCATAAATCTGTTTTTATTCATTTATTTCAGCAAATTGCTCTACAAATTTTAGCTAATAAAAAGAAAAAGAGTCCAAATTTAACTATAGGCTAGAGAGATCTAAATACAAACAAACAAATCTGAAAATTTTTAAAATTACAGAACTTTGAAGATAAAAACTAGGGCACCTGTTCAGCGGATTCGGTGTGAGGAACGGCATAGGAGTTACGTATATCGACGGTGTCATCAGAAAGGACGGAGTCAAGGAGCGTACCAATTCCGCGCTCGGCTTGGTCCCTGACGCCTGACGTAGCAATCACAGATGTTAAAGATGACGAGCGGGTGAACTTTCGCCGTCGACTGCGTGCTGAATTGCAAAACGGTACGATCGCCGGTCGCCATTATGCCTCGCCGATCTTACTGTTTTGGGTTACAGAGAAAAGGAGCAGAAAGACAGGAGAGAGAGAGAGAGAGAGAGAGAGTTTAGGGTTTTGCATAAACGATTCTTCTTTTCAGCGGTTTTTATAATCAATTTCTAGATCAATGTTTGCCCGATTTATCCGTATTGGACGCGATTTCGGCCTGTTGTTACTGGGCTGCCCTATTATCCATTTATTCTCTCTTCTACTCAAGGGTGCAGGTTTTTGGGCAATATACAACGTTAGTCACTAAATTTTACGAGTTTTCTCGTTATGATCACTGAACTATAATCAATTTCAATCATGTCATTAACTTTCGAATTAATTTTGATCCATATGTGTGTTAAAGTATAGCGTTTTGACACTTTAATAGGATCAATTTTGAATTTCTTTTTCATCCAAATGCAAAAAATTTAAAATGACCAACATTTTTATTTAGGTGAACTAGTGCATTTTTAACGTGCGTTTTATGTTAAAATTCACTTGCTAGGGAATGCTTATTTGCAAGAAGTGTTTTTGTAAGGCTAAAAACATTTACAAAAAAAAATCAACTTACTTGACATCGTAACTCAAAATTCGTTGCCTCCTCTTCCTATAAAGTCTAAAATTATTAGATGCATCCCTAAACTACATAGGGAAAGATTTATGACTTAAATTAGTGGACTATGGACTTATTTGTTTTGCTTAATAAAGTTTTGTACTCATTATTGGTCCATAATTCAAACTAAATCGTTGATGAAGAGAAATTAGGTGCTTTAGTAATAATTAATTTTCGAAACAAATCAAAGTGATGACATTAACATTAGTTAGTAAAATCCGACCAAAACTTGTCCACATCTTTTGTATTTAGGCAAAGCTATGGCATAGGGAGTGGGTAAGTTATGTTTTTTAGACCGTATAAAGAAAAGACAATTGATCTATAGGCCAAGTGGAAAGTGTTGAGACTTGGACAAACCGGTGTGGTTAGGTAGCCATCTAAAACCAAACTTTGGCACATGCTATCCTATAGTGACACTAAAATAGTGTGTGCTTTCTTATCTTAATTGTTATTTAACAAACACATTATAATATTTAAATTTAAATTAAAAAACAATTAAAATTAAACGTACTTAAGTTCACGTTCTTTTTAATATTATAACGATTAAGACTATATTATATCTAGAATAGAAGCCATGGATAAGGAGCGGAGTGTTGGTCTGTGTTATTATGAAAAATGACAAATTACAGCACATACAATGCCCCCAGTCCTTTATAAACAAACAAGGTAAAAGGAAAGAAGGCTCCCATTGAATTGAAAAGCATATTACATTTTTCTTTGCATTCAAACAAACGGGAAATTGGGAGGGATTTGATTTGTTTGGAGATCTCTTAGCACCACAATCCTGATCGTTGATCTCATCACTTTGATTTGAAAGGAATGGCTCTGATTACAACTTGATGGTAAAGAGCTGCCAGTGCTGCCCCAATGAATGGACCCAACCAGAAAATCCACTGCTCCAAAAATCAAGCCAATCACCAGCATCAGCAAAAATTTATGGGTTAATTCTAAAATTTTAAAATATTTTAATTAAATCCTCAAATATTAATATTACGTCATTAATATTAAACGTCAACTCGATTCTAACATGCATGTGATATTTTATGTAATTTGTTGATGTATAATTAGTGAGATGATTGTTTACAGCAATTAATACGAAAAAACATATCGACGATTGGTGGTCTTGAAGTGAAAAATCATAAAGAATGAAGTGAAATTTTTAGAGGCTTACATGGTCATCCCAGCCCTTGTCCTTGTTGAAGATGATGGCTGCACCAAGACTCCGAGCTGGGTTAATACCGGTTCCAGTGATCGGTATAGTGGCCAAGTGCACCAAGAACACTGCGAACCCAATTGGTAATGGTGCCAAAATCTACCACCACGATTTCAAAATTTCATCGAACATTGAAAGGGCTCGAAATAAATAAATAAATAAATAAAAGCCATCAAAGAAAAGGAACTTACAGGGACGTGGGAGTCTCGAGCACTGCGTTTAGCATCAGTGGCTGAAAAGACAGTGTAAACAAGAACGAACGTACCAACAATCTCAGCACCAAGACCATCTCCTTTAGTGTAGCCATCCTTCACGGCGTTGGCTCCGCCACCCAAAGTACCGTATCGGTTCTTCCCCATGAACCCTTTAACCACACCGGCACCACATATGGCTCCCAAGCACTGCATCACCATGTAGAAAACCGCCCTAGTCAACGACAGTTTCCTCGCCAGAAACAACCCAAATGTCACCGCCGGATTTATGTGGCCACCTATATCCGCCACAATATTTTCATCATTAACGATCCAACGATATGGAAATTATTTCAAGTAAACAATATAGAGACGGAGTATTACCAGAGATTCCAGCAGTGCAATAAACGAGAGCAAAGATCATGCCACCGAAGGCCCAAGCAATCCCTTGAATCCCAACAGTTTTACACTTGGTTGGTTCTTTAAGAACGCCCATGACAGTTAACACCGAGATATACAAGAAAAGAAAAGTAGCAACGAACTCAGCGATCCCAGCCCTGTAAAAAGACCAAGAGGTCAATTCACTGGGCTCAAACAATGATGCCGGCGGTGGCTCGGTGTAATCCTTGTCGTCTTGGGACTGAGCCGCCGTCCCAATGGGCTGCCTCTCGGAAAACTTGTTGGCTCCCAATCTCACATCCTCTTCTTTGCCCTCCATTTTTAAACAAAAATAATAAAACTGAAAACTCTGATTTTTTGAGGAGAAATGGTGTGTTTGAGTTGGTGTAGGGTGGTTCTTTTATATAGGCAAAATTTGATGAGAAAATGGTGGGGCTGAGCAAAGTATAATTAATTGAATTTTTAGTTGTTAATGAATTATGACCGACCAATCATTTTTCTTTGGGTTTAATTTAACATCTAATCTATTTGGATTTTAATTTAGTGAGAAAATGAAGTGAATAGCCGTGGGATGTTCTTGTTATAAACGACAAAGGGGGTGGCTGATAGGCCCAGTTTTGGCCACAAATAAGTGAGCTGACGATGAAATTTAGGCACCGTCCATTGCCAAGTTTGTCAAAGCGAGGACTTGAAGGGAGTGAATTCTATATAATTTTATCCAAATTCAATACAACTCCTCACGTAATTTTCTTACTCAAAAGTGAGGTGGGGGATATGGGCTAAGGCCCGCATGCTACCCATTTAACTCGAAGTCTGTGCGGGTTTGAACATAAAAATCTTAAATTGTGGATTTTTTAGCCCGGATCATTAAATTCGTTGGTTTAATGGGTATAACCACGGGTAGTCCGCGAAGCCCGCAATAACCTGCTTAATTTAAAATTTTTAAAATTTTAGAGAAAATAAACTTAAAGAATTTTATAGAAAAAGAAAATAAATTACCTATAAATATGATGTTACTTATAACCATTGTAATTCTTAAAATTATTAGGGCATTTGTCATAATTCTATCGTTGCTTTATATATTTTTTTTCATTTATAATGTATATAATTATTCTTCATTTTAAAAAATAAAAGTTAAAAGATTTATATAGTATTTTAGTCTTATAAAATTTACATCATTATCACTTTGGTATTTAAAGATTTTTTTATATTTAATTTTGACCTTTATTTTTTTCATGAAGTATGTTATCAATTTTGTTCTTTAATTATAAAAAGTCACGTGATATTCTAATAATATATCACATGACACGTAGTATTTGGATTAAAAATAAGAAACAAAAGAAAAAGAAAAAATTGAAAACATACTTTTCAACTTTTAAAGGCTTTTACAAAAGAAAAATTGTTAGATTTGTATAATGTATGACTTTGTTGAATTTTTCTGTTTAATTTCTGCTTGCAGACACTTCTGTGTCTTCATATTATAGCATTGAATAATCGTGTTTTATAAAAGTATAATGTGGTTATTGTTTTTTTTTCAATTTGGTGATATAAGTGAATATTGTTTTTTTAATTTGAGTTTAAGTAATTATATCGTTATATATTATATATATATATATATATATATATATATATATATATATTATATATTAATGATTAAAAATTAAAAAAAATATTATTATATAATCATTTCCGGTTATTTTAAATAAAATTTAAATAAAATTTATTATTTTGACGGTGCTACCTTCCTTTTCAAGTTACTGGAACATTTTTAAAGGTGTAGCAAGTTAGAACATTATTTTTTATTGCATTTAAAATTATTTTTATTTAACGGGCCTCGGGTAAGCCCGTTTAACCCGCGGGTTAAACGGATGGGCCACAGGCCTTAAAATTTAAAATCGTTTATGATTGCGGGCTTTTTAAACCGCTCCATTTAAGCCCGCACCGTCAAAACCCGCTAACTAAACGTGCGGGTAACCCGTATACCCACCTCTACTCAAAAGTCTTTTGGTGGAAGTTTCACGTTAGCCTAGATGATCAACATAAATAAATTTCTCATCAATTTCATTCATAAGTTTTCATCACCCATTTTCAAATTTGATTACAATTGTATTATATATCAATTGACAATATTATTATACTTTAATATATATATATATATATATATATATATAATTATTATAATATTCTAAATCAAACAAATAAACATTTTACTTTATTCAATTTGAAATTAAACTACTGCAACTTACGTAAAACTTAAAGAAAAAATAATACAAGAACTATATACGCACGAGAATAGATACGGCATTTGGTTGGTATCGACATCTTTATTATATTATAATATGATTATTGATTAATTTTGTTTATAAAAAATGGGTTTGGTTTCATTGTCTGAGCCAATGATTACATTCCAAAATTGTGAAGAAAAAAAACTGTCATCCAAAATAATGATAAAATCATGAGATTTGATTATATTAGTTACAGAGTGGCATGCCATGTAACAAGTATAATATTATAAATCAAATTCGAATCTTTCAGCTATTATCATTTTGTGCTGGCATGCAAAGAGCGTTAGGTTAGGCTTACAGACATCAGATCATATTATAATTATGAAACTTGTTAATTTTGGTCTGTAATAATTTTCTAGTTTCATTTATTTGATGTAATAATTTTTATCCATTTATCATGATTTTCAGGTTGAACGCTTACTACAGACATCAAAGTCAATTTTATTGCTATGTTATTAGAACATGAATTCTTATATATCACAATACAGCAAAACTGAAATGTAATTTTAAAATTTATTTTAAACGAAATCAAGCTCATTTTTTTTTATAAAATATGTATATACATATATATGAGTTGGAGACAATTTTAAACCGACATTGTATGATATATCATATTACTATTTTTTTTGTAGGTAAAAGGTATTTCATTACTTAGCAAGAACGGCACCAGTCACTAGAACATTTGCAATACAACTGGGAATAGAATAATTATAAAAAAAACAGACCTAACACAAGTTAAAGCATATTGCGCAAGTTCATGAGCTGCTAAGTTCGCAGAAAGCCGAATGCAACGAAGATGGATGTGACGATGATTCTGTAGTAATTCCTTCGCCTCCGCCAAATGAAACCCAAGGGTGGAGGAGTGATCTGATGTAGCATGGAGAACATGATGAACCACATCGGCCGCATCGCTTTCAATGGTGACAGATGAGCAGTCCAGTTCACACGGGCTGAGCCAGTCTATTACGTGGATGTCAAATGACGCCTCAATTTTTTTGAAAAAAATACTTTTTTATATAAATTTAATATAAAAATATTTAAAAATAAAATGAATATATTTTTAAAAGAGTATAGGTACCTTCAAACATAAATTGACACCTATTATTCATTCTCATCCACTTAAAAGAAATTTTATATAATTTTTAATTTTGATACCTCAAAATATATTTTCTCTAAGTGACATCCTAAAATAAATTTTGTAACTCCGCCTCTCGGTTCAGTAGCCAACTAAATACCCTTGGTCAAACAGCAGATTCCACTATCGCAGCCTCACACGGTCCTTCAATTGGAATTGCTCGAGCGGCAACAACTAATCCATTAAAGTCCCTGGCAACAATACCCACAGCAGGTGAACCATTTTGGATCGAGCATACCCCATCCACGTTGACTGCGATAGCTTAAAACAGTGTTTTCTCCCAACAATCAGTAGAAAAAGAGGTGGCTGAATCCATCCAAAATTGAAGTACGAACAACAGTCTAGGCCGACAAGAGCAACTGACTGGATATAAGAACTTCCGGTAAGGCCGATAAAAGTTTAATAGACAAACTTCAATAAATATTAGAGCGAGTTGTATATTCATCTTGCATTGCATGCTCTTTACGATTTAAACTATTTAAATCTATCAATCAATTATTAAATTTCACTTTCATTGTTATTTAATTTATAGATAAGCAATACCATAATATAAAATATTTTAATTATTCAAATAATAATTTTGAAAATTAAAATATTTTATATTTATTAATTTATTTATATTAAAACGGACGGTTCAATATATATATATATATATATATATATAAACTCGATTGAACGAACCCTTTCTATGTTCTTATCTAGAGATGGGCATGTGACCCGAAATCGATGGGTTTTAACTCGACCCGATTTGATCGGGTCGATTTTTTTAAATAAATTTGGGTTCAGGTCAAGCTTTTTAGAAATTGTGTTCAGGTTTAGGTGAAAAAAACATGACCCAAAAAATATATAATTTTTCCTTTATATTTAGGGATAATTACAATAATATCCCACTATATATTATTTTTCCAATTAAATCTTTATTTGTATTGAATAAAAATAATATTTTTTAATAAATATATTATTTTGGGTCGAGTCGGGCTGAATTCGATCAGATTGAGGGTATATATTTTTCCGATTGGAACGAGTTCATATGGATGTTGTATAATTTCTGGTCCTATAGAGTTGATATAAAATCTGATCCAACCAACTAATGCCCATCTCTAATCCTATCTCACCTTGACGATATCATTAAACGTGGAACAATGTCCAACTGCTACTGCCCAACAATCTTTGAAAGTGTTTTAAGTTGGACAACTTATATTTATATTAGAAGATAAATTTTATAATTTTAAGAGAAAGTAAATTTAAAAACTTTTCAGGGATAAAATTAAAATATTAGTCAAAATAAAAAAAATATCTAAGATATATAAAAATCTTACAATTTTTAAGAGAGACTACTATCAATCAAAATCAAAGAAGAAGATTATATATCCCATTCCCCAAATCCAGAAGCAAAAGTAAAAGCATGAATATTTTTGAACAATGTTGTGGTGGCAGTGGCAGGTAGTAATCAAACCAAAGTTGAGTACCATAATGTCGACTGTTATCCGTTTGCAGCAGTCGATGGAACTCATCGTGTTTCCATTCCCTGCTTCTGACAATTTTCACGTGTAATTGCTATGTTTTGGCCCATTGCAGCCAAACCATTGCAATAAATTGTTATCAATGGCCATTGGAAATTTAGGTACTTTGTTAGATATTTGGTGGACCGTGGCAAGTGTGTCAGTAGAAAGTTGGGGACTTATGAAAAGAAGTAGAATTCCATATTTACTTCCTCACAGAAATTAAAATTTACTTTTTACACAAGCTTTTTTTGTTTTGACTCAAAAGTTTTTTTTTTTTTTTTTTGTAGTTTTATTTCCACTGCGAATATGAAATTCCTAGATTCACACCTGCACGTGTGGACATAAAAATAAATCTAAGGTAAACTATACGTTTAGTACCACAACTATTATTTTTGTTCTATTTTGACCGGTTCCTTTTTAAAAAAAAATCATAATTAATATTACGTTTTGGTGAATGAATTGTTGTTATTCCTTGAGGTCTCGAGTTCGAGAACTATGAATATTAGGGCTGTGAGCGATCACTGTCAAACAGTTGAGAGTTATCTTTAAACAAATATTATCTCATACTTATCTTAGATTAATAAAAAAATTATATTTTAGTTTCATTTTGATCACAATTTGTTAAAAAGTTAATAGAACTGTCGACGTAATATTTTTAATTTTTTTTGAATGATGACGTGACACTGTCTTATAGTAACACATCAGCATCATTGTTAATTTTTTAATTATGAGTGACCAAAATATGGATTTTAGGAAAAAATAGTTGAGTGACCAAAACAGAATAAAAGTGTAAGTTAAGATACTAAACATATAGTTTTCCCATAAATCTAACTATCAGAATAAGTTATTTTTCATAGAACATTTTTTAAACTTTATGTATAGATTTGTTAAAAGATATTTTTCTTTTCGATCAGTGTTGTAAGACCAGTAAATTTATCACTAAGTAGCAAAGACAAAGTTAGAATGAAAGTTCATATCAATATAAATGTCATAAAATGAGGTTAAAAGTTTATTATTAAATAACTAATTTAAAATTTTAAAATTACATGTCAGAGTTTAATTTATCTATTTTTAAAATTAAGGGAGATTTAAAAAAACAATTTAACTCAAAAACTAAAGAGTCGATATTTAATTTAATTAATTTACGATCTATAATATAATTGAATTAAAAAAAATCATCTAGTTTGCGACCTACTTTATAAACTCAATTAAGTCATTTCATGCAATTGGAGGGATAGTTTTACATTAGGGTGTCGATTTATTTAAGGACAAAATAGAAAAATTAACTTCAAATAATCTCAACGTTTTGGCAACCAAACACAAATGGGAAAACCATATTCTATCACAATGTTAATCGCAATTTACCCTTTATTCCTGAATTGTTTTTTGTTTTTTTTTCTGGACAATATATTTTATTGATAATAGAAAGAAATCTTGCTGTGAGCCTCGTTAAATTTCAATTTTAAATATCATAATTCCATTATACAAAATATGTGTACAAAAAATTATGGTATAAGAAACAGTAATTGACCCCACTTCAATCTCTCTTGACCGAGTATCATCACTTCGCCAACCGAGTTGACCGAGATCCATCCTGTTCATGACTCCAAAACTCCCCCAAAAACGTCTTAGCCGCATCCAAACTAGGGAAATATGTAGGCTCCAAGAACATCTGACTCAATGAGTCCCCCGATCCCGATCCCGAACACGACACGGCCCGGTTCGCTTTCGCTTCCAAACTTCCCATAACGATCATCAACACTTGCTTGTACCCAAAGAAAAATCGTTTCAAGGAGGCTTCGATGGCTTGCAGTGCTTGTACCAGAGAGACCTTACTACCCTCAGTTTTATCGGTGTACAACCTCATAGCAGCTTCTTGAATCCTGGGCCCACCCTTAGGATCCACCTCGACCCCCAAAATGAACGGTACCTTATGTTTTAACTCCTTTGACAGTTTCGTAATTTCAACCAACCCTTTCGATCTGAAACAAAACGCCTCCGTTTCGTTGACCGATTTTATCTGCAACTGGCTTTTGAGGTGAAGGAAATCATCGGGATCCATTAAGAGATGGAGATCTTCGATTTCTCCTAGAAGCTTCCAGATCTTTTCCATTAAATAACAATCGCCGGCGGCGGCTTCGAAACTTCCGTTGTCGATCCTCGAAGCGATGCGTTTCAACAATTGCTTCCCCGTTTGGATCCACGATTCAAGAATCTGATGCGTAGTGTAAAGCGTTGCGTTCTCGGGGTTGTCGACGTGATCGTACGGATTAGACTTAAGCGCGTGGAGTTCGTTCGGATTGCACACGGCGTCGTAGTCGAGGTTCGGTTTGCCGGAGAGGTTCGGCTCTCCCAAGCCTAACGTGTAAGGGCACCGTCTCATCTCGCACTCGATCGAATAGAGGATTTTCTGTGCTACGTCTTCGGATTTTTGCCACGTGGCGAGCCGAGGCAATAAGCTGGCTTCGCTCGTACGATTCACCACCGTCGTTTCTCCGTGGATCTTCCACACCTCGGCCGCGCTGCTCTCTCGTGTAAGTACACCGTTCGACGATGTCAGATCGACGATAGGTGCCGTTCCCGCGGCAGTTTTATCGTCGCTTTCGTCTTCACAGAGCATAGCTATGACTTCGATCTGACTCGTGGTGAGTGATTGAAGTCGGCGCGTCCACTGACGGCGATTTAGGTACGGTCTAGGATCCGATAAAACAATCGAAATAAACCGGAACGTGATCTCCAAAGCGTGCAAAGCCGGCTTCAAAAAGCCTTCATTTTTCCAAGCGGGAAACTCTTTGGCATCCCATAACTTCCTCAGCTCCGGGAGGCGGAGATAATAGTCGTAAGCTTTGGAAGCCGATGGGGAAGTCAAAAGTGGAGAGGAAACATTGGAGATGCGAAACGGTACCGGAATCGAAACCTGGAGTTTATTAGAGAGCTTTGGGGATTTGCTAGGGATGTTAGAAGAAACCATCTTGGCTTTCCAATCGAGATCGAACATTTTCTTGAAAGTAGTAAATATATTTTTTATCAGCTGGGATTTCAAGTTTGGGATTTTTTTTTGACAGAATGGAAAGAATGAAGAAATTGGGTATTTATAAGGCGGGAGCCTGAGAAAGAAGAACGAGGATTTCCAAAATTTTAATTTCTTTTTTAAAATATTTTTCCCTGGAAAAATATATTTTGTTTAAGAAAAAAAAAGGGAAAGCTTATCCGAAATGGATTTTTTAAAGCGTGGGAAAGGGTTTTGTTTGGGTAGGCGGAAAGGAATTAGGAAACTATGGTCGTATTCATGCTATTTCTTCCATCTTATTTTTACATTAATATTTGTATGGCAATTTAACATTGTTTTTAAAAATTACGATGATTTTTTTAGAAAATTATATTAAATGATCTGATTTTAAATTTAAAAAATTAATATTATTATGATAAATTAATTTTATATAAATAAAAAGTTTAGGTTAAATATTATCTTTTATAAATTAAAAAATAATTATATAAATTAAGATAGAAAAATATTCTTTAAAAAATATGTTTATAAGAATTAAAAGCTTTTAAGTTTTGATTTTTGAAAAATTATTTTCAACCAAAATTAATCTAAAAAATTACATGTTATATATAAATTATAAATTTAATTTATTGTCGGTTCAGGTTAAATTTAGATAATAATGTAAAACCTTGCATATAGAAAAATATTGGTTCATGTTCAGGTTAAATTTAGATAATAATGTAAAACCTTGCCTATATAAAAATATTGGTTCAGGTTCATGTTTAATTTTTTGTCTAAAAAATTATATGTTGTGTATAAATTATAAATTTAATTTATGTAATTTAATTTTTTGTCAGTTCGGGTTTATATTACTGGTATCTATATTATATATGAATTATAAATTTAATCTATGTATTATAGTTTATTTTTTAATCTTTATATTTTTTGTATCATTCAATTTCGGACTTAATTCATACAATAATATTGAAATATGCTAGATTAAATTATAGCATTAGTCTTTATATTATACATTAATTAAAATTCGATTATTATACTCATATTTGACACCTTTAAGTAATGTAATTTGATTATATTGTCTTTGTATTATTTATTGTGAAATTCTAAATGTTGAAGAATAAAAGAAATCAAATTAATGTATATAAATTAAATATATATATATATATATTTGCTTACAAAAGACAGTAACTAGGGATAAGTTTTTAAAACAATAAGAAGTAATGATTGCAGCCACCGTAGTAGGTGGATCGATGAACACACTCTCAAGGTTGTCTTCGATAGAGTTTAACCAAAGCGTCCGCTATTTGATTCTGCGTACGGGAAACTTGGTGGATTTGAATCTTCCAATCATACTAATCATTGAATTTGTCCTGAAATATTCATATTCTTTTATTTTTATATTGTAAATCATAAATAATTTAGCTTGATCACCATCATAATATACACATTAGATAACTACAAGTAAGATCACTTGATCACCATAACAATGCATAGTTTAGTGGAGCTAGATCTATACACAATAAGAAGTAATCATTGTAGCACAATCGAATTAAAAATCAGGTCTAACATAAACTTCAACCTAAAACATAATAATTTAAACATAAATTTATACATATTCGTAAATGTAAGTATCCTTAAACGCAAACAAAAATATTTAAAATTAATAATATTTTATAATAAAATAAGTAATGGCTGTATATTCAATCTCAAAATATTTAAAATATTATAAGATTTGTATATACAGATGAACTTAAAGAAAAGACTAATTCAATTTTGATTGTGAAACGTTATTTATATTAATCTTTCAAGAAAGTCTGATGATTAAATTTATCCAAATGCATAAGCATTGTACCACATTAACATTGAAAATGAGAAATTATATATAAATATTTTGAAAAGGATAAGTGTCAAAGTTATATAACTCAAGCAAAATCTACAAAACGGAATTTCCAACCGAGTTGTGATAATATAATAATATATATTTTTGAGGTTTAAAATTATATGGAATTTAACAATAATCAGTTGGTCTAGTGAGATGAAGTACTAGTTCTCTTAAGCAATGTCAGGGATTCAAATTCTGACGTTTGCAAATGGAGCAAACTAGGTTGAGAGGGTCATCATCACCTCTGCAGTATCTGATCTGAATTAATCGATAAATAAATCGAATACAAGTGATCAATTAAAAAAAATGTGTGGAATTTGATTGCAAGTATCGCCTGAATGGAACAACGCATCTGTGCGATGCTTCCTAACATCCTCACATGACACAAAAAAACGGCTCTAGCTGGGTCAAATATTGACACCTTGCGCAGCTGACCGACTTGCTCAAAATGTACGTCAAAGGTTATTACATACTTATGATTATGCCATTGTCGGCTTACCGCGTTCTAGGGGAATCTTCAAATTTTACCTGCTGTATCTTGTTTGGTTGAACTGTGAAGCCTGTCTACTTGACTGATTTGAAAGCTGTCCAGATTTTCGGTGTTTTGCCAATTAACGAGGTTTATGTAACATCGAACCAAACAAGTCATAGAAAAGTCAGATCCATAACGGCTTGAAAGCCTTAATCGAAGCCTAATTAGTCGTAATTTTGAACTAAGATTTGATGCCTGCAACTTGGGATGTCTCATGTATGGAAAGCCTTAATTGAAGCCAAATTAGTCGTAATTTTGAACTAAGATTTGATGTCTGCCTTGGATATATGTCAGTTTTAATATACGACTAAAGAAAAAAATATTTAAAATGTTAAATTTTTTTTATATATTTTATAAAACGTTATTTAAAATATTATTTTTACCGAAAATATTAATATTAACGCTACTTAAAATGTTTAATATTTTTGGTAAAATACTACCTAAAACATTATTTTTTATACTCGAAATGTTAATATTTGGAGCTACCTAAATAATATTTTAAGTAACGTTTTACTGAAAATACTAAAAAAATATTAACATTTTCAGTAGGATCTTTCCTTAACTGTATATTAAGACTGTCGTATAACAGAACTACTGCAACTTGGAGTCATATGGATAAAGTCATTTTAATTATCATTGTTGATACTGTACTTATTTAGGTAAATTGGGATTTGAAGAAGAAGAAAAAAAGGAATTGTAATAATTTGAATATTAATAATTAAAATAATTTTAAGAATATGCTGATATTCCACTATATACGGAACACAAGACATAATTGTTCAGATCTGTTTTATTATTATTATTTGTTGTTCGTTCCACGTTTTTCACACATTATTATAGTTTTTAAATTAATACGTGTTTTTGCACTATTGTCTATGAATCCTACTGTCTATCAATATTAATTTCTGAGAATATAAAAACATGAGTGTTTTTGTTTTGGTTTTTTTATTATATTGACAAATATTGTATTTTTAAAATAAATATTAAAATTTAAATCCATGTGATATAAAATAATATGAATTACTTTAAGTATTCAATTAATTAATGAATCTCGCATTTCCATTATAATTTGATTTATGTGGATAAGTGTTATTCTCCGGTTGTGGATAAAGACTTCGTTTTGCCCTTTGCCGAACTTGAATAGAATGGTCCAACTTCTTTCGACACATAGTTTAATTGGACTCAATCACCGCGTTTAACGCATCAACGGTCAACACCCTCCAAAATCCACCGCTTTCTATTCCCAACACGTGTCAAGGATTACAGGGTTAACGGTATGGTGGGTGAGAAGTGGGGTGGTTCCAAAGATGTGATTTTGTGCTGCCACAGTCGGTTGGCAGGAGGTGCGACGGCTGCAGTGGGTTTAGAGTTAGGTACTGGATACCGCCGTTGTCGGTGGGACTACCCGGCGGTCACTGTAGAATGGTTCTTTTTATTTAATTATTTGATCAGTGTAAATTTTAATTTTAGTTAATTATAAGAGATCTATATGTCAGCTTCTTATTGGTCCTTTCTGTATAAGCTAACGGGATTAGATGGCAGGGGGGCAATGTGATTTAAATGATTAAAAAATGGGCTCTTTTAATCCAAATTTATATTGGGAAGAAATAAAAGAAAGTGGTAGTTATTTGCAAATGCTTTGCTGTAGGGATAAGCAAAAAATTAAGAGGCATGAGCTGGATATGGTATTGGTACACCGGATTCCTTGTTCCATCATAAACTATTAACAAATAACCCCTTTCCATATTCAATGCATTCATACTTTGCGTCTAAATTGATTCCCAAAACAGGATAATTGTTTTTTTTACTTTCCAACTCAGTAATTACCCAATTTACCCTTCAAATTAATAATTATTTGTCGCTGCCATATCCTTCACTAAAACCATGTTTATTAATTCTATATTAAAACAAAAACATATCTATATATAAATATTTAATTGAGTGATTATTAAGTTTTTAATAAAAATTATACTGAAATTCTTCCATCCGAATATGTATAAAATAAAAATTCATCCGAATATTGAGTTTGCAATAAAAATATAATGTTATCCGATTCGGTTGCCATTTTTGCTAACTTGTCTCCTTCATTTTTAAAATTAAAAAATATCAATTATATCTTCAAAACAGCGTTTTTGATTTGTTAACCTATTTTAATAATAATAATAAAAAGCTAAATAATAGGAGTAATAATAAATGGAAAAAGACTGCCATATTCATGGAATCTAGCGGTGTGATTTAATTTGAATATTGCCTTTAAACGTGTAATGACTTGAGTTTTCAAACTCGGCATTCCATGTTATAAAAATATATTAATTAAATAATTAAATAAACGTCAAACTCAATTCTAAAGAATTATCACAAGAAAAAAATATACATTAAAAATGAGCAATTAAATATAATAAAATTTATTAATTAAATATGATTATACTATAGGCATGCGTTTAACCGATTTTACAGATAAGAGAGAGGGAAAAGATCGACAAGCGCGTGATTAAAGATATAGGAATCAACATTATAAAATATATTTTAATCTCGAATACATCTGAAAGTTAACGCAAATACTTAACTAAAATGTAAATTTTAATAAAGATGCGATTTATTAATGGTTTGACAAGAACATGCAAGCGGATTAGATTAGTGGAAACTTAATTAAAGTTTAAACTAGAAAGTCAACTCAAAGTTGGGTAAACGAAACTATAAAGTATATCTAATAAAGATAACCCTTGCTTTAATTAATATTTGGGACATAAGCATCACGTAAAATACTCTTACATCATACAGCTTTAACGATTAAAGAAGACCGCCACGGATCATCTTTACTGGTAACCGCTAGTATCAGTAACAAACTAATTAAAATTTGGAACAAAAAAGCCTCCTAAATAAATAAAATGAAGATTACATATTATAAAGTTGCAAAAGACGACTTTGTACGACCGGTCTTGTTTCAAGGCTCAACACGTTCTTGTTGTGGTAGTGGATAGGCATTTAACAATAAGTGCTTCCCATTTGCCTCCAAAAAAGTGCCATCCTCGTCTTGCTAACAACCCATTTCTAGAGTTAATCATATATTTTGATAGGGTAAATTACCTGTTTGGTCACCACCTATTATTTAGTTTCTCTTTCGGCCACTCAATTATTATTATTTTAAATCATATCTAACACTACGTTTTGATTTTATTTTGATCACCTGTAATTAATAGTGATGCTGACATCATATTTTTATTATTCTTTTTCATACCGATAAGATATTACCTTATGATGACAAACAAAGATCGCAGTTAATTTTTAACAACAAATTATTAAAATAGGAAAAATAGTAATATTAAGCATGATTTAAACATAATCATTATGTTTGCGTGGGGGTTGAAATAAAAATAGATAATTAAAAATTCAGTTCAAAATTAGTTTTGGTATTGGGTTCAAATTTTTATTTTATTTATAAGTTTAAATGATTGATATTTTCGAATGATTTAAATATAAATTTATTAATTTTAAAATCAAATTGATTGAATTCTATATAGTTTCAAGCCAACCATGATATTTAAGTAAACTCGAGAAACTCATCCAATGTTGAAAATTCAGCGCACACCTCCACTGTCCACGTCCATTGAATATAAAATAAATAATTTATGTGTGCACTTAATGTCTACTTTTTCTAATGTAAGCATTATTATCACTAGAATTATTAAATATATTAGAATCTTAAATTAAATGTGCAATATTATATTATTTGGTAAAAGTGTCATAATAATACTTATATTGTATATTATATTACACTTTGGTCCTCATTCTGAAAATATAATAGAGCGAAAAGATAATGTCATAATAATATTTTATTTATAATTATAAAGAAAAACTATCAAATAATTAAACACTTGAAATCTCAAAAAAGTAATTAAATTCTTATTTTTATATATTCTTTTAATATATTTGGAGTGTTAGAATATTTCTCGGTTACTTTTAGTTAAGAGTTGGCTGCATCATATGTCTTTAAACTATATGTTTTATTTTAAATTAGTTATTGAGCTTCTAAACATTTTAGTTTCATTATCAAATTATGAATATCATTTTAAATTAATCTTTAAACTTTTAAATATTCTAATTTCATTCCTAAACTACGACTCACTTTCTAAAATAGTCTATAAAATTTTGAATATTCCAATTTTATCCCCAAATTCACCCAAATATGTAATTACTTTCAAACATAGTTTAACCTAATTTTTTTTCGAACACATAATAATATAAATTGACCTAACGATTTTATTAACAAGAGATGTGATTAGTATACAAGTATAGTCTGGGATGAATTTGGAACATTCAAAAAGTTTAGAGACCCATTTAGAATGAAGGTGATAGTTTGAGGATGAAATTGAAATGTTCAAATATTTGAAGACTAATTTAGAATGATAGTCATAACTAAATGATGAAATTGAAATATTTAAAAGTTTAGAGACCAATTTAAAATGAGAGACATACTTTGGGGATATGTAATGCAATTAACTCTTTGGTTAATAATATATGATGGGTAAGTTAGTTTTTATTCCCTTAATTTTTATTATTATTATTTCGGTTATCAATTATTTTTATGTCATTTACATATATATATATATATAAATACTATATTAATCATTAACGATAAAAAAAATATAAAAAAATTAATGGAATGATCACTTTAATCTATTAAGGAGGTAAACAAATGCTCAAACTAATGACTTCAGTGATTAAGGAATTAATATTATTTCTTAAAGTTTTAGATTTGAACACAATATATTTTAGGGATATGAACGTTCAATATCAAATATTTAAGAATCTTTGAACATGTATTATCTTGTACTCATTCCATATTAATAAAAAATATATAAATTGTCACTAAAAAACCAAAATATAATACATGATTTACTATGATACACTTACCGTTTGATTTATATATATATACAAACACATATTACAATATCTCAAACCAATTAAAGCCATCCTCTGTTTATATTTCAACCACACATTTAATTATGTACAGCTAGGCCAGTGATCAACTTTATCGATTCTATTCTCGAAAAAAATATTTATTATAGAAAATACGTGAAAGTCCGGGCATCCACTTGTTTTTGTCATTCAAATTATGAATCACAGTCCACAAGAAAAAGGCACTTTGGACCTAATGCAAATTTTATGTGATTTGTAGCGCACCAAACTTTAGCCTGACCAATGTTATGAGACCAACTTTTTATCCAAATACTTTTGATTCATGGTTTTGAGTCAAATCATAATCTATTTATAATCCATTGAATGCATGTCGGTTGTCGTTTTTTAATTGGTTGAATATGGTTTTCTTATAATAAAACAATGTAGGAAAGTCAAGTCATGCCTTGTGGATACATATAGGAACATGGAATTCTGGATATATATTTATTTATTTTTTATAAAAATTTTAAAAACTGATACGTAAGTAATAATAATAAGGATAAAGAATATAAATGGGAATTTTAACTATAGGGTATTATTTTGTTTGAAAGTTACAAAATCATCATTTGATTATGAAACATTATTTTGTAGAGTTATTTGGTTATTAAAAGTTACAAAATGATCGCTCGACTATTTACGTATTTTAAACTTTTATTTTTTTCGTTTAAAAAATAGCAGTCCTTTAAGTTGAACGTTAATATGTAGATTGAGAAAAATTATATTTTAATGATGTCTACATGCACCACTATTACTTTCAAGTTACGATTTGGTGTCATAATATTTCAAGTACTGACTCATCAACATAATATAAATGGAGAGTCAATCCACAAAATACAACTCAAACTACCATAGGATTAGATTTTATCGTATTTCAATCAACAATTTAACGTCCAGTTCAGACGATTGTCCAATTTTCAACGAAAAATGATGAGTTTGAAATATATGAATAGTCTTATGACCATTATCTAACTTTTAATAGTCAATGGACTAGATAAAACAACATCCTATAGTCAAGAATCATTTTGTAAAAGATTCAACTAAACAACACCTTATAATTATATGACTATTTGTGTACTTTACCCAAAAAATAATCGGCTCAACAATCATGTAAAGCCTTTTCCTTCTTGTTCGGAAAAACTTATTTATTTTTATTGTCTTGTTTTGATTATTAAAATTTTAAAAGTCATATTTTAATCTTTATGTTATCAATTTATTACAATTTAATCATTTAGCCATTAACTCTCATTACTTTAATGACATGACACGTTAATAAAAATGATTAACTTTTAAATTAAGTTCTACATTTTAGATAACATATTAATTTAATCTTAGAATTTTGTTCTTCCATTTTTCATATTTCTTAAAAAAACATACAAACCTTCTCAGCACCAAAATTGGTCAAAGTTTCCTATCATCGATGATGATTAGGTCTTAGTATTTCTAGTTCTTTTTTTTAAAAAAAAAAAATTATGAACATCAATATAGGATTTTTATTTTATTGAAAAATACACCAACATACACTTACAATGATATAAAATATTAATAAATATTTTTTCTTAATACAGCACAAAATGCACAAGTTTCAGCGACAAATTTCAATAATTTTCAGTCTCATTTGGATGGAGAAGCACCTCTAAAAAGTACAGACCAAACACCTTTTTCATATAAATTGTAACTTCCTACAAAAGAACATTTGGCTCAAAAGTTTTGGAGTAGTAGGGGTAACTGATTTTTAATATGCAACCAACAAAGACGTTGTCGGACAAAATCAAATAAAATCAGGACATTACGCTACCGGGTTTTGTTCCGTAATTAGTTCAAACCCCATAATGTTAGAATTCCGAAGTTTTGAACTTCCGATGGAAGAATGCATGGGCACTTGAGAATTATAAAACCAATCCTCTGCTATTACGAGTTCCTAATTCAACTACAACATGACAACTTACCTTGTAAAATTGATTTATGCCAAATAGATCCGTCTTTAACTAGTTTAAATTAAAGTCTGCTTAATAATATTATATTCTAATTTTGATCCGACTACTTTCTTTCTACCCTTTTCTTATAAAGAAATTCACCGGTTCCAAAAGCATCCTACGTAGGTGTAAAGCATCCTATGCTTTGTCAATACATAAATTTAATTCTACATTACTGTATTCAAACTTAAATTCATTTATAATCCATATTACATATCCAAATCCAAATTTGAATAAATATATACTTCTGAGATACATGAATCTTATAAAATAATTGAATTCAATAAATTAAGATAAATTTTTAATAAAAAAATTAGAAAATAACTATTAAGATATTCCCCACAATTTTTAATCTCGTGTGTTACCAAATAATCTTTTAAGATAAATTAAAAAAAGTTAACTGCAGATAAAACAATTAATAATATTAATATACTAATAAATTTAGTCCTTAAGCTAACACACATTATTATAATTTGATATCCCCAAAAGGCTCTTTAGCTCTATTTTTATTTCTAGAGAAAAAAATGGTAAAAGCTTGTGAGATATGAAAGGATCGAGAGGTGGTGGGCTGTTTGTTTTTGTCCACAAAAGCGGCTTCTTTATGCTGTGCAATACTCAGGTAAGAGATTCCGGCTTTAGCAACGCAAACCAAGGAAGATGATGCTCCAAAAGCTCAATCTAGTATTGCAAAGATTCTTCATTTAATCTCTCAACAATTCCAAGTCGTGTGACAATAGCACAATTCCTTGAGGAGAGGGTTTGATATTGACTGAAGGTTGAATTCTTTTCAGGACAACGAAAGCGAAGAAAAATTCTAGTTTTTACTTGAGAATAGCTTAAATGGCAAAAACTCAGGGAAACGGTTAAAAGTTAGATTAGACGAAAATGAAAATAAATGAAACCGATAGCGAGATTAAGGCGGTGGCGACAAGGTTTGATGATTCATTGGATTTGATGAAGCGGCCAAGGAGGGATTATTGTTTGAATGAGAAGGATGAGCAATATCACCACTCTAAATCTTAAATGTCTGCTTGACTGATGACAAAATAGGAGAGATCACTTTCAAGAAGCGGATTCTTTCTCGAATGTAAAATGAAGAAATACGGGTTCGTAACCTATCAAACCAACGGAGAAGGTGTGTCCCGACACGGCGAGAGAGTGACAATTGTAAGCAATGGATTATTGTACAGTAACAATTAAGCGAAATCGACCAGTATTCATCAAAGAGCAGTGATAGTGAAACGATGGTGGTATATGAAAGAAACAGAAAATGAGTTCAAATTACCAAATATTATAAAAACTTAAGATTCTCCAAACTTAAAAGCGATCCAAGTACACAAAGAAACAAGAGAAATAATCCAAGCAGACTATTGTAACCAAATAAGTCTTACCGAACAAACTATGACAAGTAATCCAACCTTAGTCGAAGAGACTAAATCCCATATCATCATCCGACTCTTCTTCAGGTTCTGGTTTCTTGTCCTCCACCGCAGCAGCAGCGGCTGGAGCTGCACCAGCAGCAGCAGCAGCAACAGGGGCAGCCGTAACTGCAAACTTACTTGGATCCTGGATGACATACAACAATAACATTTAGCTCATTCTCTTATGGCAATTGAAAAATAATACACCAGGTAAAAGAGACGATTGCATACCGCCAGGTATTCCTTCACTTTATCAGCCTGAGGGAAAGAATACTCCGTTGCAACTGCAAGAGACAAGACGTTCTTGTATGCGTTGATGAACATATGTGGTGCAGCAGCAAGAGTTGGGTACGAGATGGCAAGAGACAGAGCAGTAACCATGGAGACACCAGTAGCAAATTTCTCAATCAGGTCTTCCTCAGTGAGATCCAAGACCTCAGGGCTAAAGACAGAGCCATTGTCATAAACAGATAGGACAATGAGACCATATGAGAAGGGCCTAATTCCAAGCTTGGCAAGAAGAGCTGCTTCAGAAGAGCCAACCTTCTCACCCTTCTTGATAAGCTCCACAGGAGTGATGATTTCAACAGTACCCTTGTTAATCTTGGTCGGAATGTTGAGCACCTAAAACGTAAAACAGCTATGATCAAAACTCAGCACCAACTACAACATGTAGGCACATGGAATGAAATAGAACACAACTTCCAAAAACAGTGACTGTACCTGGAAGAAAGAGGTCTGTGATGGGTCAAGCCCAGTGTTGCCTGGTGGAACAACCACATCAATGGGTGCAACCAGACCAACACGAGCAGGAGCACCAACCTGTTCATATCAGAACAATTAATTCGTTTTGCAGAAACACAAATCCAATAAAAAGGAGCAACTTAATTAAATCATAGTTCAAAATAGCAAAAACGATTAAAATCAATGTGAGTTACATGTTTACTAAATTTTGGCTATTTGTACAAAAATTATCAAATGATATAACAATAACCTCAACTTCCTACGACTGAAAATGTTTAAATAAATCATAAAATACACACAAAAATCTCAACTCCCTATGACTGAACATATTAAACAAGTGTATATATTGTTAACTTATAATAAAAGCAACTGTTTTGATCTTCATGTAATCACATCATCAATAAAAAGAACTGGAAAAATATATTACAATCTCCATTAGTAAAATAAATCAACAATATCATACCTTGTACTTGGCAACTTCCTCACTGACTTCCTTCAAGTCGCCCTTGGTAAAGATCAAACCAACATTTCCCTGCATTATAAATTCCGAGAAAACCAGTTACTTTATGAATACAATATTCTATATATGTGTAGATATATAGCTCTAGACTACCTGGAGCAAAGGGATGAGGTTAAGAAAAGCCTGGTTCCCGGTCTTCTCAGAATGCATCCTAATCGACCTTTTCATCATAGTATTCTTACCCATGAGAACAATTGAGTCACCTCGGAGACCCTTGCGGATGTTCTGGAGCTGGTTAGAACCCACGTTGTCGGCGGCGGCGATTAAGATCTGGGTGTACTCGTCTAAGAGTTGGCATAGCTTTGAATCGTAGGCGACTTTCTTTTCGGCCTTGGTGGGTTTCACTGCCATTTTCTACAAAGGGTTAGTAACGAACAAACAACGTGTAATAGAGCAAAATCGAGGGCCAAGACGATGCCGGACGGTCGGTCAAGGCGGGCAGGCAATCAACGCCGTCTCTTTAACCTCTGACTGGATTTGAGAATTGTTGATGAAAAAAAAAACTGGTGGCTGGTAAGGATGAAGTCAAGGGTTACAGTCGGTTTATATAGGGGATGAACTAGGGTTTTTGTGTTGCTCATTCTGGGTTTGAGGATTTGAGCTGGCTTAACATGATCTGGGGATCTCCAGCCCATTAATAACACATTACTGCTGATCAGAAGATAACCCATTTCATGTATCAAGAGCTTCAGGCCCAAGATTGAATCTTGAGATTTTTGAGGGCCTGGGATTATCATGTAGGCTGATAGCTGATATTCGATCGAAGATCACTGTTAAATCTTTTGCTAAATGCTTCCTGATTGAATTAAGTAATGAGATATATTACGAAATGATTGGCGAATCCCACTAAGTTATTTGATGCGAACTTTTGCTTGGATTCTTTATTTTTCAATCCCGAACTTGTTCATCCGTTGTTCGCCCTTCTAATAAAGGAGGTATAAAATTCGACTCGACTAAAAAATAATTAAAATTATTTTATAAATATAATTTAAATAATTCAAATAGTAACTTAAATAACTTAATTCTATTTTTAAATAAAAACCTACCAAAAGTAGAGTTCCTATCACTGTCCTAATCCTATTCCGTCCTCATGGAGGATCGAATCGATAACCATTGGAGGTATCTGGAATACTCGTCCTATAAAGTCATATTTCTGAACCAACTTTGTAGTGTTGTCTGTTGCCCTGTTTACTCCTCGCTTGACCTGTGAAAAGGATACCATCCAATCCTTACCCATCCTTTCTCGCATGTGTTGAAGGATAGTCGGCGTTGTTGCTCCCTGTACTAGTAGAATAACTTAAATTTTTAAAAATTAATGAATTGATTTTTAAGTTTGAGTCGAGTATTTTGATTTTATATATATATATATATCACACATGAAAAAATAAAGAAATATATATATATATATATATATATATATATATATATATATATATATATATATATATATATATATATATATTGTATATGATTATAAAAAAATTTAAATTAGAATTAAATAATATCCTAATATTATAAATATTTATAATTAAATTTAAACAGAGACTCAAAAACTAAATTCGACTCAAATTTTATAAACTTGACTCTGCTAAAAAAAATTCAAGTTAAATTTGAATTATAAAATAGGACTTGTTAGCTTGAATAACTTGATTTTTTTTAACTCAGTTCAACTCGATCGATCGTTCATCCCTAACCCTAATCGTTATTAAAAGAAGAACAAGTGGGAAATAATTAAGAAAATGAAAGAATCTAAATGATAGGCCAATGTAGTCTTTTTGACTGCTTATTTTATGCCTTCAAAACAAAATCCTCTTGGATGCCTCAAAACATTACATCTTCATCGGCTAAGGATTGGTTGTTAAACAATTAAGCCATAATCATAGTTGCATCCATTTTAATAATAGAAGTAATAATGATCATTTTATTCATAATTCGAAGCATGTCATATCCTCTAATTATAAAAATTTATAGGTGAATTACATTCATGTTGATCATTGTCGTTAAAAAAATTACTGTAACATTTAAAAATTACTTTTATTGTTTTTTTAGAGTTTACACTATAATCATCAGATTTTGAATTTATTTTCATTATGATGATTGTCGTTAAAAAATTACTGTAACATTTAAAAATATTATTTTCTCAAAAACTTATACAAATTCAAACTGGCAGCTGCTACAAAGACTATGATTTTGATGAATGGGGTTGATTGTCAGTTAATTTTAATAGTGAGAAATCTCAATTTCGTGTGAAAATTAGTATAGTTCGATTTTAAGTTGATATGATGGTTGACAATGATAGATAGAAAATTTTGAATTTTAATTTCAATTGAGATTTAAGGAGATTAAAAGTTTTTTTAATGAATCTAAATCGGAGGGGAAAAAAGAAAAAAAAACAAGAAGATAAGTAATATTTTGATTATTTTTTAATTGGAGAAACTATCGAATGATGATAGAAATGACGATGAAAGGAAAAGCTATGAATGTTGATATTTTTTAATCACCTCAACTGTCGTTAATGGTTTAACGTGTCTACTAATCGAATTGAAAGTTTTTCTTTATGATAATAAATTTAATGAAACCATTTTAATCTTCACGATAAAAATGAAAATATTTTTTTCAAAAAATAATTATTAATGTAATTTACTTATATTTATAAATAGAACATTGGATTCCAAGGTGTGATAGCATCAAAAGGATGACTTGAGATTACACGAGAGAAATGAATTAGAAAAGCTGGAGATTAAAAGGGGAAAAAAGGGAAAAGAAAAGATGAATGAACCCAACTTTTTTTTTTCTTTTGGAATATGAAGTTCCATTATCAATGGCAGGAGTTAGGCTAAGATACTTCCATATTGCTAAAATATTCTTCTTTCTTACCAAACAAAATAGAAGATTGGGGTTCAGCCACTTCAACAACAAAAATATCATTAGATCAAATATAATTATTACCAACAGATCTTTAAAATTATGACATTAATTGGTGCATGTTCGGCTTTAGGACATCTCCAGCCATCATCTCTACTCTACAGCATCTCTATCTATACTCTAAAGATAAAACAGTAATTCATCTCCAGCACTATCTCTACATTACCACCAACTCTACTTTATTCACAATATTTATCTATTATAATATTAATTTTACAAATATAAAATAAAACATATACATTTATAATAAATATCAATATAAAAAGCATAAATAAAACATTCATAAATAACATTGCGAAAATACAAATAAATAAGAAAATTACAATTCATAATAATAATACGAAAAAATATAAATTACATAATTATATATTTTAATTCTCCGAATTAGAATATTCATTCCACAAATACTCAATTAGTGCATTTCGTAGAGCAAAATGAGCAGTTACATCTTTGATTTGTAGTAATCGGGTAAGGAATTCTTGAAATCGAGTCTCCTTATCTTCAACAAATTCGACATTCGGAGGCGGCGCATCTCTTCCTTCTACAATTGGAGAATTAAGATCTCGTTCATCCTCGATTATCATATTATGCATTATTATGCAAACAGTCATAATATCTCGTTCATCTGTTGTTGTATTCGTTTGAAATAAATTTAAGCATTGATGAAAATATTAGTACATGTGGTTCTTTTTTCCAGCGACTAAATGGTGTCAAAAAATCCAAAGCAAAAAGGAAGCAAATCGAAGAAGCCTCTATTCTTGCAAATTCCTTCAATAAATTAACTGAAAAGTTTCGGGAAACATTATCTTTATCAAAGGCACAAAGAGATTTTGTTCTTCATCTGGAAAACGAAAGAATAGAGGTCATGAATAAAAGGTTTGAAATTGCACAATTGAGGAGAGATGACAAACTTCTAGCGATGGATCTAGATATCATTGTTGACCCCGAACGACGCCACTATTTTCGAAACGAACAACAAAAAATTCTTCGGAAAGAACAATCAACCTCTACTACTTTTAATGTGTTTGGAATGAACTTTGATGATCTTGAAGGGAGTGGAAGGGTCTGTCTGGTTATTAGTTAAATTATTGTGTTTGAGTTGTTGGTTAAAATGTTGTTTGAGTTTTATTAGTATTTTCTATGTTTTTATGTTTGTTGTAGTTTTTATGTTTCAAAAAATTAGTATGTTTATTTATCTAATTTCAATATATTTTTATCTATCTTGCAATTTAATCTATTTGAATTTATTATATTATGTTTAATTTTTATTTTATTGTGTATAAATTACAATAAAAAAACATAAAAGATAGAATAAGAGAAAATAATATAACAAATAAAAGGAAAAGAAAAAAATAACAAAAAAATTAAAAAAACCAAAAATCAGAAAAGAAAAAAAATATAGCATAGCTACAGTGCAATGTCAGTTGTAGCGTATACTGTAACCCGATGCCACAATCAACATAACAATGGTGATGGGCTGGAGCATAAGATCATCTCTAAAGTGGAGATGAATGCCACTCCAACGATGCGTTGGAGATGGCCTTAGAGACTAAGTTGTAGGGATGCTCGAAGAACTAAAAGGCGTATAAAAGTTCGGAGCAAAGAAGATAGGTGGATAGTATGGAAGTGTGGAGACTTTTACGATGGTTAAACTTTTTAAAAAATCTATCCCTATAAAATAGTATCAGATCAAAATCAGTCCATTTTGAATTAAATTATCATCCTTAAACGTAGTACTAAATCTGTCATAAACGGACAAAAGGCAGCGGACATTGCGCCGTAACATTTTCTTGTGAGAGATTTTGCAAAGGCGGGAGATTGTTGTTTGAAGGGGGCGCAGGTGAATGGAAGGATAAGGGAGTAGCTTCAACTACTTGATGCTTTGTTTTCTTCCTTATTATTATCCATTTCTTTGATTTTAATGGCAACAGCATGTAAGTTTGTATTGGAATGTTAGAACCCATACATGGTGACCTTATTAAAACATGTAATAAAAACCGAGGATGGAAAATGAAAGGATACGATAAATAAATTTAGAGATATAAAATTAATTTGTTAATAAAATATTTAAACTATATATATATATATATATTTAAAATTTTCAAGAATACCACCCAATGCATCTTCTGTTCATCCTCGTCGTCCCTACCCACCAACGCACAGCCAATGATAGGGCGAAATTTATGCGTTATAAAAATGGATTATTTAGTTGAAGCTTTTGGAAAACTTTTTGACTCAGAAAAAGAGTTTCACTTTCACTTCCCTGTTTTGCGTTCTTTTATTTCTCTTCTTTTTCTACTTTCACACGTCATAATGTAAACGTTTGAGAACTTGACCATCATTGTACATGTGAAACAGGCAAATGTGAAAGGTTCCCCCCCCCCATTTCTCTCGTCTTTTTCACAGTAAAACATGAATTTTGGCACAGCCACTTAATATTTGGATCAATACCCAATACATAAATCAGTGTAAAAAGGCCATAATCCTATATCATATATTTCATGCATCATTGGATCATTTAGTAACAGAGACTATGAAACAGTGTTAAAAGAAGCAAGCAAAGGAAGTGAACTAAGGCACTGCCATTTTTTGTTTTAAAATCTGGGATGGATTCTTCCTAATTACAGGTTTCTTAATTTATGAGTTTGCAAATTTCCTTTGAAGGAGAAATTAAAGCTGTAACGGCCACCCATAAAATCTGTGACTTTTTTCTTCGAGAGCGGTTAAAGTAGGTGCTGAAGCTGATTTTGGGGTACTCCCACATTTGTCAAAAAAGCTCTTTTTTTTCTTTCTTTCTTATAAGGAGCTTCCAATTGACCTCCCTGGAATAAGGCACCATAGTCCAATATTTGAGGTTCATATTCTGAAGTTTTGTTCTCGGTTTTGTGTGGTGGGATTGGTTTAATTGTTACTCTGTTTTTGATCTTTTAGGGAAGTTAATCAATGGCAGGAGAGAATCAAACGGAGGAAGCCATTGTTGTTTCAACCTTAAACGATCCAGCTGAACATGAGGAGAAAGATGAAGAAAAGGGAGGGCATTCCATTTTCAGTGTTAAGAGCCTCCTTTGGCATGGCGGTTCTGTTTATGATGCCTGGTTTAGCTGTGCTTCAAATCAGGTACTCAAAATTCTAATCAAACAAATCATAAATGATCAAGATCATTTCTTCCTTCCATTCTTTTTTTCTTTCTTTCTCAAAGCTGATTTGTTTTTGGTGGTGGGGTTGCAGGTGGCTCAAGTGCTATTAACACTGCCATATTCTTTCTCTCAAATGGGAATGCTTTCTGGGATTATTCTGCAGATTTTCTATGGTGTTCTTGGAAGCTGGACAGCATATCTCATCAGTGTTCTTTATATTGAATACCGAAACAGAAAGGAGAAAGAGAATGTCAGATTCAAGAACCATGTTATACAGGTTAGCTTTTCAAAGATCATCAGCTTCAAAAATTCTAAAAAAAATGCATAAGTTTTTCCCCCTTATAACTTGCAGTGGTTTGAAGTGTTAGATGGTCTATTGGGACCATACTGGAAAGCAATTGGATTGGCTTTTAACTGCACTTTTCTTCTCTTTGGATCTGTCATTCAGCTCATAGCTTGTGCCAGGTCCCATATTTTTTGTCTTTAATCAAAATTCTCAATTGTGAGGAATTAATCAACTGATTTCTGGGTTTTTTCTTTCTTTCTTTCCTTGAGTTGATTACAGTAACATTTATTACATAAATGACAACTTAGACAAGAGGACATGGACTTACATCTTTGGAGCTTGCTGTGCCACCACAGTGTTCATCCCTTCATTTCACAACTATAGAATCTGGTCTTTTCTGGGTCTTGGAATGACCACATACACTGCCTGGTATTTAACGATTGCATCCCTTGTCCATGGCCAGGTAAAACACAGCAAACTAATCTTTCCATAGTTTTTGATTAGATCTTCATCTTTTCTTACAACCTTTTAACTTATGTTTTTTTCTCTGTCTTGCAGGTGGAAGGTGTAACTCGCCATGGTCCAACTAAGTTGGTGTTGTATTTCACCGGCGCCACCAATATCCTCTATACTTTCGGCGGACATGCCGTCACCGTGTAAGTCTTACATTATAGTTACTATGATTCAGCAGTAAAATACATTTAAAGATTAATGTTTGACATTGATTACAGGGAGATTATGCATGCTATGTGGAAGCCTAAAAAATTCAAGTACATATATCTATTTGCCACCCTCTATGTGTTCACCCTAACGATCCCATCTGCTTCCGCCGTGTACTGGGCTTTCGGTGATCAACTACTTAATCATTCTAATGCCTTTTCGCTCCTCCCGCGTTCTGGGTGGCGTGATGCTGCAGTTGTCTTAATGTTAATTCACCAGGTTTGTGGATATCATAGAGAATATCTTAATTTGGAATAGTGAAAACCAACAGGATTGATCATTTTGGCGTTCTAATTTCACAGTTTATTACATTCGGGTTTGCAAGTATGCCGCTGTACTTTGTATGGGAGAAAGTGGTTGGGATGCATGACACGAAGAGTATATGTTTGAGGGCGGCATGCCGGTTACCAGTGGTGATACCGATATGGTTCTTGGCAATCATATTTCCTTTCTTCGGTCCCATCAATTCGGCTGTAGGATCGCTTCTAGTTAGCTTCACTGTCTACATCATCCCTGCCTTGGCTCATATGCTCGCTTATAAATCATCCTCCGCTAGACAGGTGAATACATCAACGGTCCACTTTCTTTATTTCCTGCCAAATATGTGTTCATCCTGGCTGGCATTGTCGAATGCTTTAATTATATTGCTAGTCTGTCATATGATCAAACCAGTTTGGTTGATCAGAGCGATTTAACCTTTTTCTACCTTCGAAAGGAATCATTGTTGTGTAAAATCTATCGACGCACATTTGACTTTTTGGTAATCATCGTGTGGTGCAGAATGCGGCCGAGAAGCCTCCTTTCTTCCTCCCTAGCTGGACGGCGGTTTATGCAGTGAACACATTTATTGTGATTTGGGTGTTCGTAGTTGGCTTCGGCTTGGGAGGTTGGGCGAGCATGACGAATTTCATCAAGCAAGTCGATACATTCGGACTCTTTGCCAAGTGCTACCAGTGCGCACCCTCGCCCTCATTGAAACATCACTGAACTAGAACTCGGATTTCAGACCAAACCATTTCTTTGTGTTACATATAGCATCTTTTAAGCTTGTATCATACTGCTATAGTTTGTTCTCTCGTTCTGCCTTGCATCACAAGTAATTAGTGATTATGAATGGTTGTATTCTCTCACTATCTTTCATTTCCTTCCTTTTGATCAATTAAAGCAAAAGTTGTATTTTTAGGTTGATGTTGTTCAACATTTGGTAGCTTCTTTAAAATATTATTTTCATCGAATCAAATTATCAAATACATTCTCAGTTATATATGAAAACTTAAAAGTTTTGAAAAATAAATTTCTAATTATAAATTGTATATTAAAGAAGTCTGAGACAACCATAATCATTATTTATAGAATTATTAACATGAGTTCATAAAATAAATATTACCTATTAATTTAAACAGTGTAACAAGAAGGAAACATAAGCAAAACGAATCGTTTTGACTGTCACCGTCAGTGTCGGCCCAAAAGAATTCCCACATCGATGAAGAGAAAATCAAACAAAATATAAAGTAATCATTTACTGGAATATCAGAGCCAAGTTTTGAATCCTAGGGCCTATGGGTTTTGGATCCACCACGCTTCCGCTGCAACACTTGACTTTCTTTTGAAGTTTTAATAACATGGTCACGGAGAGAATTGAGATTGTCTTGTATTGTTCTGCCATGAATATATTGTGGCAGGTCTTATCTTTTGGTGGCCGACTGCTAATATAATTAGTCTTTCTAACCATTGGTATTTTTTTTCTTCCCTTCGGTCTTTTGAATGCTTGTTTAATAATATTGTTGTTGAATAGTTTCTGTTCTTGGATTATATTTTTTTCTTTCCACCATTAAACTAGTTTTACACTTGCTCAACTGATATTTGGACAGCTGAAGGGGTGGAATCCGCTGTTAAGAGCCTTAGAGAAATGGGGGTACATCTGCTATGAGCAGTTTTTATGGCTTCCTCATTCTTCTTACATGCTTTCCACTTTATATTTCAAACATAATTTTTCCAGTTCAAGCTTAACACTGCTTTGAACAAATCTAATTCACGGGGTATTGAGTGTGATGTTGGAGAGGCAGAGGATGTGAAGAATTTAGTTTTATCCATTCAAAAGAAGCTGATGATATATAGGTCCCTCCACTTGTATGTTTTATGGTTCATTTTTATTTAGGTGGAAACCTGGTGATGGATTCTTTTAAGCCTCAAGGTGGCACAAAAGACATCGAAGAGTAACAGTTTCTTGCTGTAACTAAAAAGTGAGCGGAAACACCCTAACTTGGTCGAAAAGATGATGAGATAAATAAAAGATACTACTTGTTTTAAACCTGGAGGTGGTCATATTTTCAACATTGATGGAGCTGGTTCAGATGGAAGACCAGCTGGAATATCAGAGCCAGGTTTCAATCCTGGTTTATGGGCCCATCACGCTTCCGTTGAGTCACTCTGATTGCTGACATTTTTGGGTATGGGTTATGGGACCTGTAGTTTCTGGGTAACACACATGCTAGTCTATGACTTTTTTTTGGGTATTAAATTACTTTTAATATGTGCCACTTTCTGGGTTCTGTTTGTGGCCCCTTTTTCACTCTAACCGTAAGAAGGCTCCAATGAATTATATTTCCGAATGATTTATATATTGTTTATTGTTCCTAAATATATTTATTTAATATCTATAAAAATAATCTAATTAAATTTATCTTAAACCCAATTTATATAGAGAAAATAATTATAAAGCAAAATTTAAATATACTATTAAAATTTTAAACAAACTATACACAACAAGAAGATATTGAATACCCGCTCTTTCGGTTGTTCGGTGACTCCGGTGTGCTGGAAGCAAAAGACATGATAAAGAAGGTTGCAGATAGATAGGCCACTAGATCATTGCTCCAATGTCCATGCAGGGGGTGGCAAAGGCGGTACAGCTGCTTCCTCATACGCTGCAATTTCCAGCACCTTCCTAACAGATGGTTGATTCTATCTGTTTCTACAAATCTTTCTTGAAGCCAGGGAAACAACTCTACATGTGTTGCTACTGTCAATGGACACTAAAAACTTGTCCTTCGAAATACTACTAGCGGCATTTCCAATAACCGAGCTGAATACCCCCGACTCTCTTAAACCTTGTATTATGGCCTGAGATGGCAAAACAGCATTATCAGGAAGAGGTGATGAGGAACAGCCGATGCAGAAAGATTTGAACACATGATCGAAGCTAAAAACATATTGAGAAACGTATGTTAAACTGTAAAGAGAAATATCCAAATTTTTCATGTAATGTCAATATGGATATATCATTCAAACAGAATTCTAAATATGGATGCTTATAAAAGTAGTTTTGGTTTCATGTGATTTATAAGTTTCACTAATGTCACATAATTGGCCTTACCATTGGAGCATATAAGCGAGTTAAAATACCCTTTCTCAGGAGTTTAGGTCTTTGTCACCCCACACATGTTCACGGTAGCTATAATAACCAGAGCCAATATTGTTCAACATGAGCACATCACAATTCAAGTAAAAAGGGACACTATAAAAAATAAAAGAAGACCCTGCATTCAATCACATACCAGTTAAGCATCTCTTCCTCTGTTGCAGTTGAAGCAATTATAAATGCCTGCAACAAATAACATTTATATAGATAATGAAACAACAGTTATAAGAAGATGATATCCATATCAAGCTATAATACAAAGTGCAATTATACATCAGAGAGCAATCCAACCATAAAACAACATAAATCACAATTTAACCCCAAAACATCTGGTCCGTGCTCTAAGAACAAGGGGAATACGGAAACAACTGGGTAGCTCAGGATTCCATTAAATCAAAATTCAAAATGGTGTTCACTCATGCCACTAAACACAAACTTGGCTGTCCGCTGACTACCTCAGAGGAACATTAAACATACAACAGATTCTCATAACGTTGCTTTATGAATTGCTTGGGACTATCAAATACCACTCCTAATATTACTCCCCATCTAGTCGGTGTCAATTATTGAATTGATCTTCAATGCTTCTAGCAACCTTGATCCATGTCCTTAATAGTCTTCCCATTAATTTAGGCTCTCCTAATTTCTCAACTAAGGATAACATGACCAAAAGTTCTTATTTCACAGGGGAAAATAAATATCAAGTTCATATCTCCTGATGTTTAACTGTCATTTCCAATATAGCAGAACAGATATTTTAAGAAAAAAACACCAAGGTATTAAACTTACAGTTCTATCAAATTCCAACATGAAGCATCTTTTGACATCTTCCTTGGTAGGCTTGCAGCCACACCGATCAAGTCTAGACGTTAGGTCTGAAAATTTTGGCATGTGTAGTGTAGAACAGCAGCCTCCTTCAAGGTCCATGGTAGGCACTTTTTCGATATGATTTTTTCTTTTTCCTTTTTCATTGATTTTTTTATATCTAACGGTTGGTCTTCTTTGGAGCTGATATCATAAATAAAATATAAACCAGATGGAATATCAAAACCAGGTTTCACTCCTGGGACCTGTGGGTTATGGGGCCACCACGCTTCCGCTGCGCCAATCTGATTGCAGACTAATATTGTCTACTACAAAAAAAAAAAGTTTTGTTTTTTACCTACTTTTTTCCTTAGAAATAAACAAATATATCATCCTACTCGTTTCATGATTGTATTGAATCAGGTACATTGTGATGCAACTATTGCGGTAGCAGAAACATTTTGCTTCAAGCTCCAAAAAACTTTGCGATTCATCTACTCCTACTAATTGTGGTAACCAAATCATGCTGAGAATTGTGTTTTAAAGGGAGAAATGATTATAGCGAACAACGTTGATTATCAATCTTTCTTGTTATTTTGGTTGATGAACTTTCCGATTGGAACATCTATTGCAGATACCATTATGTATTGAAACATCTATCAAAGGATTTGCTTCTTGATTGGATTCTAATACTTGAATTAGAGAAGAAGAAAAAAAGCTATTTCAAGAATACTTTGTTAACACAATTAACAAAAGGCACCGATAATGGCAAACATTCTAACGTTTTAAAAGTATCAAATCGATGCAAGAGAATGCACCCTCAAATCCATCTGGAACGAAAATTGTATCCCAACAAAGCTTAAGAATATTTCTACAAGGATAATTGGCCAAAAGTGGTAGCTAATTGCAACTTCTATAACCTTTAGTTTTACCTCCAAAGTGACTTCATTCCAATTGGGAATGCTGGGGAGCTGATCTCTAGTTTTCAGTTTCATAAGCTTTCACCATATCAAAGCTAGCTCTCAACAACTCAACACGTAGAATTTCGGAGGAGAGATTTTTATCATCAATCCAGCTTCCCTGATAATACATCGATATTGGAAAAATTTCCGATGATGTTCATCTCGGAAATTGCTTCTCTTCCAAGTGTCAAATCTTGTAGATTGAAAACAATAATGTATGGACATATAGCAGGGTGGTACACCCTTACCACCATCTGGCGTGAACTTTGGCAGGGGGTCTTGCACCTCTCTCACTTCCAATATCATCTTATAGTTCGTTCCTCTCTAAACAAATGCCATTACTGTTGACACTAAGCTCCGAACTATCATTACTGCTTGTAGCAAGAGGGGAATCCGAGATATTAATTGTTCTGCCCCGTGCAGGACCTGATCTTACACTGTACATAGATGATGCTGGAATATTCGTCATCAATGGCCGTAAATTACCAGGAATCCTTTGCCTTATATCCTGCTCAAGATAATATTGAAATCAAAGAAAGAATTAACTCAGTTGTTCCCCCTCAACGTTCTTTCTCAAAGTTTAAGCCCAAAATAACCCAAAAGTTGAGACTGACGTGAATGAAATGAGGGATAAGGGAAAATTGTATAATCCACCTACAAATATGAACTACTAAATAGAGGATTTGGGATACCTTGAAAACAACATTATTTGATTGTTAGACTCCCACCTAACGGATCCTAATTTAAGCAATATAAAAGATAATGCCACAGACAAGCTTCGTTACTTACCATATGTCTTATAGCCATATCAAGTGATTTCTTTGAAAGTGTTCGTCCAAAGCCTGAACTATCTGGTGATGCAGACTTCGCAGACAAGTTACAGTAAGGAGAGTGTTTATCATCTTGCTTTGGTGGTACCAGTTTCCGCATGTTTATTACCCTCTCAACCATTTTATTTCCAATTAGAACAGGGCTCAAGTTGTCCCTAACTTTCGAATACCCACGGCTTACTGCAGGAACAGAGCTCCCACTGACATGCAACATTGCACCATTAGGGATATGGCCTCTTGAAGGAGAGCATGACTGTCGTCTTGGTCTACCAGTAGGACCTGGTTCGACGGAAGAAGATCGAGAACTTGGTGCTCCAGGCCTACCTCTTGTGGCTGAAAGTGGTCTATCAGGTAGAGTTGTTCTTAAATTTGGTGGAGCATCAAGCGAGAAACCAGGCATGTCAGAAGGCTTCCATGGTCTAGATTTTAACGTTGGAGAGGCACCACGTGATGGCACAGAATTTCTGGATGCTGCATGTGTTGGCTTTGAAACAGAATGAGATGATTTAATTGGAGTGGATATATTAGGACCACTTGCAGAAGTTGATGGTCGACGAGTTGGTGTGGCTGCTCTTGATATGGGTTTGGATGAAGGTATAGAAGGTCTTGCAGTTGGTGTTGAAGGCCTAGCTGTGGACCTTGTTGGTGTGGAGGATCTTGAAGAAACTGCAGGTTTGATAGCAGAAGATACAGTCCTGGCTGCAGGAACTGTGGGCTTCGTCGTGGATGTTACGGGTTTTGTTGCAGGCCTAGTTGTAGATGTCACAGGCTTACTTGCAGAAAGGGAGGGCCTAGTTGACAGTAATGTGGCCCGACTTGTCGGCGTTGGTGATCTCGTAGGTTTAGATGCTCCAGTCAATGCAGAGCGTCCAGTGGGTGTTGCAGGTCTTGAACCTGGACCCCCCGAGGAAGAGGGCCTGCGAATCCCGGTAGACCCAGGGGATAAAGCCGGTTGCTTCAGTGTTAAGTTGCTCCTCGCAGAAAACTCTGCCTGGGGATTTGCTACCTATAAACACAACGAACAAAATCAATTGCCAATAAGTCCATGAATCCAATTATTAGAAAAGCTATAAGGTCTAAAAACATCTACAAATCTGTTATCTGAAACTTTTCAAAAGTTGTGTAATCCATATTATAGCATCTAGAAAATTTTCATACTCTGGATTTAACGGCAGCCGGGTGAGCCTTAGGAATGCCAATCTGACTCAATACAGTCTTTCGCGACTCCATCTCCAAGGAAGGAAAAAGAGGAGTACCAGGGGGCGATAAAAGCCTGAAATGGAATAAAAATTTCAGTTTAACACCATCACGTTAAAAGAATTTTCTATTCCTTCAATCACATTCATGTGGGGAATAAAAAGGAGTGATTCAAAGCTGAAGCAAGAGTAAGACCTTAACGCATCTTCCCATAGACGGTGGGAATTCATCCAAAAACTTTTACAATCAATTTTGGAACCAAAACCCATATTTCAAAATCCTTTAGCATTCTCAACATCAAGGATATGCATATATTATAATTCACAACATGAACTCGTAAATCATGTCTTGAAGCTAAGAATCTGACCGTCAAATCAGACAAGCATGTATACAACAGAAGTTTACTCTTTCAAAGTTACAGTTAATTAAGATTCTTCTGAACTTATAACCAGTTCAAGTTTCCTTACTGAGTAACACTATAAGATATGTTAATGGTTTCAATTCTTACAGAAAAATAAATAAAAGTCCCTTTAAGCTAATCAAATTTTGGTTAGACCATCATGATTCACGCAAGCCACCAAGCATCAGTCCTTTCCATCCTCGCTGTGGGCTTTAGCCCAACCAATACAAGAAGTTCCCAGTTCAGTCCCTATCATTTATATCAAAGCTTCGAAAGCTAGTTAGAAAAAACAATCTAAAAATCTGTTATCTAAATCTTTGGCGTAAAGGTTAAGCATTTGGCTTCTTTTGGAAATCTGGAACTTTGCCTTTTGGAGTCAACTAGCATAGATATGTCCATGAAATAGCAGCAACAATTAGCATCCTTTTAACTTCTTTAGAGAAACAAAGGAAAAACCACGAGGAAAATAATAGGGTTCATGAAACATGGCATCTAGATCTGATCAAGTTGGAATGTGAAAAATGGAAGGAATGAAGATCATAACAATGAAACATAATTCAACTAGATTCAAAAAGGTAGGAAAATGAAGTTTCAGTTCAAGGTACAAGACGTCATCAATTCTTTACTTCAAAGCGGCCAAAACAAAAAGGCTGCCATGCCAACCCAAAGTTTAGAAAATACAAACGCTCTAGTTGCTGCTGGTGACCCCAGGGCACATGTAAAAGATGCTCATCCACAACCATCAACTTATTACCTTTAATCAATCACACATGCATGTCATCCATAATTATCATCCACCTTTCTTGTTCTTTTCGTCTATCTTCTTATTTTCTTATTAATCCTTCGGCCAAATTTAATCAAAATAATTGAAACCTAGCATTATATATGATATTAACAACCCCAATGCAAAACTAAGCTAAGCATGCGAGTAATAAAATCAAGATTTTCTTTGGTCTATGGTTTCCGTACTGTTTGGTAATTTCTCTTAATATGATTCCTAAAAAAGCCAACACAATAAAACAAGAATATAATTAATTATAGGTAAAGAAACAACTGAATTTTAAATCCAATTCTAACATAATTATTCCGTCAATAAAAAACAAATATATTCACTTCAAAATTGAAAGGCAGCTTTTGCATTTTGCTTTCCGTCAAACCACCTATTGATAAATTAAATTTTAAACAAAAAGAACAAATAAGCAAAGCAAATTACCATTCATAGTCGTTTTTATCACTATCACAATTAAGAAAATCATCAGCCGTATCACCCGTATTTCTCACCGGAGTAGTTGTCGAGGATAAAAGGTTAAATACCGGTGAAGCTCCAGGTTTAGATCCTACAATTTTAAAAATATATATATACAAAATTATGGGGGGAAACAAATGAAAACTACATACTAAACTAAGAAATTTTTAAAATTTTACCTAAAGGCGAATCCAAGTATTCGGAGGAGTGATTAAGAAGAAGATTACTCTGTTCTCTCTCACGTCTTCGCATCTCGAGAAACAATGCAAGCTCTTCTTCTTTCTCTTTCATCGTCGAAGCTCTTAACTGTTGCCGTTGTTTCAACGCCGCCACTTGCATAACTGTTTCTTCCCTAAAGCTCCGATTCATCTTCACCTTCCTCGGAATTTTTCTCACGCATCAAAGTACTCCAAAACGAGGCGTTTTGGAAGAGTTAGGTTGAGCTTTGGAGCTCGAAAGACGAGACGACATGAGGAAGAGAAGGAGGGAATATTGAAGAGGGAAACGACAATGGCGGGGAGTGGCAAGGAGACGAATAAGGAGGTGGAGGGAGGGGTTAAATGGGAATTGGAGGGAAATCTTGAATGACGTTACAACTGTAACTGGAGCTCTCGTTGTTTCCTTTTCCCTCCCTTAAAAGCTACGTTTTTAGGGGGGGGGGGTTCGCTTTTAGGTGGATGGATAATCTCGATAATAACCCTCTTTTATATTAAAAAAAAACCTTTTTGGATGTTATTTTTGGTCTAATTATTATTTTAGTTCTTTTATTATGCTAAAATTTGTGATCTAATAATTCTACTTTAGTTTAACATTGTTTGGTCCTCTATTTTCTATAAAATAATTTATTATTAATAGGATTAAATTAATAACACTAAAAGTTATTGATGTTAAAAAGTTTTGAGGCCGGAAATGGAAGAAGCAACAAAGAAACAACATTGCAGAGTAACGTCGCCATTGAAAGAGTGAGAGTCAAAGGCACCAATGTGGCCAAATAATGCTAATCCAACCGTCCAAAGTATCACAGACTTTTATGATTGTGAATGGATGAGTGACTAATTTGTTATAAAATACAAATGTTAGTGGCTATTTCATTATTTTTAAAATTTCAATACTGAAAGAAGAAGCTTACTTATATTTCAATAACCATTTATATAGTTTACCCTTATATACATAAACAGATACAAATCATCCCAAGAGTTCAAGTAAACCTTTATGAGTATATAGGATTCAAGGAAATCACAAATGCAAACAAACTAATATAAATGATAACGTGCTTAAAACTACATAGATAAATCATAAATACATATTTAATGATATTTTTGGTCTTTATTATTTTATTAAAAAAAATTTAATATTTATTTTTTAAATTTTAAATTTTTTTAATCAAATTAAACCGATGAAAAAAATGATGGAACCCGTTAAACTGTCGTCAATTATTCTATTTTTTTTTCGATGATGAATTAATCTTTTAACATAAAAATTATAAAAATATTTAAAAATTATAGAAAAATAAAAATTATGTCATATAAAGATAAGATATCATTTAAAACACTTTTTAAGAAGCATAATTTTGCCTTTTTCATAAATAATCTTTGGATGATGTTATCATCATATATAAACGTAATAATATAACATGAATCAAGTTATCTCTGTTTAAAGGAATAATTGTTATCTTTAGAGGTTCCAGACTCTCAAGTACTAAAGACTATAAAGGTGTTTGAACTTTCATTATCAAATTATTGTGAATTTTTATAACAAATATTAATTTGTAATCACACTATATTAATAAATAATAATAAAATATTCTAATAATAAAATCAAATATGCAACCATTGAAATATAAAATAATATGGTCATTGATTTTTTTTCAGTATTATTTTAAAATCTGTCATGGATGTATTTTTAATTATGGTGTATTTAATTTTGCTTTTTAAAAAGGTTTCTTCATATCTTTGAAAGATTTCATATCCTAATGGAGTAATAAATAACCATGCCCCAAAATATCAAATTGTAACAGAATATTTCTGATCATCTTTCAACACCAACTAAGATATAATCAACAATTCAATGTTTTCACAGCAAGTTGGACAAGCTGCTTAAACAAGTCAGGTTTTCAAGGATTCACATGAGCGTTGAATGGATTTAAGGGGATAAAGAATGTACAAATTGGAATTTGACCATATTTCATTTGTTAATCAAACATCATCTGCATCACTCCCACCCACGTGTCTTCCATGGCTGATCCAGTAATTGCTTCCATCGGGACCGGACACCTTATACCTGTTTGACACCATGATCCAGAAACCTCTGTTACGAACATCCTTCCCTAACCCGAAACCGAAGTTGCTATATTTCTGATTTATCACTCACCTTTCAAGGACGGATTTTCCTTCCTTGTATTTCTGGTTCTTCTCATGGGCAAGTTCCTAAAAGAAACATAAACAATCCGTGTAATCTACAGAAACAAGCAAAGATACATTAAACCATGAATTTCGAAATTGCAATACTAAAGCTTACGTATTTCCAACCAACAATCGATCCACATACAACACAGAAGATGTCCGCCACGGTGTGCAATCCCGTCATCATCATTCTATCTTCCTTTTCTCCAGAAGTAACATTTACTCTGAGAAACAATGGGAGATGAAAAGTACATATGAAAACAAGCACTCTGTACCGATAACTTCAAATCCCATTTTCTTTCCGAAAGATCATGCAAGTGGGGGATGTCCATGGATTCCATCCTTGGAATATATATCCTTGAAAATGAAATGTTATTGCCTTGCTCTAAATGAACAAAACAAATTACCAGAACCAACAATGAATTCAACAAGCACAATCTTTCGTCATCCGTTAAGCAAGAGATTATGAGTACAACATAGTTCGACAACCACGTCATTACTTGTATCGTTATAGAAGTAGCCTGACACCTTATAGCATGGGCAAATATTACAGTAGTTTATTAACACACAAATTAGGTGTCTAAAACTGAGAAAACTTACACCTTACTGAAGAGATATGCTTTCCCATGCCTGGAGTGGAAGGACTGAACAAAATAACACAAGCAAAACACATGGTCAGAAACTGTGCTTATAAGAGAACCCCAAACAATATTTTTCCAACACCGTGAAAAATATTGGTACAAATGTAAAAGCACCCCAAAAAACACGAAATCGACTACACCAATATGCCTATGAAATATATAACTACTTAATACTTCAGCAATTATGCATCCTCATTTTTTACCATAGTTATCAACCACTAACCAGCTCCTAAGTCAAGTATAAGTATTTCAACTTTCAAACAATTTGAGTGCATAAGACGGTTACCATCTTCTTCACAGTAGCATCATTTTACGACTACATTGGTAGTACAAAGTGTCGATTATCACAGAACCAAATATGCAAAATCTAACATTCATGATTGAGAATAACATTTACAAAGCACATAGTAGGTCTAATCTCTAGCACAAGTCCTTATGAAAGCAAAACAAAATACAATAAACATCATGCTTGTCTTAAAATACCAAGCATTTGCTATCATCAAAGCGCCAAGCCCTTGCAAAGGACGCCAAATTATCAACTATGCCTAAAAAGAGATGATAGCAACATAATCCTCCAAGCATCCATCCAGTTTTTCTATAATAAATTTAACATAGAAGAACCATTGAACTTGCGAAACAAAATACAAATTCCATTGCATCATAAACCAGACAAAAAAATCAACATGGAATATCCAAATCCCTAGTTTGATAATAGAAGAAATCTCAATTTAATCAAGCATGGAACCCATCAATCATAAATTTCATCCAAAATGAAAATGTGTTCTAAATACTGCTCCCAGTAAGTAGTAATATATGCAGTGAACGAAAAAAACGATGGAAAGGAAACTTAGGTATCCCCTAATCATAATTTGAACCGCCATTACACAAACACAGTACAGCCAAACAAATTAGAAATACCCAGATGTGGATTTCAGCCAAAAGTCAAAGGAATCAAATTTAAGAAAGAAGAAAAACAACCTTGGAGACAATATCATCACAAAGAGCAAGATGGGTTTTGCAGTGCTTGCAGCTATAAGCCTTCCCTTCAAGATTCACCACAAATAACCTCCCCGTGGATCCACCACCAACCAGATCCTAACGAAACACAAAAGAAAAATAAATACAAAGAAAGACTTTTTTTTTAATTTGGATGCTCAAAAGAAAAAAAATGATTATCGCAGAAAAGAAAGAAATAATTGGTGATTGGTGTAAAGGGTTGTCGGGATTAAAGAAAATTAAATGGATTGCATGTGAAATTCCAGAAAGAGAAAATATTTGTTTTTGAATGCCTTGCTGGCTTGGCTTCCTTCTCTGTTGTTTTGCTTATGCTTTGGTGTCTTCAATTGTTCAATTAACCATAAATGTGGACCAGAGAGGCTGTCACGTTTAGTTTTGAGCAAAGCCACTTGAAAAAAATGATTTTTTTCGAGTCAATTTGAACTAATTTCAAGTTATAATTTTATAAATTTGATTAAAAAAATCTCAAGTTCAATTGAATTGTAAAATACAATTTAAACAGTAATTTGAATAACTTAAATTTTTAATAATTAGTATATTGATTTTAAAGTTTAAATTGAGTATCTCGACTCTATATATATATCACATATACAAAAAATATGAAAAAATATATATTTATTATATATAGTTATAAAAAATCATTTAAATTAGCATCACGTAATATCATAATATTATTAATATTTATAATTAAATTTAAACAAAAATTCAAAAATTTGACTCGACTAAACTCAAAAAAAATTATATCGACTATGAGATATTTAACTTGACTTGATCAAACGCTCATGTTTCATCATTTTACCTTCTTTTTCCAAAATTTGACTTTGTTCCCCTTTTTCCATATCACGTATTAGTTCAAGTTTTAATTAATAATTAAATTTCTTATAATTCTAATTCAATAGTTTTATTTGGACAAGTACATTCAATCGGTTAATCAAATCATATATCTTTATTTATTTGTATTTTCTTAGATCGTTGATTTTAAATATATTAGAAACACTCTCATTCCTTCCTCAAATCCTCCTTTCCTCTTCTTTTTAGATAAAATTATAATTAGATTTAAAATTTATTAAAAAATAATATTTTTAGTGAAGGATAGTGATATTAATTCCATAAAAACCATTAACATATTCACAGAATAAACTGATGATATTGTTTTTAAGAGAAGGTAAAATTTGAAAGTCAATAAATAATGAATTTGCCTAAGTAGAATGATTATGATTCGAAGCATTGCAACCTAATTCTGTAATTCAGCAGCTCCCTAAACCCATCAATTGTCTATAATTATGTTGATGGACTCTCGTGTCGTGTCGCCATATTCAACAATAATGCAAACTTGTCTTATAAGTTCGGTTGGATTTGGTATTTGGTTTTGGTAAAGGTTTGCCTGTCTTTTTTTACGACTTTATGTAAAGTTTTATTTCTTTTTCATTTTCCAGTTTTTTTTCAAAATTTTCTTTAATTAAATCCAATATTATTACTTATTACTAATACGGTTCCATTATTGTTATTTTTATTTAATGGTTAAATAGTTAATTTATAATAATTTTGGGTAAATGATACTGGTGGTCATTGAATTGTTAAGATGCTTTTATTTTGGTTATCAGACTTTTAAATTTCATATTGGAATCATTGAACTTTAAGATTATTTGCACTTTGATCACTATCGTTAACCACAACAGATGTAACATGCCCACACGTCACTTTTTAAATAAATTAATATTTTAATTTTTTTGGTATAACCACCGGTTTCTGATTTATTAGTTGACTAATCCTGATCGGATATTACAAAGGTAATAACGATTCTCCCAACCTAATTTACTCCATTCACAATTATTAGAATCCGAACATCATAAAAGATTATAAAATAAATTACATTATATATATAAAAAGGTTACATTATAATTGTTTTGTCAAAAATAAAATTTACATTAATGAAGAAGAATAAAAATATAGCAATAAAATATGTTAATTATAATATAAGTTATAAAATATTATAAGAATATATGTATAATATATATTAATATTTTAGTTTGATTTATTATAATAAATTAAATTGTGACTGAAATTGATTCTATTGAAAATAATTAATATTTTAGTTATCACATAAATTATAAAACATTATAATAAGTGATAATATTAATTTAAATAAATTAGCTTTATCAAAATTGTTTACAATATTACAAAACTAAAAAAATAATGAATAAGAGAAGCAAAAAGTAATAATAAAAATATTAATTATGATATAATTTATATTAAAAATATATATTCTTATAAAATTTTATAATTTATATTATAATTAATATATTTTTAATTAATTTGTATCCTTCTTATTCATTAGTCCTTATTTTATAACATAAATTATACATAATATTTATAAAACAAATATATTTTTAATGTAATAATGATGTTAAAAATATGTTATTATATTATTTTATAATTTATATTATGGTTAATATATTATATTTATCATAATATATTTTCAATCATAACTTAAACTAAATATTATTTTTGTCAATATTATAACAAATTTTTAGTGTAATGGTCAAGTGTTGGAACCTTCCTCAATATCTCAGGTTTAATCCACATCAAGTGTAATTATATATTTTTAAAAAAGGATTATATGTTTAAATTTCAAATATTTAGAATGGTAATTAAATCAACAATCAAATAATTTCCCTTTTAGAATGGTATTATTTCCTCCAATATGGAACAATAAATTCAATTATAATGGCCCAGACAACTCATAAATCCTTATTATTGTCGGCCCATTTTAAATTTCTGAAATTCATTCCAATGAAGCTTTTCAGAATCAATGAAGTCCATGCTTATTGGCCTTAAGAACTCGTATATCTTTATGATTTATTTTTTATAAAAGGAAGAGAAAAAAATATCCGGAATTATATATAATATTTAGTATTAATTAGGATTTAACTCTAATAAAAAAACTTAATGTATGAGTGAAAGTGAAGGTGGATGCAACAGTTTTTGCTTGTGTCCCTCTACTTCATAGATGTGCACTCGGTCAGTTAAGTTTATATAAATTAATACTTGAATAAATTGATTGATTTATTAAATTTGATAATAAACATTCAAACATTCATGTAGATATCATGCTCGAACCTATAATCTCTAAGAGTAATAATTATTCATTTAACTAAGGAGATCGCTTGGTTTGTAGTTTGTACAACCATCATCCTTTTTTGAAATTAAAAAAAATTATTTTTAATTGAAAGCAATCTAAAATATTAATTTTTTAAATTGTATAAATATTAAAAAAATAACATTTTAACTTGCGATAAATTAAACTATTAGAAAATTCTCTTATCATTTTTTATTACGTCTCTTATTAGACGACTTAAAGCATAACTACCCGTACAAAAATAAAAAAAGACAGAGATGAAATAGACACATTAACCAGATTTTGTTGTTTTTCTTTACGTCTTTCCTTTTGCGAATGTTCTAGAACCTTTTTTACTCATTACTGAAGCTTTTAGTCACTCTCTATTAAAAGCTTTTGTCTTTTAAAGTTCATTGTCAAAGTGGAAGGGATAGATGGATTAAAACTAAGGGACAAAACTTGGAAAAAAAGGTGTAGTTGATTTTCCAACCACCAAGCAAAGCTGAAACCTCTATGTTCATAAATACAGCAGAGAGGAGCACTTGGTGGGCAAAAGGTTGATATATGCTCCAATTCCCTTTTCCATTGACATCGAAGGGAAATAAAAAGAATTCCAAGAGGCAAAATAAGAGAAATTGTGGGACCAGTCAGGCCTCAGTTCGTCCTCTTTGGATCATCCACTGTTCAACTTAGTTTCTGCAATGGTGGATGGGGTTTTATTCTTGCTGACGTCTATGCCCGCAAAGTATTTTCTGCCTTATAGAATGGTTTTTTTTTCAATGCCTTAGTTGAGTTATTTTTAGTTCCTTGATAAATGATAATCTGGGTTTTTTTGGATAATTTAGTTTTTATTACTCAAATAGCAGTGAACTGCTTTAAAAGAACAATGAGTGTTCGGAGTACAAGGATTGCCCCAAATCAAAAATGACAAACAAACAAAATCAAATTATACCCCATTGATTACAAAGATTAAAATTTATAATATTTAATTTATTGATAGGCCTTCCCCTTAGATGAAATCCAACCGTTTCCTTGATAGCTTTGAACATAACATCAACAGTGGAAGCTTGACTTTGAAATATTCTCATGTTCATTTCTTTCCAGATTGTGTAAATTAGAGCATTGGAAGAGATTTTCATTAAAGAAGTGAGGGATTTTCCCTTCCAAGTAGCAATAGCCCAATCATAGAGAGTTTCCCAAGAAGTGTGCCAAAAACGAATACCATTGATTTCAAAGATAGCAGTCCATAAAGCAGTAGCAATCGGCTAGTCAAAAAATAAATGGTTTCTAGTTTCAAATCCTACTCCACAAAGAGTGCAGTGAAGGTCATTTACTAGCCCCATTCGATTGAGCCTTTCTTTAGTGGGAAGGCAATCAAGGAAAGCCATCCATGAAATTAGGCTATGTTTAGGGATGAGGAGCGGAAACCAAAACAGAGAGTGCCAGTACACCTTAGAGTTCTTTACCCTAATCTCATTCCATAAATCATTAACTTTCTTGGAGCCAGAAAGCAAATTAGAGGAAACTTCATTTCTAAGTTTCAACATCTGTTTTATAGGCCAGCTCATGTTATTTTTAACAGTTGAATACCAGAAATCATTGGTATTAAAAATGTACTGACCAAGCCAAGCCACCCACAAAGAACCTTCTTCAGCCAAAATATTCTTAATAAGGAGCATCATGCAAGCTTTGTTCTAGGTTTTCAAGTCTTTCAGACCAAGTCCTCCTTCTGATTTAGGCTTGCATATATTCTGCCAACTCACTCTGGCGCCAGCAACAGGTTTATCAATTCCCTTCCAAAAAAATCTAGAACATAATTGATCGATCTTTTTAATGATAGAGAAGGGAATGAAGTTTTTTCTACTCCAATAATTAGTGATGCTAAATAAAACTGCTCGAACAAGTTCCAATCTGCCAACATAACTTAAAGACCTACCAGACCACTGATGCAATCGAGCTTTAATACTTTCAATAAGAGCTGAGCAATCAAATTCAGTAATTTTCCTTTTAGTAAGAGGGATTCCCAGATACCTTATTGACAGTCTGCCAAGTTTAAAATTAGTAAGCGATTTCATTGTCTCAAGAGAGGGAAGAGAAACACCAGCAAAAAATAATTCGTATTTGGAAGCATTTAATTTGAGGCCAGACATTCCATAGAAAATATCAAGGACAGAAGTGACCCCTACAACAGAATCCACTGTGCCTTTACAAAAGATAAGGAGGTCGTCAGCGAATGAGAGATGAGTGAGACCAATACGCTTACATTTGGGATGGTAATTAATCAAGCCTTTTGATGTAGCCAGATTCAAGAGTTTTGACAGAACATTCATTGAGAGGACAACAAGGAAAGGGGATAGGGGATCCCCTTGCCTTACTCCCCTAGCTCCTTTGAAATATTCAATAAGGCTCCCATTAAAAGAGATTGAAAATCGAGTGGTCGAGTAGCATGTTTCAATCTAGGAAATAAAGAGAGGAGGAAGATTAATAGCTTTCAGCACAGCAGAAATGAATTCCCAGTTGAGGGAGTCAAAGGCTTTATGCATGTCGATTTTCAGAGAACAGCGTGGGGATATGTGCTTTCTATTGTATCCTCGCACTAATTCCTGAGCCAAAAGAGTATTATCAACAATAGATCTACCCTTAACAAAAGATGTTTGGTTAAGGGTAATGAGGTCAGGAATTAAGCTGGTGAGTCTGTTGACCAAGATTTTAGAAATTGCTTTGTAGAACACTGAGCAGCAAGAAATTGGACTAAAATCTTTGACCTTACTTGGGTTAGGAATCTTAGGTATCAAAGCAATAGAAGTAGTATTGAAGTCAGGAAGGATGAAAGATTCCTTAAAGAATTGTTGAACAACAACATTAATATCATTTTCAATGATTGGCCAAGACTTTTTAAAGAAAAGGGGAGAATAACCATCAGGTCCGGGGGCTTGGTCATTTCTTTGACTAAAAAATCCATCTTTGATTTCTTCCTTGGAGATAACCTTTATAAGGTTAGCAGCTTGATCAGCAGACAAAACAGATTGAAGAAGATTTTTGAGTAGGTCAGAATCAATACTTTTGACCATAGGGTTTGAAGTGCCCAACAAATTTGTGAAGAATTTAATTACCTCAAAGGACATATCATCAAAATTTTCAAGTCTATTCCCTTTATCATCAATCAGCTGTCTACTGGTTTCTCTTTTGTGTTTTATAGCAACAGTTGAGTGGAAGAATTTAGTACATTTGTCTCCATCTTTGAGCCACTGAACTTTGGCTTTTTGCCTGAGTAACATAGATTCAGATTCCTCAAGAAAATTAAGCTCTTTTTGGAGAGGGATTTCCAAATCAAAATCAACCTCACCCTTGAGAGTTTTGAGTTGTTGATACTCAAGTTCAGCTTTTTTAAGTTTAACCCTCATTGAGAGGTCACTGTAGAAGGAGTTATTAAGGCCTTTGAGGTGATTCTTAAGGCGCTTAAGTTTAGAGAAGAGAATCTGCATAGGGTTACCTTTAGTAGAAAGATTCCAAGAATGATTGACAGTATCCATAAAGTTAGGATGCAAAGCCCAAAAGTTGAAGAACTTAAAGGGTTTGGGTCGATTAGCTTGTACCTCTTTATAAGTCCAAAGAAGAGCCATACAGTGGTCATATATGCCTGGAGCAAGGAACTCAACATGGGAAGAATTGAAAGAATTGATCCAGTTCTGATTAATAAGGACCCTATCAAGCTTCCTAGCTAAGAAAGTATTTTGTTGTTTGTTACTCCAGGAAAAGGTTGGGCCAAAATAAGGATGATCAAAAAGGTCAATATCAGAAAGCGCATCTTGAAAATCTCTCATGTCTGAGGAAGATGAAAGACCAAGCATATCAAAATCAGAAGATTCATTGGAGTTCAAGATTATATTGAAGTCACCCCCTGTGATCCAAGGATAATGGCCTTAGGATCTATCTAAGTCTCTTAGTTGCTGCCAAAGTAATCTTCTTTCTCTACCATCATTGCTGCCATAAACAACAGTAATTATGAAAGGAGAACCAGAGTGAAGGCCTTTGATAGTTAAACATTGACTAGATGCAATACAGAAGGAAAAGTCAAGACCCTTTCTCCATAAGATCCAAATACGTCCATTGATAGCAAAATCATAATTGGTGAAGGCATTCCAGTTTGTAAATTTACTAGAGAGGATTTTCAAGGATTTTTCAGGTTTAACTCTAGTTTCAAGCAAGCAGAGAACATTTATTTTATTCAAATTAGCTCTACTAATTACACTAACTTGTTTATTAAGACAATTGAGTCCTCTGATGTTCCAAAAAGCACAGATCATTTAGAGGAAGAAACAGAAGCACCTCTACTACCATCACCCTCAGTATTTTTTGCATTAACAATCTTATCTTTCTTTTTCTGCTTTAGCTCATTGACAATATTCGAAACTCCTAAGGAGGCAGATCTAAATTTTCTCTGTTGGCCTTCAAGAGCAGTAGAGGATTCATCCATAGCACTTAAAACATCAAATCTGTTTTTTGATTCAGAAAGAGATTGTTTTGCTTTAATAGGTCTACCCCTACCTCTCTTAATGTTAGGAGGTTGAGAAGAAGATAAGACTTCAGCAGGATCATCAATAGTTTTAGTTAGCTCTAAACCTTTTTCTTCATTAGGAATACAAATAACAGTAACAGGTTTACTATAATTGTCCAAAGAATTCTCAACAGTTTCAATTGCCTCAATCACAGTGCTGACAGTAGCTTTAGAAGAATCATCAATAGCGGAAGGATGAATGGGATCAGAATCTTGCAAAAGCTCTATGCCTCCTACAGTAGGTTCAGTCTGTTGAGTAGAATTATGAGTTTCCTTCTTTTTCCAGACTAACTGTTTAACATGAGGTTGATTTTTTAAGGAATTGCAGTTCTTGTCACTATGGCCAAAGAGACTACATTTTCTACAGCTAGAAAGTAGCCAAGGAACATCAACCAAAACTGAAATAGATTTATCATCTTTAAGTTGAACATCAACAAATTTAGGTATAACTTGATTAACCCCTATCTCAATACAAACTTTTGCATATTCCAGATGAGATTTTTCAGCAGTGACCGAGTCCATAGACAGAGGATTACCTATAGCACTAGCTATATAACTCAATCCGGTTCTTGAGAACAGTTCAAGAGGAACATTAAATAAATGAACCCATACTGGAATTCAAGATAAGTCAAATTGCAGTCTTTCCAAGTTGGGCTCCCATTTTCGAAGGATTAAGGGTTTGTTTAGAATATGCCAGGGTCCATTTTCCAGAACCCAATCTCTACTTGATTCAGTTTCAAAGGAAAAGACATAAAGATTATTCCCAGCAAAACTGACCTGGACATTGCTGCCTCCGATAGCCCTCTTCCATAGATTTCCAACGATGCGTTGCATTGTAGAAAAGTTAGGGGCAGCACCGAGAAACTGGCCAACAATCGAGAGCTTCCATTCTTTAATTCCAGCATCAAGGACCTCAGGAGGAGGATGAATAGATACAACCCCTTCATGAACCCTAGGTGGATGATAATCCAGTTCGTGTCCCTCATAAGAGCCAAAAAAATTTCTCCAATCCATAGACATAAGGAGAGAAACAAACAGAGAAACAATAGAAGACAGAGGAAAATAAATCAGCCTGAGAACGCAGTGAAAGGGAGATTAGAACGCCGGAGGCACGATCAAGGATTTCTGGATTCATTAGCCTTGCTAATATGCGCCTAGAGAGAAACCTTATCGTGCGCCATTTCACAATACCACATTGCCCACCATAATCTGGGTTCTTTTGATTCTAAAGTACATCTTTTATTTTTCACCCCTTTTGAGGAGTGATCCGGTGTGTTTACTTTTGTGAATGTGTTCCCTTGTTTAGTAATCAGATTATTGAATGTTACGATAGAAAAGAGAATCTAAGTTTCTTTTCCCTTCTTTCTTCATGTGAAGGAATTTATTGTGGTTAATGAATGTTCTTTTATTAGTTTTAATACAATATAATTAGCAGTTCTGCAAATTTGGATGAATAAGTGGAGGGTAATTCTGGATTGTCAGTAAAATTACAAAATTTATGACGGTAATTGTGTTCCTTAACTTCAGCACTCAAATTATTTGATCCCGAGCAGATCAAAACAGAAAATAACAGTTGAACTTTTTAACTATTCAACTATTTGCACTGAGACATGAATTTGTTGCTAGTACTGGGTGTGTGTACTTATGCCAGTTACTGCACCCTGACGATTCTTCTCTAATTTTACTACTGTCGTTTGTATTCTATGAGAATCATGCTTGATTTTATATTCTTCCGCAGGCCAACGTACTTTTACGAGGATATAACGGATGAAATTCACGGCGTGCTTGATGTGTTTTTCCAAAGGTATTAAAGTTTTGATAGTCACTGCTTCGAACTTGTCAAAGTTGTGATTGATGCTTATGGAACAGCCGTGTATTGGAAAACACTCCCAAATTTGGGAAAGATAAGGATGCTGCTTTCTTATTATAAGAATTGATTCCTTTGATATGTATTTTGAGTTTTGGAAAATAGTAAACTAAAGTAGTAGGGGAACCCTTTTTCTATTCAGTTCAGATTTGTAAGGTATTATCTTTTCAAAGTGATTTGAATTTAACACTGTGGTTCTGTTCATTTGTACGTTACAGGACGATTCTAATCCACCTTCATTGATAATAACTTATTTCGGAGGTAATGAATCGATGGGACCTCATCCATCTGGCCTTGGCCCTCATTTTTTTTTTCTTCCCGAATTTATCAACAACATGAGGAAAATAGCAGTTCATCTCAAGGTATTTTCTCAAATCTCAACATCATTCTCAGTTGAGGTTGATGCATCATTGTAGAATTTAAGAGAATCGGTCTGATCCACGAGTGCTAAAGCAATACTTGCAATATATGGGCTGAAAGCTTGAAGCTTGCTAGCATGAACTTATCAGTTATTTATATGATAAAATTTAGAGCTTTAGATCATGAAATGGAGCCTAAGAAACGTTCCAACATGTATTCATGAACAAAAGATACAAACTCAATTGCTGGATCAAACTGACAATGAGAAAATGGTTTCGTGCGAGTGATTCGAAATTTCAGTTCTTTGTTTGCTTGTGTTTGTTAAGTAGCAGGATTAAGCGCAACATGGCAGGTTTTTTTCACTGTATGATAGTAACATGGAATGCTCATTCTATGCTTTTCTTCTTTTCCCTAGACCAGAGCCTTTCAGATTCAACACGCTTCATATTTCTTACTTGTCCTCCCGTTGATGAAGAAAGAATAGATAAAGACAGAAGGTGATGTAATGCATGTTTTCTATGCTCCCCCCCCCCCAATATCTTATATCGCAAATAGTCAAGCTAAGTCATTCCTTCGGTAAATCAGTCAATATCTATGCCACTTTGTTCGAACAAATAAGTTATGCCGGGCTTATTCTGAAGCCTGTATAAAGCTCTGCCAGATTGGATGTAAAGGCGATCGATCTTTTCACTGCATTTCGACAAAGAGATGATTGGAAAACTTGCTTCACGTAAGTTTTCCTTTCTACAATTTAATATTATCTTCTTCTTTTTGTCTGACGCAATCATATTTTCCTTATTCACTATATTTTTGTGAACGGCTAAACCAAAATCCTTTTGCCATTGTACTTGAAGTTTATGGTGCTTGAACATGAATCAAACTGTAATTATAGTGTAGAGGGAGTTGGCTTGTTTCTGTTATTTTGCAGTCAACTAATTGTAATGAAGTTTATCTCGAAACTGAACTATTGAGTTTATGCTTTTCATCAGAGATGGAATTCATCTATCAGCTGAGGGAAGCACAATAGTGGTGGCGGAGAATCTAAAAGTACTGAAAGAAGCAGAGTGGAAGCCATCTCTGCTCTGGAAATCAATGCCGACTGAATTCGCAGATGATTCACCTTATGATCTCGTTGCTTCTGATGGGAAAACCACGTTGAATCCATCCGAATGGACGTCTCACCGAGCGATTCAATGGGACTAGAGTTCTGAGTTCTCTTAAAGATCATCATCTCCAAATCCCATGGAAATGGAAGGATGATGAAGTTCTATAGATGAAATTTATAGGAAAGACTGAGCTATAACATTTGAGTACTATGGTTGCTTCCAGCAAAGCTATCAAGACTTCAATTCAATACTGTGCAATATACATAGGCACGCGCGAACACACACACGGTTTCAAGCTAACTTTCGTTCATAATCAACACATTTTTATACTCAGCTTTTTTCCATAATTTGATTATAAGATACGAATTCTGCATTTTCGCAACCAAAAAATATGAAGTTTTCTTTTTATTTTGCTCATTGGATGAAATAGCTAACACTAAAGTTTTCAAAGGATTTTGGCTGATGTTATACGAGTCCAATATAAGATTATTATAAGATAATATAATCGGATTTAATGTTTACTTTGTACGCATCATATTTGAGGTGTGATGCTCCATTAGTAGCACCATAAACAATCCGATCAGTCTAATCAATGACGTCATTTTGTCTAAAAGTATACAATTCCTCGCACGCATGTGTTGTCATTTGGGTGGCTCCATTGCTTGGGAAATCTAACATCACGGCCTGATTTTCGTTGGAATTGAAATTGATGGATCTTCACGTACTAAAGTGATGGTTTTGGCACACGCTTGGCTCCAAAAACATCAATATTTTCTTTCCATTGCAAACTTGTTTCCATCATAAGCGGTTTCCGGTAAACATCTTCTCTTTGATTTTGTGGTTATTAAGGGAACAAGGATTGAGGAGTTTTCAAGATTGGTTTTAGAGGTTGGTAAACGGTAATGACAAATCTAAAAAATCTTGTCACAGAATCATAAAAATTTCCAATATCTTTAAGAGAACAAAAACTCATATCCAATCCAAAAAATGTATTTTTTTATTGCTTGTTTAATGGGATTTGCGCAACTAGAAATTCTGGAGAGAGAGTTCCATTGACAAAACATGGCGGAATGAGTTGTGTTTTCATCAATAGGCAGAGATGATAATAATGAAGCTTCATGCTTTTCACCGCACCTTTTTTTCCCTTCATTCTGCACCCACTTTGCACCGACTAATAAAATATGGGCAAAAGAAGAGGTAGGGCACCGCCATCATTCAACCATTTTTTTTTCAAAATTGTATCCCTGGTGGAATCCAAATAAATTTTCCCCAGAATTTGAAGTCAATTTCCTTCATATGAAACTCCCAATTCCAAACCCAGAATTAATAGCAAGACTAAAAATCATTTGATCTTACTAAAAAATGAAGCATCTTTCTAGATAAATTATTGATAGAAAAAATAATTTTTTTTGGGGGGGGGGGATTTCAGTCTGAAACAAATGAATATGCACCACTAGAGATGCTTCCATGGCTGCCATCACATACATTCAATGCCCTCTCCAAATTAGAAACAATGTCGCCAATTATTGGCCTTTCTTTGCTTTCTGAATTCACACAATGCATTGCTGTGTATGCCATAAGCTCCACTGCTTCAGCTTCATTAAGCTCTGGTGGTCCAACCCTTGGGTCCAATACCTTAACCATTTCACCTGCAATTATTGCAGGCACTGCAAAATCCACCAGGGTTATTGGGATACCACCACTTTCATCATTCTTGAATATAGCTCTTTTCCCTGTAAGAAGTTCTAGCATTACAACTCCGAGTCCATAGACATCGCTCTTTGTTGTTAATACATTTAAGCCATAGTACTCGGGGTCGATATAACCGACCGTTCCGGCTGCCCTCATCGGCCTGTAATCTTGGTTGGATTCTGGATCCATCAAGGAAAGTCCAAAATCCGAAACTCTTGCTGTCCAATTCGTATCGAGTAATATGTTGGAAGACTTTATGTCCCTATGGATAATGGGTGGAACTGCATAATTGTGAAGATATTCGATTCCCCGGGCCGCATCCAATGCAACTCTGATCCTCATTTTCCATGAATTAATCAAACTACTGCTTTTCTCGACGTTGTTCGTATCGTGCAAATGATCGTAAACTGCACCATTCTTCATGTATTCATAAACCAGAAGCCTTTCATCCTTTTCTTCACAATACCCAACAAGCCTGACCAAATGCTTATGATGAAGCCGGGACAAAAATGCCAATTCTGATTCGAAAGCCGTCTCTTTCTCTTGGAATTTCTTGGTTTTTTGACCTATTTCGCCTCTTTTAATGGCCACCTCACGGCCATCCCACAACTTCCCTTTGCAAACAATCCCAAAGCTCCCGGCACCGATCTTGTTCTCTGGTGAGAAATCGTTGGTTGCAGCAACAAGCTCGGCCAAGCTGAATTCCTCTGCTCTATCGGCATGTTTGGATGATGTCCCACTTCTCTGTCGCTTCATTGCTCCTGAGCTATGGCGTCGGATCGAAAATGACCTCGACGAAGGACTGTTGTTTGATCCTGGACCACCATTGGAACCAATTCTAGTGATTGTTGGCTGGACTGAGTTATGAACTTTCTTTCTCCCACAACAAATCCCAGTCCATAGACAGTAAATAATACCACAAATCCCCATAAAAACTCCTACTGATCCAACTATTACAAAAGCTAATAATCTTCCCCTGAAGGGAGAGGACTGTTTCAAAACATCCGGAGGTGGAGCCGGCGGCGGTAATGGCGGCAATGGAGAGGAAAAATTGAAACAAGGTGAAGGTTTACAAATGTTACCAGTGCCAAAACAAAGCCTACTTGATTGAGGATATAATCCACACTCGTTACAAGAAGATTGAACGCAAGGCCCTGGTAAAATCACAGCTCCCAAAGGTAACTCATTTGCAGAAGCATTGTTCTCAGGCCACCCTGGACCCCAACAAACGATTGAAAAATTCCTAGTGGTTAATCCACACGTAAAATTTAAACCTGAAACAATGGATTCCAACTCGATTCCTTCAACAGCAGTCTCGTTTAAGGAACCCCAACAAACAACTGTGCCATTCGATCTCCTTATTGCACAACTAAAACCTTCCCCAAGAGCCAACCCAGAAGCAAAGTTTAAACCTTTGTTTGAAGGAACGTTTAATTGACCCTTTGAGTTATCTCCTTTACAGACTAAATCTCCAACTGAGTTTACTCCACAAACATGGGAAAACCCAGCTTCGATATTCGAAACTGATAAGTTCCCAAATTGTTTTTCAATGTCTTTCCCTACTGAGTTACGTCCCCAACAAGTCACCCTATTATTCTCACTCAAAACAATCCCACATGAAAACCCAAACCCGGACGCAATTTTACCCATGGTGTAATTACCGGAAGGTAGCTCATTGGTGCTATTTATGTCATTTCCGAGGGGTCTCCAGCAGGACACAGATGGCGTCGTATTAGTCGTCGCGCAAATCTTCCCGCTGCCGATCGAGAGGGATTGTAGCAAAACGGTGTTGTTATAGTACAGGCGTTTGGCGGGAAATTTTGGAGAGTTTGTTTCCCAGCAGAGGAGGGCGTAACCACCGGAACGGAGGGCACAAATGCTTGTTTGGCCACCGGCGACGGTGGAGTAAGAGACGTTAGGGAGGATGGAGACGGCGATGGAGGAAGGGTCTCCGGCGCGGTAGCAAATAATGCGTTGATCCGGCTCGGCGGCAACGATGGCGCATACGGTGGCGGTGGCGTAGGCGATGGCGAACGTTGATCCAGAACCCAAAGCATGGATTAACAGCGGGAAGAAGACAATGGTATAGAAACTAACGGCTGAAAGAAAAAGAAAATATAGTTTCTTCATTTAAAAAAGGTCGAGCTTGACGGCGGAAAGGGTGGCTGTTCCGTCCGTCAGCTTCATTTGGCGAGAGAGAAGAAAGGAAATAGTTTGAAAAGGTTGGGACTTTCAGGTTTTTAGAGCGTTTTAGGGAACAAGGCCGTGTTTGGGACCAGGCGAAATTAAATTAATGAAAATATAACTGCCGATTTTTTAATTAATTTAAGATTCTATTAGAATAAGTAAAGATCTTTTATTTTATTTTTCTTTAGGAAATTTTTTATTAAAATCCATCTGATAATTTATTTAAAAATCATAATAAAATTTGAGAAAAAAGAAACCCAACATAAATGGAAATCATCAAAAAGTTAACAACAAACTTAAAAGCAAGCAACTTGAAATTTAACAAAACTTAAAATTGCAAAAATCTATTTTGATATATATATATATATATATATATATATATATACAAATAAATATTACTACCAAACTAGAAAAAAAATATTAATAAATAACTTATTAATTTCTAGAATAGTAATTTTTTCTAGAAAAAAAGTTAATTGTTCTCTAATGATATTTGATTATGATTGATGTTGAAGAACGAAAACGAGGATTTGAGTTTCCATGTTTTTATCGGAAGGAGAAGTGTCATTAGTTGACATTTGTTTCTGTTTTCGCATTCTTTTTCTTTCCTAGTAATGAACGCAGATGAATATTTAGCAGTTAGATATAGCTTTATGAGTATTTATCGTAAAGAGTTTTAATATTTAATAAATAAATTTTTAAATTCAAATTTTATAAAAAAATTCAGATATAATCACAATCGCCGTTAAGTTACACAAGTCATGATTAGAAGCAAATTATGATTAAAAGTAAGGATGAACGTATGATTTTATGTTAGATGATGAACTTGAATTTATAAAATTTTACGAGTAAACTTAAATTTATAAAACTCTAAGAATGACGAAAACAAATTTTCAACAGAAAAAAATATAAAATATATTTGGAGGTTGAAGAAAAAATACAACCAAGTTGATTTACTTGTTCTTGGCTTTTACACTGAGAATATTTCTCATGAAAAATATAGTTTAGACCCAAAATAATCGAACAGACTATTCCTTTAAAAATAAAGCACGCCTATCATTGATATAATAATTAATATAACCCTCGCTCTCAACAGTAATTATATTATTATTTAAAATTTAATCCATAAATTGATTTATAACTTAATAAAAAATACTAAAAATTATTTTTATAATTAATAGTATTATAAAGATGTTTTATTTTTCATATTTTTTCTTTTAGAATATATATATTTATATTGTTAAATAAAAACTAAAAGATCATTACATAAAAATCGAACATGTTACAAAATTGAAATGTATATGAATGTCAAAGTAGAAGCAATAGCAAAAATCGGGAGAGGAGAATATGTTGTTTTTTGTTTTAATAATCTAAATAATTAAAAGATACCATAATATTTATTTAAAGTATTTATTATTCATTAAGACTATTTAATAGGTTAAAGATAATGTCGTTTTTAAAATGTTCATTTATGGTATTTATATATAATGATAAGTGTTTTTTCGAGGTTAGATAATAATTAAGTTAATCCACTTAGCTTTCCTCGTGGACAAGATGTCATGATTTCTACACACAAAATTGAAGTTTTGATGATTTGACGTGAAACATGGGGACTTTTGGAGAACAAAATTATGGTCAGCTTTCATATTGAGCACCATTTCTTTTCTTTTCTGTTTTAGTCAACGTAGGATTATTACATTGATAAAATAGCATAAGCCCACATGAAACATGTTGTGTTAAGACAACAACTGCTCGAAAAATGATCAGTCAACCAAAAACATATCAGGAAAGAAAACGACGGCGAAGACAAGTAGCCAGCCTTTTGTCAAAGTAAGCGTAGGATCTTTATCAGGTGAGCTAACAAGTTTGATGTTGAAGAGGGTTTCAACGGATAAGGCTTTGTTTTCTTTCATACGAAGAAAAGGAGTCTTAGTCACTAACGAATCTTTGAAGATAATGAAGAGCTCGAAGCAAGAGTGAAAGAGGCCATGTTTTGAAAACAGGACCGGATCGGTCGGTTCAACCGGAAATCGCTGTCAGATCCGATTCATTCTAATCCGGTTAAACCGTTATTAGTGAACCGTAAGGAACCGCTGAACCGGCTATGAATCGTTCGAACCGGACCGGAACCACTAACAATCGGCCATCAATAAAAAATTAAAAAAGTTAAAATTTTTATTTTTGAAGGTTAATCAACTTTTGTTTTGGTTTTAATGTGTAATGTTTGGAGATTTTTATTAGAAGTAAATCAAGTAATGAATGATGGAATTTTGGTGTTGTATTTAAGTATTATAGTTGTGGGGATGTTTTTAGTTTTTTTATTAAATGTTTTTTGTATTTTTATTTAATTTTTTAAATAATTATGACGTCGTTCGATTCTTTCGACCGGTTTAACCGATTCTACCGATTGAACCATTAGCACGGCCGGTTCGCTGATCGGTCTGATTTTGAAAACCATGAAAAGAGGACAATAGATACAAGCAGTATATATATCACAAATTATATTTATAATTTTAATTTTCATAAAATTATAAATATTTAAAAACAATTCAATATTGAATATATAAAGAGATAGTGGTCCCATAAAATAAATTAATTTCTCTATCTCATTAGGAAGTTTGAGTTTTACGACAAGAGAAAACGTATATTCTTATAATATCAAAAATAAGAAAGATTTAAAGGATTTCAACGTATCAATGGACTCCTATGTATTTGTATATCTAATATTTAATTTATTTTTATTATTGACGATAATCTTAGTTTTAGATTTCATATCAATTATGTCGTCGGGAAACAAAAACAGAAAAATGAGACACGGATAGAAAGGAGTGGAAGGGAAGAAAAATAAGGAGAAGATAAAGAATGTTAGCGATCGATAATAAAAATATATAAAAAAACACTATGAAATTTTATTCGGTACTTACCTACCCACAAATGATAAATCAAGATTCTATTTTGCATATAAGTTTAGTGATGAGAGACATAAAAGTATTATTTAAGTCATTATTATGATTAATTATTCATATACACTCACACACAAATATATATATATATATATATATATATATATATATATATATATAACATTATGAAAAAGGTAATTTATTGTTTATAAATGGAAAGAAGGGAAGAAATTGAGAGTTGAAGAGGCATTTCCATGATGACGAATAAAAGTTGACCAAAAAGCATAACATTATTATTGAGTATGAAAGAAGGTAGCCAAATGCAGTGAGCAATTGATAATATAGGGCCCCCTAACCCTCTTGAAAGGTAATCATACTTATTTCATTAAGCTTACAACATTGGTTTTTGGTAATAAATTCCAAACAAGCATTCACCTTCCACTTAATTCATTCTTTACACTGCAAACAATTGCAGTGCAGGTCAAAGCTAATTTGGTGGCTTCGGGTCCTATCCAATTAAACAACAAGACTTCGTATCTTTGAGTTAATTATATTTGCTTCCACGAGTTATCGAGTGCCATGTGTTGCATTCTCGACTGTTGTCACGAGTGACATTGTCTTTTAAGGGTTGGATCCCACGTGTATGTGATCGGCGACCTGACTCACCTACTGCATGAGCATGTGAGATGTTCCGAATCCATTTCATTACAGCTTCGTCACGTTCTGTCGTGTTGGGAAAAAAAAAGGGAAGATTGAAACTCGGAAATATGAACTCAAGCGCTAGGATTCTGTCTTTACAGGGTCGACCCTTTGTAATGGAAATAAACAAGGGAGAAAAAGGAAGTGGGAAGAGAATAAGGAAAAAGAGACGCTGCTGCTTCTTGTCTTTGTATATATGTATGTTATGATGCTTTTACGACAGGGAAAGCTGGAAATTCCCAATCAAATAGCATACGATTTGCAAAGAAATATTATCAACTGAAAGAGTTAAACAAAACAAAACAAAACAAACCAAACAAGCCTTTCATGTGGCCATTTAAGGATGGACAGGATATTTTATGTTAGAAGATGAATTTATAGAATTTGAAGAGGTCGAAAATAGATTTTTAATAAAAAAAAATCTAAAATATATATAAATTTAAAAATTTTAGAGGACGACTGCCCCTACTTCTTCAATCCGTCCCTGTTGCCATTGTTAAGTTGTGTTGGTGAGAGCTGTCACGGTATCAGAATCCTCTTGGATTTTATTTCAGATATATATTAAAGTTTGATGGAGTATATAATTGAAAAGTTTATGCATATTTGGTGATGGGCAGGGGCTGGAAATGTTCTTTAATGTAAAGTCAGTAAAGAAAGGGACAATTTCAAGTTACAGGATACAAATAATATCATTGATTGAGAACAAATTTACAAAATTCCCAAAGTTACATAAACACCCAACAGAATCGCAAAGCTTGTAAACAAAGTTACAATAAGAATAAATATTTTTTAGCACATCTTCATCTATATACATAGAGGTTTTACCTAATCAAATAAGCGATAACATCACATTCATCGTTTTCCAGGTCTCCAGTGGCACCTCTAGAATTCGGATGCTATACAAAGGCCATGAATAACATAAAAGGTTGCCGCCTTTGGATGATAGAGGTTTGCACAAAAAGTACCGAGAAGAAGCAAAGGCGTGCCTATGATCTTTTCCCTACACTGACCAACTAGAAGGGGGGATACCTTGCTTTTGAAACCATTCGGGCATGCGGAACCTGTCGTACAGAACTGGTCTCACATCTCTTTGCTGAGAAAGGTGCTTGAGAAGTGGAAGGAGGACATCCAGAAGCTTTTCAACATAAAACCAGGTGTCGAAGTTGTAAGTAAACAGACATAAGTATAAATTGATATCACATGAGAGTAACAGGTTTAGAGTAATGCAAATCGAGATGGTACCTGTGTATCATGTGGCTGCCCAGCAGAAAATGGGATGCAGGGAATCCCATTTACTGGTTGCAAGAGGAAACTAAAAGGATTGTTGTCAACAATAACGGTTCGGCATAAATCAGTAGATAGGCAGGAGAGGTCCTTCACATGCTCCCGGTATTCCCTGTTTATGTCAAATGAAAAAAAAAATTGCCATAACAAAACAAAAAAATCTTCAGTGGAACTTGACATGTAATCACCAACAAGATGTATGCTTATGCATCCAACATAAAGGAAGCACAAATTTACTCTAAAACATCAAAAGCTTGGCATAAAGCATGTTGGGAGTTTTTGGACACCTAAACTAATCCCTTTATTTCGCCAAAAAATATAACCCTCGTATTTTAGAAAGGAAATTAAACGACTTGGTAATGCTTTCCTGAACTTTATCAAACAAAACCGTAAAGGCATTAACATCAGCACCGACTCATTCATTCTGTGCAAACACTAACCAAAAGCACCTTAGCACATCTTAAAACAAATTCATAAAATCCCAAGCAAACACCAAAACATTTCTTTTTGGAAATTCAAGTTGACGAGAAATTTGAAGTCATCTGACATAAAGGTAGCAGGAAAAAAAGATAAGGAATTTATACATGCAGGTTTTGGCCCCTTATACATGGATATCCCAGGGAAAGGAGTCCCCCTTAAATATCATGACTAAGGTCAACTTAACATAAGATAGGATACACAAGCAAGCAGAGAGAAATTATATTCACATATGTTTAGTAAGCAGATGATATTACTAAGGTTTCATTGATTTTAATTTACAAATCAGAGAGAATAGGCCAGAAATTATAAAAGCAGCGTGTGGAGGAAGCATACTTACGTACTAATTGTAGAAGGCCTATAAAGTCGAAGACTAAATCTATTTTCTGCATCAATTCTGTCAACAAGTGGTCTAGCATAGCCTGTGGGCAGCCATTAAAAGTCATGATATAATGCACGAAAGAGGGTAGTGAGAGGAAGAAATATAAGAAGAAAATTGGGTAATAAGTTGAAAATAAAACAAGGTAAAATTATGAGCAAACCTTCAAGGCCAGCAGTAAATAGTACAAGCTCAGCAAATTCACTTAGTTCATTTAGAAAATCTTGCAGGCCCGGGCGCTCAAACACCGTAACGTAAGTGACCTCAGGCTTCCCTTCACGTTCCTTTAAAAACCAAAGCATCCAAATGAAAACTGACATCATTTAAAAGAGATTCAATTATTATTCATAACAAACCTTGTCCGAAGATACACATTCCAACTCAAACCACTTCACTCCGGCATCTGTTGCTCGATTACGAAGGGAAGGTGGAAGACTAGATGTCTCGTATGCACTTACTAAAGTTTCGTCCAAGTCAAGAACTACCTGCAGGCGCATGAATCAGACCTAGCTAGAACTCCGCAACAATATACACCAAACAAACAATAAAGATATTCATGATACATCTTACTTATTTTGCTTTACAGTTTCACCTGTTTTCAAACCTTACCTTAAAGGAAACGAAGTTGGCATCTTTATCCCACCAAGGGTTGTACTTCTCATATGTGAATATAATTTTAAGCAAGCTAAACATATTCACAAGTTGCATATAAAATTTTAGAAACATACACAAACATTCTAAGTTATTTAGTTAACCTGAACTTTAAATAAATCGAGTTTGAATTATTCGGTTCTCAACTAAAACAATTTTTTTATGTCTAGAAATATAAAAGAGTCAGGCTATTAGCTCAATTCATATTGTAGCAAGTTTAGATGAAGATTTTTTATTTTGTTTTACAGTTTCACCTGTTTTCATAGCTTACCTTAAAGTAATCAAAGTTAGCATCTTTATCCGCTCATGGGTTAGAGAACTTAAACATCCCAAAATTAGGCACAAGAGACACTTAAATAAGTTGTAGGCCTACACCTGATATAATTTTTGTTATTAACTTCCGATTTATTTGATTCAGTTCCAAATTGGCTGATATAGTAATGTTAATCAGACTATTTTCCTAAAGCATGGGTACTCAACAGTTATGTAAACAAATTCAGGCATGGATGTTATGATCTTCCAAATATACAAAAAAGCCTTTTAAACACTGAGTATACAACATATTCATGCTCGAATTTGGCACTCGTCCAGGTCCGGCAGTTGACATATACGAGCAAAACGAATAAACTTACAACTTATGGACCCAACTGAATTGACTCAAGTTAACTCCAGTCTGCTTTTATGTTTCCTATATTTCTGCAACTCCCAAAGTAACAGTAATAACCCAAAAAAATTAATTGCTTAAGTTCCTTTTTATTTTTATAATGCTTAAATGAGTTAAATTAAGTAGAACTATAAGCCTAAGTCCATGACAATGTTCTAGTTTTATGAAATACTTAGCTACATCTTCAAATAAGTTAAGGAAGCTTATTCTGAAGCAAATTAAGCTCAACAAAGCTATTTTTTTTTCTAAAAAATTTAAAATCTCTATTTTTTTTACTACAAAACAATCTTATTTAAGGAAAACTTAAAATAATGTCATTTATTCTGAAACAAATTGTAGAACATAATACGGGGAAACGGGAAAAAAATTTTTTGGGGGGGGGGGAAGTACCGTGAGCTTTTTGACGCGGTCTTCATCGGTGGGGACAGGTGAGTCCAAAACGGCAGCGATCTCGACCGTAGCGGGAGACTCGATTGCAGTCGAGTCACCCACAGGCAAGGGCTTGAAACGGTGCGTCGAAGTCGAAGTCGTCGTTGTCGAAGAAGAAGAAGAAGGCAAAGGATACTGACCAACGGCTCTGATGATCTGCGCAAATATCTGATAGAAAAAAGTCAGCCAATTCAAAAGCGCTCTCCATACTTGCAACGACCGAGGCGAGTACACCTCGGCCTGAGTCAACTCAGCCATCCAAACCCGAACGATTTACACTAAGACAGGCACGGGGTTTAAAAACAAACTGGAACGGTTCTTTCGATACAATTTTATCTCTTCTTTGGTTAAGAGATTTTTCTTCCCTTCCCTCTTAGATAAGCAATTTTATCAGAGTAGCGGCACTGACTCGAGAAAGTCTGGGAAAAAAACGAAAATGAAATAAAAGTATAGATGAAATACGCGCCAGGTTAGGCGAGTGAGGGCTGATTTTCCTTTAATTTCTATATCTCATTTGGGTGTTCCGAGGTGTTCTTCGGATTAATCACTTTGGACTTTGAAGTGCAGAATGGAGCCATCATATTATGTGGCCTGTATCTAAAACATTTGGGTAAAATACCTTTGTAAGTCACCCAACTATGATTAAATAAACTTTTACTCGTTAAACTTTTATATTTATCAAACATTTGGGTTACAGCCTAAGTGACTGTTTGATGGTTATAAAAATACTATCTCGAAGTTTAATATTTTTTATATAATCTTCTATTTTTATCAAAAGAAAAACATTTGAAATTATAATAAATGTTTACTATCGTAATAGTAAACTAAACACGTAATTAAGATATTTTCTTATAATCATTAACACAATAAATTAGCCACTTGATATCATTACAAGAATTATATAAGGAAAAGATTAAAAACCCAACCAAAATACTCGAACAAATATAGATACAAATAGATTTGAATGTATCGACGAATAAATTGCAAAAGGAGATGAAAACTGCTGAAAATCATTGATAAATCGCATATCAGAGTTGAACGACGTGAAAAGTTATTCACGAAACAACCACGTATCTCAATTCAATCTGAGAGTCCAAAAGCAGTGAATATCATCAAGATAATGAATAAGTGCCATATTAATCAGTCAAGATGTCGTCAATCAAACCCTGAGAAAAAAATAAAAATGAAAAGAACGATCAAACGATCGAAAATATGTCAAAAGATAAAATAAAACGTGTCATAAAGACAGAGAAAACGTGTCACAAATGCATAATTATTAAAAACTAAAAAACAAAAGGAAAATAAAGATATAATAAAAAAATAAACAAAAAATAAGAAACATTGACAATTAATACTAATACTAATATCGTGGTTAATTAAAAAAAGAAAGTGGTGCAAAAAGAAAAGGAAAAAAACTAAGAAAAATCTAAGGAGAGCGGCTCGGATTATAATATATTAATTTTATTATTTATGTCAACGATTGATAATATAATCCTTATTTATTATCCATACCCATACGATTTTAAATTGTTCAACAATTAACGTTGATATAATAAATTTAATAAATAATTTGATGCAATCTCAAGTTGAAAGAAATAAACTTAGCAGCTTGGACTTATGAAAACTGTTCAATATTTTTCTCTCTCACGTTCAAGGAAACGGAATAATATAATAAATTTAATTGTCCTTCCCATTATCCTAGTACTTAATAAAAAATAAATGTTTAAATTATGTTTCGAAAAATATTTTAATGTCTAAAGAAATTTTTATTAAAAAATATGTGTCTAATATTTTCATCGGATTATTTTTAGGTGTCAGAACCATAACGATCGTTAAGTTACACGTGTCATGTTATGTTAATTTTGAGAATTTATTTTAAAAAAATAAAAATAAATAAAAATATTTTTTAATAGAAAAAAAAACTCAAACAACCAGTGTCCTCCCCTCTCCCCCTTCTATTTTCCCCTTTACCCTTTCACCTTTCCATGGTCACCAGCCGACAACCTTTCCATGGTCACCAGCCGGCAATCTTTAACCGTTACCTCCACCTTCATTGATACCGACGTCGACACCCGATCAAATCCCGTTAACCTTTTATCGTACAGTATTATCGTTTGTTGTAGAGAAGTGTTCAAAAGTTCATTTAATTTTAAGCCACTGTCACTATTTTTCGTCGATTATGGCCAACTCCGACGTCCATAAGCCACACTGCCACTACCATTCGAACCACCGTGATTTTTTGATCAAAACTTAAGTGTTCAGCTACAATGGTGGTCAAAGATGACCAGCGACAACTGGTCATGAGTTGAAATGAGATATTTTAATTTTTTTAGAGTTTTTTCTATATAATTTCATTAAAAGTTTGGATTTTTTTATAAATAAACTAAGTTTTTTTAATTATATTTTTATTATTAAAAAATATAACGATATGCATCTAAAATTATAAATGAGAAAACTTTAGACACATTTTTAACAAAAATCTCTTTAGGTACTAAAACGTTTTCCGAGATATTATTTAGGCAAGTATTAAGCCTTATCTTAGCGTTTACTTCTTTATTTTCTCCAATTCGCTATTGGTCTTTTTTCTTTTTTCTTTTTTTCCTTATTTTTCATTATTAAATGACAATATCAATTTTGATGTTGATTGTCACTATTGATTTTTTTTATCTTGTATTTTTTATTTTTTAATAATTTTATTTTTATAGTATATTTTTCTGCTTTTGTATATATTTTTTTCTACCTTTTGATATTTTTTTCTTTTTCAATTGTTTGTCGTTTATTTTTATCATGATTTGATTTAATATCGCCACGATTGATCAAGACAGTGCTAATTTGTTATCTAGCTGATTTTTTCTGCTTTTGACCCTCAAATTGAATTTGAATATGCAACTTGAGATCGTAGATAGTTTTACGATACTTGACTCTTATTTGTGTTTTATCGGTGGTATTTCAATAATTTAATATACTGTTGTGATTCGTTTGTCGTAGCAGTCAGATTTTTGTGATCTATATTTTACTTAAACTTTTTAAAATATTTCAATTATATATTTAATTTATGTTTTAGTTGTAAATCTTTATTGTAATTTTGAATATCTTTTAAATTAGAAAAAAAAAATAGGTATCAAACATAGTCCTCTGAAATCCATTCCTCTACTTGTGTATGCTATTTTATGCATTAGATGCATTGTAAGTATGGATGTTTAAATTAATTCGTTACCGTTAACAGTAATCGTTATTTGGTGTAATTGTTATATTTTATAGGTTAATTAATCGAACTGTTCAGATTTAATGATTTCGATTAACCAAATTACTAAAAGTACCTGTTAACAATTATAGTTACGGTTATGAATTTTGATAAATGATTAATCATCGATTAACCTTTAATAAATTACAATTAATTAATTATATATTTTAAAATAATTGAATTATAAATAAAAATTAAAATGGTTCCTCCATATTTTTTTTAGTTATCACATTTATCTTGTATAAGGGTACATTAAATTAAATATAGATGAAAAAATACTTGATTTTAAATTGTAAAATATAAATACGCACGTAAGAATTTAAACTGCAAAGAAACCCCCCAAATATACCTCATAATATATATATTTCTATAAAAATAGAATGCATCTACAAATAAATAAGATTTCTACAAATACATATGTATGTAAAGTTTGTGAAATTTCAAAACTTTCATGTTATGTTGTGTTTAAAAAAATTATAACAGGTGTAACTGAATCGTTAATAACAATTAATCATTTCTTAATACTTAAGTTATAATTAACAAAATTTAATAATTTTTATAACAATTAATTGGTTGTTTAGATTAAATAGTACGATTAACCTATCATAAACACCTTTAATTGTAAGGACCGATCTCCTAAGCTTTTGATATGGTTACGAAAGAACACATAACTTGGGAGGATAAACAACGTTTCGTTGGGATGGAAAACGTTGTCAATTGAATACAAACAAATGATACATTTCAATTACACGTCGATCAAGTAAACGAAGATAGAGTAAGAGAATTAAGTGTTGATTGTTGGTGCATTTATTAAAGAGAGTTGAAGTGGGACTGGATTGCACGCGCTAGAAGAGGAAGGTGATGGTGTGAAAGACATGAAGAAGAAGAGGACAGTGGGAGTGAAGAATATAAATAGGTGGGAAATTTATTTGGATTTGGATGGAATCAGCCAATCAGAAAAGACAAGTTTCAGTTCTTTCTCACACTGTTGCTTCCAATTATTACTGTCAGAGGAGGAATCTGCTGTCCCTCACCCCCACACCACTTGTATCTTGTTTAATTACTTTATAAATTAAAATATGCCAGGAAACATTAAGAAAATATAATTAATGAGGTAAGGAATGGAACATGCTCTAATACAAGATATAAATAATGTTAGGGTAAAGTAGACACTACTTTGTTAAGTCTATTGATTATTAAAAGTTATAAAATGACGACTCGATTATTTATATATTCAAAATTCGTAATTTTCTGTTAAAAAAGTTATAACAATTTGAGTTGGACGTTAAATTACTGATTGAGATATGATAAAATATGATCTTAAAACAGTTTGAGTTGTATTTCTTGGATCAAGTATTCGTTTATATTATGTCGTTAAGTCAATGTATCGAATCAATACTTGAAAGCAACAACAGTGCCAATAAACATCATTAAAATATGATTTTATGATATCCAATCAACATGTTAATGTCCAACTCATATTGCTTTCAATTTTTTTAACAAAACGTCACATATAATCGATTGGTCATTTTGTAATTTTTAATAGTCGAAAAACTCAACAAAGTAACACTCTGTAATCGATTATCATTTGTTTATTTTACCCTCAATGTTAATGAGTTTTTTTGTGTATGAGTTTGCTCCAATACTTTTTTTAACTACTTATTGACAAGGTTTTCCTTGTTAGAATAAAGTATTATTCAAATATCAAGTCTGAACCATTAACTTGGGTATGACCCTTTTCTCAATCCACCGCTATTTCTAAGAGTCAAATTAAATTAAAAGAACTGAATCGATTACAAAAGGTTTGAAATTCATTTAATTGCGAGTATAAATATGTCTCTAATTGATATTTATCTGATTGGTTTGTTAATTTATTTTTATTTTGAACTCTTGACTTAAATTGTAATAAAATTAGTTGTTACTATAGATTTGTTTTGTAATAAAATTATTTGTGAATGTATTATCATATTCTATTATTATAAAGTTTTTTATATCGTTTATCCTTTAACGTCGATTATAGTATTTGGTTATATATTATTTTTTCATGAATTATGATCAAACTTTTAACTATTTTTTTATATATTATTTGAAATAAATAAATTATATTTTAAAAAAATAATGAAATAAAAAAATTATTTTGAGGCAAAATTTATATAACTTATATAATTTTAATATATATATATACTCAATAAAAGATCTTAATGGTAGAGAGTAGCATGCTCACCTAAGACGTTTTCTAAAATGCGACAAATAAGCCCCAAGTAAGTTCCTCTACAAAAACCAAACAGGTCCTTTACATATTCTTCTGACCTAAACCAAACAAGGCCCAAATAATTTTACTGACAGATGAAATATCGCTAAAATAAGGTAATTTTTGTTATCGCATGTTTAATTTAAATATGACATAATTTGAAATTTATATTCATGAGTTGATAGTTAATTCAATTAGGTAGCATTGTTAGTACAGTTGAAATATTAAGGTGAATGCTCAACATAATAACACACCCTTTTTTTTTGTTGAAATTTGCGTTTTTAATGAAAAATATATATTATCATTTTTAACTAGAATAATTAATACACTGCTCACATCGTAAAACTTAAATTCTGTTAGTAGTTCATATATTTTTGACGTAAATAAAAAACTTAGCCTTTAATTCTAATTTAATAATTTTTAGTCTACATATACCGGTATATGATTTATTGATCGACTATTTTGAATTGAGTATTGCAGAAGTTTATTATGAGTGTGATCCTCCCAAATTCAATTTACTCCATTTATAACGTCAAGATCTGAACCTCCAATCTTACTTAGAGAATGTAGTATCTCATCTTACTAAATCAATTAGTCTTTGAAATTAAACAATTGTTTTTTTTGAATAAAGCCCAAAACTTCATAATTAAAAATTACAAAGGCTAAACATGTCCGAATTAAATAATCGAACTAAATCCAAAATTTAAACCTAACACTGGAATTAACAGCAGAATTTTACTTATTAAAAAGTGAAATATCAAGTTATATTTAAGTATAAGGAATAAATCTCAAAATTGATTAAATAGAGGGATCAAAGTCATAATTTAATCTTAAAAGTCCTGGGAATAACCGACCGATCAGTTTCCGAAAATAAGACACTCGCTTTTAGTTTTTGCACACAAAAATAAATAAATAAATTATAAATTATACTACGTCTTATTTGGAGGAGAAAAGAAATGGCTTCTTCTAGTCCTCGCACTGTCGAAGAGATCTTCAAAGACTATAGCGCTCGACGGTCTGGTCTCGTTCGCGCTCTTACTTACGGTGATGTTCCCTTTCTAACCCTAAGTTCATTCACTGAATTTATTTTAAACTCTTTTTTAATATTGCTCATGCTTTCGTGTGATTTGGATCAGATGTAGACGATTTCTACTCGCAATGCGATCCAGGTAAATTTCTTTTCAGTTTTCTTATTTTTATTTATTTGCTGAGGAAAATACAGATGGAAATTCTGTTTGTCTGAGATGCTTTTGATTTAGAGTGAGCTAAGTAGTTTCTTGGTTGATAGAATCGATCCGGTTCAATTTTGAAGCGCGTGGCTTCCTTTGTGCCTCTGCATGAGATATTCCTTAATTGTTTCAAGGTTTATGATTTTTTATCCGCCGGATTTTCAATCTATATCGTGAGTCGTGACTTTCTCTTTAGGGAAATTGCAAGTGAGTTGCATTTTACTCTAGGAAGTTTATGGAAATCAGAGAGGACATTTTTATCGAACTTTTCATCTTATTTTAGACCTTTAGTACGATCTGTTTTCCATTTTTATTGAGACCGCTAGACTTTTTTTTTTCGGTGTTGAGAAGGGATAGAAGTTTTATTCATGTGCGATGTAGAATACGTTTTTGGTTTCTTTTAATTTTTCCTGCATTTTATTTTATATGCTAAATTCACCTGAGAAATGTCCAAGTTATGCTTTATTATAGGCTGTAGAATTTGTGATTTTGATCACATCTTTTAGATTTGAAGCATATTGATTTTTTGCTGCTTAGATAAGGAGAATTTGTGTTTGTATGGACACCCAAATGAGGCTTGGGAGGTTGCTTTACCAGCAGAGGAAGTTCCACCAGAGCTCCCTGAGCCCGCCTTGGGAATTAATTTTGCAAGAGATGGGATGAACCGTAAAGACTGGCTTTCGCTGGTTGCTGTGCATTGTGATTGTTGGTTGCTTTCCGTGTCTTTCTACTTTGGAGCTCGACTCAATCGCAATGAGAGGTATTTTGTTCTGGCATCTGTCTTTCCTCTACTGGAATTGGAATGTTTATCATTACTTTTGCACTAATTTTGTGTTTATGATCCGAGTTTGCTTGTCTTGTTAGCTGCTCTAAACAATTATATATCTTAGTCATAAAGGTATAAGAATATGATTTGACATAAAAGGAAGCTGTGTCGGGCGGAAATTGGACAAGATAACCATTGGAGTTGTGATGATAATGTCAGGATACTTTTTCTATTTTGGCCACTCTTAGAAGTAATGTCCTCTATTGGGTGGAATTTGTTTTGTTATGTTTCTTCTGATCATTTTGTCTTTGAGCTAGACTAATAAACGTGGGACTGCTACAATGATGAAGCATATTGTTGTTTATTGGATATAAACCCATGAATATGTGGTTTCTGTGTGCTTTCTTCATCCAAATACCTTTCTTATGGACTTCATATTTTAGGCTTTAAATTATTAAGTTGTTGATTCCATATCGTTCACTCGATATTTTGAGTTTGTAAAACCCTGGTATTTATTAATCTCATGAAGCCATGAATATTGTCTTTTAGGTGGTTTACATTCACTTCACTTAGGTTTGTATAAATCCTTGAATATGTGGTTTCTTTGTGCTTTCTTCATCCAATTACCTTTCTTATGGACTTCATATTTTAGGCTTTAAATTATCAAGTTGTTGATTCTATATCGTTCGCTCCATATTTTGAGTTTGTAAAACCCTGGTATTTGTTAATCACATGAAGCCATGAATATTATCTTTTAGGTGGTTTACGTTCACTGAACTTAAGTTTGTATAGCAATCAGGGTGTTTATAGTGTTCTGTTAAGATTGAGGGAGAGTGAAGTGTTGATTTGAACTAGAGATGAAAGTCAAACACTCCAGAAGAATTTTATTTGGGTGGAGGTTGGTGAATGAACGGTCAAGTGCTTGGAACTGAGAAGTTCATGGTCATTTAAGGAGGTTCATTGCCAGCATTTAACTGTCAGAACCAACCAAACTTAAAATTGCACTTTAAGTGCACTACAAAGTGATGCTAATATCAGACTAGGAATCCTATTTCATCTTATAGGCTTTGGCAAACCATGGGATGCATGCAATCTAGGTGGGTTCTCTGTTCTAGCCACCAAGCCTGTAACGTGTACATTTTCAGAAAATTCACCACCAACGCAATGCTAATGACCTTACTCTTATCTTTTTTACGAGTTCTCTTTTAACTAGATTCTAGTTTCATCCGCTCTGTTTATGGATTGTAACTGTAAGATGGGAATCTAGAGATTTTACCTTCTATTTTCTATCTCAATAACCCTTTAAGACCACCATCTCCTCCTTATCTGATACATTGAGGGTCCTTCCTAAATAAGTGAGAAGGATCCCGTTTCGATAATTGCCACATGCTATGACTTTTACTTTAATTCAATTAATATGTTCAGCACTTAGTTAATGTTATTTGCTAAACGCTAGCTGTTCCTTTATTGGAGTTTGTGGTAGGATAGGCATTCTAAGTTTTTAAATTTTAATTGTGTAAGATACCCATTGTAAGTACATTTTCTTAACTACAAGCTGAATTCAATAATGGGCTCGTGGCATCCCTGCTCGCTCTCGTCCATCTTCTTTTTGTCTCCATTCTCGCAGTCAAGGGAACAACATAATGGAAGTCACTAGCTCTCCCACCCTTTCCCCCTTAAATTTTGAGTATATCTTAAATTTATTCTACCTGTTGTACAGGGTCTGGTTTCGTTGTTTTTTGGATAAAGTTATATTTTGAGGTTTCAGGCCTGGCAAAATAGGATATTGATGGAAGAGACTTGTAACAACTCTTTCAGTCATAGATGCTCCTTATATATTGCAGAAAATGATATATCTGCTAAAGTAGATAAAAGGACAGGTTCAACCACACTTTTGATCTTCAAAATTAACTAGTTGAGAATCTCCAATTTGATCATTTGGGTCTTAAATTGGTACTCCTTGTTCTAATTTTGCCGGACAACCTTGACAGGCATTGTAGAAAATTGAGGAAAGTATTTTGTATAGTGATCAATTTGGATTCACTGTGTTTTTCCCATTGATTAGAATAAAACTGTAAGTCTGCTTAAATAAACTAATTTACAGAGGGTTCTAATACAAATACAATTACTTTAAACAAAACCCTATCCTATCTAATAGATAAGAGATAAGATACAAGATTTATTTAAACTACTTAACAGATAAGAGTTAGATTTTATCCTAAACTGTTAATAGATAATATTTACAATAGTTTAAAACTTTAATCCTTATCATTTACAACCAACACTCCCCCTCAAGCTGTTGAGTATACATTGTAGATTCCCAGCTTGAATATGATTTCATCAAAGATAAATCTTGGCAGTGCTTTGGTGAGGACATCAGCTAGCTGATTTTTAGTAGAAACAAAGTTCAGCTTTACTATCCCACTATTAACTTTTTCTGAGATGAAATGTCGATCAATCTCCACATGCTTAGTTCTGTCATGATGAATTGGATTTTTAGCTATACTAATTGCAGATTGACTATCACAAAGTAGCTCAAACTTATTGTCTTGACTTGGTTCTAATTCAACCATCAACCTTTTCAACCATATACCTTCACAAATTCCAAGTGCAAGGCCCAATACTCGGCTTTTGCACTACTTTTGGCAACAATCGATTGTTTCTTGCTTCTCCAGGTGACTAAATTGCCCCAAACCAGAGAACAATAACCACTAGTAGACCTTCTATCATGTAGAAAATTGAGGAAAGTATTTTGTACAGTGATCAATTGGATTCACCGTGTTTTTCCCATTGATTAGAATAAAACTGTAAGTCTGCTTAAATAGACTAATTTACAGAGAGTTCTAATACAAATACAATCACTTTAAACAAAACCCTATTCTATCTAAGAGATAAGAGATAAGATACAAGAGTTATTTAAACTACTTAACAAATAATAGTTAGATTTTATCCTGAACTGTTAACAGATAATATTTACAATAATTTAAATCTTTAGTCCTTATCATCTACAACCAACATGCATACATATTTTGCTAGCATACAATTTTTTACCTGTGAACTGTGATGTCAATGCTCTCTCTGTCTCTCTCGGTTTTCTGAAACTTTTTTGTGGCCAGGCTATAAGTCATGAGTTTGGTGTTTTTTACTCGACAGGAAGCGCTTATTCAGCATGATAAATGATCTTCCGACTGTCTTTGAAGTTGTAACTGGAAGGAAGCCCATCAAAGATAAGCCCACAGTGGAGAGTGGAAGCAAATCGCGAAACAGCACAAAGGTGAATTTGTGATGCCCTCTCCATTCATGAGGATAATGAAACCAATTCGAACCATTAAATGTGGAACTTTGTATCACTGTTTCTTCTTTCATTTGCTTAGCTTTGTATTTATAATTATACCTTTTTGCCTTTTAGAGGTCAATTGATGGACAGCCAAGAAGCAATCCTAAGTTAGCTGATGAAAATTATGAGGAGGATGAAGAAGAGCAGGGTGATACATTTTGTGGCAGCTGTGGGGGAGGATACAATTCTGATGAGTTTTGGATCGGCTGCGACAACTGTGAACGGTGGTACCATGGGAAGTGTGTGAAGATAACACCAGCCAAGGCCGAACTGATTAGGTTTTACAAATGTCCATCATGCACAAAAAAGGCGAGGCAGTAGCAGCCGAGGGAGGGAGGGGCTAACCCGATCTGTTTTATTCACAGATGTTTTAAAGCAGCACAGCTAAAATGAATGCAAATTCTTTTGGTACTGAAAAGTCCTTCCTGGAATTGCAAACCAAACTACTTTGGTTCTTTAGGTACATGAATGAGATGCAGCGAGACATAAAATGCATAGGGTTTGTGTAGATTAATGTACTTTTTATTACTGTAACTTACATTTTCGTGTTCTGCAGCAGTGAATGCAGTCTTCCAGTTTTCAAATCTTGGAATCTGAGTTGATACTTCTTTAGTCCTAATGGCTGTTTCAGGTGGCCGATGGATCAAATATTTACGTTGATCAGTTCCTTGGATATCCAGATTTGCCTTGTGTTTTTCTAAGTTGAGGGCAGGAGTAGTTGCCCAAGTCCAAAGGTTGGTCTGGTGTTCAGACAAAACTATATGGCATTTGGTATATCAGATATGGGTGGAATGGAACTTGTGATTCCTACTTTTGGTTCGGTCCCACTTGAGTAAATATATATACATACGTCTGTAGTTGAATCCACAATGTTCGGTTGGTAGAGCACAAGGTTCTTAATCTTATGGTCGTGGGATCGAGTCCCATTAAGAGCAATTCATAACGGATGTCTTTCACGGAAGTTGTTCTCAACCTGACGTTAGGGGTAACTTACTATTCTACCTCCCCTACATATGGGAATAGGATCAGCTAATTTTTTTTGTAGTTGAATCCACACACTTTGGTTTAGCTAGGCTAGGCAAGTAGTTGTAACATCATTCTTTTTAATGTTTTCTTACCTTTTTATAAAGAGAAAATCGCCTCAGTGACCAAAAAAAAGTTATAATATACGATTTTAACCAACTTTTTTTGGATTTGCCAAAATGACCAACAAAATCGCAACGCGAAATAAAAATCGCAACGCGATCCCCAGAATCGCAAATCAGTTTCCAAAATCGCAACGCGATTCTTGAAAATCGCGATGCGATAGTACAAATTCGCATTGCGATTTTCAATAATCGCAACGCGAATATGAAAATCGCAACGCGAACACATAAATCGCAACGCGTATCCGTAAATCGCAACGTGTATCCGTAAATCGCAACGCGTATGGGTAAATCGCAATGCGTATCCGTATATCGCAACGCGTATCCGTAAATCGCAACGATAATACATAAAATCGCAACGCGTATCCGTAAATCGCAACGTGTATCCGTAAATCGCAACGCGTATCCGTAAATCGCAATGCGTATCCGTAAATCGCAACGCGTATCCGTAAATCGCAACGATAATCCGTAAATCGCAACGCGTATCCGTAAATCGCAACGATAATCCGTAAATCGCAACGAGAATCTGTAAATCGCAACGATAATCCGTAAATCGCAACGAGAATCTGTAAATCACAACACTGAAATTTTGGGTATATACACTGAAATCATAAACTAAATCCCTAAATCGCAACTCATTCCATCTCCATCTATCACTCTCTCCGGCGACATCCGTTCCTATATCCAACGACATCCTTCCCAATCCGGCAACAGGTTTTAGTTTCGCAGCTCGTCTGTTTAGTAAATTAATTTACAACCATGAAATCATCTGATCATGTTTGGATAGATTTGTGTTTTGGAGGGTCATGGGATAATGTTCATGGTGTTTTACAATATATGCCTTTACCCATGAATCTTCAACTAAAATTGTCTTTACAAAAGTTAACTTATGAAACTCTAATGCTACGTGTTTCAAATAAATTGAATTTAGAGCCCCTAAGTGGATTTAGGCTATCTTATCAGAGAAATGGTAAAGTTTATTTGTTAACCGACAATGAAGATGTTGAACGATTCATTGCTTACATTAGTGTTTCACAAGATGATGTTACATTGTATGTTGTTGAACCTAGAAGTAGTATTGTTGGGTCAGTAGCGGGTAGTAATCAACTAAGTTTTTCTCAAAACCCACAACCTTTCTCTAATCCAAATCCCAATCAACTTTCAGCACCAAATTCCGGTTTTCGTATTGACCAGTTAGACGATGATGAGCCAACAGAAAAAATTGTGAGTACTAGTCAGTATTCGAAATTTGGTCTTGGTCAATATCCGGACTTTGATATTGGTCAATACACGGATTTTGATGATGTTTCAGAAGAAGAAACAGACCATGTGTGTAATGATTTTAATATTGGTCAATACCCGAATTTTGATGATGAAACACCCGTTGCCGAGGAAGATGTTGTTGATGATAATGAGGAGGAAGTTACGACTGTGAATGAACATGTTGAACATCCATTCTGTAATTCATATAATCCTGAAGAAGAAAAGAAGAAGAAAAAGTCCCCGAAGAAAAGAAAATGCCACGGGAGTATAACTGGAATATGTCAGAATTACTTCAGTTACCGGAAGAAGAGTTGGCAAAGAAAGCAGTTGATTGTTACACAAAAGTTATTCGTGTCAAGAAAGATGATTGTTTTGATACAAAGGAAGACTTGAAGATAGCTTTGTATACAAAATGTGTGGAAGATGGCTATCAACTAAAAGTTAACAAATCAAGCAAAGATCGTTTCGAAACAAGGTGTATGATTGACAAAAACTGTACGTGGCGTATGATTGCAAGAGAATAAAGATTGCAAAATGTTTCAAGTTAGGACTTTTATTGATAAACATACATGTTCAAGAACCCAAGTTTTTCCTCACCATAGACAGGCAAACAAAAAGGTGTTGGGTGGTTTTCTGGCTGAGTTAATGTTTTTGAATGGCAGGGTATATCGGGGACATGAAATTATGACTGACATGAATGCTCGGTTCAAGATTAGTATATCATATTCTCAAGCTTGGAGAGCCAAATGTTATGCCTTGGAATTGTTGAGGGGGTCGCCAGAAGCATCGTTTGCCCAACTGCCGGCTTATTGTCACAATTTAAAGCTGAAAAATCCTGGGTCGGTAACTCATATCAAAACAGATAGAGATGGACGCTTTGAGTTGCTGTTTATCGCCATTGGTGCTACGGTTAGTAAATCAATATAATTTGTTGACTCATTTTTGTTAGTTACATGCATTTCACATTTAAATGATTATATTTCTTGTGTATATTATTTTGTAGATTCGTTCGTTTATTACTTGCATGCGCCCAGTTATTATAGTTGACGGAGCACATTTGAAAGGTCGATACCTTGGAGTAAACTTATTAGCAGTAGCCATGGATGCTAACAATGGGATATTGCCAATAGCTTACGGGGTTGGCAAATCTGAAACCTCTGATTCATGGACATGGTTTATGGGGCATCTTAGGGATTGCATAGGTCCTATTAGCAATCTGACAATCATATCCGATAGGGCAAACTCAATTGACAACGCTGTTAGAAGGTGTTTCCCAGATGCTTTTCATGGACTTTGTGGTGTTCATTTGTATAGAAATCTAAAATCAAGGTCTGCTGGTATAAAAAAGCACAAATGGACATACTGGAAGGCTGTAAAAGCTTATCGGGAAGTGGATTTCAATAAGCATATAAATTGTTTAAGACGTGTTTTGCCTCAGTGTGCTCAAACACTAGAAGATGTCGGGTTTGAAAGATGGTCAAGAGTACATCAACTTGGAGCAAGATATGGTTTCATGACGTCTAATAGTGCAGAATCAATCAACGCTCTAAGTCGTCATTCCCGGAAATTACCCATTACTATGTTAATGGAGTTTTTTCGAGCCTCTATTCAACAGTGGTACTACAAGAAAAGAAACCATGCAGGTATTATTTCTTTGAATTCGTAACTTATCATATTATATATTTTACTAAGTATTGTTTATTTAAATTTACAGGAACATTGGAACATCGTGTTACACCATGGACTGAAAAAAAGATAACGAAACGTGTTGTGAAGTCAACGTCATGGAGAGTTGAACCATGTTCAAACACTTTGTTTCAAGTACTGGATAATAACTTAAATGGGCTAGTCGATCTAAATGCAAAGACGTGTAGTTGTATGAAATGGCAAACATCTGGTTATCCGTGTGGCCATGTTATAAAAGTTGCTCTTCATTTAAACCAAGATGATTCAAGCGCATACGCTATGGATTGCTACACTACAGAAGTTTATCGACAGACTTATGCCGAGATTGTCTACCCTATTCCACATCCTTCTGAGTGGGACATACCAGATGACTTACAAACAGTTTTGCCACCAGCCATGGACAGAAGGCTACCTGGCCGACCAAAAAGTCACGATCGTATACCGTCTAAGGGTGAAGAGAAGAAGAGATCGACATGTAGTCGGTGCAAGGAAAGTGGTCATACAAGGTTGACATGTGGATCACCAGTGCCATCAAAATCATCTTTTCCTCTACCAAAATATGGATCCTCATCAAAATCCAAAGCTCATATGGTGTCAAGCAAAAGGCAATCATCTTTAAAATCCCAATCACGATTGGCTTCACCTTTTGAGACTGTTAACTTAGGTGATTTTTAAATGCAAACGTTGTATTATGTGGATTTTATGTGTGAACTTTTAACATTTTCAGTTGAATTAATGACTCAGGCCAACCATTTTGACTTAACCAACTCTTGTTATTCAGTTGTTATCACTATTAGGCATGCATTTGACTATCGCAACACGGAAAATACAATCGCAACGCGAAATGAAAATCCCAACATGAAAATCGCAATGCGGAAATGAAAATCGCAACGAGAGAATCGCAATGCGAAATGAAAATCGCAATGCGAAATGAAAATCGCAACGAGAGAATCGCAATGCGAAATGAAAATCGCAATGCGAAATGAAAATCGCAATGCGAAATGAAAATCGCAATGCGAAATGAAAATCGCAACGAAAGAATCGCAATGCGAAATGAAAATCGCAATGCGAAATGAAAATCGCAACGAGATAATCGCAATGCGAAATTATAAACGCATTGCGATTTTCATTTCCGCATTGCGATTTTCATTTCGCATTGCGATTCTCTCGTTGCGATTTTCATTTCGCATTGCGATAGTCATTTTTGCCTTCAACATAATGCAGATTGAAATCAACAAAATCAACCATTACATTTCAATCAATTAAACAAGCACAAATAAGAATTATGTTCGCATCAATTACACAAATCAACTTTTACAAATCATCTTTTACAAATCAATTAAACAATCAAAAAATAAGCAATAATTCTTATTTCCGATCATCTACTATTGAATCAACTTTTACAAATCAATTAAACAATCAAAAAACAATCAATTAAACTATTGAATCAACTTAGGTGATTTTTAAATGCAAACGTTGTATTATGTGGATTTTATGTGTGAACTTTTAACATTTTCAGTTGAATTAATGACTCAGGCCAACCATTTTGACTTAACCAACTCTTGTTATTCAGTTGTTATCACTATTAGGCATGCATTTGACTATCGCAACACGGAAAATACAATCGCAACGCGAAATGAAAATCCCAACATGAAAATCGCAATGCGGAAATGAAAATCGCAACGAGAGAATCGCAATGCGAAATGAAAATCGCAATGCGAAATGAAAATCGCAACGAGAGAATCGCAATGCGAAATGAAAATCGCAATGCGAAATGAAAATCGCAATGCGAAATGGAAATCGCAATGCGAAATGAAAATCGCAATGCGAAATGAAAATCGCAACGAAAGAATCGCAATGCGAAATGAAAATCGCAATGCGAAATGAAAATCGCAACGAGATAATCGCAATGCGAAATTATAAACGCATTGCGATTTTCATTTCCGCATTGCGATTTTCATTTCGCATTGCGATTCTCTCGTTGCGATTTTCATTTCGCATTGCGATAGTCATTTTTGCCTTCAACATAATGCAGATTGAAATCAACAAAATCAACCATTACATTTCAATCAATTAAACAAGCACAAATAAGAATTATGTTCGCATCAATTACACAAATCAACTTTTACAAATCATCTTTTACAAATCAATTAAACAATCAAAAAATAAGCAATAATTCTTATTTCCGATCATCTACTATTGAATCAACTTTTACAAATCAATTAAACAATCAAAAAACAATCAATTAAACTATTGAATCAACTTTTGCAGCTCGACATCATTTTCACGCAGTTCACTTCTGAGATTAACCTGCAGAAACCAAACATTTGTTCAGACAACACTTTCTACAAATTATTGAATTCTAGTTACTTAACCAAACATTTTCAAACCAAAAGTATATAAACTTACCAATTGTTTATGGACATTTTTATAACGCGGATGCAGGTAGGCAACGTCTCGTATATATCGATTTAGCCATATAATGCCGAAACCACAAGCCTACTGCAGCTTTATCTCTATCGGTGGGAGGTAGATACTTGATGCTTCCCGTCGTCAAACGCTCCAACGCCAAGCATACGAGAGGACCACAATCTCCTCTGGCTCCGCTCGTTTGTTGTGGCGCGGTCTCGTCTCTAATAACTGTAATATTGAGCTTCTTTGGCTTCTTGTTTCCAGAACGAGTCCAATAATTGATCGCATCCAAGAATTTAGCCAAATGAGAGCTCCATCCCTTAATAACATCTCTTAAATCAGCCAATGATATGTAATTTATCATGCTGTCATACACTATTGTCTTAAGGGATGGGAGCTGAAGCTCGACGAGAATCCAATGTTTACGTTCCAAAACAGGGATAAACACCTGCAATCATAAGTAATAATTCATTCATTTGCGCACTTATTTCATAAAACCTTTAAACTCAATCTAAAATAAATACTAACCTTATCGACCTCCCACCATGCAGGATAAAGTTTAGCTTGTCCATTGCCCAAATCAAATGATTCATCTCGTGCATTCTTCAAGTGAACGGCGTGAAAAGACGTCGGCATTATTGTATATCGTATATTTTTATTTTTCTTAAGTTTTCTTATTATTAGAAGACGTGTCACCCACGCATCGATATGCTGTTTTACAAAAAAAGACATATATTAGTGACTTACATAAATTTAAAAAAAAAATTAATCAAATTGAAATATAAGAAAAATATAAGACTTACCCCCCCATCGAAATAGCCATTGTCTTCGACCCCTAATAATACGCCCCACCAAGGCCGTTCAAGCAACAAAAAGATATCATCGGTGAGCTTGCATATGTCAGTGAAACACCCCTTGCTCCGCTCATGTAGATAAAAATCAACTGCGGTCTTAGCCCAAAGGGTGTTATCCAAAATTGTGTCCGGTAGTTGTTCCCTCTCCTCTTCAGATACCGGTATGGTACTGGCCGGTAACTCATACGAGAGCCAACTTGAATCCATCATGTCCGGCACGACAGAGGGTTTCTCAAGAAGCCTACATATGACGCCATGTGAATCGGGCTCTTGAATGGTGGGAGGGACCTCTTCAATGATGACAGTGGCCTCTTGAACGGTGGGAGGGGACTCTCGAGGAATGATATGGGGGGCCTCTTCAACGATAGGAGTGGACTCTTGAGGGATGACAGGCGAGTCGGGCTTCTTCTTGCGGTGTCTTCGCACTATTGGGGTGTACGGAGACTTAATAGCACGTGCACGCTGTCTGATGCGTGAACTCCGTCGTGCAAGCATAACCCGACGTAAAGCATCCACTCTATCGGGCCGCTAAATAATTAAATACAAAAATCAGTAAATAAACAGACATGATATTTAAACAGTGAAAACAAAGACAAATATGTTTCAAACTTGCATTGTATTCACCCAAGTCATTATTCTATCATAGTTCACAAAATGCATCAGATAACAAAGAAAAATATGTTTCAAACTAATACCCTGAAGTTAGTATTTGTTTTGTCTATTGGTTGAAGTAAATTTATCCATTCAAGTTTCAATTTGCAGAAGAAGAAATAGTTTACTTTCGCAACACGAAACTTAAAATCGCAACGCGAAACCAAAATCGCAACGCGAAATGAAAATCGCAACGACAGAATCGCAATGCGAAATGAAAATCGCAACGAAAGAATCGCAACGCGAAATGAAAATCGCAATGCGATTTTGGTTTCGCGTTGCGATCTTGTAGTTGCGATTTTGGTTTCGCGTTGCGATTCTGTCGTTGCGATTTTCATTTCGCGTTGCGATTTTGGTTTCGCGTTGCGATTTTAAGTTTCGTGTTGCGAAAGTAAACTATTTCTTCTTCTGCAAATTGAAACTTGAATGGATAAATTTACTTTCAACCAAAAGACAAAACAAAGACAAATACTATTTCACAGTGTTAAAGAATACACAGTTTAGCAGAATTGGCAGCAACCGAACAAATTTACTTTCAACCAAAAGACAAAACAAAGACAAATATATTTCACAGTGTTAAAGAATAGACAGTTTAGCAGAATTGGCAGCAACCGAACAAATTTACTTTCAACCAAAAGACAAAACAAAGACAAATATATTTCACAGTGTTAAAGAATACACAATTTAGCAGAATTGGCAGCAACCGAACAAATTTACTTTCAACCAAAAGACAAAACAAAGACAAATACTATTTCACAGTGTTAAAGAATACACAGTTTAGCAGAATTGGCAGCAACCGAATAAATTTACTAAGCAATCTAAGTGAAATGGCTAATCTAAGTGAAATTACGAGTAAATTTATCATTAAGTTAAATATGGAAAATCTTAAACTTACCTCGTTGCGTAGAGTATGAACCTCATTCTGCAACGATACTATCATCTCACGTAGAGCGGCAACCTCACCACGTAAAGTTGACACCTCCACACGCCATGCACCATCGTTATCGCGTAGAGTACCGATCTCCTCACGCAAGGCATTGACCTCATCACGTAACTCCCTTGACTCATCCCGTTGAGGTGGAGGTGGAGAACAGGGAGATAGGAGTCGTGGCATCTTTGCCGGTCGCCTATCATGAGGTGATGGTGGAGAAGAGGCTCGATGATGTGACGGGATAGGTGATGGCTCTCGTTCTAGAGGTGTATAGTCGTCACGATCGGGTGATGGCTCTAGGTGAGGTGATGGCTCTCGAATTGGAGGAAGTGGATGCTGCTCATCATCCGTGCCATCAAAAAAACTCTGACTAGCTTGCCACCAATCAGTGGCAAGCTCTTCCTCCGTGGGTGACAGTCTTTGTAATGGAATGTTGGCCTCCTAAAATATAAAAACTCAAACAAAGTTAAACGTCTACTATTAATAACTTGTTTATATATTATATGAAAGTATTGTGTTAACTTACATTATTTATTGTGGCATATGGTATTAAGTCTTCCCAATCCAACAGAGTTTTCCTCTTCCAGGAAATAGCCCTGGGAATATCATTTGACGTTTTTATTGCATATGTACGCATGCTGGGGAAAGCCTCGAATATCCAAATCTACAAACAATATAATAACAAAATTAGTAATTGTTAAATAATTAATTATAATTTTAGAAACATTATATAGAAATTCTTACCTTAAAGGCCCAAACAAAGCCTGACAAAGTGTATTTGGACCCATCGCCCCGCAAACTTTTGCGGTCATCAAAGGCAGACGACAACTTAGTCCAGGTAGCTTTCCATATATACGAACCCCACGGAAACAGATTCCATGCATTCAGGTCCTCTACCAATATTATTAGCTCCCGATGAATAGGTTGTCTGGCCTCTCTGCCTAAAAAGCCGGCATACACAAGTAGTAGAAGGCATACTCGGACAACATCGACGTCTTCCATCCGAGTGAAACCAGCTTTCTTATTAAATAATTTCTTCAGGTCGTCGACATGTAGGTTCGGCTTCTCCATTGACTCATCCGGAAAAACCCGGGATAACCATGATGGGCGGGCGATATGACGAGTGTACCGGCCTACATCATCGTGTCCGAATCGTAGACCAGTGATTAAGCAGAACTCCTTCCGCCCAAAGCAAGTATACGCTGGTGGAAAATGAAACCATATCTCTTCCTCACCACGTTGTATACTGTCGGGTAGATTTGATGTCATGGTCTGAAGCCACAAATGGGTCAAATTAGCATCTCCACCCGGATGCTGTACTCTCAGCCATGGCCCGAAGCAGGTTTCCTCAAACAATTGTCTTTGAGCAGGTGAAAGCTTCTTTGCAATTGTAGTGGCCAGGCTGACTTTATTTCTCAAGGTCAATTGAGCCGAAAAAAATTTCTACAAAAACAATAAACATACCAAGTTAGATATACCAAAAACAATAAACATAAAAAGTAGTAGTTTATTCTTGAAACTAAAATTTGCAACACTGTTTTGTCTTTTGGTTGAAATGAAAATCGCAACGAGAGAATCGCAACGCGAGATGACAATCGCAACGAGAGAATCGCAACGCGAAATGAAAATCGCAACGAGAGAATCGCAACGCGAAATGAAAATCGCAATGCGATTTTGGTTTCGCGTTGCGATTCTCTCGTTGCGATTTCATTTCGCGTTGCGATTCTCTCGTTGCGACAGTCATTCTCTCGTTGCGATTTTCATTTATCTCGTTGCGACTCTTCTGCAAATTGAAACTTGAATGGATTGCATTACTTCAACCAAAAGACAGAACAAAGACAAAGACAAATACTAACTTGAAAATCGCAACGAGAGAATAGCAACGCGAAATGAAAATCGCAACGAGAGAATCTTAACGCGAAATGAAATCTAAGTGAAATGCTTAATCTATTATTGAAATGACCAGTAAACTTATCATCAGTTTCAATATGAAAAACCTACAATAATGCAAACATTTCAAAATAAAAATAATTAAAAAAACTAACCCTCGGAGGTTGATTTTCCATTTCTGAATATTGTGAGGGATTTCTGACCGTGAATGGTTGTGAGGGATTTCGCCGGAGATGGGGACGGAAATCTTCGGAGATGGGGACGGATTTCTTCGCCGTAGAGAGTGAGAGATGGAGATGGGACTGAGTTGTGCTTTTAGGTTTTAGGTTATGAGTTGCGATTACGGGATTTTGTCTTAATATTCTTTTTGTAATTTGAAAATAAAATACGCGTAGCGATTATAATGGCGCTTTAAATATCGCGTTGCGATTTACGGATACGCGTTGCGATTTTATGTATTATCGTTGCGATTTACGGATACGCGTTGCGATATACGGATACGCATTGCGATTTACCCATACGCGTTGCGATTTACGGATACACGTTGCGATTTACGGATACGCGTTGCGATTTATGTGTTCGCGTTGCGATTTTCATATTCGCGTTGCGATTATTTAAAATCGCAATGCGAATTTGTACTATCGCATCGCGATTTTCAAGAATCGCGTTGCGATTTTGGAAACTGATTTGCGATTCTGGGGATCGCGTTGCGATTTTTATTTCGCGTTGCGATTTTGTTGGTCATTTTGGCAAATCCAAAAAAAGTTGGTTAAAATCGTATATTATAACTTTTTTTTGGTCACTGAGGCGATTTTCTCTTTTATAAATAGCAAGCGGAAGGCATTTTTCCCTGATGGGAAAATAAATAAATAACAGAATTCAAAATTTTCGTTTTTATTTTTTGACTAAATATATAAACGCCTGTAGTTGAACCCTACTTTTGAAATTGACTTTGTAATATACCTCATCCAATATTTATGTACATTTTTTACATTAGAAACGAAAGATCATAAATTGGAAATTGCACGAGAAACCAGTGTTAAAAAATACATTAAAATGAATTAGTTAAACGACCTTAACAATAAAAGAGTGTTATTTTTTCTATGACTTAAATTCAAATAATTATGCTTATAGGTTTTTGTATACGTTGTCAATTACGAAAAGAATTAAACAAATATCATTATACAATCATCCCAAATTATTTAGAAAAAATAACGCAAATAATCTAAAGCAACATACAAGATTTTTAATTAGATAAATAAGAGTTGGAATCCTAATTTTAATTAAACGCAACTCCATCAGTCACATGATCCAAGATACTAGGAAACTGTAGAATAACGTGAAATTGAAATAAATTCTTCGCAAGTCAAATCCTATTGCTCTACTAAAAGTCAGCACTTAGGTGTGCTCACAAGAAAAAGCTACGGGACTACCACCAACAATTTGACGAACTCTAGGTTAAATTTAATTTTTTGGTCACTCTATTATGCTAAAGTTTAAGAACTATTCCTTAATTTCAATTTAACATAATTTGATTCTCTTATCTTTAAAATGCTATTAGTTATTCCAAATTTTTAACACTGTTAGCTATTTGTAACCCCCTCAGACTGATGCGGATAGCCCGATCCGATTTGGAGTGTCACATTAGGGCCACCGGAGCGACCCACCATAGAAATAGCGAAAATTTTAAAATTTTTCTTAAAACATGTAAAATCATAAAATGATTTATTATTTTTCAGAAATAAAATGGGTTTATCAGACTCTGATATAAAAACAAAATACAATCTACATGCCCCTTAATCACATGTACCATACTCTGTAAACAACGCTGGAAAAGCTCCCTTACTGAATTCGATAGATGTACTAGTACAATTCTTTTAACCTGCAATGGTGAGTAATAGAGTGAGCTTCGGAAAGCTCAGTAATACAGAACTACCAGATGATGCTACATGACATGCAGATAAATGAGAAGCCATAATTTCCTTATTGAATCAAACGTATACCAATTGCGGAATAATCTGGGGGTTCCATTAGTAGTTCATCGAGTAGAAGCCATGAATCTCAGTTCATAAGAAACCTTTCATACTATCGCGTTTTCATGAGGTCGAATAGGATATCTAGTGTGTTCCATCAGTACGATAAAATCATAATAGGTACACTAATCAAATGGTAGTTCAGTAAAATCCCATAAACCATATTGTAGTGGAGTTTTTTTTAAACTCGTATTTTAAAATCATCTTACAAAGAGTTAACCTAAGGGAACATCTTAAGGCCTGAGAGCCTACTCAAGATAGATTTCGGGGTCGTGAGGCCTACATAAGAACACATCTTAGGGCCACAGGGCCTACCGGAGAATGATCTCAGGGCCGTAGAGCCTACCTAAGAGTCACATTAGGTCCATAAAAATTTTCCAGCTTGATCAGAGTTGTACCTTACAAATCTGTATCTCCAAGATACACTTTATACAATGATACAAATCCATAAGCTATCACCGTTAAGTCGGTGCATCCATAAAACAGTAACCATAGATTTCAGTGTACCACATGTTAAAACAATAAAACAATTTTTCAAAATATAAGGAACACACTAGAGAATCCAAATATTTTTCAGATGCATTTTGTAGTTATCAGTATGGATAACATGAACTTATGCAATTTGATCGGATTCCAAGAATAAGATCTCATTGAAGAGAATCGATTTCTAACCGATCTAATTAGACATTTCAGATTGATACTTTAGAATTCCACTAAGTTTCCATGTGCATCAGGAAAACGTTCAGGAACCTTTATACATAATAATTCTAAATTCAGATTTATTGTGAGTGATTCCATTACCCAAACAATCAGGGGTATTCAGGAATATACTTTGAATTCATAGGATTTCAACCCAATTGAACCAAATGAGGTATTCAGAATCTTTTCCTTCTGCGTTACTTGCGTTTTCAAACATGACCGAAGTATTTTAGATGAAAAAATAGAATCGAAGATTCAAGTCATTTACAATCTATGACTATCGACCGTATTATCAAACAACTCGAGCTACACAACTCTCAAACTGATGCATGTCAACAAGTCAATTCATTATCCTTCCAGTGTATTCACTCTTTAATACCATAATACAGATCCATAGATCATCCCTATAATCATCGCTGAATAGATCTCCTAACTGTCTTTATTTCTTTTCCATGTTTCAACGATATCAGGAATTACGGACGTACTTGATTCATGGTTCATTTAACAATCATGTCTATTCTTGTTACTTCAGAGTTTTCCCGAGTAATTCAGACGTTTCTAAATTCCAAATACATATTGCATTTTCATTCAGTTCAATTTAGTCATATACTAGAGTCATTCTAGTATTCTTGGTTGATTTATCTTACGGATATCCACTACTTACTATAGAATATGCTCTAGCGTTGAGTTGAGTACTTCCAAATTATCATCAATTCAAACTTGAGGAAACAAACAAGCATTTAAGTGGTTCCTATGCCATTCAAGTATTGATATAACACTAATATTGGTTGATCAGCTTAAGTTGCGTTCTATAACCTTTAAGAGCAGTACAATATCCATGTTTATTTGAATTTCTTAAATAATCCAAGACATTTACTTAGTCTAGGACATAAGGGTATTTTGGTCCTTTTTATGCTCAGCGATCTTACATTCATTTCAAAGCTTGAGGATATCCATTTATTCCTGGCTTGGTGATATTATTTAATTATTTCCATTATAGGGGTATTTTGGTCATCTTACAGATCTAGAATATTTCAATCATTTTCTTTCGTCCATTCTTATTATTTAATTCAAACTTATCATTTATGTCAGTCCCTTCGAACTATTTTGACAATATATCAACATCGATAAATTATTATTCTTCATGTACTTACTCAAGTCGGAGATTTACAGGTTAAATGCATTCTCAGATGTTGCTGACGAATTATTAGGAGTTTTTCATACAAAAATAGGATCTCAACAATCAAATCAGTAATTTATCGTTTTAAAAATAAATTCTCATGTTACTTTCTCATTCAGAGTCAACTTGGACTATTTTTACCTCTCAAGGGCATTTTCGTAATTTCTTAACTAGATAATTTCGGTATTAACTCTTAACGAAAATAATTATACTTTTAGAGATCCAATGGTTAATTGCTTTCCCGAACATTCTTTGATCTTGAAATGATTCTTTAACCGACTTCTAGTATCTTGTACAAACCCTCTTGGGTTTAAAAATCGGTTATCCGTATTTCCTAAGCAAAACTAGCATTTCTTATGCACATATGAAATTTTACCGAATCAATGTCTTTTCAGAGTTATTAATCAACTTCTAGGGACAATTCTTGTCATCTTACAATATAAGGGTATTTTCATAATTTTATCCTACTGAAGTATTCTCATAATTTCCCATCCAAGTACCTTTAACATTTAACCTTTGATGATATAAAATATAAGTTACAAATCCAGAGCTGATTTCTTTATCACCAATCACAAACTTGTAATTTAATTCTAACAATTCCTTAATCTCTTATATTAGTTATTCGATTCGTATTCAGTTACATAATTTCTACTACATTCATATCGAGTGTATAAATTATTCAACTCCACAAAAGTGATCAACATTATCTTATTCATGCATTTACCAATATCAACATGTTCCATAAAGCATAAAGAGGTAGTAAAATATTGCCTCGATTTTCATGCAATACTGATCGACCATTAAACTCCATTCAAACGCCCTCGATCTTGAAATCATCTTCCAATATTTCCTCGAATCCATATCAACATAAATTACATAAAAAACGGAGCTTAATTCTGAAAAACGGATCGAATCAGATGATAAATCAGTGAAAAACAGCTTATCGGGTTCGAATTTTGGTGAAACGGACTTCGGAATAAGATTCAGGACATCGAAAACATAAATATGACTTTTTGAAAATCTTGAATTTTCGGTCAAAATCAAAGTCAACGGGTTTGACTGGAAATTTCGAGACATTCGGATCCGAATTTCGAAAAACGGAATGCAGAATCATATTTGGAACGTTGAAAAACATCAGGATAGGTATATTCGGTCAAAGTCAAAGGTAGTTTAATGCCCGGTCAAAGCCGGTCAAAGTTCTGGTCAACTATGGTCAACGCCAATCAACAGTTAACAGTCGATCATTTTACACAAATATCACCCTAACAGAAATTAATTACCAAATTAGCCACATTCTACAAATATTTACCAAACTAACACTCGAAATTTACACAAATAGCACACAAACAAAAATTAATTACAAAATTATCACCCAGATAATGCCCACTCTCGGGGGTGGCGCTTGTGGCGTGTGAATAGTGATACGGTGCTGTAAAATTCTCGGAAAAATTCGTAAAAATTATTTTTAGCGATTTTGAGGCACTTACAAAGCTCGATTCAAAATTTTGAACAGCGGCAGAGAGCTCAATTCCGAAATGTCAGAAACTTTGACGGTCTCACCCCTTCACGCGCCGACGACGACGGAGAAACAGAGAACATCGGTGGATTCGAAATGATGCAAGGAATACGATGGTGCGGGAGGTGTCAAAAGCGGATTGTCGGATCGTCGTTAATCGACCAAAAACCAACTGAAAACGAGTTATTTCCGACGATACTTTCGACTGAAATTAACGACAAACGGCGACGATTCACGATAAAACGTTTGAGGGGTTTTGTTCATCGGTCGACAACGAACACGATGATGGTTTCGGTTTGTCGATCGGAGATTGGAGGACGAATAGATCGATGTTGTAAGGAGGGTTGAGGAGAAGGGGAAAATGGAAAGCATTCTGGGAACTTATAGTGGGAAATGTGGTTTATATTCATCTTATATAAAAAATAGGTAAATCAATAGTTTAGTCATTGAACTTCTTGCACTTCTTAGTCTGCCAATTTTGAAATTTTATAAAATTTAATCTATAATTTCTTTCAAAATACTAATTAAATCTACCACTTTATAATTTTTAAAATTTAATTCCTAAAGTGTTACACTATTTATATTAAATTGTTAACGTAAAACTTTTCCAAAAGAATGTACGTGTCAATGAATTCTTAAAGGTGCTTGTAAAAAAATTCCAATCAAACGATTTAATCCAATAAAAAGCTTCCATGTCCATTAAGTACCTAAGGTTCTGTTTATTTTATTGTAATTGATTTTTTTTAAAAATTTAGTATTTGATTGATAAAAAATAAATGGTCAATCTAATTTATATTTTTAATTAACGAAATTTCTTTTGTATTTTTTAAAAATTAATCTATGAATTAATTTTATGTAAATTGTTTTCTAAACTTTTTACTTAAAAACATAATTACTCAAAACAATACTAATTTATAGATTTAATATTAATATACTATTTTTATTATTATTTTAAATATTAATTATTAAAATACATTTATTAATAATTTTAATAATATTATATTATATTTTTTAATATTTTAATATATTTAATTATATGCTCCCCAAATCATTTCTCAAACCCCAACCCGAAATACCTTTCTGACAACTTCTGGTTCATGGAATCAACCATTTCACCTCATTTTCTGACGATATACAAGTCATCAATTGTCAGCCGAAAACCTTCTCTTTCCTGGCTTATTCGTACGTCGATGGAATCATCGGTGGGAACAACCAAAAGACATGTCTTGCAAGCCCACAACCATTGAAGAAAGACTGTATCATGGAAACCAAAAAGAACCACTTGAGATCGAACTAATCTCGCAAAAGACAGCAACATGGAAGAAGAACAATAGATTGGGAAAATGGGTTGAAGAAGAACATGGTTAAGGAAGATGGAGGGTTCAAATCTTTTATGTTTTTTTTGGATGTGTTTTCTCATCAATTAATCTTGCGAAAGGCGGCAATATGGAAGAAGAAGAAGAGAATGAAAAAATGGGTTCAAGAAGAACCTGGTTAACGAAGGTGGAGGTTGGACGAAACCAAAACAGAGATTGAGATTTAGGTGTTTTAATATTTTAATTATTATTATTATTTTAAATTATATTTAGAACGAAATATTAATAAATTTATCATATTAGAGAAATAATAATAATAATAAAAAAATAATTCACGTTACCATAGAGAGCAGTGGCGGTTCCAGAAATTTAGAAATGGTGGTCCAAAATTTTAATTTTCTTTTCTTAAAAATAATGGGTATGTACAAATTGTAATTTTTTTCTTTTTTTCTTTACACATTAAGTTAAATTTTACCACTTTTTCAAGATAATGGGATGCACTTAACTCTATAGAACTTAGTGTATCCGCCACTACCATAGAGTAACAAAAAAAAATCAATAAATTTAGTGAGTAAATTAAAAAAATTAAAAGTATAATGAATAAAATAAAAGAGATAAGATAGTTCAGTTATTGAATTTGTAATTTATCCTATATATAGTGAAGTGAAAAGGAGATTGAGAAGGAGAAGAAAACAATGGCGTTGAAAAGAGTGGAAGTGGAAAGCTGAGTCAGCGCGGAGACATGGCCTGTCTGTATGTCACCCACCTAAAGGGAAGGCAGACGCGTAAAAGGGTGGCTTACAACTTGGACTCTCTCATCCCTCTTTCATTTTCATTTGTAAACAATCATAAAGCAAGAAGAGGGACCCCTTCCCTTTGAAGTTTGACCCTTAAATGAAGGCCCAGGAAGATAACTCACGCTTTCCTCTCTTCTTCTTCTTCCCCCAAAATCAACTCTAACCCTTTCTTTAAAAACCCCTCTCTACTTTGCTCTTACTTCTTCATTTCCAACTCTCTTCCCTCCTTTCATATAACCTTATTCTTCTCTGCGTTCCCTCCGTCCGGGACTGCTTTTAGGTAACAAGACTTCAACTTTGACTTTGATTCTCACTTCTTTGTCTATTAAAAGTGATTTTATGTATGTTTGATCTGATTTTTTTATGAATTCATGAGTTCTCGTCTGTTGGGGTTTTCTTTTTTGGTAAAAAGTTGTGAATTTTGGGTCTTTTATTTTCTTCTTAGAGTGTTTGAACTATGCTTGAATTTTCGTAGTGTTTGAAATTGAAGTATATGTAATAATTTTTACATATGGTTCCATGAATAGTAGCTTTTTATTAGATTATCAGACTCTGGGTTGTTTTTCTTTCAGGTCCTAGAATGAAAATTTTGTTTCCTTTTGAATTGTATGTAGAAACCATAAAGATTCCTGTGTACTTTGGTCTGGCACAGCTATAGAATGTTTTCTTCTTATTTGATTTTTGCTATGGAGTGAGACACTGAATTCTTGCTGCTATATAAATTATGCAGGGCTTGTTGGGGATGTGTTGTGGTTCAAAAAGTGAACTCGTTTCCTCAAATTTCACAATGGAGGGTGAGCTACAGGAGCAAAAAACTGTTGCTCCATGTAATTGCTCCGTTTTGCTCGAATTGGCTGCCTCTAATGATCTGGTAGCCTTTAAAACCGAAGTAGAAGAGAAAGGTTTGGATCTTGGTGAAGCAAGTTTCTGGTATGGTAGAAAAATCTGGTCGAGAAAGATGGGATTTGAAGAGAGGACACCCTTGATAATCTCTGCCATGTTCGGTACCGTTGATGTTTTGAAATACATCATTGGAAGTGGCAAGATTGATGTGAATGGGGCTTGTGGTACTGATGCAGTTACTGCCCTTCATTGTGCTGTTGCTGGTGGTTCGGATTCTTCGGTTGAGATTATCAAGCTGTTGCTTGATGCATCTGCTGATGTTAATCGTGTTGATGCTAATGGGAACAAACCTATCGATCTGGTTGTGCTGGCTTTAAAGTCTTTGAGTAATTCCAGAAGAAAGGTGATTGAGTTGTTGCTAAAAGGTGAGAATGTAATTGGTGTTAGCGGTCATATTCTTAACCAGAAAGACGAATCTGAAAAGACGGTGCTGCCTCAGTTGGTGAAAGAATCTGAGAAGAAAGAATATCCTGTTGATGTATCACTTCCTGATATCAACAACGGTATCTATGGAACTGATGATTTCAGGATGTATACCTTTAAGGTGAAGCCTTGCTCGAGGGCATACTCCCATGACTGGACTGAGTGCCCTTTTGTTCATCCTGGCGAGAATGCGAGGAGGAGGGACCTAAGGAAGTACCCTTATAGCTGCGTGCCCTGCCCCGAGTTCCGGAAGGGGGCATGCCCTAAGGGTGATGCTTGTGAATATGCTCATGGTATTTTTGAATCTCGGCTGCATCCTGCTCAATATCGAACAAGGCTTTGCAAAGATGAGATTTGGTGCAATCGCAAAATCTGCTTCTTTGCCCACAAACTTGAAGAATTACGTCCCGTGAATGCTTCAACTGGTTCAGCCATGCCTTCGCCGAGGTCTACTGCTATCAATGCAGTGGACGTGGCAAATTTGAGCCCTCTAGCACTTGGTTCATCCTCCTTGCCACTGCCTACTGCTTCAATACCACCCATGTCTCCTTTAGCTGCTTCTTCCTCTCCAAATATCTGGAACTTGTGGCACAACAAAGTTAACCTCACTCCACCTGCCTTGCATCTACCAGGTAGCCGCTTAAAGGCTGCTTTTAATGCCAGAGATTTTGATTTGAAAATGCAATTACATGCCCTTGAGAACCATGCTAGCCAATTGCAACAGCAACAGTTGATGGATGAAATAGCTAGTCTCTCCTCCCCATCTAGCTGGAGAAACGAATACAGTAGGCTTGAGGATTTGAAGCCTACTAATCTCGATGGTGCTTTTGGATCCCTTGATCCATCTCTTCTGTCTCCCTTGAAGGGACTTTCAGTAAAATCTGCAACACCAACCCAGTTGCAATCTCCAACTGGGCTTCAAATTCGCCAAAACATGAACCAGCTCCGAGCAAGCTACCCAATGAACCTTTCATCATCTCCGGTGAGGCAGCCATCAGCATTTGGTTTTGACTCATCTGCTGCAGTGGCTGCAGCAGTAATGAATTCCAGGTCTTCCGGATTTGCAAAACGGAGCCAGAGTTTTATAGACCGTGGGGCAATGACCAGTCGGGCTGGACTTACTGCCACCTCCACAACCATGATGTCTTCAAATATTTCTGATTGGAGTTCCCCTGATGGGAAACTGGATTGGGGCATTCAAGGAGATGAGCTGAACAGGCTTAGGAAGTCTGCTTCTTTCGGATTCCGGAACAACAATCCCACCACAACAGCAACGACAAACATGATGGCATCCAATGCCAATGAGCCAGATGTGTCCTGGGTTCACTTGATCGTGAGAGATGGTGCTTCTACGGGAGAGCAGTTGCAGCAGCAACAACGTTACAGTGTCGGTAAAGGGGTTCAAGAAACACTTCCACCGTGGATGGAGCAAATGTACATAGAACAGGAGCAGATGGCATAAGAAATACCCCTCTGCTCGTATCCATATTCTAACTTATATATCTAATATTCTTGAATTAGGAGGAATATGGTCTTTCGGATTCCGGAACAACAATCCCACCACAACAGCAACGACAAACATGATGGCATCCAATGCCAATGAGCCAGAGTGTCCTGGGTTCACTTGATCGTGAGAGATGGTGCTTCTACGGGAGAGCAGTTGCAGCAGCAACAACGTTACAGTGTCGGTAAAGGGGTTCAAGAAACACTTCCACCGTGGATGGAGCAAATGTACATAGAACAGGAGCAGATGGCATAAGAAATACCCCTCTGCTCGTATCCATATTCTAACTTATATATCTAATATTCTTGAATTAGGAGGAATATGGGATCAAGCAACAAGGAAATTTCTTGAATATTTTTTTAAAATTATTTGTCGTTTCCCATGAAGGGATTGTGGATAAAGTGTTTGTTAGGTACTTTCTTTGACAAAAATCTGTATTCTTTATGTATATTATTTTAATAAGATTACAGATATATTAGGTTCCACTCTACTTCAACCTCATCTCTTACATTTAATGACTTGAAGGGTGTGAAATGAAATTAAAAAATTTAAACAAAAAATACAAATACTAAATTCTTATATTGACTTTTTTATAGGATAAAAATTTTAATTTTAATTTTTTAAAATAAACAATCTATCTCCGTAATTCACATGTCTAACATTTCTTGTAAGTTAAGTCCCTAAAACAAACAGTATACTCAATATAAAGTTCAAAGATAAAATGATTCCTACCCAAGAAAATGTTGAAAAAGGCTCGTACCAACAATCCTCTTGTTTCTTTCTTTCACGTCCCTCTGAACTAAATTGCATCTTTCATGTTCCAACAAGACTCGTACCAACATTTCCTGTAAGTTAAGTCCCAAAAACAAACAGTATACTCATTCACGTCCTATTTCATCTTTCTCATCAAAATTACATCTTTCATTCATGTCTTCCAACAACAAAAACCAGTTAAAAATTCTCTTACCAGCAAATGCAAGATGCAGAGCTGCGGGAACCCGAAACTTTTGCGATGTTTATAAACCAAAACCCAAAGTCTCTGCATCCCCAAATCCTTCCTCCTCCACATCATCATCAACTTCCAATGTCGATACAATATCATCATCGTCATCTTCCTAAGTTACGCTCAGCCCTTGCTCTAAAATCATCGACAGCATCGCTGTGGTGAAGAATTCCAACGACCCTTATCGAGATTTTCAACACGCGATGCTTCAAATGATCGAGGAGAAGCATATATACTCCACGCATGATCTTCAGGAGCTTCTTCGATGCTTTTTGGAGCTGAATTCGCCATGCCACCACCACGTTATTGTCCAGGCTTTCATGGGGATATAGCACCTGGTAATCTCCATGGACCATCACAAAATAATAATGTGAAATTCTCACCAGTGCATGGCGGTTGGTCAATAACTCAAAATCTGGGTGTTATATATATAACATCTTGCTTTTATTGCAACTATAAGCAATGGCTAATTTAATAGCTTTGCATGCTTCATTTTAATTTGTTTATGTGTAATCAATAAGCAATTAATAAGAAAGCTGTAAACTGTTATTTCTTTAATGCAAGTATAGAACTAAAGCGATATTTAAAAGTATAAGATTAATTACTTTTATCCTCTAAAAAATTACATAGTCTGTATATAAGATAATTTTTCATATAATATATCTCATAAAAAGTGGAATGGTGTTATGAACTGCATAACTACACCAATAATCACTCCCCTTCCTTAGAGTTGAAGAATATACTTTGGAATCTTCAATTATACCCAATTCAGTGTGATTTGTAAATTATAACGTTTTCCAAGCATACTGTATCTATGTAACCACATCCGAATACAATTAAAAGATGACATCACTTTATTAGTTCGAATACAATCATTAAAAGATGACATGTGGACTACTGATGAGAAGAGATAAAATGGTATAAAAAGTTCAAAAAAATTCGCGGTAGCAATCATTAATTAAAATAGAAAAATTAACATCAGTGATGATTTTGTCAAAACCAATAGCCTGGTGACCAAATTAGAATATTACGTAATAGTTTGGTGACTAATGGTATAATTTATTCTTTTTGTTATGGTTTTATTAAATTTGAATAAGGTTTGGTGACTAATGCCTAAATCCCCCACCAAATGGCCCACTTTTATTAGATAACCCTTTTGACTGAAAGAGGCAGAAGGATAAAACCTTAATTTTGGGAAAAAATAATTATGGCTACTTCTACTATAAAAATATTAAAATGATACTAGGTTAAGGTCAATTACGGAAAATTCATTAAATTACATAAATTATTACACCTTCATGATATTTATCATAATTACGTAAAATATTATAATTACAATAAAATATTAATATACGTAATTATTATAATTTTTTACCTTTACTTAGAATTAAATTCTATTAACGTTTTTATTTTATGTTTTTTTCTATATATATTAAGGGATTATATCTCAACATTTATGTCCAATTATATGTTCAAGCATATTAGCTTTCACAAGACTATTGGATTTTCCACCGTCCTTGACGCTGAGCTCTGGGGAATCTACAAGAGCCTTAATCTTGTATGGGGCTTACGGGTTTGAACGTGTTTAATGTCAGACTGACAATGCAGAAGCTTTCAAGCTGATCACCTCCCCTACAACAACGTCCAACTCCCTCTCGCTTGTTCTCGCCATTGCTCGATCCTACTCAAAGCCTTAGATGTTGGACTTTGTCCTAATTAGACGTGAAGCAAGCTTTGCCTCCGATTCTCTCGCCAAGAAGCAATCCAATCCCAACGGCTTGCTTCATATCTTCTCCGACATGTCACCTTGCTTGTCAGGGCCGGTCCAATGAGTTTTAATGCCCTGGGCGAGATAATAATTTTATGCCCTTCCATCGATGATTATGCACCGTCTGCACCGAGAAGACCATAAACTTCCATTAATTTTTTTGGATTTTCGAAGGGAGAATTGATTAAGCTCCTTACAATTCTGCTCATAAGCATCACCAAACAAGAAAAGAGAAACAATATTTTCATCTAAGCACCCAATTTTCCATATGGAATAGCTCTGCCCGATTGAACTAGTCTTTGGAGCTCCCTTTTCAGTCAACACTCCTATGGTTGCCCAACAACCGTAAAGGGTGTCTCCCTTCAACAAATTCCTGCAAAGAGCCCAAAAATATATTGTCATCTGCCTGATGAGGTGTATGTATAGCAATGCTTTATCAAGGCCTAGCAAGTAATAATATAGGTAAGCCAAACTTCAAGGGAACTTAAATATATATATATATATATATATATATATCAATAAAACCATAATTGACAAGCAAGAGTATAATTGCATACTTTATAGTTGATAGTCGAAAAAAATCCAATATCCAACAACCGCTCACTGAGTTCTGCAGGATTGACCAATTGCTTCCTATCAAACAGAAGAAAATGTAACAATCAAGGCTTTGCTATTTGCCACTTGCCACTTAAGAATTAGTGGAACCTAAGTTAAAGTGTTTGAACTTGGTCTTACCTTATACGCAAACTTGAAAACTTATCAACTTGAATATCATTTTAACTTTGTGGCTTCGACTTCGCATGTCTCTCAACTGGGTTGGGTTCATAATCAAGGCAATCTTCGACAAAATTCTTAAAAACAGACAAGTCTGATTTCCCTCTTTGCCTGGGCGATCCATCATCTAATAGGTACCCTAAAAATTTAGCCCGAACAACTTGTAAAACCGAGAGATACCCATTATCAGACTCGAAAGAAAGAACAAAAATAACCGAAATCCATACATAAAGAAAGTAAAGACAAAAGAAAATAGGGAAATTGCAGAACCAGAAACCCAAATTCTAACTATAGAGAAATAATAGATACACAGAACGGGTTTTTAATGAGCGAATCCAAAATAAAGCCGAAGCAGCTATGAGATTTTACCTGGAGAATGAGGAAACCCATTTGGTGTAATGTGCGAATCCAAATAATTACCAATACATGTGTCAGATGGGCTTTATTTTGGAAAGCCAAATGGGTTTCCCCATTTTCAAACAATTTCATAGCTTCCTTCACTCAACACTTCATTCCCTGATTCTCCAATTCAATTAAGTGGTGAGAAAAGAACAAGTGGGGGAATTGAACAAGGGTTTGACTCGGCTGATGTCGAGTTGAATGGTGAACCAAATCATTACCAACAAAACCAAAGTCGACAGCACATTTCTTTGTCCAAATCAGCTTGCAGTAACACGTACATGCTGCCCATCTTTATCTTCTAGAAAATGATGCTCCTACATGTTGCCCTGGGCCGTCGCCCATCTGGCACATGTATAAGGTCGGCCCTGTTGTTTGCTAATGTTCTTATATCAGAGACTTTGCATGATCCTCCCCATTTGAGAGATCACAGTTTTATGGTGGAGAGGCCTAGCATCCTTTCTATTAAAAATAAATAAATAAATTGAATAACATGCATCTTCTTTATTAATGTCGACAATTTTACTTATAAATTATATATGTATATATATGAAATAAAACTACGTCAGTGCCTATATGATATTGACATTTTTTATGTGCATGACCTAATTAAGAAAAAAAAATCTAAATTGACTTGTTCCTCACGTAAGATCGCAAAATATATTATTTTTATAAATTCATTTTCGTAATCTTTGTGTCCATTTTTATTTTTTCATGGGATTTATATATCCAAATAAGAAAATTAATAAACCATATCGTTTATATAATGAATCAATGTAGAATAATTTATGAACGCACAATAAGATATTGAATAATATTCCACCATGAATATTTATTTAATTTATTCTAGAAAAATGTATATATGTTCTCTCTGTTGCTTAAAGTATTTTTATATTTATCTACTTTTATTTTAAGAATAAATCTTAAAGGCGCGTGAATTTTGATTTAATTTATAATATAATAGATGAATCTTAACTCAGCACAATTATATATATTAAAATTATATTTATTTAGTTGGATAAACACCCAAAATATAAACATAAAAAGATACATGTTATCCCAATAAAAATGTTTATAGTTTGCGAAAATTAAAATAAAATAAAATATTACGTGTATAATTACATAAAACTGAAATTTATATATTACATTGTACATTAAATTAAAATTTATATGTATGCAGGTGCGAGTCTTTTGTCCTTGAGCAATTTATATTTGTTCTTTCCGGGGCAAATAAGAACCCTATTACAACTAACCTATCGTAGCGTCCACATGGGCTAATCCCACCCACTTTTACCCTAATATATATTAATTTTCAGCTCAAATTGACGTTAATTACATAATTTTAATAAAAAATGATGAATTTAGAACATAATGAATAGTCGAATGATCATTTTGTAACTTTTAATAGTCGAGAGATTCAACAAAATAATTTTCTATAATGAATGAATCATTTTATAACTTTTAATAATCGATAATTCAACAAAACTGTATCATATAATCAATAGATCATTTATATATTTTATCATAAAAAGAAACTATTGCTTTTGTTTCCCCCTATTATAAAATGTGGTTATTCTATATCTGTAACATCACTTTTATCAAATGTGTTGGACATATATTAAAATCAACTAATCTTTATAAGCACTCGTTAATCCATATAAAATAATTGTTAACACAAATTTTGCTGTCAAAGATTATATTCCAAAACACCTACTACAATAGCACAATTTCCCTTAGAACAAGGCAGCAGGCTGCCACTCCCTGCAAAAAAGCTAGGAATAATTTCTTGGATTCATAATACAAAAATCATATCACCGTGCTGCTGCCTGTCCACTGTCTTCCCTACCATTTATCGTTTAACCATCGTTCTTATTTTTTAATTATTGCACGGACAGCAATGAGAAAGTGGTGAATAAAAAAGTTACATTTAAATTAGTGGGTATCTTTTTTTAATAAAAGTGTAACTATTTTTAAATTTATATTTTTCAGATATCTAGTAATACGGTGATTTTCCCGGTATATCATCGGTAATCGGTATTATTACTGATCTAACACCGGTCAGATTATATTTCTCGATCTAACACCCTTAGCAGGAAAGCGCGCCCCCTGCACCGCGTTATATGCTGATTTGGCGCCACGTGGGTATAGCGCGCCCCCTGCCCCGCGATATACGGTGATCTGGCGTCACGTGGGTATAGCGCGCCCCCTGATCCGCGCTATACCTGGATATCTGACACGTGGGGTATAGCGCAGTGCAGGGGGCGCGCTATACCCCTAAATGTCCAACCCTTCACGTCCCCATCCTCCCTATAAATACCCCCATCCTTAATCACTTTTATCACACCAAATTCTCTAAATTTCTCTCAAATACTCTCTTTTTAAGGTATATTTTATAATATTTTTACTATTATGTTTTACTTTATTTAATATGTTACTATAATCTTTTGCAGATATATAATGGAAGGCAATCTACTTCGCTCGGATGGAAATCATATATCTCTACACTTTGCTGATACGATAATATTTTAACGTTTTAATTTAATTTAAATTATTAGTAATATTTAGTTGATTTATTTAATGCATGATTATTAGATTAAGAATTAAATATCTCGACACTTTGCTGATACGGTAACATTTTAACGTTTTAATTTAATTTAAATTATTAGTAATAATTAGTTGATTCATTTAATGCATGATTATTATATTAAGAATTAATTTTTGTAATTATTTATTTTTAGGAGAAGGACCGTGTATTAGATCCTTTTATTAGGAATCTTAAGTTAGTGATACCCAGTCGTGTCTTGCCGTATTTAGTAGAGGCTGGATTCGGTTACATAGGTAGATATCAGGGTCATTGTAAGATAGAGCCAGACCTGATTTCTGCCTTAGTAGAGCGGTGGAGGCCGGAGACCCACACATTCTATCTTCCGTGCGGAGAGTGCACGATCACGCTTGAGGATGTTTCTATACACCTGGGGCTTCCGGTGGATGGAGATGTGATATCAGGGATAGCTTCCGGTTCTTGGACTACTTTGTGTCGGGATAGTCTAGGACGTGTCCCGGAAAATTTTATCGGAGGCAGGATACCGTTAAATTAGTTAGATGCCAATTTCCGGGAGTTGAGCTCAGACGCCTCTGAGGACGAGGTTAAGATGTATGCACGGGCATGCATACTGCAGCTGATAGGAGGGTTGCTGATGTCGGACAAATCGCGCAACCTAGTTCACTGCATGTGGTTGCGACATCTTAGCGACTTTCGTCTCGCCGGATCATTCAGTTGGGGCTCGGTAGTTTTGGCTTTGCTGTACAGGGAGATGTGTGGAGCCACTAACTACAGGCGTAATGCTATCGGCGGATGTCTCCTGCTGCTGCAGTCTTGGGCATGGTATTGATTGCCCTTTTTATGTCCCGTTGTGAAGAACCCATTCATATTTCCACTACTTCTGAGGTAATTATAAACCTGATTTTGTATATTAATAATTTTATACAGCGTATAACAAATTTTTTCCTTGAATAGGTGGTCTACTGATAGGAAAAATCATCAGGAGCTATATGATGATTTAGAAAAAATTAGGGTGCTAATCGATCAGAAGGCTGGCACACATGTATGAATTTTAATGTTTAAAAATCGATTTTAGATTATAGTTATATAATTAGATTATTATTTTGATAAAAATTATATATTATTTGTTTTAGTTTGAATGGGTGCCATATTCTACTGATGATGTGAGGGCGGTGATCCCACATGAGTTGAGGGCCATCAGATGTTTGGATGGCGATGGTCCCTCTGATATGTTATGCGACCGTCGAGTGGCGCTCCACTGATCGCGTGCTCTGGCAGTTTGGTTGTTTTCAACCAATTCCGGAAGCACCTCGCAATATGGACGAGTTACATAGCTTAGATAGACGCGGCAAGACATATACAGATTGGCTGGTGAGGCATCATGGGTGGGTCGTGTTGTGGGAGGATCGACATCGGCGCCTTCCCCGTAGAGAGCCCATTTTTTTTGACCTCTTGATGTATGCTGAGGATTATTATAAGTGGTTCAACAGTAACGGGAAACCGTTTCTACTACCAAAGGATGCACGAGGGCAGACCTTTCCACGACGTCTACAGAGACGTTCACCGACATAACACCATCGTCCCCTGACTCGTGGACAGAGAGCAGGTGCTTCCGGTTCATCCTCAGCTGCACCAGCAGAACCTTCCCAGCAGCCACCGCAACCATATATGATGTCGCAGCCATATATGATGTCGCAGTCATATATGATGCCGCCATCGCCTTTCCATTACCAGATGTCGTCGCCTTCACCTGGTTTTATGACCCCACCACTGCCACCGTCACAGATGACCCCTCCTGGAGGCTATTACGGGTCTATGTTTGTAGATCTGACTTGGGGTTCATATGTTGGATATTTGACAGGTTCATCCTCATCACCCATGGCCGCAGCACAGATACCTCCTGTACAGTTTTCACACTCAGCGATGTCTGGGTTTTCCCAGTTTTCGTATGCCGGTGGGATAGTCAGTCATACACCTCCAGGGTCCTTATTCTATGGAGGTGCTTCATCGTCATCAGCTCCTCATCAACCTGATGTACCTGCTCAGGACGACGACGACGACAATGGTGACGACGACGACGATGATGATAGCGTGGAGTCAGAACCAGTGATACGAAGAAATCCTCCTCGAGACCGACAGCCACCGCCATGCGGAACACATTCACGACGCAGACATCAATAGATTTTTTTTATATTTATATTTACTTTATTTTGTTTAATTGTAATTTTGTATTATTTCTCATTTAATACTTACTTTATTTTGTTAAATTTGTTGGATTTTTTTAAAATATATTTTAGTTAATTTTGTTTATTACCATTTAATATCAGTTATTGTAATTTGGTTATCATTTACCATTTAATTCTTATTGTAAGTTTGTTGTATTTAAATATCAAATTGTTATTAGTTTGATAAAATTTAATAATTGTGTTTGTTTTTTTTAATCTTCATCAGCGATTATCGAATGACATTAACTTGAAGTAAATGCAAATTAAAATACAAGAATTATTATTTGATAAACAAATACATCATTTCCTCATCAATTGTTACTTGATGACAACAGAAGTGGACATGTTTTTCTAGTGTGTCCTGGGTTTCTACAATGGCCACATCTTCTGTCTTGTCTAGATCTTTCTCGAATATCCATATCATAATGAATTCGATTGGATTTTGAACGACCACGCTCCCTCAATAAACTCGGATTTGGTACAATCGGAAACCAATCTTGAACCTCATCAGGGTCTTTGTCATTACCTATAGGGGGAAACTCAAATTCGTATACCTTAAAAACTTCAGATAGTATGTATACGGGATCCACAAAATGGTTATAGTCTTGACGTGTATGCGAGCAAGCTGCTATCACATGAGAGAATATCGATATTGAGATCGAAAAAGCTCGCAGTCGAATGCCTCCCCCTGGAGCTTGAAGCCATCGTGTCAAATGGAAACTGCACAGATGGTTGCGTCGATGGCAACTCCATATTAAGGTCAAAGGGATTTGCAGATGAATGCCTTCCCTTTGAACTGGACGCGGTGTTGCCATACGTATTGTTCGTGGACCCACCTCGGTACATATCGTAAGGAGTTGCGGATGAATGTCTCCTCATTATGGCATTAAAATCATTACACATTATTGTAGTCGGGCTGTCAACTTGTTCAGCCAGCCCATAGTGTGAGCTTAAAGATTGACCCCGAACAGCACGCACTTGAACAAAATGTGCATACATCTCAATAGCGGCGTCTAAATAATTACTTTGAGCTTCAACCATCATTTGAACATCATCATTGTTCGAAAGTTCGAACGCTGTATAAGTTAATGGCAACATTGATGTTGGAAATCTGTACTGCAACGACGACATTCTTCTGTTACTTCCAACATGAATCTTCCTCGAAATCTTCGTTATTAGCTCCTCAAGAGTTATGTTTCTCTTGAATGATATTTTAACACGCTCATTTGATACGAAAACAACGCCGGTTTCATCTTCTCGAATTTCACCATCATAATAAACAATAGCTGAAAGTCGCGCCATTCTTTGAGTTTAAAAGTACGACAATATTATATCTGCAAAAAAAAACTTAAACAAACCTGATTAAATAAATTATATATGAACAAAAATAAAACACAATAAATTTTTTACACATCAATGTAAATAATTTAAATAATATAATTTTATATTATTACCTGCACCGCAAAACTATTTCGACGTATGCTACAGCTTTTCAATTTCACAAACATAAAAATTAATTGAAAATAATTAGTATAATATTTTTTCAAATAATGATAATAAACAATAAGTATAATTAAAAAATTATAACAAAATTACCTTATAACGAAAAATCACACGAGCTTTTAAATCAAATTTGAGAAGATTGCGAGAATTATTACTCGTTGACGGAATTGTTGTATTAATTTATAAGAGAGGAGAGATACGAGGAGATGTGAGCCGGAGGAGTGTATTTATAAGCATATAAGGCGCGGTACCTGCACCGCGCTATATGTAATTATTCAGATAAAAGATATAGCGCGGATCAGGGATCGCGTAAAATATAATTTTGGTACGGCATATAGCACGACCCCTGATCCGCGCTATACCCCTACGTAGCGTATAGCGTATATCAGGGGGCGCGCTATACCCCACGTGTAACCCAGTCAGCGTATAACGCGGTTCAGGGGGCGCGCTATACTCCACGTGGCACCAAATCATCGTATAGCGCGGTGCAGGGGGCGCGCTTTCCTGCTAAGGGTGTTAGATCGGGAAATATAGTCTGACCGGCGTTAGATCGGTAATAATACCGATCACCGGTGATATACTGGGAAAATCGCCTAGTAATACTAACATTATATATAATTGACCGCAGACTAGCCATGTGCAATATCTGTCCTTTCTAAGGATATGAAAAGAGATGATTGAAGAAGACATTGGAAATCAAAGTATAATTACTTATAACAACATTTTCTATTACAAATTTTTTTAACAAAATAATTGTTGAAATTTGTTGAATAACACGTTTGGGAGTTTCTAGTAAAGTTTTTCTTAGGGGTTGTTTGTTTACCTCTTAATTAAATCATTCAGATCTGAACGTTGAATCGAACCGATTCAGCGCGTTTGGTTCGCATAATTTCTTCGCTCTTAATGATTTAGAGTTGTTGACCGATTCAGACTTAAAACTCATGCCTAATCATTCAGACGCACGCTAATACCCTTTTTCTCCCTATCTCTTTATCGTTTACTTTCGCTCATGAGCAACAACTAATCTTCCCACTCCTTCTCGAGGTAATTTGAATTATGCTATCCTTTTGGACTTTGTTTTTAATTGTCTCAGTTATTGGTTTTTCTCTCTTATTCCTTTCTGAAATTTGCTGGAGCTGAATTTTCCATTGTTTGATATGTTTCTTTGGCTACTCTTTTTGACCCTTTTCCCCCTTTTCTTTTTAGGGATTTGGTTTAGTTCTTGTTTTGACAATCACTTTGCTTGCCGCTGGTTCTCAACAATCCCGTTTCTAAGATAATGTTCTCTTTAGTTTATTTTTTTCTTTGATGGAGCCTTTTTAATTTTTATATCTTATGTCCTTCTTAAAGAACATGTTACCTTTGCCCGACTGTTTCTTTGGTTGTGTTCAGAAATTTAGTGAAGGGTTTTGATTTTTTGATGCTTGGAAATGGGTTTGATGAATTTGGGATCTCTCTATTTGTATCAATGTTTAGCTTTGATGAATTGTCGGGGTTTTTTTATCATACATGTTGGAATTAATTCATGCAACTTGAATGATATAGCTATCGTTTGCTTGCGACCGGCTTCAACCATTTGCTGCTCATCTGCTCTCCTTCCGCTCATTTCTGCCAACAGTCGGTTGCTACAACTACTACCCTTTGGCCTTTGTTTCCGTTTTTCTGCTCACTGCTACTGTAACATCGACAATACCGGGTTAGTGACAAAATTGTAAAGTTTCTGAATTTGGTGACTAAAGTAGAAGAATGAAATAGTTCAATGATTATTGGATATATATGATGAAGGTTATTTAGTAATTATTAAAGGAAATAAAGGGTAAAAGGGTCAATTGACCAAGAAATGAATTAAAAATGGATTGGTAAGGATAATACACGTGGAAAGGGAGAGAATTCTCCAGAGTTCTCTTCTCCTTTCTTCTTCTTCTTCTTCATGTGGACGCCAAGAGCAAAGGTAAGTTTGATTTAGCTGTTGATTTCTTGAAAGTTTTAAGTTGGATTTGAGTCTTTGGGGGTTATATAAGCTTAAAGAAAGCTTATATAAGTTTAAAACACCAAAGAGAGAGAATTAGAAAGGAACTTCTATTAATGGGTTTATAAATGAACTTTTATTATAAAAAGGTTTTTGAAGTTCCAAGGATGAATTTGACTTGTCAAGGGTTTAATTAAGAAGTTAGAAGCAATAGAATTGATTTTGGAACATGTTGAAAATTTAGTGTAATTCTTTAATTACATATGAAGAATATGATTTTGATGTTAAGGAGGTGATTAATGAATAGAAATGAGTTTGAATATGTGTATGTGAGTTGAGAACATGATAGGGGAATGAAAGATGAAGCATTTAAGTTGATTTGAGTAGATTTTCGGATTAAAATTGAATTCTGAGCTATATGCATCGATGCACATTCAAGGTGCACCGATGCATCAAGGGTAAATCTCTAGAAATTGTTCAGTGTGTATCGATGCACAGGAAGTGCATCGAAGCACCCATTAAAATAGAAACATCGAATGCGATTGGTGCATCGATGCATAAGGAGTGCATCGATGCATCCCCTAAAATACGAACATCGAATGGGATTTATGCACCGATGCATAGATAGTGCATCGATGCACCCGTCTAGGGATACATCGATACATGGGGGTGCATCGATACATGGGGTATTTCATCGATGCATGCTTCTATTAAAAGTTGAAAATAGCTTTCTTTTTATCCTTTGGAGTGGTAGTTTAGAATATATCAATTGGATACTGATATGTATCAATGTATGATTATGTAGATATCGAGCATTAACAAGTTCCGGAACGATTATCAAGTTAAGATTCGATCGGAAGAAAAGAAATCATAAAAGTGGATCGAACTTAGTGAGGACAAGGTGAGTGCATATGCATTAGTATATGATATGTGGGGAAAAGACTCGCGATGAGTCTACTCCCAATATTTGATTACATGATTTTATGAATGTTAATATGGGTGATATGATTATTATTTATGCATGAATATAGTCATAGGTGTTACATGTGATCTTATGTGCAACGGGTATAGGTAATGGTATGATGATAAGGTATCAATTATATGAATTAGATTTAAGTGAATAAATGAAAAGTGAGATAAACTAAGTATGGTTGATTTAAATGATAACATAAGATATTAAGTAAATGAACATATGAGAAACTGAACTATATGACTACATGAGAAAGATATGAGCCATATGACATGTTATATGTGAACATGAGAAAACAAAGTATAAGATATGAGCTATGTGAATACATGTTAGTGAAAGAAGCTATGTGACCTAATATAAATAATATATGTGATTACATAAGTTATATGATATAAACATGTGATATAAGATATAAACTAAAGAATTATAGAATATGAGATAAGACAGACATATGTGGTTATAAGAAACATGATATGAAAAATAGGAGAAAAGGAAATTGTAATATGTGAAAGTGAACTATATATATATATATATATATAGGAATATGAGAAATGATATAAGCTATATGACATGATCTATATGATTATATGAATATGCAATATGTGATACATGTGATATGATATGAAATATATGGTTACATATACATGTGGCATGTGATAGAAGAGAAAGAACAAGTGATATGAAATGTTATAGATGATAATGCCCATATTATGTGATATAAGAGCTAGGGGTATAGTTGGCATGCCAAGAGGCGAGGGTTTACCTATGTTCTACGGAACATATGAACAGTTTTACCTATGTCTTTCGAGACATATGGACAGTATACCTATGTTCTAAAGAACATATGGACAGATTACCTAGGTTCTTTGGGACCTATGGACAGTTGTCGAGGTTCTTTATGACCTCTGGATAGTTACTGAGGTCTTTGTGACCTCTGGATAGGTCCTTCGGGACATTTATATGAGCTGCAGTGACAACATAGTGGTGCAAAACCTCAATAGACTCACATATCTACAGTTCTCACAAGTGCATATGGGCTAATAAGAGATAACATTGAATGTAATATATGTGATGTATATATGTGTTTTGTGATATGAATTATATGATATGATATATGTGTGTTAGTGATTATTGTATATGCTATAAGATATATTATATGAAATTAATTGATCATATAAACAAGAGAATAGAAATATGAAAGGTGATAATATGATAATGATAGGAAAGAAGATAATTATATGTATGTGTGAATATATATATATATATATATATATATATATATATATATGAATATATGAAAGGTGCATAGTAGGAATTATTATATGTATATGTGAGTGTGATGCTTGTATGTGATATGTTAGTAGAAATTATTCAAGCATGATTACGAGTTAGAGTTTTATTATATGTTTTATGTCTCACTAAGTCAACGACTTAGCGTGTGATTGTTTCACATGTATGTTACAGAAGTGAGAAGAGTAAAGAGCTAAGAGGAGCAAGACATGTCAGTATTTTCCTTACAAAGTTTCAGATCAGAAAATAGATGATTTAAATGTGTTTGGTTAATCTGAATATAGTTGGCATGTACTAATTGAGTGAGTTGTATAGGCTCTGATCGATTTTTTGTTATTTTGGTCAATTTATGTAAATAAACAACTTTTATTTTAATGAAAGTTTTGAATTTTCTTTGAATTTTGTCAAGAGTTAAAGTTTGAAAAGTCAATGTGACACCTCAGACTCGTATTCGGGTCGGATACAGGTTGAGGGTGTTACATTTAATGGTATCAGAGCTAAGGTTTAGCCGATTCTAGGCTTAAACCGAAGTCAAATAAGGTTTAAAAATGTGTACATGCCAACTAAAAGTAAAAATTTCTGATCTGATAGTGTAAGGAGTATGTTGTCTTGCTAATAAAATAAGATTTGTAGGATATAGTAGAAATTTATTATAGAAATTATCGAAGTGAATCGATAGTTGACAAATCTGATGGTGATAGCAATTCACCTGCCCTGGCCAGGCAGGATGAAGAGCAGAAACCTCAGAAAGTGTCTTATAAGATTAAAGGTTGATTTCAGAAAGTTGAAATCATATCTGAATAATGATAGAAACTTTTTCACAGTTTTGAATCGTAAAAGCGATATGAAGTAGTTTTATTATTTCATGGATAAGATAGAATATGGTGAACAAGTGTCACCATAAGAGCGTTAAAAGATCAAATGATGCAGTAAGAATTGGTAGAAGAGTTCAAGGATGAGTGTATCAGTGACAAGCGTATAAAATGTATAAAGTCAGAGCTTATGAGTTCGAAACGAAAGGATAGCATTGTGTATAAGCAAGAGTGTTTATATGATAAGGGTTTGCAGTTAAGACGAAAATAGTTAGCGTTGGCTAACCAGAGTACGTGATAAAAATGTACTGGAATTATAAGATTATAAGATATTGTCAGGATATGATAACCAAATATGAAATGGATTTGGATACAGTTATATATTTGGAACATGATAATGTGGTATAGTAAAGAAAATAAGGATTTGTATATTTGAGTAAAGCTGAGGATTGATAAGAAGAGTTTGAGAATGTGTATATCGATGATCAGATTATAAGACAAAGGAAGTCAGAATGTTGAGTTTGAGCAACAGAAATTTCAGGATGTATGCGAATAGAGATGAAATTGATAAGTTGAGTAAGCGAATTTTGAGATAATTTCGATTGAAAATGATGTATATGATTGGTAGAATAGGGCTTGTGGCCTAGATTAAACAGAAGTTATTATATAGCTGTCAGAGTAAAGGTGCTAGAGTTATAAGATTGAAGGAAAAGATAAAGTTGAGTTAATCAAATATGATATGAATCTGGATGTGGTTATGTATTTTGATCATACAGATATGATGTAGGCAAAGAGATAAGCATTGGTATGTTTTAAAAAGTGGCTTTAAAGAAGAAAATACAAATACAAGAGATGATAAAGAATAAAGTTCTGTATAAGAATAAAGTTCTGTATAAGAAATAGGGATATCAAAGTTATGAGGATGCAATGAAGATTGTTACACAGAGATGAGTATAGGTGATAAGACAAGAGTATGTGAACATGAAAGGAAAGATATGATTTGTGTATAAGGAATAAATAAAGGAAGAATGGAATAAAGAAATGAAAGGGATTGAGTTAAAGGATCAGATACGATAAAGGTTATATGGAATGTAGATGATAATTTTGATATAGAAGTAAGAAAAGTGTGCAAGGTGATGTGAATAGATTCTTTAAAAGTGTATGTTGAATCATATTTAAAGAATATTTAAGGTCGTGTTTTTTGGTTAAATGATGATGGAAAACGAATTTGGTTATTATTATAAGGTAGTTAGAGATGGATTTAGGTTGTTGATTGATGAAAATTGATTGAAGTTACTGGTTGCTGTTTAAATGATAAGTGACATGATATGAATATATATAAAGGAAAAAGGCAATTGAAAAGCTAAAGGATTGAAAAGTAAGTTTCTGATGATGACAAGAAAGATTAATTTAATGAAATAACATGAGAACTTTAGAAGATATGTTTCTATCAAGATGTCCAGTGAAAATTCGAGGACGAATTTTCTTAAAAAGGAGGGGAGATTTGTAACATCCACAATACCGGGTTAGTGACCAAATTGTAAAGTTTTAGAATTTGGTGACTAAAGTAGAAGAATAAAATAGTTCAATGATTATTGGATATATATGATGAAGGTTATTTAGTAATTATTAAAGGAAATAAAGGGCAAAAGGGTCAATTGACCAAGAAATGAATTAAAAATGGGATTGGTAAGGATAAATACACGTGGAAAGGGAGAGAATTCTCCAGAGTTCTCTTCTCCTTTCTTCTTCTTCTTCTTCATGTGGACGCCAAGAGCAAAGGTAAGTTTGAATTAGCTGTTAATTTCTTGAAAGTTTTAATTTGGATTTGAGTCTTTGGGGGTTATATAAGCTTAAAGAAAACTTATATAAATTTAAAACACCAAAGAGAGAGAATTAGAAAGGAATTTCTATTAATGGGTTTATAAATGAACTTTTTATTATAAAAAGGTTTTTGAATTTCCAAGGATGAATTTAACTTGTCAAGTGTTTAATTAAGAAGTTAGAAGCAATAGAATTGATTTTGGAACATGTTGAAAATTTAGTGTAATTATTTAATTACATATGGAGAATATGATTTTGATGTTAAGGAGGTGATTAATGAATAGAAATGAGCTTGAATATGTGTATGTGAGTTGAGAACATGATAGGGGAATGAAAGATGAAGCATTTGAGTTGATTTGAGTAGATTTTCAGGATTAAAATTGAATTCTGAGCTATGTGCATCGATGCACATTCAAGGTGCACCGATGCATCAAGGGTAAATCTCTAGAAATTGTTCGGTGTGTATCGATGCACAGGAAGTGCATCGATGCACCCATTAAAATAGAAACATCGAATGCGATTGGTGCATCGATGCATAAGGAGTGCATCGATGCATCCCCTAAAATACAAACATCGAATGTGATTTATGCACCGATGCATAGATAGTGCATCGATGCACCTGTCTAGGGATACATCGATATATGGGGTATTTCATCGATGCATGCTTCTATTAAAAGTTTAAAATACCTTTCTTTTTATCCTTTGGAGTGATAGTTTAGAATATATCAATTGGATACTGATATGTATCAATGTATGATTATATAGATATCGAACATTAACAAGTTCCGGAACGATTATCAAGTTAAGATTCGATCGGAAGAAAAGAAATCATAAAAGTGGATCGAACTTAGTGAGGACAAAGTGAGTGCATATGAATTAGTATATGATGTGTGGGGAAAAGACTCGCGATGAGTTTACTCCCAATATTTGATTACATGATTTTATGAATGTTAATATGGGTGATATGATTATTATTTATGCATGAATATAGTCATAGGTGTTACATGTGATCTTATGTGCAACAGATATAGGTAATGGTATGATGATAAGGTATCAATTATATGAATTAGATTTAAGTGAATAAATGAAAAGTGAGATAAACTAAGTATGGTTGATCTAAATGATAACATAAGATATTAAGTAAATGAACATATGAGAAACTGAACTATATGACTGCATGAGAAAGATATGAGCCATATGACATGTTATATGTGAACATGAGAAAACAAAGTATAAGATATGAGATATGTGAATACATGTTAGTGAAAGAAGCTATGTGAACTAATATAAATAGTATATGTGATTACATAAGTTATATGATATAAACATATGATATAAGATATAAGCTAAAGAATTATAGGATATGAGATAAGACAGACATATGTGGTTATAAGACACATGATATGAAAAATAGGAGAAAAGGAAATTGTAATATGTGAAAGTGAACTATATATATATAGGAATATGAGAAATGATATAAGCTATATGACATGATCTATATGATTACATGAATATGCAATATGTGATACATGTGATATGATATGAAATATATGGTTACACATATTTGTGGTATATGATAGAAAAGAAAGAACAAGTGATATGAAATGCTATAGATGATAATGCCCATGTTATGTGATATGAGAGCTAGGGGTATAGTTGGCATGCCAAGAGTCGAGGGTTTACCTATGTTCTACGGAACATATGGACAGTTTTACATATGTCTTTCGAGACATATGGACAGTATACCTATGTTCTAAAGAACATATGGACAGTTTACCTAGGTTCTTTGGGACCTATGGACAGTTTCCGAGGTTCTTTATGACCTCTGGATAGTTACCGGGGTCTTTGTGACCTCTGGATAGGTCATTCGGGACATTTATATGAGCTGTGGTGACAACATAGTGGTGCACAACCTCAATAGACTCACATATCTACAGTTCTCATAGGTGCACATGGGCTAATAAGAGATAACATTGAATGTAATATATGTGATATATATATATGTGTTTTTAAATATGAATTATAGGATATGATATATGTGTGTTAGTGATTATTGTATATGCTATAAGATATATGATATGAACTTAATTGATCATATAAACAAGAGAATAGAAATATGAAAGGTGATAATATGATAATGATATGAAAGAAGATAATTATATGTATGCGTGGATTATATATATATAGATGAATATATGAAAGGTGCATAGTAGGAATTATTATATGTATATGTGGGTGTGATGCATGTATGTGATATGTTAGTAGAAATTGTTCAAGCATGATTACGAGTTAGAGTTTTATTATATGTTTTATGCCTCACTAAGTCAACGACTTAGCGTGTGATTGTTTCACACGTAGGTTACAGAAGTGAGAAGAGTAAAGAGTTAAGAGGAGCAAGACAGGTCAGTATTTTCCTTACAAAGTTTCAGATCAGAAAATAGATGATTTAAATGTGTTTGGTTAATCTGAATATAGTTGGCATGTACTAATTGAGTGAGTTGTATAGGCTCTGATCGATTTTTGGTTATTTTGGTCAATTTATGTAAATAAACAACTTTTATTTTATTGAAAGTTTTGAATTTTCTTTGAATTTTGTCAAGAGTCAAAGTTTGAAAAGTCAGTGTGACACCTCAGACTCGTATTCGGGTCGGATACGAGTTGAGGGTGTTACAGCTACTGGTGTTTAGTTACACATGGATTTCTCTCCTTCTTTTGCTATTAAGCATTGTTTTGTACCAACTGCCATTGATGTAAGCCAAGGGAAAGACATCAAACTTACATGTAAAAAGGACTTATATATACTATGAGTGCAATAAGTTTCATTGCAAAATAAGGGAGAAAAATTGGTATAATCCTGGAATTTTAGGTTCAATGAATAAATTTGTCTGCTCCTTAATAACTAATTTTATTCCAGTGTAGTAACTAATTGACTAAAGCATCAGTTTTTTAGACTAGAAATTAATAGTCTAGATATGTTATTAGACCATAGAAATTAATAGACCAATGGATATATGGAGTTCTGGTCCTCTAAATATAATGTGTATTTTGGATTAAAAATGTTGGGAGTAGTTTTGGACTTTTGGGATGATTAAGGAGATGTCTTTTATAATGTGTATTTTGGATTAGAAATACCTTTGGAGTAGAAATACTTTTTGATAATTAGAAATACTTTGGATTAAAACAAAAGAATACTTTTTGGAGGTGTTTATTATTTGTCTAGAATAAAAGAATACTTGTTATGTATTTTGTTTCATCAAAAACATAAACCCCTCTTTTATGTCATTTCATGTTAGTAGATTTGTTTATTATCAATGTTGATAATTTTGACAAAAAATGTGTTTTTATAAACATCAAAAAGTAAAATATTTTTTTAGTATTTATTCACAAGGTATAAACAAATATATTTTATTTTGGCACAAAATCATATAGAAGGGTAATATGGTCATTTTTTGTCATTCAGATCGGCCATTCAGATGTATTATCAAACAAATTTTCTATTCAGAACTATATCATACAGAGCCTCTTAATCATTTAGACTGCTAAATCATTCAGTGTTAAACCATTCAGTTTTAACAAACAACCCCTTAGAATATTAACAATAAAAATGTTGGGTAAAATACATAAATTATCCTTCAATTATATGATGTTAATTTGGTTAGTAGATGACTATTAAAAGTTATAAAATAGTTATATATCTAAAACCTTATTCGTCCGCACGTGAGAAAAATTATTCACACACATGTGTGAGACACCAACTTTTCTATATATTCAACAATTTTATAATTATCATTTATCATATACATTATACAGCTAAGACTTTTCTTTCTTTCCATATCCATGGCATTTTCAACTCACAAGCAACAGCAATATTTGCCAAACTTGTACGGCGCCACCGCAGCCCCACCGCCAACCCCTTCCGCGCAGCCCAATCATCACAGCGCCCCATCAGGCGTCGCCGTGGATGCACTTTCCAAGCTCCTCCATCGCCTCCCTCCTACTCTCTCCCTCCCTAAACGCCGCTCCTCCCCATCCGCCATCATCTCCCCTCCTACCCTCTCTCTCTCTGATCCTAATCTTAATCATCTCCTCCTCTCTTCCGCTTCCGAACTCGGGTTTTTCCAACTCAAAAACCATAACATACCTTCCCAACTCGCTAACTCGGCTGAGACCGAGGCTCTCTCACTCTTTAAACTCGCTAGAGACCAAAAAGAATCTCGCTTTCCTAGAAACTGGCCTCTAGGCTTCGACGTTGATGATGAGGAAGAAGATGGGGATGGAAAGGGTGAGTCGTTTTGCTTGGATGCTGCGTGTTCAACCGAGTCAACCGATTTGTCGTTGAGTTCTGTACGGGAGTTCACACGGTCTTTAGAGAAACTAGGGTTGAAGATCATTGATACGTTGGCAAATGCAATGGGGTTTGAGAACCCAATAGGAGAGGATTCGACCCGAGTTTGCTCTTTGATGTGGATAACAGAGGGTTTAAACGGGGACAGGGACCGCGATAAACCATCGGGCGGGTTTTACCCGTATGTAATTGGGTTGCAATACCAAATCAGGTCCCAAAAATATTCCTTGCTGAAGGATTCGGGTTTGGTTTCGGTTTCACCGCAAGTGGATTCGATCATGGTCACCCTCGGTGACATTGCTCAAGTAAGCTTCATTTCACACTTAACTAATTATTAGCTTTTATTTTTAGTTAATGTCTGTCTAACATTTATATTATAATTTTAGACATTAATTCAATCTCCTCGTAAATTTTATATTTTCGTTGTTTATAAAATAAAATAAAACAAAGAATTAGTTTTTAGCAACAATATTCAATCACCTCGTAAAAAATATATTTTTTGAGTATTTATTTCCTCATATTTTCTTAGGTCATGGGTTCTGGACATACTAAGAGCACTCATCTTCTTTCCTCTAAAGTCTCCCTTCCCATTCTCTCTAAGTAAGATTAGGATTAGGATTAGGATTAGATTTAGAATTAAGATTAGGATTAGATTTAGAATTTGTATAAAATAAATAAGTATTTTATAAAATATTTCATATGTTTTAAAAAGAATCATATGATCTAGTAAGGATAAATATGAGGGGTGCTGCAAAAAATTTAAATTTACACATAGTTAAATACTTTTTTATATTTTTTTATTGCCGATATAGTTTGACACTTTTAAAATTTTATAATTGGTATTCTTGAATTTTTAATATAACTTTCTAAGTTCACACCCTTTTATATAAAATTAATTTTGCATCCATTACCGTGACATAGGATGATCTTTCACAACCAAAGAAGAGATTAATGTTAATTAGCATACTAAGAGACATGTTAGAATGATAAAGAAAATAATGTATTGACAGGTTTGGAGCAATGGGAAAGTAAGCAAAGTGAGAGGAAGACCAGTGGCAAGTTTAGGCGATGGAAACAACTGTGGTTGCATATCAATGTCGCTATTAGTGACGATTCCGGTTGATAGTAGAGTGAAGCCTATGGTTTCCAAGGTCATTGATGAAGGGGGTATAGGAATTGGTGACCAAGATGAAAGTCAAGTTTGTGGAAACAAGGAAGAGGAAGAAGAGAGAGTGTTTAATCCATTTTCCTTTGAAGAATATGCATGGAGAGTTTATCATGAATCTTATCTCTTTAAAGATCCACTCGATAGATATCGAGTTTAATGCTTTTCAAAAACATTTTCTCCTTTTCTAAATAATGTTTTTTTTCCGTTGTCAAAATGCAACTTTATTTTGCTTTTTCTCTCTCGTCTGAATACAAGTTATTCTACTTTATTGTTCAAATATATCTATTTTTTAATTATTTATAAATATAACATATAAAATATTATATATAAATGACTATTGTTTATATTACATAGAGTAAAACTAACGAGTGTCGGTACAAGTGATTGAGATTTAAGAGTATACTCTGATCTTGAGTTGAAGGAATCATAAAAATTAGTTGACCTTATTCTCATGTGTAATGGGGTAAGGGGAGGTAGGATAGTAGGCTGCCCCCAACGTCAGGTTGGGAGCAGCTTCCATGGGAGACCTCCGACAGTCAGAATTATGAATTGCCTACCGTGAGACTCGATCCCACGACCACAAGGTTAAGAGCCTTGCGCTATACCAACTGAGCTGGAGGGGCAATTTTTTTGTAAATATATATATATATATATATTACATTGAGTAAAAGCGTTCCTTTTAAGCGTCTTAAAATGTCTTTATTATTCGTGACAACTTGATAAATAAATATTTCAATTAACATTAAAAATTAAAATTGATCTTTCGTGTGGTTTTAAAATTTTAATAGTAAAATTTAGATAGTTGAATTTTGAGAAAGCACGGGAGGTGAAATATGCTTTACTGCCCAACAGACACCCCCCTCTATATCCGTCTGCATCACCCCTAAAAGTTTTATTATTCAAATATACAAAGAAAATACAAAATTCAAAATAATTAAATTGGATCTTAATAAATAAAAATACTTTTATGATATTTATAAAAAAAATTATAGTACTTTGTACGTATTTTTTTTAATTTTTAAAATATTATTATTTAATTTGATTGAAAATAATAACAATAGCAATAATGTTTTAGTTGTAATCCGATATGATAATGTAATATAATAAAAGAATAATATATTCTAATTGGCGTTGTCATAAAAAAATTATCATTGATGATTTTTATTAGATTGAGTTTCACGATATGTTGTCGTCAGTTACATGTATAATTTTTCTATATTAGTTATTTTTCAATAAGATTGTCTTCGTTTGTTTTCAATATTATAGATAGTATTTTCAATATTGTCGGCATCAATAAGTGTTGATGAAAAAAGTACCATGATGAATGACTTCTAAAGAATAATGATTACAAATATGTTTGATCGACAATCTCATCGTTCAATACAGATTATGAAAATTCATTGTGTATAGCTAATTTTTACAAATGTTCATAATCCTAAAGTGATATAGTATAAAGCAATCCATGGAAATTTTTGTCCCATAACTAGCAATTTGACTCATTCAAATCAGAAGATGGAAGAAAGAAGAACATACGCAGATTCGTTCTCCTTTCATTCAAAATGGCTATTATCTGTACTGCTTTCACATATATTATTATGTGTGTTTTGGAACCAATAAATCTTGGTTTGTAAGGTAATGTATAGCTGCCTTGGCTTGGAAAAAAAGCGATGACCTAACCTTGCCCTTCAAAACGACCTAAACGAGTAACGTCAAGTACTCAAACCCAAATATCTGAAATATTCTAAGGACTAGAAATTAAATTCATGTATGTCATTGATATTGCTGTTCAGCTTTCTGCATGAAAATGATTGAACCATTATTCTTTGCAAAACCTTCTGCAACATAATTTACTACCTAATCTAATCTCATCGGGGACACAGTACTTCTGAAATGCATCAGGGCCCTTCATTTCATCTGACCCCACACACTCAAGGCATCTGATTATCTCCAAATTACAAGCTAATACTGAAAAGGATAGGCAACAAGTTTCAACGTATGACAAAGCTTCCATATCAGATTCTGATGGACAATGGGGTCTGTCAGATAGTTTAGAACACCACACCTAACACTTCTAACTCCCAATCTTAGTTTAGACTAAGACCGACCTTGACAACCTTTGAAATCACTCTTAAGTTTTCTTTCTGGAGAAATATATTTTTAGATAGAAAGCTTTAGAAAAATAAATTTCAAATTATGTTTTTCATTCCTCCATGATGTTCAAAATAGAGGTTTAGTCCCTATATTTTAATTTAGCATATTTGTTCCAACTGTTTGATTTCATCTATGTACTTCTATACATATAATTAGGGATTGATTTCAACCAAAGACTTTATATCAACGCAAGTCCTTTAAAAATTCAATAATGGTTTAGTTGATTGTTTCCCTTTTAAAGTTATTAATTAATCCAAATAATTAACACAATTAATTATTCTGGTTAATTTGATAATTTGGTTTTTCTTAAAAATTTCATTCTACCACACAAAAGAATCCATATCAACACGGTGAGTTGAGCATTTCTTAGAAAAAATCACATCATTATTTTGCCCAAATTTGTTAGTGGTATTAAATATTTGGACTAAACAATGAAGTTATAGGAGTCAAATTGTATGAAATTGAAGTATATGAATTAAATCATAAATGTAATAACATGGAGAGACTAAAATCATAATTTGACCATGAAGGTAAAAAAATGAAACTTGAGGAAGAATCCCCCCTCCCTTCACCAGAAAATTTGAAGAAAAAAAAACATTCTCACCAAACCTGATGAGTTAAACTAAATAAACCTAATTATCAGCTCTCGCAAGTCGCAACATATGTATTTCTTCATTGATTTTCCTCTTATATATTCGTCTCACGCTGCTCAGGTCGTCGTAAAGCTCTGATCTTTAAGTGAGTACAGGAGCGATGAAGCAACGCAAAAACAACAATGTTTCCATTTTTGTTATAGTTTTATCTGTGTTTTTGTTTGGGATTTTTATGTACAATGAGGACGTGAAGTCCATTGCGGAGTTCCCGTTTTCGAGCCCCAAAGCTAGCGAAATCCAAGAGCAGCAATCCCAAAAAGGCAGTCCAGTCCAAGAATCTATCAAGAGCGAGAAAGAAAACGAGGTCACGTCGTTGAACTTTCAAGCTTTAACTGAAGAAACAACAAAGAAAACTGACCATGACATGAAAACCATAGTTGTGAAAGATGATGATGAAGAAAAGATAGAAAAGAAGAAAGAAGAAGAAAAGATTGAGACATCTGTTGCAGTCGTTGAAGAAGATGAGGTCGTCGAATTGCCTCCGGAAGGCTGTGATCTCTACACTGGACAATGGGTTTTCGACAACGTAACGCATCCTTTATACAAAGAAGACGAGTGTGAGTTTCTTACGGCACAAGTTACTTGCATGAGGAATGGAAGAAAGGATTCTTTGTATCAGAATTGGAGATGGCAACCTAGAGATTGTAATCTTCCCAGGTAAGACAATCTTTATAAGCTCTTTGAAATGGAATTTTATGTACTTTGTTAACTTTTGAAGATGCTGATGATTCTGACATCTTTCTCCCCCTTCTGTTACAAGGTTCAAACCAAGATTATTGCTTGAGAAGCTGAGGAACAAAAGGCTTATGTTTGTTGGAGACTCACTAAACAGAAATCAATGGGAATCCATGATTTGTCTGGTTCAATCTGCTGTCCCTGCAGGAAGGAAGAGCTTGAACAAAACAGGGTCTCTATCTGTGTTCAGAATCGAGGTACTTGGAAAAGATTCCATGGGATTAGGAATAACAAAATAATCAGAACCGTCAGGTTTTGATTTAGAAAAAGAAAAATAATTGTCAGAGGGAGTAGGTATGATAGTCTAACATTTGTAATTTCAGGACTACAATGCGACGGTAGAGTTCTATTGGGCTCCTTTTCTGGTTCAATCAAATTCTGACGACCCAACACGACACAGCATCTTGGATCGTATAATCATGCCTGAATCAATCAACAAACATGGCAAGAACTGGAAAGATGTGGACTATTTGGTCTTCAACACATATATCTGGTGGATGAACACTTTCACTATGAAAGTCTTGTATGTAATTGTAAACATTACATCAGTGTTTGAATTTTATCTGAATTGATCTGATGTGGTTGTGTGTTTCTGTTCTCGGATTGATGTAACAGACGAAGCTCGTTCGATCGAGGGGATACAGAATACGACGAGATTGACCGGCTTGTGGCCTATAAAAGAGTGTTGAAAACATGGTCTAAATGGATTGAGAAAAATGTGAATCCAAATCGAACCACTGTCTTCTTCAACAGCATGTCCCCTCTTCATATCAAGTAAGGAATCACTTGCCATCCTTCTAAGTTTCTGTACTTTTCCACTACTTGCTTTGCTTTTATACCTTGTTTGGTCAAATTTTGTGTAGGAGCTTGGATTGGAACAATCCAGATGGGATCAGATGCGCCCTGGAAACCACCCCAATTCTCAACCAGTCAATGTACCTAGATGTGGGCACTGACCAAAGGCTATTTGTCATTGCCGACAACTTAACTCAAAGAATGAAAGTTAAGGTTCATTTTATTGACATTACGAGGCTATCCGAATACAGAAAATATGCACATACCTCGGTCTATACCATCCGTCAAGGCAAAATGCTTACCCCAGAACAGAAAGCTGATCCGGCCACTTTTGCAGATTGTATCCACTGGTGCCTTCCAGGATTACCAGACATTTGGAATGAATTCCTTTACACACGCATCATTGCTAACTTGTGACACATAGACATAATTCGCATTATCTGTTCAGGTTTTTCTTTTCTTGGGGAGGGGGAGTGTTTCCATTGCCTCGGTCATATGGACCATCAAAAAATTTTGATTTTGTCCTTTGTTTGATATAATGGGGACTTGAGGTGGGGGAGCCAGGAATGCAAATTTATCATTCACCAAGCATAACTGGGATTAAGCCAATGCACAAAATTGTACAGTGCCATATGTTGTAAACTTTGAAAGAGAATAAAGGTGTTTATACAAGTACTTTTTTCTTTAATAGTGTCATGTTTGGTTATTGTATTGGTAACCTGTAAATCATGAAACCGATTGAGTGTGTATATATATTTTTTAAATCAACCCGACGCGTTGACGTTGAAAGATAATGGGATAGACCCGCGCTGAAGGACTGATCCACTGGGGTTGAATCAGGCCCGATTGGAAATTGAAGTTTGCTGTTTAGCCAATGCCAACTCATGGGGAAGGGGATTAGTTCATGAGGAGACGAAGGAGAGGCAATGAGAGGAGAAGAATGAAAGAAGCTAAAAGGGTAATTGCACCATAAGTCACTTAATTACCGGTAATACTACAAATGAGCCACTCAATTAATTGCTTGTTACAAATGCTAGATGAATTTCTAAAGTAAAATATTTAATTCATTAAAAATATTATATTTCTAAGAGTTATGATCAAGTCTATCAAAGGATTTGCCCTAGCCGTTTATCCTTTTTCTTTGTCCTAGTCGTTTACCTTTTTTTTTTCTTTTCATTTTATTTGATTAGGGATGATATCGGGTCTTATGATGGTTGTTGCTTGTTAGTATTCATTATTTTTCTATCAAATCTTTATTTTTCTTCACATTTTAGTTTCTAATAATTATGCCTTTATGACATGTTTTTCTCTGTATTTACGGTATGTTTTTATCTACCTTTTTGTACGTTTTTTTTATTGGTTGTTTGGTTATTTTCTTCGTTTAATTTGCTCAGAGTTGGATTTGACGTCTTTTCGACTGATTAATATGACACTTATTTGTTATCATGTTGATCTACCTTACTTTAGACCATCTAATTGAATTTGGATACATTGTTTGTGTTCGAAAATAATTTTCTCACGACACTCTGTTTAAATTTGTGATTGTCGATGAACCAGCAAATAAATGCAAGGTCTTTTTTTCCTCCTTGAACAAGTCACTTGCACAATGGCATTAGGAATGATTTTTGAATTGAGGAATGAATAAAGGGTCTAATTAATTAGTCAACGATTTGCTTTGTTTTTTTTATATGAACCTTAATTTCTCTGCATTTTTTAGCACTTCAGAAAATGGAAACACCTCTCAATGATTGTAAAGAATGTATGTATGGCGGTGGTTAAATAGTCAGAGCCCGACGTGAGAGAGTAATATGAGAGATGCAAATGTTAATGGTTAAATTACAATCTCAGGTTTGATAAACAAAAGGCGTTGGTTGAAAATTCTGATTTCACCCTCAACTGGCCATTTCTAAAACAATTGTACGCTACCAACCGCTGCACTTGTCTTTGTCTGGTTCATCTCAAGGGAAGACATGAACCGATCAACCCACGAAAACAGTAGGTTTTGATTATTTATCATTTTTAGGATCTCTAAATTTGAATTTATATTCTTGTTTTAACAATCAAATCTCATTATGCTTTATGTTATATATGAAATAATAACAGTATTATTATAGTAATATTATTGTCATGCCTTTTGCTTCGAATATTTTTTGTTATTATTATACTAGATATAATCCAATAAATAAATGAAATATCCGTAATTTTAATATGGATAAAATATACATTTGGTATCTAAACTATTATTTTATTTCATTTTAGTACTTGAATTTTTTTTTTTTCAAAATCATATATAATGTTTAATATTTTTTTAATTTCTACATCAATAATTAAATAATATTTTTCATTAATTAATTGTATTTAACCAATAGGATGGTACAGGTGTCACCACCGTATTAAAATAAAACCAACGACAAAATTTGTAATGCATCATGCATGGGAGTCACCCACGCCCTCCATCTGAAGCAGCAAAAGCTTGGCCCCCCAATATGCATTAAATATAAGTTGTGGAGAATATATTTATAAAAAAATGTTTGATCTAGTGGCAAGCTTCTACTGCTTCAATTGGAGGGTGTGAGTTTGACTCTCATAATTTGTAAATTTTGTTGTTGATTTTATTTCAATGCCTATTGATTAAAAAAAACTAATTAAAGAACAATAATGATAGTTTGCTACTTGCTTTTGATTTCTATGTAAATTCTGTTGTTGGTTTTATTTCAATACTATATTGACTCCCATGCCATTTTTAACTGCGGTTTTGAAAGAAAAATAATAATGTTTGAGTATGAAAATGGAATAAAAGTGATAGTTCAGATATTAAACGTGTATTTTACCCTTCTAATATTTATGCAATTTACTCTTTCTTCCTTCTTCCATTTTGTATCTTCACCGGTAACCTAGTTTGAACCGGTCTCTGCTTCTCTTTCTCTTCAGTTCTTTTATTCTTTCTATAGATTTTCAACTCTTCTTTATCCCTGCTTCAGATCCCTTAGCAGAGATTTTCATTTTTTCGCGCCTCGTTCTCGGTGTTCCGTTTTGACTTGTAATTGAAAGATTCTATCTCGGCCGTAGATCTGCTCCTGATTGTTGCACCTTCGTCCGTCGATCTGAGCCACCATGGCGACAGCGAACGCTCCCATGTCCATGAAGGAGGTCTTAACTGTAAGTCTTTTCATTTCAGTCTGGTTCATCCCACTCAACGTTTCGATTCATTTGATTCTATTGAAATTTCAGCTAAAGTATGGTTAGTAATTTGTTATTAAGCTTCATCTAATACTTCATAACCTTATTGGATGTAATCTATGCTAACTTCTGCTTGTATTTGTTTTGAACTTCTTTTGTATGCTTTCGAAATTGTTACAATTTTGAGTGATATGCACGGTTTCGTTTTTGCAGTTGCCAAGCATTGGCATTAATCCTTAGTTCATCACATTCACGAACGTAAATATGGAATCTGACAAGTACATTTGTGTGAGAGAAACTGCACCGCAAAATAGTGTTGTGATCATCGACATGAACATGCCAATGCAGCCGTTGAGACGACCTATTACAGCTGACTCTGCTCTTATGAATCCAGATTGTAGAATCCTCGCTCTGAAAGGTCAGTTACCTTTACTAGCAGCAGTTTTTTTTTTTTCAGATCACATGAACTGCTTCATAATTGTTTGTGATTATTTATCATTTTTCTTATTTGAGGATTATATATTCAACATATTTATTTTATATGGTCATAGAGCTCATATTGGATTGATAGTGCTCAACTGTTTTTCTTATATTGTTAGATGAGGCTCTGGCTAATCAACAACCTAGTTGTTTCTGGTAGTGTTTTCTATGGAATATTTGTGCTATAGAATCTTGTTTGAATTGACACTCATTGGCTTCTTTCGAATGTTAGTTGCTACTTGTTTTTGCTTTTTAAAATGAATAAAGAATGTGAGGCTGTACTTTTTAATGAAGGATCTTTCTTATGGCAAGTGTCTGTGAACTACTGTGTTTGTAGTGATAAATACTTTTCTGTTCCACTGTTTTATCAGTATATTGGTCGGTTATGTATTTGCACATCTATTTGTTTAGTTTGCCTGGAACAATTTGCTCGGAGTGCTGATTGTTTTTTTGTTCCTACTACATAGTCTATGCAATATTAAACATGATACGTGTAAATAACTAAAACACGACTTGAAACATGGCACAACATGAGAAAACACAATCACAACATAGATACACAAATATCTCAAGATCTTTACATTACAAATTATTAACAAATCAAATTTTATATTATTATAAAATACCTTAAACAATATGATGATACAGATACTCAAATTGGCAGGACTATTTGTATAGCCAAATTTGCTTCAATTTGTGTCTGCAAAGAAAATAAATGTATGCTTGAATACAGGTCACGAATTACATGGCATCCCCATAATTTGCTTCAATTTAATGGAGAAAGAATTCAATATCTTAACTATTATGTCTCCCTTGATTTTATATTTATCTGTGCATTATGATCATGAACTTTGACATTGCTTTTGTAGCTCAACTTCCGGGAACAACTCAAGACCATTTGCAAATATTTAACATAGAAATGAAAGCAAAAATGAAATCACATCAAATGCCTGAACAGGTAAAATTCAATTGTTGTCTCATTTTCTTTTTCCAGTACATTGTACTGTTAGCTATCTGCCTTTCCACATTCATTGCTTTTTCTTGATAGTAAACTTGATTGCATTAGCTTAGCAAACTCTCCTGGGTTCTCGTCCAGCGGTCCAGGTTGTATTTTGGAAATGGGTTTCCCCAAAAATGCTTGGCCTAGTCACACAGACCTCCGTGTATCATTGGTCAATTGAAGGTAATATGTTATTGTGATACTTTATCCAGTATCACATGCAGTTCTACTTTGTTCTTCTTAAAAATAAAATTCTGTTTTGAATGTGTGTTTATCTATTCTTTATAATTTCTTTTGTGGCAGGGGACTCTGAACCAGTTAGGATGTTTGAGAAAACATCAAATTTAGTGAACAATCAGATAATAAACTATAAATGTGATCCTTCCGAGAAATGGTTGGTTTTAATTGGAATTGCCCAGGTGCACCTGAGGTATGTGGTTGACGTATTTATGCTTTCTAAAGGTGATACATTTTTGTTGTGAAGAAGACGATGTTGCTTCATTTGAATTAGGTTTCAGGAGCAGAAAACTTCCTTTTTCTAAGCTAACTGGGCCTAAGTTCTTCAAGCTTCCGTGGTTGTTGTGTGAGTGTGGGGTGGGGTGCACTATTCAATCTGCTAGGGTGAACTTTGTGAATTAATTTAGTAACTCTTTATAGGTGATTTATTGTCTGTAAGGCTGTCGTGTTGGATTTGCATCCTGTAATCCCCCTTTATTTTTAGAATAGTTCCTTGCATAATCATTATTAGTTACGAAGTTCCCTCTACAGATTACAGAAAGCCATGTTTGCTGTCACTATACTGTTTTAATTTTGACTACATGCCTTGTCTCTTTCAGAGACCACAACTGGTTAAGGGGAACATGCAACTTTTCTCTGTTGATCAGTAGCGTAGTCAAGCTCTTGAAGCACATGCTGCTTCATTCGCACAATTTAAGGTCAGGTTTCATATACTTGCTCTCTTTAACTCTATATTATAGACCCTGATATAAAATGAGCAGCTTATTGTATATACCTGCAACTTGTTTATGTTGATTAGGTTCCAGGAAATGAGAATCCATCTATTCTTATTTCCTTTGCCGCCAAGTCTTTAAATGCTGGTCAGATTACATCAAAGTTGCATGTAATTGAGCTTGGTGCCCAGCCTGGTCAGCTTGCTTTTCCATCCTTTATGTTTATTCAAATTTCAAAATTCCAGGGGCAGAGGGAGAGAGAGAATATGAGTGATGTTTAACAGCCTTCTACATCGTCGTCCGTCGCTTGCCATCCACCGTCCATCGCTTGCCGTCCGCCGTTCTCCGTACTCCGACCACCGTCCGCCGCCGCACATCGACCTCCTTTTGACGCCTTTTTTTTCTTAAGGATCATCGTCTATCCATAGAGTTTCCTTTTTCCTGGTTTATTTCGATTGATTCCCCTTCAATCGGAGCAAATCTAAACGCCTTTCTTCGCCGATTTTTCCATCAGCAGTCTTCAAAGTTCGCTCCAGCTGTGCACGCCGGAAGCTCGTGACAAAATCCCAAGTATTAAACTGTGAACACCCACTGCCGTTCACCGGAATTTTACCGTCACTGTTCAGGAGCTCTATTCAGAACGCTACTGCTGGTTCTGGGTTTTCACGCACGTTGTCATAAACCTTTTCATCTCTGGTTTTTTTGGTTCAAAATTAAATAGTTTGGAAGCCTTTGCATTCAAAATGACGTTCAAGAATCGCGACGAAGCAAGAGAGAAACGGGCTGAAACCTCAGCTCGTCAGACTAAGAATAGTCGTCAGTCCGAGATATAGGAAAAGGAGAACGTAAATCCTTTGAAAAAATCAGATGTTAAGACGAAACGGGTGGATTTTATACTGTCGAAGGTGACTGAAGCGGAGCATCAAAATCAGAGAGATGGGTAGCAGACAAAGACTGTGCATAAATCAGAGGAGGCGAGGAAGAAGCTGAGTAGTACAGTGGCAGCGGAAGAATATGAGAGGATGGTGTTGGTGACAAACAAGAATAGGAATGATTCGTTGGTTGAAGCAAGGAGTGTGGAAGGGGCCATTGTGCAGATTTCTGAGGCGGAAATCCTTCCTCAGGATTCTCAAGTTTTTAACTACTGGAGGAAGAAAGATTATCCAAGAATCAACAATGGGTTTAGAACTGGCTGCTTTATGTTATACATTGATAATTTACCAGAGAATATCCATTGGAAGCGGTTTGGATCGTTATTTTGCCCATACGGTCAGGTTATTGACGCCTTCATTCCAACTAAAAGAAATTCAAAGGGGGTACGTTTCGGTTTCATTCGCTTTGCTACAATTGGAGAAGCACGGAGAGCGATCTCAAAGATGAAGGGCGCTCGCATTGATGGTAGTAAAATTGGAGTCTCTTTTTCTAAATACAACACAAGACATTCTTTTTGGAGAAAGTCTTCGCCAGTTGTCCACCTAAAGCCCGAGAGAGAAAATGTTACAAGAAATAATCTCTATACAGTAAATGGTGTTGTTGATGAAGCTAAACTTCAAGTTTTGGATAACTGCCTAATAGGGTGGTGCAAGAATTATACCAAAATCGGTGATCTTGCTAGCCAAATGCAAGACAAAGGACTCAACGGTTTCTCGTTAATGAGAGCTGCTGGGAATGTAGTTCTCATGATATTCGAGGATTCTGATACGTTGAGAAGGGCTAAGAATGAACAATCAGAGACTCTTGCAGGGTGGTTTTCTAGAGTTGAAGTTTGGTCGGAGAATCTAGTGGTAGAATGCCGTCGAGTATGGGTAGTTTGCGAAGGGATTCCTTTTCACGCGTGGAATTAGGGTACTTTCAAGAACATTGCGTCTAGGTGGGGCAAATTAGTATCAATTGATGAAAGCTCTCAGTTTCCTTTATCTTTTGATCGTGCAAAACTTCAAATCCTCACAGAGACTAAAGTAAGGATTGATGAGTCCTTGAGTTTGAAGGTCGGTTCTAATTCTTTTGAAATCATGGTGCATGAAGTTGAGCCTTCTTTCAAACCAAACTCTTGGATCCCTGAGGAAGTCGATGATTCTCCAGATCTGAATTGTTTTCTCGGGGAAACGTTGGAGAATTCTCTGTCAGGATCGTCAGTGTCATCCCCAGGTTTAAATTGCCCCGTCGAAGATGTTGCAATTGAAGGTCCCCACTTAGAAAAGGTTTCACTCATAAAGAGTGTCATAAGCGATGAGAAACCGAGTAACAAATTGGGGTTGCACACAATGGAGGCTGTGGATCATTCAAAATTAAATATCGTGGAGCATCTAGCTAATAAATCAGTTGATCATTCTGATGGTGTTAGCCTCAGGGCCTCGGAAGATGCTCTTATGATGGGTCTCATTACTTCTCATGGTTCATCTACTGACACATTTCAATTAAAGGAAGATATCCCAGTGGTGCCCCCTATCCCTGCGAAATTAAGAACTAATCGTGTGGCGAAGAAATGCAAGACAAAGAAAAGAGTTCTGAATTTATTGGCAAGGAAACATTGATTGAAGGGAAGGAAGTGTGGTTTTGGTTCATTAAAGATAATTATCGAGCTGATTTTTTTGGTGATTTTGATACATGTTGGTATTTTTGTGGAGTTCCCTTCAAAGGCGGATGTTTTTGGTTTAATGGTTTTAGGTGTTGTTTTTATGTATGTTATGTCATTAAATGTTGGGTTGTTTTCCTATTGATGGAGGTTTATCTTAGGTATAGGGTGATTGCCTTTTGATTTTTGTGGTCGAGAAGGTGAGAGCTTTAGGTGATTATGTTTTTTGTAATGGTGTTTATCCTCGTTTGAGGGTATTTCGTGTTTTCATATGTAATGAGGCGTTTTATTCAATGAAATATGAGGTACTCTTTTCTTCCTTCCTATGTTCGTTAACATACTTCTTAGTATGTGGACGAATACGAAGGGAGTTTTTAATGAGACCTCCAACTTCGATCAAAAAAAAAATATATATTGGGGGAAACTGGAAGTCCTTTAAATGAATGTAGAACTGAAGAACCAAAATTAAAGAAATAAACAGTTTTCCATTGCCTCCTCAAATGATGGAATAAACTAAAAGTACAATAAGAAAAGTTCTTTACGACTTTTGTCAAGTTCAGTGGAGACACTACTTTGGAATATTTGTGGGGTTTCAGTCCAGAATCCTAAAAAAATTATCTATTGTGAGCTCTAAATCCTGATCAAGACCATTTTAAGTTTCAACTTTTGATTGGATTTGTGTTGAAGCATAGATATAAATTATATATTCTTCTTTTAATCGATATAGCTCTAGTATCATGTTCTGCGTCTTTCAGTCTATTATCTTTCTTCTTCTTAAAGAACATCTGTATTGACAGGTAAGCCATCGTTTTCAAAGAAACAGGCAGATCTATTCTTTCCACCAGATTTTCAAGATGATTTCCCAGTTGCAATGCAGGTGGTATATATAATATCCTGTATTTTGCTTATTTTACTTGGAAATTGTACATTGTTGGGCCAAATATAAGAGAAGCTTTTATTACTCGGCAGATATCCCACAAATATAGTTTGATTTATGTTATCACCAAGCTAGGGCTGCTTTTTGTTTATGATCTGGAGACTGCGACTGCTGTATACAGAAATAGAATCAGTCCAGACCCAATATTTTTAACCTATGGAGCTTCATCAGTGGGAGGGTTTTATGCCATAAACAGGCGAGGTCAGGTGTTGCTGGCTACTGTAAATGAAGCAACAATAGTTCCATTTGTTAGTGGTCAGGTATGTTTAATGTCTTCTTCTGCTTTGTTTTCTGGTATCACTAAGGTGAGACATGATGATTAAAAAATTATTACTGGTTCTTTTTGCTTCAGTTGAACAATTTGGAGCTTGCTGTCAATCTGGCTAAAAGAGGAAACCTTCCTGGTGCGGAGAATCTCGTAAGTCAAATGATTTGTTAATTTCTTTTCTGTGTGATCTTTGCATTGGGATGATAGTTGAGATGTGAAATTATGTACTTTAGATTTTCATTGCCAAATATTATCAAAAGGAAAAATCTAAATATAAACAGAGGAGTTGAAGGGGAAGGTACTTTTGCGGTAACTTTCGGCATGGATTCTGGGAGTTTTTCAATTGAGCTTCAATGCTGAGATTGAAAACATTATGTCTTCTTTTTTCTTACTTTGACGTAATCTGGCCATATTACATAAAAGGAAATTAAATTGATTCATATAGTCTTCAATCAAAGTAATTCGATACTTTTGTGGTAACTTCTAATTCTTGTTAACAGTAACATGCAATATAGTTTAATCAATTGTATCTATTATTTTATTTAGATCCTTGTCCTTTCTGTAGACTAGGATTCTTGATGACTTTGTTCTTTCTGTATACTAGGGCGTTGACTCTGTAATTTTGGATTTCTCAGGTTGTTCAACATTTTCAAGAATTGTTTGCTCAGACAAAGTATAAAGAAGCTGCTGAGCTTGCTGCAGAGTCTCCACAAGGGATCCTTCGCACACCTGATACAGTTGCCAAGTTTCAGGTCTCATTTTTGCTTTCTTAATCATACAGGTTTAATTGTTATTTTTTTTCTGTGTTGAATCATCTGAGATGAATCCTTCACCCAATTGCTACAGAGTGTTCCTGTGCAAGCTGGGCAGACTCCACCACTGTTGCAGTATTTTGGTACACTTTTAACAGGAGGGAAGCTCAATGCATTCGAGTCATTGGAGTTATCTCGGCTTGTGGTAAATCAAAACAAGAAAAATCTTCTGGAAAATTGGTTGGCTGAAGATAAATTGGAATGCAGTGAGGAACTTGGAGACCTTGTGAAGGTTTGATTTGTACCCACTGCCGCTGGAATTAGCATCTTATTCTATTTTATTTAAGTTTTTCGACTTAAAATTGTGAATTGATTTAGCAATCTTTTTTCCATTTCCTAATTGTCTCTTGGCTTTTGTGGTAGACCGTGGATAATGATCTTGCGCTGAAAATATACATTAAAGCTAGGGCAACTCCAAAAGTTGTTGCAGCTTTTGCAGAAAGGAGGGAGTTTGACAAAATCTTGATTTACTCAAAGCAGGTGATTCTTCTTTTGCAGTGGCATTTTCTGGTTTTGAATGATGTCTGATCTCCTTTACAGTCTATCATGCTTGGGATTATTCTTCCACTTGTTCTATACATTTTGGTGAATGCATGTGCCAAATATTCACTGATTAAATTGTTTACTCAGGTTGGGTACACTCCTGATTACTTGTTCCTCCTGCAAACAATTCTTCGTACAGATCCACAGGTTCATTTTTATTTTCTGTAGTCTCTACCTTTTGAAGTATTGAAGCATTTCTATTTTTGAATCATACATGCAATTGATAAATATATTCAAATGTGTTATACATTTTAATTAAAAGTTTTGAAGTCAGTTGTTATGGTTGGGTTGGAAGAAGGAGAAAATCACGAAGAGAATGAATTGGGAAATTCGGGGAATGTTAGGGATTGGAAAAGATGGGAATGGATTAGGGATTTTGAATGATGAATTGGGGGAAATGAGAACATATGATGCACACGTGATCATTAAAAAAGATGAGATTTTACCTGCTGATGAAATGGTGCCAGATGAGATAAGTTTTGGGTCGATACAAGCAGTAGCCCAACAGAGTGGAAAATTCCTTGACACCTGCACCAAAGATTGCAACCGTTAGAAAGGACTGCCAGCTGTCATTCCTTGTTTGGTACATTGTGAATGAATAATACACTGTACTAAGGAAAGAGAGGCATGAAATGAATGAATGAACTTTTCTTCTCTCTGAATTCTCTCCTATTCTATCATCTTTTTCTCGAATTCTTCTCTACTTCTCTTCAATCTGTAACATCAGTTTTATGAATATATTGATTAAACTGAGATGTTTTCTTTACGTAATTGTTTTCTGATCAATAGATGTTGGTATTTTGCACTTTTTTTTGGGATTAGATGTGTAATTTACATGGGGAAACTACCTCCTTGGAGGGAGATAATTTATCACTTGTTGTTTTACATGCAGGGAGCTGTTAATTTTGCATTGATGATGTCTCAAATGGAGGGAGATTGTCCAGTTGATTACAACACTATTACTGATCTTTTTCATCAGGTTTATAGCTGATGGATTGATTGTCAAGATAACCTAACTTTTCTATACAAATTTCATGAATTTGTTTTCAGAGGAACTTGATACGGGAGGCTACTGCATTTCTAATGGATGTTTTAAAGCCTAATCTGCATGAGCATGCTTTTCTACAAACGAAGGTTATTTCTTAAAGTGCTGGTTATGCTAATATAATTTCCATTTTATTTTTTTCTCTCTTTTGAAAATAATATACTTAGTTCCATTATTTTCTATTCAGGTCTTGGAAATTAATCTAGTAACTTTTCCAAATGTTTCTGATGCTATTTTAGCAAATGGAATGTTCAGTCACTATGATCGTCCTCGAATTGCAGAACTATGTGAGAAAGCTGGTCTCTATGTCCGAGCTCTTCAGGTAATTATTAATAAGATTAGGACATTTTTCATTATGTCATTTTCTACATTGAATAAATAGTATCTCTTGATTAAATGTAACACCTTTTCTGCAGCATTACAGTGAGTTATCAGATTTTAAACGTGTCTTTGTGAATACACATGCTATTGAGCCACAGGTTACCTATCTTTATCTCTTCGTAAACTTAGATGCTATAATACCTACTGACGTTTTCTTTTTTAAAATAATCTTTATTTCAGTCACTTGTTGAGTTTTTTGGTACTCTTTCAAAAGTGGGCTTTGGAATGCATGAAGGACCTTTTACTGGTTAATCTAAGGGAAACCTCCAAATAATTGTTCAGGTAAAGGGTGTCTAATGGTATGCTAATAATGTTTAGTAAATCACCAAAGGCTAAGTTGTATGTCTGTGCAGGTTGCCAAGGAGTACTGTGAGCAGTTGGGCGTTGATGCCTGCATAAAACTTTTTGAGCAATTTAAGTCTTATGAAGGATTGTACTTTTTCCTTGGCTCTTATTTGAGCTCAAGGTAAGCTATTTAGAAAATAGAAAATTTCCTTTGTTTGCTTATAGCATAGCTATTTCTAATATGGTACATAATTATAATGCTTCCTTCTGATTATTTGACAGTGAGGACCCTGATATACACTTTAAGTACATAGAGGCAGCTGCTAAAACTGGACAAATAAGGGAAGTCGAGCGTGTGATCGATTTGGGTTTGTTCCTGATCTCACTCACTACCTCTACACAAATAACATGCTACGATACATTGAAGGTTATGTTCAGAAGGTATGCAGTATTGCCCACCATCTATGTTTACTGCCATACTGCATGAATTTAATTTAAACTCAAGTAACTGTGAGCTTGTTTACTTCTTTCGGTAGGTGAACCCAGGGAATGCTCCTTTAGTGGTAGGGCAGTTGCTAGATGATGAATGCCCAGAAGATTTTATTAAGGGCCTCATTCTCTCAGTCCGTTCTTTGCTTCCAGTTGATCCCCTTGTGGAGGAATGCGAAAAGAGGTGATTTTTTATGGCATCTTTTGTCCTTGTTGCCTTCTTGATTATGATGTGATTCTCATTCTTCTGCACATGGTTTCTAGAAATCGACTTCGTTTACTTACACAGTTTTTGGAGCATCTTGTGAGTGAGGGCAGCCAAGATACGCATGTCCACAATGCTTTGGGTAAAATCATAATTGACAGCAATAACAATCCAGAGCACTTCCTTACAACTAACCCTTACTATGACTCCCGGGTTGTTGGTAAGTACTGTGAGAAGCGTGATCTAACCCTAGCTGTTGTGGCTTACCGAAGAGGGCAATGTGATGACGAACTTATCAATGTCACAAATAAAAACTCATTGTTCAAACTGCAGGCCAGGTATTCAATTATTTAGTTTTTTATGATGATTTACTGGATCTATGTTTTTAAGTGGCTTATCGGTGCATCATCCTTTGATCACAGGTATGTTGTTGAGAGGATGGATGGTGACCTTTGGGAGAAGGTTCTAAATCCTGAAAATGAATGCAGAAGACATCTAATTGATCAGGTTGTGTCGACTGCTTTGCCAGAAAGCAAGAGTCCAGAACAAGTCTCTGCAGCTGTGAAAGCCTTAATGACTGCTGACCTGCCCCCATGAACTGATTGAGCTTCTTGAGAAGATTGTTCTCCAAAGCTCTGCCTTCAGTGGAAACTTCAATCTGCAAAATCTTCTTATTTTGACAGCTATTAAGGCAGATCCATCAAGAGTTATGGATTATATCAATAGGCTAGATAATTTTGATGGACCTGCAGTTGGAGAAGTGGCTGTGGAAGCCCAACTATACGAAGAAGCATTTGCGATTTTCAAAAGGTTCAACTTGAATGTTCAGGCTGTTGATGTTTTATTGGATAACATTAGAAGCATTGATCGGGCTGTGGAATTTGCATTCCGAGTTGAAGAAGATGCTGTTTGGACTCAGGTGGCAAAGGCACAACTGAGGGAGGGGCTGGTAAGCGATGCAATTGAGTCGTTTATTCGTGCAGATGATGCTACACAGTTCCTCGATGTTATCCAAGCGTCTGAGGATGCCGATGTCTACCCTGATATGGTGAGGTACCTTCTGATGGTTCGGCAGAAGGTCAAGGAGCCCAAGGTGGATAGTGAACTCATTTATGCCTATGCAAAGATTGATAGACTGGGTGAAATTGAGGAATTCATTCTCATGCCAAATGTTGCTAATCTTCAAAATGTTGGTGATCGTTTGTTTGATGAAGCCTTATATGAAGCTGCAAAAATAATATTTGCATTTATATCCAACTGGGCCAAGTTGGCTGTTACACTGGTGAGGCTTAAACAATTTCAAGGTGCTGTTGATGCTGCACGAAAGGCAAATAGTGCCAAGACATGGAAGGAGGTTTGCTTTGCTTGTGTCGATGCTGAGGAATTCCGATTGGCACAGATATGTGGTCTTAATGTTATTGTGCAGGTGAGTCTACTTTCATGTTGAATTACAACTTTGGAGAACAGAAAAGTTGATATGTATGCACATTCAGTTGGCTTTTCTTCTCCTGCTGATGGTCTGGAGACTGTTCATTTACTATGATTTTGACCTTTGTGTTTTGTTTGTTTTGTAGGTGGATGACTTGGAAGAAGTCAGTGAATACTATCAAAATAGGGGATGTTTCAATGAGTTAATCTCTCTCATGGAGAGTGGGTTAGGATTGGAACGTGCACACATGGGGATCTTTACTGAGTTGGGAGTTCTTTATGCCAGATATCGTCCTGAGAAGCTTATGGAGCACATTAAATTGTTCTCTACTCGTATCAATATCCCCAAGCTGATAAGAGCTTGTGATGAGCAACAGCATTGGAAGGAACTTACATACTTATATATCCAATATGATGAGTTTGATAATGCTGCTACTACTGTGATGAACCACTCTCCTGAAGCATGGGATCACATGCAATTCAAAGATATTATAGTCAAAGTTGCAAGTGTTGAGCTTTATTACAAGGCTGTCCACTTCTACTTGCAAGAACATCCTGATCTCATCAATGATATGCTGAATGTGCTTGCACTTCGTGTGGATCACACTCGTGTCGTTGACATTATGAGAAAGGTTCAGTTTTGGCAGAAAATTTCATAACAGTGATATAAATACTACTTTCTTTAGTATGGTTTTAATTATTTTTCCTTCTTGAATTTCAGGCTGGCCATCTGCGTCTTGTGAAGCCATACATGGTTGCTGTTCAGAGCAACAATTTGTCAGCAGTTAATGAGGCATTGAATGAGATTTATGTGGAGTAAGAAGATTATGATAGGTTGCGAGAATCTATTGACTTGCATGATAATTTTGATCAGATTGGCCTTGCACAAAAGGTTGAGTATAGTTCTTACATTTTTATTTGCTGTTATTTTGGGTTCTGATATTGACTCCAAACTACTCGAGTAGATCGAGAAACATGAGCTGCTTGAAATGAGGCGTGTTGCTGCATACATTTACAAAAAGGCAGGCAGATGGAAGCAGTCAATTGCCTTGTCAAAGAAGGACAACCATTACAGAGATGCAATGGAAACAGCTTCACAGTCTGGTGAACGTGAATTTTCCGAGGAGTTGCTTGTTTACTTCATTGAGCATGTACTCAACTCTTTCCAGATATGCATAAAATATATGTTGACTGATAAATGGTTTGTTATCAAGATGTTATCTCCTCGGGGGTATAAATTATTACACCACCTTGGTCCACAAGTACATCTAATTATGTTAGTTTGCCCTCGTCATTTTTGTTCGGGGTGCAACTATAAAACGATAGTTGACAACGTACTATAGGATATGAGAAGTGAAGGTAGTGTTAGATTTCAGAAAGAAGTGTTCTGTTGGCATTTTATTAAAAATAAAATATAAAATCGTTAACATATTTAGTAGATATTCGGAGAAATATTTTGCAGAAAATTAAAATGAAAATGTACCCAATTTTGATACGGATATAACTTCACTGTTAATGCTCAATATGCAGGGAAAGAAAGAATGCTTTGCATCATGCCTTTTTGTCTGTTACGACTTAATTCGACCAGATGTTGCTCTTGAGCTAGCCTGGATAAACAATATGATTGACTTTGCATTCCCGTATCTGTTGCAGGTGATTTCTATGCTACTTTTTCTTAAGTGATCGAGGCTCTAAAGGAAGTAAAGGCAAAGGAGCAGGAAGAGAAGGACGTGATTGCACAACAGGTATAAAAGCTTCCAAAAGTTGAAACAACGATCCTGTTTTCTAGAAACTTATTCTTTACTCGTATTTGGAGTAGCTAAATCTTCCATGGTTTCAACGATATTCTAACCAATTCAAATATTGCCAGAACATGTATGCTCAGTTGCTACCGCTTGCCTTGCCTGCACCACCGATGCCGGGAATGGGTGGACCAAATATGGGAGGAGGTTTTGCTCCCCCGCCGCCCGTGGGAGGAATGGGAATGCCTCCAATGCCACCTTATGGCATGCCACCAGTGGGCAGCTTTTAAGTCGTAACAGGTTTGATTGCAAGATTTTACTAGCCAGTAGATCCACGTAGCTTTTTAGGCTCAATTTCGAGGTCTTCATTATTTCTTCTTTTTTTCCTTTCGCTTTCATCCTTGTGATGGGTGAAGATCAAAGTTGGCATAAATGCAATTTTTATGCTTTAGGTGTGTGATATGGTCTTGTAATATTCATTTCTCTTTTTGGTCAGAACAGGTATTTTTTTGGCTGATCGTAGAGAGTAAGCCGAGGATTCCATGCATGTGTAATGTGTAGTATTATCTTCTTTCGGTCATTGGAATCGACCAAACATGTACCAAAAAACCTTCACACCAATCATTTTAATGTTCGTATTTTTAACTTGTTTCCCCTTTAATTCCTTGCACCCATCATTGGTTTCCCCTTAAATTGACAGAACAAGTATGATACTAACCATTTTAGAATGAGAATTAAGTATATCAATTAAATAAAATTTCATATGTATTTTTATGGACATTTATATTAATATTAAAATATTTTATTTAGTTGATATCACGAGTAATGTTCTCTCTTCATATGTTATTGAAAACTTGCCTAGATACAGTTTTTTAATGAAATTTTAAGTTCTTAGTCTTGGTTAATTTCAATTTTTTTGGGGAGTGTTAGAATCTCAGTTAATTAAATATAATGTTCTAAATATTAGATGAATAAGTTCGTTCACTGGATATTGGATCACATTTTTAATATGATTAATTTTACTGAACTTATACTTTTAAATATAATTCAATGATTAGTTATGAGCTTAATTGAATTATTGAATTATATTTATTATCATAGTTCAATTTGAAATTTTTTGAATTAAGTGAAATAAAATTTAATTCGAATGCCTTAGTGGTGTTAAATTAGAAAAAAAAATCAATTTAACTTTTAATTAACAATGTAACTACATTTCAAGAGTACATCGATTTAAGACTATACATATTTAAAAGTTCTTTTAACACTAAGTTAAAAAAATACTTTGTTATTATATTTTTTTCAAAGCCTCGAATATATCATTTTGAAATAATTTTTTTAGTTTGACATTTTTTTAGTTCCTTTCTATATATTTTCAAAGATTTTTTTTACCATGTATGCCCATTGTTTAATTTTTTAAAAAACTTTTATAAAATATTTATAACTTTAACAATTTTTATAATTTTTTTATGGAAAGGGATTAATTTTATATATTTTAATAGTATCAAAAATCCAAATAATATTTATAAAATTATAATTCAATTTACTTGAATTATAAAACTTAAATTAAACAATTTTTACTAATTTTTAATTCTTTTCTTTCAAATTTTTATTATTTATTATTTTTATATTAATATTGTTTTTTTATTCAGGTATTAATTATTTTATTTATCTGTTAGAGGTTTGAATATTTCTCCTCACACACAACACTTGCATTGCATAACATAAAGCTCTATAATTGAGCTTGTCCCTTTTAAGTGGGAGTGAAAGCGACGTCTTCGTGAGAATTTATTCTCCGTGTCAGACCTAGTAAGTAACTTTCGGGGTTCATATGCTCTATGTCTTCGTGAGAATTTATTCTCCGTGTTAGTCATAGAGAAATGTATCCCCTCGAATTGAACTCGGTCCGTTTAAGTCTGTAATGGACTAGGATTAAGGGTTGACAGCCCAAGGGGGCACTAACAAGGACAATTCGAGTACCCTTACTCCTAGAACTAAAACCCTACATGTAATAAAACTTAGAACTCTTCCTGATCTAAGACAGTACTGAACCTCTGTCCTTAGGTGTACACAAAGGAGAAATAAGCTTTAGCTTTTATTTTATTATTTTTTTATGAATAAATGCATGCGAACTAGAAATCATGCGGTTAGGTTAATTTTTCCAAACAAAGAATGGAACTAGAAAGCATGAGGTTAGGATTTATTATATACCATGATAAATAAATTAACCATTTTATTTTTTTTATTTTTCCATGTATGTTATTTTTGCTTTAATTTGTTTAAATTATTTTCTTTTGTTTGCATTGCATGATCATGACCAAAAGGTGTTAACTGAAAAGACTGTTCATCAAATTAGAAAGAAATCATAAATGGACAAAAAGTTCTATGATCAAACAAAATATGATGCGGCCAAGAAAAGACATCCTGAGGGAATTTTGAAGATAGAGAAGAGCTATTCACCCAAAGATTGTATGCCCATTGAAGAGCAAAAGGAGATACTAGAAATAAGAGAGCAGATGACCAAGATGATGGATAGAATATCTGTTTTGGCCAAAGGAAAAGAGATTCCTACACAGAAAGAGAGAGAGCTCAATGAACCTAACCCTGCAGTTTCAGATACACAAGGGACTTCGATTCTTAACCAATTTGAGAAATTAAAGACAGTCATCATTCGTATTCACAAATCGTTTGGAGATACCAAAGAGATGGTGACGACTGTACAAGTTCCCAGAAAAGAGAAGAAATCATGTAATCAGAAATCATCAAAGTTTGGTCTGCTCCCGACATCTAAAACTCAGGTTCAATCCAAGACAAAAGGCGGTTCTCATCTTGATACTATCCCCATATCATATAAAGAGTTGTATGAGAAGCTACTTGAAGCACGAGAAGTGGATCCATATTATATAAAACCGTTCCAACCTCCGTATCTGAATTGGTATGACATCAACGTTCATTGTGAATATCATGCCGGAGCTCAAGGACATACCATCGAGAATTGTCTTGCCTTCAAACGCCGAGTCCAAAGTCTTTTGGATCATGGAACCTTACAATTTAGGGTAAATGATCGACCTAGTTTGGTAACCGAGGGTCCTGATAGATTAATACCAAAAGTCTTCAAAGGTAAGAATATCAGTAGGGGTACCCAGAGAGAAGAAGATTTGCTGAGGTTTGAAGCTCAAATATGTCATTTGAAGAGTAAAAACGATAAATTGAGCACCAAAATGGAAACCATACATGAAGACTTCCAGAAGGTCAGTCAAGCCTTTCAAAATGCTGGTATAGGAAACACCCCAGAAGAGTGGATAGCAGGGGTCACCAAACTGAAAAAGAGTTGCAACATACATGAAGATCTTGTCCAAAAATTTTTTGAACACAAATGTTCTCTCACAAAGGAAAATGATCAACTCCAAGAAGTGACACAGAATGTCATAGAAGAAGTTGCAGTCCAGACAAGCAATATGGTTCTTAAATGATAGATTTAGCTGATTTTACAAGGAGATGAAACAGACTGAAGACTCAACTTTTTGAGCATGAATGGAGACTAATTTAGTTTTGTTGAAGTTAGGACTAAAAGTTGTCCCCTACATGTAAAAGTTTTGTTTGATGTACTGAAGCTTTTGTGTTCAATGAAATCTGTTCTAAGATGATCACTCTTAAGTAACACCTTTTCATACATGCATTTACATTTTGTATCTGTGCATTTTCATTTTGTATTTTTACTTTTTATATCTTTGAATTGCACATTTTGCATTCTTATTTTTCCATTTATGCATTTTTCACATTTTTATTTAAGTACTGTTATGTACTTTAATTACAAAAACATGTAAATAATTCATGAAAGGTTTTGTAACAGTAAAAACCAAGATAATTCATTCATCTTACTGTACCATCATCATGAAAACAATGGAGCAATCTTATAAGGGACTACAAGATCAGTGGCTAGAACAATTGACAAGGTTACCTCAGGATATAAGGAAAGAAACATCAGATTCAGTACCAGATGGATCAAATCAAATTAATCAGTATGTGACATCTGATAAAGAAGAGATAATTTATAAAGAGCAACCATGCTGTCAGATTGAAGAGTCGAAAATGGTAAAACCCTCTGGGGCATCCCAATTGAACCCAAAGAATAGCCTTGTTCATTATTCGCAATATGAGGAAAGATTCAAGAAGATAGATGAAGCAATCAAAAATATGAAATGTGTTGATACTTCCCACAAAGAATTAGAAGCAAGAGAGCTTAGCTTGGTTCCAGATTTGATTATTCCCCATGAATTCAAAATGCCTGATTTTGAGAAATATGATGGCACCAGTTGTCCTTTAATCCATTTGAGAATGTTTTGCAGAAAAATGGAAGGATATTTAAGTTCTAATGATCTATTAATTCACTCTTTCCATGATAGTCTTGTTGGCCCAACAGTAGTCTGGTACAATCAGTTGACCCAAGAACAGATCAAGAGATGGGTAGATCTAGCTGATGCATTTTTGATACAATATCGGTATGTTAAAGGCTTAGCTCCAACACGTATGGATCTTCGAAGAGTAAAGAAGAAAACCAATGAAAGATTTCAAGAATATGCCCTAAGATGGAGAGGAGTGGCAGCACAAGTTCAACCTCCCATGTTAGAAGAAGAGATATCACGTATGTTTCGTGATTCCCTTCCAGCGCCTTTCTTCGAGTTAATGCAGGCAAATCCTACAAAGGAATTCGAGAATCTTGTGACAAGTGGAGATTTAATTGAGAATATAATCAATGAAGAAAACTCAAAAGTCACATCCAAGAGCCCAACGGATCAAAAAGCAAAAGCTGATGATGTGAATGTATGTCGCATCCAGAATCCCCGCAACTGCAAAAGAAAAAGAGTAAGTAACTGTTCGGATCGACCAAAGAAAGTCATGCGATCAAGAAAAACTTTAGAAGTGTTCCAAACTTCTATTTCAAACTTATACCCTCATTTGGTTAAAGGTCAATACATCACACCAAGACCAACTAAAGTGACATCAAACCCTTCTGCTCATAGCTATGATCAAGATAGTGTTTGTAATTTCCACTTGGGGGTAAAGGGGCATTCTACAGGCGATTGTAGGCCACTGTTAAAAGAAATTGAGATGCTTGTTGACAAAGGGGTTTTGACACAAGAAATGATCAAGAAATGGGAGGTAAATGAAGACAATGATTCTGATCTTATTACACAATTGACATTAAAGGAGTGATGATGCATGAACAAGTGGAAGTGTTATCTACCACTATAGTACCTTTCTATTTTCAGCATCTTGTTTGAACTTGTTTTTTGTTCCTTTCTCCGCTAAATGTGCAATAAATAAATATGTATTGCTTTTATGGTTATGAGCAAGGAGTTAAATTTTAATCTTGTGATTATTGAGTATCAAGTAGATTAAATGTTCTTTTAATTTTTCAAGAGTTATAGATCTATTGGCAAGTGGTAAAATTATATCTTCAATATCCCATCCAATGCCAATTACTCAAACCAAATCTTGACACTACAAAGATTCTGAAGAAATGTCTCCACCTGTTTTTACACCTACTCCAAATGTTTACCTTCTCGGGTAGAGTCGATTGATTGATGATACTACATTCCACCATATACATGACTTTAAAAGTCATACATTTGTCTTTTCGAACACAAAACCATCATAAACCAAAAGACCTCAAAAGAACCAAACTTTCAACTATTTGTGAATTTTACTGCAAGAAGAGACGAGATGAGGCATCAGGGACCAACTCATTGATGATAATTTCGAGTGATTAGGGCATACTCAAAGAAGAAGGGGAAAGTGATTGATTGAAATAAATATATCATGCATTAATTACATTTTTTCATGTAAATAAAGTTAATCTTGAATATTCACCCCCTTGTGGATACCTCTTTTTACAAAGGTTTCTGTATATGAGATGATGAACGGCATTGTTTCATTTATCCTTTAATATATATATATATATATATATATATATCCTTTGTTGTCCCCATTTGAGCCTAAATGATTTTTCTTCTGATTCAACCCTAACCAATGATCACCCTCCACATTAGGGGGCAAGGTGAAGGATATTTGCTCACAAGAATAAAGATTGTCAATACAGTTTTATTACGAAGACAAGTTTCCATGAAGTCATGAAAGTTTTGAACTACAAAGTATGTCAAATACAGAGTACTTGAAGATCAATCCAATCAAGAATAATGGAAAACCTCCAAAATGCAAAAGGAAAAAGAGGTGCTCAAAGCAATTGAAGTATTATATTCATCCAGCAAAGAAAGAAGAAAAAAAAAAGGAAAAAAAAAAGAAGAAAAAGGAAAATTGAATCAAGATGGGTGAGCCTCAAGTTACAAGGTTGATCAAGTACAAACAAGAAAAGCAAGAAATGTTGAAGATATGAGAAAATGGAAATAAATCCAAAATTTGGCAGTCTAGAGGGATCCAGATGATGGAAAAATCCCCAACAAAGCAGATCCAAGTTAAGCAAGGCAAGGTGATGGCATCAGAATAAATTGATCCTTAGTTTGATTACCCTTAAACACTTATTTGGGCCTTTTTATTCCTTTCTTTCGTAACCATAAGCCATGACCTACGTTACGTACCTGAAAAGTCCATTTTAATCATACATGGTTTTCTAAGTAAAAGACAATATCTTCAGAATTCATTCCGCCTCTCAAGATTGATTTTTTATTTGCAAAAATTGGTTTTTAAAATCTTTAATGCATGATATGAAAAATGATAAAAAAAGGGTTCAAGATGTAAATTTTTAAATAACATTTTGAAACCAAAGGAGGATTCGTGTTGAAAACCTGAAAAGGCGGCTCGAATATTGAATGGCGCAACAACGACATAAGAGACGATCTTAAACTCTTAATGAGGCACCGCAAATCCCAAAGACGTTCCTGAGATTTTGGAAACAAGAAGCATCTTTACAAGATGAGCATAACAACCATTTCTTCAAGTTAGTGGAAGCCCGAAGCGACATACTGAACCAACTTGAAAAAACCTACTTTACCAGAATCAACCTACACCCTAAAACAGTCAATAATTTTGACACTTGCCATAGGACTATGATTTTTGAATGATTTAAAAGTGTAGTTGATTTATTTGATATTCATTAAACTCATTGTTTATAATTCGATTATATTGTGAACCTGAAAGGGGCAATACTTTACAAAATTCTTTCATTCTTCAATAAAGAAAGGAGAAAAAAACATTTTCAAACAGGACAGTCTCAAATGGAGAAGGTCCTTGAAGCAAGTTGATGCCTGTTCTATCTCTGTTATAGAAAAAGAATGAATGAGGCTAGAATGATGAAACATTTCACTTTCTTGAAAGCAAATGGTCCAAGAAGACAGAAAGTCTGGAGAATTGAACTTGTGATACTCCCCTATGACATTATTAGTAGCTCATCAAGAAAGATTATCGTTTATCCCATGCTGAGGATGATAAGCATCACCAGACAGATTATTTTCCCCAACCATCAATTCATGTTCTCTAGAAGATTACATCATAAAGCCATGAACAAGTCACTACCTGCACTCTGGTGTTAGCTCAAGTCTTGATACATCATTGCTACTTTTTCTATGACGATCATTTTCTTTGTCAAGATGATATCCATTATGTCCTTCAGAAGATTGCTGAATTTGAATTTGAGGACTTAGGGCACAGAACAAGACATTGGAATAGAATCTACCCTTATAGGCCTTTTATATAAGTAAGGTTGTTACACTGGATGCCACCGACAACAAGGTCGAATCTACCAAATATACTCATCAATTGCTCCAACCGATCATCATTCAGTTCTGGCACATCTGCTTTCAAAAGTATGCCAAGACAGTAAAAGGCAACTTCTGCATCATTGATCCCAGAGAAAAGAGACATGACATTGATACCACCATGGGACATGTCTCTATACAGATTATTGTGTATGGTTTTTAGAGAAACCTAGAAGTATTTCCACCTCATTAGATACAAGTGGAGCAACTTTATTCCTTCCAACCCATACTAGATTCCATTTTCAGCACTCATCAAGAACATACTTTTGGACATTCGAATGTGATTCATTGTCATAAGCTTCAAGAGCCTTACAGATCATTTCTATCAATTTGGCACTTCCTGTACATGTTTATAAACAGTTCAACTTTGTTCTTGGATCCCAAGAAGGCCATCATTTCTTTGTCAATGGAAAAGCATCAGCACATGGAGGAAGCAGAATAAGAGAAAATCTGTTCTCAATTGACAGAATTATGAATATAGTACTTTTCAGTGTAGTAGCATGAAAATGCTTCGAATCTACAAATTCTGGCTCTACATCGAATAAGTATTGTGATATTCCAGTCCAAACATTAACTGGAGCAAGTGCCACGTTCTCATAGTAGAAATAAGGAGACCCAATAGAATCTTTTCGAAGTGTTCTTTGAGTTATATGATTTGGTTCGGTAGGAACCCCAGAACCAATCATTGGAATTGAAAGATGAACTGCATGATCGTCTTCATTAAGAAGTTTCTTTTCAAACTTCCTCTGCTTCTTCCTTTTCAAAAATTATAGCCCAAGTTTCGCCTTTGCTTGTAATTGGGATCATTGTATAATGGCTTCCTATCTTCTCCTGAAAGAAGTGCATCAGCAGCCTTAGCCATTTGAGCAGCACATATAAAATCTGTCAACTTTGCAATTGATGAATCTGGACCACATATCTCCATGGCTATTGAAGCCTCAGCCTCTGAATATCCTATTTTTGTCAAGTATAACAGTTTATTCTCCTCATCAGAATCAGAATTCAGGATTTCCTCGATATCAGAAGAACTATCAATATATGTGAAATCATCCTGAAAGATCGCTTCATAATCAAATGAGTTGTTATCAGAATCAACATGTTGCATGGGTGCGGATTTTTGATGAGCTTGTACCATTGTATATGTAGTCTTGCCATTGCATCAGATTATTGTTTGCATAAATTGGTTTCTCTCCCACAGAAAAGTATATTTCAGATATGGCCTTCACTGAAAGATGATAAGCCACTGTGTCAGCCTAGAACGGATTACCAAGCTATTTTTACTTCACTGTCTGACTAGACCCCTCCAGATACAGAAAATGGTCACCTCATTCAGAAGACACATATCTCAGACGTTTCTGTTAGAATGATTGAATACTTCTTAAGTTTGTGATAACATGAAGAGAATTTCAGTTACTTGATAACACTACTGTTTAGTGACACCAGAATGAGAGTATTCAAGATAAATAGATTTGGGGCACGAATAAAGTTACAAATACCTACAACAATTCATTGTCAAAATTGGACCTCGTGGGGATCATAACATTCCAGTCAAACAGAGATTGAGAGTGAATCAGATAAATCTAGAGGGACATTTTGAGGGCCCATTTCAACCAGAAATAGAATATTTGGGCATTCTTGGAGGCTCACAGCAATATGAATATTTGGGATTCTTGGAGGCTCATCTCAACAAGAAGTAATGTTGAGCACACTTTTAACATCTGTATCAGCAAATATTGGGGCATTTTAAAGCTCACTTCAGACAGATCCATGTGGGGTATTTTGAAGACTCAGATTAACAAGAAGCAAATATTGGGGCATGCTGAAAACCCTTTTCAATCAGAATCAGGACTGTTGATGCATTTTGGACACTTGTATTAGCCAATGTTGGGGCATGTTGAAGGCCCATATCATCCTGTGTCGAGATCATTGATTTGAACAAATATTTCTAATGAGACAAAGATATGAAGAATGAAAATGATGAAACAGTGACAGTTGAGCTGACTACACATAATTGCTTCGTTCATCAGGCAGTTGCATTAGGGTCCTGTTGTTGAAAAAATATTTATTCAGCAAGTATGGTTTCAAATACCAATCTTCTTAAAACCATGTGTCCCATGATAGCGCGATCTTTGTTAAGCTACATCATAGTTGCATGAATAAAAATGATCCCCAGGAGGCTACTCAATCCAGGGTTCAGTTCCTCAAGATCTCAGCTTTGAATTTTGCATTCTCTGTATCAGTGATAATTGAAAATATTTCTTTGAGGTTCCTGACAGTTAGTTTCAACCATACTGTTGGGATTATGAAGCTGTTTTTCACATCAGTTTTTTACTTACTTGATGACATTGGAAAGGGAGACTCGACTCACTTACATTACTGTTATTCACGCTATTATTGGGGTTATCATTGCCAGCCAGGTTGAACTGAATTTTTATCTATTTTGGGTTTTATCATGTACGTTTCATCCCCAGCAGCAAGAAATCCACGGATATCTTTCTATACATGGATCCTATAGCTGAAGTGTTTCTACTTTCTACAATGCTCATTATAGAAGAAAACGTGATCAGTATTACACTTGCCCTTGCCCGAGATGATATCAAGATCAGTTAGTGTCTCATATTCAATTCGACACCAGCATATCTTGTGAATTTGACCAACTTTTTGATCATACCAACATTACACTTGAATCCCCACTGATTTTTTGTTCTCAAATGGTCTTGTGACATCATTCAAAAGCTTTGAACACTAGGCAAAGAGATTCAATGATTGAGAACATCTGAGCAGAAGCTATAAAAAAGGATGAATGTGTTGTCAAATATTTTACGAACATCTGAGCAGAAGCCACAGGAAAGGATGAATGCACTGTTAAATGTTTTACGAACCTGCTATTCTGATGCTGAACCAATGTTACGATCATATGGTTTCCATTTATTGATCCAAGATGAATTTTGTCTTCTTCAACCCCAAGATTAAAAGTGAGATATAATGAAGATTTCTTTCCAAGGAAAGTTGAAATTTTAACAATAAGAAACTAGTGGGGTCAACTAAGGTTGAATTACAGGTTGTTGTTAAGCATCTCAACATGATATTGGTCTAAGTTGCCTTATTCGAGATTTGATTATATGTGGAGACATGAAAGGAATTGGAATAAATCTTCCTTGTGATATGTTTCAAGAGTCAAATCAGAACATACTCTACTCCCCTAATTAATCCCCGCTGAGTCACATATCTACATCTACACTCTTTAAAGATGATAGGTTCTCTTTTTAAAGATGATAGATTCTCTTTTCAAAGATGAAAGCTTTATGGGATTTCTACACAAGTCCAAGCAAATAAAGTTGGTTTTATCTAAGACAAAATGGGGCATCAGGGTCATAATTTTGACTACGACAAGAGTTCCACAAGAAAAACATTTCTTCTAAGACTTAAAAGAAGCAAAGAAGGCACCACGATACAAGTTCTGCAGAAATACAAGCTTGATAGCATAAGTTCTTACACTAATATCAAGAGGTAACCCTGGCAATAAATGATGAAGTAAAGGAAGACCAAGTTCACCACTTTGAAGTCAAATGAAGATTGCATCAATATTCATGCATTCATAAGAACATCATTTGCACAATAGACAATGCATTACATAGATACATCTGAGTGCATTCAAACATGAAGTTTTACAGATCTTCGGAAGAACAAGAAGATTCATGGTAAGAAATACCTTACAAGAAGAAGGTATTCAAAACCGCAAATACAGGAATTATACAAACATCTGAAGAAGTGATAGATGCAATCCACAAGAATGAAAATTATCTTGAGATTAGAGCATGTTACCCAATCAATATGTTATTTTGAAACATAATGAGAAAACGATTTTCATAGTTTCTCATTTTATCTTTTCTGAAATGAAATTGTTGAAAAGTAAGAAAACGATTTTCTTAGTTTTTTACTTAGTAAACTATTTCTCACATCTGTAAGCCCTTCAGTGCATGATGTTTCCAAAAAGCCTTCGGGAGCTTTTTGATGTTTTCAAATCCTTCGGGTCATCTGTAAGTCCTTCAGTGCATGATGTTTCCAAAAAGCCTTCAGGAGCTTTTTGATGTTTTCAAAGCCTTCGGGTCATCTGTAAGTCCTTCAGTGCATGATGTTTCCAAAAAGCCTTCGGGAGCTTTTTGATGTTTTCAAAGCCTTCGGGTCATCTGTAAGTCCTTCAGTGCATGATGTTTCCAAAAAGCCTTCGGGAGCTTTTTGATGTTTTCAAAGCCTTCGGGTCATCTGTAAGTCCTTCAGTGCATGATGTTTCCAAAAAGCCTTCGGGAGCTTTTTGATGTTTTCAAATCCTTCGGGTCATCTGTAAGTCCTTCAGTGCATGATGTTTCCAAAAAGCCTTCGGGAGCTTTTTGATGTTTTCAAAGCCTTCGGGTCATCTGTAAGTCCTTCAGTGCATGATGTTTCCAAAAAGCCTTCGGGAGCTTTTTGATGTTTTCAAAGCCTTCGGGTCATCTGTAAGTCCTTCAGTGCATGATGTTTCCAAAAAGCCTTCGGGAGCTTTTTGATGTTTTCAAAACCTTAAGGTCATCTGTAAGTCCTTCAGTGCATGATGTTTCCAAAAAGCATTCGGGAGCTTTTTGATGTTTTCAAAGCCTTCGGGTCATCTGTAAGTCCTTCAGTGCATGATGTTTCCAAAAAGCCTTCGGGAGCTTTTTGATGTTTTCAAAGCCTTCGGGTCATCTGTAAGTCCTTCAGTGCATGATGTTTCCAAAAAGCCTTCGGGAGCTTTTTGATGTTTTCAAAGCCTTCGGGTCATCTGTAAGTCCTTCAGTGCATGATGTTTCCAAAAAACCTTCGGGAGCTTTTTGATGTTTTCAAAGCCTTCGGGTCATCTGTAAGTCCTTCAGTGCATGAGGTTTCCAAAAAGCCTTCGGGAGCTTTTTGATGTTTTCAAAGCCTTCGGGTCATCTGTAAGTCCTTCAGTGCATGATGTTTCCAAAAAGCCTTCGGGAGCTTTTTGATGTTTTCAAAACCTTAAGGTCATCTGTAAGTCCTTCAGTGCATGATGTTTCCAAAAAGCCTTCGGGAGATTTTTGATATTTTCAAAACCTTCGGGTCATCTGTAAGCCCTTCAGTGCATGATGTTTCCAAAAAGCCTTCGGGAGCTTTTTGATGTTTTCAAAACCTTAAGGTCATCTGTAAGTCCTTCAGTGCATGATGTTTCCGAAAAGCCTTCGGGAGCTTTTTGATGTTTTCAAAGCCTTCGGGTCATCTGTAAGTCTTTTAGTGCATGATGTTTTCAAAAAGTATTCGGGAGCTTTTTGATGTTTTCAAAGCCTTCGGGTCATCTGTAAGTCCTTCAGTGCATGATGTTTCCAAAAAGCCTTCGGGAGCTTTTTGATGTTTTCAAAACCTTAAGGTCATCTGTAAGTCCTTCAGTGCATGATGTTTCCAAAAAGCCTTCGGGAGCTTTTTGATATTTTCAAAACCTTCGGGTCATCTGTAAGCCCTTCAGTGCATGATGTTTCCAAAAAGCCTTCGGGAGCTTTTTGATGTTTTCAAAACCTTAAGGTCATCTGTAAGTCCTTCAGTGCATGATGTTTCCGAAAAGCCTTCGGGAGCTTTTTGATGTTTTCAAAGCCTTCGGGTCATCTGTAAGTCCTTTAGTGCATGATGTTTTCAAAAAGCATTCGGGATCTTTTTGATGTTTTCAAAGCCTTCGGGTCATCTGTAAGTCCTTCAGTGCATGATGTTTCCAAAAAGCCTTCGAGAGCTTTTTGATGTTTTCAAAACCTTCGGGTCATCTGTAAGTCCTTCAGTGCATGATGTTTCCAATATTTCAATCCTACTCAAAAGAAGCCGAATGAAAATTATTGTCTTTTTCGTCTTTGCTCTATTCTTGTTAACACAAGAATGAGTAAAGAGGGGCAGCTGTAGACACTAATTTTTCATTATATTATTTTAATTATTATTATTATTAAATAAAATATATTATTATATATATTATTATCATTAAATAAAAAAACATACAAGGCCCAAAATCGGGGCCTGATTACAATTTCAAGCCCAATCCAGAAGGCCCAATTGACATAAAACCCAATTAGGGTTTACATGTTTCAGCTAGGGTTTTCTAACCCTAGCCCCAGCCGCCTCTGATGCTTCCAGAAGGCCAGCCGCCGCCTCTGCCGACACTCCCACTGCCAGGTGACCCAACCATATGCTGCCGACGATCCCCTGCTACCACGACTCCCATGAAGAAGTCTCCAGAACGCCACGAAGATACCCACATCGAGCCCTATGGTGAGTCACCGCCATAGCTATGGTGACTCACCAGAAGTCCCCACTGGAACCGGTCTGAAGGGCGTACCTCCATGGCTATAAAAGCCATCGCGCCTGCAAAAGAAAAGAAAACAGCAAGCAAAGAACGGAGACAACAACCAACAAACCAGAGGAGAGCAACCAAGATACAGAAATAGAAAAAAAAAAGAAAAAGAAAAAAAAAGAAACGAGAAACAAACCACAACAGCGAGCCAAACAACACCCATAGCAGCAAATCTAAAGCAAAGGGAGAAAAAAGGAAAAGACTTACCCTCAAGAAGCCCAAACATAGCCGAAAACGGTGTAAAAACCGAGGTAAAACCGTCGGTTTGTTTTCTAGATTTACTCCGATTAGGAGATTTTTAAGGAAAACTGAGGCTAGGTTCGGATTTAGGGGTTTTAGAGCTACGTTTTGGGGTATTTTGGGATTTTTCCGGCCACCGTGACGGTGGCCGGCGGCGGTGATCGGCACTGGAATACGGTGGCCTATGGCTGCCGGTTTCCCTCCGGCGAGGGAACCTAGAGAGAAGCCAGAGAAATGCTTCTCTCTGTTTTAGAGAGAAGCTGAGAAAGAAGCAAATGAGGAAGCCTGGCCCTTTGGGCCAGGCGTTTAGGGTATTTAAAACCCTCCCCAAACGACGTCGTTTTGGGGAGGGTATCTGTGTAATTTAAGAAAGGGTAAACCCTTTCTGCAACCCTTATAGTTCTGTAACTTTGCAATTTAGTCACTGAAATTGACTTTTAATCGTTTTAATTTAGTGTTTAAATTTTATTTTATTATATTTTAACCATTAATTGTATTTATATATATTTAGGAAAATATCAAATTTAGTCCCTCATAGTTTATTAATTATTATTTTAATCATGTATTAATTAATTAGGTTAAATTACACTATTAATCATTATCTTTCATAATATTTCGAATTATTATCTTTATTTTTAATACTTTATATTTAGTTTTATAATTTTTGAATTTCTTTTATTTTGATCATTATTTAATTACAATATTATTTTGTTATTACTTTTATATTTTAATTATTGCTTTAATTATTATTTTATTATTATCTTAGTCATATAAATATATATATATATATATATTTTAAATAATAGTGTTTATTTATTTTCGATATCAAAGAAAAGGGCAGTCTTAATATAACTGGATGTCCTATTCTGGTATTTTAAATAATTAAATATTATAAAAATTATAATTTAGTTTTATTTAAAATATTAAAATTTTAATATATTTTTATTTATTAATATCAAAGAAGAGAGCTGTCTTAAGATACCTAGAAACCATTTTCTGATATTTTTGAATAAATAAATATCTTACTATATTAAAATAAAATGTTTTTGATATTTATTTTTAAATATTAAAGAAAAGAGCTGTCTTAAAGCACCTAGAAGTCCTTTTCTGATATTTTTTAATATTGTTTTTATATAATTTTGAAATAATAGGATTATAAATTAAATATATTTTGAATTTTTTTAATTTTTAATAATAGAGACAATTTATAATTAAAAAGTACCAATTTTGGGCGTTGTAGGGGTGCTAATCCTTCCCTAAACGTAATCGACCACGAATCCCTTTTTATTATTAAAAAGAACGAATTTTTGGTTATAAACGCAGATCAGTTCATTTTTTAATTGGTGTTTTCTTAAAACTCTTTTAAAAAAAAAATAATTTTTAGGTATTCGACCTACCTGACCCAAAAGGCCGATGACGACTCCCAAATTATTTTCAAAACTATTTATTTACATCAATTTCCTGCCAAGTATAATATTTCGTGTCCGGACGAAATCCGGTTACGACAGCTTTCATATATTTTTTTTGGTCAAGGTTTTTCCTTTTCTTCGTCCTCTCGATTAGACGACTCTGAAAGTAAAAACCATCTCCCCATTTCTAATTGAACAGAGATTTCAGATCATGATAAATTGGATTCTTTTTTGGTCTGTAAGCACTCTCCCACTCGCCGTAGTTCTTTTATTTGCTTCGCAAATTCTCAATCGTCGTAGAAACAAGAAAGCAGCCGTCGGATTCTTCCATCCTTACACCAATGATGGCGGCGGCGGAGAGAGAGTCCTTTGGTGCGCCGTTAAAGCCATCCAAGAACAAAACCCAGATCTCGATTCTGTTATATTCACTGGCGACCACGACGCCTCCTCTCAATCCTTAATGTCACGGGCCACCGATCGCTTTGGCGTTTACCTCCTCAATCCCCCTAAAGTAATTCCATTTTTAATTACATTAAAAAAAAAAAGTTATTTTCTTTAGGTTTAATTTTAAGTTTTCTTATTGTTTTCAGGTGGTGCATTTGAATAAAAGAAAATGGATTGAAGAAACAACGTATCCACACTTCACAATGATTGCTCAAAGCTTGGGATCGGTTTATTTATCTTGGGAAGCCTTAAACAAGTTTACACCTTTGTATTATTTTGACACTAGTGGATACGCTTTTACATACCCAATTGCACGTTTATTTGGGTGCAAAGTTATTTGTTATACTCATTATCCTACTATCAGCCTAGACATGATTTCTCGAGTTCGTCAACGAAGCTCTATGTACAATAATGATGCCGTAATTGCTAGAAGGTTTGCTTTAGCTTAATAATCTTTTTAGTCTTATTTAGTGATGGGAATTTGTATGTTTTAGATAGACTGGAGTTGTTTGGTTGCATTGCTAGTTTATGCTTATTCTCTTCTTTCATATTAGTTTCCATTTTGTTTTGGTAATGGTTTCATGTAGGAAAGCTTTTAACATTTTGCTTGCACGAATCAGGGGGTTGGTTCTACTTGTTGAATTTATGGTTTTTGGACATTAATCTGTATTTATTAAGAATACATTCTTAAACTACTACTTGCCTACCATATTTGAATTGTTTGTCTAGAACTATATCGGATTTTCTTTTAGTGATTGTTCCAGATCGATAACTTTTAAAGTTCTATACCGTTTTTTTTTTATTAATTTTCATGGTTGACAAGTAATACTACCATTACATTTTGACTTTGATGGAACCTTGATTTGCATAAAGCATGATAATGTACGTTAATAGAGCAGCGTAATGGATTGCTTGGGTCTTAGCGATATATCTGGCTTCTGATCTTGTTATTTGGATCCTGATAGTATCCTTCCTTGGCAGCGTGTGGCTATCCCAATGCAAAATTATCTATTATACAATTTTTAGCAGGATGTATGGAATGGTTGGCTCTTGTGCGCATCTTGTAATGGTTAACTCTTCATGGACTGAGTCTCACATCGAGAAGCTTTGGGGAATTCCTGAGCGTATTAAACGAGTTTATCCTCCTTGTGATACTTCAGGACTTCAGGTTCTGTTTCTCATTATTCTTCACAGTCCCAAGTACATTTTCTATGTTTCTGTCTTTTTTATGCCATTTATCTGAAACAGGCACTTCCTTTGGAAAGATCGGGGGAAACACCAAAAATCATATCTGTTGCACAGTTCCGTCCAGAGAAGGTGCACATACTTGTATAATCTTCAAGCTAAATGTTAAACAGTTCTAGTGTCTCGATTTTGGACCTTGATTAGTTCTAGCTACTCTTTACTGTTCGGTTCTTTTAACAGGCACATAATCTTCAACTTGAGGCCTTCTCTGTTGCCATAAAAAAACTAGATGCAGAATTTCCAAGACCTAAGCTGCAGTTTGTAGGTAGTTGTCGAAATAAATCAGACGAGGAAAGACTTCAGAATTTGAAAGACAAAGCGGTGCAATTGAATATTCAAGACGATGTGGAATTCCATAAAAATGTGATGTATAGGTAGAATTGCCAATTTAGCCACATCCTTTTGACAGTTACTCAAAAATGTTTGGTTGGATTTTCCCTCTAAATGAAAATCATCCCAAAATTTATGATCAGCATAGAACCACTTTCTCTGCATTTGCATATCTACTGCTGGTCTGATTGTGCATTGGGATTTTATGATTCGCTAAGAGCTTACTAACTCTTAGCTTCTTTTATCTCATACGATATCCAGGGACTTGGTAAGACTTTTGGCAGGTGCTGTTGCCGGAATCCACTCGATGATAGACGAGCACTTTGGCATTAGTGTTGTAGAGTACATGGCTGCAGGAGCCATACCAATTGGTGGGTGCACACGGCAACTGATTTTTTTAATTTTAATTTTCCTATTAGAGCTACTTTTCTGTTTATAAATTGTTTTCATATCGTTCTTATGCTGCTTGCTCCCCTCTTCAGCTCATAATTCTGCCGGCCCCAAAATGGACATTGTATTAGAAGAAGATGGACAACAAACAGGATTTCTTGCCAAAAATATAGAAGAATATGCAGATGCAATCCTGAAAATCGTAAAGATGCCCGAGCCTGAAAGACTCAAGGTAGCTACAGTAGCACGGCGAAGAGCTAGCAGATTTTCCGAGCAAAGATTTTTTTATGATCTCAAAGCCGTAATCCGACCAGTTATATGCCATTCTTCCTAGTGATATGGGATTGCATTAGGCTTACATTGACATAGAAAACAGTAGTTATAGGTCTACTTTTTCTTGTTTATCGGGATTATGGACCCTTACAAAATAGGTATACTGTTAATTTTGATTTAAAAGCATAGTGAAAGGAATTTCAGTTTTTAAATGAACATTGAGAAATGGCTTTTAAAGCCTTTGCCTCCTTACATTATGTTTATTAGTTCATTGGATTGATCATTCTCTTACAGGAGTCTTTGGGCTGAAGGCATCAAAGTGCACATCCAATTCTCGAGTAATAATATGAATCAATTGAATAACTCTGTATTTAATTCTCATATCAATAATGCTAAATAGATAATATCTTCGGCACCGCATGATCATGGAGAACAGTTGCAAAACTGAGTGGTGGATAATGATGACTTGCAACTTGAGTATGATTGAGGTCCTACGTTGTCTCTTTGCCTAGCCTATCTTGTTTGTTTGTGTAGGGACGCCACTACTATTGTTTAAAAACATAAGCATGATATCACTATTTTCAATAACATCCTGAAAATTTTCCCTTTAACGATTTAAACTCTAATTTTTAAGTTTTTTTTCAAATAAATTCTTTTTATTGATCAACTGATGTTTATTTTTTTGCTGCGACGTCATAATATTAAGAGCGTAATTGACAAAAAAAAAACCAGAAGGGCTTGTCTATAGTTGTTGTAAGCGGAATTGCTTCATCAGCTGGATCCGGTCAACGTCAAATTAGAACCAGAAGGCAAAGGTTGTTCTGCTCTTCTACGTTTACACAATAAAATATGATTAATTCAACAAGTCGCCCACAAATTATGATTCATATGAGACTTCGATTTTGTTTCTGTTTCATTGGTATACAAAGATGGTCAATGGTGGTAATCGTGTGAGAGGTACATGGAAACCAAAAGAAGAAGCTAACATTATCAAGCTAGTAGAACAGTATGTACAGTGAACAAGTCCATTGTAAGCGCTAGAATTTCTGGAACATCCGGCAAATCTTGCCATCTACGACACTGTGCCGTTCAGCCTGCTGAGGATGCTCTTAAAAGCACGTGTTATTCATGGGAATAAATGGGCCAACATAGCTACTTAGCTAGTATCATAACATAAATATGATGAAGTATTTGGCAGGTAAAAGATTGTGAAACCTTGGTCCTCTTGACCGGAATTAGGGTTTGAGTTCAGTCAGATATTAAGAACAAGAGAAAGTAAACTATATTTAACCAAGCAAAGCAACCATCGGATGGATAAAATCGAAAACGATAAGCAAGCAAATAGCTAAAAACTCAATAACACTGTTTAAGCAGAAGAAAAAGGTTCAACACAAATTCAAAACTAAACCATAAAAATATAACCACCAACTTAAATCCTATTACCAAGTCTAAACAAAATTAGACTACTTAGATCTTTGCCTCATCTTTCTTCTCTTCCTCTTCAAACGCCTCATACGCTTCTTCTTCCACTGAATTTACCAAAATAAAAAACATCAGGCATCTCAATCAAAAATCAACCCAAGTATCAGAAACATGTGGATCTTTCTCACCTTAGCTCTCATCGTGAAAAGGATTCGATGCTCGTCTGCTTCTGCAGCCTGAGATTTGACTGTCCTCAATAGAGTATGCGGCGTGAATGTTAAAAAGAGCCTTTTACATTAGAGACCATATATGTATATAAATCATAAAACCCTAGATGCCTCCATAATGAGAGAATTGGGCTTTGAGATTATATTGGGTTAAGGAAATCTGACCAGATGTCAGCCCCAACTTCAAATTCTTTTCGCTATTTTTATTGTCATTTTTGGGACATTAAATACTATCATACATATATCTTAAAACAATTCTTTCTTTTTTTTAATAAGGAAATGGAGAAGGTTTGGGAGAGTTATCTAGAATTAAATTCATGGCCTAATTAAACTGAAAATTAACATAAAATCATTTAGGGTAAACATTGAATTTAGTACCCCAATTATCGCTTTTTGTTCCATTTTGGTAAACTAAACATTTAGTACCTCAATTATTACTTTTGTTCCAATTTGGTCACCTAACTATTTTTTTTCAAAATTATACTTGACATTACATTTTGGTTTCATTTTGATCATCCAATTAACATTATTTGCTTATGTGGAATTTATTATTTTTTCATTGATGACATGTCATTATCTTATGATGACACGTTAATAATATCGTTGATTTTTTAACAGTGAATGACCAAAATGAAACCAAAACTAAATATTAATTATGATTTTGAAAAAAAAATAGTTGAATGGTCAAAACAGAACAAAAATAATAATTGGAGTACTAACATATAGTTTATCCATTCATTTACTATTGCATCATAGGCTCAATAGACTTCTGATTCTTCCCCAAATTTAAAAATAGAAAGAATATAAAATAATAATAATAATAAATGTCATAGAGGGCTATATAATATGGAATAGGTGAGTAATTGAAATTTATAAATTTTGATGGTCAAATTGTTGTATTATTTAAAATTAGGATTTAATTAATAGAATATATAAATGTCGAAGATCAAATGTAAAGGGCAGTAGGGTTTTGATCTCTAAATGAAAGATTTTAATGTTTTATTGATTATAAAGAAACAGATAGTTTATCTTAAATAAAAATGACCTTTTGTTTAATTTTCTTTTATTTATTTATTTATTTCAGTTTTCGCTCGGAATCTTGACGGAAAATGCACCTATCCTTCTACTGATGTTGAAAGTTGAAATAAAGAAAGCGAGTAGAAGAGCAGAGGAATGCAATTGGATAATGCACGGACCTATCATTGATGTCATAGTCCATCCCATCCCAACTCTATCCCCACTACGGGGTCGCTAACGTCACCGCCGGTCACCGAAGGAAGTAAAAATGCACGGCCAATCCTCTGCTTCTTCCCCAATTCCTTCTTCATTTTCCATTTTACCTTTTCCACCTTCCCTTTCCCCCGGCGCACGTTAGCTGCTTCTCTCCATGAACCTCGGTGCCTCTCATCATGATCGTAACACCCACTCCTCCGGTGGCGGCGGTCGCGAAGACTGTTGGAGCGACGGAGCCACCTCTACGCTTATCGAGGCTTGGGGTGACCGTTATGTTAGGCTTAACAGAGGTAACCTCCGTCAAAAGGACTGGCAAGAAGTCGCTGACGCCGTTAACTCCGGTCGAGACGGCGTTAAGCCGAAGAAAACCGACGTCCAGTGCCAGAACCGGATGGACACGTTGAAGAGAAAATACAAGCAGGAAAGAGCCAAGCCGCCGCCTTCGAAATGGTCGTTTTTTAACCGCATCGAGGCCCTCATCGGCGGCGACGCCTCCGCCAATAAAAAGCTTACTGGCTCTACTTTCACGATCAAACCCAAATCGAAATCTTTGTCGCAGGGGGTAAAGTCGACGGAGAGCTCGTCCGATGACGATGATGAGGTTAGGAAAAAACAGCGGGAGGTGGATGTCGGATTGTCTGACGGAGCTGCTTGTAGGGAATTAGCGAGAGCGATTTTGAAGTTCGGGGAGATCTACGAGAGGATCGAGAGCTTGAAGCGACAACAAATGATGGAGCTCGAGAAACAGAGAATTGAGTTCACTAAAGATCTGGAGTTCCAAAGAATGAACATGCTCGTGGATGCTCATCTGGAGATGGAGAAATTAAAGCGCCAAAAGCATTTCACTGGCTCAGGTCTTCTCAAATTTACTTCATTTACTATAAACCAAATTTAAATTTTGCTTCATTTGTCTCTCTTTCATGTAGGAAAAGTTAGAATTTTGATGATTAGTAAACCAGTTCGATGATTTTTAAAATGGCTTGAGTTGATGTTAATGGCACTAATTAGCGGTAAAGTTCGATGATTTATGTGCTTGCTGATTCTTTGGAAATTGTCTCAACTTTTATCTTAATTTGTTCGTCCCCTAGATTCTTATTTCTCACTAAAAGTTGCCGCGAATTGCTGCCATTAGCATTACCTTGAAGGAAAAACTAAACCATCGAACTTCTCTGATTCTATACTAATAATGTTGTCTTATTGCCACAAATTACCCCATTAACGGTTGGTTTATCATTTGAATTTCATGTTTCTACTGAGCTGGAGCTTGGTTTTTGTGTACATGTTGATTTACGTGCATGCATTGAATGCAGGGAAGAAGTGCAAATCTGAGAATAGAAGCTGAATCTGAGAATCTGGGTGGTCATATCTTCTTTTGTGTTCAAGAAACTCGGGTGTTTCCATGTGTAAACATTTCTTGTACATAAATCAGTTGTTGCGGTAGATCTCTTGTATTTTCCAAGAGGAAAAAATGCTAACTTTCTTCAGTCCCCTATACTACTCGCAGAAGGAACACCATGCATTAAAGCTTATTAGTTGGTATATATCGAGTTTAGAGTAAAATAAAATGATATTAGTATTGTAGTGTATTGAATCCCAACCCAACTGAGCATGATTCCCGACAGAAGGACTGTTATGTGGCTCAACACAAATCCAGCATGATATTTCAAGAATCTAAATCCTTTTTTAAGGTTTAAGAGGCTCAATTGCGTCTAAACCCCATTAAATATGAGAATGAGATTCAAACAAAAAGAAATATTAGTACTAATCATTAGAATGAAACAACTGAGTTGAGATAAAGCAGTGTCATTTTCACCCATCTCATAAAAAAAACAATCGGTGTTCTGCTAACATTCTTGCTCTGAGAGATGAGATTAGTGAAATTTAACTTTTGAATGTTCACCAAATGAATGAAAAAAGACCCTTTTTTAAACCATTTGTTCTTACTTGCATACCTGTAATGAATTGCCATTGCTTTAGATCCAATATCTTGAATTACACAAGTAATTAGTTTCAATAAAAGGTTATTTGAATAATGTGGATGATGAACTATAACACCTGGACGATAATAAGACTGAAATATATCTATATTTTTTTATCACTAATTAATAGTAAAATGGTGATCTTCTTTAGTTAGATCAACTATCTTTTATCATAGTGATTTAGAATAAACTATCATTTATTTATCACATTACATATTTATATATTAACATTAATGTATGTGACAAAAAATTTAATCTTAGATATCATGTTAAATTATTAAAATATTGTTATTTTAATTTTCTTTTACTAAAACTCATTAATTCTCGGAATGAAATTCATTTATGCCACATAGAATGAATGCGTGCCTATGTGGAAATATCTTTTGAATTGTTCTTTCTTAAGAAAGTGTCTTTACTACGTGACATGTTACATGAATTGTTTTTCTAATACTGACGTCATTCATGATCAAAATAAAAATAAAATAAAATATTAAGCCAAAAATTATATAGATTTTATTAAAAGAAAATTAGTGTTTTCTTTTGAAAAAGTTGAAAATAGGTCTTCATTAAAAACTCTCTCGTAACTTAATCAAGTTAAGACTCAACCAAACTAGCGGAAGGGGAAATTAGTGTTTTTAATGAAAAGAAAAATATTGAGCCAAAACATGTTAGAAAAATATTCAATATTTTATTAGATTTCTGAATTTTATAAAAAAAATTCAGTACAATTTTAATAAAAAATAAAATAATATTATCTTAATAATTTAGCTAAGATATGATACATGTTGATGTAAAAAGAAAAACAGCCAATCATGAGTGGGTACTATACTGAGTTACTGACTACTTTGCGTAAAAGTGTAGGCAGTTGAAAAACATTTGGACAATTTACGAGAGATAGTGCGGATCTATACGGCGTGTTTATCGTAAAATCCAAATTTTTATAGTTATTTTTGTATTTATTATAAAATTTTATTTATATTATAAAAAATATATATTATTAATATGTATATATATATATATATATATATATATATATATATGTCTATTTTTAAAAATATTTTTAAATCGGTAACTAGTATAGTAACGGTGGCAAGGGATGATATGACTTAATGAGTAATAATTCATGCATGGAAGAATTAGGCCAAAAGCTTGAGAGATGCTTCTTGGCTTGGGCGGCAGAGAGTTATCCCAACTGAAGCCACCACTCTGCCCTACAATTTTTGCCTTACTTTTTCACAGATATTATCAACTAGCATTCAGCTTTCACCTGTAGAATCAAACCCTTTTGATTTTTGATATTAATTCAAACTTGATCTTGGGTCATAGATGATAGATTCAAACCCTATCAATCAACAGGAAAGGAATCTTTATACATATGGAATTTGGCTAAAATCATACATATGTGCTTCCTGATTCAATTCATATGAAAGATTCCAGCTAAAACTGTCGATTGATCCTCCGCAACCGGCCGGGAAATCACCAAGAGGATCTGCGATAACCGGAACATCGGTACTGCCGATACAGGAAGGAGTTGCGGTGTACCGAGCCAAACATGATCGAGCAAGGGCCAAATCATGTTGAAGCTGGATCATCTTCCTCTGCAACAAAGCTATGGCACCAATACAACCATAGACCGGGTCCCTGAGCCTTGCTTCGGCCTCATACGCAAGGGAATTCACCGTGTCTTCGCGCTGCTCTTCAGGCACTTCGATTAGGATCTTGCTCACATTGCTAGCACCGAAGACCTTGTGGACTTTGGCGAACTTCTTCGGCTCATCGGATCGGAAATAGGGTGCGAAGATACAGTTGGGGTTGCACCTCCTTTTCAAGAGCCTGCAAGCTGCACAGGAAGAGGTGGAACGTGGCTCCTGACCCCTCATTGCTTCATATCACACTCTCTCCAACTCTTTGTCTCTTCAAGCCTTTAACTTCACTGCCCTTTGCTCTTGTCAAATTTGCATTTAAATAGGCTCTAACTTTGTTAACAGTATGCTAGTGCTACACACAAAATAATGCTTACTTTAGGTTTGTAAAGTACGACATAGTCTTTGGTCTATTTATTATTAGTTAGTTCCTGGTAATAACACCAACGTCCCCATGTTGTAAGACATCAATAATTTTCTTCTTATATTTGATGCATTAAATATACATAAAATAAAATCAAAACTTTACTTTTCATTTTTTTATAATAACATTACAATTAGAATGAAGTTATTAGAATGCAAACATAGTTCTTAGAAATGACAGAAAAAATATATTTCCATCAATTTTAAAAGAACCTAATGAAATATTACGAAACGATAAAAAAAGAAAAAAGACTTTGTATTTGTTTTGTATTATGGAAGTGGGGGCTAGAAATAATTGTAGATGGGGGCACCGTTATAAATATTGATGGGCGGGAGTGAAATGATAGTTCACAAGATAAAAGGATAATGCTTTCATTTGATTGAAACCAATCAACTTTCACATTACAAGTTTTGTGATTGATGGCCCTTTTTTTTATCCTCGCCTTTTGAAATAAATTTTTCTAATTAAATTATAAGATAGTATTTATTTTAAAATTTCTCAATTATTTAACACTAAAAATTTAAATATCATTATATTATTTTATGCTCGAACATGAAATCTCTAAAAATAATAAACAATTCTTTAACTATTAAGATAGTTTAATTTGTACCCTTAAGAAACAATCTTAACAACTTTTAGCATAACATAACTTAATAAATAAAGTGACACATAAATAATCTCAGTAGTTAAAATGAATATTATTCTTTTCAGAGGCATTGAATTCGGATAGATATGTTTATAAAATGTGTACACTACTAATAGTTAAAAAATATTATAAATAGATATTAATAAATAAAGTATGAATATATAAAATAAAAAGATATTGATACACTAATGATGAAATAATTTTCTTCACAAATTACTTTAACTTGTTATGTATTTATTTAAATATAAATTAATAATATAGTTGTTAGTCTAAAAAAAATCTGAATATACAAAATCAATGGCTAGCCTTTAATTTTTTTTAGTAAAATTGTATCAAATAGGAATACTAAGAATAATCTTAAATTTTTAAATAAAACATTAAAACAACTTTGATTTTTTTAATATTAAATAATATTTTGTTTTAATTGACAAAGAAAAAGAGTTAGAAAAATATGAGTCCAAATGATTTGACAAAGTAGGAGCGGTGGGGAAGGAGATAATAAATAAAGGTTGGGAAGACCCCCACTTGTGGCGTGGCGTTTTCTCCAAAGTCGAAATCCACTTTTAACACAATAATCAGAGCATTATTATTGCTCACACACCATCCCCTCTCATGGTTTCAACAGCGAAAAATGGGCCGGCCCAATTCAACATTATGATATGATCAAACCTCCACTTTTTAGTTTTATTTTCCTTCTCAATAATTTTGGGTTCCTAAATGCTTCTGTGGGGGAGACTGTACATTAACTATGGCGTTGCTCCACCACTCCACTAACATTGGTGTTTATTTATTTTTATCACGAATAATATTGAAAATTATAAAACTAAATTATATAAAATTGTTTTTTAAAATACAATCTTTGGTGTTTAAGGTTTAGGTTGGATTGATTTCGCATCCACAGTAGAGGATATGTGTTGTTGACTTTACAAATTAAATTGCTTTAGTAGTTAAATAGATGATTGTTATTTTAGATGTCTCAAATTTAAGTACGTTGTTTGCAGGGATATTTAAACATTCATTATTAAATGATTAAAAATATTTCGAACATATACTACCTTATAATTATCATAGATTAAACATATAGTTTACCATGTAATTTATTGTTTTCTCAGAGTTTTAATCGTAAACAGTACTTTTTCTTCTTCTTCAAACTATTTATTTTCCATTCTTTGCAAATCCGCTTATTGCATCAAATGTGTAATTATTTTCAAAACTCAAAAGGATGTGGTATTATTTAGGTTTAATGACATTTTTAACCGTTAATAATTTTATCAAACTATTTTTTTATTAATATGAAATAAATACAAGACAATATCTATTCAAGTATCAAACTATATTTTCCTACACTTCATAAAGAAAAACTTATTAAAACAAGTTAAATCATGAATAAATACTAAAGGCTTTACTAAAATTGTGAACATATACAATTTGATTAAAATCAGGCACTGTTTTAATTATTTAGTGAAAGATAGTCGGCATATGTGACTTGTTTTGGTCGATACAATCTCATCTAACATTTTTACTAATTTTTTTTTTTTAAAAACATCTCTACCGATGGAGAAAAAAAATCAAACTAGAAACACAAGAAATGATTCTCCAAACAAAAGAGAATTCCCAAATCCAAAATTTCTTTTAACTTTCAAATTCAAGAACTAGCTCAAGGAAATTTTTTTGGGTAAATATAATAGAGTAAAATGCCTACAATAAAAATAATTGGGGGTTAAAATCAAATTATGAGAAGTATAAAGGGACTAAACTGAATAAATAATAAATATGAGAGAGTGCATAATTCCTTTTGTCAGAGTTTGCGAAAAGATACTTTGCGGAAACTGTTCCTTTTAATTGTTTTTAAAGATTTATAGGAAACGGCTAAAAAACGACGTAGCTGGTTAAATAAGCGATCGATTAAAATTTACATCGATTATGTTATATCATTTAATCGGAAATATTATCAAGTACAATAACATATTATGTAGCACTTATATAATGCAATAGGTATCGCTTATATAATAAAATAGATATTTAAGCGGAAATATTATCAAGTAAAATAACATATTAAGTAGCGCTTATATAATAAAATATGCATTTAATCGAAAATATTATCAAGTACAATAACATATTAGGCAACGCTTATATAATATAATAGGTAGTATTTATATTGACCTATTTTCTAACTAAACCGGTATATTTATACCGATAACATTGAAAATTTGCCTATTACGTTATAATTATTAGTTTCGATGTTTTTGGGATCGATACAATTTTAAATGTATCGACACTTTATGTGTGCACCTCGTTGGGCATTCATTCTGGAAAAAAGTATCGACACAAACTTAAAACGTGTCGATACATTATGTAGACCTATTTTCTCATAAAATCGGTATATTTCTATCGGAAACATTGTAAATTTACCTATTATATTGTAATTATCGGTTTCGATGTTTTTGGGATTAATACTTTTAATAAATGTATCGACACTTTATGCGTGCACCTCGTTTGACATTCATTCTAGACAAAATGTATCGACACTTTTTAAATTTGTGTCGATACATTATGTTGACCTATTCTATCATAAAATCGGTATATTTATACCGATTACATTGTAAATTTACCTATTATATTATAATTATTGGTATCGATGTTTTTGGATCAATACTTTTAGAAAATGTATCGACACATATGTTTACCTATTCTCTCATTAAACTAGTATGTTTTACCTATTACTTTATAATAATTGGCTTCAATGTTTTGATGATTGATACTTACAATAAATGTATCGATACTGTTTTGGAAACTTTATGTTTAAGAATCATACTGGATAAAATGTTGGAAACAAATCTTTGTGTTTACTAATTTTGTCATTAAAAAGTTTATTTTTACCGGTTTTGTTATTGTTAGGCATAACAAAACCGGTAAAAATTACCTAAAACATTATTATTTCTACCTAAAACATCAATGTTTTTTAACATTTCCGGTAAAATGCCCTACAATAACAAAATCGGTAAAAAAATAACAAAACCGGTAGCATTTTTACCGGTTTTGTTAAGAAACTCGATAAAATGCCAAAATAATAACAAAACCGGTAGAAATAATGATGTTTTCGGTAATTTTTATCGGTTTTGTTATGCACAATAGTAACAAAACCGGTAACGTTTTTACCGATTTTGTTAAGAAACCCGGTAAAATGCCAAAAAAAATAACAAAACCGGTAGAAATAATGATATTTTCGGTAATTTTTACCGATTTTATTATGCACAACAATAACAAAACTAGTACTATTTTTTTAGCAGTATATTAAGCGCCGCATGTGAATATTTTCCAAGATTTATTAATATATTATTTTCTTAAATAATTTTTAATCCGAGTAAAACATTATTTTTTTCTCAAAAGCCCAAAAATGAAAAAATAATAAAAATAAAAATAATTTTTAGAATGAGTAATTAAAAATTCTCTATTGACATTTCTACTATCTTTTAAATTATGGATTCAATATTCATTAGTAGATAAATTTTTTTCTTTTACTCCTTTAAATAGAAATTAGTCAAATTAAATAAACTTGTAACTAGTGTTAACGTGTACCAGCAAGAGCCAGCCTGAAACGCATTGTATCAGGCGTTACCAAGTCAATTAGACAGACAGACTCCAAACTACGGATTATTTGAGATTTCAATGAAAAACCACGTGACATGGAGTAATTAATCAATCTTCTCTTACACATGGCAACCTGGAAACCCTATTGTTCTTTCTTCTTGCCTTGCCAATTCTTTCTTCGCACCCTTAAGTCATTAATACCTATACACTGTACGCATAATATAAAATATCACAAAGATATTATTATTTTCCTCAAAAAATGATATCATGCACTAATTCCATATAACCCAGTATAATTTCACATTTATTTTTATAATAGTAACCTATATAATTTTTCCTTAAAAGCATATCTTACAGTTTTTTACGTTAATATTACTTTTTTTTAAAAGATATATTTGAAAAAATATATTATTTTTCTTAGATAATTTAATTTTGAGCCGTTGTATTTACATCGTGTGTACACATAAAATTAAGAAAATTTTGATATATACTACTTTGTAATAATTTCATAATATTAAAAAATTAATTTAATTAAAATAGTTAAACATTAAAATTAAAAAGTATATCAATAATCAATTAATTTAACAAATGAGACATTAAAAATGATATTATAAAAAAATAATTTAAAATTATCTTTCATACTAAACACTTACATTGTCCTACTCGTAACTATTTGATGAATAAAAGTGTCATTTTTATTTTTTTTGTCGCTAATTACTGTTACAAATCTGATTATTGTGAAGAAAAACCCACACTAATTATTTTTATTTTCATTTCATTATAATTACCACCATAATAGGAAGAGTAAAATAATTTAAACTTCTTTATGAAAGTCGCTAAAGAAATTATTATACATGTTGAAAAATATACATGAATTTCCTTGATAGTCACAACAACAACAAAATCATATTTTCATATGTAATGGGATAAAGGGAGGTAGGGTAATAGGCTGTCTTCAATGCCAGGATTAAGAACAATTTTCGTAAAAGACCTCTGACAGTCAGAAAATTAAAAATAAAGATAAAATACAATGTATGTATAAATAAATAAATACATAGTTGAACAGTTTTCATATGCAGTCTTCATATGCGCATTTGTAATGAGAATTAATCTCTGTAAATAAATCCTTACGTAAAAATCTTAGAGTAGACCTTATGGCTACCGTTGCATTTGGAACAGAGAATAAATCTCAGCCCTTGGCACAAATCACAGACACCAGACCCCATTTGCAACGGTAACCCACCAATCAGCTTCTTCAGTTCTCCACACTCATGTAACCGTTTGACTTCCTCTGCCCCACTGATGTACGTTCCGCCAATTAAAACCAACGACAGGGTGAAGCTTTTACGCCCAATAATCCCATGCAATTCGTCCAGGAAGCTGGAATCCAATGACACATCCCATTCGTCGATCGGGACACAGAATCCCCGTAGGATTGATCGGACGGTCTTGCAGTCCTCAAAGGTTTTCCGGACGACGCGGAGGCTGGTGAGGTAGACGACGACGCGCTGGTCGGCGTTGGGGAAGGTGATCGACGGTTGGGAAGAAGGGGGAGGATGGCGGGGTCTGAAGGCGCGTAAGACAGCGGTGGAGAGCTTGATGCGATAGAAAACGGAGGGTGTTTTGGGGGATCGAGGATAGAGTTGTTGTTGTTGTTCTTCCTCTCTGAGGATGGCGTCAATGTCTTTGAATGAAGCGAAGGAGAAATGGGAGGGTGATTTAGTGGGGTTTGGCTTGTTTGATGACCTTAGCCACTGGGAAATATTTGGAGGTAAAAGGCTAAAAGGGAGAGATTTTAGGAGAGAAATTTGAGGAAGGGTTATATTTAAAGTAAAATGGAATTAATTGCATTGGCGGAAACCCTAGATCTATACGAGCAGGATGGAGACTGGGATTTAATTCAGAGATTCACACCCTGTGGATGAAATAATACTCGGAGTGATGGGCATTTTGAGGGTATATTATTTTTATATGGTGCCTTAGTGACGATCTGCCAACTCTCTTTTTTAATTAAAGAAAATTGGCGTGGAAACTTGAAATTAGGGTTCTCTTTTGAAATTGAAAGGAAAATGCCCCAGGGCCAGCAATGTTAAACTGTATAGGGAAGAAAGAACAATCAAATCATTTATCTGAACTTCTTTCTACAAGTGATTTTTGAATATGCATTTTACATTCCATTTTTCAAATTTAACAATGAGTAATGGAAGAAAGAAAAAAGATTCTTAATGGGAGACTTGGAACTCACATTCTATGTAACACCCCTAATCTGTATTCGGCCCGGATCCAAATTCGAGGTGTCACATTAACTTTTCAAAGCATCTTCCTTTATAAACTATTTAAAATTTTAAATTCACATTTCAAGAAAATGAATATTTTTCATTAATCAAATCAATTGGTTTACAAAATATATATCAGAGTGTATTCAACTCAATCAATTAGTATATGACAACTATATTCAAAATAATTGAATACAACTAAATCATCTCTTTGATTTTCTGATATGAACTTGGTAAGGGAGATGCTAACCTGTCTTGCTCCTCTAAGCTTCTCTTCTCGCTTTCCAAACCTACGTGTGAAACACTCACACGCTAAGTCGATGACTTAGTGAGACATAAATAAAATTATGATATAACTGTAACTTCTACAATGCATGATCATTTAATACTTCCATATCATACAAAAACGTATATTCTTCTCTATCACATATACACATACATACACATATCATGTAACATAACATCATACTTATATACATATTAAACCCTATCATTAACCTGCTTATCATTACTTATTTTATCATCACTAATTTCCTTTTATACCGTATCAACATATAATGTAACTCTAAATCACACCAATGCATGAATTGTTACCAATCTCATATCATATACAAATACATATCATCTTATAAATCATGTAATATCATTCATATCACAAAAACATATGCTTCATAGATAATATTTTTATTGTTCTCTCTTTCTTTAGCCCGTGTACACTTCTGAGAACTAAAGATATGTGAGTACATAGAGGTTGTGCACTATGCTGTCACCACAGCTCGTATAATTCCCACTAGGGGTATTGAAGTTTGTCCCGAAGGACCACTATGTCCCGAATGACCACTGATAATCCCTCGACTCTTGGAATGCCAACTATACATCTAGCCCTCATGACATATAACATGGGCATTATTATTATTTATCATTTCCCATATTCACATGTACATATCACTGTTCATATGATTTCATATTCATAAATCGCTTATCTTATAACACTTCTCATGTATTCATATAACATGTATATCGTTGCCATCTATTGTTCTCATATGTTTTCCATAAATCACATATACCACATAATATCTTTTATATCATTTCTCATATGTTCACAAGGTCATATCGTATAGATCATATATTTTCATACAATTTCATAGTTTAGTATTACCTAACTTAACTTATTGTCACTTAATTCACATATTACATATCGACACCTATATCACTTTTACATAATTTATAGCAACTTCCAAGTCCTTTTATATTAATTAATGACATATATTCTATCATCTACTTTATGCTTCATTCTTTTGTATTCACTTGGATTACATAATCTATGTTATATTATAAACATTTCTCACTTACTAGTATTTTACTTATATACTAATTTAATCTATTTACTTAAGCTCATTTCATATATTTCTTATAACCTTTTCATATATCTCCATAGTTCTTTGGCATATAACTTATCTTATAGATTCGTATTATCACTTTGTATGCAAATTTCCTAATTGATATACTATTCCTATTTCATTCTATTATATAAATTCTCCTAATTGATCATACCATTATATACTTGTCCAACTTATGTTTTTATTAACAATATAATTGTTACACATGTTTACCTAGTTCTTATCGGCTTTCATGAATTCACTTTTATCATATTCTCCTATTATTACATTTTTTTATATTATGGCCATGTCTTCACATAACCTTATATTTCATTACCATAAGACTTATATTTTGTCCTATTATGACCCTTCATATACATATATTTTCATTTCCATAAATTTCATAAATCTTATCACATCACTTATCTTTTATACTCATATAATTTCATATCTATCTTATATCATCATATAATTTATGTAAACATATATATTACTTATACCGGTTCCTATATCTTATCACACTAACATATATTCACACAAGTCATGTCACACATACAATAACATATTACTCATACACTCAAAACAAACACATACTCAGGTTCATAAATTCATGCATAATACTATCGGAAATAGACTTGTCGCAAGTCTTATTTCCATTAAACATAATATAATATCTAATATGTACTCACCTGGCCTCACTATTCAATACCGATCTCTTATCTATCCCCCTGATCGATCTTACTTGTCAATGGTTCCGGAACTCGTTTAGGCTATGCATCTACATAAATATCCATTTTAAGTTAATTATTAAATATATACACCTTGTAATTTGATGCTAATAACTTAAACGAATTTAATAGACCCATATACACTTTTTCCTTTAAGGGGTATCAATGCACTATGGGTGCATCGGTACCCAAAATAGCTTCGAAATTTCCATGCATCGATGTCTGCCGGTGTGCATCGATACACCCCTGAATGCATCGATGCACCTTAAAGTTGTTGTTCAAAATTTGGTCATAGTGCATCGATACCTATTCATAGTGTACCAATACACCTGTCCAGAATATACTGGTTTTACCTGAAAATCATCTACACTTCACCCAAATTTTCATATATACTACCCTTATTATGCTACTAAACTCATCTATAACAACTTTAACTAATTTCTATCAATCTAAAACTTTATAATCTCATATATTTCATCCAAATTCTTAAAGCTAAGAATCATACCAAATTTTCCATATTATCCAAACTTAATTATAACACTTATAACTTCTTACTCTCATAGATGACAAGTCAAATTCAGTTTACAATTCTACTTATCAACTATTTTCCAATATTTCACTTGATCACCCCTTATATTAAATCTTCCATAACTTCCTTATCTTTAGTTTTCTATCTCCTTTTAAGTTCTCATAATCTTTCCTAATGCTCCATCAATTAAAATCATTCTTTTAATTACAAGAAAACCAACTGAAAATTAAACTCACCTTAGCCATGAAGAGTTCACGTTGAGAGGAAAAAGAAAGTGAAGAAGACTTTGGAGAAATTATCTCCTTTCCCACGTGCCTATTACCCTTTACAAAGGGAAATAAAAATCTTCTTTGAGAAATGACAATAATACCCTTATTACTTTCAAACTTTGTTATTAAATCCAACATCAAAATTTTTCATTTAAGTCCCTGAACTTTCCATCTTTTATGAGATTGGTCACTAAATTTTCAAAAATTCTATTTTGGTCATTGACCCTACTTTTAGGATGTTACATTCTATCTCAATGATTGCTTTTATTTCATACATTGAAAACTCAACTCTAATTTTCAGCATGTAAAAACAACCATTTTCATTGAAAAAAATTAAGTTTCAAACATGGTTAGATGAACACAATGAAAAGTTAAATAAAAGCTTATTATATAACGATACAAATGGAGTGTTGAAAGTGAATGTAAGAGCAAAGTACCTGAAATTAATTTAACAGGAGAGGAAAACGAAACGGCGGAAGGGACAAGGCAATGTAGTTTATACTTTCAACGATAATCGAAAAGCATAGAACCAAAACGGCAGTGGCCACCATGGAGGATGCTTATCTTTTTCTAAAATTAATAGGTATATTTTTTCTAAAATTGACAGACATCTCTAAAATGGGTAGTTCTGTTGTACGACAATCTAATGTAAGACTAAGAAAAGATGTAATCGGAAATGTTAAATTTTTTTAACATTTCCGGTTGAACACAACTTAAAATGTTAATATTTTAACATTTTCACAACCTAAAATGTTAATATTTTAACGTTTTAGGTTGCAACCGATAATATTACCTTATTCATAATATTTCCGGTTGCTATCGGAAATGTTAAAAGATTAACATTTTAGGTTGTTAAAATATTCAAAGATTAACATTTTAGGTTGTACTCAACCGAAAATGTTAAAACAAAATTTAACATCTCCGGTTGCGCTTTTTTTAGCTTTATTTTAGGTTGTTGTTCCTTATACATTCATGCATAAAATGATGGGGTTTCCCCCCACCCACCCCCAAAAATTATAGGCATAAGTAGGGTGTAAATAAACAGAGCGATAGGTAAATTGTTTGTATAATGTTCGTTTATTTTTTTTGTTAAGCTAAATAAACGAGTATGAACAATTTTTTATGTTCATTTAATAAATGAACAAACACGAACAAAGGTGTTTTCGATTCATTTGTGTTCACAAACAAGCTCGTTTATGAACTCGTTTATTGATTTGCTCGTTTATGAACTCGTTTATTGATTTGCTCATTTATATTTATGAACAAGCTCGTTTATCTGGTTCACCTTTTCCTTTAATTTTTTACATTTTAAATATTGATAAAGGTGTGGACTAAACTAAACACATGATAAAAGTTGAGATTTAAACTGTGAACTTTAAATAATTTAAGCACTATTGGTATAATTTTATCATTTTTCTTTAACTTTCCAACGATAGGATAAAACTAAAAATTGAAATATAAATGAACTATAAATGAATATTAAACGAATATGTTATTGAACATATAAACGAACACGTTCGTGAATATTAAATGAATATGTTCACAAACAATAAACAAACGAATACGAACACCTTCAAAAACAAATAAACGAACACAATCATAATATCATAAATTTAAGTGAACAAGAAACGGACATTAACACTTTTAAAAATAAATAAACGAACACAAAATATAACTTTATCAGTTTAAGTTGGGTTAATTAACACCTTAATCAGAAAGCTCTGATAGCCCGTGACTTATGGTACATATTTGGGCCCTAAGCCCCATGCAAGCAGCAAACCAAGCGAAGTCGTCCAATCGCTTAAAAGTAAGGCTTTCTCTTTACAAAAGCAAAATAAATAAATAAATAAATGAAAATTCTGTACTATAATCAAATTAAAAGACTAGTTTAGATTGCTTTTATTTTATAATTGAAAAATATTTTTAGAAGGTTTAAAAAACAATTAATATTTTAATTTAACAATTTTTTGATCAAGTTATCTTTTAATTATTTTTTTTATTGAAATCACTAATTTTATTCAGAATAGGAAATATCTTAAATTACAATAAAGATTTACAATCATAATCATAAATTATGCATATAATTAGGAAAATTTCCTATAATCATTGAAACAAAATTAGAACCATACAAGGAACGATTAAAATCTAACCAAGAAAACTCGAACAAAGATAGATACAAACAAATCTAATCGCATCGACAAATGAACCACAAAAGGAGATCAAACTACTGAAAGATCACCGAAAAGTCGTAAATTATACTCGAGCAACATGAGAAGTTATTCACGAACGCATGACGAGTATCCAAATCCAATCCAATGATCAAAAACAGGGAATACCAACAATATAACAGATAAGTAACATTTTTTTATCAATTGTGATGATGTCAAATCAACCCTTAAAAAAGTAAATGAAAACATCAACCAAATGATCGAAAAACATGTCAAAATACAGAAGAAAATTTGTCATAAAGGCAGATGAAAAATGTGTCATACATTCAGACTTATTGAAGAAAAAAATAAAGATGTAATATAAGAAAATAAAATGACAATAAAGAATACCGATAATTGACAACCAACATTAAAATTGGTGTCACCTTCGATCAACCAAAAAAAAGATGAACGACTTACCAACGGGAAAAACCTATGTGAGAAAACTAATTAATTAAGTTCAATTTATGTTTTAACATGTTGATCATGAACTAATTCGTGAATTTAACTTGAATCAGATTGATCTTTAAACTTAATAAATTAAATTAATTTAACCTTTAAACTTAATGATCTTTATTAAATTATCTTATAAACATTGAAAATATAACACAAACTGACTCCTAAAACGTTAATGTTTGAAAATAGTTTAAAATCCCCCTCCTATGTAGATAATGTCACCACTTAACGGTCCACATCTATAAAATATTTAAAAATGAATTAATTAGTAATTTGATATTTAAAGTTGTTCTCGTTGTCACTTTGATATCTGAAGGGTTCCCCCCCCCCCTCAAACTCTTTAAACAAGTTTTAAGAAAATTAAAAAAAAAACTTTTAAGACTTCAAAAAAATATTTGAAAAAACTTTCTAGTATTTTTAAAGTGGACAATTTTTGTATTTTTAAAGTTTTTTAATATTTTTTAAAATTTAATATTTATCATGTATAATGCAACGTGTTTTTAGAGTGATATGATTTTATTTTATTTTTTGTAATGAAAAAACGGATGTGATAATATACATCATGGTTGAAAAGATCTAATGTGAAACTAAATTCAAAATTTTCTCCAGATACTAATGCAATAACGTGGTACAATGTCAATGACAAAGATACCATTAAACTCTTAAAAATTTTATACCTTTATTCTTGAATATTTTGTGTCGTATTTTCAAAGTTCAAAGAATAACCGAACTTGTTAAATTCAACGGATAACTTGATTAAAGTAAGTTTATGGTAATTTTGGCCGAACTTGTTAAATTCAAGTGTTGATTTGGCTGAATTTGTCAATTTTAAGGGCTAATTTGATTAAATCTATCAAATCCAAGAGTCAGTTTAATCAAATCTATGAAATTTAATAGTTAATTTTATTAAATTGATCATGTTTAAATATTAGTTTATGCTTTAAGAAAAAAGAAAAGTATTTAGTAATTTGCTTTTGCATTTGATTTCAAAAAGATGAAAAAAGAATTGCTTTTACCATTAAAAAAAGGGAAATCGACTTTTGTTGAAAAACATAATTAAAAAGTAGGATCAAAGCATGCGGGTCGTACCTACCGTAGCTAAGTGTCTCTTCCAAAAGCATTGGCACATGGTTCTGTACCCACTGATAACTACTGATAGAAAAGGGGAAAATTAAGTTTAGTGATTGAATTGATTGTTTTGGTGACTCATTGAAATAAAGATGCACATTTCATATTTATAGAATATATATTTATGTTCAAATTTCAGTGGGAATCAAAACGATAAAGATGTAGAAGTATACATAGAAGGTCACGTTCTCCCTTTAAAAGATTATTTCAAGTACCTAGGGTATATGATACATAAAGATGGGGGTGTAGATGATGACGTTACACACCGTATGAAGGCGGGATGGCTAAAGTGAGGGGCTGCTACCGGTGTTTTGTGTGACAAGAATGTGCCTCTAAAACTTAAGGGAAAATTTTATAGAATGGCTATAAGACCAGCGCTGCTATATGGATCAGAATGTTGGGCAATCAAGAAGGATCACGTAAGGAGGATGGAGGCCGCAGAAATGAAAATGCCATGATGGGCATGTGGTAAGACTCTGTGGGACATGACACCAAACTCTGCTATTAGGATGTCCTTGGGGGTGATGCTTGTATCCGAAAAATTGAGAGATGGAAGACTATGGTGGTTTGGACATGTCCTTAGGCGACAACTGTCGGATGCGGTCAGGAGGGTAGAGTCGCTTACAGTCGCCGGTGTCAGAAGGAGAGGACGACCAAGGCGGAAGTGGGAAGACTGCTTGAGATCTGATTTGAAGGATTTAGCCCTTACAGAGGACATGACCTCTGATAGGAAAGTATGGAGACTTAAGACCAGGGTAGTCGAATAGTGCGGGTCACAACCATAGGGTGTATCATCTCTGTCTCCTTTTTAATGCCTTTGTAGTAATTTCCATGACTTCTACTGTATATACGTTTATGTCATTGGAAAGTATGAAGGCTTAAGACTAGGGTAGCAGAGTAGTGTGGCCTTAGTTTAGGTCTTAACCCATTTGACTTTATTCCTTCTCGTAGCTTGCTATTGTTGACTTTTGTGTATCAATTTTCTCTTCAGGTTTCCTCTTTTTTAAATTTAGATGGATCTTACTTTTCTGTCTAGATGCAGATATTTTTACGCAGTGATTTATTTGCAAGGATTAATTCCCATTACAGACGCGCATATGAAGACTACATATGAAGACTGTTCAACTATTTATTTATTTATACATGCATTGCATTTCATCTTTATTTTTAATTTTCTGAATGTCGGAGGTCTTCCACGGAAGCTGGACTCAACCTGGCGTTGGGGGCAGCCTACTACCCTACTTCCCTCTTATCCCATTGCATATAGAAATAGGGTTTGTTGTTGTTGTTGTCGTTTGTATTTCATATTTATAACAACACTTTGAAGTACTCAATATTAACACAAAATGTCTGATCAGAAAATGAAAATAAAAATGAAGAATTCCTCTGCTGCAAATCGGGGTTTGTATCTCCGCCACACCACTAAGCTTCCAAATATGCTTAAATCACTTGGAGTTCCTAATTATACTCTTAGTCATATAATCTAAAACTTTTTATACAATTAATCACAGCGTCTATATCTACAATTTTAAAATATTAATACACATGTCCTACAAAACACATCTTTTAAAAATATAGAGAATATATTTTTATTAAAAATGTTACTTTCCTAAATAATTTTCTTGGGATGCTATTTATACAAATAAAAAAGAAAATAGTATTTTGTAATAAAATTATCTGTTTTTATGCGTTTCCAAATCAAACTCGGTCTCTCTACCTCCATGACCCAAAAACACCAAACGGTGCGTTTCTCAAATTGTAATTTAAGCAAAAGCAAGAGTAACCCAATATATATATAAGTATTAGGTAGTTTAGTTGAAGCATCAGCATTGGGTTGGTGATGGTACATCACGTAACAGCTGTTATTGTTGAGGATTTAGGCAACAAAAGTGAAGGTGTTCTGTCACCAAATTCTCACCTAATTCTCTTAAAAAGGAAGCCTTGCTCTCTGCGTCAAACCATGCTAATAATACAAGTTGGATAATGCAATGCCATCCTTCCGTTTAGTTGGAACACTCGCTTAGCTTAGAAGCCAACCCAAAATCATAACCCATTCACTACCCACTACTCTTCATTTACGTGAACAAGAACCAATGTACCTCATAAACTGCAATAACTAAATAAAATTATTTTATTTTGACACACATAATGTGAAGAAAGAAAATAGTGTATATAATTCTTATTTTAAAATATAATATAAACTGTGACTAAGTTGTTTTTTATGCCATTGGTGTAAATACTCCAAAATCTCAAAAATGGAAATTGGGTCACGTTCTCCCTTAAAACCTGAATTAACTACACCTTCCACCCAAATCACATTTAAACGCCATTTACTCTCTGCTTAACTCATTATTTATTACATTTATAATTGAGATCCGTTCAGCGTCAAATCAAATCACGATTCAGTATTTTTTTTGTTTTTAACTTTTGAGAGCTTATCTTGATATTTAACATATATTCTAGATTTAATTCATAATTTTTTTAATGTATGAATTATAATATTAGATTATTTATAATTTTCTGATTCTTAAATCGAATGTAATTACGTTTAAATATATTCGAATCTACAATCTTTTAGATATTTTGAATATCAACAGAGCTAATATTTATTCATATACTAATGTTTAATTCATAATTATATTGCTAATTTGCTTGTATATACATGTATGCTGTTTCGTTCTCTTTATGTTGATTGTATAAATATAAGCGCTTCACAAATTTGTATTATTTTTTCTATATTAACCCAAACACTATTCATAATCTCCTATAAACTCTATAAATTAGAATTTAATGTGTACTTGAACAATCATAATAGACCTTTTTGCATATTGGTAGAATCGAGTCGATTTTAGATCAAACTAGTACGAGTTTAAACTTTTTTGATATGTATCGAGATGAGTGAATTTCAAGCTAGATCAATTTTGTGTTCGGGTTAGGTTTGTGACATTTCAAGTTAGGAACATTTTATGTTAATTTATTCAAATTCGGTTTAACTCATTAATCATTTTAACGAGAATATTATTAAATTCGAAGTTATTTATAATTTTTAGTTATATAATCCTAATCTATCTATTACAATTAAATCGTATTTTTACACAATTTTTTATTATTTGGCATGTAAATAGGTATTTTACATAAATTCATTGATCTCATTAAAATATAATATAATTTAATTTTAAAATTATATACGAATTTAAGTATATATACTCCATTTTTGTTATGGATAAATTTACACACACTTGTAAACAAAGTTACTTGAATCCAATCACCTAAAAAAATAACCACTCCTTAGGTTGAATTTATATTAATATTTAAATATAATAAAATATATTTATCACATTATTGTATTACTCATGTATGTACATGTTATATTATATTCGTTGCTATACAGGTATTTCTTTTCATAGTTCATATTAGGTGTATTAAATATAATTTGAACATAATGATCAAACATTAATTGTTGAACCATGCCCCTTCAGCATAGTTTCCTATATTTAGTTCATTTATCCAAATCTCAACACCTCTAAGCATCCTAGACCCTTCCAAATAATTAAAATTTCCAATACAAATTAAAAACAAAAATATTGCTAATTTTAAAAAATGAAGCCTCCACTGCCTTCTTCTTCCTCAGGTGTTCTTAGAAAGCCTCGTCTGTCCCCTTACCTCTTCACTTTGTTAACTTTCATTGTTTTCGTTGCTATTCTCTATGGAGAAGACTTCATCTGCATTTTTGGACAGTTAGAACCAATACCCGGCCTAGCTATCTCTAGTCCAGGTGAGTTAACTCACTCCCTAAACCTAACCTCTTTCTCTCTTTATTTTCTTGAATTGCTTTGGGTTTGACTGAGCTTTTGGGTGGTTCGGGGGTTAGTGAAGAAAAGAGCGAAATTGCCATTCGCTATAGGGAAGAGTGAAGAGAAATGTGATATATTCCAAGGGAGGTGGGTTAGGGACGAGTTGACTCGTCCTCTCTATCAAGAATCGGAGTGTCCGTACATCCAACCACAGTTGACGTGTCAAGAACATGGAATACCCGACACAGAGTATCAGAAATGGAGATGGCAACCCCATGGTTGTGATCTTCCTAGGTAAAAAAATTCTCAACATCCTACTTTCTTTACTTATTTCAGTTCTCTATGTTACTGTATTTATGTCTTTTTGTTCTGGTATAATTCAACAGTTTCAATGCGACATTAATGTTGGAGACCCTAAGAGGGAAACGAATGATGTTCGTGGGAGACTCATTGAACCGAGGCCAATATGTATCATTAATCTGCCTTCTTCACAGCCTCATCCCTAAGCATGCAAAATCCATGAAATCGTACAACAATGATGCCCTTACTGTGTTTCGAGCCAAGGTATGACAAAAAACAGTATACCTTAATTAAACTTGTTTAAGTTTCCACTGGTTTTCATCTTATCACTGTTCTTGTTGTATAGGATTACAATGCCAGCATAGAATTTTACTGGGCTCCATTCCTTCTCGAATCGAACTCGGATAACGCAGTTGTTCACAGGATATCGGATCGGATCGTGAGAAAAGGCTCCATAACTAAGCATGGGAAGCACTGGAAGGGCGTTGATATATTGGTTTTCAACACCTATCTGTGGTGGATGACTGGATTGGAGATGAAGATCTTGTATTATCTCATTTCTTCCCTGGATTGTTACATTAATATATCACCATTTATTTATTGGTTCTGTCAATAATGGTACATGTTTTCATCAGGAAAGGGTCGTTTGAGGATGAGGAGAAAGAAATAATTAAAGTGTCGACCGAGGATGCTTATCGTATGGCAATAAAAAGCATGCTGAGATGGTTGAAGATAAATATGGACCGCAAGAAGACCAGAGTGTTTTTCACCAGCATGTCACCTACTCATGCAAAGTGAGTACAAATTACGATGAGTTTGTGCAATATTTTAATTTGGATAAAAAAATAATACATTTTGACAGGGGCATTGACTGGGGAGGTGAAGCAGGGGAGAATTGTTACAACCAAACAAGCATGGTTGAAGATCCAAATTATTGGGGTTCGGACAGTAGAAAAAGCATAATGGAAGTGATTGGGGAAGTGCTGGAAAAACCCAAGTTTCCGGTCACATTTCTCAACATCACTCAACTGTCGAGCTACCGCAAAGATGCGCACACATCGATTTACAAGAAACAATGGAATCCGTTGACGCCGGAGCAGTTAGCCAACCCTGTTAGCTATGCCGATTGCGTGCATTGGTGTTTACCGGGCCTTCCAGATACTTGGAACGAGCTTCTCTTTGCCAAGCTATTCTATCCTTGAAAACACCTCATCAAATTTTATAGATCACTTATTTTCTTTCTAATTGATTTTGTCCTGCCCCACCAGCCATTTAAGAATTTTTTTTCTATTTTTATTTCCATTACAAGATTTTGGTGTCAACTGGTGGACAAAGGAAGAAGAAAATTGAGCTCGGGAGATTTGTAAAAGAGATATTGTGTCTCCAAGTGATTAGATTTTGTTTTTATTTTCTAAATTCAAGCATCTCGTATGTTGCTTCCTAATTATATTGAAGGCCGGCAAGGAAAGAAAAATGAAAACAGTTTATTTAGCAGAGCGAAAAATACATCAACTACGAGAATCAATCCATTGTCTATCTATCCTTCGAGGCTTACACTTCAACACCTCTAGAAGTCTCCTCCACCTAAAATCGATCTTCAGAACTCAGACCCAGATCGACCGTCAAACGATGGGCAAACTACATATAATTTTTAATGCAACTTAAAATACTAAATTATTATAATGATAATGAAAATTATTCCGTAAAAATAGAGGAAATAATCATACTATAAAAATAGATAAAAGCAAATGTTTCGAGAACTTGTGATAAGAAAATATGTTTATTTAGATATAAAATAAAAAACTAAATAAAAATAAAAATAAAGGGACTGACTCTAGTCGCAACCTAATAAAACGCTTTTAAAGAAATAATAAAAAATTTAGAGAATCACTTTAAATTGAAAATCAAGAAGAAAAATATAAATTCTAATTTTAATATGGTATCAAAATAATTAGTTTTTAATTATAAAAGTAAAGTACAATTATCCACTTACTATAGAGAACTGTTTTGTTGAATTATTATATTACTATTTATATGTTCTAAATTTGTCATTTTTATTAAAAAAATTAACGGTCGTCTGAGTTTAACGTTAATCTGTTGACTGAAATATGATATAATTTGATCCTAGAATCGTTTGAGATGTATCTTGTAGATCGACACTCTATTTACATTACGCCGTGGAGCTAGTACTTGAAACATTATATCTTTTAGCCAATACTTGAAAACAACGGTTGTGCAAGTAGACATCAATAAAATATGAGTTTATCCTAAGGTTAACGTCTGAATCAGATCGTTATCAATTTTTTAACAAAAAAAGAACGAATTTAAAACATATGAATAATCGAGTGATCATTTTACAACTTTTAATAGTTAAATGATTAGACAAAACAATACCTATAATGCATACTTTACCCTAAGTATAATTACACTTTAATTAGGCTTTTTAATTACATTTAATCAGGTTTACACTGTCGTGTCACATTCAACTACAGATTTGTTGTTGACTTCAAGACACCAGTTGGTTGTGATTAAACCGGAATTGCAAATAAAATTTTGAAAGATACTGCCATGTCAGCGTTAGGCGGACAACACTAGAGCCGCATGTTAGAGAAGTCCGGGAGAAGTGGAGAAACTGAGGACAGAGGCGGACATTTCGAAGCTCTCTCTCGATCTTTCATTGCACCAACTGCTTACTTAGCTAACCAACCCTCTCTCTAATTCATTTCCCTCTTCATTCCACTTCGCTCTTTTTTTCCTCTTCCAATGGAGTCCTCCGCTGCTCTCCGATCCTTTCACTGTAACTCTCTCTCATTTATATTCTCTTTTTATATTCATTGTCCTTCTTTGGTTGAGTTTTGTTTAGTTTCAATGGAAACGAGTTAAGAAAAGAAAGGATGAACTGACATTTCTGAATATTTGAGTTTTCTTACATATATTTTGGATCTAGTGAGTTTATTTACTTTTTCTTCGTTGTGTACTTTTTACTGCAAATTATAGTGCTTTCGACGTTGAGGAATTTGAAATTAGCTCCAAAAATTGCGTATATCTGCTTTATTTATTTTCCCTATTTTCTTGTTCTTTTCATGCTGTGAATATCAATTGAGGATGTTAAACTCGCTTTCTTTATCAGTCTAATTTCCATAAATTAAAATTTGAAAGAAAGATAGATATATTTGGGAGTTTCTAATAGAAGTTGTGGAAGTTATTCCCGAAATGTCTTTGTTTTCATTTAGGTTTTATTATTTAGGTAGAAATATAAAATTGGCACATTATCTTACTCTATAGGTCTTCTAAATTTTCAGAAGACTTGTCCGAAAGTAAAGACTGAGCTCTTTCATTGATTGATTCTATTGTCGAACTGAAAAAGACAAAGTGGGTACTGATTTCATTCGTAAAATGCCTAGTGAACTATGTATCCCTCTAACTGGCAAGCAACAGATTCAATGTATTTTGAACATTTTTCACAATAGGAATGTTGTATTTCTTGTTTCTGGGTGTCTTTTTAGTGAAGATACTTCGTAAGATCAACGTTTCTACTGAAATAACCTGTGAAGTGGTGTCCTTGGTACAAATAATATAATCTGTTGCAGGCTTATCTGTTTTTATTATTGGCATTCATTTCTTTAGGCTTTGAATTTCTTTACGTAGCCAAGTATGGTTGCAATTCGTATGCAATTGTATGTTCTGCATATATGCCTTTTTTTCTTTTTGCATTTAAAGTTCATATGCTTTTATTGAAATTTAGATTCTGTAGGTGCTGTTTCACAAGCTCATTGCAGAATTGAAAGGTCCAGTACCTTCCATGTGTCTTCCATTTTCTGGCCAAATTCAAGAAAATCATGTGTCCCATGCTTGACTTTTGGCGGGAATAACAATTCTTCTACAAGACGAATTGTAACTTTAACGTCATCAGCTAAGACATCTGAAACTACGGTCACGGACAAGTCAAATGGTGACATTATATTGACTTATGATTTATATTTTATCTGATGATCCCCATTTTCAAAAAAAAAATATTAATTATAATTTAACTGCCGTTGAACCATGTTCCAGTGATAAAACTAATCATCATTGCATTTGGGTCGTTGGATAATAAAAGTTGGCTCTTCATTGTTAATGATTTATACTTGTTCTCGAAAGCAAAAAAAAAAAATTTATACCTAAAGGAAGATGGTTTTTAAAGTAAACCTTTATATAGTTACATTGACCTTAGCATTTTGTCTTGTTTTGCATGCTAAAAGTTGTTAATTATGTTTGCCACCCATTAGATAGCACCTCCCAAGGCTCATCGGAGAATAAATCTTCACAGAATGCAACTTTGCCAAATGGATTTGAGGTGATTTTTAGAACAGCAAATTGACTCTTTTACATCATTGCTCGTCATTGCTCACAACTTTTTTTATTCTATTGGTTAGATAATTAACATATTAGTTTTTTAACTGTCAGGCATTGGTACTGGAGGTATGCGATGAGACTGAGATTGCAGAGCTGAAAATGAAGGTAGCTTCCATTTCTCTTGTCATTTCATATGCTTGCATGCTTCTGCTTAAATTAGCCACATGCCTATGTGATTAACCTGAAAATTTTCTCTAAAGATATGTCTCAGTGCAGCTAGCCATCTTCAGGTTTTTAGTTCCTTTTATTTATGCATTTTCCCACAAATATAATATTTTTTGAATCAGTTATATGTTTCATTGCCACAGATTGGAGACTTTGAAATGCATCTGAAGCGGAATGTTGGGGCCACAAAAGCTCCCATGTCCAACATTTCACCTACAACAGCTCCACCAATTCCAACTGAACCAATGAATGAAGCAGGTGCTACTGCCCTGGCCCCATCAGCACCGAAACCCTCCCCTGAGAAGCCCACCCCATTCAAAAATGTTGCCTTTGGGAAGTCATCCAAGTTAGCTGCTTTGGAAGCTTCTGGATCTAGCAACTATGTTCTAGTACCTTCTCCCATTGTACGTGCTGTTTATCAAGAGCTAGGGTTATGTTCTAATTTATATCTCTTTGAACGCCGCTTTTAAGTTCCATCACTTTACTACAGGTCGGTACATTCCGAAGAGGTAGAACAGTTAAAGGAAAAAGGCAACCTCACATCTGCAAGGAGGTACTAGTTTCAGTCTCAATTGCATGTTATGACCTAAAACATTTAACACATTCTTTGAATACAAATATTGTTAATGTTTATCATGACCTTGTAATTTCATCTGGCTTTTCTTGATCCTTATTAGTTGTAAATACTTGCAGGGTGATTTGGTCAAAGAAGGACAACTGATAGGATTCTTGGATCAATTTGGTACTGAACTTCCTGTTAAGGTGAATTCAAATTATTTTCACTTGTTAGTTATATTTCTTTTCTTTTTTAAGTAGTATTTAATGGTTTGTGTTATTGACAGTCAGATATAGATGGAGAGGTCTTAAAGATCCTTTTCGATGATGGAGGTATTATCTGAATTTTATATTTATTTCTGTTCTAGTGTCTAGATCCCTTCATATGATGATGTCAGATTAAAGTTGATTTTCATTGAGCTCTGTCTTTGTTTCAACCGTGTTGTAACAGATGCTGTTGGGTATGGAGATCCACTCATTGCTGTCTTGCCATCATTTCATGGCATCAACTGATCTCTCTCTCCTACCTATGCTATTTTTGAGGAGATAATGTCACAGAGTCCTTCGGTATGCATTTTGTTTTCTCACCTTATTTTGTATTTCCATCTTTTGATCGAGTATCCTGGGCATAATCACTAAATGCATATGTAGCTGGTGATTTATTATCGATGTTACTAGTCTGTTGAATTCCCAGGATATCATACAATAATTGTGTAAGCGAACCATAGATTGAGAGCTTTATCAAGTGTATCATACAATGATGATGTGATATTATTTTATGGTGATATGTCAATATCATTGTTAATTTTTAACGAGTGGTCAAAATGAAATCAAAACGAAATTATGATTTTGAAAAGAAAAATAGTTGACTGATAAAAAGAAATCAAAATGTAATGTTAATTATTATTATTTTTTTAAAATAGTTGACCGATCAAAATAGAATCACCCAAATAATTGGGTGACTAACTTCGTAGTTTACCCTTTTTTTTCAATTGAAACCATGCTAAGATGCAAGGAACCAAAAGCCGGTCTATCAAAGAGTACCCGGAATTTCCAAACATTCTTGAAGCCCCACTTATCGGCCTTTGGAGCAAAGCATACTTGAAAACTTGATCATTAGGCATTGACCCAGGCCATCCGATACAAAACATGTCTGAAAATTCCCTTTTGATCGACCACTCCTTGGAGCGTAATTGAATAAGAAGAGTTGTATATAGCGATCCCCCTATATTTGGAATCCCCGATATCGACTTGAATTCCTCGATTTCTTTCATTTTCTTCTCACCAGGCCATGGAAGAAACATGGGCTGAACATACCTCCAAATCCAGCTTATGGCAAGTTGAAACTCCGAGCCCGATGTTTCGAAACCAGCCTAAGAGGCCCCCCAGTTGCCAAACTCCAAATACAAGCAGCCACTCGCTGTCGAACCGGGATTGCATCCATCAACATAGTATTCTTCTTTATCACTACCGGATCCAACTCCTGACATATCAACACGTTAAACTTACACAGAAAAATCAACAGTTCTTCAATAATAAAGGTAGATTTTTCAAATATATATATATCAAGGACAATTTGATAATATTATTATTAAAATATAATTACTTTCAATCTTCCTTCTCATGTTCCGCCATATTTTGAAGAGAAAATTATATGTATAATACTTAGTAAGGAAAACCTTCTTTCCTCTTTTCTTTCTTTCTTTCTTTCTTTCTTTCTTTCTAAATTTCTATTATACTAAAACAAATTTTCTTCCCCCTTCCTTTCCTCCTCTTTTATCCTTTCAATTTTCGGTTATACCAAACACAACTTTAAGGTATTTGTCTTCTTTTTCAGGAAAAAAAATATAATGTTATTGTTGAGTTTGGTGTCGTTTAATTTAATAATATAGCTCATAAAAATTAATTTACTTTAATATATATATGTATATAGTGCATGACGTGGTAGAAGTTACTTTAACCATCTCTCACAGTGATTCCCTAATTTTTATGATTTTGGCATGAGTTACTTTTTTTTATGATTATTTGAAGATGAACTATTATTTTTTATATTATTAACATAAAATAAAAGTTTCACGAAGGATATTAAAATAATAATATTTATGTTTTAGTATGAACCAAGCGGTTTTAGTAGTCAAGGCATTTGTTGATATTCCTTGAGGTTCTAAGTTTAAACACTACATATTTATCTATTTACATTATATAAATACTTGGATATTAAATTTTTTTTATAAATTTAATAAATGATATTCATTTTTAAAAAATAGATTTTCATTAAATACAGAGATAAGATACGAAAAATACAATTTTAACATAGAAAATTAAAGGGAGTGAAGAAAAATAAAACTGAAACATTCCCTTGAATACATGTTTCGTCTTCAAAAAAACCTAACTCAATAATCTTCATGTCTATATTCAGACATAGAATAATATTGAGGTAGGCATGGTGATTGAGGGAACCAATTTGACAGATTATTTCACAAACAGTTCTGAATGCATTGACACACGGTCACATAAAGAGATCTAACTATACGAGATCGTCATCTTTCCTAATCAATAGGTGCACCTTAATGAATGCAACACGACATGTCTCACTATCATGATAGTAAACAAAATCGTATCATAAAAACATACGGACAATCGTACCATAAAGATAAATAAAAATAAATGTTGTAAGAATATACGAAAATAAAGAAATCAAAGTGAAAAAAATATTTATTTAAATCTAAAAAAAATGTAAATGATAAAAGAAAATAATAGTGATACTTTAAAAGAAAAACTAGAGATAGGATTGCAGCTTTTATATTAAAATGGATTAATATATTTATAATGAATGATATTCATATTAAATAACAATATTTAAAAACAAAAGGTTGAATAGAATTCATCAAATGACCCTAATGATTAAAGGGAGTAATTTTTTCTAGAAATTTTGAGTTCAAAGCAGAGTGCATGTTGTTAGCAATTAAGAAAAAATCTAAACAGATATTATTATATAATCATCTTAAACTATTAAAAAATGGAATAACATGAAATTAATATCATATAATAAATTAAGGCTAAAAACCAAATAGTTTGACATCTGGAATCAGCAGAGCATGTGGTGTAGTGGTTGTCCCATTTATCATGATATATAAAATACATAAAATAATTCTTTTGTTGCTCAGTGACCTAAGTATGAAACAATATTATATATTAACATGTTCCCTCCTTAGAAGCCGACGTAAAATTTAGGGTTGACTCATTTCCCAATTTACCTTTCGGTTTATTTTTATTTAGTGCTTTGTCTGTCAAAAGGATCGAAGGCCACATTTTACAAAGGCATTGCGTAAAAATTGAGGTGGCATAATTTGACAATATAGATTATATCATCAAAGTCAAGTTTGTCGGTGGTGGATACATGAAAATGGCCATCCCAACCCTAATTCTTTTCATTTAAATACCAATCAATACACTCTCGGCCTCAAACCCACCTCGAAAAGCCGTTAACCCTACATTCTTTTGCCATTGACCCTAGTTTAAGGGGTCATCCTTAAGGATCGAAGGAATGGGCAGAGATAATCACACTCTTAAATATTTAAAATTATCATATATTTTTTATTGAAAAATTGTTTTCATCCTATGGAGTATTATAATTTGTTCCCTCTTAAAATTTCAAAAGTTTATTTTCTAATATAAAATTTTTCGTCTGTCTTTAATCATCCTCTACAATAAATAAAAATTATTATTTTTGTCCTTATTTTATAATTATATTGATTTTATTTTTGAACTCATCAATTTTATTATTGTGATAGTTATGATGACATAGTTGGGGATGAACTCCTCCAAAAAGATTCAGTTATAGACTAATATTTCGCGACCATTTTATAATACAAATTCTTAAATTAAACTAGGTAGAAACATGTTTTTAATTAGGGTAAATTGCATGGTTAGTCACTAAAATTTAGATTTTACATTGATATTAGTATTAAACTTTAAAACGTTTCTATGTAAATGTTGAAATTTGATTTTAGGTTCAATTAGGGTATTGATTCATTAAATCGTTAATAACACAATGAGGTGGTTATTATTTTTTATTATCTATTTTGTTGAATAAAACGTTTCTATGTAAATTGCATAAAATCATCAACTCCTCTGACCGTTATTTTTCGGTCATCATCGCTATCATTGATAGTTGTTTGTGACGAGATCGCTATCAAAATGTTTGCATGTCTCCTCTTTTTCTTTTTATTGTAATGATTTTTCACGGAATTCACTTAAAATCTATGAAAGTCCTTATAAACATTTGACGTTCTAATGTTCCAATCTCATCCAAAAATTATCAGATAAGGTTAATTTTGAGTTATGTTGTTTGTCTTTTTGAAATAATACTTTTTACTATTTGGACTTCTGAACACGTACTTCAAACTCCTCAAATTCAAGAAAGTTCTCCAACCCCAAAATGATATTTTTTTTGTGAGTTTAATTTTGTGAGTTTTAAAGAACTTTTAGGAAACTCTAAAATAATAAAACAATAGAGTAATATGAGACAAAGTCATCAGTATCTAAATTAGCCGCAAAAAACGTCGAAGAATAACAATTTCTGGCAGTGAATGAAGATGAGTAGAAAAAACTAATTTTGATAAAGAAAGTGATGACGTGGAATCAAGAATTATTTTTAAGCTTCTATATCATTACACGTTAGCACCAAAAACAATCGTTCGAATTTAACGGTTCAATTTTTAATTGAACCCAAAACTAAAATCCAATGTTTACTTTGAAGCGTTTTAAAGTTCAACATTAAAATGAATATAAAGCCTAAAGTTTAGTAGGTCATAGTGTAGTTTACCCTTTTAATTATTTTGAGAAATACGTCAAAGAGATTCATGCAGCAATCTTTAAGAATGACATTGGTGAAATAAAAAAAAAAGATGAGTGGCGACAAAAGAGATTCAACCACCGAGGAGAAATTGACTTTTTTGTGGCAAGATTGTTTAACACCATTCTGCCCATCACAATTCTTAATAGGCCCCGAATGCACACGAACGAATGTATGTTTATGTTCGTTCATTTAATAAATAAACGAACATAAACGAACACAAACATAAACGAACAAATTTTTTTTGTTCATGTTCGTTTATTAAGGAATATAACTTGTTCATGTTCGTTCATTTAATACATAAACGAACATAAACGAACACGAACATAAATGAACACGAACATAAACGTTGGAGACCCTAACTTCCATTGTTCTTTCATGAAAAATAGTCGACAATGCAAATCAACCAAATATACAGTGATAAATAGCGTAAGAGCTTATTAGCAGTGATGAAATGTTTGAAGATATCAAATATTTCGATTGATCTTTTAAAGATTGTAAGATATGACTCATAAATATACCGGTAAAGAGGACAGGGGATGGAGCGAAGTGAGCGAAACGAACATCAACTTTCCTTACAAAGGAAGTCTCGTAGAGGGAGTTACGATTATGTGGGTTGGGGGTGCGGGGGCTGCGCCCCTGCGGTACGGTACAGGGTTAATTTTGGAATTATGTACCAGGGTTTTCTATTATAAATAGAGATGTAACCTAAACCTATTATCATTGAATAAAAATTTTCTAGCGCCGCCTAGGCACCGAGGACGTAAGCACATTGCCGAACCTCGTTAAAATTCTTGTGTTCTTTCGTTTATTTTGCCCGATTTATCAACAAAGATATTAAATGATTCACACGACTTTAATTTAACGCTATAACATATATCTTAGTGTTCCATGATTACATATGAACAATCATTTTTCCTATTACACTCTTTTTCATAAATTGCATAGAAACCTTTGTTTTGTTTTCTGGCAACTTCTATATATTTTTCTTTTTACTGATGCTCATATATTTCCGATTTTTACCTTTATCTTCCCATCTATTTCTAGAAAGAAGTATTATGTTTTCTTGAGTTTTAGATGTGAAGATACACACAATAACTTTACATATCAACTATTAAGTCAAATAAAATAGAGAAAGAGATGAAAACAAACCTGTAAAACTTCATATTGCACTATAATATAACTTGTTTTGAATCTTTCAGAGATCGTCTCCACTCTCCAGTGAACAATAAGGTTTGGGAAAAAAAAGGAGAAATGAATATAAGTGCGAGGTGCCTCACAGGTTAACATATTGGATTTAATCTCCAAATAAAATTGGGTTAATTATGGAGTTGGTCATCAGAATATCAGATTAATATTTTTAAGATACTTACAAATTGGTCACCAAAATTGATTTAAGAAGATTGTGTTAAACATAAATGAATGAACATAAACGAACATAATCGAACGAACATAAACGAACATAACCAAACGAACATAACCGAACGTTCACGAACGTAAATGAACGAACGAGACCTATGTTCATGTTTGTTCATTTAATTAAACGAACAAAAAATATTGTTCATATTCATTCATTTAATAAATAAACGCACATAAACGAACTTCCCGCCGCACGGTTCATGAACGGTTCGTTGAACGTTCAGTTCAGCACTCTTCATATTTTTTACTAACAAATTTTCACAGTTTGGGTGCAGTCTTTTTGTGGCTAATTTAGGTACGTAGCTTTGTTGACCACTAAAATCTTTTCATGATTCATTTAAGCATCAAACCTTTCTCAAAATCAAGTGAAGGGGGAAAAATCATAACAAGATTGATATCTTGAACAAAACTAACCATGGCCAGCTCAATAACACAATCTACTGTGAGTTTTTTTTTAGTGATTATAAGATAGTATTTTTAAGAGTTTTTTTTTTAATTTATTGACAATTTATATACATCATGTAGACATAACTACACGAACTGAATGTCTTAAAAAGAACAATATTTTTATATCACTCAATGAGTTTACAAACCACACCAAGTTCAATGAACATGATTCATTACATGGAATATCTCTTTCCATAGGATGTATGTAACTCATTGAAAAGTTAAGTAGTATATCCAGATTTCCATTTGCTTAATTTGGGCACCTGTCAATTTAATTTCCATTGCAGCTAGTTTGTCGAGCTGTTTGGACTTTGGGACCAACTCCTTCCAATATATAGTGCATATACCACTATGATCCTGCCACGTAATTCAATACCATACAAAGAAAATGAATATAGATAATCACAGCCTACCATACGAGTTTCATTATATAAACCCCACTCCATCCCCACACAAGAACTCGTCAATGATGTTTCTGGTCTTTAGTATAAGTTTTCGTACAAGTCTCTCTATAGTATAATTTTCTCCTTGTTTTACTTTTTTCCCCCAAGGGCGTTTTCCATCAAGAACTGGCCAACACAAAGGATGCAATTCTGGAGGAATCCAACAAGAACCGATACGTGGTTCTTGCCCTCTACGATGCCTTAAACACTCGAGACGTGAAAGCCGTTCACCGAATCCTTGCCCCCGACATCGAGTGGTGGTTCCATGGCCCCCCGACGTACCAGTTTATGATGCGCCTTCTCACCGGAGCTTCACCGGAAGAAACTTTCCATTTCGAGGTCGATCCTCTCTCACTCACCACCTTCGGCTCCACCGTCGTTGTGGAAGGCTGCGATCATAAGCGTTCCATCTCTTGGGTGCATGCCTGGACCGTCTCTGATGGGATAATAACACAAGTGAGGGAGTACTTCAACACTTCTCTCACTGTCACTCGCATTGGAAACTCTAGCCAATCCCCACAGTCCAGCTACGATTCATCATCATCACCGCCATCCTCTTCTGGTTCTTCATCCACGGATGAGATTACCCCTGTGCATTGCACTTCGGTGTGGGAGAGCAGGTTTTCCAACAGGGTTGGGAAGTCTGTGCCGGGCCTTGTTTTGGCCATTTAGTCATTTCCATTAGGGCGATTTCTATACGATGAATAAAGAAGGTTGTGTTTGTTTTCCCACTGTATTTTTAGTGGTTGGATATTTGTGGGCCAAGTTGTTCTCGTGATGCAAGAATTCTCATTCGGAAATAAAATTGTGTTGCTTAGATTTTCTTACACTACACCTTATTTTATTAAATCGCGTCTTCGGTTTTCTTTTAATTATTAATAATTTTATTTTTATGACATATTTTTTTCTATTTTTATTGAATAGTTCAGATCTTTTGTGTTGGTCATTTTGACCGTTTTATTTGTTTAATTTTCTAATAGTCATAATTAACGTCATCTTAACTGATTAATATGACACTTATTTGTTATTATGTTGATATTTCTTATTTTGGACTATTAGATTGAATTTGAATACATGGTTTACCTTCGGTAATTTCTTCACAACACTCTATTTTGATTTACGATTGTTGGTGATATTTCATTAGGTTGATCTCCTATTATGATTTGTTTGTCGATGTAGTTAGATTTGTTCGTATTTATATTTTATTTGAATTTTTTTTATAAATTTTTAACATTTTATGTGTATGGTTCATCAATGATTATAGGTGGCTAGTTTCTTATGTAAAAGGTTATAAGAAATATCTTAATTATATGTTTAGTTTACATTTAATTATAAATTTTCATTGTAATTTTAGATATTTAATTTATTTTTAATAAAATTAGCGGTTTCTATTTGTATAACAAAATATAATTGTGTTTTAATTGAATAAATTTTTAAAAAAATTTAAAAAAGTAAACCATAAATGAATAATTATATAACATGGTTATTGATGAAATTTATACCTAAGAACTATAAAATGCGATTAAATTTTAATTTTACGTAAAATATATTTAATATTTAAGTCTATTTTTAAAATAAATATCAAAATTACAAATGAATTATAATCACATGTATAACTATATATATATATATATATATATATATATATATATATATATATATATATATATATATATATATATATATATATATTCTAATTTGATATAGATAAAACTTTAGTTTTTATTTATTTTTGACATATTACTAACACTGTTATCTATGTGGGGTTAATTTTCGTTAAATCGTGTAAAATAAAACGCTGACATAACGTTAAAATAAATTTGTAATATTTCCACATAGATAAAAACAAAATTGGAAAATAAACAACTTTAAGAAAAGCTAGGTTTACCATAAAAATAAAAAAAACCTGTACAAAGACCAGTAGAGTTTACTAACATAAAATTTTACGTTAGTTCTTAATTTTATTTATGTTTTTTAATCGATTGATTAGGTTTATTTTTATCTCATTTGAGTGGCTTTCAGTTTTCACTCATTATTTGTATTAGTTATTTGGTTAACAAGTATAACAAATAATAGAAGATATTTACGTTGACACAAAACTTTATTTTAATTACATTTTCCGTTCAAATAAATTTGATTTTTATTTATTTTTTTAAATATTTTTAATAGAATAAAAGAAATATGTAACTTTTTTTAAATAAGTTTGATGGAGCGATTTCAAGACAATATTTGTTTATAATAATTTTTAATCGTTCACAACACACACAATTTATAGATATAATTACTCGAAATCAAAAATTTTAAGAACTATATTCATTTTTACTACTAACACCACTAGACTCGCTAGGTTCAAGAAATATATAACTAAAATTTTGTGAATTAAAAGCATTTATAACATAGAGCCCAATTTGTTAAGTCGTAGGTGTTGGGCTCTTGAGATTTTGCTTATCAAATCATAAAATTAGTAAGAAGCCACTTTTAACCCTTGTCTCTAATTTTCCTACAACTGTAAAATTTCTTACAATTTCAATTTACTCTGTAATTTTTTTCATATAACAAGAACCTACAGTATTTCTTACAAAGTTACCGGACATTAGGAGAAAAATTAGAAAAAAAAATTACTAGAGGACTGAGACTGAATTATAAATTCTCAAGGGAGGCAATGACTAATTTCACCAATTTATTAAGCAAAAAGTTTTCTGTTTAGGGACAAACATAACCATTTTACCATATTTGGGGGCCAAAGTGAATATTATCATTTTATTAACTAAAAGTTTTTTTTATTATAACGATCAAAAGAATAGTTTTACAAAACTAAGGTGGCTTGATCCCTATTACACCTTGATGTCGTCCTACCGAACACTAGGATCATTACGAGAATGTCATTCCTTTATAGTAATTGAGTATTGTATAGTTTCTGGCATTTTAGAAGATACTACCCGTAAAATAATAAAGAGAAAATAACCTCAGTGATCGAAAATACCTTATAATATATGATTTTAACTAAATTTTTTTATACTTGCCAAAATGACCAATAAGATCGCAACGCGAACTCTAATTTCGCAACTCAGTTTTCAATTTCACAACGCGAATTTGTAAATCGCAACACAGAAGTCAAATTCGCAACGCGATAGTCAAATTCGCAACACAAAAGTCAAATTCGTAACGCGATAGTCAAATTCGCAATACAAAAGTCAAATTCGCAACGCGGAATTTCAAATTCGCAACTGAATTTCAAATTCACAACTAGATTTTCGAATTCGCAACAAGTTTTAGTTTCGCAAAACAAATGTTTTGGGTATATAACAACGCAGCAGCAGCAACTCATAACCTAAATCCCTAAATCACAATTCATTCCATCTCCATCTATCACTCTCTCTGGCGACATCCGTTCTTATATCCAACGACATCCTTTCCCATCTCTAATTTTTTTTACATAATTTTATTTCTATATAATTTTTCAATGATTTCTCTCCCAAATTATCAACTATCAACTTAATAAAGGTATGTTTTTCTCTAAGTTAGTGATGATATATAGTTTATAGCCCGTTTGTTTAGTAAATTAATTTACAATTTGTAAAATGAAATCATCTAATGTTGATCATGTTTGGATAGATTTGTGTTTTGGAGGGTCATAGGAGAATGTTCATGGTGTTTTACAATATGTGCCTTTACCCATGAATCTTCAACTAAAACTGTCATTAAAAAAGTTAACTTATGAAACTCTAATGTTACGTGTTGCAAAGAAATTAAATTTAGAGTATCTAAGTGGATTTAGGCTATCTTATCAGAGAAAAGGTAAAGTTTATTTGTTAACCGACAATGAAGATGTTGAACGATTCATTGCTTACATTAGTGTTTCGCAAGAAGATGATGTTACATTGTATGTTGTTGAACCTAGAAGTAGTGAAGTTGGGTCAGTAGCGGGTAGTAATCAACTAAGTTCTTCAACCCCAGTTTATGGTGCTCACAATGTACAATGTTGTTATCAACCTCAAAATTTAATGGTTCCACCACAATTTCATCACCAATAAAATTTTGTTTCACCACATTTCCAATATCAAACACAATCTCAAAACCCACAACCCTTTCCTATTCCAAATCTCAATCAACTTTCAACACCAAATTTCGGTTTTCTTATTGACCAGTTAGACGATTATGAGCCAACAGAAAAAATTGCGAGTACTAGTCAGTATTCGAAATTTGATCTTGGTCAATACCTTGACTTTGATCTTGCTCAATACTCGGATTTTGATGATGTGATGGAAGAAGAAACATACCCTGCATGTAATGATTTTGATATTGGTCAATACCTGAATTTTGATGATGAAACAACCGCTACCGAGGAAGATGTTGTTGATGATAATGATGAGGAAGTTACGACTGTGAATAAACATGTTGAACATCCATTTTGTAATTCATATAACCCTGAAGAAGAAAAAGAAGAAGAATAAGTCCCCGAAGAAAAGAAAAAGAAAAAAAATGCCACGGGAGTATAACTGGAATATGTCAGAATTACTTCAGATACCGGAAAAAGAGTTGGTAAAGATAGCAGTTGATTGTTACACAAAAGTTATTCGTATCAAGAAAGATGATTGTTTTGATACAAATAAAGACTTGAAGATAGCTTTGTATACGAAATGTGCGGAAGATGGCTATCAACTAAAAGTTAACAAATCAAGCAAAGATCGTTTCGAAACAAAGTATATGATTGACAAAAACTGTACGTGACGTATGATTGCAAAGAGGATAAAAGATTGCGAAATGTTTCAAGTTAGGACTTTTATTGATAAACATACATGTTCAAGAACCCAAGTTTTTCCTCACTATAGACAGACAAACAAAAAGGTGTTGGGTGGTTTTCTGGCTGAGTTAATGTTTTTGAATGGAAAGGTATATCGGGGACATGAAATTATAAATGACATGAATGCTCGGTTCAAGATTAGTATCTCATATTCTCAAGCTTGGAGAGCTAAATGTTATGCCATGAAATTGTTGAAAGGGTCGCCAGAAGCATCGTTTGCCTAACTACCAGCTTATTGTTACAATTTAAAGCTGAAAAATCCTGGGTCGGTAACTCATATCAAAACAGATAGATATGGACGCTTTGAGTTTCTGTTTATCACCATTGGTGCTACGGTTAGTAAATAATTATAATTTTGTTGACTCATTTTTATTAGTTGCATGCATTTCACATTTAAATGATTATATTTCTTGTGTATATGATTTTGTAGATTCGTTCGTTTATTACTTGCATGCACCCAGTTATTATAGTTGACGGAGCACATTTGAAAGGTCGATACCTTGGAGTAAACTTATTAGCAGTAGCCATAGATGCTAACAATGGGATACTGTCAATAGCTTACGGGGTTGGCAAATCTGAAACCTCTTATTCATGGACATGGTTTATGGGGCATCTTAGGGATTGCATAGGTCCTATTAGTAATCTGACAATCATATCCAATAGGGCAAACTCAATTGACAACGCTGTTAGAAGGTGTTTCCCAGATGCTTTTCATGGACTTTGTGGTGTTAATTTGTACAGAAATCTAAAATCAATGTCTGCTGGTATAAAAAATCACAAATGGATATACTGGAAGGCTGTAAAAGCTTATCGGGAAGTGGATTTTAATAAGCATATAAATTGTTTAAGACGTGTTTTGCCTCAATGTGCTCAAACACTAGAAGATGTCGGGTTTGAAAGATGGTCAAGAGTACATCAACTTGGAGCAAGATATGGTTTCATAACGTCTAATAGTGCAGAATCAATCAATGCTCTAAGTCGTCATTCCCGGAAATTACCCATTACTATGTTAATGGAGTTTTTTCGAGCCTCTATTCAACAGTGGTACTACAAGAAAAGAAACCATGCATGTATTATTTCTTTAAATTCGTAACTTATCATATATTTTACTAAGTATTATTTATTTAAATTTACAGGAACATTGGAACATTGTGTTACACCATAGACTGAAAAAAAGATAACGAAACGTGTTGTGAAGTCAACGTCATGGAGAGTTGAACCATGTTCAAACACTTCGTTTGAAGTATTGAATAATAACTTAAATGGGCTTGTCGATCTAAATGCAAAGACGTGTAGTTGTAAGAAATGGCAAACATCTGGTTATTCGTGTGACCATGTTATAAAAGTTGCTTTTCATCTAAACCAAGATGATTCAAGCGATACGATATGGATTGCTACACTACAGAAGTATATCGATAGACTTATGCCGAGATTGTCTACCTATGTCTACATCCTTCTGAGTGGGACATACCAGATGACTTACAAACAGTTTTGCCACCAGTCATGGACAACAGGCTACCTGGCCGACCAAAAAATCACGATCGTATACCGTCTAAGGGTGAAGAGAAGAGGATATCGACATGTAGTCGGTGCAAGGAAAGTGATCATACAAGGTTGACCTATGGATCACCAGTGCCATCACAATCATCTTTTCCTCTACAAAAAAATGGATCCTCATCAAAATTCAAAGCTCATATGGTGCCAAGCAAAAGGAAATTAAAATCGCAATCAAAATCAAAATCCCAATCACAACTGGCTTAACCTTTTGGGACTTATTAACTTAGGTGATTTTTAAATGCAAACGTTGTATTATGTGTATTTTATGTGTGAATGCATACATTTTCAGTTAGACATTCATTAGTAACTTGAGTTTGGACATTGCTATGATCTTTTCAGTTGTTATCATGTTGGGATTTTCTCTTGTGTTTGATTGCTTGGATAGTTGTTCTCTTACTTCTTCAAGTGTCCTTAGCTTGTATTTATAGTTTGGAATGTGTTTGATGTTGTATATAACTTGATGTTGTATGTTGCGATCAACGCGAAAGTCAAATTCGCAACGTGAAATCGCAAATCGAAAATCGCAACGTGAATTTGACTTTCGCGTTGCGAATTTGACTATCGCAATGCTTATTTCGCGTTGCGAATTTGTACATTCAACAGGTCTTTTTTGCCTTCAACATAATGCAGATTGAATTTAAAACAACAAATCAACTTTTACAAATCAATTAAACAAGCAAAAAATAATTCTTATTTCCTCATCAATTAAACAAATCAACTTTCAATGTAAAATTCAATTAAACAAGCAAAAAAAGTGTACCCCAGACTGTTGTTTATGCACAAATACATCAATTTCACGTAGCTCACGTCAGGAATAACCTGTAGAAACCAAACATTTGCTCAAACAATAATATTTACGCATCTAAAACCAACAAACATCAAATTATTGAATTCTCGATACTTAACCAAACATTTTCAAACCAACAAAGAGTATATATGTTAACAACACTTGCTCAAACTTACTAATTGTTTATGAAAACTTTCAGCACGCGGATGCAGGTAGGAAACGTCTCGCATATATCGCTCGAGCCATAAAATACCAAAACCATAAGCCTACTGTAGCTCTATCTCTATCTGTAGGAGGTAGAAAGTGTTTACTTCCTGTTGTCAAACGCTCCAAGCACATGCATACAAGAGGACCACAATCCCCTATGGCTCCCTCCGTTTGTTGTGGCGCGGTATCGTCTCTGATCATTGTAACTTTGAACTTTCTTGGCTTCTTGTTTCCAGAATTAGTCCAATAATCAATCGCATCCAAGTATTTCGCCAAATGAGCGCTCCATCCCTTACAAATAATATCTCTCAAATTAGACAATGATATGTAATTCAACATGCTGTCATATACCATTGTCTTCAGGGATGGGAGCTGAAGCTCGACGAGAAGCCAATGACGACGTTCCCAAATAGGGATAAACACTTGTAATCATAAATAATTGCGCACATCAAATAAAATTTATGAAAACCTTTAAAATATTCAAAAAATAAATACTAACCTTATCGACCTCCCACCACGCATGATAAAGTTTAGCTTTTCCATTACCCAACGTATATGAAGCATCTCTCGGATCCTTCAAGTGAGCTACGTTAAAAGACGTCGGCATAGTAGTCCATCGAGTATTTCTTATTTTCCTCAATTTCCTTATTATTAGAAGACGTGACACCCACGCATCAATATGTTATTTTATAAAAAAATACATATATTAGTGAATTTATTATTAATTTAAAAAAAATTAATAAAATGCAATATAAGAATAATATAAGACTTACATCCCCTTCGAGATAGATATTATCTTCAACCCTTAATAAAATACTCCACCAAGACCGATCAAAAAACAAATGCATAACATCGTCGAGTTGGCATAGGTCAGAATAACACCCCTTGCTCTGCTCATGTAGATAAAAATCAACTGCGGTCTTAGCCCAAAGGGTATTATCCGTAACTGTGTCCGGTAGTGTTTCCCTCTCCTACTGAGGAATGGTACTAACCGGTAAAACATACAAAAGCCAACTCGTATCCATCATATTGGGGATGGGAGGGGGTTTATCAATATGTCGACATATGATGCCATGTGAATCGGGCTCTTGAACGGCCGGCGGAACCTCTTGAACGATGACAGGGGCCTCTTGAACGGTGGGAGGGTCTCTTCGATGATGAGAGAGGCCTCTTGAACGATAGGAGGCGCCTCTTGAATGATGATAGGTGCATCGGGCTTCTTCTTACGGAGTCTTGGCACTAGTGGGGTGAACAGAGCCGTAATGGCACGTGCACGACGTCTGATGCGTGAACCCCGTCGTGTAAGAAAAACTCGACATAAAGCATCTACCTTATCGGGCCGTTGAAAATAAATTAATATATAAATCAGTAATTAAATAAATAAATAAATAATGTCGAAAAAAGGTTATTTGCTTTTTTAGTATATTATTAAACAAATTTACCTCATTGCGTAGAGTATGAACCTCATTCTGCAACGATGAAACAATCTCGCGTAGAGCGGCAACCTCATCATGTAAAGTACATACCTCACCCCGTAGCGCACCATTTCCATCGCGTAAAAAATCCACCTCACCACGTAAAGACCGAACCTCATCATGCCATGCACCATTATCTTCACGTAAAGTACCGACCTCATGACGCAAAGCACCGAACTCATCACGTAACTCCCGTAACTCATCCCGTGGAGGTGGAGAACATGGAGATAAATGTCGTGGCCTCTTTATCGGTTGCCTATCATGAGGTGATGGTGGAGAAGAGGCTCTATGATGTGATGGAATAGGTGATGGTGGAGGTGGAGAAGAGGCTCGATCAGGTGATGGCTCCGGGTGTCGAGCTGTAGAATCGGCCCGATCAGGTGATGGCTCTCGAAGTGGGGGGTGCTCATCATCCGTCCCATCAAAAAACTGCTTACTAGCTTGCCACCAATCAGTGGCAAGCTCAGCCTCTGTAATGGATAATTGGCCTCCTAACAATATAAAAGCTCAAACAAAGTTAAACTTGTACTAGTAATAACTTGTTTATATGTGGTATTATTTGTGTGTTAACTTACATCATTAATCGTCGTATATGGGAGTAACTCTTCCCAATCCAACATGTGGATCCTCTTCCAGGAAATAGCCCTAGGAATATCATTTGATGTTTTTATCGCATATGTCTGCATACTGGGGAAAGCCTCAAATATCCAAATCTACAAACAATATAATACACAAACATTAGTAATTGTTAAATAATTAATTATAATTTTGGAAACATTATATATAAATTCTTACCTTAAAGGCCCAAGTAAAGCCTGTCAAAGTGTATTTAGAACCATCGCCCCGCAAACTTTTTCGGTCCTGAAAGACAGACGACAACTTCTTCCAGGTAGCTTTCCATAGATATGAACCCCACGGATACATGTTCCATGCATTTAGGTCCTCTACCAATAATATTAGGTCCTCAGAGATAGGTTGTCTGCCCTATTTGCCTAAAAAGCCGACATGCAAAAGTAATAAATGGCATACTCAGACAATATCAAGGTCATCCATCCGAGTAAAACCATCTTTAACAAATAATCTCTTCAAGTCGTCGACGTGTAAACTCGGCTTCGACTTTGCCAGCTCAGGAAAAACCCGAGATAACCATGATGGGCGAGAGATATGACTAGTGTACCAGGTTACTTCATCGTGTCCGAAGCATAGACCAGTGATTAAGCAAAACTCCTCCCGCCCAAAACAAGTATACGCCGGTGCCGGAGGAAAATGAAACCGTATCTCTTCATCACCACGTTGTATCATCTCGGGTAGATCGTTAGTCATGGTCTGAAGAAACAAATGTGTCAACATAGCATCTCCACCCGTATGTTGTACTTTCAGCCATGGCCCGAAGCAAGTATCCTCAAACAAATTTCTTTGTAGGGGTGTAAGCGTCGACGCAATTTTAGTGGCTAGGCTTAATTTATTCCTTAAGGTCAATGCAGCCGAAAAAAATTTATACAAAAACAATAAACATACCAAGTTAGATATACCAAAAAATACAAATTATAAACTATAAATAGACATGATATTAAACTGTGAAAACAAAGACAAATATGTTTCAAACTAGCACGGTATTCACATGCTATCATTATTCCATCATAGTTCACAAAATGCATCAAATAACATTCCAGAAGTAAGCACTTATATAAACATTTAAAAGGACAACATATAGGTTTAGTGCATGTTCAAAGACAACATAAATAGTAGTAGTTTATTCTTGAAACTTAAATTAGCAACACTGTGAAGTTAGTATTTGTCTTTGTTTTGTCTTTTAGTGAAGAAATGCAATTCATTCAAGTTTCAATTTGCAGAAGAATAGTTTTTGAAACTTAAATTCGCAACACGAAAATGAAAATCGCAACACCAAAATCGCAACGAGAAAATCACAACGAGAAACTAAAATCGTGTTGCGATTTTCATTTTCGCGTTGCGATTTTCATTTTCGTGTTGCGAATTTAAGTTTCAAAAACTATTCTTCTGCAAATTGAAACTTGAATGAATTGCATTTCTTCAACAAAAAGAAAAAACAAAGACAAATACTAACTTCACAGGATTAAAGACTAAACAGTTTAGCAGTATTGGCAGCAACCGAATGAATTTACTAAGCAATCTCAGTGAAATGGTTAATCTTTATATATATTGAAATTACCAGTAAATTTATCATCAATATAAAAAAATCTAATAATAATACAAAAATTTCAAAATAAAAATAAGAGATTAAAAAACTAACTCTCTGTGGTTGATTTTCCATTTTTGACCGTGAATGGTTGTGAGGGTTGCTCTAAGAGATGGAGATAGATGGATTTTGTCAGAGATGGAGACGGATGTCACCGTAGAGAGTGAGAGATGGAGATAAGATTGAGTTGTGATTTAGGATTTTAGGTTATGATTTGCGATAATACTGTTTACATTTGTGTTGCGAAATTAATATTGTGTTTCGCGTTGCGAATTTGAAATTCAGTGTTGCGAATTTGACTTTTGTGTTGCGAATTTGACTTTTGTGTTGCGAATTTGACTATCGCGTTGCGAATTTGACTTATGTGTTGTGATTTACATATTCGCGTTGCGATATTGGAAATTGGGTTGCAAAATTGGAGTTCGCGTTGCGAATTTGTTGGTCATTTTGACAAATCCAAAAAAAATTAGTTAAAATCGTATATTATAAGGTATTTTCGGTCACTAGTGTTATTTTCTCAATAATAAATTGTTTCCATATGAATCCTTTTTAATTTTTTTTGTACGAGAATGTCATTCATTTTACACTGAATCTTGTCACAACCATAGATCCAAGTCAAATTAAGCCCCTCGTATAATCTCCATAATTCAGCTTGGAGAACAGTTGAGTGACCAATGTATTTATTGAAGCCTATCAGCTAAGCACCGTCAGAGCTTCGAAGAACGCCGCCAGCAGTACTGCGAGAGGATCGAGGATCTACTGCACCATCAGTGTTTAAAGTAATCTAACCGTTTGCACCAGGACACCATTGAACAGGTTTGGGACTCCGGGGGGAATGGGCTGACAAGTACGGAGGAGCGGCACAGCAATTTTCCCTAAAAACTCCAGCATGGAAAAGTTCCGCATGGAAAAGTTCCGCATGGAAAAGTTCCGCGCCATTAAAAATTGTTGAATTTCGTCGTTTCCAAACTTGCCATGTCAGAGCAGAGAAGACAGACTTCCAAGGGAGGTCCTTTCCTGAAAAGAGCTGCTGCGTGGTCCGTGGAAATATTCTTAAGGATCCAACGATCAAGGGGCATGTTGAAGAAGCCAGGTAGGAGTTGGTTGGGAAAAAGGAGCTCCTAGAGGCGCCGAGTTTCATTGTGGTCTCGGAGAATATGAAGTGAGGATTCAGCTGTTGCCACAAATGTCGCAAGTTGGGTCATTAGTGAGATTGCGTTTCCATCTATTCACGTTGTTGAGAAATCTATCATGAAGGCACAGCCAAAGGAAATATTTAATACGTTCAGGGATATGGTGTTTCCAAAGCAAGGTCCAGTTACTGCTCTTAGATAACCAAGTAGAACTACAGATTTGATTATAAGCAGACTTGACCGAAAAATTGCCATGCTTTCCAGGTTCCCAAATGCAACGACCCGAATCCGAGACTATGGCTGGTGGCTTAGGGTAAAGTATACAAATGGTCATTTGACTACAGTATGTTTTTTTTGTAAAAGCCGCCAACTATTCATATGTTTCAAACTCATCATTTTCCGTTTAAAAAATTAACTTCTGTCTGAGTTGGAAGTTAACATACTGACTGAAATATGATAAAACCATATTTTAATGATGTTTACTAACACATTTATTGCTTTTTAACATTAATTCAAGGACATAATGTTTCACGCATTGACTTGACAACATAATATAAATAAAGAATATATCCATACAATACAGTTTAAACGATTCTAGGATCAGATTTTATCATATTTCAATCAATATGTTTACGTCTAGCTCAAACGACCGCCAATAGTTTTTACGATAAAGAACGAGTTTGAAACATATGAATAGTCAGATGATTATTTTATAACTTTTAATAGTCGGTGACTCAACAAAATGATCCATTATAATTAGAATACCATTTTATAAATTTTAATAACCGAGAAACTCAACAAAATAATATATTTATAATTAGAAAAACATTCGCCTACTTTACTCAATAATTAATTATTGTAGAAAAAGTTGACATCGATTGCGTTAGGAATCGAATACCTCACTAACAATGTAAAAATATTAGCTCTATCAAACAATAAAATCGTACCTTCCTTTCTTCAATTTCCTTGTTTTTCTATACCAACAAAAATACAAACTTCAACATTTTCAATTCTGCAAATTCATTAACAACAATGGCCAATGTAAGTAATTATCTTTCCTTTCCGATCTTATGAAGAGCTAAACAAAGGTTCAATATTTGTATAGGTAGTTGAACTGAAAGTGGGTTTACATTGCGACGACTGTATCAAGAAAATCCTCAAGGCTATCAAGAAAATAGAGGGCAATCACTATTCCGTCTTCTTCTTTCTAAGCATGCCCGCTAGGATCATTATAAAGCTCAAGAATTTTCTCGGGAAAATTAAATTGTCTTTATGTATTGATTTTTGTTGTTAATGGCTCGCAGATATTGAAACTTACGAAGTAGATACTAAGTTGACGGGAAATGTCACCAACGATTAAGTCATCCGAGTTCTTCAAAAATTGGGGTCTGATTAATTAACGACTACTTGGATTATCAATTTTGGCTTTCTTTTGCTTCAATTTCTACCCTGGTATCTGGAATAAACAAATCATTTATACCCAGTACTTTTATTTCATATACATGTATAGCAATTTATTTGAATTTGGGTGAAGTTAATTTCGTTTATATATAGCGGAATTAAAATCTTACATCTAAAGGGGAGGTCTCTTTACATAAAATATTACAAACCGGAGGGGAAAAAAAGAAAAATCAGTTATGCTTAAAATTGACCGTTTCCGACCCGACCAGACCTCTCAACTCAGCACGAGTCGATTTACCTCGGTTGGTGAATGGTCCTCGGACTCACTTTCACACTCACTATCTTGGGTGATTTCTCCATAATCCTTGGCGGCTCAGTCACAACTCGGTCCTTCCGCCACTTCGATACTCCAACCGGTACTATTTTCTTTTGATTATCTCCCTCTTTTTCCTCCGCTACCAAAAAAGAAAAAAGAAGAAGAAGTGAGATCCGAGTTGTATTTAATTGACGCGAGGAATCGAGGTAAGTGGAAAGGGTCAGTTACGTCTGGGATCGAGGAAACCGTCTTCGTATTGTTCGAAGATGTCATCGAGGTCGTCGGGGAAGAGAAGATCGTCAACGTCGTCGTTTTGGGGGTCGTAGAAGCGTTCTTGGAGCCAGTAGTCGCGGAAAGAAGGAGAGGACTGGACAAGGGTCCACCATTGAACAGAGAAATCCTCGACCGTCCGTTATACCAATGGAACGAACAATGGAGCGTTGGGATTCAAAGTTGAAGATAATGATCGCTGCGAAAAAAGCTCCATTCCCCCCCCCCCCCACAAAAGTATTTTCAGTAAATCAGAGAGAAAGAAAGTGCTTTGCGAAGAGAGGGATAAGAACAACACTGATTACATTCACTTAATATATAACAGATAAGTTTCATACATGGATTACTGTATTATTACATTTATGACACTAGTTGTTTTAATATTCTACTTCTCTTTTATTTTTTTGGTCTAATTTATGTGAACGATTCGTCCCTGATTCTACTCTAATAGCCGCATGCTTAAAAAATTGATTCCACTGATCGTAACATTTTGCAGCCATTGCAATTTTATATATTAATATATTCTGTTAGTTTCATTTTTATTTTTTTAATGTAAAGGAAAGGCTAAAAACAAATATCAGTCTTAATCCGCAAATAATATGTATATTTTTATTAAAAATAAATTTTTTTTGTAAAATATTAAAAATTTAGCCAAAAAAGTAATACTAAAAATTGAATTTATCATTAAATCATTAATTTTTTAACGATTCTGATGGCGTCAACGATGAGGTTCACGAATCGACAATGGTTAATCGACGATGAAAGATGTAAAATTTGAGGGTTTTTGGTTTTTTTAATGTATAATATTAAGTTTTTTTAAATAAAATAATTTTTGAATTTTTATATGTGTGACACGTGTGATTGTGGTCGCTTTCAGGCATGAAAATATCCATGTGCTCATGCAGTCGCTGCATGTATGTATGCTGGTGTAAGCGCATACACTTATGTTGATGAATGATTTCACCTACATAGGATATTAAATGTCTACAACTATTCGCTCAGACATATCTCAAATGAATCATATTGGCCCAAAAAGGATCATGACGAATGGCTGCCAAATTCAATGTTTCGTAGAAGTTTAAAGGGTCGACCTGAGTCCAGTCGCATTCATACCAATATGGATTTTCATGCTAGAGAGAGAAGTCAACCAAAGATATGTGGATTATGTAGGGGTGAAGGTCATTCAAAAAACAAATGTCCTAATTTACCAAGATATAGGCCTCCTCATTAGTAATCATATATGTATTTATATGTTTTTTTTAATAATATTTAAGTTCATTTTTAATTGAATTATTTATATTTTATTTATATTTTATCTTATTATTATTTATAAATAGTCAAATTTATTAAATTTAAATCGAATTTATAAAATTTATGTACGAGCAAAATGGCCTAAATTATTCATGGGGTTTCCCCCCAAATAATGCATGAGAAAATTATTATTAATAATTATTTAATATGATTGATTAATTATTAATATTATTAATAATGATTTAATAATTATTATTAAAATAATGATTTGATATTTAATGATTTAATAATGATATGATTTAGTAATAATTACTAAAAATTATTTATTATAAATATTTAATGATTTGATTTGATATAATGATTTAGTAATGATCACTGATAATAAAATTATAAGATTTGATAATGATTTGATAAATTTTTTTATTAATGATTACTACTAATTTGATAATATTTTTAATTTTTTTAAATACCAAACAAATTTGTTAATTGATTTTTATAAATTTTAAGATTATATTCGATTCAATTTTTACTTCTTACTCAAATAAAAAAAATTTACTAAAGGTTTTAAAATTTAATCGAGTAAAAAACTCAATTTAGACTAAGTAGTACCGAAACCATGGAAACAGAACTTCAAAATGGTACCGATACTACTAATGATTTATTATTAATATTTCATGATTTGATATTTAATGATTTAGTAATGATTACTAATAATGATTTATAAATACATACCTTATGATACTCATCCTCTTCATTCATTGAGGGCATTTCAACTGTTGTTGTAAATATATTCCAACTGATGTTGTAAATATATTCAAACCACTATACTCTGTCATTCCACCAGTTTGCTCTTCCATCCCACTTGAAAATGATGACTGATAAATACTGGTATTTAACACCATAGATGTCATTTGGTCAAAGTCATACGTCGACTCAAACATGAGAGAGTAGATGGGTGACTGAGGCTGCACAAACTCTGGTATGTATGTCGGGACAGTAGAGTCATCAAATGTGTGATACAACGATCCCGCATCTCAACAACCTGAAGCGGAAATAACCTATGTGGATAATAGTGCACCACAACCGTTCGGTGATGCATGATAATAAATTCGACTATTTATAAATAGTAATAAGATAAAATAAAAATAAATTTTAAATAATTCAATTACAAATGAGCTTAAAATATTATTAAAAAACATAGAAATACATATATGATTACTAATGAGGAGGCTTATATCTTGGTAAATTAGGACATTTGTTTTTTGAATAACCTTCACCTAGGAATGACAACGGGTCGGGTTCGGGGCGGGTTTTGCTCGCCCCGTCCCCGAACCCAAAATGAATCCCCATCCCCGACCCCGACCCGATCCCCGACTGGTTTTTTATCGGGGCGCCCCGTCGGGATTTTTTTGCCCCGTCCCCGACCCGAAATATTATACCCGAACCCAAAAATATTTTATATATAATTAATATAAAAATATAAAATATTATATATATAATTAATATAAAATATATAAAATATTATATATATATATATATATATATAATCGGGGCGGGGAGGGGCGGGGCGGGGATACCTTGCCCCGAACCCGACCCGAACAAATCCCCGAAAAATATCCCCGAACCCTACCCGACCCGAACTTGACCGGGTTTCCCGTCGGGTTCGGGTCATATTGCCATCCCTACCTTCACCCCTACATAATCCGCTCTAGCATGGAAATCCATACTGGTATGAATACGATTGGACTCATATCGACCCTTTGAACTTCTACGAAGCATTGGATTTGACAGCCATTCGTCATGATCCTTTTTGGGCCAATATGATTCATTTGGGATCTGACTGAACGCATAGTTGTAGACATTTAATATCATATGTAGGTGAAAGCATTCATCAACATAAAGTGTATGCGCTTACACTAGCATACATACATGCAGCGACTGCATGAGCATATGTATATTTTCGTGCCTGAAAGCGACCACAATCACACGTGCCACACATATAAAATTTCAAAAATTATTTTATTTAAAAAAAATACTAATATTATACATTTTTAAAAAAACCAAAAACTCCCAAAATTTACATCTTTCATCGTCAATCAACCATTGTCGATTCGTGACCATCATCGTTGACACCATCAGAACCGTTAAAAAAATTAATAATTTAATGCTAAATTCAATTTTTAATATTACTTTTTTTTTGGCTAAATTTTTAATCTTTTACAAAAAAAAATTATTTTAATGAAAATATATATATTATTTGTGACTAAGACTGATCTTTGTTTTTAGCCTTTCCTACATTAAAAAAATAAAAATGAAACTAACAAAATATATTAATATATAAAATTACAATGGCTGCAAAATGTCATGATCAATGGAATCGATTTTTTAAGCATGCGACAATTGGAGCAGAATGAGGGACAAGGTTGCACGACATATATGACGACCTACAATATCATTTAGACCACTTGTGACCTACAAGATGACTGTAGCAATCGTCCTATTTCAGCAATTAATTATTCGAGAGCAATATTTGATGAATTTTTTATTTTCAATGCATTTTTCCGTGAGTTTTGCCCAACGATTCCTATACTTGATGAATTGTGAGATTTAGTCAATATACTTAAAAAATAAAAATAAAAAATCTTTTACTTTTTTTAATTGGAAAAATCCCAATCAAATCATTGACAAGTATTTTTCATATATTTTTTCAGTAAATTCATTCAATATACTAATTTCAAAAATAAATCATTATTATGATAAACATACTTTAAAGTAAGCAATTCTGTAAGAAAATATTGTCTGTATCAATTATCAAATTTTAAATTTTAAATTTTAAATGAAGAGGTAAAAGAAATATAATTTAAAAATTTAAAAATAAAGATTAAATTTTGTAGAGATTAAAAGTTTTACAAAAAATTATAAAGTTGAAACCTAAATAATTTGTGCAATTTGATGTACTTTTTCTAAAAGCAAAAGGCAAAATGTAAAAGAAGTTGAAGTATGTGGCAAGGGCAATAATGGAGTTATACAAGATCGCAACATCTCTAAGAAAACAATGAAAAGGGGAATGTTGATTGTTGGGTGAGACGAAAGTTTGAAGCAAAAAAGAAGGCTTTTGCTTTAGAAAAGAAAGCAGCAGCTAAGGTAGGTTGAAACTTGCGTTATATGTGAGCTTTGTTTTCTTTTTGCTTTTCCTTTGGCTTTTGGCAACAACACAAAAAGCGAGGTAAACGTTGATTCAGGGAATCGAGAGTAAAAGTCAAAATTTACCACACTACTATCCATTTTTTTTAAAATATTTTAGTAATCGATTTTTTATTTTATATTAAAATATTATCTAATTAGATGAATTTAATTAATTAATTATTAACGTTTTTCGTTGATGTGATACATTTTATGTGTCTAAAATGATAATAAGATATATATGTAATATGTCTAAAGAGATGATGTGACATATCATAAATTTTAATATTGAGACAAATTATGAAATAACTTTCTTAATATAAATTTGACGAAAATTATAAAAAAAAATATTATGCAGTGCGAGGATACTAAAATTATTAGAAGTTTTCGTATTGGTCTAGTGTTAATCACGTTGTTAATAAATAAATAAATTGTAAAAAATCTATTTCCAAGTATTGGATATTGAAAATTCTTACCATAGCACAAATCAAGTTAACTTAATAATTAAGAAATTGTTGTGATTAAGACTTATAAGGTACATATTCACCTATCCTTATAAAGAACGACATACATGCATGAGGTTGAAACCCGGGTTTTGGGTGGTGCTTTTGAGATAAACTTGATGGATTCACTAAATTGTTAGAATTAATTATTAAATATTTTTCATGAATTCATATCTCTAGTTTTGGGTGGTCTTTATTAGATGGACTTGATAAATTTACCAACATGAAATGATAAGTTCTTTCTTGCTCTTAATGAGTCCATAGCCCATAGTTTTTGTGGTATTTTTGAGATGAACTTGTGAATTCATTGAATTGATATGGCGAACTACTAAGTATTTTGAATGAGTTTGTATCTTTAGTTTTAGGCGATTGTTGTAAGATGAACTAAAAGAATTCACTTAATATTTAAAATCAGGAGGCTGACCTTATAAATGGTCTTATTGATTTTATAGCTCTGATTTGAGCGATATTTATTGGGATAGACTTAATGAAATTATCTACATAAGCGTGAAGAACTAGTCAGCTTCCATGAAAGATTGTGAGTTGTCTTTATAGAGCATTTACCAATATCTCAATGTACATTTATTAAATTGTCGATTTATCACATAACTACGATTGAATATGATATTAGTAGTATGTCACAAATTTACTAATATTTTTAACAAGTTCAAAATTTCGTCACTTGTTGAAAGAAAAATTATTCCTTTTACTAATTTCATTGATATTATTTCTCCGTCTTCTAAATTTTTTATTTCTTGTGCATTAGTCGAGAATTGTTAGATAATATAAATAAAATAAATAATTTATTTAATGATTGAGAAATTGGATAATGATTTCAACCATCTATTTTTTTTTTACTTTTTGCCCTTTATTTATTTTTTGGTAAAATGAAGTCTATTCCACACTAATTTATATTGAATTCATATGTTTCTCTGTTTATTTAGTTTTCTTTTTAGATTTTTTCGGTCGTTCTTTTCAAAAGAATAATAATATTCGAGTTTTACATTTTTTTTTATTTTAAGTGTACAAAGTCTGAAAAACTGTACTAACTTTAAGACATTTACTTTCAGAATTACATTGATTTAAATAAAATTATTTTTAAGTTAATGATTTACACAAATAAAATAAGGGTAATGTATACAAATTGTCCTCAAATTTTTATGGAGCTTGTATTTTGGTCACCCAACTTTTAAAACTTGCAATACAATCACTGAATTTTTAGTTCGTTTTCTCCGTTAATTTTATCTGACATGGCACGTTAACTCCGTTAAACAACCCCTAGTCTTCTTACTTTTTCTAACTTCTTTCTTCTTCTTTCTTTTTTCTCCGTTAAGCGTTGGGAGTCAAACATTACCATTGTCAATGTAGATAGATGACAATGAATTGAAAGAGTATACAAATTGTTGTTGAAAATGAAGACTAAAGCAATGTATGTTAACCTTTTCTACTTTAATTTTTATCGTACAAAATACTTTTTCTAACTCTAATTCTAGAACTAGAACAACCCTTCCAAGACACACCAAAGGAGGAATCTTTTTAACACTTCTCTCTTTCTCAACCTTTCCTTCTCTACTCCATGACTTCAAACTCTGTTAAAATGGTTTTCTTTTAACTTGACCATATTATATGATCGAGGTTTTCTTTCACCCTTGTTGTTATAGTATCTTCTTTGATTGGTATAATGAGATTCTGAAAATTGGGATTTTGTTTAAGGAAGCAGGATACTGGTGTATGTTTCAAGATCAGTTTTATTTTCTTGTTTATTTCTATATTGATGATGATAGAGTTATCTATAGAAAGAAGAGGAAACGTTGTGTGTACATGTTTCTTTCACGTTATATTGACAGAGAAAAAGAACTCGAGTTGTAAGTGCAGTAAGATTACCTCCTCTCCACTTTTATCCGGAGTATTGCCACCGCTCTACTTTTTCACCTTCATTGTTTTTTTTTTCCCTCATGAGAATCCACTTTGCCACCACATATGGAAGAAAGAAGAAGAAAAAGAAAAAGAAGAAGAAAGAAGAAGAAGAAGAGGAATGAAGGAAGAAGAAGGAGAGGAATGAAGGAAGAAGAGGATGAAGAAGAAGAAATAAGAAGACTGGAGGTTTAACGGAGTTAATGTGCTACGTCAAATAAAACTAACGGCGTGTAATGTCACAGACCTTATTGAATACGAACTAAAAGTTTAATGTATTGCAAGTTTTAAAAGTTGGGTGACCAAAATGCAAGTGTACTAAAAATTTTGGTAGTATTTATATATTTTACCCATAAAATAATTTTAATAGTTATTTATTTTTTTATTATTATGTACTAGTCGATAATAATATTTTTGTTTTACAATGGGTAGTTTTGTCACACGACAATTTAATTTAGAGAAAATCGCCTCAGTGACCAAAAATGCCTTATAATATACGATTTTAACCAACTTTTTTTGGATTTGCCAAAATGACCAACAAAATCGCAACGCGAAATAAAAATCGCAACGCGATCCCCAGAATCGCAAATCAGTTTCCAAAATCGCAACGCGATTCTTGAAAATCGCAATGCGATAGTACAAATTCGCATTGCGATTTTAAAGAATCGCAACGCGAATATGAAAATCGCAACGCGAACACATAAATCGCAACGCGTATCCGTAAACCGCAACGTGTATCCGTAAATAGCAACGCGTATCCGTAAATCGCAATGCGTATCCGTATATCGCAACGCGTATCCGTAAATCGCAACGATAATCCGTAAATCGCAACGAGAATCTGTAAATCGCAACGATAATCCGTAAATCGCAACGAGAATCTGTAAATCACAACACTGAAATTTTGGGTATATAACTACGCAACAGCAGCAAATCATAAACTAAATCCCTAAATCGCAACTCATTCCATCTCCATCTATCACTCTCTCCGGCGACATCCGTTCCTATATCCAACGACATCCTTCCCAATCCGGCAACAGGTTTTAGTTTCGCAGCTCGTCTGTTTAGTAAATTAATTTACAACCATGAAATCATCTAATGTTGATCATGTTTGGATAGATTTGTGTTTTTGAGGGTCATGGGATAATGTTCATGGTGTTTTACAATATATGCCTTTACCCATGAATCTTCAACTAAAATTGTCTTTACAAAAGTTAACTTATGAAACTCTAATGCTACGTGTTTCAAAGAAATTGAATTTAGAGCCCCTAAGTGGATTTAGGCTATCTTATCAGAGAAATTGTAAAGTTTATTTGTTAACCGACAATGAAGATGTTGAACGATTCATTGCTTACATTAGTGTTTCACAAGATGATGTTACATTGTATGTTGTTGAACCTAGAAGTAGTATTGTTGGGTCAGTAGCGGGTAGTAATCAACTAAGTTTTTCTCAAAACCCACAACCTTTCTCTAATCCAAATCCCAATCAACTTTCAGCACCAAATTCCGGTTTTCGTATTGACCAGTTAGACGATGATGAGCCAACAGAAAAAATTGTGAGTACTAGTCAGTATTCGAAATTTGGTCTTGGTCAATATCCGGACTTTGATATTGGTCAATACACGGATTTTGATGATGTTTCAGAAGAAGAAACAGACCCTGCGTGTAATGATTTTGATATTGGTCAATACCCGAATTTTGATGATGAAACAGCCGTTGTCGAAGAATGTATTGTTGATGATAATGAGGAGGAAGTTACGACTGTGAATGAACATGTTGAACATCCATTCTGTAATTCATATAATCCTGAAGAAGAAAAGAAGAAGAAAAAGTCCCCGAAAAAAGAAAATGCCACGGGCGTATAACTGGAATATGCCAGAATTACTTCAGATACCGGAAGAAGAGTTGGTAAAGAAAGCAGTTGATTGTTACACAAAAGTTATTCGTATCAAGAAAGATGATTGTTTTGATACAAAGGAAGACTTGAAGATAGCTTTGTATACGAAATGTGTGGAAGATGGCTATCAACTAAAAGTTAACAAATCAAGCAAAGATCGTTTCGAAACAAGGTGTATGATTGACAAAAACTGTACGTGGCGTATGATTGCAAAGAGAATAAAAGATTGCGAAATGTTTCAAGTTAGGACTTTTATTGATAAACATACATGTTCAAGAACCCAAGTTTTTCCTCACCATAGACAGGCAAACAAAAAGGTGTTGGGTGGTTTTCTGGCTGAGTTAATGTTTTTGAATGGCAGGGTATATCGGGGACATGAAATTATGACTGACATGAATGCTCGGTTCAAGATTAGTATATCATATTCTCAAGCTTGGAGAGCCAAATGTTATGCCTTGGAATTGTTGAGGGGGTCGCCAGAAGCATCGTTTGCCCAACTGCCGGCTTATTGTCACAATTTAAAGCTGAAAAATCCTGGGTCGGTAACTCATATCAAAACAGATAGAGATGGACACTTTGAGTTGTTGTTTATCGCCATTGGTGCTACGGTTAGTAAATCAATATAATTTTGTTGACTCATTTTTGTTAGTTACATGCATTTCACATTTAAATGATTATATTTCTTGTGTATATTATTTTGTAGATTCGTTCGTTTATTACTTGCATGCGCCCAGTTATTATAGTTGACGGAGCACATTTTAAAGGTCGATACCTTGGAGTAAACTTATTAGCAGTAGCCATGGATGCTAACAATGGGATATTGCCAATAGCTTACGGGGTTGGCAAATCTGAAACCTCTGATTCATGGACATGGTTTATGGGGCATCTTAGGGATTGCATAGGTCCTATTAGCAATCTGACAATCATATCCGATAGGGCAAACTCAATTGACAACGCTGTTAGAAGGTGTTTTCCATATGCTTTTCATGGACTTTGTGCTGTTCATTTGTATAGAAATCTAAAATCAAGGTCTGCTGGTATAAAAAAGCACAAATGGACATACTGGAAGGCTGTAAAAGCTTATCGGGAAGTGGATTTCAATAAGCATATAAATTGTTTAAGACGTGTTTTGCCTCAGTGTGCTCAAACACTAGAAGATGTCGGGTTTGAAAGATGGTCAAGAGTACATCAACTTGGAGCAAGATATGGTTTCATGACGTCTAATAGTGCAGAATCAATCAACGCTCTAAGTCGTCATTCCCGGAAATTACCCATTACTATGTTAATGGAGTTTTTTCGAGCCTCTATTCAACAGTGGTACTACAAGAAAAGAAACCATGCAGGTATTATTTCTTTGAATTCGTAACTTATCATATTTATATATTTTACTAAGTATTGTTTATTTAAATTTACAGGAACATTGGAACATCGTGTTACACCATGGACTGAAAAAAAGATAACGAAACGTGTTGTGAAGTCAACGTCATGGAGAGTTGAACCATGTTCAAACACTTTGTTTCAAGTACTGGATAATAACTTAAATGGGCTAGTCGATCTAAATGCAAAGACGTGTAGTTGTATGAAATGGCAAACATCTGGTTATCCGTGTGGCCATGTTATAAAAGTTGCTCTTCATTTAAACCAAGATGATTCAAGCGCATACGCTATGGATTGCTACACTACAGAAGTTTATCGACAGACTTATGCCGAGATTGTCTACCCTATTCCACATCCTTCTGAGTGGGACATACCAGATGACTTATAAACAGTTTTGCCACCAGCCATGGACAGAAGGCTACCTGGCCGACCAAAAAGTCACGATCGTATACCGTCTAAGGGTGAAGAGAAGAAGAGATCGACATGTAGTCGGTGCAAGGAAAGTGGTCATACAAGGTTGACATGTGGATCATCAGTGCCATCAAAATCATATTTTCCTCTACCAAAATATGGATCCTCATCAAAATCCAAAGCTCATATGGTGTCAAGAAAAAGGCAATCATCTTTAAAATCCCAATCACAATTGGCTTCACCTTTTGGGACTGTTAACTTAGGTGATTTTTAAATGCAAACGTTGTATTATGTGGATTTTATGTGTGAACTTTTAACATTTTCAGTTGAATTAATGACTCAGGCCAACCATTTTGACTTAACCAACTCTTGTTATTCAATTGTTATCACTTATTAGGCATGCATTTGACTATCGCAACACGGAAATTACAATCGCAACGAGAGAATCGCAATGCGAAATGAAAATCCCAACAAGAAAATCGCAATGCGGAAATGAAAATCGCAATGCGAAATGAAAATCGCAACGAGAGAATCGCAATGCGGAAATGAAAATCGCAATGCGAAATGAAAATCGCAACGAGAGAATCGCAATGCGAAATGAAAATCGCAACGAGAGAATCGCAATGCGGAAATGAAAATCGCAATGCGAAATGAAAATCGCATTGCGATTCTCTCGTTGCGATTTTCATTTCCGCATTGCGATTTTCATTTCGCATTGCGATTCTCTTGTTGCGATTTTCATTTCGCATTGCGATTTTCATTTCAACATAATGCAGATTGAAATCAACAAAATCAACCATTACATTTCAATCAATTAAACAAGCACAAATAAGAATTATGTTCGCATCAATTACACAAATCAACTTTTACAAATCATCTTTTACAAATCAATTAAACAATCAAAAAACAATCAATTAAACTATTGAATCAACTTTTGCAGCCATACATCATTTTCACGCAGTTCACTTCTGAGATTAACCTGCAGAAACCAATCATTTGCTCAAGCAACACTTTCTACACATCTAAAACCTACAAACAGCAAATTATTCTATTCTAGGTACTTAACCAAACATTTTCAAACCAAAAGTCTATAAACTTACCAATTGTTTATGGACATTTTTATAACGCGGATGCAGGTAGGCAGCGTCTCGTATATATCGATTTAGCCATATAATGCCGAAACCACAAGCCTACTGCAGCTCTATCTCTATCGGTGGGAGGTAGATACTTGGTGCTTCCCGTCGTCAAACGCTCCAACGCCAAGCATACGAGAGGACCACAATCTCCTCTGGCTCCTCCCGTTTGTTGTGGCGCGGTCTCGTCTCTAATAACTGTAATATTGAGCTTCTTTGGCTTCTTGTTTCCAGAACAAGTCCAATAATTGATCGCATCCAAGAATTTAGCCAAATGAGAGCTCCATCCCTTAATAATATCTCTTAAATCAGCCAATGATATGTAATTTATCATGCTGTCATACACTATTGTCTTAAGGGATGGGAGCTGAAGCTCGACGAGAATCCAATGTTTACGTTCCAAAACAGGGATAAACACCTGCAATCATAAGTAATAATTCATTCATTTGCGCACTTATTTCATAAAACTTTTAAACTCAATCTAAAATAAATACTAACCTTATCGACCTCCCACCATGCAGGATAAAGTTTAGCTTGTCCATTGCCCAAATCAAATGATTCATCTCGTGCATTCTTCAAGTGAACGGCGTTAAAAGACGTCGGCATAATTGTATATCGTATATTTTTATTTTTCTTAAGTTTTCTTATTATTAGAAGACGTGTCACCCACGCATCGATATGTTGTTTTACAAAAAAAGACATATATTAGTGACTTACATAAATTTTAAAAAAAATTAATCAAATTGAAATATAAGAAAAATATAAGACTTACCCCCCCATCGAAATAGCCATTGTCTTCGACCCCTAATAATACGCCCCACCAAGACCGATCAAGCAACAAATAGATATCATCGGTGAGCTTGCATATGTCAGTGAAACACCCCTGGCTCCGCTCATGTAGATAAAAATCAACTGCGGTCTTAGCCCAAAGAGTGTTATCCAGAATTGTGTCCGGTAGTTGTTTCCTCTCCTCTTCAGATACCGGTATGGTACTGGCCGGTAACTCATACGAGAGCCAACTTGAATCCATCATGTCCGACACGTCAGAGGGTTTCTCAAGAAGCCTACATATGACGCCATGTGAATCGGGCTCTTGAATGGTGGGAGGGACCTCTTCAATGATGACAGTGGCCTCTTGAACGGTGGGAGGGGACTCTTGAGGAATGATAGGGGGGCCTCTTCAACGATAGGAGTGGACTCTTGAGGGATGACAGGCGAGTCGGGCTTCTTCTTGCAGTGTCTTCGCACTATTGGGGTGTACGGAGACTTAATAGCACGTACACGCTGTCTGATGCGTGAACTCCGTCGTGCAAGCATAACCCGACGTAAAGCATCCACTCTATCGGGCCGCTAAATAATTAAATACAAAAATCAGTAAATAAACAGACATGATATTTAAACAGTGAAAACAAAGACAAATATGTTTCAAACTTGCATTGTATTCACCCAAGTCATTATTCTATCATAGTTCACAAAATGCATCAGATAACAAAGAAAAATATGTTTCAAACTAATACCCTGAAGTTAGTATTTGTCTTTGTTTTGTCTATTGGTTGAAGTAATGCAATCCATTCAAGTTTCAATTTGCATAAGAAGAAATAGTTTACTTTCGCAACACGAAACTTAAAATCGCAACGCGAAATGAGAATCGTAACGAGAAACTAAAATCGCAACGCGAAACCAAAATCGCAACGCGAAATGAAAATCGCAACGACAGAATCGCAATGCGAAATGAAAATCGCAACGAGAGAATCGCAACGCGAAATGAAAATCGCAATGCGATTTTGGTTTCGCGTTGCGATTTTGTCGTTGCGATTTTGGTTTCGCGTTGCGATTCTGTCGTTGCGATTTTCATTTCGCGCTGCGATTCTCTCGTTGCGATTTTAAGTTTCGTGTTGCGAAAGTAAACTATTTCTTCTTCTGCAAATTGAAACTTGAATGGATTGCATTACTTCAACCAATAGACAAAACAAAGACAAATACTGACTTCAGGGTATTAGTTTAGCAGAATTGGCAGCAACTGAACAAATTTACTTTCAACCAAAAGACAAAACAAAGACAAATACTATTTCACAGTGTTAAAGAATACACAGTTTAGCAGAATTGGCAGCAACCGAACAAATTTACTTTCAACCAAAAGACAAAACAAAGACAAATACTATTTCACAGTGTTAAAGAATACACAGTTTAGCAGAATTGGCAGCAACCGAACAAATTTACTTTCAACCAAAAGACAAAACAAAGACAAATACTATTTCACAGTGTTAAAGAATACACAGTTTAGCAGAATTGGCAGCAACCGAATAAATTTACTAAGCAATCTAAGTGAAATGGCTAATCTAAGTGAAATTACGAGTAAATTTATCATTAAGTTAAATATGGAAAATCTTAAACTTACCTCGTTGCGTAGAGTATGAACCTCATTCTGCAACGATACTATCATCTCACGTAGAGCGGCAACCTCACCACGTAAAGTTGACACCTCCACACGCCATGCACCATCGTTATCGCGTAGAGTACCGATCTCCTCACGCAAGGCATTGACCTCATCACGTAACTCATCCCGTGGAGGTGGAGAACAAGGAGATAAATGTCGTGGCCTCTTTATCGGTCGCCTATCATGAGGTGATGGTGGAGAAGAGGCTCGATGATGTGACGGGATAGGTGATGGCTCTCGTTCTAGAGGTGTATAGTCGGGTCGATCGGGTGATGGCTCTGGGTGAGGTGATGGCTCTCGAATTGGAGGAAGTGGATGCTGCTCATCATCCGTGCCATCAAAAAAACTCTGACTAGCTTGCCACCAATCAGTGGCAAGCTCTTCCTCCGTGGGTGTCAGTCTTTGTAATGGAATGTTGGCCTCCTAACAATATAAAAACTCAAACAAAGTTAAACGTCTACTATTAATAACTTGTTTATATATTATATGAAAGTATTTGTGTTAACTTACATTATTTATTGTCGCATATGGTATTAAGTCTTCCCAATCCAACAGATTTTTCCTCTTCCAGGAAATAGCCCTGGGAATATCATTTGACGTTTTTATTGCATATGTACGCATGCTGGGGAAAGCCTCGAATATCCAAATCTACAAACAATATAATAACAAAATTAGTAATTGTTAAATAATTAATTATAATTTTAGAAACATTATATAGAAATTCTTACCTTAAAGGCCCAAACAAAGCCTGACAAAGTGTATTTCGACCCATCGCCACGCAAACTTTTGCGGTCATCAAAGGCAGTAGACAACTTAGTCCAGGTAGCTTTCCATATATACGAACCCCACGGAAACAGATTCCATGCATTCAGGTCCTCTACCAATATTATTAGCTCCCGAGGAATAGGTTGTCTGGCCTCTCTGCCTAAAAAGCCGGCATACACAAGTAGTAGAAGGCATACTCGGACAACATCGACGTCATCCATCCGAGTGAAACCAGCTTTCTTATTAAACAATTTCTTCAGGTCGTCGACGTGTAGGTTCGGCTTCTCCATTGACTCATCCGGAAAAACCCGGGATAACCATGATGGGCGGGCGATATGACGATTGTACCGGCCTACATCATCGTGTCCGAATCGTAGACCAGTGATTAAGCAGAACTCCTTCCGCCCAAAACAAGTATACGCTGGTGGAAAATGAAACCATATCTCTTCCTCACCACGTTGTATACTTTCGGGTAGATTTGATGTCATGGTCTGAAGCCACAAATGGGTCAAATTAGCATCTCCACCCGGATGCTGTACTCTCAGCCATGGCCCGAAGCAGGTTTCCTCAAACAATTGTCTTTGTGCAGGTGAAAGCTTCGAAGCAATTGTAGTGGCTAGGCTAACTTTATTCCTTAATGTCAATGAAGCCGAAAAAAATTTCTACAAAAACAATAAACATACCAAGTTAGATATACCAAAAACTACACTGTGAAGATATACCAAAAACAATAAACATAAAAAGTAGTAGTTTATTCTTGAAACTAAAATTTGCAACACTGTTTTGTCTTTTGGTTGAAATGAAAATCGCAACGAGAGAATGACTATCGCAACGAGAGAAATGAAAATCGCAACGAGAGAATCGCAACGCGAAATGAAAATCGCAACGAGAGAATCGCAACGCGAAATGAAAATCGCAATGCGATTTTGGTTTCGCGTTGCGATTTTCATTTCGCGTTGCGATTCTCTCGTTGCAATTTTCATTTTTCTCGTTGCAGATAGTCATTTTCGCGTTGCGATTTTCATTTATCTCGTTGCGACTCTTCTGCAAATTGAAACTTGAATGGATTGCATTACTTCAACCAAAAGACAGAACAAAGACAAATACTAACTTGAAAATCGCAACGAGAGAATAGCAACGCGAAATGAAAATCGCAACGAGAGAATCGTAACGCGAAATGAAATCTAAGTGAAATGGTTAATCTATTATTGAAATGACCAGTAAACTTATCATCAGTTTCAATATGAAAAACCTACAATAATGCAAAAATTTCAAAATAAAAAAAATTAAAAAAACTAACCCTCGGAGGTTGATTTTCCATTTCTAAATATTTTGAGGTATTTCTGACCGTGAATGGTTGTGAGGGATTTCGCCGGAGATGGGGACGGAAATCTTCGGAGATGGGGACGGATTTCGCCGTAGAGAGTGAGAGATGGAGATGGGACTGAGTTGTGATTTTAGGTTTTAGGTTATGAGTTGCGATTACGGGATTTTGTCTTAATATTCGTTTTTGTAATTTGAAAATAAAATACGCGTAGCGATTATAATGGCGCTTTAAAAATCGCGTTGCGATTTACGGATACGCGTTGCGATTTTACGTATTGTCGTTGCGATTTACGAATTCGCGTTGCGATATACGGATACGCATTGCGATTTACGGATACGCGTTGCGATTTACGGATACACGTTGCGATTTACGGATACGCGTTGCGATTTATGTGTTCGCGTTGCGATTTTCATATTCGCGTTGCGATTCTGGAAAATCGCAATGCGAATTTGTACTATCGCATTGCGATTTTCAAGAATCGCGTTGCGATTTTGGAAACTGATTTGCGATTCTGGGGATCGCGTTGCGATTTTTATTTCGCGTTGCGATTTTGTTGGTCATTTTGGCAAATCCAAAAAAAGTTGGTTAAAATCGTATATTATAAGGCATTTTTGGTCACTGAGGCGATTTTCTCTTTAATTTAAGGCTAAAGAAAGACGTAATCAAAAATGTTAATTTTTTTAATATTTATGATTAAACGTAACCTAAAATATTTTTTTTAATATTTCCAGTTGCAACTGAAAATGTTACATTCTTTATAACATTTTAGGTTAAGAAATATTATAAAATTAACATTCTAGGTTACACTCAATAAAAAATATTTAAGAAAAATAACATTTTCGATTACATATCTCTTTTGACTTTAAATTAAACTATAATTCCTTAAATCTCATTTTACAACCATTTCTGTTTACTAAAAAAGATGTGACAGTAAGAAAGGATAGCTGTCAACAACCCTTCTTCGGCGATTTGACTTAATTGACCCGCTTTTTTTTTAAATTCTCCCGTTCTAACACCCGTTGACCAATATTTCTCGAAGTAGCACCCTTTCGGTTGTGTTGGCACAAAGGTGCATCCCCGGGGACGCGCTTTACCTGGGTTTATGCTGAGTCGGATGCCACGTGTGAAAGACGCATCCCCGGGGATACGCTTTCACGGGATTATGCTGGATCGGACGCCACGGGGGAAAGGTGCATCCCCGGGGACGCGCCTTCCATTAAATGCCCCCATCCGTTTTCCCCCAACTACCCCTCCTCCTCTCCTATATAAACCCCCTCAACCCCCCTCATTCTTCACACCAAAATCATATTCTCCTCTCTTATATAACTCAAATTCTCCAACTATTTGAGTTTTAAATTTATTATTAGTGGAAAGAAATTTATTTTTAAGTTAGTATTTTTTAAATAGTTTTTATATTTTATAGTAATATAATTATATAAATATTATTTTTTATTAAAATAATATTTATAAAATTGTTATATATTTAAATTTATTAATTAATTATTTTTTGTACTAATTATATTTTTTTGTCTGCAGTTATAATAGAAAGTGAAACGCTGCTGCTGTTGGATGCAAACTATATCTTCAGACATTTTAGTGATATGATAATATTTTTTTATAATTAATGTTAATATTTATTATTATTTTTAATTTAGATTTATAATGAATTTATATTAATTATAAATTTTTATAATGCATATTATTTAGGAAAATGATCGTATTTTAGAGACTTTTATTAAAAACCCACGTATACCGACACCGCAACGTATTTTGCCATATTTGTCTTCTGCTGGGTTCGGCTATATTGCAACAATTATTGGCGGTTGCAAACTCGAACATGTCCTAATTTCTGCATTGATTGAGAGGTGGAGGCTCGAGACACACACATTTTATCTTCCATGTGGAGAGGCTACAATTACATTGGAGGATGTTTCTATGCATCTGGGGCTTCCCGTCGATGGGAATATTATGTGTGGTATGGCGGATCGTGATTGACAGTCAATGTGCATGGAGTATCTTGGAGCTGCACCGCTAGAGTTTAATGGAGGTAGAATAGCTTTATCATGGTTGAAAGCTAATTTTGATGTTCTGAATGAAAATGCTTCAGATGATGAAGTAAAGGCATGTGCTCGAGCTTATATTTTACGAATCATTAGAGGAATATTGATGCCCGACAAATCTCGCAACCAGGTGCATTGTATGTGGTTGCGGCATCTGATTGATTTTGATGAAGCTGGAAGATATAGTTGGGGCTCTGCAGTTTTGGCATTTCTCTTTATAGAAATGTGTCGTGCGACAAATTATAAGAAAACTGTTATCGGTGGATGTCTTCTGCTTCTGCAATCATGGACGTGGTTCCACATGCCTTTCTTATGTTTGATCGTCAAAGAACCATACATATTCCCCTTATTATTGATGTAATTTTCGAACTAAATTTTGATTTAAATTTTTTAATTAAATAGGGTGATATTTAGTTTATATTATATTTCATAGGTGGTCGATGAAAAGAAAGAACCATAGAGATATACCTACTGGACTAGAGGAAATCTGTTTACTTATTGATACAAAAGCTGGGTCTGAGGTATGTCTTGAAATCTGTTTAAATATGAATATTTTAATTTAAAATGTTAGATATAATTAGAATATTATATTTATTTGAATTTTATATTTATATTTAAGTTTCAGTGGATACCTTATGCGAGCGATGAAGTAAAGGCTTGCATCCCACCCCACTTGAGTGGGTCATTAGAGGCATGGATGTCAATTGTACCTCTTATATGTTATGCTATTATTGAGTGGCATCCAGTTGATCGCGTGCTCCGTCATTTTGGTTTTACGCAATATATTCCTGGAGCACCTAGGAATTTAGACGACATGCATAACATAGATAGACGAGGCAAGAAAGATGTTATCTGTGTAGTGAGACACAGAGATTGGATTGCGTTTTGGGAGAATCGGTATACACAGTTGGCCCCTCGACAATATTATGCTGAAACTGGTCATATGGTTACGGATAACTATATGGACTGATTTAATGAAAATGGAAAGTCGTTTCTACTTTCGGTGGAAGCACGAGGGGTTAACATTACTAGGCGCCGAGAGAGACGTCCACCGTCTCAATATCATCGTCCCTCGACTCGTGGACGGAGAGAATGCGCTACCGGTTCTGCATCAATCCCACCACAACATCCCTATCCACCAATGATGACGCCCAGCCCTCCAGTTCAGATGCCATCTCTTCAGGGGTATATGCCAAGCCCACCAGTTTATATGCCATCTCCGCAGGGTTACATTCCTAGCCCGCCAGGTTACATTAATGATCCAACATATGGTTCATATGCATCTTATTTGGCTGGTGGTCCTTCTCCACAGACACCTCAATCTCCATCTGGATCACACACATCGATGCCAATATTTTCACATTTTTCTCAATTTTCTATGAGCGGTGGGATTGTCAATAGCACTCCTCCAGGGTCGTTATTTTATACATGCCCTTCAGCGTCATCTACAACACCAGCCGAAGAAAATACCGATGATGATAGTGAAGATGAGGAGACTGAAGAACAAGTTCCACGAAGAAATCCTTAGCGAAATAGACAACCACCGCCATGTGGAACTCATTCGAGAAGATGACATCGGTGATCCAATTTTATTTTAATGTTATTTAAATATTTATATTTCATAAATTTATGTAATTTGGTTATGTTATTTTAATGTTTTATGGTTGTTAGAACAATATTTTTAATGTTATTTTTTTATTCAAATTTAACATTAAATGTTTTTAATATACAAATTATAGTATTAGAAATTTAAAATTAAAATACAAATTATGGTATTCGAAATTTAACATTAAATTCAACTTAATATTCCAATAGTATTCAAAATTAAAAGTTATATTCCAATTATAGTTCACAGTACTTAAATTGAAATTAAATTTATCCATACGTATGATTTTATTCTTAACATATACATTAAAACATATACATTAAAACCAACTTATCACTTCATATTTATTCGTAAAAATATGTTGATGCTCATTCCATACAATTTCAATGTCACGACCAACTTATCATTTCACATTTATTTAATTTATCCATAACATTTTATCCAATATATTCAAACAACCAATTGATCACTTAACATTTATTCAATTTATTCATAACATTTAATCCAATTTATTCAAACTTCACATAATGTTTTAATTTAAGTTATGAACTTAAATTTATCCATATGTATAATCTTATCCTTAACTTGCGCGCCTATTCCAAAAAGAACTTAAATTTTGGTTATAATTTACCTGATTTCACCATCCATCTATAGTTCCCCGGGGGACATGAGTGACATAATAGGGCAATGATAACATATTATCTGACAAAATAATTGAAGGCGCGCCCCCGGGAATGCACTTTCACCACTTTGCCAAGTCCCCTTAGAAATAATAGGTACTGACATGAATAGTGCCCCTGAGGGACATGAGTGACATAATAGGACAATGATAATATATTATCTGACAAAATAATTGAAGACGCCCCCCCGGGAACGCGCTTTCACCACTTTGCCAAGTCCCCTTAGAAATAATATGTACTGACATGAATAGTGCCCCCGGGGGACATGAGTGACATAATAGGGCAATGATAACATATTCTCTGACAAAATAATTGAAGGTGCGTCACCGGGAACGCGTTTTCACCACTTTGCCAAGTCCCCTCAGAAATAATAGGTACTGACATGAATAGTACCCCGAGGGACATGAGTGACATAATAGGGCAATGATAACATATTCTCTAACAAAATAATCGAAGGCACCCCCCCGAGAATGCGCCTTCATGTGAATAGTACCCCGGTTATAGACACTATTATATGAAACATATTATGGACTTTCAAAACAAACTTCAGTTCACAAGCTTTCAAATTCTCAAACTCTAAATTTCTCAAAAATCTCATTTCTCTATTTTCTGAAAATGAGTCATCTTTCTGCTATTGTTTTATATGATGGAGAAATTAAAGAAGCTGAAGTGGGGGTTGTTTTTGAGTCAGATCATTATATCCCCTTAACCTTGAAGAGAAATATCACTCTTGAGGAGTTAATCACAAAAATTTCGTTAAAGATTCGTGTAGCTGGCCGGAAAAGATTATCTTCACTTCAGTATAGATTTCCTACTGAACTTTTTCCACTCATGTATACATCATTTCAGCTTTCCAATGATGATGATGTTTCTATGATGGTTGATGCTCATATGGGGAGTTAATAATCTCTTATTAAAATGTATTACACTTTTATTGAGGTTCGTGCTTCTCGTAGTCTCTCATATTCCTCTCACTTTGGCATTGCATACCATGTTGATCAAGTTGATAGCCCGACGCAACTGATCTGTAATGATTTCACATCATTAATGGCGGATCCAACGCCAGATGTTATGCCATCAAATTCAATAGGAAGATATTCATCAACAACTGTTTATGATCTCAACCCACGTGGCTTCACCAATAATCCATATGGCAACATCTCTTTTACTTCAAGGGGCAGACATTCATCTGCCAATGTTTTCGACTTATATATGGAAATGCCATCGAGATGACAGTCTATTCACATCCCACATGATACAATGGCCACAAGTTCAAGGGGAGGACACGCAAGCGGGAACTTATTTGGCCTCAACATTGGATTATCGGAGGAACCCTCATCTCCACCAGAAGAACCTCTTCGGGATCCAGGTGCTGAAATGGGATTATTCGTTGAACTTGACTCACCACAGTTTAACGTACATTCTGATAATGATGAGGATGACGTTCCGATAAATACAACACCAACCGAACTTCCTGCACATATGTATGATGCTGATTATGATGAAATGTACGAGCCTGAATTTTCAGATCTTCCTGATGTTGGTAACTATGGACTTCAGTCATCAGTTAACGACGATGATTTACATATTGGAATGGAGTTCGCATCAAAGGAGGAAGAAATGATGGCAATAAAGAGTTACAATATTTGTAACTCAGTTCAGTCCCGAGTTTATCGATCTACCACGGAGAAATATGTTTGCTACTGTGTCCAACGTGACAACAGATGTCAATGGATGGCCCATGTATACAAGAGGAAGAAGAAGAACAACTTATGGGAACTAACCAGATACAACAGTCCTCATACGTGTTGCGCAAGAGGTACAAACCAAGATCATCCCAACTTGGAATCCAACATTATTTGCCAAGCAATCATGCCCATTGTGAAGCAAATCTCTCATATAGTTGTTGCAGTGTTGATTTTTGCTATACAGTCACAATATGGAAACACTGTCTCCTATAAAAAAGCTTGGTTGACAAAACATAATGCCATTTGCAAACTTCATGGCGAATGTGATTCCTCTTACAACGAGCTGCCCAGTTGGTTTCATGTTGTGCAAAGACTCAATCCCGGGACAATTGTTGAGTTTGAAACTCAACATCATTACGTGAATGATCGAGTGGTTCGCGATCGCTGCCAATTCTACCGTATCTTTTGTACTTACCCTCAGTGTATTAATGTAGTCAAGTACTGTAAACCAATTGTCCAAAATGATGGTACTTTCTTATATGGGAAATACAAGCAAGTTTTATTATTGGTTGTGGTCCAAGATGAAAACCACAATATTCTTCCTGTTGCATTTGCCCTCGTTCAAGGAGAAGACACTGAGTCCTGGGCTTTTTTCCTTAAAAATTTACGTTTACATGTTGTCACCAGGGAACGAGTATGCATTATTTCAGACCGAGGAGTAGGGATAAAAGCATCAATGGAGTCTTTGGGTACAATGTATAGACCTTCACATGTTCAACATCGTTATTGTGTTCGTCATATTGCTGCAAACTATTACGAAAAATACAAGAAGAACGATGAACGTCAGTTAGTCGTGCGGATGGGTATGTTACTTTTTCCCAATTTTTCTATCATTTTCGTATTACTTATTTATACTTCATATTAACTATTACATATTCCTAATGGCTTAGGTTATGAACTCTTACCTCAAAGGTTTGAGTCTATGCTACAAGAGTTGTTTGGCAAAAATAAGAAGGGGTGCGAGTACATTATGGACATCAACAAAGAAATGTGGACAAATGCATATGACGGGGAGTATCGCTATGGTCATATGACAACCAAGTTGGCTGAAGCAATAAATTCAACCTTAAAGGGGACGCGTCATTTACTAGTCATGGCGTTGGTCCAAACGACTTATTTTCGTTTGGGTAAACTCTTTGCAAAGATCGATGGACAAGCTCTTACTTGGATGCAAAACGACCATATTTACCACCCAAGACTAGTAGCTGATTTATAGAAAAAAATGGTTGCATCAAATGAGATGTTGGTTACAAATTTTTCTCGCACCCGTGAATCGTTTCGTGTAACCGAAATGCCACGTCCGCTGCAAGGGATTAAAGCTAACTCTTTCAGAGTTAATCTGTAAAAGAGGTGGTGCGATTGTGGTTTCTTTCAAGCACTCAAATATCCATGCTCTCATGTCATTATAGCTTGCTCACATTCGCATTTGGACTACAAAAATTATGTTGATCCCGTATACCAACTTTCACAAGTATTCAAGGTATATGAATTTGAGTTTCCGTCCATAGGAAACGAAAGAGACCCAGATGAGATTCAAACTTGGCTTATAATTGTATCAGATCCATTGCTTTTGAGTGACTCAGGTCGTTCAAAATCTACTAGAATACATTGTGATATGGATATTCGGGAGAAGTCAACAGAACAAAAACGATGTGGGCATTGTAGAAACATCGGGCACAATAGAAAAAAAATGTCCAACTCTGTTATCATCACATAACCGTTATCCCTTATGTAATTAATATTCTATTTAAATGAATGTTTTTGTTTCTAATATTTAAATGTAATTGCATTTTCTATAATTTCTCAATGTATGTACACCTAAATAATTTTTTTTAATTTTTTAAATTTTTTTAATGATATTTATTTAATGTAATAATTAATATTATTTATTATAAAAAATTAATTATTAATTTTAAAATATTTTAATAACTCCACCTTCTAAGTAGAGAAAAAATGTTAAATTAAACAAATTAAAAGTAAGACTAAATTGATAAAATATGTAACTATTGAAGATTACATGGGTAATTATACTAATTTTATTAACTTATGCATCAATATTTTCTTTAAATTTTGATAACAAATGAATAGATTGATAACATTTAAATAATTAAGTGATAAAATTAATAGATCGATAATAAAAAATAGATATATAACAATACGTGTAATATTATAATTTCATACATTTTTCCTACAACTACAATAAGATCAAAGCTGATTTTCATCTATTATTCCATCCGATTAATGTCGCGTGAAATGGGTGAATGCCAAAGTCCCTTAAACATATAACACTAAAATCTAAATTCGCTCCACCTTTAACACACATTTAAAAAATACATTCGATAATTCTTAAATTATAATCGAAATACTTTACATAATATATTAATTATTTATAATAAAAATAAAAATAAAATATTTATTTTTAAAAGAAATACCAACGTGGCATTTGATTAAGCAGAACCCACATAAAGCGCATCTCCGGGGATGCGTCTTTCACACGTGGCATCCGACTCAACATAAACCCAGATAAAGCGCGTCCCCGAAGATGTGCCTTTGTGTCACCTCAATCGAAAAGACACTACTTTAGGAAATATTGATCAACATGTGTTAGAATGGTAGAATTTAAAAAAAAAGGGTCCGTTGGGTGAAATCGCCCCCTTCTTCTCAATTCTCATTAATTTTTTTGGAAGTTTGGAATATCTTAATAGTGTGCTATGTTCTATCACTATTATACTACTTTAGAAAGTGTACACTTTCTTTTTATGGATTTCACACTAATAAAAAACAGATACGCTTCCATTTGCAAATATGATGCATGTATTTAAGAATGAATATAATATTTTATATTAACGAAATAAATTTTTAAAATTTAACATAAAATAAATTTATCAAATTATAAGAGAATAAAAATAAAATTTTAATATAAAATATATAATAATTTTAATTTTTAAAAGGACTACTTCCCCGCCTACACGCGTCCATTCTTACATGTGTCTATCCAACTGTCTATTAAGGAACAATACATTTGTCTGGGTGGAACTGTCGTGGAGTTTTCAGTACATTGCATTTTCCACTAAATTCCGGTATCACTCGCTTTAATATATGAACCAGGGCCACTAGTAAAATACGTTAGACAAAAACAAAATTATTTATAACGTTTCCCTTGGGAGGTTTTTGCGCTGTCATTTTCCACCAAAGCAAATTGGGATTCCCTCTCCTCCTCTCATTGGGTTACTCATATCCATTTCTCTTTGTCCTCATTTTTTTCTGCTAAAAACAGTGATGCCCAAAGCTTCATAAGCAAACAAAAGAAAGCCAGGAGGAAAGAGAAGGCAGCGGTTTAATAATATAGGAAGAACTTACTGTTGTTGAAGTGAAGCTCCTGCCATGGCTACTAGCGGCAACAACTCATTGGATTCATCACTGCCCACCCAAAGGTAAACCTTTTCACCCTCTTTTTCAGCTTTTATTTTTTCTTTTACAGGAATTCAGTTTCTAGCTTTGCTGACCCTTTCCGATTCCTTTTAAACATGAATGCTTCACTGATTGTGTCAATGTTGTTTTCCTGCTTGCCTATTGGATCAGTGTCGAGGTTTACTAGGCCTCAAGTATAATTGAGTTTTTGGTTCACAAGTACTATCTTGTGCCGGCAATTAAGTCCTGCAAAGCATGGATTTGTGTCATTCAGTTATTGGTTTATATGAAATATAATAAATTTGGTGGTAAATTGTGTTAAGATCCATATATGTCAAAACCTCCGGCCTGTTGTTTATACTTTCTTTGAGATTTCTTGCTGAATTGACCCCCCCATTTTTGAGTTTTGAACCACCATTTACAATCTATGTTGAATCTGAATTGAGGAATAGAATTGATCTCTTCCTGAAGTGAAATCATGGTTATCCATATGCACAGATGAGATCTTAAACTGATACCAGTAGTTTAAGTTTATTTTTAGTCAAAATTTTGATGTGTTTCTATCTGTTTTAACCTTGAGTGAAATTGTGCTCTACCAATTCAGTTAACTGGCTTACAAATGATTGATAATTGGTTAAGCATGCATTTATTTTTTTCTTTTGACAGATTGGCGGGGAAAGTGGCATTGGTCACTGGGGGAGCATCTGGCATCGGCGAGGGCATTGTTCGTCTATTTCACAAGCATGGTGCCAAAGTCTGCATAGTTGATGTGCAAGACAGCCTTGGCCTCCAAGTCTGTCAATCCCTTGGGGACGGCCTGGACGTTTGCTTTTTCCATTGCGATGTGACAAAGGAGGAAGAAGTTCGGTGCGCGGTCGACTTTGCAGTAGACAAGTTTGGTATGCTCGATATCGTGGTCAACAATGCCGGATTATCAGGTCCACCGTTTGGTGATATCCGTGACTATGATTTATCTGAGTTTGAGAAGGTGATGGATGTGAACGTGAAGGGTGTCTTCATCGGAATGAAGCACGCTGCTAGGATTATGATCCCTCGTGGAAAGGGTTCCATAGTTTCTCTGTGTAGTGTTTCGAGTGTCATTGGAGGACTCGGACCGCACTCATACACAAGCTCCAAACATGCTGTGTTAGGCCTGACCAAGAACGTTGCAGCTGAGTTAGGCAAATATGGGATACGTGTGAATTGTGTTTCCCCGTATGCCGTCCCGACCGACTTGGCTTTCGCTCACTTGCACGACGATGAAAGAACCGAGGACGTGCGAGAAGGTTTTCGTTCTTTCATCGGGAGAAATGCGAACTTGAGTGGGGTGGAATTGACAGTGGATCATGTAGCAAATGCGGTTCTGTTCTTGGCAAGTGATGAAGCAGGGTATATAAGTGGGGACAATCTTATGGTTGATGGTGGCTTTACAATATCAAACCACTCACTGCGCGTCTTTAGATGAGTAATTGTGAAATTCAGATATGAAGTAATTAAGAAAGGTTGATTAGTGTAACTTTGATTGTTGCAGGCTAAGTTCTGTCAGTTCCTTGATAAGAACCTAAATCTATAATATTCCTTTCCAATATATAAATAAAACAGGTGGAATTGTTAATGTAGTACCTTTTATTTTATTTTGTTTAATGATGATATGACATTTTTATTTTTTTCAACGATGATATGACATTATATTATAGTAATTCGTTAATAATAACATTAATTTTTTAATGACAAGTGATCAATACAGAATCAAAATATAATTTTAGGTATGATTTTAAAAATAATAATTTAGTTATCTAAATAGAACTAAAATAATAGTTGGGTGATTAAATATATAGTTTACCCAAATATTTTTCATTTTATCTAGATAATATATTTTTTGAGGTGTTTATCCACTTTGATTTGTAATAACATTTAGTTTATTAAATAAAAAGTATTTAATTAAAAAAATTAAAAAATGTATTTTAACATTTTAAAGTTGGGCTGAAAGGAAAACTACGATCCTGGCCCGGCCATGGAAGACTAAGTTTGAACATAAAACTATTGAATGTAAGCCCAGAAATAAGGTGGCGCGATTTTCTGCTCACTTTCAAATCTCTTCGCACCTCTCTCTTCCCCGCAATCCCCAATTCGAAAAACCTTAAAAAACTCGAACCCCTAGCCTTAACAATTGAGCAAAAACCCAGAAAAAAGGAGATGGAGAAAAATAGGCGAGTAATGTGTCCTGATAATGAGGAACTAGCTAATTACTTGTTGCAAAAGAGGCAAGAGCTGGCCGATAAACCCAAGGGGATAAAAGAAAACACTAACATGACTGTTTCAAAGGCATACAACAACATTTGCAACGCTCAGCATCCCATCAAGACACTCAAAGATCTCAGTGACATCAAGTATCCCCTTCTTTTTTTATCTGATCATTTGCATTTTCAAAGAAAGTAAAGTTGATTTCTTTGGGCTGTTTCTTTTTCTTGGTGTGGGTTTTTGGGTAATTTTCAAAATCTGAATTTGATGTAGTTGGTCTAGCTATTTCATTTCGCAAACATTTTTTTACTTGTCTGGATTATGTTTGTGGATAGAGGTGTTGGGAAATGGATTTTGGTGCTTTTGCGTGGCTATTTTGACGGTGGTTCAGGAAGTTCAGAACCAGAAGAATTAACTAGAAAGGGTACATATTTTTTTGAACTTCTTTTTATGCATTGATCCTCTTGAATTGTTCGATTTTCTTCTTTTCCGATTCTTATTTAATGCATATCTAGGTAAAAAAAACTAAAGGAAACAAACGTTATTTGCCCCAAAAGAATTCAGTGGCATATGCATTATTGATTACTCTATACAGGTATTTATGTTTATCTTCGTGTTAAATGGTTACTGTCACATGTTTTTTCTCTATACATATGAAGTATCGGATGGATATACCTTGTCAATAGGGAGACCGTAGATGGGAATGAATTTATGCATAAGCAGGATCTTATTGATGCAACTGAAGCAAGTGGACTCTCACGGGCGCCTATTATGTATGTTGATTTTTGACATTTAATTAAAATTTTGCTTCTTATTACTTTTAGTGATTTTGGAGCTTGATTGGTGGTTTAAAATCTGGACTTATACATTATTAGGCTGGAGAAAGGAAAAGGGAAACCTAGCCAATTTGGAAGTTCTCCAAGGGACTGGTATAGTGGATGGACCTGCATGTCTACATTGATAAAAAAGGGATTTGTTGTGAAATCAAGTTGTCCGGCGAAGTAAGAATTTTATCTTGTTTATTTTATTCCTTTTGAATGATACCAGACTTTTCCTTCAACTTATTATTAACATTATTTGGTCGGCTGCACGTGCTTGGTGATTAGTGTTTTCATTGGTGTTTTATGTATGAAATGCCAACTTCCTTTTTGCAGATATATGCTGACACCAGAAGGCAAGGAAGCAGCACGTGAATGTCTAATGAAATCTAAAATGGAAGATCCCTTAGAAAATTTGGTTGATGTGGAAAGGCTTTCTCAACCAGACACACAAAATGCATCTGTTCAGAAGTTATGCGATTTGTGTACAGAAGAGACAACTGAAAAGGCTGATTTTCATCGGAAAAAATCCATTGATGTTCCTCTTGATTGTCTTGAAAGGGTATCTGACAATTAAGATTCTTGTAGTTTCTGATTAAAATTCCATTTGATTTACCAACAATTGTAGTTTCAGATTCAAGTGTTAGCCTCTTAGACCATTAAGCATTATTACTTACTGTGGAATTTTATGTTTACTCCTTGTGCTCCTGAACTTTCTAATGTGTACTTTTGTCCTGTTCGCTCTGAGAGTTTTGTACCCCTAACCTCTTGATTTACTTTTTGTAGTGTACTCGCATGGGGTACTCGAAGGAACAAGTTCTTTCTGCTTTTGTTGAAGTCTCTGAAACTTCGAAGAAGAAGGAGATTTCATCACTTTTGCCAGCAGTCTTGTGTCGTCTTCGTGAAGATCAAGTTTATGGTTAGCTACTGTCTATTTGAATATTACTCAATAAATAACTGAGGGAATCTTTTTCATATTTCAAAATTGTGGGACATGATATGATTCCTCTTTTATAAATGCTCAGGGCAAGAAGCTTGTGATGGAGTGCGAAGCACTAGGATTCAATTAAGTAAAGATGGTGGAGATAGGCTGAACTTGTGTACCTTGACCTTGAGGGCCTGTTCTTCCTCTGTATGTGAATTCCAATTCGGTTATCTTGCATCTGTGTCTCAGATATGTCATAATGGGATATGAAGCACGAACAAAAGTTTTACCTGAAAGAAACATTACTAAAAAATGGCCGAGTGAAAAGAACATTTTGATTAGATGTGGCGTCTAGTAAATAGTTCTTCTTTATGACTGCAAGAGCCTAAGGAAAACATTTATAGTTTGAGTTACTATTTTCCCATTTGTCGTGAGTTCTATTTATAACTTGCTTGAAGAGCTGCCATCATCCTGTTTGATATTTGGATATATTATATGTGCAGAGGCCAAGTTCAAATGATCTAAAAGCAGATATGAATGTCTTAAGTATTCCACCTCTGAGCTTTGGGGAGAAGTTTGAGGATGTGTATGAAGTAATTCTAATATTAGATGATCGAGAGCAATTTACCAATCAAGGGTTAGTAACTCCATGTGCTTACCCTTTTGTTTGATATGTGCTTACATGTTTCAACTTCTGGGAAGTTAGCAATGTATGTCTTGTGGCTAACAGTGCACGGTCCAAAAAAATGTTGGAGAAGATTTGCACGGAATTCAAAATCAAAATAAATGTGAGCTTTTGGTCCCTTTTTATATTCCTCACTTTCATCATAATTTTGTAATAAACTGAGACACATGCTTAATTTCTTTATATGTTGATTGCTGAGACTAACAGTTATTGGCCTAAACTCCATGTTTTCTATTAGCTGTCAATTTTCTTATATACATTTAGTGGTTCAGGGCAAATTTTTATCTTATCTTTGTTTTTCTATTACTAATAAAATTGCCAATGCTAATATTTAAAATTAGGCATATTTATGTTTTGTTAATAAGCCTGAATTTCTACTAAATTTCTCAGTGAACTGTCTCTTGTAGTTGACATATGAATTCTTGTTTCTTTGCTGGTATTTCTACATGACATTAAAAATACAGTTATTTACACAGCGACTCTTCTCCAGGTTAGAAGGTTGCCTATAGGAGATGGAATCTAGATAGCTCGCCATAAACATCTCTCCAATGAATATGTTCTAGACTTTGTTGTTGAGAGGAAGAATGTTAATGATTTACGCTCTTCGATACGGGACAATCGTTACAGGGATCAGAAACTAAAGCTTCTGGTATTGATTCTTAATTTCAATATTTCTTGATTTTGGTTTCATAACTGATCTGTTGCTTGAAATGTTCGCAATTACTAAAGTCCCTGTTGATTCTAATGTGGAAAGCTTCTTCTTTGTCATTGGCGGGTAGATTGGTTCTCATCAAATCAGTGTTGTCTTCTTTACCTATCTTCTATCTTTCTTTATTCAAGATTCCATCATCTATTTGTCAAAAGCTAAATTCTATGATGGCAGCCTTTGTATGGGGTGGAGGGAATGAAAAGAAGAAGCTGCATTGGGTAGGTTGGAACAAGATTTGTATTCCGATAAGTGGTGGAGGTTCGGGAGTTGCTGATTTGAATCTTACCAATCGAGCTTTGTTGGGAAAGTGGGTTTGGAAGTTTGCTAATGAGAAGCATTCGATATGGAAGAGATTCGTTTGTACCAAACACAATGTTAGCTGCCATTCTATGGATATTTCCAAGGTCCACTCTCCCAAGGACTCTTGGATTTGGAGGGGAATTGTGAATAACTTCACCAAAGATGATTCTATTGGAGGTTGCCTTAGATCCCAAGCTAAGTTACAAGTAGGGAATGGCATTTCGATTTCCTTTTGGAATGATGTATGGTAAGGGGATTTACCTTTGAAAGTCCTTTTCCCTAGGATTTATGCGCTATCTTCAAACAAAATGTGTAATGTTGCAGATTTTGGTAGTTTTGATTCGAATGGTTGGGAGTGGAATATAAAGACTAGAAGGAATCTTTGTGATTGGGAAGGAGATCAGTTGGTAGAGCTTCTGGATTTACTTAAAGACATTAAATTAATTGATTCAGTGGAGGATTGTTTACTTTGGGGCGATGCAGGTGAGGGGTTGTTTTCGGTTAAGGAGTGCAGGAAGTCTCTTTCAGCTTATAAAGATGTTTCTTTTCAGTGGAATAAATGTGTGTGGTTGGGTTTAGTCCCTCCTAGAATCGAGGCTTTCCTTTGGCAAGTATCTCATAAAAAAGTTGAAGTGAGAGTGGAATTGAAGAAAATGGGGGTTCCAATTGGGGATGATTTTCTATGCTCTCTATGCAATTCATGTGAAGAATATGTTCAACATCTTTTTATTGCTTGCCAGGTTTCGTGGGACTTATGGAACAGAGTAATTGCCTTTTGGGGTATTTTGTCAGTTTTACCAGGTGATCCACAATCCCTTCTAAGCTCTTGGTCTGATTTGAGGCCTTATTCAACTCTGTGGAAGTTAATTCCAGGGGCAGTCTTATGGTCGATTTGGAAAATCAGAAATGAAATAATTTTTGAAAAAGTTAAACTAGACAGGTTCATGTTGTTCTTCACTGTTCGGTTCAGATTAGCAAAATGGTTCCTAGCAAAGTTTTCGAATTTCTCTACTCAGGTGGATTGTTTGATTGGTGATCCTTCACTTGCTGATGATCTTTCGGTTTTTAAGGAGTTGAATACGCCTAAGGTATGTTGGACTCCTATTGATTTTTATAAGATGAATGTGGATGGAGCAGTTAGTAGAACCGGGATGAGTGCTGGTATTGGGGGTATCATGCGAGATTGGAATCGATCTGAGCTTATTTCCTTTTCACAGAATGTTGGTCCTAATCCTATAATTCTAGCAGAATTGAAAGCTATCAAGAAAGGCATTGAAGTCTTTGTCGCCTCGGTTTGGGTTTCGAAGGGGAGACTGATTGTGGAAAGTGACAGCAAGCAAGCAGTGGATTGGATTCTTGATCAAGCCACAGTTCCTACATTCCTAAGTCAGTTTGTTAAGGACTTAATGTCTGTTGTATCTTTGCATGATATTATTGTGAGGTGGATTCCTAGGAGCTGTAACTGCGAGGCTGACAAACTAGCTAAGGAGGGAATTGGGTGATGGTTATTTGTGTTCCCCTGGGTTTGAGTGTTTAGCAGTAGGGTTTTTTTTTGGTGTTTGTTAAGTTTTATGTAACTCTTAGGAGTTCTGTTAAGTCTTATGTACTCCGTTTGAAATCAACAAAATTGAGACACTCTTGTCCTCCTTCCGCTAGTTGGTTCTTACCATAGGGTTAAGGACCACTAAGAGGGAGGTTTTTAATGAGGTCTCCTATTCCTATAAAAAAATGCTTATAACCAGATCCTTTGAAGTTGCAATTATCATGAAGGTGTTTTCATGTTTTAGTTGATGTTGACTTCAAAGTTTAGTGTTTATGGCCTTAAGATGGATTACCATTATTAAACAATTCTCATAAACATAAATTTTCCAGAAGTCATTAGCCTTTAGGGATCCTTGATTTTCTTTTTCCTTATTCTTTTCCTAAGGAGTCATCGCTGTATGTTGGTTTGTTTTGGTTGGGATTTATCATTGGTTTCTTCCTTATGGCATCACTTGTATTATGTTTGTTTAAGTTGTGCTAGTTTCCAGACACGTTGTTGTTCTAGCAACTTGATGCATGTCTTTTGCATGGTCTTCTCAACCAATTATTTTAACTTTGAAATTGTTTAATGGATTGCTAGTCACTCTAACCTTTTCTTCTGTAGGCCAGTCCTTTGCGCTTCTATCTTCAAATATATATTTTATTAGAGTTGCTGCAAGTTTTTGTTTATGCTTACTTCTCAACTTAAGTTTGATAAAAATATGCCATCGTGACAATTTTTTTCCTTTGCATTTTGTAAGAGATCTGGACTTAAAAAGTTGATATATCTTGTGGAAGGTGACCCAAATTCTTCAGAAGCTGCTGAAAGCATCAAAACTGCGTAAGATTTTTAAAAGATATGCTTTTAGCGATGAGTTTTCTTTCAACTAGGTTTTAGTATGCATCTTTTACTTCACAAAAGGAGCATTTGGTGTTGCATATTAAAACTTGTCTCCTTGCTGTATATTTCTGGAATGTTATTTTTAGAGAGAGTAATCAGTCCTACATCTAAAAATCGAACTATGCTGATTTTCTGTAATAGTGAAGGGAAACCAATCCCTCCTCCCCCGAGTTCCTATGAGATTGTCATTTCAAAAGGATTTTTCTAGGGTGTTTTAATTGTTTAATTGGGGTAATTGGGCCTTATTCTTTGATAAGGGAGATCATGCACCAACCACAAGCCCCAAATGCTTGGGTGCCAAAGAATTATATTTCTAGCCTTACTCTTTTCTTACTTTATGCAGGTGCTTCACAACAGAGATTCTAGAGGGGTTTGATGTTCAGAGAACAAGCGGTTTACATGATACCCTGAGGAAGTATGCTTATCTTACTCGAGCAATAACTCAATATTACAAACAGCACATGCCTGAGGATGATTCTAGATTGAATGGGGTCTGTCCCTCCTTTAGTGAATTTATCCGAAGGTGCCAAGAGCTGGATAAAGTGACAGTCAGTGATGTATTTTCCATTCAACTTATGCAGGTATAGCTGTTCTTTCATTAAGGGAAGTTCATTGTTTTGTAATAATGTAGCCTGATTATATGATGTCCTGGAACTAGCATAATCTTCTCTAATATGGTTATATTAGTTAGCAATAGATTTTGATAATCTGCTTTAGGATGTTGGTCTTATCCTTTTAATATTTGATTGTCTACTTTGCTGGATGATATTACATTAAAGACTTCGTTTTATCGTTCCATTGTGGATATCTAGTGTTATAATCAAAGGAAATAGAAGGAGAGGGAAAGAATAAAAAAGGTAATCAAAGAGAAATCTGATTATTGAATTTAGGAGATTATTGTAGTATAAACTGAGTTGCTGACTTCTAATAAGACTTTTCTGCTAGAGATAAAATTCTTTCTTGAGATAGAGATTACAAAGACACCTAAGACTTGTCCTTTCTTATCATAAAAGATTCCTGAACAAACAAGATTTCTACACGGCTGATTCTAACATGTGGGATTTACATGCTAACCATGAACCTGGTTCATTTGGGGGCATAAATAATTATGTTGATGCGTTACTTGAATACCCTTCAAACTATAAAAAATAGATGGTCGTTGTCAAATGTTTGACCTTGTTGGTAACTCGTTGTATCATTTAACTACAGGTGTCACAGGTAACTGAGGAAGTTGCCATAGCTGTTGTCGATTTGTATCCAACATTAGTGTCTCTTGCACATGCTTACTCTCTTCTTGTGAGTACCCTTATTCCTTTTTCTATGTTGGAGCTGGGAACTCTATATGAGAAAATTAATGGTTGTTAGGCTAGGAATTTGCACTTCCGAGTTTAAGAAGAGGCATCCGCATCACAAGTTCACAACCAAGTCATCCAACTGCATAAAAAGAGTGCCTTTAGTTCGTAGTTTAAAAAGTAGAATTAAAAGTTATAGAACCCTAAGACCTAACCTGGTCTACCTGAACATTTTATGCCCATGATAATACATACATGCGTGCAAACATGCACATATGCCTACATAACTACATGCATACATACGTACACTGAAAATGGATTGATGCAATATAATCTTGACTTACGAGTCACTGGAAATTGAATTGTCGGGCTCTGATTTTGAATCGAACGCACTGCCAAATTTCTCTACGGATTTGCATTTTTTTGTTCATTGAATTTTTGTTTGTCTATGAATTCTCACATTGGTCCATTATTTGTTGCTTGGGAAGGAGGGTGATGTCTGTGCACAAGAAGAGATGCTTAGGAAGCAGAGTAACAACGTGGTGAGCTCAGTTGCTAGTAAGAATATTTCTCGGTTTGTTTGGGGTTGAATTCACTTTGGCGCATCTCTTTGATATTGTAAAATCGAAATAAGATTTGTCTTCATTTAAATATTTGGCTGAATCGTTGTTTATTTGAAGTACTAATAAGATTTGTTTCCATTAAATTACTATTTTGCCTTTTGCTAAACTCTTATATTAAACGTACAACAATTAAATTACTAACTATTTATCTTATAAATTAATGTTTTCATAATATTTAGTTTTTGGTGATGTGGAAGCTGTCAATGACACTTCTGCTTGTTGAATTCACAAACTGCAAAAGGTGAATAAATCCACGAATTAGCAACAAAAAGAAAAAGGGAAATGCATTTATTACAAGATTAGCATGTTACCGACCTCAAGCATTAGCTCATTCCTTGTTGCATGTGCTCTAACATAACCATATTCAGATATCCTTATCAAACTCCAATCTGATACCTGTTCATCAACCATAATTTCATGCCGTGATTTTCTCTGGTTTAACCAAATAATATTCTATTCAGACGAAATGTTCAATCATCGGCTTACAAATGGTGAGAATTTCTGGATACTGAATCCAGCCATTCCAACAATAGCATGCACTGGTGCTTTGTAGTTACCATTATCATACGTGTCTACCCCATTTTCATCTTTCTCTGGCATTGCCAGGCACTGACAGTTGGAAATGGAACAAGTCCTCTCATAGTTATGAACATGTCCGAAAAGGACGAGATCGACCTAGTTCATTGTTTTCAAACCCCAGTCACTCGCTGCCTCAAACAACAACCGAATCGATCGACAAATGATGAAACTCATAAGGAAATTTAATTTTACCTTGTTAGCCAGGACTGGTTCTACAACATTACGGAACGAGTCATCAACGTTGCCTAGAGTGCTGCTATACATTGCCTATGGCTGCATTTTGCAAATATTGCAGCTGATGTAACAATCTTAGCAAATAATCATAGAATTTGATCGATCAGACCTTAACTCACCCTGTAAAGATTAGCCAAGGTGTCTTCGATCTATCAATGGACGCCATGTCCTTTGTCATCCATTGGTGCTATGAAAATTTTGAAACCATGTCAATTACATATACTGGTATACATACATATATCTAAATAAAGTGTAATATCATTAGAAACCTGCTAAGAATTTTGGGTCCAATCGTGTTCTGTTGAAATGACAGCGAAGTGAACGGGGCCTTGTTCTATGGCATACCATGGCTTATCCTTTGCTGCGGTTGGCATTTGGAAATAGGTCTCGTGAGGAACTCCGCATTCTCCACCGGAGTCCTCATTCAGATAATGATCCCCTGAACCTGCATAATCCCTGAAATGTGGGGATGTTAACTTTGCCATTGTTGAAGAGAAGCTGAAGTTTCCATTCATTAATAGGATCTGCTAATACGCCAGAAATGTTACCTCTCATGATTTTCGATCGCCGTCATGTAGGAAACCGTAAAAGCTAACGGGCTTATAAGATTAAGGAAAAACTCCCATTCAACTGGGAAGCCTGTTGCATAGCTTATGTCCCCAATGTGAAATATGGAGTCTATGCTGCCATTTTTAATTTCTCCTTCCATTGCTTTTACCACTGATACAGATCCTGGCTGTACCACAATGTTATAAGCCACATTAGCGCATTACAGTGATAGCATATATTTTGCCCCATTCAAATTCTCTTTCAGGTATACACAAATCTTTCGAAATTCTAATTATAAGTTTATTCAGATTTAAATAAAAAAACTTTTAAAATTTTAAAATACATTTTGTAGAACTAATATCACATTGAATTATATCTTTACCTGAATGTAGTGCTCAATAGAAGCATCAAAAGGAGCCTTTCCCATGTCACCAAAAATAAAAAAATTACGTTCATCTGATCCTCCAGCTGGTGGTGTATGGAATTCAATTTCTTTACTCCATCCAACTGCATCACTGAATCATAAAATACAAGAATAATTTGCTTCAAAGACTTGAAACCCTCAAATTCTCTTCCTATTAGCAATTTTCTGAATGTCTTTCACCTTTATAGGATCAAAATGTCACCCCACTACCATTACCAAGCTTGTATCAACAACAAATTTTGAGTGGAACTATTCAAATTACCATATAATCATGTTCCTAATATGTGTGTACCTTCCATATTTGTAGTTGGAGATGGTTGAAGGTTGGAGTCCTGTCATCACTGCCGTGTGTATATAACCAGGGTCATGCCACCCGAAATCCTAGGCCGGACTTGGAATAAAAGGAGAACCTATCATTCAACCACACATGAAGAAATCATTCACGAAACTAAATTAAGCAATGAATATGATGATCTTGAAAGAGTAATACTAATTTGGAACTCACTACACATATCTTCTTGAGAAAAAGTTGTAACTTCTGATATCTGTGATTTCCCATTCCTATAATTCACTCGCTGAGGCTTACTATCCCCACTTATCCATGTTAACCTCATCTGCACCATTATAACAAAATTACCCGACTTCGTTATTTGAACTCCGGATAAGTGTCAGATATAAGTATGTCTAATACAAATATATTAAAATTTTCTTGAATGTTTTCATATATTTAGGAAACCATTGTTCCAATATGAATCAGATACTGATGTTCCATGCATGCATGGGGGTGTAATTACCGAAGTTCCAGATGAATCAAAGGTGGAGAGATGTCCATAGAGTGGCGCAGTGGGATTAGAAAATTGGAAGGGAAGGGTCCTCCTCAAAATGCAAGGGGTAAGGAAGCCACCGGCGAAGAACACGAATTCGATGTCCGTTCTTATGTTTATGACATAAAAAGTTACGGTGGCACTGCATGTTCTGATCTCACATCTTCCGTTTTCATTATATTTTCTGCATTCTTTCTTCTCGCAACTTAGATAGTCTGGATCGCTGCTCGCATATATTGCCTGCAAACTCTTAGATATATATATTTTCTTATTAATATAGAGTGATTATAGGGTAGTATTTGTTTTAAAGATTCAACATTTGACAATGAAGGCTCAAACACCCCATAGACATCATGCTCAAATCTGAAAACTCGAAAGATAACAACTATCCCTTAACCACTGAGATCGTTTGGTTGAAAAAACGATGATATATTATATAAGTATATCCTTTAGTTATGGAGGTATGAATTGGAATGAAGTCCTTCCCTAATAAAGCCTACAATCAATGCTTCCTTTTCCCTTTAAGCTACGTCTCTTGTTACCGAATCATCACTTCACGTCAACATCTTTTCTTCACATTCATTTTATAATTATATGACGATATCCATCACAACACCGGTGAAGATCGTTAAATCATGGACAGATATTCATGAAAATGACTTTTGTAACGCCCGATTCAAAGGGTATGAAAGGGTTTTGGTTTGGTTAGTTCATATGATTAAATTGTAGTTTTTATTAGTATAATTTTCTATTTATCTAATTAAACCAAGGATCGATGACCTCATCGGTTAAAATATTAATGTAAAATAAAAAACTTGTAGTTTACTTTAATTGAAGTTTTTAATTTTTGATTTAATCTGCTTTAATTTTTAATCATTATTGAATTAAATTAAAGATGAATGATATGATTGATTTAAATATCAATTTAATTCCTAGTACACCGTCTAAGGATGAATGATTTTAATTTAATTCTTTAAGTAATTAGAAAATAAATATCAACAAACTCTAAAGTATATGATTAAAAGTTTTTCTTGTTCACACCTCGCCTCACCCTATTTTTAATATAAAATATCATATATATATATAAAGTTGGCAACTTAACACCATGAAAGCAATTAATGAAAATATTCCTTTTCTTTCTGGTTTGAGCTATTCAATAATACCAAAATTTGCGTACCTTGACAGGATAATGGCAAAGAAGAGGGAGGTCACTAATGTCACCAGTTTGCACGTAAAATGATTTACTTCCCAGACAATCTCCGGTGCTGCATTTATTCAAAGTTTGAAACATACGTCAAATGTTTGAATACTAACATTAATTTCGAGAAAAGGATTCGGATCAGGACATTGCAGCAAGGTTCTTCTATTGATCACGCGAAAGTCGGATATCACGGTGGAATTCCGATGTGTTAGGAAATAAACCGAGTACGAGTAATTTCCCTATAATCAGATTAGTGAGAATGCGAAATAAAAGCGGAAAAATAATACCCGAAATTGATAACGGAGTTCAGCCAATTGTGCTTACGTCTCCGGGCTGCTACAGATATTTTACTAAGAGAAAATTTATAGGTGTTTACACAACACACTTGATAGAGAACTAGAAGATTTTGGGATGATTTTAAAGCTAAATGAGCTAGGGTATTTATAGTTGAAGCTTAGGACTAATCTTGTAAATACCCTAAAGTGTGCAATGGCTAAAAAGGTAATTAACCCATTTACAATTTCAATAAAATATTAGGGCACCGAATTCGGTGCCCCTTTTGCTGAAAATGAATGTGCTGTGCCCCCAATTTTGAAAATTTCTGCTGAAAACAATTCAGTTGGGTCCCACATTTGATTACTTTCAACAATCTCCCACTTGAAGACTGATTTTAATATGTCTTCACACCTCGATCAGTGCAGCAACATTTCTAGTCTTGTTATTCTAGCATGCCAACTGAAGCTGAACACAACTTCAGTTTGTCTATGGTCACCGTCTTTGTCAACATGTCTGCCGGATTTTGAGCTCCACTAATCTTTTCAAGTTTCAAAATCCCATCTTCCAGAAGAGACCGAATAAAATGATATCTCAATTGTATATGCTTCGTTCTGGAATGAAAAGAAGGATTCTTTGCTAGATGGATAACACTTTGATTGTCGCAATACAAAACATTGTTTTCTTGTTTCTTGCCTAACTCTTCCAAGAAACTTTGGAGCCAAACCATCTCCTTGCTGGCTTCCGTAACATCGACATATTCTGCTTCAGTTGTGGAGAGAGCAACTATCTTCTGTAGTTGAGAAACCCAACTCACTGCAGTACCTCCTAGAGTATAGACATACCCTGTAGTGCTCCTTCTGATGTCAACATTTCCGGCTAAGTCAGCATCTACATAGCCTGTCAGTATCATATCTCCATCTTTGAAACAAAGTGCTTTGTTTGTGGTACCCCGCAGATATCTGAGGATCCATTTGACTGCTTCCCAGTGTACCTTGCCTGGATTATTCATGTACCTGCTAATAGCTCCCACTGCATGAGCAATATCTGGTCTGGTACAAACCATGGCATACGTCAGACTTCCAATTGCTGAGGCATACGACACCTTCACCATGTGTGTACGTTCTTCCTCCGTCTTTGGTGATTGGTCTTTGGAGAGTCTGAAATGAACACCTAAAGGTGTACTTACTGGTTTAGCATCTTGCATGTTGAACCTGGAGAGTACTTTGTTGATGTACTCAGCCTGTGATAACATCAAAGTCCCCGACTTTGTGTCTCTCTTGATCCTCATCCCAAGAATCTGCTTTGCAACGCCCAGATCCTTCATAGAAAACTGCTTCGACAATTTTTGCTTCAAGTGTATAATCTCTTGCATGTTTGAGCCTGCAACGAGCATGTCATCAACGTACAACAATAAAATAATGAAGCTATTGTCGAAGCTCTTGATGTAGCAACAATGATCTGCTTGGCATCTGGTAAAACCACTGCTACCCATGAAACTATCGAACTTCTTGTACCACTGTCTAGGAGCTTGTTTTAAACCATACAAGCTCTTCTTCAACCTGTATACCAGGTTTTTCTTGTCTGCCTCTATGAAGCCTTCTGGCTGCCTCATATAGATTTCTTCCTCCAAATCACCATGAAGAAAAGCTGTCTTTACATCTAACTGCTCAAGATGTAAATTCTCTGCAGCTACAATTTTCAACACCAGTCTGATTGTAGACAGTTTTACTACTGGAGAGAAAATTTCATTGTAGTCAATACCTTCTTTTTGCTGAAAACCTTTGACTACCAATCTTGCTTTGTAGCGTTTGCTCCCATCGTGCTCTTCTTTGATCCTGTAAATCCACTTGTTGTGGAGCGCTTTCTTGCCTGGTGCTAATTCAGCTAATTCCCACGTCTGATTTGATATAAGCGAGTCCATCTCATCTTTCATGGAAGACTCCCACTTGAATGAATCATCCACCTGCATCGCTTCATCATAGCACTCTGGTTCACCATTGTCAGTCAGCAACAAGTAGTGCAAAGAAGGCGAATACCGTTGGGTTGGTTTAGGAATTCTTGAGGAGCGTCTCAGTTCTGGTGTGCCTGGTTCTTCCTCTTGAACTGCTTCAGGACTGATCTGAACATCATTTCCAGAAATCTCCTCGAACTCAGCAAATTCCTTTGTTTCAGCTTCAGTATTACTTGATTCTGCGGTTGACCTGTCTTTGTACATCACATTTTCATTGAAAATAACGTCTCTGCTTCTGATGATCTTTCGATTTTTGTAGTCCCAAAATCGGTAACCGAACTCATCACCACCGTAACCAACAAAGACGCATTTGTTGGACTTAGCATCAAGTTTACTTCTTTCAGCAGAGTTTATGTGTACATAAGAAATACAACCAAACACTCTTAAGTGTGAAAGGTTTATTTCTTTTTTGCTCCAAGCTTCCTCTGGTATTCCGCCATCCAAAGGAACTGAGGGCCCACGGTTGATCAGGTAAGCTGCAGTGTTGATAGCTTCAGCCCATAGAGATTTGGGCAATCCGGCATGTATCCTCATGCTTCTGGCACGTTCATTCAGAGTTCTGTTCATGCGCTCTGCTACGCCATTCTGCTGCGGTATTATGGGAACTGTTGTCTCCATCTTGATCCCATTGTTTACGCAGAAATCTCTGAATCTAATGTCTCTGTACTCTCCTCCATTGTCAGACCTCAACCGCTTGACTTTCAAACCAGTCTCATTTTCCACCATGGCCTTCCATTTTCTGAAGGTATCAAAGACTTCTGATTTCTTCTTCAGAAAATAAACCCATACCTTCCTTGTTGAATCATCGATGAAGGTGACATAATATAATGAGCCTGCAAGAGATGGAACTGAGGATGGTCCCCATACATCAGTATGAACCAATTCTAACATTTCTGCCTTTGAAGTCTTGCCAATCTTTGTAAAGCTGACTTTCTTTTGTTTGCCAAAGATGCAATCCTCGCATAGTCTGACATCTACATTCTTTAGATCCGGCAGCTTCCCTTTTGACAAAAGGGTCTTCATCCCTTTCTCGCTCATATGGCCAAGCCTTTGGTGCCATAGGTTTGATTTTCCGTCAGCATCTGCTACTGCAATGATATTCTCTAAATTCGAGGTTACATAGAGAGTACCAGTCTTCTTACCACGAGCAATGACGAGTGCTCCTTTGGTAATCTTCCATTCACAGCCTGAAAAGGTTGTACTATAACCTTCTCCATTAAGCTGTCCAACAGAAATCAGATTTCTTTTGAGGCCAGGAATATGTCTCACTCCTGTCAGCTTCCAGGTGGTCTGGTTTGGCAGCTTTAGTCGGATGTCTCCTTTTCCGACGATCTTCAAGGTTTCATCATCAGCAAGATGAACCTTCCCAAAATCTCCACTGATATAGTTCTCCATGATTTCTTGGCATGGGGTGGAGTGGAAAGATGCCCCTGAATCCAAGATCCATGATTCAATCGGACTGTTGACGCTTAGAATCATGGCATCACATGTCTCCTCTGTCATGTTGGCAGATTCCTGTGCGCCGGTATTTTTCTTCGGTGCTCGGCAATCTCTTTTGAAGTGACCGTTCTTGCCGCAATTATAACAGGTAAAATCTTTATTTCATGTTCTTGATTTTCCCCTTCTGGATTTCGATCTGCCACGATTTGAATTTCTTTCTGAAGTTATCCCTCTGGACTCCGTGTGCAAGGCTGAGGAGGTTGATGCTTCACCCGATTCTCTCCGTCGAATTTCTTCGCTCAATACCAGATCCCGAACATCGTCGAATTTCAATTTGCTGTTCCCCGACGAGCTGCTGACTGCTGTAACAGTAGCATTCCAACTGTCTGGTAGAGATGATAAGAGAATTAAAGCTCGAACTTCATCATCGAACTCAATTTCCACTGAACTCAACTGGGTTGTGATTGTGTTGAGTTCATTTAGGTGTTGTGCCACCGATGCCCCTTCCACCATCCGCAAATTGAATAATCGCCTCATCAAATGAACTTTGTTTGAGGCCGATGGCTTCTCATACATACTGGAGAGAGCAGCCATAAGACCCGCCGTGGTCTTTTCCTTTGCTATGTTGAAAGCAACATTGCGGGATAACGTCAGTCGGATAACTCCGAGGGCTTGTCTGTCGAGAAGAGCCCAGTCTTCATTCTTCATGCCCTCTGGTTGTTTTCCTGAGAGGGGTTGATATAGATTTTTCTGGTACAGAAAATCTTCAATTTGCATCTTCCAAAATCCAAAGTCCGCACCATCGAACTTTTCAATTTTCACCTTCCCTTCGTCTGCAGCCATCGCTCCCACTCGAATCTGGCTTCGTTTGGATCGATTCTGACAATTTCTGCGAACCGCCGTGTATTAGAACACCTCCGTCGACAAACTCGTATCGTCGACCGAATTTCATTATTCACGAAATTTACTATTCACGTGAATAGTAACCCAAATAGTAACCTCGCAAAAAATTGACAGAATTCACAACAACAAAATCTCTGGTACAAGTTGTTAGGAAATAAACCGAGTACGAGTAATTTTCCTATAACCAGATTAGTGAGAATGCGAAATAAAAGCGGAAAAATAATACCCGAAATTGATAACGGAGTTCAGCCAATTATGCTTACGTCTCCGAGCTGCTTTAGATCTTTTACTAAGAGAAAATTTACAGGTGTTTACACAACACACTTGATAGAGAACTAGAAGATTTTGGGATGATTTTGAATCTAAATGAGCTAGGATATTTATAGTTGAAGCTTAGGACTAATCTTGTAAATACCCTAAAGTGTGCAATGACTAAAAAGGTAATTAACACATTTACAATTTCAATAAAATATTGGGGCACTGAATTCGATGCCCCTTTTGTTGAAAATGAATGTACTGTGCCCCCAATTTTAAAAATTTCTGTTGAAAACAATTCAACTAGGCCCCACCTTTGATTACTTTCAACACGATGTACGAACGTTGAGGTGACAACCGAGTGATGTAACCGGGACGGAGAGAATAAACAAGGACAGGTAGAAAAGAAGACGAAGGAGAATACCAGGGTGAAAAGAGAAGAAAAGGGTTGTTCCATGGAATTTCAGAGTATAAAATGTGTGAGGTGGGGGAGATATAATGTTTTGTTTTGAGTGCATATTGGAATATTTAAGGGGTTTGATCTCTGATCGTATCCCCTTCAATTTACACTGTTTTTCACTTTTATTTATCATTTACAATAAAGTTGTGCTAATAAAATCATTGAAAGATTAATTATCAATTAGAATTTAGACCAACACATAACATAATCACCTCCTCATCCATACAACAAGCTTTTGTTGACTTGCCTTAGAAGGTGGTTGGATGATGGTTCTAGTAGTGTTAAATTGATTTTTTGGTGAAGTGTGTACGTACTCATACTTTTTGTTGTATAATTATTTATAATAGTTTTGGACAAATATTGATGGAGAGTTTTCATGGCATTGGTATTGATTGACCTAGATAGTGATAATTTAGACTGATTTATCATTAAATGAAATCATACGTACCGACACATGAACACCGGTAATCATATGTAAGATATATTCGCGGGGTTGCTGGTGATGGTCACATGTTTGCTGATGGTCGTTGGCAGGATATATTACATATATCTAAAAGTTTGTATAAGTCGTAGGTTTATATAAATTGTAGATTTGTATACCGAAGATTCGCATAAGTTATAGCCTCGCAAGTAGTAAGGGCTCTGAACCCTATTTATCATACTCCCCGTGATTTTGCTTTAACTCTAAATTATCTCCTCCAAACACGTTAAATATCTTCATCTTATAATTAGACTTATTTAAGTTATTTTTTCTAAACTCACTTGAAAGTCTTAGTAGTTAGTGCCCATAACAATACAATTATAGGGTCTGAGGGTGGGTTATTTTAAAGTGTTGGCCCAAAACTTCCGAAATCCAAAATGTTTCAATGAGCTTTTAATGACCCTAAAAATGATTTTCTTTGCACCCTAATAAAAGATGGTGCTGTGAATCAACCCACAATGGAAGCAGCGGGGGCGGTGTTGGTTTTTCGCAACTCTGAAGGTGAATGGATAACATGATACGTTCGAAATATCGGCCGATGCTCAATCCTTCACGCCGAGCTATGGGCTCTGTTAGATGGCTTAGACATTGCTTGACACCAAGACTTCAAACAGATTGGGGTGGAAATGATTGATGCCGAGGCTGCTAAGATCCTCAACTCCCCAACTCCGACGCATGAAATAACGATCATCCGCAGAATTCAAAAACTTCTCCAGCAACAATGGATCGTCATATTGTAATTGTACGTTAAAAAAGTTAAAAAAAAGAATAAAAAAAGAAAATTTATATAGAATTATTAAAATAGTAAATTAAAAATAATATAATTATTAAAAACTGACAATACATAATTCAAACATGGATAATCTTGGATAAAATTTAAAACTATATTTTATATCAGATTGAATTTAGACAATTATAAAATAAATTAACATCATTAAATTCACCTTTAATTATAGGTCCACTAGCACTAATTCAATGGATTTATTGATATTTTTTTTTCTAAATCACTAAAATCCTTCAACTTTTTTATTTAATATAGATTAAAACATTTGTAAAAGAACTTTCAGTCGCATAATTACGATGTAGTAATATAATATTACCAAATTAAATCGAAGACAAAAAATGTCTCATTTTCGACAATTTCAATCCCGTAGCTTAGGCCCACATTATTAAACATTATAGTATTTAGATCAACATCCAATAAAATATGGTGGAGTTGAGCTGAATTTTAGAGGAAAATTTTGTATTATTCTTAGTTTTAACTTCTAACGAAGCAAACAGAAGTGAAAGGATGCATGGCCGCAAAACTACAAAAATGTTGACTCTTGAAAACATCCCACATCGATAGCATCGATAGCCATTTTAGGACAAGAAGCTATGTTTTATGTCCCAATCTCATTTTTTTTTTGGCTTTCGATTAAGATAGAAAGTATATTAAAAATCAAAAGTGTAACAATAGATTTCTCTCTCATCGCTTCATGCCTTCTTCTACTTTGGATTTGATGTGTTTTGCTTTATTCTAACCACTCCTGTATATAAAACTAAATAGATATAAAGAATCATGAACCAAGATCTCGGTGGTTAAGAGATTTGTTATCATTCCTTGAGGTTCCGAATTTGAGTACAACTAACGTTAGGGTATGAGTGTTCATTGCCAAAACATTAAAAGTCTTTGAACAAATACAACCTAATCGTTGAATAACTTTTTCTGAAAAATATTTTTAATTCAAAATATTTTACTTTCGTCTATGTCTATCGAAAAAGTGGCGTGAAATCATTTAATTACGTAAAAAAATTGATTAAATCAATAAAAACATAATTATAACTTATTCATAGACCAATTGAATCAAAAAAGTATATATCCGAACATCTATAAATTGAAAAGAGCAAAGACCTAAAATTGCTGGCCATTGCCACTACCTCCACACCTAAGCCCATAATAAACAAAGGACAAAAGGAACAAGAACAAAATTATATAAGAATTTAAAATGGAGGAAAGTGGGAATCCCCTTTGCCACTAACAAGATTGACCTATAATCTAAGTACATGATGTGGTAAATCACTAAGCCTTGATTATGTGACATAAGCTGGGTCTTCATAAAACAACAATTTTAAAAGCCTTTTTAAAAAAAAGAAAAAGAAGAGAGCAAATAGATGATTTGGAGGCACATGGAAATTGTAATCCCCACTATCACCCACTAAGCAACAAGCAAGGTTGTTGTTTTGTTTTTGGCTTTGTGTTGTGTTTGAGAATGGCCACCTTTTTATTCCCCGTCCACTCCACATCCTACCAAGAACAAAGAGGCTCTGTGTTTAAGATTTTGTATGTATTTCGAGAAATTCCATATTCTTTTGAACCCTCCAAAAAGACAAACTAAACAATGAAGACAAAAACAGGCTCTTGTGGTGTCATGGGAAAGTCCTTCAAGACAAGACCTTTTTAAGTAATGTGATTGCTTTAGATTTGAGTGGCACCCAAGTTTTCCAATTTCCTTAAAGGGTCTTCAAGGATTTTGATGAATTTGACGACCCTTTTCAGGGTTTTAATTGATTGCTCCATTCCATCAGTTCTTGCTCAGGTGAGCTCTCTCTCTCTTTTTTCTTTTACTGGTATTTCCCTCTATCTGTTTTGGTTTTTTAGTTTTTGCTGCTTAATTTGTTCAGAGAATCTGTTATTAAATCAAAATATGGATTATTCATCTGTTTGTCTGTTAGAGTTTGCTTCAATCTCCATTTAGTTTGTTTTTGTTTTCCACTGTTTTTGCAAATTCAAGTTTCTACTGATGTTTCTTATCCACAATTATTCTAACACAAAGGACAAAAAGAAGACAGTTTTATGATTTCTCACTATGTAGATTGATTTTCCATCAAATTGTTTTGACATAAGCTTTACTTTGACTGTTAATGGTAGGAATGATTCGAGAGGGACCATCGATTATAACTTCACCACCACTTCAGTTCATGTCCTGGATGTCACTTTCTCCTGGTTTAGGATCCCCATTCCCGTGGCTCCGGGAGCTGAAATCCGAGGAAAGGGGTTTATATCTGATCCATCTTCTCGTTGCATGTGCGAACCATGTCGCCGCTGGTAGTCTCGAGAATGCCAACATCGACCTAGAACAAATATCTCACCTCGCCTCCGCCGATGGAGATACCATGCAAAGAATTGCTGCTTACTTCACCGAGGCACTTGCTGATAGGGTGCTTCAAGCATGGTCTGGCCTTCACAAAGCTCTCAATTCCACTAAAATATCATCAGTACAAGAGAGAATTCATGTTCAGAACTTGTTCTTTGAGTTATGCCCTTTCTTGAAGCTTGCGTATGTTATCACGAATCAAGCCATTGTAGAAGCTATGGAGGGGGAGAAAATGGTTCATATTATAGATCTCCATTGCTTCGAGCCTGCACAGTGGATTAATCTTTTTCAAACATTGAATGCTAGACCAGAAGGGCCACCCCATTTGAGAATTACAGGCATACATGAGCAAAAAGAGGTGTTGGACCATATGGCGCTTCGATTGACTGAAGAAGCTGAGAAATGGGACATTCCGTTTCAGTTTAATCCGGTCGTTTGCAAGTTAGAGAATCTCGATCTCGAAAGTTTGCGCGTTAAGACCGGAGAAGCTCTTGCGGTCAGTTCTGTCCTTCAGCTTCATTCTCTCTTGATGACGGATGATGAGATGCTTAGACGGATCAACTCCCCATCCATGTCTACGAACCTCAACACCGATCGCTCACAAAGAGTGCTGCAGATGCAGATGCACCAACGTACGTTAGGGGAGTGGCTTAAGAAAGAGCCAGTCCATGTATATAGCCCAAGTCCGGACTTGTTGTCGCCATCACCGTTATCCCCGCTTGCCCTGGCCCCTGCACCGAAAATGGTGAACTTTCTATCTGCTCTTCGGGGGCTGTCACCGAAATTGATAGTTATAACCGAGCAGGAGTCCAACCATAACGGCTCTACTTTAATGGAGAGGGTAATGGAAGCATTGAATTTCTATGCAGCACTCTTCGATTGCTTAGAGTCTACGGTATCGAGAGCACCGATAGAGCGACAAAAGATCGAGAAGATGCTTTTCGGGGAGGAAATTAAGAATATCATAGCTTGTGAAGGTGTTGAGAGAAAGGAGAGACATGAGAAGGTTGAGAAATGGATTCTGAGATTCGAGTTGGCCGGCTTCGAGAAGGTGCCATTAAGCTACCATGGGATGCTGCAAGCAGGACGATTGTTGCAGACCAATAACTATGATGGTTATAAAATCAAAGAAGATAATGGACGTGTGGTAATCTGCTGGCAAGAAAGACCTCTGTATTCAATGTCAGCCTGGGGAATTAGACCGTAAAACTTCTAAGATTTTTAGTTTTTACACATTTTTTGTGTGCGCTTGTTTCATCCTTTATCTTGTTCGTGTCTGTGTAAAGAATATCAGGTTCTTCTCTGCAATCTCATAATGTTGTTAGGAAAAGTGTCAGAACTGCTTGATTGTTCAGATATGCCCCCACGTTGTAATTGTTGGTTCACAACAGATAGACGCATGATTATGTTACAGTGAATTTTTAAAATTTTAGAGGGAATCTAATTTATTAGACGAAATATTTTTTATCTAAAAAAACTGTCGATTATTTTATTAATAAACTTTTTTATAAATTTTGACTGAATCTTCATAAGATCAAAATATATTATTAATAGAAAATATAAAAAATATAGTAAATATGTGATAATTTAAAAAATTTAAGGTTAATTACCCGGCTACTCCCTTCGGTTCATCCATGGATTCACATGTACTTCATGTTCTCGTCTGATAATATTTCTAAGTTTCTGTTACAGTCAATCACATTTAGTTTATGTGAGCGTGAGACGGTGAATATGATCATAAGTGAATTTTTTTTACAACAAAATCTCATTATAAATTTGGGTTACTCTAAAGTCTTTAAACACGGAAAATGTAAATAATTTATTTTGTGAAATCATACTATTTAGTGAGATTTCCGAGCATTTAGAAGATATCATTGATTTTTAGTCTTTTATATTGAATATATATTTTTTTTATAGAATTCGTTAATTTTATTAAAAATAAAAAATATTTAAATTATAATAAAGGTTTATAATTATAACGGTAAACTAAATAGATAATAAAAATATTTTCCTAAATACAAGAAAACTAGTAACTTAAAATCACACAAGGATCATAAAATGAAAATATTAAAAAATCTAACCAAAAAACTCGAACAATAGATAAATACGATTAGATCTGACTGTATCGGCAAACAAACCACAAAAGAGAATAAAACTATTGAAAGACCACCGACATACCAAAAATCATAATCGAACGATGTGAAAATACAATCCATGAACGCAAATCACATACACAAGTTCAATCCGAGAGTCCAAAGCAGGGAAGATCGTCATGATAACAAACAAACGCCATCTTGATCGATGTCGAATCCAACCCTGAACATCTTGATCGATGTCAAATCCAACCCTGAAAAATAAAAGAAAACAACAGTCCAACAATCCAAAACGTACCTTAGAGACAAAGAAAAACGTGCCATAAAGACGGAAGAATACGTATAAAAAAGACATAATTATTAAAATAAAAAAACAAGAAAAAACAAAGATATACTATAATAAAGAAAAAGAAAATTAATTAATATCGATTGTCGGCAATCAATATCAAGACTGATGGTTTCGCTACCGATTATAAAGATGAAGAATAAAATATATTAGCCACAATGTGTTTAACAACAATTTGACGTATTTGATGGTAATATAATCATATCTCAAAATATAATATCTGATTCAAGTAATGTCTAGTAGTATTTATATTCAATTTTCTATTATATTTATGTATACATTTGATATCTGAGTGGAATTTATTTCTATATATATATTTTTATTTTTTTAAGTTTATGAACATTTCAAAATTGTAATATCATGTTTAATTATTTATTTTAATTATTGAAATCTATTTTTCAAAATAAACTTTTGGTTTTAAATCGTCAAACTTTATTAAAGTGAAAGCTCTACAACTGATTATGTAACATCCCAAACTATGGGTTAGTGACTAAATTGTAAAATTTCAGAATTTGGTGATTAAAGTGGAAAAGTTGAAAGGTTCAATGATTTATTTGAAAGTATTTCCTGAAAGTTTTTAGTAATTATCAAAGGAAATAAAGGGTAAAATGATCATTGAACAAATGAAATAATAAAATAATAATTAATGAGTATTATAATACTCATGTGGAGCATATATTTTGGGAAATCAAGTTTCCAGATTACTCTCCTCTCTTCCATCTTCATCTTCTTCTCTTCTCCACGTGAAAGCTCAAGCAAATGTAAGATTTATTTGTTGTTGATTATTAGTTGAAATTTAAGTTAGGTTTTGATTATTAGATGATAATTAAGTTTAAGGAAAGCTTAGGTTATCTTAAAATCTAAAGATAAAGGAGTTAGAGAAAATTAAAGATTTGAAGTTCTTGAGTGAAATCTTGAAATAGAGTTGATAAGTTGAATTTGAAGTTAAATTTGACTTGTCTTCAACTTAATTAAGAAGTATTAAGTGTTAGAATTGGATTTGAAACATAATGAAAATTGGGTATGATTTTTGAAGTTCATAAAGCGAAGATGATTTTGAGGTTTAAGATGATATAAATGAATATAAATTGGTTAAAGTATGTATATTTGAGTTAAGAATATGAAAGGGAACGAAACATGAAGAATTGAAGTTGAAATAATGAATTTTCGTGCATGAACAGTGATTTCTGGGCAAAAATTTACAGATTATGCAGAGGGTATAGATACCCCATGGGGGGTATCGATACCCCCTAAAGAAAAAAATGGAATTTTGGCTCATTAAACTAGCTTAAGTTATTAACATCAAGTTATAAGGTTTAGGCTTCTGATAATTGTTTTGAAAATGATATTTATGTAGATACATAGCCTAAACGAGTTTCGGAGCAATCAAATAATTATGATCAAATCAAAGCAAGGCTAAGGCGAGTGCAATTTAATTTGTGCTTATGTTATAGAACGAACATTGGCTTGCGATGAGCCAGTGACGGAGTTACTATGGAAAGAAGTGAATCCTAAAATGTTATTTGATTGTGATTCTTATGTGTGTACGAGTACGTGAAAATAGATATATGTTATTATATATGAAATTATAATATAGGATATGTGATGAGATATGTGTAATACATGAAAAGGTGATATAAGTTGTGTAATAAACTATGTGAATTGATATAAATAATTAGTAGAATAATTGGAAATGTGAGATAAAATAAGTAATATTTACTTATAAGATAAAAGGAGATCATATGAACAAATAGTATTGATAGAGCACATAAAACTACATGTATATCTTTTAATTTAATAAAAAAGTATATGTGATATGAATGACATGATTTGTATGATGTATGAATTCATGAGTAAAGGTATGCATAAATGATATACGTATGAAATTAGATATATGAGAATAGGTATATGTAACATGTGAATTATAAGAAAGTGATCTACTGGTAAGTGAACTACTTGACTATGTGATATGTGAATATACTTGAGAAATACATGTTCTCTGATGAGATATATGTTACATGATATGACATGTGAGTTTACATGAACAAATGAGAAATGATATAAGCCATATGAAACTATTTACGTGAATACATGCACTTGTGTACATGTGATATGATATGAGATATATGGTTACACATACATGTGGTATGTGACAGAAGAGAAAGAACAAGTGATATGAAATGTATAAATGATAATGCCCATGTTATATGATATGAGAGCTAGTGGTATAGTTGGCATGCCAAGAGTCGAGGGTTACCTATGTTCTACGGAACATATGGACAGTTTACCTATGTTCTTCGGAACATATGAACAGTTACATAGGTCCTTCGGGACAAATTTCATATGCCACTCAGTGGGACTTATACGAGCTGTGGTGACAGCAATAGTGCACAACCTCAATGTACTCGAATACCTTAAGTTTTCAGTAATGTATATGGGCCTATAAAAGATATCAAAAGTGTTTGCATGAATTATGTGATGTTATGTGTACTCTGTTGTGGAATGATATATGTGTTCTATGATATGTATAGAAATGTTCAACATATGCTTATATGATCACAAGGAATTAGTAATAATAATATGGGTATTGAAAAGCATGTTAATGATATATGTATATGTATAAAGTGGTTATATTATAGTATGAATTATTTATGCATTGATATCAGTAATGTTACATGTTTTCATGCCTCATTAAGTCATCGACTTATCGTGTGATTGTTTTACACGTAGGTTGAAAAGCAAAAAGAAAAGTAAAGAGAAACAACACAGGTCAGTTCTCCTTACCGAATATCAGATCAAAAATGTAGTTGAATTACATGTATTTGGTTATATAGAATTTAGTTGGCATGTAATATAAAAGATTTGAATCTGATATGCTCTGAACAAGTTTTATAATGTTTAAACGTATTTTTTTGTAAAGGGTAAATGTATAGAGATGAACGTTTTAAATTTTAAAAGTTTATATATGTTTTACGGAAGTACTGTATCAGGGTATCGGTTCCTTGTAGCAGGGGAATCGATTCCCCTCTGACAATTTGGTACTGTAGCAGGTACTGTTCACGGTAATCTTCATTACTGTTCATAAATACGTTTTTGACTTGAATTTTTATACTGAAACATAATTTAATGGAATATTGTGGTGTTTTCTTAAAAAGAGTTCAAATGTTTTGATATTTTATAAGAATATCGTTTTTAAAAGTTAATGTGACATCTCAGACTTGTATCCGGGTCGGGTACGGGTTGGGGTGTTACAGATAATATTATAAATAATTTAATAGCAATTAGAAAATTTTTATTTGGACATTATTTTATGTGTTTGAAGTAAATGATTGTACGTAAATTATCTGATTATTAATTATTTAAATGCATAAGAAGGAATTATGACTTATTATATAAAGTATTTATCAATAAAATTTTGACATTTATATTTACGTATCTAAAGAATTTTATTTAATTAGATAATTAATCACAAAAAAGTATTTAAATAAAAATATTTATTATAATAAAAATATCATAAAGATTATAGACATAATATTAATTCAATCAAACAAAAAAACTGTTAAGAGGTGGTCAAGGGGTGAATTAGCACATAATATTAGTTCAATCAAACAACAACAAAAAATATCTATTATAAAGGTAAATTACATTGTTTCTCATTGTACTTTACTCTCTCTCCTATTTTACTCATTATACTTTCAATTTTTCTAATTTGCTCACTGAACTTTATAGATTGAATCATTTTGCTCACTCTGTCGTTAACTGTTTAACGATGTTATGACATGACACAAGAAATACCATCGGCCACCACTTTATTTTCATTTCGGCCACCGTCAACCGTCGTTAATGGTGGCAGTTCGATCCCAAATTTCATGGGTCGTTTTATCTGGACGCCCTGAGTCCGAATCTGGTGGTTATTTCATCGGAAAATATCCCAAACCCCATGAACCTGGAATGAAATGTTTCGGCTTCCTCACTTTTAATCTCAAATTCGTGGACTTCGGAATAAGTTCCGACAAAATAGAGGTCGGATTCATACTCAAGTTGTCGAGGTGAAGTGACTCATGAAATTTGAGACCGAACGACCACCATCTACGGTGGTCGACTATGGTCGGCAGTGGCATCCTCAGTCTTTTTTGTTAACGACGTTAGAGAGATAATAGGAGAGTGAGCAAAATGATTCAATCTGTAAAGTTCAATGAGTAAATTAGAAAAATTAAAAGTACAATGAGCAAACTAGAAAAGAGAGTAAAGTATAGTGAGAAACAATGTAATTTACCCTTATTATAATTTAAACTTTAACACATAAATTGATGCATAAGGAATTAGCAACAACTTTGAATAAAATTTAGGATTAACATTTAATTTAATATTTTTTATAATTTTATTTAGTCAAAGATTAATCACAACAATGTTAAAGAAAATTATTAAAGTTAAAAACCACATATATAAGGTATATGTATTAAATCTTATTACATAAATTATTAAGATAAAATTATTAAATAATTTCCCATAATTACTCACATAAATTATAAAAATGAATTAAAAATTTTTTATCAAAGAAATAAAAAATAATTATATCATAAAATAAATCTAATTAAATTTAAAAATTAACCACAAATAATTTTTATGTTACTAGATTTATTTTCTACACAATTTATTTTGATAAATTATAATTTATGTTTGTCTTAATTTTCTTTTCAAAATAATTCCGTTTGTCCTAATTTTTGTTAAGCATATATGTTCATGTAAATATGTTTAATAATAGAATAGATATTCTTGAAGTAATTAGTGAGAAGTTTGAAATAATCCACCAACACTTATATTTAATATAATAAATTCATGAGGAGTATCGACCAAGAGAATAATCTGTTGGAATTTGTTAGAATCACATCAATATCAATTTTATGAGGAGTCATTCGTTAAAATCGAGGGAATAATATTAATTATAATAATATTTAAATATTACAGATTAAATTTATTATAACGTCAATATTATTAAAACATCAAATTGTTTTTTCTTAATTTTTAACGAGAAATAATTAATTTGTAACTTTCGTTAATTTAGATGACCTTTCTGTAACTTTTTATAGTTAAAAGATGAAAACCAAAAACAGCCTATAGTTAGTAGACTATTAATGTAGTTTACTCAAAACATAAAGAGTGAAAGGAATTAAAAGGAAAATTTGGAAATTATTTTATTTTATTTTATTTTACGTATTTATTTGGTTGCAATTTTCATTTGACAATTGATTAGTCCCTGTCCATTGCCTTGGACTAACTTTTAATTTGTAGCCGTCTCCAACCATCACAATGGCCGGCCACCACCACCACCGCTCTACTCCGCTGCTATCATCCGCCACGTCAGCCTCGTCCTCCTCCCAGTCCTTCCTCTCTAAGCTTCTGCTCCTCCTAACTCTTCTCCCTCTCTCTTTAGCTGCGTTAGCCTTCGTTCTACAGTGGCGCGGAGGAGGTGTATCCGATCCCACCATCGCCACATCCGGCGCCTATTCCCGATGGGCACCACAGGGGTCCCACCATGAGATCTTCCCTGGCATGGAGACTTTCTCAACTCTCTCCCCCAAATCGCATTCTTCTTCTGATTGCATCAATCTCGGTCGTAGCTCTTCTCCTTCTCTCCCTTACTACGGGGACTGGAAATTTGGCTTTGAAGCTAATTTAAGGCCCAAGGTAACCATTTCTTTTCTTTTCCGGGGATGATCTGAACCTTGCTTTATTGGTGATTTATTTTGTTGGCTGTAATTTTTTATTGGAAGTTTTATCTTGCTACCGATAATTGATATTTGGTGGATATTGCTTAGCTTCTGTAGTTTAAGCTTGTGATCCTGTTTAAAATCTCCAATACTGGCTTAGATCCGTATCGTTTCTGGATTTTAAGTCGAAAATCTTATTATGAATTCTGACTTCCAAGTGTTTGTCTTTCTCATACTTGACCTCTTGTTCAAATTTAGTTCAAAATTTTTCTTATAAAGTTCTTTCTCATCAAATAATTATTATAGTTAGTACCCATACATTCATTATGTGTGGATGATCTAAATCAAGTTTATACCTACTTTGTTTCTTGTAGCTGACTTTTCCTCTAGAGGCAATTAGAGTGATTGTTTATGACACTCAGCTGTTTTCCTTCTGAAATAACAGATTTGTATAACAACAAGTACATCAGCTGGCTTGGATCAGATTTTACCATGGATGTTTTACCACAAGGTTCTTGGAGTCACAAACTTTTTCCTCTTTGTTGAAGGGCACACTGCATCTCCAAATGTTTCTAAAGTTTTGGAGTCTATTCCTGTGAGTTTACACGAAGTCTTTGGCGGCCTATGATATGGTTTTGCTATGTTTGTCATTTATAATTTGAATTGTTCTACCTGACTTAGCAGTGATTATTCTTGGTCCGAATTGCTTATAACATAAGCTTTATGTATTCACTCTTCAGGGAGTAAAAGTTATATACAGAACGAAAGAGCTTGAAGAGCAGCAGGCTAAAAGGTCAATTAGCTTTTCCTCTTTTATGATAAAAGTACATATCTTAGATTTTAAAACTAAAGTGAAAGAATGGTTGTTCTCAGTATTTCTTCCTGGTTTTTTGTTTAACTAGAATGTGGAGGATACTGATAATAAACTGTCTTTATTTTGCATTTATTTTCTACTTGCTTTCATTACATTTTCTTTTTTTGTTCTCTAGGAACAAGTCCCTTTTTATTTTTGGTCAAAATGGCTTTCTGTTTTGTAACTTCTGGTACTTTTATGTGGCTTTCAGCCGGATCTGGAATGAGACATGGTTGTCAAGTTTCTTTTACAAGCCTTGCAATTATGAGCTATTTGTAAAGCAGTCTCTCAACATGGAAATGGCCATTGTCATGGCAAGGGTATGCTCCATGAATGATTCTATTTTCATGAATTGAATTACTTTATTATTTGTAATTGTTAGCGGATTAATATTAGGCTTATTTTGATAGTTTTCCCCTTTTTGCATTTGAAAATATAAGGATGCTGGAATGGACTGGATACTTCATCTTGATACTGATGAGCTAATACACCCAGCTGGTGCACGTGAATATTCTTTGAGGCAGTTGTTACTTGACGTACCTAGCAACGTTGATATGGTCATATTTCCGAACTATGTAAGTAGCATTTATATAAATTAATGAGAAAAGTTAGGGAACTTGGAACTGGTGGTTATGATTGGAGATCTTCTTATTCATTTGGACTGGCCTGTGAAGTTTGACAGTGGAATATATGTTCCTTTTTGTTTAGGAGAGCAGCGTTGAGCGAGATGATATCAAGGATCCTTTTACTGAGGTAAATTGTCACTTGTCCTGTTTCCTTGCTTTTCATTAGTTCATTAAATCAAGTGGTTGAAGTTGGGATTTGTAATTTCACAAGTAGCTTACTTTTCTATCCATACAAACAGGTTTCAATGTTCAAGAAGAACTATGATCATCTACCAAAGGACACCTACTTTGGCATGTATAAAGAATCAACTCGTGGTAATCCGAATTATTTCTTGACTTATGGGAACGGGAAAGCAGCTGCCCGTATTCAGGATCATCTTCGTCCAAATGGTGCTCACAGATGGCACAATTATATGAAAACCCCAAAGTACGATGATTCCATATTCTTATAGAAAATCATGATGGGATAACCTGACCCAATGCTCATATATCATATATTCTTATGTGGTTCGACATGCATACTTGCATATAGCTTGAAGGGAGCGGGGGAGGTAAGAGGTGTTTAGGGCCTTAGTGTTGGGGATGGGGGCAGCTTGATCATTGATAATGAAAGCATGTTTTATGTTGGCATCATATCATAAATAAGAATATCTTAATTGAAACTGTGACTTGTGAGCATGGAGCTGCATATATTAATATCATTTTCTATGTACATACAAATGACACTTCTTTACGTTTTTTTCCTTCTTTAAGTGAAATCAAATTGGAGGAGGCTGCTGTTCTACACTACACATATGCCAAATTTTCAGACCTAACATCTAGACGTGATCGGTGTGGCTGCAAGCCTACCAAGGAAGATGTCAAAAGATGCTTCATGTTGGAATTTGATAGAGCTGTAAGTTTAATACCTTAGTGTTTTTTTCTTCAAATATCTTTACTTCTGATATATTGGAAAAGGCATTTAAACATCAGGAGATATGAACTTGATATTTATTTACCCCTGTGAAATAAAATCTTTTGGTCATGTTATCCATACTTGAGAAATTTGGAGAGCCTAAATTAAAGGGAAGACTATTAAGGACATGGATCGATGTTGTTAGAAGCATTGAAGATCAATTCAATAATTGACACTGATTAGATGGGGATTAATATTAGGAGTGATATTTGATAGTCCCAAGCAATTTATAAAGCAACGTTATGAGCATCTGTTGTATGTTTAAGGTTCCTCTGAGGTAGTCAGCGGACAGCCAAATTTGTGTTTAGTGGCAGGAGTGAACACCATTGTGAATTTTGATTTAATGGAATCCTGAGCTACCCAGTTGTTTCCGTTTCCCCTTGTTCTTAGAGCATGGACCAGATGTTTTGGGGTTAAATTGTGATTTATGTTGTTTTATGGTTGGATTGCTCTCTGATGTATAATTGCACTTTGTATTATAGCTTGTTATGGATACTATCTTCTTATAACTGTTGTTTCATTATCTATGTAAATGTTATTTGTTGCAGGCATTTATAATTGCTTCAACTGCAACAGAGGAAGAGATGCTTAACTGGTATATGATTGAATGCAGAGTGTCTTCTTTTATTTTTTATAAAGTGCCCCTTTTTACTTGAATTGTGATGTGCTTTTGTTGAACAATATTGGCTCTGGTTATTATAGGTACCGTGAACATGTTGTGTGGGGTGACAAAGACCTAAGGCTTAAACTCCTGAGAAAGGGTATTTTAACTCGCATATATGCTCCAACGGTAAGGCCAGTTATTTGACATTAGTGAAAATTACAAATCACATGAAACCAAAACTACTTTTATGAGCATCCATCTTTAGAATTCTGTTTGAATGATATATCCATATTGACATTACATGAAAATTTTGGATATTTCTCTTTACACTTTAACATACGTTTGTCAATATTTTTTTAGCTTCGATCATGTGTTCAAATCTTTCTGCATTGGCTGTTCCTCATCACCTCTTCCTGATAATGCTGTTTTGCCATCTCAGGCCATAATACAAGGTTTAAGAGAGTCGGGGGTATTCAGCTCGGTTATTGAAAATGCCGCTAGTAGTATTTCAAAGGACAAGTTTTTAGCGTCCATTGACAGTAGCAACACATCTAGAGTTGTTTCCCTGGCTTCAAGAAAGATTGGTAGAAACAGAGAGCATCAACCATCTGTTAGGAAGGTGCTGGAAATTGCAGCGTATGAGGTAGCAGCTGTTCCGCCTTTGTCACCCCCTGCATGGACATTGGAGCAATGATGGAGTGACCTATCTATCTGCAACCTTCTTTATCATGTCTTCTGCTTCCAACACACCGGAGTCACAGAGCAAGCGAAGGAGCGGGTATGCAATATCTTCTTGTTGTGTATAGTCTGTTATAAAGATTTCTGCTCTGCCGTTGAATGTTTGAAGCAAGAATCTGCCGCCTGTTGTCATTTATAATAATGTATTTCAGCATTGCTAGAAATTGAATCGTCATCATATAATTATAATTGTAGGTCAAGTTTCTGTATTTGTTAAAAAAATACAAGTAAATGAAATCGCACTATAACTTGGTATATATGGTTGTTTTAGTTGAGATCACACAACACTAATTAGTTGAGATTCATATGATTATGTATTTGGAAGTTACATAAATTTTAAGGACATTAAAGTGAGTCAATAAGAGAGTGTTTCGGGCTTCTCATTTATACAATGATACAAACACTGCAATGGAACGTTTTTATTTTTCTCAATCCGTTCTTATTTTATCAAAGGAATAAACTAATTTTCAACGTAAATAAACCAGATTACATTAATGTTTGGTTTTAGTTTCTTCACGTCTGATTTGTGTGTGTTTAAAGTTGTAATATTTTATTTAAATTTTGTTTTATAATTATTTTCTCTATATAAACTCAATTTAAGCTAAATTTAATTTTTGTTTATGAACATTTAGCAACAATAAACAATATATAAACTATTCGGAAGTATAAATCATTGAATTAGAAGCATAATATTTGGCAAGACTCGACTCTCCTCTTAATTGGTGCCTTCCAATAGTTAAAATAGAAAGAACTCAGAGAGTAACGGGCTGTTATCATAGGTATTAAATAAAAAAATATTAAAATAAATTCTCAAAAGTTCTCAAGCTATCAGAGTGGCGCAGCGGAAGCGTGGTGGGCCCATAACCCACAGGTCCCAGGATCGAAACCTGGCTCTGATATTTTGGGAAAGGCTTCCGTTAGCTTTTTTGGCTTCAGCTTCCTTCAGCTCCAAAGAAGATCAGCCTCTAGATAAATCAATGAAGAGAGAGAAAGGAAAAAATCATACCGAAAAAAGTGCTGCCATGGACCTTGAAGGAGCTGTGTCTTCGTCCCAAGTGCCAACCAAGTTGTGTTATGAAGTTTTAATTTTCATTTGCAAAAGAAGTTGAGATGGGAGAAGTAGATAAAGCCCAACTTGGTTTCTTTTCTTGTACAACAATAACATGGAAATTATAAAATAAAATTACTGTAGCTTTCGGATTGGGAGCACTTGTTCTGGAAATTGTGAGTTTTGATTCCTTGATTGTTTGAAACACCAATGAGTAGATGAATTCCGGGAATGTAATTATGGTGGGATGGGATGTAAAATGATTTTTTAACTTTACAGGTTGGATGTTCTTCATTCTTCCTGCACGTCTCTGCATCATAAATCAATGCACACCGAGGCACACTGCTAGACAAGTTGAACATGTACCTGCACAGCTTTTGTCAAATGCACCTTTGGTTGCTCCATAACCACCAAATTTAACTTGTGGGAAAACATAATGCATTCGCAAGGATGTTGAAATATTTACTATACATCCTAACCTGCAATAACAGGAAGCATCACATAACATAATCTTTTACTCCTACAAACCACACCCTAAGAAAGGCTTCTTTGATCCTTCCTGAAACATGTCATGCTCCACAAACACTGAGCATCACTCGAGTATAAGCACTTAAATATGTTTACAAACCATACGCAACTATAATTCATTGAATGATATTATGTGTTACCCAGAAAAAGGTTTAAAAATTAGAAAAGCTTCAGCTGCTAAACAACAATCAGAGTGGCGCGGTGGAAGCGTGGTGGACCCATAACCCACAAGTCCCAGAATCGAAACCTGGCTCTTATATTCTGCTGGAGCCTTCATCCGAAATTTTTTGTTTCTCTTCAGCGATGTGGGAATTTTTTGGGCCCAGGGAAAGGAGAAGTGGTTAACTGCTCAGAGAAACAGAACGCTGATCTCTTTTACAACGTTCTCGGAGGACTCGGACGGTTTGATATCATAACACGGGCTAGAATATCACCAGAACCTGCACCGGAAATGGTAAAAACGGCGAGCATTAAACTACATGGTCTTAGTTTAGTTGAAATTACAATTGTTGTGACTATTCGCTTTCATTAACATGTGAAATGGATTATATTGTTGTACACAGATTTTGCCACATTTGCCAAGGACCAAGAGAAGTTAATATCCGGAGAAATCACATTTGATTACATTAGAGGGTTTGTAATAATAAACAGAACAGGTCTCTTAACTAATTGGAGATCCTCATTCAATCCACAAGATCCAGTTTTCCAATCATCAATGGAAGCACTTACGTTTGTTTTCACTGTGCAGGAAATGAAGAGTTCATTATCTCAGTTAAACCATGTTCGGATGTTCCATCAACACTTTTTCTATCACAAGTTTCCTACATTGAGGTTCACATTTCCAAGATCAAACTAAGGTCGAAAGGTTTACCGGAAGTTCCACATCCATGGCTTATTCTTCTCAACCCAAGAAGTAAAATCCAGATATTTGCTCAACATGTCTGTGGCAATATCCTTACTGAAACAAGCAATGGTCCCATTCTCATCTACCCTGTTAATAAATCAAAGTAAACTTGCATTTAAAAAAAAAAAAAAAAACCTCTTAGCATTAATGAGTTTCTTTGATTGATTATAGTGTTAATTATGACTTACGTTTCTTACAAGTGGGACAATAGAACTTCACTTGTAATACCAGAAGAAAATGTTTTCTATTTAATGGCATTCCTTTCTTCTGCAGTACATTCTTCAATAGGAAGTGATGGATTAGACCACGTACTAATTCAGAACAAAAGAATTTTAGAATTCTGCGAGACAGCTCGTGTCGACGTAAAGCAATACTCGCCGCCTTATTTGATGCAGAGAGAGGGGAAAGCTCATTTCAGTTCACGATGGAAAGTTTTTGCGCTGAGAAAATCGAGTTACGATCCCTTGGCAACGCTTGCTATTGGCCAAAGATTATTTCAAAAGGCATGCCTTGCTCACAATGACATCTAGAGAAATACACTGCAGCATGTCGGTAAATGTTTTAGCTGCATATAGTAGTAAATACCACTCAAATATTGTAAGGACAAGGTATAGGCTTGAAATTTTTTTGTTGTTGCTTGACATTTACTAGTGTAATGGATCTTTCCAGTTCCATGGTGGGTTGAAAGGAAGTTTTTGAAATTATATTATTTAAAGAATTAGCGTCATATCCTTACACCTATATTCGATCCACATTTAATTCAATTATTATTAATGAACAATAAATTAATATGTTTACAGACATACGTTAAATATGTTCCTAAATATTTAGCAACAACAAAACGATATACAAAGTTACAAACCACACGCAACTATAATTCATTGAATGATGGTATGAAAAAAGAATATAAATATAAAAAAGCTTCAGAAATCGTTTGACGATCAGAGTTGCGCAGCGGAAGCGTCATAACCCACAGGTCCCAGGATCAAAACCCGGCTCTGATATTTATGCGAATTATTCGTCAAATATTTTGTTGACTCTTCACCGATGAGGGGTTTTTTTTTTATATTTTGGAGTATAGAGGCAGAAAGAATATCGAAGGTGCTTTGAATTTGTATAGGAAGATGAAGGAAGACAAATTATGTGAGTTGAGTTTTCATACATATAACATTTTACTCGGGAATTTCATGAAGTTGGATCGAATCAAAATCGTCTAGGAAATATGGGATAATCTTAAAGGAATTGCACCATGGCCTGATTTAGATTCTTATCTGTACATTATTGATCAATGGGTTATGTGAGAAGCAAAAATGGAGAGATGCATGCCAACTGTTTGTGGAAATGATTGAGTAGGCCCAAAAAAAAACATTGGAGACATTGCACAAGAGTTTAATACAGTCTAATATGTTGAGGACTTGAGGAAGGTTAAAGAATAAAATTTTGGTTCGGAGTTTCAATATTACCTTTTTGGTTTATTTGTATGTTAATTGCCTTTGACAAATTAATATAAGGTTCATCTTAAACTTATAGATCATTTTTGTTATGAAGGGTTTGGGTTTAGCACTTGGATTATTTACAGTGATTAAGCAAGATACTGGTAAACAAATGTACTATATACAAAACACCACACCCTTTCTATTCCATCAAGAACCTAAATCTAACTGGAGCTTGTCCATGTTTGAAACCTGCTACCAGGAGAGCAACAAAGCAATCATAATAATACTTGAAAGGATATTATATAAACATACATGCTTATATACTTGAAAACGGAAGTGATGTTAGAAGAAAAGTCACAAAAAGTATGATCAACAAATTATAAGATAGATCATTTTTTAGTACATATTAAATATGTTCATAAATATTTTAGCAACAATGAACCATTTGCAACTATTAAATTCATTGAATGTTAGCATGCTTGTTAACCAGAAACTAAATTTAAAAATAAAAAATCCTCTAGGTGAAAACCAGCAATCAGAGTGGCACAGCAGAAGAGTGGTGGGCCCATAACCCACGGTCCCAGGATTGATAACTGGCTCTGATATTCCAAAGGTTTTAGTTTAGTTGAAATTACAATTGTTGTGACTATTCTCCTTCATTAACAGGTGAAATTGATTAGAGTGTTTATGCAGGAAATAAAGAGTTCATTATCTCAGTTAAACCATGTTCCATCAACACTTTTTCTATCAGAAGTTCCCTACATCGATTTTATAGACCGAGTTAACATTCCCGATATCAAACTAAGGTCGAAAGGTTTATCGGATGTTCCACATCCATGACTTAATGTTGCTTACAGGCGGGACAATAGAACTTCAGTTGTAATACCAGAAGAAAATGTTTTCTATTTAGTGGCTATTCCTTTCTTCTGCTCTACATTCTTCAATAGGAAGTGATGCCTTACTCGATGCAGAGAGAGTGGAAAGCTCATTTTGGTTCGCGATGAGAAGTTCTAGCATGGAGAAAATCGAGTTATGATCCCTTGGCAATGCTTGCTCCTGGCCAAAGAATACCTTACTCACAATAACATCTAGAGAAATACACTGCAGGAATGTAGGCAAATGTTTTAGCTGCATATAGTAGTAACTGCCTCTCAAAGTACAAGGTATAGGCTTGAATTTTTTTTCTTAAACCAAAAGGATCAATCATATCACATGTTAATTAACTTGACAATTATGAGTGTAATGGATGATCTATGAATGATTGCTCAGTCTCGGTCATATGGGGGCACTGCCATTGTTGTTGGTGGAAAGGACCCATTTCTACTGTCGGCCACCAGCATCATGTGTCGTTTGGCCTTTCCTGTTCCTGAATCAATGGCAATATCTATAAATTCTAAACCCAACTTTTTCAGGATTGATTCTAACATAAAGACAACTTCTTGTCCTTGTGTCTTTGTTCCCCTGCTTATATACTGAAAGCTGTACAATTATTTACCCTGATGAACCTCTATGGGTTTTGCTTTGTTTCTTGCACGGAATCCATCAACGCTAGAAAGAAAGAAAAAAAAGAAGAAAAAAAAAGAGGGATGGAGCAGAAATTACAACTACACATTTGACAGTGTGATCCTCTTTTTTTACTTGAATCTTCCATGCTGCCTTTCAAGTTTTTCCATTTTTTTACCTGTGGTCCAAACTCAAACTACTGAAACAAGAAATTACACGATATTACAAGAGAAAGGCAACGGCTGACCCATTTCCTTTACAGCTTTTTATGTAAACGTTTTCTATTGTGGTAAGTAATATAATCTTCGATTTTGGTTGAGATGGGCGGTTCTCTCTCATGTGATTTTGTTTTGTTTTGCTAAAAAGGATCCGAAGCTATCTGTTTACCAAAACATAGGAAGCTAAATTCCAACGGGGCAAATAGGCCGCCGGTGCCGGCATACATACAGATGGTCCCATGTCCGGACGAGAACCTGAATTCAGAGGCACAAATCATTTCATTTACGGTATTTCCAACCTTATGTTTATAAGTGTAATGATAGTGTTATTAAACCGATCAGAGGTGTTCAGCAACTAACAAATGACCCTACCTGCGGATTTGGCACTTGAAGGAGTTTATGGATGCTTTGTCTAATGCATTATTTGCAGGAATTAAGGTTGAATGAATCTAATTATTGTTAGCGGAAGAAGAAGCTGAGACTGAACCATCCTTCTCTATATCGGCATTGGGGAAAGCCGAGTTATCCCTGGAGGCTTTCGCAGGAGACACAAAAGGACTATCAGGAAGGCTGTGCTCCACGCTGCAATTAATTAAGAAAGATGCTATCTTTCACAATCCCTGGAGTGGATGTCAAACCTTAAAGAACATGAAGATGAACTACATGATTACCTTGCCGGTAAATCACTTCTTCACAATCAGTACCCTCCTTATCACTACCACTCTCTTCAGTACCGACCGATTTTTTTCCAGCAGTGCTGGTTGTTTGTTTCTCGGCAGCAGTGACCACTATAGCTGGCATTGGGCTAGAACAATTCTCTGCGATGGAGGATTGTGAATCGGTTACTCATTCCAGTATAAAAAGATGTTCATATGACCTAAGCAGATGATAATACTAGATTATTAGCGATTGCGGTAACTGAATGGAGGGTACCCTGTAGAGCTTCTTGGTTGCTCTGAAAATGAGTAAGTACAAGAGACCGACTGTAAAGGATCGGTGACCGAGCAGGTGATGGAATGGGACTTCCACTAGAAAAGCCCCTCTGATGTTGAAGCTTCTTAAGATCGAGGAGTTGCAGATCCATCAACCTTGTATTCTGAAGCTCAAGGGCTTGCTGCAAGTCAATAGTGTTATTAAACCGATCAGAGGTGTTCAGCAACTAACAAATGACCCTACCTGCGGATTTGGCACTTGAAGGAGTTTATGGATGCTTTGTCTAATGCATTATTTGCAGGAATTAAGGTTGAATGAATCCAATTATTGTTAGCGGAAGAAGAATCTGAGACTGAACCATCCTTCTCTATATCGGCATTGGGGAAAGCCGAGTTATCCCTGGAGGCTTTCGCAGGAGACACAAAAGGACTATCAGGAAGGCTGTGCTCCACGCTGCAATTAATTAAGAAAGATGCTATCTTTCACAATCCCTGGAGTGGATGTCAAACCTTAAAGAACATGAAGATGAACTACATGATTACCTTGCCGGTAAATCACTTCTTCACAATCAGTACCCTCCTTATCACTACCACTCTCTTCAGTACCGACCGATTTTTTTCCAGCAGTGCTGGTTGTTTGTTTCTCGGCAGCAGTGACCACTATAGCTGGCATTGGGCTAGAACAATTCTCTGTGATGGAGGATTGTGAATCGGTTACTCATTCCAGTATAAAAAGATGTTCATATGACCTAAGCAGATGATAATACTAGATTATTAGCGATTGCGGTAACTGAATGGAGGGTACCCTGTAGAGCTTCTTGGTTGCTCTGAAAATGAGTACAAGAGACCGACTGTAAAGGATCGGTGACCGAGCAGGTGATGGAATGGGACTTCCACTAGAAAAGCCCCTCTGATGTTGAAGCTTCTTAAGATCGAGGAGTTGCAGATCCATCAACCTTGTATTCTGAAGCTCAAGGGCTTGCTGCAAGTCCATGCCAGTAGGAGCTCCACGAGGAGAGAACTCTCCTATTTCCATTTGTTGCTTCCTGCAAGATAACAGAGAGCATTAAAAGATCAAGTAGGCAAGCCATTGGAAAATGCATGTTCTTAAACGTTTTAAGAAAATTGCCTGTACTTGCTTGGGATTTTCCCTTTCTCCTTTAGCCAATATCATCTTCACTGTCTCAGGATAAGCAAAAGTAAGAAAGCCAAACATTCTCTTTTGCTGGTAATGGTATCCTCACATCTTGAACAGGTCCATAAATACTTCATGGAGAAACACAAAGTAATTACAGCAATTAAGTGCATTTTTTTTACAATCTAATGAAGCACAGCATACAACAAAAAAACCTGAAATAATTTGACACATCCTCCTCTCTGAAAGTGCTATCAGCAGGGAAACTCAAGTAAATCTGCCTTGATGCTGGGTTAACCATTCCTGCTTCACCCTTTATTGAAAACCCCTTCGTTTCTAGCCTGAAAGGGTTGAACCTGTTCATATCAGCATGCACCATCAAAGCTGCAGCCCTATAGTTTGAAATCAAAAAATGAAATCTTTGAACTTTGCTATATACATCAACGGATTAAGCACAGGAAGGGAGTAGTAGTCACTAAGTGCCTCCGAGTATCATTTTGTTGTGTTGAAGAACTAAATTCATGCACTTTGGGGAACAAGGAAAAGGAGAACCAATGAGCGGAGATCCAATGAGCTGAGAAGCAGCAGTTAAGCTTTGTTGCGGAGCTGATTTAGATCTAAGTAACTCATGGCACTGCTCCATCAACTCAACCTTGTTATGTGACCCAACAATGGTGAAGTCACCTTCAGTACCTGCAACAGCTGAGCCAGTCTCCCCAACCCCGCCAAAAATAAATTCAAATACGAGTAATTTAAAAAGTTCAATAAAAAAAATCTGATTCGGACAATTCTAAAAGTACAAAAATCGAAGCGCTGTCGTTCCTAACTGTAACCATCATAATTGATTATAGTTTGCGGGAAACTTTGCTTTGGTTAGTTTTTTTTTCTTTGCTTATAAAAAAAATTTATTATATTTTTTATTTTTTATCATTAATATATTTTGAAAGATGATAAACGGGCGGGTCGGGTGTAGATACCTCCTCCTTCATTCTCATACCCATCTAATATTTTCAAATCTACCACCTGCCCACCATCTATAATGGGTAAAATTTTTCAAATCTACATCTGCTTTCGTGGGTACATTCTCAAATTCATCCCTACACCCATTACCTAACTGGAGACGTATCCGGCTAGACTCGCGTGACAGCAATCTTAAATTATACATCAGCAATAAACATAAAACAAACACATCCATTAAAAATATAATAAAATAAATCAAGGATTATCTAAGTTAAGTTTAACATAGATCTAAGCATATAAAACATCATAATAAAAGACATAATTAAAACTTAGAAACATAAATGACAAACACATTATATTTTTGCTCTTTAGCACACATAAATGATACACCCTAAAATTATAGCTAAATTTATAATAATCCACAATTTAATGCGTATTGAGTGGGTGAGAGGATGTGGGGCGGACGGATGCGGAGTGGGTAAGGTCTCAAACCCATCATCTGCTCACTATCCGCGACGGGTACTACTTTCTAAATCCACACTCGCCCACTATCCACTAAAGTTATACCCATCTCCGCACCGATTGAAGCAGGTACAATACGAAATCCCCAAAATTATACTATTTTGTCATCCTTATTTTGAAGTGCCAAAGAAGAGTGTCTAGTTTGCACCATTTGAATACTAAGGGGCTGCTTGTTTTTCTCTTAATAGAGTCATTCAGCGTTGAATGTTGAACCGTTCAGTATTTAACGTGTTTGTTTCGTACTTCTGAATGATTCAGTGCTAACTTATTCAACAAAATAGTATTGAATGATTCAGCGCATAAATGCATTCTGAATTATTCAGAGCCATTATCAAACAACATGTCACATTCAGAGCTAATTCATACAGAATCTCTGAATCATTTAACATTTGAATCATTTAACGCTTAATCATTCTGAAGTAAACAAATAACTCCTAAGATTAAAAAAAAAACCAAAATTGTTATTTCGGCAAACAACCCTAGGCCGTTCGTGGGGGCATCTTTTCAAAATTTCAAATTTCAAAACTTCCAACGCGGGTACCACCTCTGTTTAGTAAAGAGAATTATTTATTAAACGTTAAACACAAAATACAAAAACGTGCGGATCGTGCACTATATTATATGTAGCCGATTATTGACGTTTGTCGGAACAAAACAACTATTTGTTTATACCAGTTTTAAAAATATCTGTCCGTTTCCTCTTCTTTTCTCAACCTCTACTAGTCAACCGCAGCTTGCGAACCCAGGAACTCATTTCTTTTCTTCTTTTACCTTCAATTTCAACTTATCGTTTTCTTCTGAGGTTCGCCGTCGTAGATGACAACTATGGAGAGCTTGATCGGCTTGGTTAACAGGATCCAGCGAGCTTGCACGGTGCTTGGTGATTATGGCGGAGGCGATAATGATTTCTCTTCCCTTTGGGAAGCTCTTCCTTCTGTTGCCGTCGTCGGAGGACAGGTATCTCTTTTCTTCAATCCTTCTGTGAAAAACAAACGTATTCGATCTTCTAATATGAGTCGGGTTTCGTTTTTGGATTGAGAACAGAGTTCAGGGAAGTCTTCGGTGCTTGAGAGCATAGTTGGACGTGACTTTCTTCCCAGAGGATCGGGTTTGTCTCCTTTTTAAAATTATAAATTCCACTCTCTTAGATTGGAGTAACAACGATGTGTAATTTGGTGCAGGAATTGTGACGAGACGACCTCTGGTGTTGCAGCTTCATAAGACTGAAGAAGGGTCGCAGGAGTATGCTGAGTTTCTTCACCTGCCCAGGAGAAGGTTCACTGATTTTGGTAATCCTTTTTTCTTTTATGTTTTGCCTTTGGATACGTTGAATTACGAATTTGCTGGACTTGCCTTGTTTTTTAGCTTTCCTTTGTTCCAATCATGAACAATCTAGGGAATAAGAAAGCCTTCTTTTTGGACCTTTTTTTTATTCGTACCCGCTAGTTGCGAGTTCTGGTTGCATGGATTATTCCTCTTATGCTAATTTGAAATTGAAGATTATTTCGGTCATCCTTTCATGGTGCAGGTGCGGTCCGCCATGAAATTCAGGAGGAAACAGATAGAATTACTGGGAAGACTAAACAAATATCTCCTGTTCCCATCCATCTCAGTATCTACTCCCCGAATGGTTTGTCACTAAAATCAATTATTATAATTTTTTTTAACTGTCAAGAGTCATTTAGCTAACACCATGTATTCTCCTCCCACAGTTGTCAACTTAACCCTGATTGATTTGCCGGGCTTAACAAAAGTTGCGGTTGGTAAGTGTATTTTTGAATATTCATTGTTTTTCTTTTTTGTTCAATTATTGAATGGGACAATTGTTCTTTTTTAGAGGGACAACCGGAAAGTATAGTTCAAGACATCGAAACCATGGTCCGGTCTTATGTTGAGAAGGTAAGCATCTTCAACTGTGCTTCGTTAAGAGAAAGTAGTATTTCACCCCTTTCCCTTTCCCTTTCCCTTTCCCTGTCTCTCTTCACTTGGATATAAGCTTCTGCTTGAATGAATTCAATCCTTGGACTAAGGCTGTAGTTATTATTATGGATTTTGATCTGTTTTGTTGCTATCTTATACGCTTAAACAATCTTTTCTCATCTGAAACTTCTGATTTCTGTTCTCTTGCATTCTGAATCATCATTATGCTTTTTGTAGCCAAATTGTATCATACTAGCTATATCTCCAGCTAATCAAGATATAGCAACTTCTGATGCTATCAAACTGTCCAGGGAGGTAGACTCCTCTGGTATGTATTAATTATCATTTCACTATAGCATTAGTATAGATGCAAATCTTCGCGAAGTATATTATACCCTTTTTTGTCCATTGAGAAATTTGCGTCTTTTTTATGCCAGGTGATCGTACGTTTGGGGTGTTAACTAAGCTTGACCTTATGGACAAAGGGACTAATGCTTTGGATGTGAGTTTTTGCTTTCTTTCTCGTTCATATAAAATTCTATATTTACTTTATCCGAGTGTCTCCATTTTTTTTTCTTTTTTTTTTATTGTTGTTGATATGGTCTACTAACATATTTTATTTCCTTTTCCATTCTTAAGGTTCTTGAAGGAAGATCTTACCGGCTACTGCATCCTTGGGTTGGAATTGTGAACCGTTCACAGGCTGATATAAACAAAAATGTGGACATGATTGTGGCAAGACGCAAGGAGCGTGAATATTTTGCAACGAGTCCAGACTATGGCCACTTAGCAAGTAAAATGGGTTCAGAGTATCTTGCAAAACTTCTGTCACAGGTTTGATATTGAGTACATTTTACATTATATGGCTTTTTGCAATCTTAAAGGGAATATTTCTAACAATGTAGCCTTGTATTCAGCATTTGGAATCTGTCATTAGAGCTCGGATACCAAGTATCACTTCTTTGATAAACAAAAGTATTGATGAACTTGAATCAGAGATGGATCATCTTGGCAGGCCTATTGCTCTTGATGCTGGGGTGAGTAGCATACCTTTCCTACTTCTGTATAAGTTACTTCATGTTCTGTGTATAATTTTGATGTTGTATATTAGGCTCAACTATACACTGTATTGGAAGTTTGCCGTGCCTTTGAACGGATATTCAAGGAGCATCTAGATGGAGGGTAAAGCATTTTCATAACTTTGGATTTTTTCCACTCTCTATCATGGTTATTAGTCTGATCATAAAAACCATTCAACCTTGAAAGTACTTCCAATTTTAGAGTTATCTGCACTTTCCAATTTTGTCTCGGGCTATGACAGTGATAATTACATGGTGTAATAACTCCTTTAGACATTGATATATCAGGCGACCTGGAGGTGATCGTATTTATGGAGTCTTTGACAACCAGCTACCTGCTGCTTTGAGGAAGCTTCCCTTTGACCGCCATCTTTCTATCCAAAATATAAAGAGAGTAGTGTCCGAGGCAGATGGTTATCAACCACACTTGATAGCACCTGAGCAAGGTTACCGCAGGCTTATTGATGGGGCATTAAGTTACTTCAGGGGCCCAGCTGAAGCTTCTGTGGATGCTGTAAGTTGTTATCCTTCATTTATTATTTCAATAATCATTCTAGATTTCTTTTGAATTTGTCAAGTAGTCCAAGCTGTTTTTTCTGATTTTTTGACATTATTTTTAGCTGATCTACCTTTTTTATGTAGGTTCACTTTGTCTTGAAGGAACTTGTGAGAAAATCTATAGCAGAAACTCAGGTTAAAATTTGAGAAAATTAATCTTATGTACTTTAAATTTGTCTGGTGTACCAAAGAAGAGTGTTTATTGATGTTTTCTATTAACAGGAATTGAAACGCTTTCCCACACTGCAAGCTGATATAGCAGCAGCTGCTAACGAGGCCTTGGAGAGGTTTCGAGATGATGGTAAGAAGACAGCCGTCCGGATAGTAGATATGGAATCATCGTATTTAACAGTAGAGTTCTTCCGGAAGCTTCCCCAAGAAGTAGATGTAGCAGGAAATCCCGGAGGAAACCCTCAAGCTACTGCAGCTACGGACCGGTATGGCGAGGGCCATTTTCGGAGGATAGGGTCAAACGTTTCCTCATATATCAGTATGGTGTCGGATACACTTAAGAACACAATCCCGAAGGCTGTGGTTTACTGTCAAGTTAGAGAGGCAAAACAATCATTGCTAAGCCGGTTTTACACGCAGCTAGGAAAGAAAGAGGTAAAATGTCATTAGCAATCACTATATATGAGCATTTTAGTCAGTATTAAGGTGACATGGGTTAATGGGGTGTTTCAGGCGAAGCAGCTGTCACAAATGTTAGATGAGGATCCAGAATTGATGGAGAGGAGACAACAGTGTGCTAAAAGGCTTGAACTGTACAAGGCTGCAAGGGACGAGATCGATTCTGTATCGTGGACTCGATGATATCATGTCCGGATATGAATCTTCCTCAACTCGTTTGAACCGATATGATACTAGTAAGTAATGCAGAATTGGATTATGTTAATCGTTTGACAGCATAAGATTCTTTGTTAGATCCCATTTTTACTGTTGTAGGGTTGTGCCATATGTGTAATTGTGTTATTGAGTTGTAACTATCTCATTTTGATAGGTTTATTTGATCAAAATTCTCTTTGCATCAATCTAAGTTATATATATTTGTTTCCTTCGGTGTTAAGGAAAGGGAAAATTATGTTTTTTTTCATATTTTGAAAACAATAGAGTTCGTAATTCCTACGTCAATTAGAATGAAATAAAGGTAGGCATTTCAGAATATTGTGCAAAATTATTAAAATAATATTCAAAAAATATTTAATTATTAAAATTGACACCTAAAGTTTTTATTTTTTGAAATGACACTTATTTTTGTAACGTAAGATGAAGTTGGCAGTGCATTTTAAAAGGCGTTTTTCTCAAGGAATCCCCTTTTTGTTAAAACAACAATAAAATTCTATTCTCATATGTAATGAGGTAAGGGGAGGTAGGGTAATAGGTTGTTATAAATTTTAGGTAAATTTTTAGATTTTTTTTTAAAAATATTAAATTTCTATTTTATATAAAATTTAAAAAATAAATTAATTATTAATTATTTTTCAAACATGTTTTGTCACTAATTTATATAGCTTTTGAGTTAATAATTTTATTTGTTTTTAGTTTGATCATGTAAGACATCAATGTTAGAAAACAAAATTATATAACTTGCCATGCAAGTAAAAGTGCTTGAAGAAATTTTTTTCGAAAAACAAAACGTTATCATATAGACACATTATGCAACTGTAAGGGGGTGTCATTGTAGCAAATAATTTTTTTACCATTTTGATAACAAAATATTTTTTGATATTATTTAATAATTTAGTCAGAATATTGACATTTAATAATAGATTATTTACCAAAAATAAAATAATAAAGATATTCTAAAAGCGGAAGGAAAATAAATGCAAGTCGGCGGGGGTGCCTGCGATTTCATTATTTTTTTAATATTTGATGCGAGACACTTTTTCTGTCATTTTAGGAGGATGAAATAAGAGAAAAATATTAAATATATTTATATAGTTTTATTTTCACAATCCGATCTTTGTAGTAATAATTTTATTCAAAGTATTTTCCTCTATCTTTATTTCCCGCCGTAAAACTAAAAAAAATCATTTTGATGTTACAAATATTCCATTAAAAAACTATAATTTAAACGTAACGAATATTAAACTCATGTTAGTAATTTTTAATTAATTAAATATAAATATAAATAATATAATTTGTTTTATTGATATTATATATAACAATATTGGGTGATTTATTATCACAAATCAATTCAACATTAAATCAATTATGTGACTAAATCTCAAATAATAGAATTAGCTTAAAGATTTAATTGAATAATTTAGATTTTGTTTTAAAAAATTACTTATCTTTCAAATTTTTAATAGCAATCCATAATCTAATAATTTTTAAAAAATAAAATTTATTTGAAAGAAGGGAAATGTTAATTGATTAAACGGGGTCATATGCAATTATTCATAGTCGTAGCATAAGGTGCAATTTTGAAGGTAGGCAGTTTTGGCAGATCTAGATCCAAAGGAAAGCAGAAAGTATTTACGGTGTGATTGATTGAGGGAATGTGAGATTTTCATGAAAATAGAATCTACATTCCTCTGTTTGGTTGGTCTGAAATGTCATTTCCGGTAATCTTACATTATTAATATTGGATTTTTTTGGATATATTACCGGAAATGTAATTACCTCTCTTTCCTTAGGTATTATTAGATTACCAGCGTTTTATACTAAAATACCCTTAATTTTTTTAAAAATATTTATTCTATCATTAAATAATAAAAATTATACAAATGTTAAATTAAAAAAATTTCCTTAAACTATTTTAGATTTACAAAAAAATCTATAATTAAAATTTTATATAAAGTTCAAATGTTAAAATAAAATTTTACTATTTTATTAATTTTTTTATATTTTTAATTTTATAAAATTTATATAAATTTTATAAATATAAAGAGAATATATAAATATTTTTCAACTTGTTAAAAAAATAAATATATAAGAAGGATAATTTGATCAAATATATATTCTAATAATCTTTTATTCTTTTAACCAAATTTCATGTTAAACCAATTAAACACGAAATACAACATTCTTAATAATCTTATTCTCTGATAATCTTTTATTCTGTGAACCATACGCGTCCTTAAATCATTTGAATATTCATCCCATATCGAAGGCAGACGCACCTCCAAATTCAATTACCTCCGCAGCTCCATTCCCTCGTCCCTTTTCAATAAAAAAAATAACAATTCAGGTAAATTTCTCACGTATCTTGCAAATTAATCCTATCTTCTCATTGGATCTGATCTGATCTAATTGTTCTTCCTTTGTGTTTTCATTTTCAATGCCAATCCGACGCCATTTTGATCTCCGTATAATTCAGTTCTTTAAGGTTTTGCCTCTCCTTTTTTTTCATTTCATCTTCTCGATTTGTACGTGGAATTTGGAACTGGAATCCGATCCCAATGTGCAATTGTGTATGTTTTCTATGCCTCCACCATGCATCAACTTGATATACAGCAGATCCCTTCTTCGATACCCTCATGTTTTTATTCAGATCTCTTCTTTGCCTTTCTTAATTTCTTATACTCTTCGTTTTCCTTTCTGATTTATGTAGGTTTAAACGACCTTCAAACCTAAGCTAGTTCATTCAATAATGGGAGCAGTTGATGTTACAAACAAGGTAGTGGCGACGTTGGAATTTATTCCGTTATTCATACATCCTTTATCATGCATTTCCATTTTTTTTTCTATCTAAATCAGCTTATTGTTACATATGTATTCAGGATTTCACTACTAGCTTGGCCGACAAAAAGCCTAAAGTTGTTTTTGTTTTGGGTAAGCGGCTTCTTCCTTTGTATTTTGTCTTTTGGTAGTTTTATATTTACATTTTCATATTGTTTGAAAATGCTTACAGCTATTGAGGATTTTTTTCCTGTTTTGTTTATTGATCAGGTGGCCCTGGCAGTGGAAAAGGTACTCAATGTGCAAATATAGTGGAACACTTTCATTACACCCATCTCAGTGCTGGAGATCTCCTCCGAGCTGAAATTAAGTCTGGTTCTGAGAATGGGTATGACAATTATGCCTGAAAAGATTACCCGTACATTGGTTTCTGGTTGATTCTGGAGATTTCATTTACTTTTTGTCTTTAAACTTGATTGAAACCTGGGATCCGCATCAATCTAGAAAGAGAAAATTTTAGAAATATTGCTTTGAGAAAAGAAAAAAAAAACCTTGTTTCTAATGATTGAATTATTGCTTGGTGTAGGCTGTTCCTATAGAGATCTGTTCAATTTCAAACATGGGTTGTGTTTGTTGAACATGGTTGTGGTTTTTATCCTCAGCTCTTGAAATTAGACAAAAAATTATTTTCAGATTTGTATGATTTTCTAATATGAACCTATCTTTTCGGTTTCTAATTGCATGTTTTCTACTTTGCCTTTGTTGCATATTTATGTTTTGGGGTAGATCTGTTTTATTTTTGACCAGTTTGTATTTGAACCCTTTAGCATGCTGAGTATTATTTCTTCATTTGAACCATTTTCCACATGCCACCTTTCTCTGAATGATCATGCTCTCGTGTGATCTACAGAACCATGATTCAAAACATGATCAAAGAAGGAAAGATTGTTCCTTCTGAGGTCACAATTAAGCTTCTCCAAAAAGCAATGCTGGAAAGTGGTAATGACAAGTTCCTTATTGATGGTTTTCCTCGTAATGAGGAAAATCGTGCAGCATTTGAAGCTGTTGTAAGTCTAGCATTCTCGGTTCCAATAATTATTCTTTTAGTTTACATGCCCTTGGGCCTGTTCTTCCTAGTCTTCTCAGTATTTAGGTATTTAACATGGCTAACATTTGTTGGTTCCGCAGACAAAAATTGAGCCTGAATTTGTACTGTTTTTCAATTGCCCTGAAGAAGAAATGGAGAGGCGTCTTCTGTGTAGAAACCAGGTTATTCAATTTTTGCACTGTTTCTGTCTCTCATTCTATAGGTTTATCCGTATGATTTACATTAGAAGATTTCTTTGTCTCATTTTGCCTCGTGCCATTTTATGTTGTTTAAACTATTTGTCCTTATCTCCATAATGAAGGGAAGAGAAGATGATAATATTGAAACAATAAGGAAGCGATTCAAGGTGTTTCTTAAGTCCAGCCTTCCTGTAATTGAGTACTATAAGGCAAAGGGGAAAGTCCAAGAGGTAATAATCTGTCAGAATCATTCGGTTATGTACTAGATGATTGGCATGGTTACCTCAACTCAAGTGTTGTTGCTTCGACATTTAGATTGATGCTGCAAAGCCCATTGGAGAGGTGTTTGAGGTGGTTAAAGTCATCTTCACCCCAAAAGCTGAAAAGGTAAAGAGTCATGGATTTACCCTTTCTTTTCCGGAATACAAAAGTAAGAATGTAGATAGTACTGCATTTGAAATACAATAACATAAAATGTCCGATCCAATCACGGTTGTATGATGTACTTCATATTTTCTTTGAAGTACTGATAGGTAGTTGGATACATTATTAAATGAATGTACCCCAGATGAGTAATTTAATCAGCCTAACTTCATTAATCTCGAGCCAACTAGATTTTACTCTATACACTTTTCAGGCACCAAAGAATTGTTTGATCATCAGTTAACATATATCTTCCTTTGCATGTTCCGCTCATGATTGATACACATTGCATATGCAGGTCACTGCCTAGGCATGCTTTGCAATTCTATCAGTGATAAATTAGCATATTCATTTGAGGTGATAATTTTATCTGTAAATTATACAGTTTTACATTTAAGTTGTTTATCAAGCACTGTTTTTGCCACTTATATAATTTTGTTTGGTGCAGGTTATATGTTACAGTGTGCTGCACATTACTGTATTCTAATAACTTGGAATGTTTTTTGTATCACATGGTATTTGGTTTATAATTACATGAGATGAGATGATGAAGTTCATTTATATTCTTATTATGGTATTTCTGATGAGCACAATAAATCTGAAAGTTTCCAGTTGTTGGTTACACGATATTCTTTGCATAAACTAAGTTGCCTTGCCTGCTTTCTGGCATTTAAATACTGGCAGAGCTGCTAAACACCAGAAATTCATACATGATATTTGCTCAACTGTCTATTTATACGGGATTCCAAACAAGAGGTCGTAGCTTAAGTATTTCCCTCCAACTCCAACTACATAATTGTGGGATTTTAGGTTTGCGAAAATTGACTCTTCTCAGTGGATGGGCCCATTTGGATCCAACATCACTTTTCATTCATTTAACTGTAAATTGCATCATTAAATACATATATCTCAATACAAGCAGATGTTCTAATTCAAATTGAAACGGACTACTACAAGACAAAGCCTAGTGCGCTAAATTGTGCACAACTTTATTACCCATACGGTAAACATATGCGAAAAGAGATTAAAAACATCATTAGGAAAGATAATTTTTTTCATAACCCACCTCTAACAATAACAATAGGACGAATTATTTCATGATGTATTTATTCAATTAAAAAAAGGGTAAGTCAACGTCATATATCACTAAATTTTAGATTGTTTATTTATTCAATTAAAATAATATTAAACTTGATTTTAACTTTAATTATATCAACGAAAATTTAGAGACAGGAAGAAGATACTAATGCTCATAAATAGTGAAATGCAATTCATGTATTTAATATCAGTTACAGTTGAGCACATGGGATCAAAAAGAAAATTCACCAGGAGTTAAAAAACACGGCTGTAAAACATATGAAGGCAAGTTAAATTTACTCTCCTAAATTTGTCAATCTAGTCGGTTCCCCCCCAAGCTGGCGAGAAAAAAACATTTAAGAACATTTGGCTGATTCATCTCCCGGTACATCGTCCTCATCGTGGTAAACATTCTCTGCCATCTGCCATATTTGAAGGATGTTATCTTCAGCTACACTAGCAATAACCCAATCTTCGCACGGGTTCCATGAAAAATCAGATATTTTACTAGTGTGACCCCCATGAATGAAGAGCAACTCGGGTGGACCATCTTCGGCATCCTCTGGTGTCTGTTCTTCATCAATCCTGCATAACAAAATTCAAATGACCAACAACAGTATCAATGCCTATGAGGTCAAAAGATGTGGTTGCATCAAAATAAATTATTAGCTAGGTGACCCAGTCAATTTTCCGTGCAAAAAAAAAAAGTTAACATCATTGCAACTCAAATCCTCTCTTTTTTTTATCTCTTTTCTTTGAAACTTAGATTCACTCAAGAAAACCCAACACCATTTGGCAATGAGTTACTCACCTGCTAAGATCCCAAACCATGAGCCTTCTACCAAGACAACAGGATGCAAAGGTTGTTTCATTCTTTGGATTCCACCCAACTTGGAAAACTTCTTCCCTGTTGCACATCATTACAAAGTATAACTTCATGACTAGCTATTAAAACATCTTCAAGAATTCCACAAATAGTAATCTCATAGAAGACAATGAACCCTATATATATATATATTAACTGACATTCAAGAATTCTTGACTAACAATTGGGCATCTAGTTTTAAAACATAATAATAATCGCATTATTTATGGAAAAATAAAAATAGGAATATTCTTACTTGTGGCTATCAAAGGTGTGGAGTGCAGTACTGATCTTGCGAAGATCAAATAACTTAACTGTCTTATCAGTAGAACCCGTTGCCACAACCCACTCATTAAATGGATTGAAAGCTAAGCAGTTGACCTGGTAACATGAAAATAGCAACATCAAACAACAAAGTGGGACAAACTTCACTTCAGTGTTGAACTTATCAGCTTGCTAGCATTTCCGATCAGAGCATATATAAACCAAAGTTCTACTCTATTCATCAGAATTTCATGTCTAAATATTTAGCACAGAAGTCAAAGGCAGAGCCAAATGGTAGCAAACAAGGAAAGATAAATGAAACAAGAAAAAATATTTTTGCCGAGTCCATATGTTATTTTGGTCACTTTGTACCTCTTTATTGAGTGATTTCCTTCTCTAAATCCTAACTACTATTCAGCCTAATTAAAAGGGAAAGAAAAGAAATCAGCAAGGTCACAATTGTTTATCAGAGAAGCTTGGATTTTTCTTTCATGTATACACAAATTACATACAGAAAATAAAAAGGGAATGGGAAATTGATTAATAGGCACCTCACTCTGGTGAGCAACTACGGACTGGATAGGCTTGGTGACAGATGGGGTTCGCAGGTCCCAAATAAGCAAGTATTGGTCATCCCCAACGGAACCAAACAAGTACTCGTGCCTGAGATGCCAAGCAACATCTTCAACGACACCCTCGTGGACCTTGAAGATCTGCATAGCATCAAGAGCCTTGTTCTTGGGAGTGGCATTGATATCCCATAAACAAATCTGAGCATCATCTGAACCACTAAGCAAATGGCCTTGCTTGAACTTACTCCAAGATAGCCCATATCCCTCCGTGCTATGGCCCATAAGTCTCAAATCGGGACTGCAAGCCCCAACCAAAGGCGGCTTCGAAGGATGTTTACTGTAATCGAACACAAAAACCTCGGCACTGACCGTCTTAGTGGCTATAATGAAAGGATTCTGAGGCATATAACGAGCCCTATTGACCTCCCCTTCGTGATTAATCTGCTGAATAATCTGGACCTTGCCGCTGGTGCATCCGAAACCGCCGAGGTCAGAGCGGTCGTGGTCGTATTGGCGAGCATCGTTCTCGGAATCCTGGAGGGGAAGCTGGACCTGAGCCAACATGAGGTAATTGGGCTCGTTTTCGGAGGTGTGGGTGCCCAAGATCATCTTCTGAACGGAGTAATCCTTTCCAGGTGGCTCGTCGCGGTCGGGGAGCCATTCGACGGTGAGAGAGGGCCACTCGAGTGCGTGGGTAATGACAAGATCGTAGAGGAAAGAAGTGTTCTTTTTCCAAATTTTGTACTCTTCATTTGTCAGCCTCTCCTCGATCTCGCCACGCATCTCCTCCTCATCCTTCCCCATCTCTCAATTTTGGATTTGGTGCCTGCAGGTATTAGATTTAGGGTTTCCACCCTCTGTTTTCTTAATTTTTATCTTCCTTTTCCCAGTTCCCGCCAAAGGTTTAGTGTGGGACGTCAAACTTATACTACTGAGCTAGTATTTTAAGATAGAGAATTCATTCACCTCCCTAACCCCTACGCCGCCACTGCCACTTAATATATATCAGACATCAACTAGCAGTTTTTTTCTTCTTAATCATCCGATTTACTAATCAATTAATTTTATTTTATTTATTATCTTATATTTTATAATTTATATAGGTTGAATATTTTATAAAGTTATATTTATATAATTCATAAATTATTTATATGTTTAAAAAATTTACATACTTTAACATTTGTATATTTTATCAAATATCATGTTTCGCTTATTTTTTTCATAGTTTTTATATGAGTTATATTATTTTTAATTAATTTTTTATACTAATAGTAGATGATTTTATAACTTTTTCTTTATATTTTATTTTATATGTCTTCATTTTTTTAAGGTTTAATTTAGTATTGCTTTTTAGTTAACACTTATTTAGTTATTTTTATTAATCTACCATTGCTTTGGTCTTTTGAGTTAATTTTCTTTTATTAATAGTCACTCGTAATCATCAAAGTAGGCCGCGATCGAGTTATATAAAGTCATATTAGCAACATGTTACCATTGTTATATGTTATACGTTAATATTGGTTATGTTTATCTTTCACTGTAGATAATGATATTTATTTATACATTATTTTTTTCAAAAATTTTTATTAAAAATTCAATTATTTTTATATAATCTTATTTTATTCTTTTGCAATTAATTTATGCATTTTAATATATTTAAGGGACGCAATCGACTAATGTTCTTTATTCCATTATAATTTTGTTATGTTTTTATTCTATCTAACAAAAATAACAACTGTGCATAAACTAATTTACCTTAATTGTTAAAAGAATCGTTAATATTCTTAGAGAGTACAAAAAACTGTAAGAGTGGTTGAGTGTGGCCATTATTAAATGATTGAGAGTACTTAAAATTAATAATACTTTAGAATCACTTTTGGTTTAACCAATAAAAAATAATTGTTAATATTTCAAAAAGAAAATTTAAAGATTAGACTAAACTTTTAAATGATAATTTAATATCGAGAAAAAGTTTTACGTGAGAAAGGATTGACCAGTTATGCCATCATAAAAACCATGATTGAATATTATTAAATACTAATTTAATCATTTTTCTCCCCCCGTTTTAAGGTTTTATTTTGATAAATCCGGATCGATCCGCATTGTACACCTGTCTCTGTAGGTGAGTTTCCCAACAATGATATTTTACATACACAAAGACTTGAACTCGAAATATTACTTCAGTGATATCAAATTATTTACTACTTAAATCAACCATTATTTAATCATTAATTGTTTGATTTTTAATTACTTTGTTCAAAAATTATATAAAATATTATTATTATTTATAAAAAAAAATATTTATTTATTATTTTTTAACTGAATTGATATTTGGTTATTAAAATCATTATAAATAATATAGATATAGATACATACTACAAATACTAACTACCAAAATTATTCTGTTAAATGGTTGAAGAAAATTGTTAAGTAAAAATAAAATTGTGAAGCAACCCTAAAACGTGTGTCATTATAAACGAAGGAAATTTGGTTAGGGTCGTCTACCCCCTAAATATTTGTTGTTCATCCCTATATCTTAGTACTCAAATGCAGAAAAATCGGTTGATGTAATCCGAAATAAATAGGAAAAAGGAAACGCATTAATGGTAGAATACTTAATTAGGGCGGTGGCAAGTGGTCAGAAAACGATTAAACAGAGCATATATATATATATAATCTGAAAAAGCCTTGGATTTCATCAAAGAAATCTCTTATCATCTTCGTTTCTGTCAAGTTCCACCGCCCGCCCATCCCTTCCCCATCATTTGGTACTTTCTTTTAATCCTTGCTTCCTTCTGCTGTTAAATTACTTACCGCATTGTTTGATGCTTTCTTTTATCCTCAATTCTCTTTTTTCCAACACATTTTTTATAGGTTTTTTTCTTGTTTCGTTTGATTGCTTAAGAAGCTGGTTTTTAGGCATCTATGGATTTCGATTAACAGATCTGTACATTAATTTTGATTTTAATTTCTTCCGCATCCAAATTTGCTTTTTTTTTAAAGGCTAGCGCGTAAGTCTCATAGGAAATCTGCTTTTTCTGATTCCTGTTTCATTTGAAGCTTTTGTTTTTCTCATAAGCTAGCTGAGGCATGCAGGCCGAACAAAATATGATTTGGGGATTATTTAGCTGTTAACCCTGAAATACCTCTTTTTCATTATTAGTCTTTCAAAGTTTAATTATGAGATTGAAAAGTTATTTCGGAATGTTGAACCCATTTTCTGCAAGAGTTGATGTTGAAAATCGACTAGTAGAACCCATATTCTTCCCAAGTTCATGAATGATAATTGTCTCCATTTTTTAGGATTTACAAAAGATCTTAAACACGTTATGTTCATTCCTTGTTAGTGTTGCTCCTATCTAATTTGTCTTTCTATCCTATCGTTTGCCGTTGAAGTTGAGTGTGTGCCAAATAGAGAAGTATTTTCTGCTTCATCTTGGGCTAGCAGTTCTTCATTTTATGGATAATAGGACACCCAGAAATGAGGGAACCGGAGAAGTGACACGGGAGTCACTAATCCAAATCTCTTACTCATTACCGGATACGGTTGTTGCTTCCAAACCGTCATCAGGTATTTTGAATGGTGAAAAGCAGATTGAAAGCATAGGTTCGGATGGAGCCGAGAAATACAGGTCTGAATTGATCTCGATATCCTATTCTCAATCACCTGATGATAAGGGCTTACCATCTCCATTGAAGGGACTGAAGAATTAGCACTGCTATCTCTTCCTCTCTGTTCCGCCTATCCAGAGGGTTCGAGGTATCGCTATTGGATGCATGGAGTGCATTGTTAAATCATGGTCTGATATGAGCTAGATCTATTTCTGTTCACTATGTTTGTTAAGTTGACCGAACTGCCGATTTCGCGGTTGAACTTTGATCATTTGATATATAAAAACTTGCATGAACTTTTCTGTCAATGCATGCTTTGCAAATTCCTATTCTCACTTTCTGTGAAACATGTCCTAGATACAAATTGTCGCCTATCTTTGTTTGTTAAGAAATAGAATACAGGCAGAGTTCAATGCTGATATAAAAACATTACACGGGTTAGCAATAAGAAAAAAGGTAGTGGATTAATTACTTTGTTAAAAATAAACTATATATTATGCTTTTATTAAAAAAAACATATTAGTATAAATAAAAATGACTTAATCAGACTTGAATAGAAATGCAGAGCTGTTTTTGAAATATTGGGTATCATATACTTTAATACAATGTTTGAAAAATTACGGGCCAATGAAAATTTCATATATTTTGAAAAAGTCTAATTAAAATAAAATAGAATGCATATGACAACATTTCAAACTTTTGGGGGCATGCTTCCTCTGGTCTCGTATATAAAGTAATATTTGTTTAAAGAGAATTCTCAATTATTTGACATTGAAAACTCTATCTCTAATATTTATGGTGTTTGAACCTAAAATTTGATTCATCTAAAAAAAATTGATCTTTTCAATTTAATTAAGTTGAACTTTTACCCCTAAATATAACATCATATGAATTATGTTGAATCTTCCGCCCACACTGCAATGTGGGTCACTATTTTCCTCCAACAACACCATGAATTTATAGCAAAAGCAATGTTTAGTTCCCAAGTCCCAACCCCATAATTTAGATGTGATCAATATTTAAGGTCTAATTTTGGTTTTAACCTCTTCACTATGCTGAAATTTAAAATTTAATTTCTCTACTTCAATTTAATATAATTTGATTCTTTATTTTCATAATGGCACAAAATTTTGAACCGTTAATCCTAAACATTTGACTAACTTGTATTATTGGTTAACTTGGTTGATTGGATTTTCACATGACTTTAACTGTATAATTGAATAACGAGAAAATAACCTCAGTGACCAAAAATTCCATATAATATACGATTTTAACCAACTTTTTCCGGATTTTCCAAAATGACCAACAAAATCGCAATGCGATCGCTAATTCGCAACGCGATCTCCATTATCGCAAATTCGCGTTGCGATAGTTGGAAATCGCGTTGCGATGGTATACAATGTCGTTGCGATTTTCCCAATTCGCAATGCGAATAAGTAAATCGCAACGCGAATTGGGAAAATCGCAATGCGATACTTACTATCGCAATGCGATAATACAAAATCGCAACGAGATACTGACTTTCGCAACGCGATTCTGACTTTCGCAACGCGATTTACATAGCGCCATTCGTATTAACGCGTATTTTTTTTTCAAATTCCAAACAGGAATTTTTTCTTAATAAATCGGAAACTGAACCGTCCACAGTAATCGCAACTCATAACCTCAAACCCAAAAACACAACACTCAGTCCCATCTCCATCTCTCACTCTCTACGGCGAAATCCGTCCCCATCTCCGAAGATTTCCGTCCCTATCGCCGGCGAAATCCCTCACAACCATTCACAGTCAAAAATCCCTCACAATCATTCAGAAATGGAAAATCAACCTCCGATGGTTAGTTTTTTTATTTTTATTTTGAAATTTTTGCATTATTTTAGGTTTTTCATATTGAGATTAATGATAAGTTTACTGGTAATTTCAATAATAGATTAACCATTTCACTTAGATTTCTTATTAAATTCATTCGATTGCTGCCAATACTGCTAAACTGTTTAGCCTGTGAAGTTAGTATTTGTCTTTGCTTTGTCTTTTGGTTGAAGTAATGCATAAGAAGAATAGTTTCGAGAATGAAAATCGCAACGCGGAAATAACTATCGCAACGCGAAATAAAAAACGCAACGCGAAACAAAAATCGCATTGCGATTTTTATTTCGCGTTGCGATTTTTATTTCGCGGTTGCGATTTTCATTTCGCGTTGCGATTGTCTGGTCGCGATAGTCATTTCGCGTTGCGATTCTCTCGTTGCGATAGTCATTTCCGCGTTGCGATTCTCATTATCTCATTGCGATTTTCATTTCAACCAAAAGACAAAAACAGTGTTGCAAATTTTAGTTTCAAGAATAAACTACTATTTATGTTTATTGTTTTGTTTTTGGTATATTTTGACAGTGTAATTTTTGGTATATCTAACTTGGTATGTTTATTGTTTTTTTGTAGAAATTTTTTTCGGCTTCATTGACATTAAGGAATAAAGTTAGCCTAGCCACTACAATTGCTTCGAAGCTTTCACCTGCACAAAGAAAATTGTTTGAAGAAACCTGCTTCGGGCCATGGCTGAGAGTACAGCATCCGGGTGGAGATGCTAGTTTGACCCATTTGTGGCTTCAGACCATGACTAGCGATCTACCCGACAGTATACAACGTGGTGAGGAAGAGATATGGTTTCATTTTCCACCGGCGTATACTTGTTTTGGGCGGAAGGAGTTCTGCTTAATCACTGGTCTACGATTCGGACACGATGATGTAGGCCGGTACACTCGTCATATCACCCGCCCATCATGGTTATCCAGGGTTTTTCCTGATGAGTCAATAGAGAAGCCGAACTTACACGTCGACGACATGAAGAAATTGTTTAATAAGAAAGATGGTTTTACTCGGATGAATGACGTCGATGTTGTCCGAGTATGCCTTCTACTACTTTTGTATGCCAGCTTTTTAAGCAGAGAGGCCAGACAACCTATTCCTCATGAGCTAATATTATTGGTAGAGGACCTAAATGCATGGAATCTGTTTCCGTGGGGTTCGTATATATGGAAAGCTACCTGGACTAAGTTGTCGTCTGCCTTTGATGACCGCAAAAGTTTGCGGGGCGATGGGTCGAAATACACTTTGTCAGGCTTTGTTTGGGCCTTTAAGGTAAGAATTTCTATATAATGTTTTCAAAATTGTAATTAATTATTTAACAATTACTAATGTTTGTTATTATATTGTTTGTAGATTTGGATATTCGAGGCCTTTCCCGCCATGAAGACATATGCAATAAAAACTTCAAATGATATTCCCAGGGCTATTTCCTGGAAGAGGAAACGTCTGTTGGATTGGGAAGACTTAATACTATATGCGACAATAAATAATGTAAGTTAACACAAATACTATCATATATAAACAAGTTATTAATATTAGACGTTTAACTTTGTTTGAGTTTTTATATTTTTAGGAGGCCAACATTCCATTAATGAGACTGACACCCACGGAGGCTGAGCTTGCCACTGATTGGTGGCAAGCTAGTCAGCGTTTTCTTGATGGCACGAATGATGAGCAGCCTCCACTTCCTCCACTTCGAGAGCCATCACCTCACCTAGAGCCATCACCTGATCGACCCGACTATACACCTCTACAACGAGAGCCATCACCTATCCCGTCACATCATCGAGCCTCTTCTCCACCATCACCTCATGATAGGCGACCGGCAAAGATGCCACGACTTCTATCTCCCTATTCTCCACCTCCACGGGATGAGTCAAGGGAGTTACGTGATGAGGTCAATGCCTTGCGAGAGGAGATCGATACTCTACTTGATAACGATGGTGCATGGCGTGTGGAGGTGTCTACTTTACGTGGTGAGGTTGCCGCTCTACGTGAGATGGTAGTATCGTTGCAGAATGAGGTTCATACTCTACGCAACGAGGTAAGTTTAAGATTTTTCATATTTAACTTGATGATAAATTTACTCGTAATTTCACTTAAATTAACCATTTCACTTAGATTGCTTAGTAAATTTATTCGGTTGCTGCCAAAACTGCTAAACTTTTTACTTTAACACTGTGAAGTTAGTATTTGTCTTTGTTTTGTCTTCTGGTTGAAAGTTTGAAATATATTTATCTTTGTTTTCACTGTTTAAATATCATGTCTGTTTATTTACTGATATTTGTATTTTTATTTAGCGGACTGATAAGGTGGATGCTTTACGTCGGGTTTTTCTTGCACGACAGAGTTCACGCATCAGACGGCGTGCACGTGCTATTAAGTCTCCGTATACCCCAATAGTGCGAAGGCACCGCAAGAAGAAGCCCGACTCGCCTATCATCCCTCAAGAGTCCACTCCTATCGTTGAAGAGGCCCCTATCATTCCTCGAGAGTCCCCTCCCACCGTTCAAGAGGCCACTGTCATCGTTGAAGAGGTCCCTCCCACCATTCAAGAGCCCGATTCACATGGCGTCATATGTAGGATTCTTGAGAAACCCTCTGACGTGCCGGACATGATGGATTCAAGTTGGCTCTCGTATGAGTTACCGGCCAGTACCATACCGGTATCTGAAGAGGAGAGGAAACAACTACCGGACACAATTTTGGATAACACCCTTTGGGCTAAGACCGCAGTTGATTTTTATCTACATGAGCGAAGCCAGGGGTGTTTCACTGACATATGCAAGCTCAATGATGATATCTATTTGTTGCTTGATCGGTCTTGATGGGGCGTATTATTAGGGGTCGAAGACAATGGCTATTTCGATGGAGGGGTAAGTCTTATATTTTTCTTATATTTTCATTTGATTATTTGTTTTGTAAATTTATGTAAGTTACTAATATATGTCTTTTTTTGTAAAACAGCATATCGATGCGTGGGTGTCACGTCTTCTAATAATTAGGAAACTTAAGGAAAATAAAAGAAATACACGGTATACAATTATGCCGACGTCTTTTAACGCCATTCACTTGAAGAATCAACGAGATGAATCATTTGCGTTGGGCAATGGACAAGCTAAACTTTATCCTGCATGGTGGGAGGTCGATAAGGTTAGTGTTTATTTTAGATTGAGTTTAAAGGTATTCATAAATAAGTGCGCAAATGAATGAATTATTACTTATGATTACAGGTGTTTATCCCTGTTTTGGAACGTAACCATTGGCTTCTCGTCGAACTTCAGATCCCATCCCTTAAGGCAATAGTATATGACAGCATGATAAATTACATATCATTGGCTAATTTAAGAGATATTATTAGGGGATGGAGCTCTTATTTGGCTAAATACTTGGATGCGATAAATTATTGGACTCGTTCTGGAAACAAGAAGCCAAAGAAGCTCAATATTACAGTTAGCAGAGACGAGACCGCACCACAACAAACGAAAGGACCCAGAGGGGATTGTGGTCCTCTCGTATGCTTGGCGTTGGACGGTTTGATCACAGGAAGTATAAAGTATCTACCTCCCACCGATATAGATAGAGCTGCAGTAGGCTTATGGTTTCGACATTATATGGCTAGATCGATATATACGAGACGCTGCCTACCTGCATTCGCGTTATAAAAATGTCCATAAACAATTGGTATGTTTATAGGCTTGTGGTTTGAAAATGTTTGGTTAAGTACCTAGAATTCAATAATTTGCTGTTTGTAGGTTTTAGATGTGTAGAAAGTGTTGTTTGAGCAAATGTTTGGTTTATGCAGGTTAATCTCAGAAGTGAGCTGCGTGAAAATGATGTATGGCTGCAAAAGTTGATTCAATAGTAGAAGTGTTATTTTCTCTAATAATTATTGCTTATTTTTTGATTGTTTAATTGATTTGTAAAAGGTGATTTGTAAAAGTTGATTTGTTTAATTGATGTTAACATAATTCTTATTTGTGCTTGTTTAATTGATTGAAATGTAATGGTTGATTTTGTTGATTTCAATCTGCATTATGTTGAAGGCAAAAAGTACTATCGCAATGCGAAATGAAAATCGCAACGAGAGAATCGCAACGCGAAAATGAAAATCGCAACGCGAAATTAAATTCGCGTTGCGATTTTCATTTCGCATTGCGATTCCCTCGTTGCGATTTTCATTTGGCATTGCGAAATTAGCGTTGCGATTTTCATTTCGCATTGCGATTCTCTCGTTGTGATTTTCATTTCGCATTGCGATAGTAATTTCCGCGTTGCGATAGACATTAAGATAATTGCCTATTAAGTGATAACAACTGGAACAGATCATAGCAATTTTCAAACTCAAGTTACTAATACATTCCTAACTGAAAATGTTAAAAGTTCACACATAAAATCTACATAATACAACGTTTGCATTTAAAAATCACCTAAGTTAACAGTCCCAAAAGGTGAAGCCAGTTGTGATTGGGATTTTAAAGATGATTGCGATTTTGATTGCCTTTTTCTTGACACCATTTGAGCTTTGGATTTTGATGATGATCCATATTTTGGTAGAGGAAAAGATGATTGTGATGGCACTGGTGATCCACATGTCAACCTTGTATGACCACTTTCCTTGCACCGACTACATGTCGATCTCTTCTTCTCTTCACCCTTAGACGGTATACGATCGTGACTTTTTGGTCGGCCAGGTAGCCTTCTGTCCATGGATGGTGGCAAAACTATTTGTAAGTCATCTGGTATGTCCCACTCAGAAGGATGTGAAATAGGGTAGACAATCTCGGCATAAGTCTGTCGATATACTTCTGTAGTGTAGCAATCCATAGCGTATGTGCTTGAATCATCTTGGTTTAGATGAAGAGCAACTTTTATAACATGGCCACACGGATAACCAGATGTTTGCCATTTCATACAACTACACGTCCTTGCATTTAGATCGACAAGCCCATTTAAGTTATTATCCAGTACTTCAAACAAAGTGTTTGAACATGGTTCAACTCTCCATGACGTTGACTTCACAACACGTTTCGTTATCTTTTTTTCAGTCCATGGTGTAACACGATGTTCCAATGTTCCTGTAAATTTAAATAAATAATACTTAGTAAAATATATGATAAGTTACGAATTCAAAGAAATAATACCTGCATGGTTTCTTTTCTTGTAGTACCACTGTTGAATAGAGGCTCGAAAAAGCTCCATTAACATAGTAATGGGTAATTTTTGGGAATGACGACTTAGAGCGTTAATTGATTCTGCACTATTAGACATCATGAAACCATATCTTGCTCCAAGTTGATGTACTCTTGACCATCTTTCAAACCCGACATCTTCTAGTGTTTGAGCACACTGAGGCAAAACACGTCTTAAACAGTTTATATGCTTATTGAAATCCACTTCCTGATAAGCCTTTACAGCCTTCCAGTATGTCCATTTGTGCTTTTTTATACCAGCATACCTTGATTTTAGATTTCTATACAAATGAACACCACAAAGTCCATGAAAAGCATCTGGGAAACACCTTCTAACAGCGTTGTCAATTGAGTTTGCCCTATCGGATATGTTTGTCAGATTGCTAATAGGACCTATGCAATCCCTAAGATGCCCCATAAACCATGTCCATGAATCAGAGGTTTCAGATTTGCCAACCCCGTAAGCTATTGGCAATATCCCATTGTTAGCATCAATGGCTACTGCTAATAAGTTTACTCCAAGGTATCGACCTTTCAAATGTGCTCCGTCAACTATAATAACTGGGCGCATGCAAGTAATAAACGAACGAATCTACAAAATAATATACACAAGAAATATAATCATTTAAATGTGAAATGCATGTAACTAACAGAAATGAGTCAACAGAATTATATTGATTTACTGACCGCAGCACCAATGGCGATAAACAGCAACTCAAAGCGTCCATCTCTATCTGTTTTGATATGAGTTACCGACCCAGGATTTTTCAGCTTTAAATTGTGACAATAAGCCGGCAGTTGGGCAAACGATGCTTCTGGCGACCCCCTCAACAATTCCAAGACATAACATTTGGCTCTCCAAGCTTGAGAATATGATATACTAATCTTGAACCGAGCATTCATGTCAGTCATAATTTCATGTCCCCGATATACCCTGCCATTCAAAAACATTAACTCAGCCAGAAAACCACCCAACACCTTTTTGTTTGCCTGTCTATGGTGAGGAAAAACGTGGGTTCTTGAACATGTATGTTTATCAATAAAAGTCCTAACTTGAAACATTGCGCAATCTTTTATCCTCTTTGCAATCATACACCACGTACTGTTTTTGTCAATCGTACACCTTGTTTCGAAATGATCTTTGCTTGATTTGTTAACTTTTAGTTGATAGCCATCTTCCACACATTTTGTATACAAAGCTATCTTCAAGTCTTCCTTTGTATCAAAACAATCATCTTTCTTGATACGAATAACTTTTGTGTAACAATCAACTGCTTTCTTTGCCAACTCTTCTTCCGGTAACTGAAGTAATTCTGGCATATTCCAGTTATACTCCCGTGGCATTTTCTTTTCTTCGGGGACTTTTTCTTCTTCAGGATTATATGAATTACAGAATGGATGTTCAACATATTCATTCACAGTCGTAACTTCCTCCTCATTATCATCAACAACATCTTCCTCGGCAACGGGTGTTTCATCATCAAAATTCGGGTATTGACCAATAACAAAATCATTACACGCAGGGTATGTTTCTTCTTCTGAAACATCATCAATATCCGTGTATTGACCAATATCAAAGTCCGGGTATTGACCAAGATCAAATTTCGAATACTGACTAGTACTCACAATTTTTTCTCTTGGCTCATCATCGTCTAATTGGTCAATACGAAAACCGGAATTTGGTGCTGAAAGTTGATTTGGATTTGGATTAGAGAAAGGTTTTGGGTTTTGAGACCCACTTAGTTGATTACTACCCGCTACTGACCCAACAATACTACTTCTAGGTTCAACAACATACAATGTAACATCATCACTTGAAACATTAATGTAAGCAATGAATCGTTCAACATCTTCATTGTCGGTTAACAAATAAACTTTACCATTTCTCTGATAAGATGGCCTAAATCCACTTAGGGGTTCTAAATTCAATTTCTTTGAAACACGTAACATTAGGGTTTCATAAGTTAACTTCTTTAATGACAGTTTTAGTTGAAGATTCATGGGTAAAGGCATATATTGTAAAACACCATGAACATTCTCCCATGACCCTCCAAAACACAAATCTATCCAAACATGATCAACATTAGATGATTTCATGGTTGTAACTAAACAAACGAGATGCGAAACTAAGACCTGTTGCCGGATGGGGAAGGATGTCGTTGGATATAGGAACGGATGTCGCCGGAGAGAGTGATAGATGGAGATGGAATGAGTTGCAAAACTAAGGATTTAGGTTATGAGTTGTTGCTGCTGCGTATATATATACACAAAAAATTTGGCTTGCGAAACTAAAACCTGTTGCGAACTTTGAAACTCGCATTGCGATTCTGTATTATCTCGTTACGAAAGTCAGAATCGCGTTGCGAAAGGCAATCATTTGACCATCGCAATGCGAAATGCAAATCGCAACGATAGAATCGCAATGCGAAATGAAAAAGGCAACGAGGATTAACATGCATAAACTTTTAACAATTATTGAATTCTAGGTACTTAACCAAACATTTTCAAACCAAAAGGAGTATATATGTTAACAAAACTTGCATTATGTGTATTTTATGTGTGCACTTTTAACATTTTCAGTTAGGCATGTATTAGTAACTTGAGTTTGAACATTGCTATGATCTGTTCAGTTAGGCATTGCGATTTTCTCGTTGCGATTTTCATTTCGCATTGCGATTTTCATTTCGCATTGCGATTTTCTCGTTGCGATAGCCATTTCGCGTTGCGATAGTCTGTTTTGCCTTCAAAATAAAGCAGATTGAAAATCAACAAATCAACTATTACATTTCAACACAAATTATGTACACATCAATTAAACAAATCAACATTTACAAATCATCTTTTACAAATCAATTAAACAATCAAAAAATAATAATAATTCTTATTTCTTCATCAATTATTGAATCAATGAATCAACAACTTTGTGACCCCGTACATCCATTTCACGCAGCTCACTTAAGGATTAACCTGCAGAAACCAAACATATACTCAAACAAGACTTCCTACACATCTAAAACCTACAAACAGCAAATTATTGAATTCTAGGTACTTAACCAAACATTTTCAAACCAAAAGGAGTATATATGTTAACAAAACTTGCATTTGACTTACCAATTAACAATGGACACTTTCATAACGCGGATGCAGGTAGGCAGCGTCTCGAATATATTGCTCTAGCCATATAATGCCGAAACCACAAGCCTACTGCAGCTCTATCTCTATCGGTGGGAGGTAAAAACTCTGTGCTTCCCGTCGTCAAACACGCCAAGCAAAGGCATACGAGAGGACCACAATCCCCTCTGGCTCCCGGCGATTGCTGTGGCGCGGTCTCGTCTCTGACAACTGTGACATTGAACTTCTTTGGCTTCTTGTGTCCAGAATGACTCCAATACTTAATCCCATCCAAGAATTTAGCCAAATGAGAGCTCCATCCCTTGAAAATATCTCTCAAATCAGACAGTGATATGTAATTGATCATGCTGTCATACACTATTATCTTCAGGGATGGGAGCTGAAGTTGGATGAGAAGCCAGTGACGACGTTCCAAAACAGGGATAAACACCTGCGATCATAAGTAATAATTCATTTATTTGCGCACTTATTTATGAACACCTTTAAAAAATTTAAAAAATAAACACTAACCTTATCGACCTCCCACCATGCAGGATAAAGTTTAGCTTGTTCATTGCCCAACAAAAATGATTCATCTCGTTGATTCTTCAAGTGAACTGCGTGAAAAGCCGTCGGCATTATTGTATATAGCGATTTTTTTTTATTTTTCCTAAGCTTCCTTATTATTAGTAGACGTGACACCCACGCATCGATATGCTGTTTTACAAAAAAAATACATATATTAGTGAATTACATTAATTTTTAAACAAATTAATCAAAATCATATATAAGATAAATATAAGACTTACCTCCCCATCCAAATAGCCACTGTCTTCAACCCCTAATAGCACACCCCACCAAGACCGATCAAGCAACAAAAACATTTCATCGTTGAGTTTGCTGATGTCAGTGTAACACCCTTGGCTCCGCTCATGTAGATAAAAATCAACTGCGGTCTTAGCCCAAAGGGTATTATCCACAATTGTTTCCGGTAGTTGTCTCCTCTCCACTTCAGATACCGGAAGGGTACTAGCCGGTAACTCATACGAGAGCCAACTCTCATCCATCATGTCCGGAACCGGTGGGGGTTTCTCAATACTTCGATATATTACCCCATGTGAATCGGGCTCTGGAATGGTGGGAGGGACCTCTTCAACAATGACAGTGGCCTCTTGAACGGTGGGGGGGGAATCTTGAGGGAGAATAGGGGCCTCTTGAACGATTGGAGGGGACTCTTGAGGGATGACCGGTGAGTCGGGCTTCTTCTTGCGGAGTCTTCGCACCATTGGGGTGAACGGAGACGTAATAGCACGTCCACGTCGTCTGATGCGTGAACTCCGTCGTGCAAGGAAAACCCGACGTAAAGCATCCACCTTATCGGGCCACTAAAAAAAATTAATACATAAATCAGTAAATAAACATACATGATATTAAACAAAGACAAATATGTTTCAAACTAGCATTGTATTCACCCAAATCATTATTCTATCATAGTTCACAAAATGCTCAGATAACATTCCAGAAGTAAGCACTTATATAAACATTTAAAAGGACAACATATATAAACATTCCAGAAGAAGAATAGTTTACTTTCGCAACACGAAACTTAAAATCGCAACGCGAAATGACTATCGCAACGCGGAAATGGCTATCGCAATGCGAAATGAAAATCGCAACGACAAAATCGCCACGCGAAATGAAATCGCAATGCGAAACACAAATCGCATTGCGATTTTCATTTCGCATTGCGATTTCATTTTGCATTGCGATTTTGTCGTTGCGATTTTCATTTCGCATTGCGATAGCCATTTCCGCGTTGCGATAGTCATTTTCGTGTTGCGAAAGTAAACTATTCTTCTTCTGCAAATTGAAACTTGAATGGATTGCATTACTTCAACCAAAAGACAAAAACAAAACCAAAAACAAATACTAACAAAAACAGTTTAGCAGTATTGGCAGCAACCGAATGAATTACGAGTATGAAAAATCTTAAATTTACCTCGTTGCGTAGAGTATGAACCTCATTCTGCAACGATGCTACCATCTCACGTAGAGCGGCTACCTCACCGCGTAATGTAGACAACTCAACACGCCATGCACCATCGTCTTTGCGTAAAGTACCGACCTCCTCACGCAAGGCATTGACCTCATCACGTTACTCCCCTAACTCATCCCGTTGAGGTGGAGGTGGAGAACAGGGAGATAAACGTCGTGGCATCTTTGCCGGTCGCCTATCTTGCGGTGATGGTGGAGAAGAGGCTCGATGATGTGACAGAATAGGTGATGGCTGTCGTTGTGGAGGTGTATAGCCGGGTCGATCAGATGATGGCTCTGGGTGAGGTGATAGCTCTGGGCGAGGTGATGGCTCCCGAAGTGGAGGCTGCTCATCAACCGTTCTATCAAAAAAACGCTTACTAGCTTGCCACCAATCAGTGGCAAGCTCAGCTTCCGTGGGTGTCAGCCTCTGTAGAGGAGTGTTGGCCTCCTAACAATATAAAAGCTCAAACAAAGTTAAACGTGTACTAGTAATAACTTGTTTATAAACATATGGTAGTATTTATGTTAACTTACATTATTTATTGTCGTATACCGTAGTAAATCTTCCCATTGCAAGGTCCGTTTCCTCTTCCAGGAAATAGCCCTGGGAATATCATTTGAAGTTTTTATTGCATATGTCTTCATGGAGGGAAAGGCCTCAAATATCTAAATCTACAAACAATATAATAACAAACATTAGTAATTGTTAAATAATTACTTATAATTTTGGAAACATCATATAAAAATTCTTACCTTAAAGGCCCAAATAAAGCCTGTCAAAGTGTATTTGGAACCATCGCCATGTAAACTTTTTCGATCATCCAAGGCAGACGATAACTTATTCCATGTAGCTTTCCATAAATACGAGCCCCACGGAAACAGGTTCCACGCATTTAGGTCTTCTACCAATTTGATTAGATCATTTGGAATAGGTTGTCTGGCCTCTCTGCATAAAAAGCCGGCATGCAAAAGAATTAGAAGGCATACTCGGACAACGTCGACGTCATCCATCCGAGTAAAACCATCTTTATTATTCAAAAATCTTGTCAGGTCTTCTACGTGTAGACTCGGCCTCTCCAGCTCAGGAAAAACCCGGGATAGCCATGATGGGTGGGTAATGTGTCTAGTGTACCGACCTACATCATCGTGTCCGAAGCGTAGACCGGTGATTAAGCAAAACTCCTCCCGCCCAAAACACGTATACGCCGGTGGAAAATCAAACCATATCTCTTCATCACGACGTTGTATAGTCTCTGGTAGATCGCTAGTCATGGTTTGAAGAAACAGGTGTGTCAACATCGCATCTCCACCGTGATGTTGTACTTTCAGCCATGGCCCGAAGCATGTATCCTCAAACATTTTTCTTTGTGCATGTGAAAGCTTCGACGCAATTGTTTTGGCCAGGCTGACTTTATTTCTCAAGGTCAATTGAGCCGAATAAAAGTTCTACAAAAACAATAAACATACTAAATTAGATATACCAAAAACTACACTGTGAAGATATACCAAAAACAATAATAAACATAAATAGTAGTAGTTTATTCTTCAAACTTAAATATGCAACACTGTGAATTTCGTATTTGTCTTTGTTTTTTGGTTGAAGTAATGCAATTCATTCAAGTTTCAATTTGCAGAAGAAGAATAGTTTCTGAAAATGAAAATCGCAACACGAAAATGAAAATCGCAACGCGAATTCGACTATCGCAACGCGAAACTAAAATCGCGTTGCGATTTGCATTTCGCGTTGCGATTCTCGGTTGATTTAATAAGCAATCTAAGTGAAATGGTTAATCTATTATTGAAATTACCAGTAAACTTATCATCAATTTCAATATGAAAAACCTAATAATAATGCAAAAATTTCAAAAAGAAAATAATTAAAAAAACTAACCCTCGTTGGTTGATTTGGTTGATTTTCCATTTCTGATTATGAGGGTGGCTCTGAGAGATGGAGATAGACGGATTTCGTCGGAGATGGGGACGGATTTCGTCGGAGATGGGTGAGAGAGTGAGAGATGGAGATGGGACTGAGTTGTGATTTTAGGTTTTAGGTCATGAGTTGCGATTACGGGATATACTGTGGACAGTTCAGTGTTCCAATATATTAATATTCGTGTTTGGAATTTAAAAATAAAATACTTGGCCAGGATACTAATGGCGCTTTGAAAATCGCATTGCGATTATGTATTATCGCGTTGCGAAAGTCAGAATCGCGTTGCGAAAGTCAGTATCGCGTTGCGAAAGTAAGTATCTCGTTGCGATTTTTTATTATCGCATTGCGATAGTCAGTATCGCATTGCGATTTTCCCAATTCGCGTTGCGATTTACTTATTCGCATTGCGATTTACTTATTCGCATTGCGATTTTCCCAATTCGCGTTGCGATTTACTTATTCGCATTGCGAATTGGGAAAATCGCAACGATACTATAGACCATTGCAACGCGATTTTCAACTATCGCATTGCGAAAATGCAACGCGAATTTGCGATAATGGAGATCGCGTTGCGAATTAGCGATCGCATTGCGATTTTGTTGGTCATTTTGGCAAATCCGGAAAAAGTTGGTTAAAATCGTATATTATATGAAATTTTTTGTCACTGAGGTTATTTTCTCTTGAATAACAACGAAAAAGAATCAATACAAGCACTTTATATATAACAACTAATAATATAAGGGTTTAACCCTTGTGGAAATTAGAGAACTGAAGCACCTTTCTAAGGTACCTTCCCAGCCCAGTGTAATTTGCATTACATGTTATTTAATCTCTATATAAGTTATGATGTTTTAAATTTTATTAAATTATATCATTTATTTTTTATTATTAATGAATTAAATTATTTATACTAATTTTATTAAATAATTTCACAAATAATATTTAAAACATTTGTGATTTATCATGATATCTTAAAATTCATTATGTTTTAAAAACAAATCCCATATGCATGTAGAGACAAGTTTTATAAAAAATTATTCTGTGAAATTAACCTAAGTAATTTGATGAGTTAAGAATCGAAATTCAACGCATAATTTGATGAATTTAAAAATTCCTTACATACATGAAAATAATATAGAATTGAATGATGTAAAATGTAAAAATTCTTTAAAATTGTAAAGGAATAAAAGTAATATAGTTTTTGTTAACGTAAATTTGAAAAGTGGAATAAATTGAAGAGTAAGTCTTCTTATTCCCTTTGTCAACTGTAGGTTATCCAACTCAAGTCACATTCATCATCCATTTTGCTTAGTTAATCAGCTTTGAAAGCCTGAAAGTGTTGAATTTGTCCTAAAATAAACAAACCTTTTAAATATATAAATATATATATGTTTTTTATATATAAAAAAAACTGTCACGAAATGTTAAGGGAGAGTAGATTTGACATAAAATGTCTGACCCTTTAGCCCGAATTTAATAAAATATTATCACAATATCTAGTATGTTAAAATATGAACCGTTATTTTAGTTTTATACTGGTTCTTCTTACATAGAGTGATTCTGAATCTATTCAACGAACTTGATGATAAAGAACATTTGATATTATTTTGGAGATTTTATATTTTAATATTTATGTTTATAAAGTATGTGTTGTTGATGATTAATTTTAAAAAAATATTAACTTATAACCAATTTATACTATTAAAAATGATAATTTTAAGTATATATACATGTAATTAAACAACTAGGTTTTAGTGGTAAAAAAATTGTTATCCCTAGAAGCCTTGAGTTCGAGCAGATGCGTCTAGAGGGTGTGTACAATATCAATTAATTAAGAAAATTCTGAACACATGTTATCTTGTAATCACTAAGACTATTAAAAAAATCAAAATCAGATTTTTTTAAAATATTTATATTTAAAAAAATCTTTATCAATTAGACATAAATACTTAAATACATGACCTCTAGGAAAACAATCCCTAACTATTGAGGCTACATAATGGGTTCGAAGAAAAGTACAATTGTACTCAAAACTTTTTAAAAACAATATTTTTATTTTACGTCAGATTGCAAAAATTCAAACTCGAAAAGGAAGAGGGGAATTAGCAATTAGCTGACTTATTGGGTTCCCGGTTTCCATGTAGCTTGCAATTTGCGTATTCGTTACCTTTGACTTTGATTATTTCCTTAGTTTAGAGTATAAGATTGGACAACATGATTACACCACTTCTTCTCCATTTACTTTTCTGCAACACCATCATCCACCATCCATATTTTTGTCTCTGAATATATTTTATGGCTTTTGCTTGATCTATTGCTTTGCTTTTAATCTATGGAGAACATAGATTGTCCCCCAGATTTCAGATGCCCCATCTCCAGGGAAATCATGAAGGATCCGGTCACCATCGTCACCGGAGTTTCGTACGAACGCAAGCACATTGAAAAATGGTTCAACGTCTACAAAAAGAAAACCTGTCCAGCCACCATGCAACCCCTCGACAATTTCGATATGATCCCAAATCACACACTCAAGCGTCTCATCCTTGCATGGCAGGAAACAGTTGTAGCATCTCCGTCGTCGTCTTCTTCTCCGGCACAGTCGTCTATCGAGCACGGTGAGATGGTTTCCCTCTTCAACGCCCTCGATTCTTCTCCTTTTAAAGTAACTTGTTTAAAGAAAATTCGGGAGATAGTCCAACTGGGAGATGATACGAGGTCTGAGTTCATTCGATCCGGTGGTGTCGAGGCTGTTGTTCGAATGCTCGTTAGTCAGACCACCGTCGAAAACTGCGATCTCGTTAGCTTTCAATCCTGCGAGGAAGCTCTAGGTATCTTACATCTGCTACCGTTATCGAAGGAAGACAAAGCATTTCAAATGCTGTCGAAATCCGAACCGATGAAATCGGTAGCAACCGTGCTTCAACGTGGGAGTTCCGAAGCCAGGTTTCATGCCATAATCATATTTAGAAAGATAGCTAAAGCAGGTTTCGATTGGAACCCGTTAGTTGAAGATCGAGGTGTAGACCTATTTAAGTCCTTGTTAGAACTGGTCTGCGATGAGATATGCAGCAAGGCAAGTTCATATGCTCTTGAACTTCTATTTGAAATACTAGCATCGTCGAAGAAAAGCCGATCGAAGGCCATCGAAGCCGGTGCAGTCTGCGTCCTCATTGAGCTCTTACCGGACTCGAACCGGTCCAAATGCGAGAAAATGTTGCTCTTGATGAAGTTGTTATGTGAATGTCCGGAGGGACGGACGGCATTAGTGGATCACGGTTTAGGAATTGCCGTTGTTTCGAAAATTCTGTTGCAAGTTTCGTATACAGCAACTAAACTTGGGGTGAAGATTTTATGTTTGGTGGCCAATTTTCAGCCGACGGAATGGTTTTTGGAGGAAATGCTTATGTGCGGAGCAGTGAAGAAGCTGGTGACATTGTTGCATCTGGAGGGATTGTCTTCGACCAAGAGAAGGGTGCTGGACATGTTGAAGATGCACGGTAATGCCTGGAGGCGTCATCGGTGTTTCCCTTGTGAATTGAAAGATTATTTGGGCTAAATGAATCGCTCGATCTGGGATTTGTTCATGGAACACATTTTATTTACAGTCTGTTTGAATCTGTATTTTTTTTCTTCTTTATCTATTATTATACTTTTTCAAAGGATTTGAAATGATTAAATTGCAGTTTTGGATATTTCTACTTTGTAAACAACAATTGATCTTACTAATTAATCTGAGATGCAGGCCTTTTGCTTCACATTTTTGGGCGAAAACTGAGAAGCAAAGCCGTGAATGTTTTAATCACATTGCTCCCTCGACTTTTAAACAATGAATTTTTCATTTTCTCTCTCCATCTTACTATTATTAGTAATTACTACATAGTTTTTAATGCTTCACACCTCCTTCACAACGTTAATGACTATACTGCTCCAAATAATTTTAAAAAACGGTGATAATATGATGTATTTTTAAATTATTAAATAAAATTAAAAGTAGAAAAATATTCCATTTTTAGTTATGTCATTTTGATAGAATAATTTACTTAAAAGATTAAGAGATAAAAAGTATTTTCCATTTTCTTAAAAAAAAAATCGTATTTTCTTTTATCAAGAGAAGATAAGAAATATTCAACTTTCTTTTCTTTTTGTTCTCTAGTTTTAATACATTATTCCTAACACAGGGTTAGTAGTGTGAGATATTTGACAAATTATCCTCATATTTGGATGACTTTGGTTCATTATACTTAAATTAGTATAAATAATAATAATAACTAATGAATTAAATTCTCTATTACATCCCATTTGAAATACTATTATTGGTAAAATCTAATTATAACAATTTACCATTTCTTTTTATCATTTTGATCAGCCACAAATATTAAAATGTTTTATAAACTTCGACCTTTACATAATAAACGAAAAAATAATAACTTCATAAAACGTGTTTTTTTAAGAGATTGTCACTTTTTTATTAATGAAATAATATAACATGTCTGATAATCTGTTAAACAATCTATTTAGTAAGGCAGAGAATCTTTATTTATTATTTTTTAATGTAAATATATATTTAAGATTGTAATATATTATTTAACAAATTTAAAAACATAAATATTATATTTTGAAATAGGATTACGTAAATCCTGTGAACAAGTCCTATAACGGAGGGAGAGCAACATTGGCAGTGGCACTCCATGATCGTTTACCTAAAGAAGAAAGAAAATGATCCGCCACCCTCCACCGCCCCAAACGCCGACATTGCTTATGAAAGATGACGCCAATTGGTGCATTGGTGGATGAGGGTTGTCAATAATCCACGTTAAAAAAAGAAGAAGAAGAAAATTGGGTCAGCAGCATACACCGCTGTAATATGATGGTGAAGTGTGAAGTGTGAAGGGTGAAGGGTGAAGGGTGACCCCTATATGTTTATTTTGGTTAAACCAATCACTGAGTTTGGTCATCTTCTGAATTCCTCAAGTTCAATGGGGTAAGCTTGTTGCGTTTCACAATGCCACTAAGCGTTACTTATCTAAAGATTAATAATTTTTTAATAGATATTAAATTATATTCCTCTCAAATTTATCTAAAATAATAACAGTTTTGAGCCTCATAAAACGGGAAATTATTTATAAAATTTTGTAATTAAAATTAACATACTTATTTTGTTTTCATAAAGTATTATATGTATATAAATTATTCTAATCTCTCAATCACATTTTTTTTAAATAAATATTAATATTATATATAAATTTTAATTTAATTCAATTATACATAATAAATAGATATGAAACTAATAAGAATCTGGGTCTTAAAATTTTTAAAGTTGCATTTTAACGAATATATTAAATAGGTAAATAGAACAAATTGTGTTTGGCCCCAAAGCTTTGTAATTTGATTGTTTCATTTTCTCATTTATACGTTGATTTATCTTCTTTTTATAGAATCTATAAATTTGGTAACATATTTAGTTCAAATATCATTAGTTTTATTAGTTTAACATTCTTTTTAATTGTACCCTTAATATTATTATGCTATGCCAAAAAAATGTTGACTATCCAAAAATAAATTATTTAAAATAAATAAAATGTGAGATTTATCCAACAGCGTTTGGTGAGTAGGATCGATAGAAGACGAATGAATTCATTAAACTCGTTCTTCCCTTCCCTTTTTCCTTGTAATAAAATTATATGACACAAGTGTGGTTTTTTTTTTATTATTCAAATCAATAAAATTCGGTTCTATTTTTCCTATGCCGACAACAACTTATTACCGATGCTGGGAGTAGTTTAGCTACAAAACTATGCTTATCATTAAACTCAACATTATATTTTCAAGTGTCATCAACAACCTCCGATTTTGATGGCTCCAACTGTCAAAAACCAAAACAGATTATTATTAGTTTGATCTAAGAAATAAATGAAGACTTGCTGGTGAATCCTTCCCGTGTTTGAATTGTAGCAGAGATTCTCCTGGTATTGTATGGAGTTTGATTGACACGAAATAACACAGTCAAAGGCACAAACCTGCTGGTCAATGGATAAAAAAAGGAAGCATGGAATGGAAGAAATATAATAGCACTTGAAAGTTATGTAACAAAAAATTAAACCCTAAAACTAACACAAATGACGAATCATAAAACAAAAAACAAACCCTAGTTTCAGAAAATAGTTTCGCTTTAGACTTCAGCCTCTAAAGTTAACTCTAAAAAGAAAGACGACCATATCACGAATAAAATGGAAGTCTTAAATAAAAGAATAGGAAAAATAGATGAAAACTCAAGTGGGTTTTTAGTGCAACGTATTATGGTTCAGAGGGTTGAGACAGTGTTGCCGGAAAATGGGCTCTCGTTGTTAGAGATCGCCGGAGATCAGGCAGGCCGTTCTGATCACTCATTTGCATAAGGTTTTCTTAGAGTGAGAAAAGAAGATTACTACGATTCTGAATGGAACGAGTCAAATATTCGTCAGAGGGGTTTTTGTACCTTCTCTTGGAAGACTGGATCCGAGTCTACCGCCACCTTCATCTCTCTCTCTCTCTCTCTCTCTCTCTCTCTCTCTCTCTCTCTCTCTCACGTGTAACGTGTAATGGAATTATAGAGATTAAACGGAATTATAGAGCCAACCAAATGTTGAAACATATCCTAGCATTGCACGTGGATGGATCTTGCAATCTGCCACTTGACCCACCATGTTCTCGGATGTCTTTTGTACATTACCATAATACTTACACTCAAATTATTTAAATTTATTTTTAAAAAATTAGTTTCATCATTAATGATTTGAGTTCGATGAATCAAATTAGAGCAATTTTGCTTTACGTGTAACTTAACAGGATTTCATCCATATAAGAAAGCAGAATTACATCAAGTAACCCTCAAGAAGCAGCCTTCAAATGGCCAATGCGTGATTGCAGCACCAGTTAACGGGTAAAGGGAATCTGGTGTCCAATTCCAGTGATCTATAATAATTCATTTCAATACAATTTTGCTATTTTTAAGGGATAATGTCATTATCAACCACTCGTAGAATTTATTAAATTAATCGAAGTTGGAATGAAAAGATTTTGCCGATTGAATCATCAATTACTACAACTTTAAACGTGGCCTAAACGAAACTATAGGTTATATGAATACTATTTGGTATCTTTGCCTTCGGATGGTTAAACCATTCTTCTATTTAGCATTACCCAAAGCAGACAGCTGGCTCATTAGGGTCTCTTAATTATATATATCATTAGAGTAAAAATGAATGTTTAAGACTACCAATAAAAAATGAAAAAGTTACAGAAAATAAAATATCTTCAATTTAAAAAATTTAATCTCAATTATTAAATTCCAATAATTGAGCGATAAAAAAAACTTCTACGACCATAACTCATATATATATATATAACAAAATTGATTAAAATTACATACGACAGTCTGACAGAATCCAACAATATAAATGTGAAGTTTCCTGCTTGTTGCAGGGCCTATAGGTTATGCCGGTTGTTGACAGCTGAAGTAAAACACCAAACTGAAATTTTGAGCTTCTAAGGAGAAGTGTTGTGGAAGCCATTAACTTCATAGTTCAGCATTGGTGTCGAAGCTGTTTCCATGAAATTTAGCAATTAGAAACTTGATCAACTCACTAAAATAAAATACCATGGATACAACGGGATAAAGCATAACTACCTTACCAGTGCTTAATCTTCATTAAACTTGATCTTCTTTGGAGCAGGCTGAATGCTACCCACCTGCAAAATGTCAACCACCACATCTAAGCAACACAATTCCGGATAATCTCGTAATCAAAGAAAAACAGGATTGGAGAAAATCACATATGCAAATATATTTACAGACTATGAAGCTATATCTCAATTTACAGTCAAACTACACCCATGGTTGTACTCGAAGCTGAAAAAGAGGAAGGACCATGTTAAAATGCCCCTTCAACTTAAAAACATCTTAATGGAAAGGAAGATTGCATTCTCTATGTTCATAAGTAAATCATCCTTCCTTCCAAAAGGGGACAGAAGGAGCATACGAAGCTGAAGTAGCATTATTGTTTATTGTCAATTTTCATATTCCATGTCAGTTTTCACATTCAATGTTCAAGTCGAGAACCGATCCACATGTGATGAAAGCTATGGTTAAACTCTTAGTGCACAAAGAAAAAAACCCTAAGCAAGTGTTGTAATACACAATGTTCATTCAACTTTACCCCATGCGTTCCTAAAGATTGACAATTTTCAGTGATACGGATTAAAGCAAGGAAAAGACTGAAGAGGCAGATTCTTGCAATTTCTGGGCATTCATAATCAATGCCAGCAGCTTCTATCCTCTTTCTACGCCTCACAACTTGTTTTAGGATCTTCTCCACCAACTTTTTATGCTCTTCCAACGTTCTTACCTGCATAGCAAAACAGAAGAAATTTTTAAAAAATGGAATCAACAAATCAACTAGTCATTTACACAAAAAGATGCCAGACAACTTTCCTAATCTGATTATTACCTTATTATGCTGTTGTCGTTCAATCTGCACATAATCCACTGGCTTGTATTTATAATTGAAACCTCTCCATCTATATATAAAAGAATACAGATTAATCAATCACCAACTTATCAGATAAATGCAAGGAAAATGGTTGTGCACCTCCACAAAGTATTTTAACAAACTACTGAAAATCTTCTGCTTGGCCACCAAGGGAGAGTAATAATGGTCAGCATAAACAAGCTACCTTCAAATCATTACTTAGTTTGTTGGGCCAAAACATATAAATTTAAATTAAAAAATACAAGTTACATACACATTATTAGTCAGAATCAGCAGGGGGATACATGCTACCCACGACATTATTACTCACCCAAAATGTGTATGTTAGCTAACAAGCAGACATTAGAAACTCTTCACTCAACTAGCTTATCCCACTTGGACTCCTTATCCTCTTAAAGTATTAAAATATCATCCCATCACTCCAACCTCAAGCGAAGATGTAACAAGGTTTAAAGGTCACCGCTTCCTAGATACAAAATCTGGTTAGTAGTCTAGTACAGTGGCACACAAGGTCTTATTGCATCATAAATTTGGGGATAATATACAGTAAATAAAGCACAACTAAATCATTTCAAGAAAAAGCAGAAGAAATTTCCTAACAAAACATGCATGAACGAGAAATGTAAGTTACTGAAAAATTACTCATTGCTTACAATTTTGGATGAACATGCTCAGTAGGGATAATATGGACTTGCAAAAGATGCTCAAACAACAGATAATTATGCATATAATCAGCTACAACTTCAGCCACCTACAGCCAACATGAATTATTGTCAAAATAACAATAATCACGATAAGCATAATTCATTAGACATCAAATAACAAACACTGTCTCCAACCTGCGGATTCTCGAATTCGATGAAACCAAAGTGCTTTGATTTTCCTGTCTGTTAAGCAAAAATGAAAAAATGGCAGAAGAAAGTGATTTCTTAGTAACTATATTAGTTAAAATGTAAGTGAACTAAAAAAGCTTGAGAGTGCAACATTATAACCAGCAGATATCACACTCAACCAAATTACAAAGAAATCCATAATTTTCAATCGAGAAATTTCAAAATCAAAGAAGCAGCAACTGTAACAAGCGGATGTCATTAAAAGAACAAACACTGAAACACATGTAGGAATTTAACACCAAACAAAATCTAAGACACTCATTCTAAAGCATTTTTCCAAAATCAAACTAGAATGCTAGTACCTACAAATAAAAGAAAACCATGCAGTCTATAAGTGCAAATATGCTAGCAAAAACAGAAATATAAACGAATGCACATAATAGTGAATCTGACGGAATTGCTTAAAACCTTTTTATTTCTTGCAATCCTCAAACTCTTAATAGCACCGAACTGCTTAAAATAGGCTGCAAGAACATACCCAGTTAGAAAAAAATTAAAAAAACAAACAAATATCCACTCCTTTGATACAAAATTCATTTACCTTCCATTTCTTTCTCATAAAAACCATGTGGTATTCGACCAATATATAAGACTAGCTTTATTTTGTTGGGGTTTGGTTTCTGGAAGCTCAAGCAATTGATCTCCTTCCAATGGCTTCATGCACAGATATATATGGAGCATTCAAAACCAGTTTAGGGTTACAAAAACAAGAAATAAAATAAAAACAAAATTAAGAAAAAAGATGAAAATATAATTGTAGCAGAGAAACATACCAGGAAATCTGCAGATGCAGTTTTGGAATCAGAGATTGAAAACTGAGAAGAAGCCTTCTTTAAGGCTTTCCTGGATGCTTTCCTCGCCTTCGCCCCCATCTACTCAGAACCCTTCAGAGGCTGCTGTATTTGGAAGACGAAAGCTTAATACTAAAACCCTGCCACTGGTTATAGCAGTAAGGGAAAATATGTGTGTGTATATAATTCAGGCCATGTTTCATGGGTTGAGTATTTAAGGTTCAAGCCCATTACGATTATTTGGCCTTAATTTATAGGAGGCAAATAGGCATATACACAGATCCAATTGTCTTCACGATTAGGACTATTTTCATCCAATTTTTACGCATAATAGCAATTAATTTTATTAATAAATAAAAATTTAATTTTAGTTTTAAAAGTTATAAAAATAAAAATAATTAAATTAATCAATTATTTTTATTACAACCATCAAATAGCTCGAATTAATCACTCAATAAAGAGTTAAAATTCAATTATTTACTACTTTATTTGTTTATATTATGTCAGATTATATCACGAAATTTACTAAAATAATCAGCAATGAATACTTTATGTATAAAATTAAGATCAAAATATAACATCGAAAGGTCTTCTTTATAATATAAAGATGGGGAATTCAGAAAAAATGTTTCACGAAGAGAAAAAGGTGAAATTCATCATCAAGATCATATACCCGGAAGCCATCACTTGGTATTTTTCATTTTCTTTTGTTTTAAGATGTTCATTTTTGTTTCTTTAATCGTTACTATTTCTTTTAAAGAGAAACCCGTATGTCTTCTTCTGGCCGCCTCTTGTTGAGTTTTATATTCTGGAATTTATATTTCATGCGCTTTTAATTCGGTAATTTAAAAAAAAAAAAAACCTTTGATCCTGAAGACTTCATGCAAACTAATTAAGTTCAAGAGCAGAGCTGCTAAAACTTTTAAGATTTATGTTTCTTTTTCATGGGTTATAATGATTAGTGTAGTAAAGTTGCAACATTTTCCCTTTGTGTTCTTTTTTTTTTCATGCATTTTTCTGCTTTTTTTGTTTAATCAAGAATCTGTTTTGAGGGAATGTTTATGGGGGGCTTGGGGGTGAGGCTCAAATTGAAGCACATCTGAAGGAATAGTTTGTTGTCTATTACTGATAGTTATGCTTATGAAATATATATATATAACCCCTTGACTGTTGCTCTGTTCATAGAGATCAGTGGAGGATCTCTTAGTAAATACTAAATCGGGATGTTCCTTTTCCTTGAGTATTTAGGAACTTGCTTATGTTTTAACCTTTTGTTGCATTTGGCAACAGCTGAGTGCCAAATGCATGAATTGGTATGGAAACCCACTCTGGCATTGATATTGTTATTTTGAGATCAAGACATGAGAATTTTTCCATATGAGCAATAAATTTCCTGAAAGAGTATGTGAAATTATTCCAGCAGCAGCACCCAATACGCTTGGATCCATCTTCTGACTATTGTGTGCATGTCATTGAGGCCAAATTTGCTCAGCTTTTTCTTGTGTACTCGATTTTGGTTGTCGTTTACTAGGTTTTTCCATAAATAGCTTATCGCTGTCTAGTTTTTTGTTTGTGTTTCTTTTCTGGAAATGATTGAATCGGTTTGTGTTTCATTCAGTACGAAATGCTCATCATTATCATCTCATTTACTTTGAGTCATCGATTAATTTGACATTCCTTAATCATGCATCCCAGCTACCTGGCAGCCTATTGTTCCTTCATGGGAGAAGAAGTTTTGCACTCTGGTAGGCTCTGTTCTGTGGCGGAAGCTTATTGAAACCAAGAGATTTATGTATCTTTATGACAACGTAGTCCAGTGGAATGACTCGGCTGGTGAGGAGGCATTCCGTAATGCTAAGAACCGGTTTTGGGCTGAGATTAATGGCCTTCCTTGTGACATAATACTCCCTGATCCAGATAGCTACACTGATAAAATCGATTGGGACTCTGAAATTGATTCGGAGTTGCTTATGGACTTGGAGAGAGAGCACAAGGTCTCTAACGAGAAGGATAAAAGTGAGAATGTTGTGATTCTCGGTAATTCTCTTCTTTTGAATCAATCCTTTGACTGTTGTGTTGGGGGAATGCTGAAGAGGGTGCAGTGAAGGAAAATAACATGTCTTCGAATTGGAAGACCAAAGACTACGAAAATTCTTGGGAGCACAATAACGGCAACGCAAAAGATACTGGATATGAGAATTGTTGGAATAACTCCTGGGAATGGAACCAAAGGGAGAACAACTATAATGTTTGGAACAATAACAAACCCAGCTATGCGGATTATAGAAGAAGCGGAGATCGGAGAACACGGGATGTTACCAGAAGAAAGAGAGAAGGTGCCGATCAGTACATGTCAAGGTATAAAACCACGAGATTTAACGGCTGATATTATTTTATTTGTTATGTTTCGGAGTGTATGGTACAAAAATAGGACCACAACAGCTTCTCAGAGCCACCTATTATGTTCGGTTTATGTTGCAGTTTTGTAGTTTGCTTCTTTAGGTCTGTCTGAGGTTTTGAATATTATTTGTAGTCTTTTGAGAGTGATTTTTTCCTGATATGCTTGTTAATGCAAACTTATTGATATATATATATATATATATATATATATATATATATATATATCATTGGCATTCTCTTGCTTTCATCCTGACCAGAACGGGGTTTGTTTTCGGTTCCGTAAGGGCTTTAAATGTATTCAAACCTGAATGAGCTTCTTAGTTTCATGGGGCTGTTTGAGATTTAAAATGGAAGTTTGTTCCACCTGAATCATGGTTTAGGCATTTTATTTTCTAATGTTTTTATTGTCAATGCAGTGCTTTCCCCATTCACTTTCTTAGAACAAGTATAACGTGGGAAGCTGCTAAGGTGTAGATTTTTGTAGTGATTTAATTTCAGATTTCTAACCAAACCCAACAACCAAGGCAAGGATTCTTATATGGTAATCTGAGATCTTAAACCAATATTGTGAAAATTGGTCCAAACAGGCAAATGGACATCATAATTTGATACAAAAAGACAGCTATGCCATCCGCCGGACTGTTAAGTGTCTAGAAGAGTTGTAGGGAGTACAAGCATGCGATGTGAGTTTAGAATGTAAAATTTGATTGTCTAGTGTTGATGTAAGCTGCAATAAAGGGTTCAATATTTCCATCCAGAACAGAATTTAGGTCGGGCAATTCAAGGCCGGTTTTTACATCTCGCACTAACTTGCCGGGGTGAAACATGTACCTTCGGGTCTCCTTTTGCCAGATGTCAACAGAGGCGCCCCCCTTGATGCTACTTACACTGGAGACTCCTTGCTCGTTTGTTACCACAAGAAGTTTGGCCTTTAACCTATTGAGGGCTTTGATTTGATTAGCAAAGTAGCTCCTCTCACCTGCGCATAAAAGATGATTTTGAGGAACAATGCTGGAGCAAAAAGGACGAGTAAATGCTTGAAAAAGAGTGAATAAACCCAGAAGCATTCAAATTGCCAGAATCATAATACTTAGTACCGAAATCAAGCAAAAAGCCATTCCTCTTTCAATGATCACTGTTTTTATATCTTTTCATTTCATGGTCAAAAGCAACTATCAATGACACAGCTCTAAATGAGATTTTCTAGGGAAGTAATGAGATATATTAGTTTCGTTTTGCTGGAATTTAAGGCGAGGGTAATGAAACACGAGTTGAACCGAAACAAAGTATGGATAATGACTTCCGAATTCTGAGAGGAAAATAAGCACCTGAAGATTGAAAAGTTAAAGCAGTAGGGATATGCTGAACACAGACTGTATATCCCCTTCGGCCATGTTTTTCTCCAGCCGACAAAGTGGACGAAAGAATCAAATCATCATCACCGATTTGGAGGTCAGGAGTTGTTCCAAGGAATAGAGGGACGACATCAACACCTACTGAGCTAACCTGCAAGGTATTCGCAAGATGAGGGGGAACAATATTCAGATGACCTGAATCGTAGGTCACAGATCAGGAAGGCACAAATAAACTTACCTCATTGTGAACGGAACCGTTTTGCGAACTTCTTATCATGCAATGGATGCCTCTCTCTCCTGAAAGAAAACCATAAGCATAATCGAATTCAAACTCGATAGTTGCTGACTTGATACCACCACCATTCGTAGAAAGGTTCTTCTCAACCACTCTACCCCTATACCCTTGCTTTCCCCCCCACTTGATATACATGCCAAGAAGTTGTTCAGCCCACTCCTGAATATGAATATTATCTTTTAAGACAGATTGCAGTCCAAGAATCAACAAAACAAGTATATTTTTATGCACTAAAATTTTCTGTTCATGTACCCAACTTGACAATTAAAGCATTTGCACATAATAATGAAGAGTTGGAGTCGAACCTCGGATTTGTTGCCTTCGGAGCCAGCTTTAATAATGACACATGCCCCTTCCATCTCATATGGACCTCTAAGGAGCTTAGATACCTCATATTTATCTAACAAATCATTAATAGCCAAAGATGCATCATATGCCTGCTCAAAGAGACTGTAATTGACTGCATCTATTTCAGCCAATTGCGCAATCAGCTTGGCTTCTTCAGCCTGCAGAAATAAGTAGAGACTGTTCTGTAACTTTCTGAAAACCTTCAGTTATCGAGCGAAACCTAGCCGACTATGACCAGACGAGTATGTTTTAGATGCTAACAAAATCAGACAAAGTCCTATCTGATGTTTATGTGAAGTTTTAAGAGTAGAACTCCTAGTCTCTGCTGCACATCACCTTGTACTTCAGATCTTTGAGAGCGTCAACCACTTTGACACTATCAGCCAACTTGACAAGGATTTCGTTGGATTTAGCCGGGTCATTCCATAGATCGTAATCGCGTACCATCTCTTCTTGCTTTATTCTCCTTGACTCTTCAAGTTCCAAAGCAGTCGGTGCCAACATCTCAGCTCGGAGAATGACATCTTCAATCTTCTTTTTCAATGAAAATAGACCTAATGTAAGTAGTGAAAGGACGTTAACTCGGAACATAATTTTTTTTTTATCAAAACGACACTCTTCCAATGACTAGCAATTTCCTTCTAACTGAAGGAGACCATAAATGATCGGTAATAACCAACTCCTTTCAGTGTTCAAAAGCATAGGGGACGTTGCATAAACATAAGAAAGAAAACAAAGCAACACGCAATCATTCTGGGAATGTGAAAGTACAGTAAGGCGTCGATTTGGTCACTAAGAAGGTAAATTCCCCCAAAAATGAAAGAACAATAAATAGAAGAAAAAAAAGCAAAGTACTGAAACAGACCGAGTTGCTTGTAGGCCTTGTTCTTGTCATCGATGGAATGAGAAGCACGAATGGTGAAGTGCAAAAACTGAATAGTTTTCGACCTTTTATTTGTTGAGGAAGGATATTTCCATGGAGTAGGTGTAGGGCTTCTTCGAAACACAGCTTCTGCCGCCATTTCGATAAGCAGACAGATTCGGCCAAGTAAAGAAGAGATGCGGTCTCGGCAAAGACAAACATATATATTAAGCTAACAAGATACAGTATTGTTGGTTGGAAGCCCAAGGCCGCGCGTTGCCTTATCATTTCTGAGTTGCATAGCATGCCACGTTAGCCCTTATATTTTCTCACCTTTCTTTTAGGCATAATGATTTTAGAGTTAATTTCACAAAAAGTCCCCAAACTATGATACTCATTCAAAATTAGTCCTTATACCTTTAAATATTCCATCTTCATCTCCAAATTATTCTTTCATTCTAAATTAATCTCTAAACTTTGAAATATTCTAATTTCATTCTCAATCTATGACTATCATTCTAAAGTGATCCCAAACTTTTGAATATTTCAATTTTATCCTTAAATTATCGGTATGTACTAATCATATCCATTATTAATAAAATTGTTAAAAAATTGTTAACTGCATTGTAAAAATTAATGTGTAGGTATATTTTACAGCCCAAACCCCTAGGATAAGTGGCATGTACTATCCGAACATCTGATACTAAGTATGTAAACTTGAGAATTAATTTAACCTCCACCTATGTATATATTTGGGGTATGTGACCTATTAGTTATGGTTATGGTTATGGTTATGCTTGAGTTTATGTTTATACGTGTGCCTATTATAATGCTTGAGTGTATGTTTGGATTACATATTACTAAAAGGGGTAAGATAGTTGTTTAACAAAATGAAGATGTTTGAAAGCTTGAAATTGATTGTATTGATGTTCTTATCAGTTAGAGCATATTGGTGCATGATCTTTACCTTACTTGAAATCTGTTTGTTGCTCAAACTTTTAGGAACTATTTTTCTAGAATATAGTTCAATTTAGGGCGAATTAGTCTCGGAACAGCTAAAAAACAGCTTGCTGTTGTGGACTTATGGTTCACAGTTTCGACTGAAATGACATAAAAATACATATTCTGAATTTTCTTAAGCTATTGATAACACGAGCACACCCTCCAGACGCCGTTATTCAAACTCATGACCTCTAAAAAGATCAACATTCTCTTTTACTAATGAAATCACTTAACGGGTTCTTACTACTAATATTTATAAAGTACATTCTTCCCAGTTCTTGTGCGTCTAAACTGAATGGTACGCTTAATTAGGGTATGCTCATGCTAATATGTCGAAATCGATTCTCTCTGTCTTTTCAAATCGGATAAGGATTGTAGATGGGCAAACTTTTGAATATGCATAAAAAGATAATAATACTTCAAAATTTTATATGATTCAAAATGTCAATGGGTTTAAATATATATCAAGAACAAAAATACTTTAAAATTAAATATTTTAATTTAACATGAGGGTATTTTCGTAATTCACTTTTAATAATTAATTTAAAGTTTAAACTTCTATATATAGATGATAAATAAAGATAGCATAAACGAAACACAATGACTTCTATTTTATTTTCAGTCGAACATTGTAATTTCCTGTTTTAAAAAATATAAGAAAGGAAGCAAATACTTACAGCTTTTAGATGAACGATAGAGGAAACGATTATAAAAGGATGAAATTGAAAAGTTAACTTTCTGAATAATAATTTGAACAATAAGTTGTGAAGTACAAAATATGAATTACTTGAATGATAGAAACTTTACCAGTTAGTCAACAACAAGCTTCCTATCTATGCTGGAGAAAGTCTGGTAAAATGCCTTGAAATGTTTGTAAGCAATTTCTATATCTTCCTTCCCACATACTTCTCTCACACTGCAAAAGGTCCAAATCAAGAGTAGAAAAAAATCACTAAGATCTGCAGGAAAATGAGGTAAAAACAGAGAACGGAGCATTGGCAAAATAGGTTATCCATTTTAGAACTACCCTGAACCAGCTCCACTGACATAGGTTCGGTAACATAGTGCAATCAATATTACCTGTGCATAGAAAGCTGAGCGATGCCGCAATCAACAGTACGGATACCAACCCCAGAAGCAAGTATGGGACCAATGGTGGATCCACATCCCATATCATTTCTTACCACAAATTCCTACAAAGAAAACATAAAATGTATTCACAACTGTCTCAAAAATAATATGTATGTATGTATGTATGTGTTTGTGCATTATATAATAGAAGAATGTGAACATATGGCTGTCTAATATTTTGGTGTCAGTGCTTCAACCAAGATAATGTTACTAAATAGATGAATCATATGGTTAGATGATAATGAACAGGGAGCCAAACTAAAACTTCTGCAACGGGACGCCCAAATAATGATGCTATACTATAACTATCATATCTCTAATGACCAAAACAATTTAGGTCTACACGTAAAACGTGTGATAATCTTCTAAAATCCATTTACTTATCAGTGACAACATTTCTCCAAATATCACCTCCTCTACTTGAATCATCTCCCCTTCTTTCTTCCAAAAAGCAACCAACAGGCAAAAGCAGGAGGCATCTTAATGCTTGTTTGTGAGCCATGTGACATTGTGTTTCTAAACCAATATTCTGATAAGATATCAAGAAGTATAATGAATCTGAGGTGTGATTTGTTTATAAAGTGAATGAGGGTATTACTCAGAAATGTTGAGCTCTCTCTCTCTCACGCACACAAACAAAATCTTAATTTTCAAATTAGACAAAAATTGTAATGTATTCAAGCAACACTGTGAATAATTGTACATGCATGAAATACTTTGAGTGTGATCATACTATTTTGATTTTAAAAATGAATCTATGCCGCAAAACCAATGCAATTGATCCCCATGGCATAGAAAAAGGAACCTCAAGAAAGAAATTATATCTCTACAAAAATTTTCATACAGAAAGCAGCAAGTGAACTGATTCAATTGTAAGTCCTTGACTATAATATGGAAACCGGGTCACCTGAGTAGGAAGATTATGAAGTTTTGCAACTTCTTTGAAGAGAAAAGATGTTACGCCACTGGTAGCATAAGGGTTCATTGAGACAACAGATGGTAATTGCAAATATGTGAAACATGCCACCAGAATGCAAACACAACCAGAGATTTGAAAGTTCATGTTCTACCAATCAAAAGTCTTACATCAATCCATGAACGTGTATTAAGATTAAATATTTTCCATATTTGCATATGTTACTTAATCTCAGATTACACGTGTCTTCTAGATATTTTTAACACAAGTATGGCTCTTGTTATTCTTCTTAGGATACAGGCTGGGATTAGAAAGCCGCAAGAATTAAAATGGTAAGGCAACCCAGAAACAACCCACTTGAGTGACTGGTCCTTTATTCAACCGGATTAATAGGGTTTAAACTGGATGCAGAAATATTACATTTTAATATAATTTGTTGTTAAAATATAAATAGAACATAGGTGAAAGTTCTGATTCCCAACAATAACAAAACAACAAAAACAATAATTTTGGTCCACAACAAAACCGAATGACCTGAAACTACATCATTTTGTTCTAAACTGGTTGAATGCAAGTTCCACTGATTCCCAACTCAACCAGTTTGATCAGCTGCCTATTCCAGTTTCCAAAACAGTGTTAATTTATAAGCTGTGACCAGGTGTCTTTGGAGTTTGGATCAAAACAATAATTTCCATGTTAACAGGATTGATCCCCCTTGATAAGCTCTAGTTTCACTCGAGCTCAGTTGTTATGCCTAATTTGTTTTTCCTATGCTTCTTGCTTTTTGAACTTCTCAAATGGCTGGAGCTCGAATTCATTTGTTATGTAGCCTAGACTCAGATGCCTATGCCTTAATCCTTTCTTATTCCGTTAGACTCAGTTGCTCAATTCTTTTGGTTGATGGCAACCCCTGGATGGAATTCCATCCAAGTATGTCTTTGAGTACAAATGCACTAAGTTTTTTCTTCAAAACTTTTCCTCCGATTAGAAGAGCTATAATCCCCATCTTCATTCCAAATTGAAGGAGTCAAACATGAGTCTTACGGAGAAATTAAGAAATATAGTATCATAGGTGATAGAATTTCTCTTGGGGACAGTGAGACGGAGTCTCGAAGACATACTATTCTACATATTTGACATGCAAAGGTTAAGACCTTTCTGTCATCCTTCTCAAAAGAGAATAAAAAAGACCTAGATTCTAAAAAGGTACTATTTTTTCTTTTTAAGATGATGAATAAGTATTCTTAATAAGCAATAAAAGCATTAACAAAATTCTGAACAGAAGCATTGCAAAGAGTTCAATTATGCAGTTAAAAGCTTCTAGTTGATACATACCAAGAAAAGACTGGCGAATTACACGGTCAAAGGCACTTTCACCAGCATAACTATTGGCTAATGAACCAACAATGCGTCTCATTGCCTGAAACATAGTTGGTGCCCCTGCTCCTTGATATGAATCCGAACCTACCTGTCCAACAGAAGTAAGAATTCTGTAATTGTATAATTCTAGGAGGAAGATGAGTATTAAAAGACTCAATATTTACAAGAAGAATAATACAGAAACATGCCTACTTGAGAACAGAAACATCTTATTATAGCAATTTACTTTTGGGAAAAAAAACTTTGATTCTAAAAGGTTTGAAAGTAATTAATAGTTATATAAACTTCTACCAGATAAAATTAGCTTTTAAAGTATTTGACCAGAAACTCTCTCAGGTAACAATTTCTTTCATACAAATCTTGTAGGAGGCATATTTTTCTGTTGAGTCCAACTCTAGGTTGCATGCATGTACTGACAGATGACAGACAAATTTTGATTGTATGGAAGCATGTACAACATATATTCCTTGGCAGACAGCAATCCGGTTCACAAGTCCTGTCTGTGCTAATAATTGTTAAAATTATGTACGAGGTTCTAATTTTTGTGTTGAATTCAAGCTTCTCAAGAAATGATCTCAGCAAATGATTTATTTCATTATCCATCTCCCTATGTAGCATTTTTAGCTAGAGGAACTCAGATTGCATAAGCATGTTAAGTAGCACACATTGCCTGAGGAAAGCACATGCAAATAGAAAACTGATAGCAGGCTGCAAGCCATATTTGTAATGATAATTGTGTAACATTCGTGTTTATGCCACTAGATCTTTAGTTTGATTCAATACTCACTTCATTTTTGAGATTAGATGGGTTCATACAAAGAAATTAGGGTTCTGTCAATAATCTTGGCTCTCAAGCCATGTTATTGAATCATGTTCAGAATTACTACTACAAAGCCATCTAGTCATTCAAATAGGCTCAAGCTCCTTTGATAAGCATACACAAATATATATCTCTGGAAAAAGTTTACCTCCTCATTATCAAATAAAGCAACCATCCGAATAGCATGCTCACTTGATAAATCACCAGGAGACCCACATGAATCAACCAGAGCTCGCAAAGCACAATAACTCGAAGCAAGATTATCTAACCTTCCAGAGAATATAAATTCATTGTTTGCGCCTCCAAGACAGCTAGGTTGGGTATCACAAATATTCAACTCAATATTGACAATGTCATCAACATCACAGCCAAGCTCATCTGACAAAATCTGCAAGCAAATGTAAGAAAAATATTTAACACAAGTGTTCTATCAACACCACGAATTACATAAACCTGGTTGATGGATACCTATCTTAAACAACAGATATAATGATTACATCTTGCACAAACAAAAGAATCAATTATAAAAAAAATAAAATAATAAGAGGTTAGGAATAAAAAGTCGTGAAGCAAATTGAAAAATGGGTAGTAATGGATGTTACAAGGCAGCAACTACAAAAGGACAGACTAACCATTTGTGAAGTCTAATCATGCAATATTCTCTTTTCTTTACCTTTTAAAGATAACAAATGATAAAAAGAAAAGAAAAGAAAAAGACATCTTTAAAGAGGTTCATCCATACATAAAAACTGCAATTATCCAAATTTGGATACCATAAAAGAAACACATAAGGATTTTTCAGACACTTCACATGAAGCCACTCCTGGTCGTATATGCATCCTAGAACTTTAGTCAGACACTTCTCTATTGCAATTAAATAATGACCTATTAGCACAATTCACGCATGTAAAAGGCTCATTTGTTTTTCCCCAAGCAGGTAGCCTTGTGAACCAACTCTCTATGTACCATACACAATAAAGTCTTCTTTGTTCCTTTATTCTAAAAAAAAATCTTAAGGATTGACATTGTTAGCCTTAAATAGATCATTACTGTCAAATGAAAAAAGAAACATACAGTAATTTTCCAAACTAAATTTCCTTGATATTTTGTGTATTTTAATTCGAAAACTCACTTTGTTTCTACTTTAGGTTTGGAAGGCAGGTAGTTATAGTCACACCTTAGAAATGAGAGGTAATGATGTACAGGTTATACCTTAGCCTTCAAAAGATGGTTTTAAAGCTTGAAGAAAGTAGACCCTTTAGTAAGGGGCGCAAAGGGAAAGAACTACAACAAATTCGTTAATGCCTTAAGTTCCATGTATATTTCTTCTATTGTTGTTTTCCTGTTATATTTATTTAAATTTAATGTTGAAAAATCTGATTCAAGCCAATTCAGCCCCCTTTACTAGATTGCTTAACCACATTTAGCTGATAAGAATCATACCAATTTAGTTAATAGGAATCATACCAAGTAAAATATTATTACAATCTATGGGCATTTTCTCTTCTTGTTAGAGCTTCTTTCTAACAGATTCTGAGGGGGGGACGAGCTTAATCATAACAAGTGCAATATCATTAAATCAATTTTAAATTGCTTGAACAGCTCCAAACAATCATAATTCAAAAACATATACCTGCATAAGAACTGGATGATGAGCACCCTTGGAAGACGAAGTACCTTGCTCTTTTGATTCTGCAGGTGCTTCTTCTGGTTTTGTTGCAAGTAGTGGAACAAGGTGAGTCTCTAGATTTGGTTTGAATCCATCAGTGTTCACTGTGCTAAATCATTTTAACAAAAAAAAGAAGAAAAAAGTCAGTGTAGACAGTGAATGAGGACGCATTGATAATCGATCTAACAAACACTAATATATCTGCACATGAAAGAGAATAATTCAATTAAAACAATTTTGAAAAATCTTCTATTAGTAACCTAACAACACTTTTTTTTATTGTCCATCTTCCTTTTAAGATGGAAAAGGAAATAAAATGTTGGAAATAAGTGATCTTATGAATATTCACTAACTGCTATATATATGAAATATCAACATGTTTTGCAACTGTATATCTTGAAATTTTACCACTTGAGCATATGAAATTTCAAATTTATACAGAAGCTGGCACATGAATGATCTTGCTGTCAGTTTTGACACAAGTGATTACTTTCAACAAAGGAAATAAAATGGTAAACTGAAATTCTAAGTGTTCAGACAACATTATGGGATAATCAGAAAGATGCGTCAACAGGTTTTAGTTTAAGAAGGGACAAGTTGAAGAATAAATTCCATCTATTTAAAACCAAGCATGGACACACACACACGCATAGAGATGAAAAACAATGCAAGATCATGAATGAGCATAGCAACAGAATTCACTCCATGGTAACTTAAAAGACTTCAATGAATCTAGCAGTATCATAACATTGTCAACTAACCATGAAAGTTTGAGCAAATAAGATCTTCAGATTGTTTTTAGAGGAACTAATTCATTGAAACCAAGCAAATGTTAATCCATTATCCAGTTAAATCTTCACTTGATCAGAGTGTGAAATTCCTTTGTTATTTCAATTCTTTTAGATGTTCTGCTATAGTCTGTGCATGATCAAAAGTTATTATTTCATGTGCCTGTCTTCTGGCATAACATTTATGGTGATGAAATTACCAATTAGTCTTCCAAACTTTATCCTATTTAGGGTGCGTTTTATATGTTTCTATGACTCGGCCAATAGGAATTCATTTTTAGAGGAAATTATGAGGACAATACTAATTAATCTCGCCAAAATGTTATTGTTGCCTAATCAAAATGGAGGGTATTTATTAAGTATCTGTGGTATCTTCCAGCTAAAATTATTTTACAAAAACAATAGAAACTAATTGACAGAGATCAGTGGAAGAAAAATATAAACAATGATATGAACTATAGATGAGCAAGACAAGGAATTTTAACATAAAAATGATGCCGTCCGCAAAACTTATCTCCTCATCCAATTTATCGGCTCCAATAGGTGATGAAATTACAAGTGTTCATTTCAACAATAAATACCAAGATCATCACTAGCCAATCTCAATAAAGGCATTAATCATTTTTTTTTAAATTCCAAGAGTATTTGCAATATCCTAGCATAAAATAACATAATTCTGAAATGGTTATTTAATGGAGAAGTAGATAACCGGTCAAGATGAATTGCCAGTGTGGGTACTCGTAGAAGAGGTCTCTTTATTTTGACAAGCTTGTGGACAAACGAACCATCACTAGCTCTGACAATGACTCTTCCAGCAACACTTAGGTCTCTGTCAAACCAAGTGTGCCACAAGCCACCACCATAAGTTTGTACATTGAGCATGAGATAATTGGACTTCAATGAAGCTGATTTTGGTTTAAGTTTGAGACAAGGACTGTCTGTATGTGCAGCAATAACATGAAAGCCATTACCAACAATGTAACTGCAAAACTAACACGAGCTTACCTTGAATGTTCTTTTATTTTGAAAATTTTAAATCAAAATTTTCAAGATTTATTCCACTCACTTTTCTCCAACGGCGAAAGCCACCAAACAAGACATGTTCCTAGTAAAGAAGTAGCGCCCACCAGGCTTAAGGTCCCACTCATCATTCTCACTTAGTAAATGAAAACCAGCAGCAATTACCTGTCGTTTTGCTTCAGCTGTGTACAGGAAAATTTTCATGTTTGGCCTCAGAAGCTATATATCGAGAAGTCACATCATATATGAATTTAATTCAGCTTTATATCAAATTTTCGCCAGCTATATCTTGATTAGTTCGTTTATTAGTTTCACTTCCCCTAGCAGATGTGATCATTATTATGTCAAAATGTGTTATACTAATTAAGATCATGACACGATTGTAGTTTCTACTTGTACATAAAATTAGAGATTTCATTAATAAATTAGCAAAAAAATCAAATTAATATTAGGCAAAGAACTGCTAATAAATTACATATAGAAGTTGGAAAGAATTGGTAATATGTTCAAATATTAAAACAAAAATTGAAAGAAAATGATGGAAGAAAGGTGTTGATATTCGGTAAACCTGTAGCGTGAAACTGAGTCCAGGATTCGTTGAGATAATTCAAAAGGTCTCCGACAATGGGTAGATTCGTGGATGCTGAGGAGGCGGAGGCGGAGGTGCAGGATAGAGAAGAGAAGGAGAATTTGCGGCGGCGGGTATTGATGGAGAAAGGGGAGTGCGAATAAGGTAGTCTGGAGAAGAAGGTTGATGGGTGGTGCAGGAGTTGCGCTCGACTTATCGCTGCCATCGCCTACGGTCCTTTCCAGGCCTACACGGCTACACTCCATTCTGCCTAAATTATTCTCAAGAGTGAAATTAAAACTAATTTTACAACAAAAAATAATCAAATTTATTATATTTTTCTTATTTAAGGTACGTTAATGTTTTTAAATTAAAACATTTTTTATATTTTTGTTCTATTGTCATTTAAAAATAATAATTTTTAAAAAATCCCCAAATCACTATTTTTTTTATAAAAAATTATACTTATCATTAAATCATTGTTCTCATTTCTTTTCATCACTAAATCTCATTCTAAAATTAAATTTTTAAATCTTAATTTTTTTAATTTTAACCATTAGAAAATCACAACGATATAAATATACTGATAATGATAAACCTTTCGACGACAAAATAAGATTATAAAAGATTTAAATATTTAAACATTTCGAGTGATGACAAAAGAACAGTTGATCAATGGAAGTTTGACAACAAAAGAAATAGATAGTTATAATATATTTGATGATGTAGAGTTATTAATGAGGATAAATGGGTGATTTGAGGATTAAAGATTTAACAATTTTATTGGTATTTTTAATTTGAGGATTTAAGGTTTTTTTAGAAAATTAATCATTTTAATTTTGTTAAATGAGAATATTAAAATCAAATCATATGCCAAGTATTTATTGGATAAAAGTTTTTTTATGAAATTTGAAAGTTATGCCTTAAAATGATAACAATATGAAATATTAAATACTTGATTCAACAAATTTTTTACATATCTTGAGATATGTTATTCAGCTTCTCATAATACTACTTCTAACCATTTGAATTATCAAACGAACACTCTCAAAACCCAAAATATAATAAAACTCTAAACCCTGAAAAATCATATATCGACGAACTCACCTTGCGTTTAATGTGCCACTCTGTGATTTAGATTTTCCAAAATATCTACTCATGAAATCAAACACAAATAATTCATGCTTTTAGAGGAGGTTTAGAAATTTATCGGAATTGAAATTGTTCGTCTTAAAATTCAAATATAAAAGATATTCTTTTGAGAATATGAGCAACATATCTCAAAAATTAATCTCATCGAACATGTGTTGAAAAAACATTGATGCATTAAAAGATATAAGTTTTTGATGATTTTCTTTTGGTTAATTATGAGTAAGTTTTATTTAAAATAAATAAATAAATAAACAAATTAGAAGAAAGAAGAGAGGAATAAAAATAATTGGTACTAATTTTATCGCGCAATTATCGATGACAAATGAAGATTAAACGATGATATCAATCGAAAATTTTATGATTTATGATAAAAAGAAGAAGAAGAAGAAGAAGAAGAAGAAGAAGAAGAAGAAGAAGAAGAAGAAGAAGAAGAAGAAGAAGAAGAAGAAGAAGAAGAAGAAGATAATGACCATATCATAACCCTATTAATAATTTAACTTCTAATTTTGGTCATTAATCATTAGACCGTTTAATTTAGAATTAATGATATAATTTATCCTATAATATTTTATATAAGAGTAAAAGTATAAAAACGGTCCTTCGACTATATGATACTATTTTATTGTGCCTCCTCCTATTAAAAGTTATAAAATGTTCCCCGACTATTCATTATAATTCAAACTCGTTCTTTTCTGTTAATAAGTTAACAGTAGTATAAATTTGACATTAACATGCTACTGATATATGGTAGTTGTTTGAGATTATAAGATTAGATTTTATTACATCTCAATCACCAAGTTAACATACAACTCAAAGTATTGTTAATTTTTTAACAAAAAATGACGAGTTTAAAATATAATGAATAGTCTGGTGATCATTTTATAACTTTTAACAGTCGAATGACTCAACAAAGCAACTTCCTATAATTGAGGGATTATTTTATAATATTTAATTGTCATTTCACTCAACAAAATAATATTCTACAGTCATGGTACCATTTTTTTACTTTACCATTTATATAATTACACAAAATACCATATATCACAAGCTATTGCAAATCTTATAATAATTTACGCAATTACACAAGAACATTATCACATTTCAATCATTATATTATTACGCAATATTAACCTTATTTTACTGTGAGTTTTTTTGGCGTTTTTCCTAAAAAATCACCGATGACCGGTATATTTACCGATCTAACATCAGTCAGACTATATTTCCCGATCTAACACCCTTTACAGTAAGGCGCGCCCCCTACAATGCGTTATACGTTGATTTGGCGCCACGTGGGGTAAGGCGCGCCCCCTGTGATGCACCTTATGCTGATATGGATACACATGTGAACGGGCGGGGGTAATTTGGTAATTAAGGGTATAGCGCGGTGCAAGGGTCGCGCCTTACCTGTGATTCTGACTAGCGTCAGAAAGGCGCGACTGATAACTCCTTGAAAAGGTCATATTTTGGGACCTTTTCACTTAAGTTATTGAATGTCTAAGAGCCCATTTAGGACCATTTAGATGCATTTAGGAGCATATAGTTGCATGTGGTGGATTTCAGTTTGCCGTGGCATTTTATTTTTACAGCGGTGCTGCTTTATGGGAAAGGTACTTGTCTGATGATGTGCAGGTGTTGAAAGCAAGGAAAAGAAGATTTAAAATGCCGTGACATAAGGATATTGTTGAGCTAAATAAAAATGCCAAGGTCAAATGGCATTTCAGGAGCGTACAAGGAGAGAGAAGATATTTTCTAGCCAATTGTCCCGGATTTTACGCATGCTCTGCCTGAGATACCCACCGCAACATTTTGGCGCTTCAACCACCGGTTCTGTTGATGACGTTGCCTAGTCTGACCCTGCAGATCCTGTCGGTCCTAGGGCGCCTGTAGCGGGATTATGCTGGTCTCTAGCCAGCTACCTAGGTTGTATCATTGCCTAGTCTGCTCGACTCCCAAGCAACTCAACCATGGTTTTGGGGTTTCCTATGATGGTTAACACCAAACCTTAGGATTTCTTTTCCCCTATAAATAGAGGAGGAAGCCATATTGAAGAAGACTTTAGTTCCAACCACATTTGATCTTAAAAAGTTAGAGAGAGAAAGTCTCATATTTCTCCGTCAATCCCACTTGTCGTGGCATTTCTCCTTGACTAGCAGAAGGGAGTGGCGTTTTGAGCATCCGAGAGGAGCTAGTCCGCTGGAACAGTCCTTGGTGGCCGAGGAAGGCATTTGGCAGTGCACGTTGAAGGCTTTTTCTCCTCCCCTTAGTACTTGCTTTTATATTTTGTTGTTAGGTTGTAAGGAACGAATGAATCTTGCTTTGTGCTTGTTGATTTCGAACCCCAGCATGAACTAATCCTATTTGGTGGGAGTTCGCATGGTTATTTAAGTTGTTATTTTAATGAATGGTTGTGTTTCATGCTCTATTCTGTTTTGTTTATGATGCTTAAAGCCTTGAGGTTGTATGAGCTACGAGAGTAGCCTTTCCTTAGGAGGGCTCATGAGGTTCGAGAGAATGCCTTGGCAATTTATCTTTAGTCTTCGAGAGAAGCTAGGGAGGAACTATATAAACAACGGGTTCTAGATAGTAACTAGGCCTAATCCACCTTAGAGATAAGGATAGGATTTCATTTGGCTAAAAGGAGTTGTGTATAAACGATAGGTTAGATGTTAATGCTGCCGCAAAAAGGTATTGCCGAGACATATTCTATTAGCTGAGTCAATAGGATCACTGCTTGGGCTTACGCCAATCGGTTTTGCCAGGGCATCTTTAGTCTGTCGAGTCCCTTACTAGAGATAGCATAGGGCACATCAGTAGACTCTGTCGGGTAGGGTAAGCATAGAAGAAGCACCATTCAGAGAAATAAACTTAAGTTTTCGTTGTGTCTCCCATCGCTCATTTCCATTGATGCTTATCTTGTGAGAAAGCTAAAGTCCTACATATAGTAAATCTAGTATTTGCATTTTTATTTTGCCTTGACATTTCCATTTGTTTTCACATATCACAATTTAATTTGCCACGACATATCCATCTACTACCACACTATCACCACTCCATTTCCACTACGTCCATTCCATTTTGTCACAGCATTCTCATCTGTATATACCATAACTAACTTTACTTAGGTGACAAAGTAAAGTGCCTTGACAAACCTATTTGATTTCCCCAATTCCCTGTGGAGACGATACTCTACTTATCACTTTATTACTTGTTCGATTGTGTATACTTGCACACATATCCGCATCATATTTTAGTACTCACAAATAGCGGACAAGTTTTTGGCGCCGTTGCCGGGGAATTGGCAACTGGAAGTTAATTAGTTTTGTCATAGCATTTTTATTTTACTTGTTTAATTTTTTTGTATAGTTTTACTTGTTATTTTCCTTATCTTTATCAGGTTTTTATTTTACGTACTCAAAGTGCTCCAGCAAAGATGTATCAAATTGGAAATCAAGGAATAGGTCAAGAGGAATATCAATATGCCGAGGCAATTCCGAATGCTGGGAATGCAGCTAGGCCTCGTAGTATTCGAGATCATTTAAATATTATCATGGATGAACTAAATCCTGGAATTTTGGCACCCATGATTCAGACAGCCCACTTTGAGCTCAAACCGGTTATGTTCGACATGTTGGACTTTATTGGACAGTTTGGTGGTGCTCCTCATGAGGATGCAAGGCAACATGTTCGGGCATCCAACTCAGCATGTCTATTATGCCACGCAATCACAATGAGAGTGACTGCCCGACCAATCTAGAGTCCATCAACTTTGTAGAGAACTACAATCGAGGTAACAACAACCCCTATTCTAACGATCTTGGATGATGTCAACATCCAAACATTTTGTGGGAAAATCAAGGAACCATCAACTCTAGTCAGCCCGCTAGGCAGCAGAACTTCAGTGACTCCCAGAGTTTTCAAACGAATATGCCATGGCATAATTCTAACGAGGGAGTAACATATTCATCTAACACAAGCTCTTTGGAGGCCACGATGCAAGATTTTATCGCAACAATGAAGACCATGCTGCAAGACCATGCGACCTCTATAAAAAGTCAAGAAGCTCTGCTTCAGAGCCACAGTTCGTCGTTGAGGGCTTTGGAGGGTCAGGTTGGCCAAATTGCCACGGCATTACATTTTTGCCCACATGGCAGTCTACCTAGTGATACTGAAGTCACTAAGGATCAAGACATGGAGCATTGTGGTACATTCAGCTCAAGGAGTGGCATCAAAATCTATAAAGATGCTAAGTTTGGGGGGAAGACACGCGGAGAGCCCGATCATGAGATTATGCACGAAGATCCGAAGGTGCAAGAAGATTCACATTCGCTGGAAAATAAGGATGAGGGTTCGAAGAATACAACCAATGAAGAGAAGAAAATTTTTGCCACGACAAAAGAAAAAACCCCATCAGTAGGAGTTGATGACCAAAAGAAAGCTGCAGAATTTTGCCGCAACAAATTTTTATGCAGTGATAATCACTTCAATCTTGATGAAGAAGATGAAGAGGAGCTCGAGGATATTTCAAAGGAGATGAGTAAGTCTAGCTCACCCATAGCTAGACCGGGTATGAAATTTGAACCTTTGAATCCTATTAAATTTACTCATCCTAAACCTCAACTAGCTGCTCATTTTTCTAGGCTAGAAATTGTGAAAGAACTAAGGAATGAAATGGAGATTAAAAAAAAATTCACTAATGAGAAATTATTATTTGCCGCGGTAATTTCGTGGTATGCTGACATTGTCAAATTTCTCATTAGTGTTGTTTTGCTTCCTTACTTGACTGGCCTAGGAAGGAACAAGGTCATACACGATGGTGGAGACTGGCATAGGGATGATCTCGACCTCTCCAACGAATTTGTTGCCCAAGTGATTTCAAGTTGCCAAAGCAAAAAGGAGCGAAAAGAGATCACATTCCACTACCATTCAACTTCATGCATAGAGCACTTTGAAGGAGAGAGGACTACTGCAAAGGTCCTAAAATTTAGATGTGAAAGACCCGAAATGCCAAGGCAATTTATTTTTAAGGCAGAACTGTTATATGTGTGGGGCATTTTGGTCTACACTGGTGCTCCGATCGAGCGTGACAAATCTGCACTTTTATTGGACGATGTCGATACCGGCCAAGCATCTTGAAGATGCCGTGACATTTCAGATTTACTCTTGTGCATAAATAATATTTTATTATGCTATTGTTTTAGTTTATTTTCTTTGAAGTGCTTATTTTTCTTTGCAAGGTCCATCTCATGCAGCCCACCGAGTCAATGGAGGAGAAACAATATGAGATGCCACGACAAGTTCCTTTGCGAAGGAGCCGACGTCGCCTTAGAAAGACATCTCAGCGTACGGAGACCCCGCTCCCAGCCGCCCCAGAAGGTCCTAGCACTCCTCCAGTCGCACCCGCGTCTGACTCCGAACATTCCAGCCCCGCTAAGCTCCGCAAGCGCACTCGCCGTGCGACTGCTGCACCACCACCATGAAGCCAATGTACCTTGCATTGCATTGCATTCATAGCATGTAGTTTTCATTTTTCTTAGATTTAGTAAGCATTGGGGACAATGTTTCTCTCAAGTTTGGGGGAAGTAGGTTTCTCGCATCATTGTATGATAGTCTTAGTAAAATGAATATGCCATGACATTAGTAAATATAGAATTAGTTTTCTGGAATTAATTGAGGATGCCCGATGATGAAGAATTCTTGATGGCTAGGATAGAATGTACATGACTGGTTGAGGATGATAGAACCAACTCTAGGACTTGCTTCTTTGAAACCCTTGAACACGAGTGTATGTTTTCCATGCTTGAGAAACTTAGAAATTTTTTATAAGAGAATTCTTAAATGTCGTGGCATAAAACTGTGAATGATGAAAACCCCACATAAAAAAAAAGAAAAAAAAAGAAAAATAAGTTATAAATAAATGCCTTGACATATCTGTAGAGGAACACTCCGCTATGTCTTGGCATATGAGTGAATGAAAGTAGTCACAGGATGACTCTACCTGACTAGCTCGGGGGTGAAAGATATGCTCCCTTTCATCTAGAGTGTGGGATGGTAGAGTGATGGGCTGACTCTCCTCGTAGCAGAAGTAATCAAAGAAAACAAAGAGGAGTAGTAATTTGAAAATGTCATGGTAAATTGAGAAAGCTTGAGTAGAAAATTTTTAGGTTTGTTAAGCATGGACTGGATACAAACACGCACTCACCCACATAAAGAATCTTGCCCTAGGGGACGGTACTTGATTTCTCAAACTAGTCTAGCATGTTGAAGCCATATGAGCTGAGGGCTGAAATTTTATCCCATATAACTATTCTGCTTCTGAACTTGTCATGGTATTTTTGTTTTGCTTATCACTATCAATTGCTTGAGGACAAGCAATAGCTTAAGTTTGGGGGTGTGATAACTCCTTGAAAAGGTCATATTTTGGGACCTTTTCACTTAAGTTATTGAATGTCTAAGAGCCCATTTAGGACCATTTAGATGCATTTAGGAGCATATAGTTTCATGTGGTGGATTTCAGTTTGCCGTGGCATTTTATTTTTACAGCGGTGCTGCTTTATGGGGAATGTACTTGTCTGATGATGTGCAGGTGTTGAAAGCAAGGAAAAGAGGATTTAAAATGCCGTGGCATAAGGATATTACTGAGCTAAATAAAAATGCCAATCTCAAATGGCATTTCAGGAGCGTACAAGGATAGAGAAGATATTTTCCAGCCAGCTGTCCCGGATTTTACGCATGCTCTGCCCGAGATACCCACCGCAGCATTTTGGCGCTTCAACCATCGGTTCTGTTGATGACGTTGCCTAGTCTGACCCTGTAGATCCTGTCGGTCCTAGGGCGCCTGTAGCGGGATTATGCCGGTCTCTAGCCAGCTACCTAGGCTGTATCATTGCCTAGTCTGCTCGACTCCTAAGTAACTCAACCATGGTTTTGGGGTTTCCTAGGATGGTTAACACCAAACCTTAGGATTTCTTTTCCCCTATAAATAGAGGAGGAAACCATATTGAAGAAGACTTTAGTTCCAGCCACATTTGATCTTAAAAAGTTAGAGAGAGAAAGTCTCATCTTTCTCCGTTAATCCCACTTGCCGTGGCATTTCTCCTTGACTAGCAGAAGGGAGTGGCGTTCTGAGCATCCGAGAGGAGCTAGTCCGCTGGGAGCAATCCTTGGTGGCCGAGGAAGGCATTTGGCAGTGCACGTTTAAGGCTTTTTCTCCTCCCCTTATTACTTGCTTTTATATTTTGTTATTGGGTTGTAAGGAACGAATGAATCTTGCTTTGTGCTTATTGATTTCGAACCCCAGCATGAACTAATCCTATTTGGTGGGAGTTCGCATGGTTATTTAAGTTGTTATTTTAATGAATGGTTGTGTTTCATGCTCTATTATGTTTTGTTTATGATGCTTAAAGCCTTGAGGTTGTAGGAGCTACGAGAGTAGCCTTTCCTTAGGAGGGTTCATGAGGTTCGAGAGAATGCCTTGGCAATTTATCTTTAGTCTTCGAGAGAAGTTAGGGAGGAACTACATAAACAACGGGTTCTAGATAGTAACTAGGCCTAATCCACCTTAGAGATAAGAATATGATTTCATTCGACTAAAAGGAGTTGTGTATAAACGATAGGTTAGATGTTAATGCTGCCGCAAAAAGGTATTGCCAAGACATATTCTATTAGTTGAGTCAATAGGATCACTGCTTGGGCTTACGCCAATCGGTTTTGTCAGGGCATCTTTAGTTTGTCGAGTCCCTTACTAGAGATAGCATAGGGCACATCAGTAGACTCTGTCGGGCAGGGTAAGCATAGAAGAAGCACCATTCAGAGAAATAAACTTAAGTTTTCCTTGTGTCTCCCATCGCTCATTTCCATTGCTGATTGTCTTGTGAGAAAGCTAAAGTCCTACATATAGTAAATCTAGTATTTGCATTTTTATTTTGCTTTGACATTTCCATTTGTTTTCACGTATCAGAATTTAATTTGCCACGACATATCCATCTGCTACCACACTATCACCACTCCATTTCCACTACGTCCATTCCATTTTGCCACTGTATTCTCATCTGTATATACCATAACTAACTTTACTTAGGTGACAAAGTAAAGTGCCTTGACAAACCTATTTGATTTCCCCAATTCCCTGTGGAGACGATACTCTACTTATCACTTTATTACTTGTTCGATTGTGTATACTTGCACACATATCCGCATCATATTTTAGTACTCACAAATAGCGGACAAGTTTTTGGCGCCGTTGCCGGGGAATTGGCAACTGGAAGTTAATTAGTTTTGTCATAGCATTTTTATTTTACTTGTTTAATTTTTTTGTATAGTTTTACTTGTTATTTTCCTTGTCTTTATCAGTTTTTTATTTTACGTACTCAAAGTGCTCCAGCAAAGATGTATCAAATTGGAAATCAAGGAATAGGTCAAGAGGAATATCAATATGCCGAGGCAATTCCGAATGCTGGGAATGCAGCTAGGCCTCGTAGTATTCGAGATCATTTAAATATTATCATGGACGAACTAAATCCTGGAATTTTGGCACCCATGATTCAGACAGCCCACTTTGAGCTCAAACCGGTTATGTTCGACATGTTGGACTTTATTGGACAGTTTGGTGGTGCTCCTCATGAGGATGCAAGGCAACATGTTCGGGCATCCAACTCAACATGTCTATTATGCCACGCAATCACAATGAGAGTGACTGCCCGACCAATCTAGAGTCCATCAACTTTGTAGAGAACTACAATCGAGGTAACAACAACCCCTATTCTAACGATCTTGGATGATGTCAACATCCAAACATTTTGTGGGAAAATCAAGGAACCAACAACTCTAGTCAGCCCGCTAGGCAGCAGAACTTCAGTGACTCCCAGAGTTTTCAAACGAATATGCCATGGCATAATTCTAACGAGGGAGTAACATATTCATCTAACACAAGCTCTTTGGAGGCCACGATGCAGGATTTTATTGCAACAATGAAGACCATGCTGCAAGACCATGCGACCTCTATAAAAAGTCAAGAAGCTCTGCTTCAGAGCCACAGTTCGTCGTTGAGGGCTTTGGAGGGTCAGGTTGGCCAAATTGCCACGGCATTACATTTTTGCCCACATGGCAGTCTACCTAGTGATACTGAAGTCACTAAGGATCAAGACATGGAGCATTGTGGTACATTCAGCTCAAGGAGTGGCATCAAAATCTATAAAGATGCTAAGTTTAGGGGGAAGACACGCGGAGAGCCCGATCATGAGATTATGCACGAAGATCCGAAGGTGCAAGAAGATTCACATTCGCTGGAAAATAAGGATGAGGGTTCGAAGAATACAACCAATGAAGAGAAGAAAAATTTTGCCACGGCAAAAGAAAAAACCCCATCAGTAGGAGTTGATGACCAAAAGAAAGCTGCAGAATTTTGCCGCAACAAATTTTTATGCAGTGATAATCACTTCAATCTTGATGAAGAAGATGAAGAGGAGCTCGAGGATATTTCAAAGGAGATGAGTAAGTCTAGCTCACCCATAGCTAGACCGGGTATGAAATTTGAACCTTTGAATCCTATTAAATTTACTCATCCTAAACCTCAACTAGCTGCTCATTTTTCTAGGCTAGAAATTGTGAAAGAACTAAGGAATGAAATGGAGATTAAAAAAAATTCACTAATGAGAAATTATTATTTGCCGCGGTAATTTCGTGGTATGCTGACATTGTCAAATTTCTCATTAGTGTTGTTTTGCTTCCTTACTTGACTGGCCTAGGAAAGAACAAGGTCATACACGATGGTGGCTACTGGCATAGGGATGACCTCGACCTCTCCAACGAATTTGTTGCCCAAGTGATTTCAAGTTGCCACAGCAAAAAGGAGCGAAAAGAGATCACATTCCACTACCATTCAACTTCATGCATAGAGCACTTTGAAGGAGAGAGGACTACTGCAAAGGTCCTAAAATTTAGATGTGAAAGACCCGAAATGCCAAGGCAATTTATTTTTAAGGCAGAACTGTTATATGTGTGGGGCATTTTGGTCTACACTGGTGCTCCGATCGAGCGTGACAAATCAGCACTTTTATTGGACGATGTCGATACCGGCCAAGCATTTTGAAGATGCCGTGACATTTCAGATTTACTCTTGTGCATAAATAATATTTTATTATGCTATTGTTTTAGTTTATTTTCTTTTAAGTGCTTATTTTTCTTTGCAAGGTCCATCTCATGCAGCCCACCGAGTCAATGGAGGAGAAACAATATGAGATGCCACGACAAGTTCCTTTGCGAAGGAGCCGACGTCGCCTTAGAAAGACATCTCAGCGTACGGAGACCCCGCTCCCAGCCGCCCCAGAAGGTCCTAGCACTCCTCCAGTCGCACCCACGTCTGACTCCGAACATTCCAGCCCCGCTAAGCTCCGCAAGCGCACTCGCCGTGTGACTGCTGCACCACCACCATGAAGCCAATGTACCTTGCATTGCATTGCATTCATAGCATGTAGTTTTCATTTTTTTTAGATTTAGTAAGCATTGGGGACAATGTTTCTCTCAAGTTTGGGGGAAGTAGGGTTCTCGCATCATTGTATGATAGTATTAGTAAAATGAATATGCCATGACATTAGTAAATATAGAATTAGTTTTCTGGAATTAATTGAGGATGCCCGATGATGAAGAATTCTTGATGGCTAGGATAGAATGTACCTGACTGGTTGAGGATGATAGAACCAACTCTAGGACTTGCTTCTTTGAAACCCTTGAACACGAGTGTATGTTTTCCATGCTTGAGAAACTTAGAAATTTTTTATAAGAGAATTCTTAAATATCGTGGCATAAAACTGTGAATGATGAAAACCCCACATAAAAAAAAGAAAAAAAAAAGAAATAGACGTTATAAATAAATGCCTTGACATATCTGTAGAGGAACACTCCGCTATGTCTTGGCATATGAGTGAATGAAAGTAGTCACAGGATGACTCTACCTGACTAGCTCGGGGGTGAAAGATATGCTCCCTTTCATTTAGAGTGTGGGATGGTAGAGTGATGGGCTGACTCTCTTCGTAGCAGAAGTAATCAAAGAAAACAAAGAGGAGTAGTAATTTGAAAATGTCATGGTAAATTGAGAAAGCTTGAGTAGAAAATTTTTAGGTTTGTTAAGCATGGACTGGATACAAACACGCACTCACCCACATAAAGAATCTTGCCCTAGGGGACGGTACTTGATTTCTCAAACTAGTCTAGCATGTTGAAGCCATATGAGCTGAGGGCTGAAATTTTATCCCATATAACTATTCTGCTTCTGAACTTGTCATGGTATTTTTGTTTTGCTTATCACTATCAATTGCTTGAGGACAAGCAATAGCTTAAGTTTGGGGGTGTGATAACTCCTTGAAAATGTCATATTTTGGGACCTTTTCACTTAAGTTATTGAATGTCTAAGAGCCCATTTAGGACCATTTAGATGCATTTAGGAGCATATAGTTTCATGTGGTGGATTTCAGTTTGCCGTGGCATTTTATTTTTACAGCGGTGCTGCTTTATGGGAAAGGTACTTGTCTGATGATGTGCAGGTGTTGAAAGCAAGGAAAAGAGGATTTAAAATGCCGTGAGATAAGGATATTACTGAGCTAAATAAAAATGCCAATGTCAAATGGCATTTCAGGAGCGTACAAGGATAGAGAAGATATTTTCCAGCCAGCTGTCCCGGATTTTACGCATGCTTTGCCCGAGATACCCACCGCAGCATTTTGGCACTTCAACCATCGGTTCTGTTGATGATGTTGCCTAGTCTGACCCTGTAGATCCTGTCGGTTTTAGGGCGCCTGTAGCGGGATTATGCCGGTCTCTAGCCAGCTACCTAGGTTGTATCATTGCCTAGTCTGCTCGACTCCTAAGTAACTCAACCATGGTTTTGGGGTTTCCTAGGATGGTTAACACCAAACCTTAGGATTTCTTTTCCCCTATAAATAGAGGAGGAAACCATATTGAAGAAGACTTTAGTTCCAGCCACATTTGATCTTAAAAAGTTAGAGAGAGAAAGTCTCATCTTTCTCCGTTAATCCCACTTGCCGTGGCATTTCTCCTTGACTAGCAGAAGGGAGTGGCGTTCTGAGCATCCGAGAGGAGCTAGTCCGCTGGGAGCAGTCCTTGGTGGCCGAGGAAGGCATTTGGCAGTGCACGTTTAAGGCTTTTTCTCCTCCCCTTAGTACTTGCTTTTATATTTTGTTATTGGGTTGTAAGGAACGAATGAATCTTGCTTTGTGCTTATTGATTTCGAACCCCAGCATGAACTAATCCTATTTGGTGGGAGTTCGCATGGTTATTTAAGTTGTTATTTTAATGAATGGTTGTGTTTCATGCTCTATTATGTTTTGTTTATGATGCTTAAAGCCTTGAGGTTGTAGGAGCTACGAGAGTAGCCTTTCCTTAGGAGGGTTCATGAGGTTCGAGAGAATGCCTTGGCAATTTATCTTTAGTCTTCGAGAGAAGTTAGGGAGGAACTACATAAACAACGGGTTCTAGATAGTAACTATGCCTAATCCACCTTAGAGATAAGGATATGATTTCATTCAACTAAAAGGAGTTGTGTATAAACGATAGGTTAGATGTTAATGCTGCCGCAAAAAGGTATTGCCAAGACATATTCTATTAGCTGAGTCAATAGGATCACTGCTTGGGCTTACGCCAATCGGTTTTGTCAGGGTATCTTTAGTTTGTCGAGTCCCTTACTAGAGATAGCATAGGGCACATCAGTAGACTCTGTCGGGCAGGGTAAGCATAGAAGAAGCACCATTCAGAGAAATAAACTTAAGTTTTCCTTGTGTCTCCCATCGCTCATTTCCATTGCTGCTTGTCTTGTGAGAAAGCTAAAGTCCTACATATAGTAAATCTAGTATTTGCATTTTTATTTTGCTTTGACATTTCCATTTGTTTTCACGTATCAGAATTTAATTTGCCACGACATATCCATCTGCTACCACACTATCACCACTCCATTTCCACTACGTCCATTCCATTTTGCCACTGTATTCTCATCTGTATATACCATAACTAACTTTACTTAGGTGACAAAGTAAAGTGCCTTGACAAACCTATTTGATTTCCCCAATTCCCTGTGGAGACGATACTCTACTTATCACTTTATTACTTGTTCGATTGTGTATACTTGCACACATATCCGCATCATATTTTAGTACTTACAAATAGCGGACAAGTTTTTGGCGCCGTTGCCGGGGAATTGGCAACTGGAAGTTAATTAGTTTTGTCATAGCATTTTTATTTTACTTGTTTAATTTTTTTGTATAGTTTTACTTTTTATTTTCCTTGTCTTTATCAGGTTTTTATTTTACGTACTCAAAGTGCTCCAGCAAAGATGTATCAAATTGGAAATCAAGGAATAGGTCAAGAGGAATATCAATATGCCGAGGCAATTCCGAATGCTGGGAATGCAGCTAGGCCTCGTAGTATTCGAGATCATTTAAATATTATCATGGACGAACTAAATCCTGGAATTTTGGCACCCATGATTCAGACAGCCCACTTTGAGCTCAAACCGGTTATGTTCGACATGTTGGACTTTATTGGACAGTTTGGTGGTGCTCCTCATGAGGATGCAAGGCAACATGTTCGGGCATCCAACTCAGCATGTCTATTATGCCACGCAATCACAATGAGAGTGACTGCCCGACCAATCTAGAGTCCATCAACTTTGTAGAGAACTACAATCGAGGTAACAACAACCCCTATTCTAACGATCTTGGATGATGTCAACATCCAAACATTTTGTGGGAAAATCAAGGAACCAGCAACTCTAGTCAGCCCGCTAGGCAGTAGAACTTCAGTGACTCCCAGAGTTTTCAAACGAATATGCCATGGCATAATTCTAACGAGGGAGTAACATATTCATCTAACACAAGCTCTTTGGAGGCCACGATGCAAGATTTTATCGCAACAATGAAGACCATGCTGCAAGACCATGCGACCTCTATAAAAAGTCAAGAAGCTCTGCTTCAGAGCCACAGTTCGTCGTTGAGGGCTTTAGAGGGTCAGGTTGGCCAAATTGCCACGGCATTACATTTTTGCCCACATGGCAGTCTACCTAGTGATACTGAAGTCACTAAGGATCAAGACATGGAGCATTGTGGTACATTCAGCTCAAGGAGTGGCATCAAAATCTATAAAGATGCTAAGTTTAGGGGGAAGACACGCGGAGAGCCCGATCATGAGATTATGCACGAAGATCCGAAGGGGCAAGAAGATTCACATTCGCTGGAAAATAAGGATGAGGTTTTCGAAGAATACAACCAATGAAGAGAAGAAAAATTTTGCCACGGCAAAAGAAAAAACCCCATCAGTAGGAGTTGATGACCAAAAGAAAGATGCAGAATTTTGCCGCAACAAAATTTTATGCAGTGATAATCACTTCAATCTTGATGAAGAAGATGAAGAGGAGCTCGAGGATATTTCAAAGGAGATGAGTAAGTCTAGCTCACCCATAGCTAGACCGGGTATGAAATTTGAACCTTTGAATCCTATTAAATTTACTCATCCTAAACCTCAACTAGCTGCTCATTTTTCTAGGCTAGAAATTGTGAAAGAACTAAGGAATGAAATGGAGATTAAAAAAAATTCACTAATGAGAAATTATTATTTGCCGCGGTAATTTCGTGGTATGCTGACATTGTCAAATTTCTCATTAGTGTTGTTTTGCTTCCTTACTTGACTGGCCTAGGAAAGAACAAGGTCATACACGATGGTGGAGACTGGCATAGGGATGACCTCGACCTCTCCAACGAATTTGTTGCCCAAGTGATTTCAAGTTGCCACAGCAAAAAGGAGCGAAAAGAGATCACATTCCACTACCATTCAACTTCATGCATAGAGCACTTTGAAGGAGAGAGGACTACTGCAAAGGTCCTAAAATTTAGATGTGAAAGACCTGAAATGCCAAGGCAATTTATTTTTAAGGCAGAACTGTTATATGTGTGGGGCATTTTGGTCTACACTGGTGCTCCAATCGAGCGTGACAAATCTGCACTTTTATTGGACGATGTCGATACCGGCCAAGCATCTTGAAGATGTCGTGACATTTCAGATTTACTCTTGTGCATAAATAATATTTTATTATGCTATTGTTTTAGTTTATTTTCTTTTAAGTGCTTATTTTTCTTTGCAAGGTCCATCTCATGCAGCCCACCGAGTCAATGGAGGAGAAACAATATGAGATGCCACGACAAGTTCCTTTGCGAAGGAGCCGACGTCGCCTTAGAAAGACATCTCAGCGTACGGAGACCCCGCTCCCAGCCGCCCCAGAAGGTCCTAGCACTCCTCCAGTCGCACCCGCGTCTGACTCCGAACATTCCAGCCCCGCTAAGCTCCGCATGCGCACTCGCCGTACGACTGCTGCACCACCACCATGAAGCCAATGTACCTTGCATTGCTTTGCATTCATAGCATGTAGTTTTCATTTTTCTTAGATTTAGTAAGCATTGGGGACAATGTTTCTCTCAAGTTTGGGGGAAGTAGGGTTCTCGCATCATTGTATGATAGTATTAGTAAAATGAATATGCCATGACATTAGTAAATATAGAATTAGTTTTCTGGAATTAATTGAGGATGCCCGATGATGAAGAATTCTTGATGGCTAGGATAGAATGTACATGACTGGTTGAGGATCATAGAACCAACTCTAGGACTTGCTTCTTTGAAACCCTTGAACACGAGTGTATGTTTTCCATGCTTGAGAAACTTAGAAATTTTTTATAAGAGAATTCTTAAATGTCGTGGCATAAAACTGTGAATGATGAAAACCCCACATAAAAAAAAAGAAAAAAAAATAGAAGTTATAAATAAATGCCTTGACATATCTGTAGAGGAACACTCCGCTATGTCTTGGCATATGAGTGAATGAAAGTAGTCACATGATGACTCTACCTGACTAGCTCGGGGGTGAAAGATATGCTCCCTTTCATCTAGAGTGTGGGATGGTAGAGTGATGGGATGACTCTCCTCGTAGCAGAAGTAATCAAAGAAAACAAAGAGGAGTAGTAATTTGAAAATGTCATGGTAAATTGAGAAAGCTTGAGTAGAAAATTTTTAGGTTTGTTAAGCATGGACTGGATACAAATACGCACTCACCCACATAAAGAATCTTGCCCTAGGGGACGGTACTTGATTTCTCAAACTAGTCTAGCATGTTGAAGCCATATGAGCTGAGGGCTGAAATTTTATCCCATATAACTATTCTGCTTCTGAACTTGTCATGGTATTTTTGTTTTGCTTATCACTATCAATTGCTTGAGGACAAGCAATAACTTAAGTTTGGGGGTGTGATAACTCCTTGAAAAGGTCATATTTTGGGACCTTTTCACTTAAGTTATTGAATGTCTAAGAGCCCATTTAGGACCATTTAGATGCATTTAGGAGCATATAGTTTCATGTGGTGGATTTCAGTTTGCCGTGGCATTTTATTTTTACAGCGGTACTGCTTTATGGGAAAGGTACTTGTCTGATGATGTGCAGGTGTTGAGAGCAAGGAAAATAGGATTTAAAATTCCGTGACATAAGGATATTACTGAGCTAAATAAAAATGCCAATGTCAAATGGCATTTCAGGAGCGTACAAGGATAGAGAAGATATTTTCCAGCCAGCTGTCCCGGATTTTACGCATGCTCTGCCCGAGATACCCACCGCAGCATTTTGGCGCTTCAACCATCGGTTCTGTTGATGAAGTTGCCTAGTCTGACCCTGTAGATCCTGTCGGTCCTAGGGCGCCTGTAGCGGGATTATGCCGGTCTCTAGCCAGCTACCTAGGCTGTATCATTGCCTAGTCTGCTCGACTCCTAAGTAACTCAACCATGGTTTTGGGGTTTCCTAGGATGGTTAACACCAAACCTTAGGATTTCTTTTCCCCTATAAATAGAGGAGGAAACCATATTGAAGAAGACTTTAGTTCCAGCCACATTTGATCTTAAAAAGTTAGAGAGAGAAAGTCTCATCTTTCTCCGTTAATCCCACTTGCCGTGGTATTTCTCCTTGACTAGCAGAATGGAGTGGCGTTCTGAGCATCCGAGAGGAGCTAGTCCGCTGGGAGCAGTCCTTGGTGGCCGAGGAAGGCATTTGGCAGTGCACGTTTAAGGCTTTTTCTCCTCCCCTTAGTACTTGCTTTTATATTTTGTTATTGGGTTGTAAGGAACGAATGAATCTTGCTTTGTGCTTATTGATTTCGAACCCCAGCATGAACTAATCCTATTTGGTGGGAGTTCGCATGGTTATTTAAGTTGTTATTTTAATGAATGGTTGTGTTTCATGCTCTATTATGTTTTGTTTATGATACTTAAAGCCTTGAGGTTGTAGGAGCTACGAGAGTAGCCTTTCCTTAGGAGGGTTCATGAGGTTCGAGAGAATGCCTTGGCAATTTATCTTTAGTCTTCGAGAGAAGTTAGGGAGGAACTACATAAACAACGGGTTCTAGATAGTAACTAGGCCTAATCCACCTTAGAGATAAGGATATGATTTCATTCGACTAAAAGGAGTTGTGTATAAACGATAGGTTAGATGTTAATGCTGCCGCAAAAAGGTATTGCCAAGACATATTCTATTAGCTGAGTCAATAGGATCACTGCTTGGGCTTACGCCAATCGGTTTTGTCAGGGCATCTTTAGTTTGTCGAGTCCCTTACTAGAGATAGCATAGGGCACATCAGTAGACTCTGTCGGGCAGGGTAAGCATAGAATAAGCACCATTCAGAGAAATAAACTTAAGTTTTCCTTGTGTCTCCCATCGCTCATTTCCATTGCTGCTTGTCTTGTGAGAAAGCTAAAGTCCTACATATAGTAAATCTAGTATTTGCATTTTTATTTTGCTTTGACATTTCCATTTGTTTTCACGTATCACAATTTAATTTGCCACGACATATCCATCTGCTACCACACTATCACCACTCCATTTCCACTACGTCCATTCCATTTTGCCACTGTATTCTCATCTGTATATACCATAACTAACTTTACTTAGGTGACAAAGTAAAGTGCATTGACAAACCTGTTTGATTTCCCCAATTCCCTGTGGAGATGATACTCTACTTATCACTTTATTACTTGTTCAATTGTGTATACTTGCACACATATCCGCATCATATTTTAGTACTCACAAATAGCATACAGCGGCCCTTGGACCTTGCTATACCCTTAATTACCAAATTACCCCCGCCCGTTCACACCCACCTTCCCTCCCTATAAATACCCCATTCTCAATCACTTTCATCACACCAAATCCTCTATCAACTTCTCTCAAATACTCTTATATTCTCTTATTAAGGTATATTTTATTATATTTAGTATTTTTTAGTAATTTATTTAATTATTTTAATTGTTTAATATTTTATTTAATTAATTTTTTTTGCATATATATAATGGAAGGCGATCTACTTTGGTTGGATGAAAATCATATATCTCGATACTTTACTGATTCAGTAACATTTAACGTTTTAATTTAATTAATTAATTAATTTAATTCATGATTATTAGTTTAAAAATTAATTTGTGTAATTATTTATATTTTAGGAGAGAGATCGTATATTAGATCATTTTATTGGGAACCTTAAGTTAGTTATACCTACTCGTGTAATGTAGTATTTAGTAGAGGCTGGATTCGGTCACCTAGGTAGATATCAGGGTCACTGTAAGATAGAACCATACCTTATTTCTGCCTTAGTACAGCGGTGGAGGCCGGATACCCACACATTCCATCTTCCGTGCGGAGAGTGCACGATCACGCTTGAGGATGTTTCTATGCACCTGGGGTTTCCGGTGGATGGAGGTGTGATATCAGAGATAGCTTCCGGTTCTTGGACTACCTTGTGTCGGGTTAGTCTAGGACGTGTCCCGAAAAATTTTAACGGTGGACGGATACCGTTAAATTGGTTAGATGCCAATTTTCGGGAGTTGAACGAGGACACGTCTGACGATGAAGTTAAACAGTATGCACGGGCATGCATACTGCAGCTGATAGGAGGATTGTTGATGCCGGACAAATCGCGCAACCAAGTTTACTGTATGTGGTTGCAACATTCTGGTGACTTTCACCTGGTCGGATCACTCAGTTGGGGCTTGGCAGTTTTGGCTTGCCTGTACAGGGAGATGTGTCGAGCCATTTACTACAGGCGTAATGCTATCGGCAGATGTCTCCTGCTGCTGCAGTCTTGGGCATGGTATTGATTGCCCTTTTTATGTCCCGTTATCAAGAACCCATTCGTATTTTCGCTACTCATGAAGTAATTATAAAACTGATTTTGTATATTAATAATTTTATACAGTGAATAATAAATTATTTTTCTTGAATAGGTGGTCTACTAATAGGAAAAATCATCAGGAGCTACCTGATGATTTAGAAAAAATTAGGGTGTTAATCGATCAGAAGGCTGACACACAAGTATGAATTTTAATGTTTAAAAATCGATTTTAGATTATAGTTATATAATTAGATTATTATTTTGATAAAAATTATATATATTTGTTTTAGTTTGAATGAGTGTAATATTCTACTGATGATGTGAGGGCGGTGATCCCACCTGAGTTGAGAGGCCCATCAGATGTTTGGATGACGACGGTCCCCTTGATCTGTTATACAACCGTCGAGTGGCACTTCACTGATCGCGTGCACTGGCAATTTGGTTGTTTTCAACAAATTCCAGAAGCATTTGACAATATGGACGAGTTGCATAGCACAGATAGACGCGGAAAGACAGATACAGATTGACTGGCGAGACATCATGCGTGGGTCGTGTTGTGGGAGGATCGACATCGGCGCCTTCCCCATAGAGAGACCATTTTACTTGACCTCCTGATGGTTGCTGACGGTTATTACGAGTGGTTCAACAGTAACGGGAAATTATTTATGTTTCACGAGGATGCACGAGGGCAGACCTTTCCGCGGCATCGACAGAGACGTTCACCGACACAACACTATCGTCCTCTGACTCGTGGACGAATAGCAGGTGCTTCCGGTTCATCCTCAGCTATACCAGCAGGACCTTCACAGCAACCACCGTATCTAGTGACTTATATACCGCAGCCATATATGATGTCGCCAGCGCCTTTCCATTACCAGATGTCGCATTCACCTGCTTTTATGACCCAGCCCCCTCCTGGAGGCTATTATAGGTATATGTTTGTAGATTCGACTTGGGGTTTATATACTGGATATTTGGCGGGTTCAGCCTCATCACCCATGGCCGCATCACATACACCTCCTATATAGTTTTCACACTCAGCGATGCCTGAGTTTTATGAGTTTTCCCAATTTTCGCAGGCCGGTGGGATAGTCAGTCATACACCTCCAGGGTCCTTATTCTATGGAGGTGCTTCATCGTCATCAGCTCCTCATCAACCTAATGTACCTACTTAGGACGACGACGACGATGATGATGGTGATGATGATGATAGTGAGGAGTCACAACCAGTGATACGAAGAAATCCTCCTCGAGACCGACAGCCACCGCCCTGCGGAACACATTCGCGGCGCAGACATCGATAGATTTTGTTTTTTATTATATTTGTATTTAGTTTATTAGACTTTTTAATTGTAATTTTTTTATTATTTATCATTTAATACTTACTTTATTTTGTTAAATTTGTTTGACTTTTTTTAATGTATTTCAGTTAATTTTGTTTATTATCATTTAATATCAGTTATTGTAATTTGGTTATCATTTACCATTTAATACTTATTGTAAGTTTGTTGTATTTAAATTTATTTTGAAATACCAAATTGTTCGATAACTTTATTAAGTTTGTCACTTATTATCTCTTTTATTATAATCACATATAACGTAAACGTCCAATCTCGTATTATTGTATCATTTTTTTAATCTTCATCAGCGATTATCGAATGACATTAACTTGAAGTAAATGCAAATTAAAGTACAAGAATTATTATTTGATAAACAAATACATCATTTCCTCATCAATTGTTACTTGATGGCAACAGAAGTGGATATGTTTTTCTAGTGTGTCCTGTGTTTCTACAATGCCCACATCTTCTGTCTTGTCTAGATCTTTCCCGAATATCCATATCGCAATGAATTCAATTAGATTTTGGATGACCATGCTCCCTCAATAAACTCGGATTTGGTATAATCGAAAGCCAATCTTGAACCTCATCATGATCTTTATCATTACCTATGGGGGGAAACTCAAATTCGTATACCTTAAAAACTTCAGATAGTAGGCATACGGGATCTACAAAATGGTTATAGTTTTGACGTGTATGCGAGCAAGCTGCTATCATATGAGAGCATGGATACTTAAGAGCTTGAAAAAACCCGCAGTCGCACGTTCTGTCCCTTAGATTTACTCTTAACGACACAGCTTCAATCCCTTGAAGAGGTCGCGATAACTCTGTGACATGAAACATTTCATGCCTTCTAGAGAAGCTTGTTACAGATATTCCATTTGATAAAGAAATTTTTTCTTGTAGATCAGTAACTAATCTAGGGTGATATACATGACCGCCTTACATCCAGGTTTGAGCTTGTCCCCCGAGCTTTGCAAAAAACGCCCCCAAATGAAAATATATAGTCTTTACCAAAGACGCTACTGATAAGTGACATGCACCCTTTAAAGTTGAATTGATTGCCTCTGCCAAGTTGGTCGTCATGTGTCCATATCGATATCCACCATCATATGCATTCATCCATATTTCTTTATCAATGAGGCTGATGTAATCGTATCCTTCCTCGTTCTTCGCCCGCAAATCTTGAAGCATTGATTCAAACGTTTGAGGAAGTAGTTCGTAATCTGATCAAAAAATGTATAACTTACTAACTTGCTTTCTTTGCAAAATTAAAACGATCGAAAGAAAACAAACTACATCAGTTTCACTTACCCATGCACATAATTAATTGACGCTCATCATTCTTCTTGTACCTTCCATGGTAGTTCGAAGCAATGTGTCGGAGACAATACCTATGTTGGACAAAGGGTGGTTGCCACATTAAACCCAAAGACTCCATTGCTTTTTTGATCCCAGCTCCGCGATCTGAAATGACGCATATGTTTTCCCTCGTGATAACACGTGCACGTAAATTTCAGAAGAAAAATGCCCAAGAATTTGTATCTTCTCCTTCGACAAGAGCAAAAGCAACTGGAAGAATATTGCGATTGTCATCTTGGACAACTGCCAATAATAAAACTTGCTTGTATTTTCCATACAAGAAAGTCCTGTCGATCTGGACCATAGGCTTGTAGTATTTGACAACATTAACGCACTGTGGGTAAGTCCAAAAAACCCGGTAGAATTGGCATCGATCGCGGAGAACTCGATCATTATGGTATGCATAGGAGGTTTCGGAGTTCACAATTATCCCAGGATTCAACCTCCGTACCAGCCTGGAAGTTCGTTGTAAGATGCATCCCATTCGCCATGAAGTTTGACAATGGCATTTTGTTTTGCCAACCAAGCTTTTTTATAGGAGACAGTGTACCCATACTGCGATTGTATAACTGAAATTAACACAACAACAACTATATCAGAGCTTGCTTTTACCATGGGCATGATAGCTTGGCATATCACTTCAGAGTCCAAGTTGGGATGATCTTGGTTGACCCCTCCAGCACAACATGTGTGAGGACCGTTGTATACTGTTAGTTCTAATATGTTGTTTTTCCTCTTTCTCTTTGATACGCGAACCATCCAATTACATCCATTTTCGCGTCGGGCACAGTAGTATACATATTTTTCGGTCGTGGAGCGGTCGACTCTGGACTGAGCAGAATTACAGATATTGTAATTTTTTATAGCCATCATCTCTTCTTCCTTGCTTGAAAACTCCATGCCTAAAGATAACTCACCATTATTTATTGATGAGTAATATCCATAGTCACCGAGATGAGGCATATTCGTAAATTCTGGCCCGTACATTGCATCATAATCAGCTTCATACATGTTTGCTGGAGGGTCAGTTTGTGCCACATTTACTGTAACTTCATCTACATCATCATCACTATCGGAGTTGAATTGCGGTGATTATGGGTGAATGAATAGTCCAGTCTCAGCACCATTCGCACCAGGCTCACGAAGCGGTTCTTCTAGTGGAGATGATGGTTCCTCCATGCTCTCCACATTTAGGTCGAAGAACCTACTACTTAAACGCCTTCCCCTTGAACTGGAAGGCATATCGACATTCATATCGAAAAAGCTCGCAGTCGAATGCCTCCCCCTGGAGCTTGAAGTCATCGTGTCAAATGGAAACTGCACAGATGGTTGTGTCGAAGAGATCTCCATATTAAGGTCAAACGGATTTGCAGATGAATGTCTTCCCCTTGAACTGGACGCGATGTTGCCATACGGATTGTTCGTCGACCCACCTCAGTATATATCGTAAGGAGTTGCGGATGAATGTCTCCCCATTATGGCATTAAAATCATTACACATTACTGTCGTCGGGCTGTCAACTTGTTCAGCCAGCCCATAGTGAGAGCTTAATGATTGACCCCGAACGACACACACTTGAATAAAATTTGCATACATCTCAATATCGGCGTCTGAATAATTACTTTGAGCTTCAACCATCATTTCAACATCATCATCGTTCAAAAGTTCGAACGCTGTATAAGTTAATGGCAACAATGATGTTGGAAATCTGTACTGCAATGACGACATTCTTCTACTACTTCCAACATGAATCTTCCTCGAAATATTCGTTATCAGCTCCTCAAGAGTTATGTTTCAATTCAATGATATTTTAACACGCTAATTTGATACGAAAACAATGTCGGTTTCATCTTCTCGAATTTCACCATCATAATAAACAATAGCTGAAAGTCGCGTCATTCTTTGAGTTTAAAAGTGCGGCAATATTAGATCTGCAAAAAAAACTAAAATAATGATGATTAAATAAATAATATATGAACGAAAATATAACATAATAAAATTTTTACACATAAAAGAAATAATTTAAATAATATAATTTTATATTATTACCTGTACCGCAAAACTATTTCGACGTATATTCCCGCTTTCTAATTTTACAAACACAGAAATTAATTGACAACAATTAGTATAATATTTTTTTAAATAATCATAATAAACAATAAATATAAAAAAATTATCTCAAAATTACCTTATAACGAAAAATCGCACAAACTTCTGAATAAAATATGAGAAAATTGTTAGAATTATTGACTCGTTGACGGAATTGTTGTATTAATTTATAAGTTGAGAGGAGAGATGTGAGGAGATGTGAGGAAACTAATCCGGGGGAGAAGGGTATTTATAGCCGAGAAAAGTTGTAACAATTATACAAGGCGCGGTACATGCCCCGTGCTATATATAATTATAAAGGTTAGGCGCGACCCCTGACCCGCGCTATACCCTACGTGGCGTGAGGCGCGCCCCACCACGTGGTGCCAAATCATCGTATAACGCGCTGCAGGGGGCGCGCCTTACTACAAAGGGTGTTATATCGTGAAATATAGTCTAACCGGTGTTAGATCGAGAAATATAGTCTGACCGGTGTTAGATCGGTAAATATACCGATCACCAGTGATTTTTTTAGGGAAAACGCCAGTTTTTTCTCCAGATATTATTAAAAACAACAATTTTTATTAAAATTCATTTTACTGAAGGATTTTAATAAAATTTAAAATAATATTTTTCTCGAAAGATATCTAAACTTTATATAAATAGAATTTGACTTTGATAGAAATAAAACTCCTTATAATTATTGAAAAAAATCCTATATTTTGAAATAAAGAGAAGACAACAATTTTTAATTAAATCATTTGTAACCCCTAGACCCGACCTGAACGTTATACCCAAACCTAAGTAGTCACATATCCCATTCAGAGATTCTTTTTATATTTAAATTTTTTTATAAAACATTAGATGTAATACGAAACAAAATATTGATAATACATATATATCCAAAACGATATAAAAATATATGTCACCAAATACAACTGGAAAACATATAGAGATATACGTTCATACAAAGTAAAAGTAGTTGATCTCTCCTGATGCCAAATCTGTTAGTTTAAGGTCTGCTGTTATCTGAAAAGGGAAAAATTTACAAAATGAGCTAAAAAAAGCCAGTGTGTTCCATACATTGTATAAAAAACATACTGAAAAAAATATTTCAGAAAAATTGGTTTATGCAAACATGTCTTTAAAAATATGAACACTACCCACATCCGGTCACAACAGAATGTGTAGGTTCCCTAGAACCATACAACACCGACACAACGGTAAGGCCCTGAGCACAAAGCCGATGAGCCTGCATATATATCCTCCAACAATACCCTCCCAATGTCAATAATGAACATGAATGCATTCAAGTGAAAACAATAATTAATCCTTTCAAACATAAAAATGTTTCATGCTTAGAAATCATATACAGAAATACAGAAAACAAAAGTCAATCAGTAATGTAGGGTAAATCATATATCAGATAAGCCATATTCAGAAATCAAGTATAAAAATATACCGTAACCAGAGATCATATCAGAAGTGTGCCATAAATCATATATCAAATAAACAATATTCAGATAGATATTTTAAAACCGTAAGATAACACCTTCAGGAAACACACCTGTAACAGTCTGAGTATTCGGATATGGTAGCCTACTACTGAGTCTGTCGATCATGCTCTGCTGCCTAGATCCTACGAATTGAAAAAATCCATATTGGAATCCTAATATGAATAATCTTAACATTTATTTAAATAATTTACGGAAACCTACAGGTAATTCTCGTAGTACGCGGTTCAGACTGATCTGACGAACGGACAACACCAAACCTAACTGATCCTCGCTCAGGTGAAACACGAGTACCTTCATAAAATATCTTATTGGATCAATTCCATAACCATATTTCAAATAAATAATAAAAAAATGCTAAAATACTAAGCATTTTTAGGTTAACGAGCTCAAATCGGGGATTTCGGGTTAGAATTTGGAAAAACGGATTTCGGAATCAAATTCAGGACGTCAAAATCCATAAACAATTACTTTTCAAAAATTTGACTTTTAGGTCAAAGTCAACGGGTTTGACTGATGATTTGAAGGCTTTTGGGTTCGAATTTGGCGAAACGGACCCAAAAATAGATTCAGGACGTCAAAAAACATCAGAATAGGTATACTCGAAAAAAATCGACGATCGTTTAATAGCCAGCTAACGCCGGTCAAAGTTCTAGTCAAAGGTGTTCAACGACAGTCAATTCCGGTCAACGATCAACGGGTCGGGTAAAACTGGTCAACGGTTCAAACTGCCCACACGCAGTGGTGGCGCGTGTGGGCGTGTGCGGTAGCCTACGGTTGCCTAAAAATCACGAAAAAAAATTCAAAAATTATTTTAAGCGATTTTGAGGCACTTACAAAGCTCAGTTCACAATTTTGAATGGTGGAGAGCTCGATTTCAACAAATCCCAAACTTTGACCGCTTCACCTCCCTCACGCGCCGCTGTCGACGGAGACAAAGAGAACACCAATGAACTCGAAACGACACAAGGAACACGATGGTGCGGGAGGTGTCGAAAACGAAGCAATGATTGGCGATGAATTTAAGATTTTCCCGGCGGTTGTGCTAAAAAAATGTCGAAACTTTGAATCGAAATTCACAGCGTTTGACAGCGTTTCACTTCAATTGATTTAAGCGGTTTGTTCATCACTCGATGACGAACACGATGGTGGTTTCAAATCGATGATCAGTGGTCGGACGAAGTCGGGATTGTGTTTGGAAGTTGGGCGTTGGAGGAGGAAATTTTAGCAATTATACTTCTGAGTTACCCTCGCAATTCCAATTCATCACGTTTAATAGAGTGTCTGTCGCCACTATTTGGCTAAATTTAGGGCTTGATCCCTGAATTTCCTTCAGCTCTAAAATAAGCTACAAGTTTTAAAAATTTTCAATTTAATCATCAAATTTGGCCAAATTACTTAATTAAATTTCCCCCCAATTTTCTGAGTTGTTACATCATTATTATCGGAATTCGATTATTATCATAATTGAATTCCTTTTAGTATATTAAAAATGTTAACTTTTCATTACTACCGAATTCTTTTAATAATGGTAAAATCATGTTTTAAGCCATATTAGGGATGGGCATGAACCTGAACCCGACCCGATCGGGTCAAGTTTTAAAAAAATTAGATTCGGGTCGGGTTTTTAAAATGTGATGTTCGGGTCGGGTTTAGGTTTAGGGTGAAAAATATCCGACCCGACCTGAAAAATATATAATTTCCATTATATATTTAGGAACAATTATAATAATACCCCTCTATATATTATTTTTTCAATTAAGTCATTGTTTTTATTGAATAAAAAGATTTTTTATTATTTCAAGTCGGGTCAGGTCGAGTTTTTAAGTTATATATCGGGTCGGGTTCGGGTCGAGTTAAATCTAGTTTTGGTCAGGTCGGGTCAGATCTCGGGTGGAAGATTCCTTGTTCTCGGGTCGAGTCGGGTGGACCAAAAATCCGACCCAACCCGACCCATGCCCATCCCCATCCCGTCCATGATATCCCTAGTCAAGAAAAGAAAAACTATTTCAGAATTAAAATGATAAATAAAATTTTAATTATCTTTAGAGAAAAAAAACATTTTACCATCATTTTCCCTCGCATACCGCAAAAAATGATAAATACACAATTGATATCTTAACTACCACTTTTATTATGTTTTAATTATTTAACTATTATTATTTTTTAAAATTATACATAACGTTACGTTTTGATTTTATTATGATTACTTGTTAAAAGATTAACATAATTGTTGATGTGACATAATCTTATAATAACATATCAGCATATTTGTTATTTTTTATCGATTGGTAACTAAAATATAATACTATGTATGATTTGAAATAAAATATAGTTGGATGACCAAAATTGACAAAAATTAATAGTTTTAGGACTGAACTTGTAGTTTATTAAAAAAATCCAGGCGGCGGTCCATTCCATCTAGTCATGCAACTAGAGCTAGAGAGTAATATGCCAACTAAATTCTTTCTTTTTCCGATCTTGACCAAGTGATGTGCCATAACAAAAACTAACATCAAGCCAGAAAGCTGGTAAAGCGATGGCAAAATACTAAACATCATTAATCCCAAAATTAGGCCGACTCCACACAAAATAAAAACAAAATGTAAAATATCATTAAAAAAGAGAGTTAATCATGAAAAATACCAAATTGCTATTCTTATAATTATTTTAAACAATACTTATAATTTTCTTAAACTCCTGAACTAAAAATTAGTATATTTTAATTATATTTGAATTCATAAATTCATAAACTATTAATTGAATTAAAACTCAAAGAAAAATATCTTTTAAATATTTGGATTAATGCAACTTATTTTGAAAAGAATATTGTTTTGACTATAAATAATTTTTCAAATTCTGACTATACTTATCGTCACTATGCCTCAAAGGTACATGTAAGCCAATTATAAACAGGCAGAATAAAGGATTTTTGGTCAGTGAAGAAGCTGATGAAAAGGGAAAGGAAACTGGTTGACATGGATCAGTATACATAAAAATCCAGTCTCTTGAAAACAAGAGAAATAGTTGGAGAGAATTGCTAATTTTATAAGATCCTAACACGCGAACAGTTCGATAAATCCAAATCTCAGGTCAAGTCTGCATCAAAAAAAAAACGTAGTTGTTGAGACTCAACAAGTCATCGAGAAAATCGTAAAAAAATTGCGATTAGACAGCCTCCGAACTTGAAATTTTAGTATTTTACTATTCCATATATCGTCTTAATTGGCTGCGCTCTTACTTGTTCATCTCCAATCCCACCATTTTCTATAAGAAGCTCTTTGGGGTTTTCTCTTTTGAGTCAAAACTATCACTTCTCCTCCCTCGCGTCGCGTTTCTGAAAGAAGAGAGATCCGATCCGATCTGAAAATGGGGGAGAAATGGGTGTTGATGAAAACGGCTCAGACCCCCACCAACATAGCGGTGATAAAGTATTGGGGAAAGAGGGACGAGACCCTTATTTTGCCTGTCAACGACAGTATCAGCGTTACTCTCGATCCTGCCCATCTCTGTACCACAACCACCGTCGCTGTCAGCCCTGCTTTCCAACAAGATCGCATGTGGCTTAATGGCAAGGTAAATTTCTCTACATAAAATCTAAAAGATATAACAAAGATGTCATAAATGTTAATTGAATTATGGGTTTTCTTATTTATCTTTTGCTGGTTACCATAGGAAATGTCCCTTTCCGGAGGAAGGTACCAGAACTGTTTGAGGGAAATCCGAAAACGGGCTAGGGAAGTTGAGGATAAAGAGAAAGGAATAAAGATAAATAAGAAAGATTGGGAGAAGCTGCATCTCCATATTGCATCTTATAACAATTTTCCTACTGCAGCTGGATTGGCTTCCTCCGCTGCTGGTTTTGCTTGTCTTGGTACTATATTTACATGAAAATATACCTACCCGTTAATCTTTTTTTCTCTTCCATTTTCCTTCGATGATCAATACAGTTTATAGGGCTAATGGTTTTTGATTCGATGCAGTTTTCGCACTTGCAAAGCTTATGAATGTGGAGGAAGATGAAAGTCAACTTTCTGCTATTGCTAGGTATGACCATTTCACTTTAAGGAATGAAAGAATTGTAGTTGTAATTCAAGTGACGTTTATTGATTTTTTTTTTTTAAATTCGTATAGGCAAGGTTCAGGCAGTGCTTGTCGCAGTTTATTTGGTGGATTTGTTAAGTGGATTATGGGAAAAGTAAGTTATTTCTGAATGTGTTTAACAGTTCATTACTGTATGTATTTAACAATTCACCTTTCATCAATAAGGTCAGTCTCGATTGAGTAACCAATGCTAATATTTTCTTCGAAATTGAAACATCTAGGAGGAGGATGGGAGTGATAGTCTTGCAGTTCAACTAGTGGATGAGAAACACTGGGATGATCTTTTCATCATTATTGCCGTTGTGAGTATTTACTCCAATCCTCACGTTTCACATTCTTCCATAGTATAGGTTTACAGTTGCTACTCTGCAGTGAGATAATTTTTCCCTACAAGAACACAAAATATGTTGCAATTAGATTTCCCTAAATTCTGTGATTCTATCTTGATGGATTTGCACCCATTTCTGATAGTTTGGTATTATTGGTTGCTGAGACTTCTAGTTTTGCAAGTTGAATTAAAATGCAGTAAATATATGAAAATTAATATTTGATTTGCATTGTTTTGATCACTGGAGAACGTATAACCTCAGATCAATTTCTTCCCATGCTTTGCGTCTGAAGTAGTTCCTTATTTTTCCCGCTCAGTTTCCCCATATTCAGACTAGTTATCTTCTTGTGTCATATAATACATGCACACATATCTATTTTGATGCATAAATATACATCTGATCATTTTTCATTCACATAAATGTATGGATATATACATGCACATATATTTATTTATCATCATTTGTGTATAATTTGAGTATTATTCTGTTTCTTTTGCATGTTGCGCATACATTTAATATGTGTTCTGAAGTTTATTAACTTTACATTTTTGCTTTATCTTTCTATTCTAATTTATCAAAAATATTCTCCAATCTTTGAGGTGCTGAACTTGTAAACAGTGTTTATGTATCTTTCTTAGTTGAAAAACATTTCCAACTTGGCATATGGTTGGGTCTTGTATTCTCCTGATCTGCTTCTATCCAACAGGTTTCTGGAAATGTTCCCAGTAACTGAAGTCAGTTTTGCAATACTAATCTGAATATTAATGAAGATAAAAGCCTGTAAAATTTTATGTTCGATTTATGTTTGGTGTTAATTTCTATTTTTTTGGCTCTAGGTAAGTTCACGGCAGAAGGAAACAAGTAGCACCTCTGGAATGCGTGAGAGTGTTGAAACAAGTTTGCTTTTACATCATAGAGCAAAGGTGCTTTTTGGTTTGTTTTTAAAATTACTCTGCAATTTGCTTAGGTGGAACCAAAATAAAAATCACTTGATGTTTTAATCATTGAAATAAGATTTTGAGATTGTTTGAACTTGTACTGGCTCATGCCTTCTTGTTACTGTTTTGGACTGAAATAGGAAGTTGTGCCAAAACGCACATTACAGATGGAAGAAGCCATAAAGAACCGTGATTTTGCATCTTTTGCAAAATTAACTTGTGCTGATAGTAACCAGTTCCATGCAGTCTGTTTGGATACATCTCCACCCATATTCTACATGAATGATACATCTCACAGGCAAGTCCTGGTTTACGAATGCTGATTCCTTTTAGGGGTTTCGTCCTTTTAACTCTAGAGTTGAGTTTTGATGAAGTGGTTATCTTTCAGGATAATAAGCCATGTTGAGAAGTGGAACCGTTCTGAAGAATCTCCCCAGGTTTGCTTATTTCTGCCATTTTATTTGCAGCAAATGACCTTAATATTGAACATTTATCAGTCTAATCAGTAATCCTATAAGTTAAGAAAGGTAGTATGACAGTTGTAAACTTTTGAAAAGATAGTAAAATGTGGAGTGCAGGGCTACCCTTGAATCATTCTGTTTGTTGGGGCCCTATTTATTGAGTCAATATGCTTGGGCAGTGGAATATGTATGCTATTTTGATCAGAGGTTATGTTGCATTGGGCCACTCAATTGTTGTGTTGCTTGCTTCATTTGTGAACCATTTTGTTTGTTCAAGCCTCAAACATGAATCGATGGATAACCTAATGCTCAAACAATAACAGTTTAATCATGAACATGAATGCAACAGAAAATAAAACATAATATATATAACATGCTATCTGAGAGATTCTATATCAAACATGATTAGTAATCTTACCTCAGCTCTTAAATATCAGAATCTAGAGTTTAAATGACCCCCATATCCTTTGAACTCCAAGAGTTTTGTTGAGGTTGAGCCATTAAAGTGTTTTTCTAGGCTCTAATGGTGATCTAAAGGGATGATCAATCGGTTAAGTCAGTCAGTTTTCGTAAATAACCAAACCAATAAACCTCCAACTATGACAGAACCAACCGACCTACATAGTTCTTAACTGACCTAACCATACTGACTTAACATCGGCAAGTTAAAATCGGTTGACTGACCTTTTCTTCATTTATTTATTTGGATTTAATATAAATTTGGGTTGGCTTGGCTGTTTGGATTGGGTAATTTTTTTTGGAATTGGGTTGTTGCCTTCTTGGGTTGGAGCTGTAAATTAGGTTGGATTAAATTTTAATTATATATGATAAATTGTTTAAAATAAATATATTTAAATCCAGTCGGTTAAGTTAGCATGTTTGGTTATGAAATTAAATAACCAATAACTGATTAACTTAACCATTTAACCAAAGCCTGAACCAAATTTGCCAAAATAATTGACTTAACCGAAACCAAAAAAAGAATGTGTCGATTAAGTTGGTTTTAACTCACTTTTTTTGGCCCCTAGTGATCTCTAGGTTTGTATGACATTTGGGTTAGTGTATTTGCAAAATATGAACTTCTTGATTTCTCTTTCTTTATTGGTAGTAGCTAACCGTTGGTTTCAGTCTTTTTTTTTCTTTCCCTCTAATTGTAGTCAAAGAATGCTCTGAAATAAAAGCTCATACGACATGTATTTAATTGGCTAATTACTTTATGACTAGGCATTATCCCATCATGGTTGATATCTTTTATTCAAAATGTGTTGTTGATGATAACCAAGTTCATCCTTTTGAATTATATTTTTATCCTCACTGTAGTGTGCTGAGACCTTGTATAATATTAGCTGCGGCATTCCTAAAAGAATTTAATATTCTCGAGAGTACCTTTATATGCATATGTGTGTGCGTGTGCGTGTGCGTGTGCGTATGTGATGGTTATGTTACTTCCAACAACTTCTTGCCATCATTGTCTGAACTAGAGCAATCTATTTAATGTCGGGATAAAACCTTGTCATTCAACCTTTAGTATTTGTGCTGGGCTTCTTGGAGTTTTGCTTTTCTTTTTCTTGTTTTTTTTTTTTTTCTTTTTTGAAGCAACTTTCCTTAGAAATTTATTATGAAAAACTGACAGGTGGCATATACATTTGATGCTGGACCTAATGCAGTTTTAATAGCACGAAACCGAAAGGCGGCTGCTCAATTACTTCAGCGGCTGCTTTTCTCCTTCCCTCCAAAATCTGAAACTGATCTGGACAGGTAAATGGAAGTACAGGTGCTAAGAAGCATGATGTCGGTATTGGATTATTCTAATACATATGAAAACATCCATTCGTGTATCTTACAGGCTCTTTTGTCACTGCAATCTCACCCATTTTCCTACATGAAGGAATTCTCAGATATTGACTTTTTTTACTTGTACTTTTTCCCCATTATATTCAGTTACATTATCGGTGATAAGACGATACTCCAAGATGCCGGACTGGAGGGGATAAAGGAAGTGGAAGCTTTATCCCCGCCTCCCGAAAATGGTTCTGCCCAGAAATACCCTGGAGATGTCAATTACTTCATTTGTACAAGACCTGGGAAAGGCCCTATTCTGCTTTCAAATGAAAATCTGGCTCTTCTTGACCCGGAAACTGGGCTTCCCAAGTAAGAAGTGCCTTGCTTTCTCTATGCAACTTGGGTAAACTTATCTTCTAAGGAAACTGGAATGTCTCTGAGATGGCAAAATGCCAGTTAGGTTTAGCTATGCAGCTTGTTATCCTTTATGTATTTGTAGTTTCTTTTCCCCCCCTTATATTTAAGATTTGAATCCTCACCATGATTGAAACAATATTGAATAATTGCTTGCTTCTTTCATCTTCTAAACCTCTGGTATTTCCTTGTAGTTTCCAATTGGTAATGTAAGAGACTATTGTTCATTTCCCGCACATTCTCACCTTTATTTATTAATTTGAAACTAAAAAAGAATGGAAATTTGTTCACTCGGAGCTTAAATTTGTTGGTTTATACACTCATTTTAGGGTAAACCGATTCGATTATCAGTTAAATTCTGATTTGATTATTGGATTTAAAAATTACTTTCTTATCACTTGATTAATTGGTCTTTTTATTATTATTATTTTAGCTATTGCACTGTTAATTTATCCCATTCATACTTTTAACATATCGCCAAAGGTTGTTCCTTTATTTAAAAAAAAATAGATGGGCTTTAGTTCGAACGGAGAAATTAAGAGGAATTGATTAAAAAAATAAAAAAATAACAGAAAGATAAAACCTCTTAGTTGAAAAGTGATTTTTTAACAAAAACAAATAATGGAAAACTAAAAGGAAAACCCAAACAAAACCTAGAAGAAAAACCCACAATTTTATTAAATCTAAAACACGCAATGGAAAATGAAATATAAGATACATAAGAAAGAGGAAAAAATCGAAATTGAGATTTACTTTTAAATAATTAGTATTAAATTAAAAATAAAAATATTAAGAGTTTTTTATAATTATAGATTAAATTGGCAAAATAAATAAATTAAAAAATTAAACATGTTATTATATTAGTTATCTAATTGATATAATATATTTTTGTCAGAAATTAATGATATGAAACAATAAAAAATAATTAATTAAACGAAACATAGCTTAATTAATAGTTAGATGATTGTATGCCTCGTCCATTCTTCATTTTAAAATGAACTAATATTTACAAAAAGTGAGATAATAAGATTCGAAAAGTATTATATGTGATTAATTAAAAATATATTTTAATTATAGAATGAGAATGTGCTATAAGATTTACACATAAAATAAAGGGTAAAATATGTATTTAGTAATCGAATTATTATTTTGATTTTGTTTTGGTGATTTAATTAATAATTTTTTAAAATCATCATTAATATTACATTTTAGTTTCATTTTGATCTCCTACTATTAAAAAATTATAATAATATTGATATATCACCATAAAAGAATGTCACATTATCATTGAAAAAAATAAAATATCACATTAATAATTCTATTAATTTTTTAATAAAATAACTAAAATGAAATCAAAATATAACGTTATTGTTGATTTAAAAAATTAGTTAGATAATTAAAACAAAACAAATCTAAGGGTGATTAAATACGTAGTTTGCTCTAAAAATAAAAGAGCAACGATGCCGTTTTTGTGCCGATTACATTTAAAACTACATAAATAATGCTCGAGGAATACCCGCTGGTTTTTATATCTTTCTTTTCTCCTCTTAGGTACCGTTTCCCTTTTCTTGCTCTTCAATCCAAGCTCTGAGTCGGTGAAAACATATGGCAGCCTCTGCGATTGTGTCGGAACCCAAACCAGCGGCGGAGTCGCAGATTCCCAACACAAGACCCGATCTTGGGCAGTACCCTTCAGTGGACCCAACGGGTGCCGAAGAGGACGATCTGTACTGCCGCCTGAAAACCCTTCAAAGGCAGTTGGAGTTCATAGACATCCAAGAAGAGTATGTGAAAGACGAACAGAAGAATCTTAAGCGAGAGCTTTTGAGGGCACAGGAGGAAGTCAAGCGGATCCAGTCGGTGCCCTTGGTCATTGGCCAGTTCATGGAGATGGTCGATCAAAACAATGGAATCGTGGGCTCCACAACGGGATCCAATTATTATGTAAGGATTTTAAGTACCATTAACAGAGAGCTGCTAAAGCCGTCGGCTTCGGTGGCTCTTCACCGCCACTCTAATGCTTTGGTCGACGTTTTGCCTCCCGAGGCCGATTCCAGTATCTCTTTGCTTAGCCAATCCGAGAAGCCCGACGTTACATACAACGTTAGTTTCTTTCCTTTTTTTTCTTTTGAATCTGTTTTGAAGTTTGGTATTATTTTGATTCATTTGGATTTAGGGTTTCATAATTTAAGGAGAGTTATTTGGAACTAGGGTTTTACTTCCTTTCTATTTAAATTAGGGGAATTTTGGTTAAATGTCCGGAAAAGGAAATTTTAAAATTCGGGAAATTGAGATTGTTAGAAAAAAGGAAAGTTTAAAAGAGGTAGTTTTGTGGAACTGTGTGATGCACATAGCTTGAAGTTCTGTTGAACATTCAGAATTTTGATGTTTGAGTTTGAGCCTTGAGGCTATGGATTTTATTTTGAACTTTTTTATGAACTCGTTAGAAAAGTAGACATAGGCTAGGCCTCAAGCTGGAATATAACATGGAGTGAATTTAAAATGGTACTTGGGGAAATTGGCTTCATAGCTTTGTATATATACGCCTTTTAATTATCAGCAGGCAACATATTGCCTTATCCCATGTAATCTACGACTTCCATGTTTCCTAAGTTTGCTCGCAATTTCAGTTGTGCTAGATGTTCCTGAATGATTAATTGGTTAAGATTCATGAAGATGTGATACCATTTATGTAGAACTGATGTATTCAGCACCCAAGCGTTTCAGCTTTTTATTTGTTATATCTAACAATGATACTTCACATGTAGCATGAGTTTGAATGATAGTGGTTTATTTTAATATGCTTTTTGTGTTGGTGGTTATTGCATTATAACAAACAATATGATAATCTGAGTGTCTTCTAGAATTCATAGTTGTCCATGTGTTTTGTAATCTTCAAAATTTACTATTATATTGAAAATGCTAGAATGTCCTCTAACTTATTGTGACAGGATTTTTGCTTCATTTGCCTTATATGATTGACATTAAGAGCAATTTATTTGCTAGTAATTTAGTTGCCTCGTTTCTGTTAAATGTGTTTGAATGTTCTATTATCTTAGTTCTTTTCTGTACTATAAGTTTTGCTGTGGTACATTGACAGACTCTCTTTGAGTACATATCTTTTTGCTTGGAATGAAAATGACAATAATTATGCTTTTGGTGTACTTTCTGGAATATGAGACCTTGTTTTCTTATCTTAGGATATTGGAGGATGTGACATCCAAAAACAAGAAATTCGTGAGGCAGTGGAGTTACCATTGACGCATCACGAGCTCTACAAGCAGATTGGGATAGACCCTCCTCGTGGCGTTTTACTCTATGGTCCCCCTGGCACTGGAAAAACCATGCTTGCAAAGGCTGTGGCTAACCATACAACAGCTGCCTTCATTAGAGTTGTTGGATCTGAATTTGTTCAAAAGTATTTGGGTGAGGTAAGGAGATGTAATGGTCAAGTTTCTTTTAATTGTCATTACTAAATTCATCACCCCTTTATTAATGCAATACTTAGTTATCTGCCTTCAATTGACTTCCCTTATTACTGATTTTATCAAATACTGGCTACTATCATCTTCTGTTGGTGGATAATAATATCTTGAGCATTGCTTTGTCTCAGGGTCCAAGGATGGTTCGTGATGTCTTCCGTCTTGCTAAAGAGAATGCTCCGGCTATCATCTTTATTGATGAGGTAGATGCCATTGCCACTGCTAGGTTTGATGCTCAAACTGGAGCTGATAGAGAAGTTCAGCGTATCCTCATGGAACTCCTGAATCAGGTATATATGAGGGATTGCCAATATATCAATAAAGATGTTGCTTAGAATGTTGTATCCTTCAACATATACAAGGAAGTTGGCGTTTTAATTACGGAAACCCTTTTTCTGAACTATTGCTTTTGCACCCAACTTTTCTAGATGGATGGATTTGACCAGACTGTGAATGTTAAGGTCATTATGGCAACCAATCGAGCAGATACTTTGGACCCTGCTCTTCTTCGTCCTGGAAGGCTTGACCGAAAGATTGAGTTCCCTTTGCCCGATAGAAGGCAGAAGAGGCTTGTTTTCCAGGCAAGCTAAATCAATGTCTATATCATTATTGTAGTTCAAGTTCATATCTGTATATTTTTCTTTTGTTTCTTTCCAAGTCTGGTTTAGATTGTGAATAGTAAATGTTGCAATTTATTTTCCTAAGGTAATGTTTCTCCTCACAGGTTTGCACTGCTAAAATGAACCTAGGTGATGAGGTAGACTTGGAGGATTATGTTTCGCGGCCAGATAAAATTAGTGCTGCAGAGGTTTGTTTTGGCATGCTTTCAAAGCTCCCCATATATTTATTCTCTCTAGTTTTGGTCATAAATATATTTTTACTCATTAATCGGCATGCCTGTTTGATTGAATCAGATTGCGGCCATCTGCCAAGAAGCTGGAATGCATGCAGTGCGCAAGAACCGATACGTCATACTTCCCAAGGACTTTGAGAAGGGTTACAGAACAAATGTGAAGAAGCCTGACACCGACTTTGAGTTCTACAGATGAAGAGATAAATTTATGAATGCTGATAAGTATGTGTGGGACTATTACATGCAAACATTTGTTGCGATGCGGGGCATGGCATGCCGTGCCGTACTTAAAACTTTGAGCTATGCCATGTTCTGAGAACGTTTTTCAATTGCAAAAGGAGAATGCTCTATTAGTTGAGGTATTACAAGTTTGAAGCAAAACTACTGGCTCTTAGATATTTGCTATGGGAAATTTTTCATATTATGAAAATAGTATGAAAATAACTTGGACATGATAACACAAAGTGCAGAAACTTGCATGAACCTTACTGGTACATGGTTTAACTTTTGACGAGAAAAAAAGTTAAATGGCCATAATAGCGGTAGGTCTGAGTGATGAATGCTGTGACTTTCTCCTTTTGACATCCCAAAGCAAAGAGATGAGCTAAAAAGCACTTAAAATCATATTATGTGTATGCCTTCTCAATGCCGGTTATCACGGGCACCTCCAGCTGGCCATTTAGTTTCACTCTTCTTTTGGCTTTATACAAAAATTACCCCCTAGACTTCACATTTTTTCTACTTATATTGTCAAATTCTCCTAGTCTGATTATGTTATATTTTTCAGTTCATAAAAACATGACACGTGATAAGAAAATAAAAGTTCGAGTGCCAAAACATAAATTCGGGTGCCACTTCTAATAATAGTCCGAAAAGGGGTATTTAAGTGAGGAAAATGCATCACTTTGAGGAGGTTAATTCTTGTATTAAACCTTTTCTTAATGATAAAAATTCAATTGATTATTCTTCTAAAATTATTGCTTAAATCAAATAGGATTTGAAAGAATAATGACTTGGAATTTGGATTTTGTGAAAAACAATATGCGTTAACATATATAAAAAAAAAGTATATAAAAGATAAAAGAAATTTGGGAAGAGTTACGGGTAAAGGGAGATAAAGTTCCATGACACAAATTGATATGGTTTCCCCTCTACATCCCCAAACTTAGCATGATTACTTGGATGACATTTCAGGATAGACTCCCAAGTCCCAACTAGGGAGAGGCTTCTACGTATGGGAATCGTTACTGATGGATTATGTGTAATATGCAATGAAGTTCTGGAGACTAGGGACCATTTGTTCATTGAATGCTCTTTGGTTGTTTTCCTATGGAAGGCTATTCTGAATCTCACTGGCTTGAGCATACCACTTTTGTCATGGGTTAACATGTTAGCTTGGGCTTGTGGTGCTTGGAAAGGTAAGTCCCTTTATTTACTATCTTGAAGCTTGCTTGGTGTGCATTTATTTATTCCCTGTGGGAGGAAAGAAATAGAAGATTGTTCTGAGGAAGTTCAGGAAATGTTGATGAGATCCTGAATTCTATTAAGGAGATTATAGGTATTCAATTAAGAGGAAGGAATATAAATAGATTAGATAGTGTTAATATAAATCTTTGTAATCATTGGGGTATATATTAACCATTTGTTGTTGTAAGTAGGTTATCCTTTTGTTCCTTGGATGAGATTGATTTTGTAGCAGAACTCTGTCTTTTTGGGTAATAAAATTAAATTTTCCAAATAAATATATATATATATATATATATTACTAAAGGATCTTTTTTATTGTTTTAGAAAAATGTCGCTTTAACCTTATAATGATAGGAAATAAAAGAAAGGAATAAAACTTATAGATAAAACATATTTTGCTAACATTTCAGTTCGTTTCATTACAACACTTTCTCACTATAATATTTCAACTTAATCTATAAGTGTCAAGTGAAGACTCGTTGCATTCAAGGAGGAAATCTAAGTTCGATATTTGGAGGCGACATTATTAGAAATAATCACGAATTCTGCACGTAAAATAAAAAGAAAAAGGAAATAGAATATTTCAACTCAAACTTTTACAATTATATCTCAATTTCAGTTAACAGCTATGTTTAAATTGAATTACCAAATAGGCTGTGGGAAGGAAGAAGGAATGACGATGCGTGAAAAGGACAACACTTTTACTTTCCATGAACATGTCGTGGTCCACGCATAATTACCGCCATTCATGCCTCAATGAACGAAAAAGAAACCTATGGTTGACAACTTGAAGAGCACTTGAAATGCTCCCTTCTCTGCTGTAAATTCTACACTTTCAAGACCGTCCTCCATTTTCCCTTCAATGCCCAAGTATCCGAACCCAAAACCCCATTTCACCTTCCTCTTCGTCACCTTGTTCGCTTGTTGCTTCTTTCATGGCAAGTCATCGTCTTGGCTCAACACCGAAGCCAATGAAGTTGTAATGGTGCAAAGCAGGAGTCAGGATTGGCCTAAGAGATGTGATTTCTCAGTTGGTAAATGGATATATGATCAATCATACCCTTTGTATGACTCTAACTGCCCATATCTTAGTACTGCAGTCGCCTGTCAAAGAAATGGAAGGCCAGATTTTGGCTATGAGAAGTGGAAATGGAAGCCAAATGGTTGTTCTCTTCCAAGGTACTTACTTCGAACATAATATCGTCGTGGAATCGAAAACAGGGTTTTAGATGCAGGATTCGAATCCTGATCCACTCAATGCTATCTTTTTAAGCCTTAGCTAGACAAGGAAGTCAGTAACTTTAATTTCTTGAGCTGATATTGTGGTTTCAGGTTTGATGCACTGAAATTTCTTGGGAAGATGAGAAGGAAAAGGATAATGCTGGTGGGTGATTCTATTATGAGGAACCAATGGGAGAGTCTGGTTTGCCTGGTGCAAGGAGTTATACCAACAGGACATAAAAAGGTGACCTACAATGGTCCTTCAATGGCCTTCCATGCCATGGTAAGAGAGACATGAATGAAAAAAAAAACAAAACCCTTTTCTTTTTTATTGTTGCTCAAGCAAAAGGACTGATTTATTACAGGATTTCGAGACATCAATAGAGTTTTTTTGGGCTCCATTGCTTGTGGAGCTGAAGAAAGGAGCTGACAACAAGAGGGTCTTGCATTTGGATTTGATTGAGGAGAATGCAAGATATTGGAGAGGTGTTGATGTTCTTGTGTTTGACTCGGCACACTGGTGGACTCATTCTGACCAATGGAGTTCGTAAGTATTCTTGTCCGACGCATAAATGTATTCAACCATCGTTTCTAAGTTCAAGTAACATAAATCATGAGTACTCGAAGCAGTAACCGATGTCAAAATTGTGTTCCAACAACACATATACAGGTGGGACTATTACATGGAGGGAAAATCTCTCTATAAAACCATGAATCCAATGATTGCATACCAAAAAGCACTCACAACATGGGCAAAATGGATTGAATTGAATCTCGATCCTCGAAAAACCAGAGTTATTTTCAGAACAATGTCGCCTAGGCATAACAGGTATCAAACGAGTCCTAAATTCAACTCACTTTATGCTCCTTTATATCCCCATGCTTTCTCAAACAAAGCTGATTTTTTTCCTTGTCTTTTTTGTTCATTGCAGACAAAATGGCTGGAAATGCCATAACCAGAAAACTCCCCTTCAAATTTTCAGCCACCCTCATGTTCCTGAACAAGTTGTTGTGCTGAAAGGAGTATTAAGAAGAATGGGATTTCCAGTATATCTACATGAAATTACGACGATGTCGGCTTATCGAAGAGACGGGCATCCTTCTGTTTATAGAAGGGCATTGAACCAAGCACAGAGGCAGCACCCGAGAGAGTTTTCATCCGATTGTAGCCATTGGTGCCTCCCTGGGGTGCCTGATATTTGGAATGAGATGTTGAGTGCAATGCTCTAAACAAAGTCACCAATGTTGAACTGGTTTTTAACTGTTTCTACCAAAAATGTAGTCTTTGCACTCTCATCAGGGTTAGATTTGTCATGGTTTTTGTGTGAAAATGTTAAGAGAGAGTGACGGTGTATATGTTTGGCATGCTCAATTTAGTCAATCATCCGTTTATTTGTGTGTTGATTGAGTGTTCATGTTACTTCAGGAAGTGTTCTGCAGCTTTTTACTTCGTTTTCCCCCTGGCTACGGTATGTGTTTCTAGTGGAACTTTATTACCTAAACGAACTTAGTCGAGTTCGAGTATTGCTAAGTTTGACTCGATTCAAAAAATTCAAAACTTAGCTTGACTCAAATTGAAAGTTTGCGAGATTAAAATTGCTAATTTTGATTTGAAATTGAAATAAAAAATTGAAACTCGACTCGAACTAGTAAAAATTTGAACTTAAAACATTCTTAGATTTGGTTTGATTGAAGTTCGAACTTGATCTCTGTTCAAACTTGACTTCAAACTCGAACATAAAAGGTACATGAAAATCTTATATATTATATATATATATTAAAAAATAACATAAAAATATTAATATTATTAATAATTTAATTTTAAAAAATAGAAATTTAATATACTATTTATTTGAGTTGCTCGCGAGCTTTTTCTAATTGAAAATCAAGTAGTCTGTTTTAGCTCTTTAAGAACTCGAGTTGAGTTCGAGCTCCAATCAAAATTATTAAATTCAAATATTGACCAAACTTTGATCGAGTCAAATAACTTAAGATATGTTTGGTCTTGTATACAACCCTAAGAGTCTGTTTGGATCAAGGAATTTAGTATTCCCAGCAGGCATATTTGTTTACTGATGAAGGATACCCATGTTTGGTTGATGTATGATTCCTAAGTGAGGGTAATTTTATATTACCAACAGTAATTTTTGGGTTTTATTACTGGGAATGTTATTCCCGTATGTGTGTTAGGTTTTATTTTATTCCCGTGCTAAGGGCTAAAATACCCCTCTTTTCCGGCTTGCCTCTGCGTGATATCTTCTTCTCCCCGTGTTGCGAAAAATTCATCGCTCCTAGTAAGATTTCTTCTCCACTCCCTTTCTTCTCCCCCGCTAGCATATGTTTTTGGGTCAAAAAGAAACCTTCTCTTTACCGGAATTATTTATTTCAATACTATTCCCTTAAACCCTCCATTGTCGCTCTCTTACCCAGTCAAAGACCTGATTCTTAAGCTCTTCCCTTCTCTTCTTCTTCTGTTCAAAACCCTAGAAATTCTCTCTCTAGGGTATGATTTCTAGTCTTTTGTTGAATATTTGATCGTTGTTCTCTGTGTTTTTTTTTATTTTTTCTGGTTCATGTTTTTTTTCTTTTATTTTTATGCAATTTTGATCTGCACTGTTGTTTAATGCTCTGCTCTTTATTTCTGTAGGATTTTTCTTTCTTTCTTTTTACATGACTATTTGCATATTGCTGTGAATTTTAACATAGTTTCTTATTTCACGTTGCTGGTCATTCCGAGACTCTGTTTTTACTACACTGCTATTTGTTTTTGAAGTTACAATGTCTTATAATTCTGTACCCTTTGTTTCTTTTACTTTTTTCACCCTGCTTTTCCTCCATTGTTGAGCCTAGAACAATGTGTGCTGATTTCTCGCCATTTATTGTTAAATTCGAGCATATATTGTTGGGCTTCGTTGTCTTTTCTTGAAGTGCATGTTCTTGACATGGGTGCAGGATAATGATATACGCCACTCACACACCCTAATCTGCAGAGTCTTCTAAAAAATTAGGTAGACAAATCGCGTTATGAAGTTAAAGAAAGTTGATGGTTCCTCAATAGTCGTAGATGCTTTCAATAAATAAAAAATGGATACTTGATATTTCTACAAGGAAAGGATAATCGCTCTTGTTAGGGTTTTCCTCTTTCTTTTGTTAAAATCGTTTTGAAGAGAGGATTTGAGAGATTTTTGTGTAATATATTGTTATGTTTTTATCAATGACTCTAAATCCCTTGTTCCTTCTAATGTAATTGTAATTTGAAGGAAATTAATTAGAAACTAATTTTATTACATTTTTGTTGACATTTTGGTTGTTGGATTGAATTTAAAATGACCCATAAGTCTATTCTTGAAGATGAACTGATTTGATTAATTTCTCATTATTTTTTTATTGAGCTGAAAATGATCCATTAGTCTATTCTTGAAGATTTTTTAGGTTAAGGGATGATCAGTTTGTCATTCAATCATAAAAAAAAGCTTGCTTTTGTCCTTGAAAGTGCTGAAAAAGCTATTTTTTTCTTTCTTTTTTGGTATAAATTTTCTTTGAGAATCTGGAACTAAAACGAGTTGAGTTCGATTTTATATGATCTTCATTAGCGTATCCATTTTCTTGGGAAATCTTATTACAATTTTACAATTCAATGTCTATATGTAGATTTGATGGAAGTTGAAGAAGCACTTCAAATATTGATGTCAATGATGTCTATTGTTTCTAGGTTTTTTGGTTTGAAATCTTTTTTCTAGCTTATTATCGAGTTAAAACTCGAGTCTGATGAGGATTTAGAGGTAGCTGTTCTAAATATTGGTTGCATCTGTGAAAGCTTGTTGTTGTTCTTCCATATTCTCTAAGTTCTGAATGGTAATTGTTGTCTCGTTTATGGATACCTTACATTCACCAATGGTGTTATTGAGACAATGCTCCTTTGATACTCAATAAATATGGAGTTTTTCACTCGTTCGTAATTATGAATTCTATTTGATAATTCAATGTCTTCAATTTTTTTGCTTTATTTTCAAGTTTTGATGTGTAAAATCATATGAAGTGGCTTCAATCTGATCTTGATCCTTTTCATTTCAGGGAACATCTTTGCTTTCGGGCTTTTCGTATCGCCCTTGTATGTTCTATTTTCCAAGTTTTAAGAATTTATCATTGAAATGAATAGATTGGCATATCTTATCCTCTAATTAGTTATGGCTATTGTCTTTTGTTTTAACTTTTCAGACCCACGTTTAAAAGAATTATCAGAAACCAGTCTACCGAGAACTTCTCGGGATTGCCTTATATATATGCTCTCTTGAACTGCTTGATCTGTACGTGGTATGGCACGCCCTTGATATCTTATGACAATGTGCTGGTTATGACGGTTAATTCGATCGGTGCAGTTTTTCAAATGACCTACATTATCATCTTCATTGTGCATGCTGATAGAGAGAAAAAGGTTATCTTTAGATGCATTTGTTTTTACATACCATTTGTTTCTTAAGTGCACTCTGTAATCTGTATTGTTCTCATGTTGCCTAGACTCTCGTGCTCTCGTATGATATGAGGAGCCTCCTCTCGTACCATCGGTCTAGGTGTTGAATATTAAGTACTTTAAGAAAAACGGGAAGTCCGGGTACCATAGGTGTTGTTTTCCACTGTCAGTCATATTCTTTGTGTTGATGGCAAATTAGGATGATTGGGTTGCTACTAGCAGTTTTTGGCTTTATCGCAATCATAGTTGCTGGAAGCTTGCAGATAGCCGACCGAGGAATGCGATGGATCTTTGTTGGGTTATTAAGTTGTGCTTCTCTCGTATCAATGTTTGCTTCCCCGTTGTTTATAATCGTAAGTTGGTTGATCAAATGCGCTTGTAGTTTTCTTTTCTCTTATACTTTGATTGATTTTGAAAATTTTTAAATTTTTTAATGACATGATCTTTGTTCCCAAAATTTAGTAATTCGAACAAAGAGTGTTGAATTCATGCCATTCTATCTCTCCCTCTCAACATTCTTGCTGAGCACCTTGTTCTTCCTATATGGCATCTTTAACTTCGATGCCTTTATTTACGTGAGTTGCCTCTAACATCGATGACAGCTTCTTGTTTTCAATTTGATAGTTGTCAATCTTATATGTTAACATCACCTCTTTGTTCTTCAGGTTCCAAATGGAATCGGAACTGTGTTGGGGATTCTACAACTCGTGTTGTACTTCTACTATAAAACAAAGTCCTTCGAATGATCCCAAGAACCACTCATGGTGTCACACGTGTGACTCTTGCTTTTTTCTTTGAATAGGTAATTACTTCTATATTCTGTTTCTATGCTTCGATGATTTTCTGATGGTATGCTGGTGGAAAGTTTTTTTTATGTTGAGGTGTATAGTGACAAGAATCTTGATGTATGGTCTCGTTTGTTGTATTTTCCTGAGCGTGTTCCATTTCTTTGTCTGAACAAATTTGTTTGTCAACACTCTGAGTTAATAAGGGGAAGTGTCTAGGCTTTGCATACATGAGCGAAGCATAACCCGATTTCTGCTTGAGACCGATTCAATTACATATGGCTACTATTTTTGCATCCTACCACATTTGAACACAATTTGTGCTCACTTGAATGCATAAAGGAAACCGAGGTTGATTTCCTGCCATGTCTGTTTTCACTTGTTTAACCTCAAAAGCATCACCAATTTTTGGATACGGATGTTCGAGTATGTTCCGAAAGCAAATACATAAAGGAAAATTAAGGGTCGGAATAATATAGGTTCCAGACTTGTAGAAAGTTGAATTAAGAAGGATTCTCATCAGTTCTGCAGAAATGAAAAGCTAGTACTTGTTAGATTTCAGCTTAGATTAGATAACTTGAATTAGCTTCAATATCCTTTGCCCAAGTTACTCAGTTTCGACTGTTAATCATGCTAGTTTATATCATACTGGTATCGATGCTATCGACTGTTAAATCAATTTTTAACTACATATTTCAAATTCGGTTTAAGATTATATCAATCATGATTAAAACGATGTTCATATTTTGAAAAGGCAAAGGATTCAATTACATTATGGGAAAAATTTTCTTTGTAACATCTCGTAGAGTACGAAAAATGAAGGAGGCCACTCAGTGTTGTTCTCACCACTGCACTGAATTTCACCTGCAATAATATAAGCTATGGGTGTATTTAATTCGATTTGATTTTTAATAAAAGATTAATCTAGCAACACATATTTTTTAAAATCGAAACTGAAATCGAATCAAATGGCATAAAAATCATAGTTTTTGATTTAATTTGGTTCAAATTTATGATTTTCTATTGTTCACTATTTTTTAGATTCAACAACCAAACCTTAAAGCTTAAACAGAGTGCAAATATTACAGCTTTAAGTTCATAAAGAAAAAAATATTAATCTTTAAGGTTTTATTTATTTAAGTTCATCTTATAAACAATGTTATGTTAGTAGAGAATTGGGTGTAATCGAGCTGAGTTAAATTCGAACTTGATATATATAAATCTAATCTAAAATCAAGGTAATACATGTTTAAAGGTTCTCAACCAATATATGTTGTTGCTCATACCTTTACATATATAATATTCTAATCCGAAATCTCAAAATATCAACAAACCACTAAGTCTTTAAAAGAGCTTCTCCGTTATAAATTTCATTCGAGACATTGCAGTAAAAATACAATATTGATTTTAGCTATGGAAGTTGAAGAACATAAAATCGCCTCTTGATCGCCTGATCGGAACTTCTCTTGATAAATCATCAGGCAACTGCCTTCTTTCACCGTACAAAACAGCTCACTAAACCACAACTTACATTTCCCCCCATAAGTATCGGCCGTTGCCAAACCGACAACACTGAGTTATGACTCTGCCACTGCATATTCTTTCAATCCTAGCAAGAGCGGGTGCCTCTCCCGTCACATTTTAGCTCTGCTCACACCATTTCACATCCATGAGTCTGTGACTGTGTCTTGGTCCACCATTGGCAACCACAAGCCTTCCATTTGAAACCATGGCGGGGCAAAGACCAACAATGGTGGATGCAGCACAAATGAAGATAATTGCTTCTTCAGTTATGAGTTTGGTAACACGGGTTGTAGTTCTTATCGAAAGACATTCTCGAGGCCGATTTTTCAACCATGCTAAGACTAAACAGAAACCCCTATTGCCAAAATCAAGTCAAAACCAAGCGAGGACTACGTCTCATGATAATATGTACTGCATTGTCCCTACATTCCGGTGAGCCGTGACGACGACTGATGCAGCACCAACTGCACAAAACTGGGTTTGCACGTGCAAGAGCTTTACATCAACATGTAGTATTTGCTCGGTCTTGGATTTAGTTTGGAACCTATATTATTGTATATATATATATATAAGATAAATAAATAATTATTGTATATAGAAAATATAATAAACATTATATCTTAGATAACAAAAATAATTTACATCTTTTTATTATTATAAATATCTATGAAGAATTTTCACAATGTAAACATTTATTTCCATGATGTAAAATTTTAATATATTTTTACATAAATTATGTAAAATTTAATATTAATTAAAATTAAAATAATACATGATATATTTAAATACTCAAGTAATATATTATCAACAAATAGAATTTTTATATAAATAATTTTTATTTAAAGATTTAGAATTTAACTTGCTAAAAAATATAGAACAAGGACAATTTGGTAAAATATACATTCCAGTAATCTTTTATTCCATCAACCAAACACTGTAATCTTACATTCCTGCCAAACCAACCAAACACAGTAATGTAACATTCCCAGTAATCCTATTCCTTAATTATCTTTTATTCCCACTAGTAATCTTACATTCCGTGAACCAATCACACCCTAAAAATATAAACTGCGGAGGACCATATGTGAAGTACGTAGCTACGAAGGAAGGTTCCCTAGTTGTAATCTATGTTATCTGATTTCTTTTATATTTTATTTCGAACATTTTTGTACAACACTTGTATTAGACATGCACGACAAACGCAAGGACATGATGTTTTAAATATATAAAATTTCAAAATTATTAAAATAAAACAATCTAATCTTAGGGGGTTTGGATGGGGGAATGTGGGATTTTCATAGGAATGAAATCCACATTCTCTCGTTTGGTTAGCCCGGAAATCATGTTCCCGGTAATGTAAGATTACTAATAGTGGATTTTTTGAGTATATTATCGGGAATGTCATTACCTCCATTTCCTTAGGTATTGTTGGATTACCGATATTTTGGACTAAAATGCCCTTAAATTTTTTTTCTTCAAAAATATCATTCTTCTGTCATTAAATAATAAAAATTCTACGAAGGTTAAATTACAAATTTATCCTTAAACTAGTTTATATTTACAAAAAAAATCTATAATTAAAATTTTATATGAAATTCAGGGGTTAAAATAAAATTTTACCCTTTCATTAAATCTTTTTATATTTTTAATTTTGTAAAAAAAAAAAATATAATTTTATGAATTTAATTTTTTTAAAATAAAATATATAAATATTTTCCAATTTGTTAAAAAAACAAATATATAATAAGGACAGTTTGGCCAAATATACATTCCAATAATCTTTTATTCCTTTAACCAAACACGGTAATCTTACATTCTCGCTAAGCCAACCAAACACAAAATACAACATTCTCAGCAATCCTATTCCCTGATAATCTTACATTCTCACTGGTAATCTTACATTCCGTAAACCGAACGCACCCTTAATGCTTTATCTTTTGTCTGCATTCAAAATTGTATCTATTTATGTATCTGCACCATGATTGTATATTTATATAAAATCCGATGCGTCGATTGTTTGTATTATATTGATTTATGATTTTAATAACTTAATATATTTATATTATATGTTGAAAATAATATGGGTTAAAAAATAAAAAGTGAACATGCCTGTAGAAAATAAATTGTATGAAATAAGATAATTTTATTGTGTTGTGTCCCTGAACGAAGCATAGCTTTCACCCCTTTAGGGATGGTAAAAATATTTGATGGATTTTGATCAGACTCGTTACTATAGGATTGGGTTTTTTTAATAAAAAAATCTAGGTATGGGGTGAATTTTGTGAAAGAGAGAGTTGGATCAAGAAAAAATATATATTTAGAATAAAAGTTTTTAATTTGACCCGACTGGAATAATTTTTATAACATACCTCTATATATCTAAGAAAAATTAATATGATGTTACTCCATATATATATATATATATATATATATATATATCAATTATCTTTTTGTGTTAACAAATAAAAAATACTAAAATTATTTGTATTGAGTCGAGGGTAAATTTTAATCCCAAAATTCATATCATATAAAATATCACCTAACAACAAGATTGAATTCAATAAAATATCACCTGATATACAATATGCTCGAACCCGTAATCTCTAAGAATAACAATCATTATTTTAATCACTAATATAACTTATTCGTACAATTTAACTTATTATATTATGAATTTAAAAAAAATACTTGAAATAATAGTAAATTATTAATTACTATTGAACAATTAATATATAAACTATGCAAATACAATTATATATCGTAGAAAATAAATTTAAATTAAATTTTGAACAAATTATAATTTTAATAAGCTTTTATCCGAAAAACATTAAGATTTAAAAAGTCAAATTAATAGTAAAATTTATAATAATAAATGAAACAATAATAATAAAAAAATTAACAGTAAAAAGAGCCGTTACACTTACAGCATGACCAAAACAACCCTTGAGTCGGCGTTTGCCGCTTCTTTATAAAGTCTCCATTGGCAGAAAAAATAAGGAGGGAATGAGATCCGCTTCTTTCTTCTTCTTGTTGAAGGATTCACCTGCTCTTTTGAAGATTCAAGGTATGTTATTATTGTTTTTTTTTTGTTTTCTCCTCATAATTTTCGTTAGTCGTATACAGAGGATGTGGTTTAGGTTTTTCGGCGTCTTTCTTGAATTGCTGGAGTTATCTTCAGGTTTAATTTTTTTTTTCTGTTGATTTGATATTTGATTCATGGATACCTCGAGTATTACAGTGTTAGATTCTAGGTTTTCCTAACTTTTTGATGTAAATAAATCAAGCAGGTAGTTGTGCTTTGTAGATTTTTCATTTAGTTTGTGATGCTTTTGGTTCCTAATGTGGGTTTTGGCCCCTATGGTGAATTTTCACAAATTATCTATTTCATGATTTTTTTTTCTGGTTTGCATTTTCATTCTTTTCTAATGGCTTACTCAATCAAATATTTTCCACCTCAAACCTGGAAATCCTGATTGTGTGTTCATAATATGGATGTGTGGAGCAAGCAAGGAAAATAGTTTCCAAAAGCAAACTGTATAACCTCTTTTAATCTCCCTAAACCATAGATTATGTGAGTTCAGATAGCAAATTTGTGTGATCTATGATGATGACTTACTCTCCTGATTTTATATAGATTATGGATTGGAGAGCTTGAAACTATTGTATACCTTCATACGCGCCATACCTTGTCGTCAGGGACACGAGAATGAAGGACTCCCTTGTAAGCCTCTCATTACTAAAGTATTCACAAGTTCTGATGATCAGTGGTTAGTTGTTATCAACTGCTTTGGATATATATCAAAATTCAATCTGGAGATACCAAGGTAAGAAATTACATTTGAAACAATTATTAAATAGGTATTACTTGATAGCAATTCAAGAGAACATAGTGGCTAATGATCAGTGCTTGTCTGGTACTGGTTCCTTGAGGGTTGGAGCTGAGCTTTTAGCAAAGCAATTAATAGTGCACAATCTTCTTCTGTTTCTAATTTGTGTTCTAGTGAGTTGTTATTATTTGAGGAGCATTGAATGCTTCTTTTGCCCATCTTATGTTTGCTAGCGTACTATATAAATTCCACTGCCATCACGGGGAAACCATTTGAAAGATTTCACGATGGGGAAACAAATTAATGCCTTCATTAATTACAGTTTTCAATAAATCATTTCCTTTTGATTGGTGCATTGAGAGTGAGAACATGCTTATACGGTACATGATTTAGACTTGGCTATTCTCCATATGTCTTACTACAAAATATGCGATTTCCCTTTTATTGCTTGCTTTTGGTTTTAAATTCTAGGTGATGTACCTGCTGGAGCTATAGTGCTTCTTCATGCCTGTGCTCATAACCCAATGGGTGTTGATCCAACTATTAAACAACGGGAACAGATCATACAGTTGATAAGATCTAAAGGGCTATTGCCCTTCTTTGACAGTGCTAATCAGGTAATTGTCTGATGTTTGAATGTTGCTTAGTGTACTCCATAGACGTTAATCTTATAGTTTTCATAGGTTATAGAATGGTTATTTTACACTTGAATTTTGACATCTAGGGATTTGTAAGTGGTAACTTAGATGCAAATGCACAACATGTTCGCATGTTTACTGCAGATGGGGGAAATGCTTTGTAGCTCAAAGCTACGTAAAAAACATGGGACCTTATAGTGAAGTGAAATACTTAAAAAAGTTTAAAGAAATTTTTATACTATATCAAAATATTACAAATAAATTATAAAAAAATAGTTATTTTACTATATTTTAAGTTAATATATTTAAAATATTTAACACTAAAATTTTAAACTCAACTTCTTTTAAGAACTTTTAAAAGGCATTTTCTTATAGTACTTTTCAAAAGCATTGCCAAACCTATTTTGATGGGTTCGTAGACAAAGCCAGAATGATGGTTAATATTTTTTGATTCTACGTTATTAAAAAAACTAAACATGGTCGTAGTATTTTTTAATGGAGAATTTCTTATATTGATTTCTTTTGTAAGTTATAAATATAAAGAGATTCACTTGAATAAAGAAGAAGGTGATGAAGTATATGAGGTGCTTATGATTGCGCTCAACCTCAATGTTTTCTTGGTGCAACCTATTTGTGCTGTGCCGAACATATGAGGGGTTGTTGGGATATACAACTTTATACTTCCTGATTCATTCTCTATTCTTATAACTCCAAATTAATATCTCCCCTCAAATGATTGTGGCCAAATGATTTCAAGGGACATGGAATTTGGGTTCCTAGCACCAAAAATACATGATTTCTTTGTAATATAGCTTTTGACGTGAATAAAATATTTGATAGTACACAATATACTTAAATGTTGCATGAAATGATATTTTTGTCTCACCCTAACTACATCTGACTTGATGCTTGTATTTTTAATATTTTTAGCTCTAATTTGTTCTTGTCTAAAAATTTGATATAAAATAATTATCCGCTTTATCTTTTTTGGTTTTGTGTTAGTTATTGTGTAAAAGAACTCACAAGTTATTGTTTTAGCTTGAAATGGAATAGTCGGTGGCTTGATCCTCATGTATTTTTCCAACGGTAATCTCTTGTTGTTGTACTTCTTCAAGGATTCTCCTTCTGCTCATCTTTCTTAAAGGTATGCTTTTAGTTCCTGGTGTGGGTTTATACCCCTGTAGTGAATTTTCTGAAGCTAGAAATATATTATTCTCCTATTTTCACTTCCTTCTCATTACAAGGAATTCTAGTCTATGATATACTTGAACTTTTGAAATTTCTATTGAAGAAAACAGTGACGAGGATAGTATGCATAACAACGAACTAGTAATTTAGTTAGGTTGTTACATGGAATCTATCACATGCATCGACCTATAAGATCCTTTTTCCCTATCATGTTAGATATACATATAAAGAGATATCGTTGATATTACTTTCTTTTAATTTCATTAAAAAAGTTGTAAAGTTGTTTAGCTTGCAATATCTATCCTTTCAGTTTGGTTTGTCTATTCTAAGACCATTTGAATTGACTAATTATTCTAAAATTAAAGGCTAAACAGTATAGAAAATTTATTCATGCTTTTTTTAACAGAGAATATATATTTGGAACTTTATTTTCTATAAGCAATAAGTATAGAGATGTTCTCTTGAATAGAGATGAAGGTGATGATGTATAGGAGGTAATTATAATTGGTTTCAGCCTCGGTGTTTTCATGGTGTAGCTAGCCTATTTCTGCTGTGCCGAACATCTGAGGGTTGTTTGGCTGAATGAATATACAACTTCCTACTTTCTGATTCATTCTCTATTCTTATAAGTTATAACTTCAATTTCATATCTCTCCACAAATGATGGTGGCCAAATAATTTTCAGCAAATAGGGAATCTATGTCCCAAGCACCAAAATAATATTTTTTCTTTGTAAAATTCTATTTGGAACTTTTTTTTATATAAGCAATAAGTATAGAGATGTTCTCTTGAATAGAAAGGAAGAGGATGAAGTATAGGAGGTAATTATGATTGGTTTCAGCCTCGATGTTTTTCTGGTGCAGTCTATTTGTGCCGTGCCGAACATCTGGGGGTTGTTTTCCTGATTGAATATACAACTTCCTACTTTCTAATTCATTCTCTATTCTTATAATTTATAACTCCAATTTCACATCTATTCACAAATGACAATGGCCAAATGATTTTTAGCTTATAGGAATCGGTATTTTGAGCCCCAATTTTTTTTTGTAATATCCTATTTGAAACTTTTTTTTTCTATAAGAAATAAGTATATAGATGTTCTCTTGAATTGAGAGGAAGGTGATAAAGTATAGGAGGTAATTATGACTGGTTTCAAACTTGATGTTTTCCTGGTGCAACCTATTTGTGCTATGTCGAACATATGGGGTTATTTGGCTAAATGAATATACAACTTCCTACTTTCTAATTCATTCTCTATTATTATAACTCCAATTTCACATCTCTTCACAAATGATGGTGGCCAAATAATTTTCAGTAGATAGAGAATCGGTGTTCTGAGCACCAAAATAATATTTTTTCTTTGTAATATCCTATTTGGAACTTTCTTTTCTGTAAGTAATAAGTACAAAAAAAATTCTTGAATAGAGAGGAAAGTGATGAAGTGTAGGAGGTAATTATGACTGGTTTCATCCTCGATGTTTTCCTGGTGCAGTCTATTTGTGTTGTGCCGAACATCTGGAGGTTGTTTGACTGAATGAATATACAACTTCCTACTTTCTGATTCATTCTCTATTCTTATAACTCCACAAATGATAGTGGCCAAATTATTTTCAGTAAATAAGGAGTCGGTGTTCAGAGCACCAAAATAATATTTTTTTCTTTGTAATATCTTATTCGAAACTTTCTTTTCTATAAGAAATAAGTATAGAGATGTTCTCTTTATAATTGGTTTCTTTTCTATATAAAGTAAATATATAATGTTAAAAAAATATCACTAACATATGATTAAAAAATTATTTTGATTTTTAATGTTGTGATAAAATAATTTTGATTAGGTAAAAAAATTAGGTGACTAATGGTTAATGTTTATCACTAATATGATATGTCATATGGGTTAAAGTACTTAAAGAATTATTTTAATCTTTAATGTTGAAATAGTTTTGGTTGGATAGAAATAGTTATATATGTTTAAAGTGACGAGGTGGTATATGTTAGGTACAAAGCTACATAAAGATCGAAAGGAGTTGTATTTCTTCAAATTTTTAGTATAATGATATTTTAGGTCTTTTTAATTTAAGTTTTAGTTAAATAAGGTCTTAGCTCCATTCCCGGTGTATCCACGTATTTAAAGTGATGACATAGAATATGTTATGTGTCTAAAATGATGATGTAGCACATATTATATATCTAAAGGGATGACGTATCATGTGTCTAAAGTGATGAAATTACATGTCACGTTTCAAAGTTAATAATATTATATGTTATGAGGTCAAAGTGATAACATGACATATTATGTGTCAAAAGTAATTATATTTTATATGTCATATGTTTAAAAAATTAAATTATAATCTCCGGAAAAATATTAAGATTTAAAAAGTCAAATTAATGGTAAAAAAAAAAAATTAACAGTAAAAAGAGCCATTACACTTACAGCAGGACCAAAACAGCCCTTGAGTAGGTGTTTACCGCTTCTTTTTAAAGTCTCCGTTGGCAGAAAAAATAAGGAGGGAATGGGATCCGCTTCTTTCTTCTTGTCAAAGGATTCGCCTTCTGCTCTTTTGAAGATTCAAGGTATGTTATTTTTTTTTTTGGTTTTATCCTCATAATTTTCGTGAGTGATATACAAGGATGGGGTTTAGGTTTTTGGGTGTCTTTCTTGAATTGCTGGAGTTATCTTCATGTTTAATTTTTTTTTTCTGTTGATTTGATATTTGATTCATGGATACCTCGAGTATTACAGTGTTAAATTCTAGGTTTTCCTAACTTTTTGATGTAAATAAATCAAGCAGGTAGTTATGCTTTGTAGATTTTCATTTAGTTTGTGATGCTTTTGGTTCCTAATATGGGTTTTAGCCCCTGTGGTGAATTTTCACAAATTATATATTTCATGATTTTTGTTTTTTCTGGTTTGCATTTTCTTTCTTTTCTAATGGCTTAATAAAATATTTTCCACCTCAAACCTGGAAATCCTGATTGTGTGTTCATAATATGGATGTGTGGAGCAAACAAGGAAAAAAGTTTCCAAAAGCAAACTGTATAACCTCTTTTTATCTCTCTAAACCATAGAATACGTGAGTTCAGATAACACGTTTGTGTGATCTATGATGATGACATACTCTCCTGATTTTATATAGATTGTGGATTGGAGAGCTTTAAAGTATTCACAAGTTCTGATGATCAGTGGTTAGTTGCTATCGACTGCTTTGGATATATATCAAAATTCAATCTGGAGATACCAAGGTAAGAAGTTGCATTTCAAACAATTATTAAATAGGTGTTACTTAATAGCTATTCAAGAGAACATAGTGGCTAATGATCAGTGCTTGTCTGGTACTGGTTCCTTGAGGGTTGGAGCTGAGCTTTTAGCAAAGCAATTAATAGTGCACAATCTTCTTCTGTTTCTAATTTGTGTTCTAGTGAGTTGTTATTATTTGAGGAGCATTGAATGCTTCTTTTGCCATCTTTTGTTTGCCAGCCGACTATATACATTCTACTGCCATCACCGGGAAACCACTTGAAAATTTTCACGATGGGGAAACAAATTAATGCCTTAATTAATTACAGTTTTCAATATATCATTTTCTTTTGATTGGTGCATTGAGAGTGAGAACAACGGTACATGATTAAGACTTGACTATTCTCCATATGTCTTACTACAAAATATGCGTTTTCCCTTTTATTGCTTACTTTTGTTTTTAAATTCTTGGTGATGTACCTGCTGGAGCTATAGTGCTTCTTTGTGCCTGTGCCCATAACCCAATGGGTGTTGATCCAACTGTTAAACAACGGGAGCAGATCATAGAGTTGATAAGATCTAAAGGGCTATTGCCCTTCTTTGACAGTGCTAATCAGGTAATTGTCTGATGTTAGAATGTTGCTTAGTGTACTCCATAGACGTTAATCTTATAGTTTTCATAGGTTATAGAATGGTTATTTTACACTTGAATTTTGACATCCAGGGATTTGTAAGTAGTAGCTTAGATGCAGATGCACAGAATGTTCGCATGTTTACTGCAGATGGGGGGCATGCTTTGTAGCTCAAAGCTACTAAAAAAACATGGGACCTTATAGTGAATTGAAATACTTAAAAAAGTTTAAAGAATTTTTTATACTATATCAAAATATTACAAATAAATTATAAAAAAATAGTTATTTTACTATATTTTAAGTTAATATATTTAAAATATTTAACACTAAAATTTTAAACTCAACTTCTTTTAAGAACTTTTAAAAGGCATTTTCTTATAGTACTTTTCAAAAGCATTGCCAAACCTATTTTGATGGGTTCGTAGACAAAGCCAGAATGATGGTTAATATTTTTAGATTCTACGTTATTAAAAAAACTAAACATGGTCGTAGTATTTTTGAATGGAGAATTTCTTATATTGATTTCTTTTGTAAGTTATAAATATAAAGAGATTCCCTTGAATAGAGAAGAAGGTGATGAAGTATATGAGGTGCTTATGATTGGTCTCAGCCTCAATGTTTTCTTGGTGCAGCCTATTTGTGCTGTGCCGAACATATGAGGGGTTATTGGGATATACAACTTTATATTTCCTGATTCATTCTCTATTCTTATAACTCCAATTTAATATCTCCCCTCAAATGATTGTGGCCAAATGATTTCAAGGGACATGGAATTTGTGTTCTTAGCACCAAAAATACATGATTTCTTTGTAATATAGCTTTTGACTTAAATAAAATGTTTGATAGTACACAATATACTTAAATGTTGCATGAAATGATATTTTTGTCTCACCCTAACAACATCTGACTTGATGTTTGTATTTTAATATTTTTAGCTCTAATTTGTTATTGTCTAAAAATTTGATATAAAATAATTATCCGTTTTATTTTTTTTGGTTTTGTGTTAGTTATTGTGTGAAAGAACTCACAAGTTATTGTTTTAGCTTGAAATGAAATAGCCGGTGGTTTGATCCTCGTGTATTTTTCCAACGGTAATCTCTTGTTCTTCTTCTTCAAGGATTCACCTTCTGCTCATCTTTCTTAAAGGTATGCTTTTAGTTCCTGGTGTGGGTTTATGCCCCTTTAGTGATTTTTCTGAAGCTAGAAATATATTCTTCTCCTATTTTCACTTCCTTCTCATTACAAGGAATTCTAGTCTATACTATACCTGAACTTTTGAAATTTCTGTTGAAGAAAACAGTGATGAAGATAGTATGCATAACAACGAACTAGTAATTTAGTTAGGTTGTTACATGGAATCTATCACATGCATTGACCTATAAGATCCTTTTTCCCTACCATGTTGGATATGCATATCAAGAGAAATCGTTGATATTACTTTCTTTTCAAATTCATTAAAAAGTTGTAAAGTTGTTAAGCTAGTAATATCTACTCTTTCAGTTTGGTTTGTCTATTCTAATACCATTTGAATTGATTAATTAATCTAAAATTAAAGGCTAAATTGTATAGGAAATTTATTCATGCTTTTTTTAACAAAGAATATCTATTTGTTTCTATAAGCAATAAGTATAGAGATGTTCTCTTGAATAGAGATGAAGTTGATGAAGTATAAGAGGTAATTATGTCTGGTTTCAGCCTCGATGTTTTCTTGGTGTAACCAACCTATTTCTGCTGTGCCGAACATCTGAGGGTTGTTTGGTTAAATGAATATACAACTTCCTACTTTCTGATTCATTCTCTATTCTTATAAGTTATAACTCCAATTTCACATCTCTCCACAAATGATGGTGGCCAAATGATTTTCAGCAGATAAGGAATCTATGTCCCGAGCACCAAAATAATATTTTTTTCTTTGTAATATTCTATTTGGAACTTTCTTTTCTAAAAGCAATAAGTATAGAGACGTTCTCTTGAATAGAAAGGAAGGGGATGAAGTATAAGAGGTAACTATGACTGGTTTCAGCCTCGACGTTTTTCTGGTGTAGCCTATGTGTGCTGTGCTGAACATCTGGGGGTTGTTCTGCTGAATGAATATACAACTTCCTAGTTTATAATTCATTCTCTATTATTATAATATATAACTCCATTTTCACATCTCTTCACAAATGATAATGGCCAAATGATTTTCAGCATATAGGGAATCGGTGTTCCGAGCACCAAAATAATATTTTTTTCTTTTTAATATCCTATTTGAAACCTTTTTTTCTATAAGAAATAAGTATAGACATGTTCTCTTGAATAGAAAGTAAGGTGATGAAGTATAGGAGGTAATTATGACTGGTTTCAAACTTTATGTTTTCCTGGTGCAATCTATTTGTGCTGTGTCGAAAATCTGGGGTTGTTTGGCTAAATGAATATACAACTTCCTACTTCCTACTTTCTAATTCATTCTCTATTCTTATAAGTTAAACTCCAATTTCACATCTCTCCATAAATGGTGGCTAAATAATTTTCAGCAGATAGAGAATTGGTGTTCCGAGCACCAAAATAATATTTTTTCTTTGTAATATCCTAGTTGGAACTTTCTTTTCTATAAATAATAAATATAGAGATTTTTTATTGAATAGAGAGGAAAGTGATGAAGTATAGGAGGTAATTATGACTGGTTTCATCCTCAATGTTTCCCTGGTGCAGTCTATTTGTGTTGTGCCGGACATCTGGAGGTTGTTTGGCTGAATGAATATACAACTTCCTACTTTCTGATTCATTCTCTATTCTTATAATTTATAACTCCAATTTCATATCTCTCCACGAATTATGATAGCCAAATGATTTTCAGTAGATAGGGAGTCGGTGTTCCGAACACCAAAATAATATTTTATCCGAGCACCAAAATAATATTTTTTTCTTTGTAATATCCTATTCAAAACTTTCTTTTCTATAAGCAATAAGTATAGAGATGTTCTCTTTATGATTGGTTTCAGACTCGATGTTTTACTGGTGCAACCTATTTGTGCTATACCGAACATCTGGGGGTTGTTTGGTTGAATGAATATATAACTTTTAAGTATTTCAGCCTCGATGTTTTCTTGGTGTAGCATATTTGCGTTCTCCGAACATCCAAGAGGTTGTTTGACTGAATGAATGTACAACTTCCTTTCTGATTTATTTCCTATTCTTATAATTCCAATTTAATATTTCCCCACAAATGATTTTGGCCAAATGATTTTCAAGGGACATGAAATTTGTGTTCCCAACACCAAAATAACATGATTTTCCTTGGAATGAGGATTTTGACTTGTATCAAATGTTTGATAGTTCACGACATACTTAAAAGTTGTAGCTAGTTTTGTTCTTGGCTCTCAATAACTGCATTTTTCTTCATGCTTGAATTTTTTATTCTTGTAGCCCTAATTTGTTCCTGTTTCAATATTTGTTTTAAAATAATTCCCCACTTTGTCTATTTTGATGTTTTGTTGATTATAGTGTGTAAAGAAATCGACAATTTATTACCTTAGCTTGAAAAGCCATAGCAGGTGGCTTGATAAAGCTACATCTATTTTGATGGATGTATAGATAAAGCCACAATGATGAAGAATTTTCTATCTTAGACTTTTTTATATAAGATATAAATATAGAGTGATTCTCTCAAATAGAGATCAAGGTGATGAAGTATAGGAGGTACTTATGACCGATCTCAATCTCAATATTTTCTTGGTGTAACCTATTTTTGTTGTGCCGAACATCTAAGGGGCTGTTTAACTAAAAGAACATATAACCACCTATGTTTTATACATTATCAAATCTTATAACTCCAATTTTACATCTCCCAGAAATAATGGTGGCCAAAGGATTTCCAAGGGACAGGACATCTGTGTTCCTAGCACCAAAATAACATGATTTATTTGGCATGAAACTTTTGACCTGTATAAAATGTTTGATATTTCACAATATACTTAAAGTTGCAAGTAATGGTGTTCCTGGCTCTCAATAACTGCCTCTGCTTTTATGCTCGAATTTCTAATACTTGTAGCTTCAAATTATTCCTATATGAAAATTTGACTTCTATAAACTTTGTGTAGCAGTCTGATAGCAGTCAAGCTCCTGGGTCTAGTAGGGCAAAGAGGGATGCGGCTGGTCGAGCTATGCAGAGATGGCATTCTCTGTGTGTTCTTGATATATGCGAGGTCTGTCATCCAATCATCAAGGTTTTGGGGATAACTTCCACGCATTTTTGACTTAATCTGTTGTTTATTTTCTTCCATCCCCCAAAAAAAATCTGCTTTGATCTCACCATTTTTATGAATGTCTCCATAATATTTCTAGGACAAAAGCTCGAGTATGACACCCAAAAGTGACAAAAACTAAAAGTTATGGTATTTCTAATACTCTAATTCGTTGGCCAAGCACATTTAGCGACACCAATTCTGAAAGTTATTCTTTATGTCTGAGACGTGGTTTATTGTCTCAGGTTCAATAAAGCGCAAAAAGCCATCAGTTATGGAGCAAGATGTCTAAGTTGCTCCACTTAACAAAAAAACCTACGATTATGATTGTCTTTTACTTATTCTTTATCCTTTTCCTCTATGTATAACTTGTTAAACAATATCTCGACTTTTGAAGGTGCTGAAACTAGGCCTTCTTTTGGCAAGTCGGCTACTATGGTTGTCAATATTGGAGTGTGGGCTGATTGGGTGAAGGTTAACGTGCAAAAAAACTGTAAGTCTTTCTCCCGTGATAATTCTTAGAGGGTGGTGTGCCTTTATTACCTATGAATCGACCTCTTTCTTCCCCTTTCCTAGTTTGTGACGGCTGTGAGGTACATGCTTTGGTTACCAGGCTTCTGCATGAAGAGGCCAATATATATATATATATATATATATATATATATATATATATATTCATGATTTTCCTTATTTTCATGTCTATTGGTAGTCCTTTCGAATTTAAAATTACATAACTTTAGAGAGGTAATGCCTCGATAGAAGAGAGATTTCATTTTAGCCAAAAGGATATGTTGCAGATGTATAGTTTTTTTTCCATAGTTGAACTTTACTTGGAAATTTGTTCGTTTGATCAAGCGACTTGCTTCTCATTCATGTAGCTCTTGAAGGAAGGATGCCCGAATACGATTGTTTTGGTCAGAAACATCTTCTTGCCTTAAACTAGTGGAATTGATCTTCATGTTCTAGTTTTTTCTATTGATTTTATATTTGATTCTGTTTTGTAGTTTTTCATTTAGTGTGTGATGCTTTTTGTTCCTGATGTGGTGTTTTTGACCCTGAGGTGAATTTTCACAAATGATCTATTTCATGATTTTTGTTTTTAGGCTATTCTCTGTATATCTTCCTTCAAAAACATGTGATTTCCCTTCTATTGCTTGCTTTTGGTTTCAAATTCATTTTCCCAAGTTTTCTATGCTTTATGTAGCCAAAACCTTCTTCGTAACAAAAGATCTGGGTGATGCACTTCTTCATGCCTGTGCTCATAACCGTGGGAGTAGATCCTACAGTTGATAAGATCTAAAGGGATATTGTCATTCTTTTACAATGCTTATCAGGTAATTTTCTGATGTTAGAATATACTACTTAATGTACTCCATAAACGTTAATCTTATAGTTTTCATAGGTTTTAGAATGGTTATTTTACACACTTGAATTTTGACATCAAAAGGATTTGCAAGGTAGCTTAGATGCAGATGCAAGATATGTTTGTTGTAGATGGGGGAATGCTTTATAGCTCAATGTTTTGCAAAAGACATGGGACTTTGTAGTGAAATAATTTTAAATCTATTTTTATATTATATCAAAATATTACTAATAATTTATATATATTTTACTATATTTTAAGGTAATATATTTAAAATATTTAACACTAAAATTTTAAACTCAATTTTTTAAAAGAACTTTCTAATAGTCTTTTCAAAAGCAATGCTTAGAATCTGGTTTGATGGGTATGTATAAAATCCCAGAATAATGGTTAATGCTTTTAGATTTGACGTTATTAAATAAACTAAAGCATGGTCGTAGTCTTTTTAATAAACAATTTCCTATCCAATGTGATTAAGTATAGGAGGTACTTATGAAGTATAGGAGTATTGTAAGTTGTAACAGATTGTAAATTAGGTAAATTAAGAGTTTTTACTTTGGTTTACTTATGTGGTTAGTTTAGATTAGGTCAAACTCTATCCTAAATTTTAAATAAGAGTTGTACAAGTGTAGGAGTTCTAGCCTAAGTATACTTCTTTGTATTATATGTCTATAAAAGACTTGTTTATTTCTTTTGAGATGAATGAAATAGACTGAAGAAACAAATTGTTTCTTGTCAGTTTCCACATGTACCTATTTGTGCTGTGTCGAACATATAAGAGGTTGTTAGGCTTAAAATATACTACTTCATACTTTCTGATTCATTCTCTATTCTTAATACTCCAATTTAATATCTCCTCACAAATGATTGCGGCCAAATAATTTTCAAGGGGCAGGAAATTTGTGTTCCTAGCACCAAAATAATATGATTTCTTTGTAATAGAGCTTTTGCTTCTGATAGTTGCATAAAATGATACTCTTGACTCTCACTAACAATATCTGCCTTGATGCCTTCTGATACATGTAGCTCTATTTTGTTCTGTCTTAAAATTTGGTTTAAAATAATTCTCCGTTTTAATTTTTTTTTGTGTTGTGTTGATTATTGTATAAAAGAACTCGACAAATTATTGTCTTAGCTTGAAAAGGAATATCTAGTGACTTGATAAAGCTAAATCTATTTTGACGCTATTAAATAAACTAAAGATGTTCGTAGTCTTTTTAATTGAGAATTTCTTATCTTGAACTGTTATTGTAAGCTGCACTACATATAGATAGATTCTTCTCGACTAAAATGAAGGTGATGATACAACTTCAAGAAGTTGTTTGACTGAATGAATATACGACTTTCTTCTGATTTATTTCCTATTCTTATATCTCTAATTTAATATTCCCCACAAATGATTGCGACCAAATGAATTTCAGGGGACATGAAATATGTGTTCCTGGCACCAAAATCACATGATTTCTTTGAAATTGAACTTTTGACTTGGATCAAATTTTTGATTGCTCTTGACATACTTAAAAGTTGCAGTTATTATTGTTCTTGGCTCTCAATATTTGCATATGTCCTAATTCTTGAATTTATGATGCTTTTAGCCCTAATTTGTTCTTATCTGCATATTTAAATTGCTGATTCATTTCCTATTCTTAGAATGAAGGTGATGAAGTACATGTCTCAATCTCGATGTTTTCCTGGTTCAGTTTGTTTGTGTTGCCTCTATCTTCATGCTTGAATTTAGATTCTTGTTGACTTATTTCTATCGTAATATTTGATTTTAAATAATTCCTCAATTTCCCTTTTTTTGTGCTGTGTTGTTTTTTGTGGGAAAGAAATTGACATTATTGCATTAGCTTCAAAAGCAACAGCTGGTGGCTTAATAAAGCTACGTCTATTTTGATGGACGTGTAGATAAAGCTGCAATGATGGTTAGTACTTTTAGATTTGATATTATTAAATAAATCAACATGATCGTAGACCTTTTATTGGTGAATTTCCTATCATGAATTTTTTTTGTTAGTAATAAATATAAGAGAAAATAACCTCAGTGATAAAAATGCCTTATAATATACGATTTTAACAAACTTTTTTTGGATTTGCCAAAATGACCAACTAAATCGCAATGCGATCGATAATTCGCAACGCGATCTCCGGTATTGCAAATCAGTTTCCAGATTCGCAACGCGATTCTGACTATCGCATTGCGATTTCCCAAATTCGCGTTGCGATTTTCCTAATTCGCAACGCGATTACGTAAATCGCAATGCGAATACGTAAATCGCATTGCGATTTTCCTAATTTGCATTGCGATTTACGTAAATCGCAATGCGAATCTGACTATCGCAATGCGATTTACATAGCGCCATTCGTATTAACGCGTATTTTTTTTCAAATTCTAAACACGAATTTTTTCTTAATATATCGGAAACTGAACCGTCCACAGTAATCGCAACTCATAATCTCAAACCTAAAATCACAACACTCAGTCCCATCTCTATCTCTCACTCTCTACGGCGAAATCCCTCACAACCATTCATGGTCAGAAATCCCTCACAATTATTCAGAAATGGAAAATCAACCTTCGAGGGTTAGTTTTTTTAATTAATTTTATTTTGAAAATTTTGTATTATTTTAGGTTTTTCATATTGAAATTGATGATAAGTTTACAAGTAATTTCAATAATAGATTAACCATTTCACTTAGATTTCTTATTAAATTCATTCGATTGTTGCCAATACTGCTAAACTGTTTAGTATTTAACCCTGTGAAGTTAGTATTTGTCTTTGTTTTGTCTTTTGGTTGAAGTAATGCAGAAGAAGAATAGTTTTGAGAATGAAAATCACAACGCGGAAATGACTATCGCAACGCGAAACCAAAATCGCATTGCGATTTTCATTTCGCGTTGCGATTCTCTCGTTGCGATAGTCATTTTCGCGTTGCGATTTTCATTCTTTCGTTGCGATTTTCATTTCAACCAAAAGACAAAACAGTGTTGCATATTTTAGTTTCAAGAATAAACTACTATTTATGTTTATTGTTTTTGGTATATCTTCACAGTGTAGTTTTTGGTATATCTTCACAGTGTAGTTTTTGGTATATCTAACTTGGTATGTTTATTATATTTGTAGAAATTTTTTTCGACTTCATTGGCATTAAGGAATAAAGTTAGCATAGCCACTACAATTGCTTCGAAGCTTTCACCTGCACAAAGAAAATTGTTTGAGGAAACCTGCTTCGGGCCATGGCTGAGAGTACAGCATCCGGGTGGAGATGTTAATTTGACCTATTTGTGGCTTCATACCATGACTAGCGATCTACCCGACAGTATACAACGTGGTGAGGAAGAGATATGGTTTCATTTTCCACCGGCGTATACTTGTTTTGGGTGGAAGGAGTTCTGCTTAATCACTGGTCTACGATTCGGACACGATGATGTAGGCCGGTACACTCGTCATATCACCCGCCCATCATGGTTATCCAGGGTTTTTTCTGATGAGTCAATAGAGAAGCCGAACTTACACGTCGACGACCTGAAGAAATTGTTTAATAAGAAAGATGGTTTTACTCGGATGAATGACGTCGATGTTGTCCGAGTATGCTTTCTACTACTTTTGTATGCCGACTTTTTAGGCAGAGAGGCCATACAACCTATTCCTCAAGAGCTAATATTATTGGTAGAGGACCTAAATGCATGAAATCTGTTTCCGTGAGGTTCGTATATATGGAAAGCTACCTGGACTAAGTTGTCGTCTGCCTTTGATGACCGCAAAAGTTTGCGGGGCGATGGGTCGAAATACACTTTGTCAGGCTTTGTTTGGGCATTTAAGGTAAGAATTTCTATATAATGTTTTCAAAATTATAATTAATTATTTAACAATTACTAATGTTTGTTATTATATTGTTTGTAGATTTGGATATTCGAGGCTTTCCCCAGCATGCAGACATATGCATTAAAAACCTCAAATGATATTCTTAGGGTTATTTCCTGGAAGAAGAAACGTCTGTTGGATTGGGAAGACTTAATACCATATACGACAATAAATAATGTAAGTTAACACAAATATTATCATATATAAACAAGTTATTAATAGTAGACGTTTAACTTTATTTGAGTTTTTATATTTTTAGGAGGCCAACACTCTATTAATGAGACTGACACTCACGGAGGCTGAGCTTGCCACTGATTGGTGGCAAGCTAGTCAGCGTTTTCTTGATGGCACGAATGATGAGCAGCCTCCACTTCCTCCACTTCGAGAGCCATCACCTCACCCAGAGCCATCACCTGATCGACCCGACTATACACCTCTACAACGAGAGCCATCACCTATCCCGTTACATCATCGAGCCTCTTCTCCACCATCACCTCATGATTGGCGACCGGCAAAGATGTCACGACTTCTATCTCCCTGTTCTCCACCTCCACGGGATGAGTCAAGGGAGTTACGTGATGAGGCCAATGCCTTGCGTGAGGAGATCGGTACTCTACGCGATAACGATGGTGCATGGCGTGTGGAGGTGTCTACTTTATGTGGTGAGGTTGTCGTTCTACGTGAGATGATAGTATCGTTGCAGAATGAGGTTCATACTCTACGCAACGAGATAAGTTTAAGATTTTCCATATTTAACTTGATGATAAATTTACTCGTAATTTCACTTAAATTAACCATTTCACTTAGATTGCTTAGTAAATTTATTCGGTTGCTGCCAATACTGTTAAACTGTTTATTAACACTGTGAAATTACTATTTGTCTTTTGTTTTATCTTTTGGTTGAAGTAAATTTATTCGGTTGCTGCCAATTCTGCTAAACTGTGCATTCTTTAACACTATGAAGTTAGTATTTGTCTTTGTTTTGTCTTTTGGTTGAAAGTAAATTTGTTCGGTTGCTGCCAATTCTGCTAAACTGTGTATTCTTTAACACTGTAAAGTTAATATTTGTCTTTGTTTTGTCTTTTGGTTGAAAGTAAATTTGTTCGTTTGCTGTCAATTCTGTTAAACTGTGTATTATTTAATACTCTGAAGTTAGTATTTGTCTTTGTTTTGTCTTTTGGTTGAAGTAATGCAATTCATTCAAGTTTCAATTTGCAGAAGAAGAAGAAATAGTTTATTCTTGAAACTAATTTAGTAATACTGTTTTGTCTTTTGGTTGAAATGAAAATCGCAACGAGAGAATGAAAATCGCAACGCGAAACCAAAAATCGCAACGCGAAACTATAATCGCGTTGCGATTTTTGGTTTCGCGTTGCGATAGTCATTTTTCACGTTGCGATTTTAAGTTCCATTCTTCTTCTGCAAATTGAAACTTGAATGAATTGCATTACTTCAACCAATAGACAAAGACAAATACTAAGTTGACAGTGTTGCAAGTTTGAAACATATTTGCCTTTGTTATCTGATGCATTTTGTGAAATATGATAGAATAATGACTTGGGTGAATTCAATGCAAGTTTGAAACATATTTGTCTTTGTTTTCACTGTTTAAATATCATGTCTGTTTATTTATTGATATTTGTATTTAATTATTTAGCGGCCCGATAAGGTGGATGCTTTATGTCGGGTTTTTCTTACACGACAGAGTTCACGCATCAGACGGCGTGCACGTGCTATTAAGTCTCCGTACACCCCAATAGTGTGAAGAAACCGCAAGAAGAAGCCCTACTCGCCTGTCATCCCTCAAGAGTACACTCCTATCGTTGAAGAGGCCCCTATCATTCCTCGAGAGTCCACTCCCATCGTTCAAGAGGCAACTGTCATCGTTGAAGAGGTCCCTCCCACCATTCAAGAGCCCGATTCACATGGCGTCATATGTAGGATTCTTGAGAAACCCTCTGACGTATCGGACATGATGGATTCAAGTTGTCTCTCGTATGAGTTACCGGCCAGTACCATACCGGTATCTGAAGTGGAGAGGAGACAACTACCGGACACAATTCTGGATAACACTCTTTGGGTTAAGACCACAGTTGATTTTTATCTACATGAGTGGAGCTATGGGTGTTTCACTGACATATGCAAGCTCAACGATGATATCTATTTGTTGCTTGATCGGTCTTGGTGGGGCGTATTATTAGGGGTCGAAGACAATGGCTATTTCGATGGAGGGGTAAGTCTTATATTTTTCTTATATTTCAATTTGATTATATTTTTTTTTAAATTTATGTAAGTTACTAATATATGTCTTTTTTTGTAAAACGGCATACCGATGTGTGGGTGTCACGTCTTTTAATAATTAGGAAACTTAAGGAAAATTAAAGAAATACACGATATACAATTATGCCGACGTCTTTTAACGCCGTTCACTTGAAGAATCAACGAGACGAATCATTTGCGTTGGGCAATGGACAAGCTAAACTTTATCTTGCATGGTGGGAGGTCGATAAGGTTAGTATTTTTTTAGATTGAGTTTAAAGGTATTCATAAATAAGTGCGTAAATAAATGAATTATTACTTATGATTGCAGGTGTTTATCCCTGTTTTAGAATGTAAACATTGATTTCTCGTCGAACTTCAGCTCCCATCCCTTAAGGCAATAGTATATGACATCATGATAAATTACATATCATTGGCTTATTTAAGAGATATTATTAAGGGATTAAGCTCTCATTTGGCTAAATTTTTTGATGCGATAAATTATTGGGCTCGTTCTGGAAATAAGAAGCCAAAGAAGCTCAATATTACAGTTAGCAGAGACGAGACCGCACCACAACAAACGAAAGGACCCAGATGGGATTGTGGTCCTCTCGTATGCTTGGCGTTGGAGCGTTTGATCATAGGAAGTATAAAGTATCTACCTCCCACCGATAGAGATAGAGCTGTAGTAGGCTTGTGGTTTCGGCATTATATTTTCTGTTTGTAGGTTTTAGATGTGTAGAAAGTGTTGTTTGAGCAAATATTTGGTTTCTGCAGGTTAATCTCAGAAGTGAGCTGCGTGAAAATGATGTATGGCTGCAATAGTTGATTCAATAGTAGATGAGGAAATAAGAATTATTGCTTATTTTTTTATTGTTTAATTGATTTGTAAAAGTTGATTTGTAAAAGTTGATTTGTTTAATTGATGTGAACATAATTCTTATTTGTGCTTGTTTAATTGATTGAAATGTAATGATTGATTTTGTTGATTTCAATCTGCATTATGTTGAAGGCAAAAATGACTATCGCAATGCTAAATGAAAATCGCAACGCGAAACTAAATTCGCGTTGCGATTTTCATTTCGCTTTGCGATTCCCTCGTTGCGATTTTCATTTCGCATTGCGATTCTCTCGTTGCGATTTTCATTTCGCATTGCGATTCTCTCGTTGCGATTTTCATTTCGCATTGCGATTCTCTCGTTGCGATTTTCATTTCGCATTGCGATAGTCATTTCCGCGTTGCGATAGACATTAAGATGATTGCGAACGTCATTTCCGTGTTGCGATAGTCAAATGAATGCCTTATAAGTGATAACAACTGAACAGATCATAGCAATTTTTAAACTCAAGTTACTAATACATGCCTAACTGAAAATGTTAAAAGTTCACACATAAAATCCACATAATACAACGTTTGCATTTAAAAATCACCTAAGTTAACAGTCCCAAAAGGTGAAGCCGGTTGTGATTGGGATTTTAAAGATGATTGCGATTTTGATTGCCTTTTGCTTGACACCATATGAGCTTTGGATTTTGATGAGGATCCATATTTTGGTAGAGGAAAAGATGATTGTGATGGCACTGGTGATCCACATGTCAACCTTGTATGACCACTTTCCTTGCACCGACTACATGTCGATCTCTTCTTCTCTTCACCCTTAGAAGGTATACGATCGTGACTTTTTGGTCGGCCAGGTAGCCTTCTGTCTATGGCTGGTGGCAAAACTGTTTGTAAGTCATCTGGTATTTCCCACTCAGAAGGATGTGGAATAGGGTAGACAATCTCGCCATAAGTGTGTCGATATACTTCTGTAGTGTAGCAATCTATAGCGTATGTGCTTGAATCATCTTGATTTAGATGAAGAGAAATTTTTATAACATGACCACACGGATAACCAGATGTTTGCCATTTCATACAACTACATGTCTTTGCATTTAGATCGACAAGCCCATTTAAGTTATTATCCAGTACTTCAAACAAAGTGTTTGAACATGGTTCAACTCTCCAAGACGTTGACTTCACAACACGTTTCGTTATCTTTTTTTCTGTCCATGGTGTAACACGATGTTCCAATGTTCCTGTAAATTTAAATAAATAATACTTAGTAAAATATATGATAAGTTACGAATTTAAAGAAATAATACCTGCATGGTTTCTTTTCTTGTAGTACCACTGTTGAATAGATGCTCGAAAAAAGAACATTAACATAGTAATGGGTAATTTCCGGGAATGATGACTTAGAGCGTTGATTGATTCTGCACTATTAGACGTCATGAAACCATATCTTGCTCCAAGTTGATGTACTCTTGACCATCTTTCAAACACGACATCTTCTAGTGTTTGAGCACACTGAGACAAAACACGTCTTAAACAGTTTATATGCTTATTAAAATCCACTTCCCGATAAGCTTTTACAGCCTTCCAGTATGTCCATTTGTGATTTTTTATACCAGCAGACCTTGATTTTAGATTTCTATACAAATGAACACCACAAAGTCCATGAAAAGCATCTGGGAAACACCTTCTAACAGCGTTATCAATTGAGTTTTCCCTATCGGATATGATTGTCAGATTGCTAATAAGACCTATGCAATCACTTGAAACACTAATGTAAGATAGCCTAAATCCACTTAGGGGCTCTAAATTCAATTTATTTGCAGCACATAACATTAGAGTTTCATAAGTTAATTTTTAATGACAGTTTTAGTTGAAGATTCATGGGTAAAGGCATATATTGTAAAACACTATGAACATTCTCCCATGACCCTCCAAAACACAAATCTATCCAAACACGATCAACATTAGATGATTTCATTATTGTAAATTAATTTACTAAACAAACGAGCTGCGAAACTAAAACTTGTTGCCGGATGGGAAAGGATGTCGTTGGATATAGGAACGGATGTCGTCGGAGAGAGTGATAGATGGAGATGGAATGAGTTGCAATTTAGGGATTTAGGTTATGAGTTGTTGCTGCTGCGTATTTATATACCCAAAACATTTGTGTTGCGAAATTAAAACCTGTTGCGAATTCAGAAATCGAGTTGCGAATTTGAAATTCAGTATTGCGATAGTCAGAATCTCGTTGCGATTTACTAAATCGCAATGCGATTACGTAAATCGAAGTGCGAATTAAGAAAATCGCAATGCGATTACGTAAATCGTAATGCGAATTAGTAAAATCGCAATGCGGTTACGTAAATCGCAATGCGAATTAGAAAAATCGCAATGCGAATTAGGAAAATCGCAATGCGAATTAGGAAAATCGCAATGCGATTACGTAAATCGCAATGCGAATTAGGAAAATCGCAATGCGATTACGTAAATCGCATTGCGATTACGTATTCGCATTGCGATTTTCCTAATTCGCATTGCGATTTACGTAATCACATTGCGATTTTCCTAATTCGCATTGCGATTTACGTAATCACATTACGATTTTTGTATTCGCATTGCGAATTAGGAAAATCGCAACGCGAATTTGGGAAATCGCAATGCGATAGTCAGAATCGCGTTGCGAATCTGGAAACTGATTTACGATACTGGAGATCGTGTTGCGAATTATCGATCGCATTGCGATTTAGTTGGTCATTTTGGCAAATCCAAAAAAAGTTGGTTAAAATCGTATATTATAAGGCATTTTTTGTCACTGAGGTTATTTTCTCTAAATATAAAGATCCTGAACTTTTTTTGCAAGTAATAAATATAGAGAGATTCTCTTGAATAAAGATAAAGGTGATGAAATAAAGGAGATATTTATGGCCAATCTGAGCCTCGATGTTTTCTTGGTACTTCTTATTTGTGCGTCCACCTTGATGTTTGTATTTCTGATACTTATAGCTCTTGTTTGTTTGTCTGAAAATTTGATTTAAAATAATTCTCCGGTTTGCTTTTTTTGGTGGTGTTTTTTAATTATTATTGTGTAAATTAGAGCAAATCATCAAATATCATGGACAAAACATAACATGTGAGAGAAGCTCCATATTCTCTCCAAAAATTTAGGCGTTTTTCAAAAATTTCTTTCTTTATCCCATTCGAATCCTTTAGATGGCGAGTCAGTTGAGAAGATCTGGTGGGAAGAATTGCGTTACAGTTATTATTTTCAATATTCTAGTTTGTCTTCATTATCAAGGTCTTAGGTTATTGTTCGATAAATATGACGAGGTGGTCGATTCTTTCATCCCTAGAAAAAGAAGCAAGGGAGATAGCAGGTTCGGTTTTGTCCGATTTTCTAGAGTGGAGGACGCGAGGAGGGCTATCATCTGTGCCGATAGATCTTGGATTCAAGATAAAAAGGTTAGAGTTTTCATGGCGAGATTTCAACCTCTTGATGTTTTCTGGAGGAAAAAGTTTTCTGGTTCAAATTCAGCCGTGGTCAAGAGTAGTGAGGCGGATGTCAAAGAGGTGCCCATTATTGGTGTAGTTGACGAGGATAAGCTAATTACTCTTAGAGATAGTTTGGTTGGTTGGTGCAGAAAATTTATGAAAATGAAAGAGCTAGCTGCTATTATGCACAAGGAATGCATATTAGGCCCGAAAATTATTAGGTTAAGTGGTTTAGCTATTTTGATCATATTTGAAGATGAAAAGAGTAGGGACTATACTCTAAAAAAATCAGATTGGAGCGTTGAATAATTTCTTTGACAAAGTGGACTTTTGGTCAGAAAACTTTCAGTGTAGCAGCTGACGAGCATGGTTTTCGTGTAGAGGGATCCCACCGTTTGTGTGGTGCCATTCAACTTTCAGAAACATTGCAATGGGAAGCTCTTATCTCCATTGACGTAGGAACATTTAATCCTGGCTCGTTTGATAGGGCTTGTTTTCAGATCATTACGAACCGCAAAGATCGAGTGGAAGAATCCTGTGTTTTGAAAGTCGGGGAACAATCTTTTACATTATTTGTTTCTGAGTTTGAACCTTGCTTTAGCCCAGATTCCGTCTGGGTTGATTCGTCTATGTTGGAAACGTCAGTTGCCTCCCCGTTGCCCACGGAGGGGGAGCTTATTGGTGTCTCGCCAGTTAAGCCTTCCGAGTTGGTGGTAGATGCTGGAACGTTTTCTCGAGTTAATCTTGATTTCAATAATATTAAGGAAGCTCAGCTAGAAACTCGAGCGTGTTTTGAAGGCATGCATACTGGTGGTGGAACGTGTGGTTCAGGTGCCAAGAAAGTAGGAAATGGTCCTTGTTCCGATGAGGTATGGGCTGTGGAAGTTGTGTCCTCGACAGTCCGTTACGGAACAACTGTACATGGGTCTGATTGCCAAATGAACGGCACTTTTAAATCTTTGGAGGTAGTTAGGGGGCGCAAGTGGGGTCTAATATGCATGGGCATAAACTGCCGTTTTGTGATAACCCGACAAATTGTAATGGGACATCTACGCTTGGTTCAGTTGGCCAGAGGAGTGCAGATCTTAATATTTTGGAGGAAGCTAGTGGGTTACACGTGGGCTCAGGTTTGGATGTGTGTGATGCTAGAGTTGATAGTGCAAATACGAAAGATGTGCAGCACATGTTTCTTGATGTTAGTGGTAGGCGTTTGGCTCCAATTAGAAATGTTGGTACACGGCAGACCAAGGTATTATTAAATAGTAATAGGTTCTTGGAGATCCCGAATGTTAGTTCGGTTAGTGGGACGGCTGTGCAGGATTATGACTGTCAAACTGGTGGCACTTTACATGCCGTGGAGAGTGTTAGTAGGGCGCACGTTGGGTCTAAGGATGTAAGTAAAGATAACGTGCAGCTGCCAGTTGTATATGAGGTACTCATAACAAGTCTCAGCCTCGATGTTTTCTTAGTGTAGCCTATTTGTGCTATGTTGAACCTCCGATGGGTTGTTTGATTGAACGAATATACAACTTCTTTCTAATTACTTTCGCACAAATGATATCACCAAAATAACATGAATACATGATTTCTTTGGAATGAAGTTTTTACATGTATCAAATGTCGGATAGTTCATGGCATACTTAAAAGTTGCAGCTAGTTTTGTTTTTGGCTCTCAATAATTGCATATGTTCTAATGCTTGAATTTCTGATGCTTGTAGCTCTAATTTGTTCTATATATATTTTTGGTTTTATACAATTCAATGCTTTGCTTTTTTGGTGCTGTGTTGATTAGTGTGCAAAAGAACTTGACAAATTATTGTCCTAGCTTGAAATGGAATAGTTGGTGGCTTGATAAAACTAAATCTATTTCGATGGATGTGTAGACAAAGTCATATTAATGATTTGTAAATATAGAGAGATTCTCGTGAATAGAGTTGAAGTATATTAGCTATTTATAATCGGTCTCAACCTTGATGTTTTCATTGTGCAATCTATTTGTGTTGTGCTGAAAAACCAATGCATTATTTGTCTGAACGAATATACAACTTCCTAATTTCTATTTCATTCTCTGTTCTTATAATTCCGATTTAACATCTCCCCCACAAATAATTGTGGCCAAATGCTTATCAAGGGACCAAAAATTTGTGTTCCTAGCACCAAAATATCATTATTTCTTCATAATAGAGCTTTTGAGCACCTGTATCAAAGGTTATTTAGTTATAACTCATCTTTGTAAGTTTCTCTTGATGAATTAGAATTGTCTAACTTGTAACACCCCCAACCCATACCCGACCCGGATATGAGTCAGAGATACTACATTGACTTTAAAACACAACTCTTAATAAATAATAGTAAAATATTTGAACTTATAAAAAAAATACAATAATATACATACTGTAATATATGTTTACCAAAATATTCAGAGCATACACAACTTAACCCTTTAATTACATGCCAACTGCTATTTACATAACAAAATGACCTACTGATTAAGTTGCTTCTGATCTGATGGTTGCAGGAGTAATACTGTCAAGCTGCTTCACCTGTCTCGTCTATTTCTTCGGATCCTACGTGTGAAACACTCACACGCTAAGTCATCGACTTAGTGAGGCAATAATAATAAAGCACATGTAATGAAGATATCATGATCATATGAGATGAGATGCAAACATGTACTTAATCCATGTAGTATACATCATTTATATCCATACCTGTAAGCGTATGACTGTAACATTCATGAATATGTATTAATAAGTTTAATGGCCCATGATAGCATATTGAGAACCTAAGGTATCTGAGTAATGTAAGGTTGTGCACTATGCTGTCACCACAGCTCGTATAAATGCACCGAAGTGCCCCGTAGAATTGCACCGTAGTGCCATATAATGATGTCCATAAGGACCACATAGAATTCCTTAAGAATCATATACATATACTATAGATCAAGTATGTGTCTTTCAAGACTTCACACAGGTTCCAAAGAATATACTTATGTCCTAAAGAACCGAATAGAATTGCACCGTAGTGCCATATAATAATGTCCATAAGGACCACATAGAATTCCTTAAGAATCATATACATATACTAGGGATCAAGTATGTGTCTTTCAAGACTTCACACAGGTTCCAAAGAATATACATATGTCCTAAAGAACCGAATAGACCCTCTACTCTTGGCATGCCAACTATACCTATAGTTCTCATCTACCTAACATGGGCTTATACATTTCCCGTAGTTCATATCGCGTAGACATAGTATTTCCATACCTTTATCACATAGGCATGTCATTTACATACCTTCATCACATAGCTCATATAACTTTTTCTGCATATTCATGTCATGTAATACATATAATATGAATTCATGTCATGTAATACATTTAATATAAATTCATGTCATGTATCATAATATGGAATGTGATCATATGTCAAAATATGGAATCTAGACTTATCACAAGTCTAGAACTGAATATACTACTATATTCATGCTATGCATATGCACTCACCTATACTTCTTTGCTTTTTCCTCGATCGATCCTACTTGTAGATTGTTCCCGAACTCGAGTAGGCTCGGTATCTACATAAACATAATTTTCAAGATGATCATCAGATGTCTATATCTTGAAATTAAGCTTTAATAGCCTACTAATTTAAGGAATTTATAGCTGAGTCTTTCTTCCTTTTCTTTCATTTTTTTTTCTCATGGGGGAATCGGTTCCCCTCCTGGGGGTATCGATTCCCCACTAGCCTTCTGGAATTCATATGCGTTGAGGGGGTATCGATTCCCCCCTGGGGGTATCGATTCCCCTCTATCATTCTGGAAATCATGTTCGTTGAAGGGGTATCGGTTCCCCTTGAATGGGTACTGATTCCCCTAACCCAGAAATCCTATTTTGAGCCCGGAAATCATCTCATTTCAGCTCAAACATACATATTTCAATCCCTTTAATACTCTTAGCTCTCATACACTTACTTAAACTACTTATTATCCATTCAATACCTCTAAAACTAAGAAAACTACTCATCCATATAGAATTGAAGAATCTTACTCCAATTTCAACTTGTTCTAATTTCAATTCTATTACTTCATACTTCTTAATTAGTTTATTGACAAGTCAAAAATCTGATTCAAACATCAAAAACTCATTCCTATCAAAATTTCATCTAAAAATTCATTTTCCAAATCTATCTCTAAAACACTTATCTTGTTGTTTTAATGTCATATAAGCTTTCCTTTAGCTTATATAACATCCAAACTTTCATTCCCAATCTTAAAAATCAAAGAAACTACCAAGGTTTAGATTCTCACCTTTACTTGCAAGTTTCACGCGGTTGGAGAAGGAAGAGAAGAAGAGAAAAGTCTGGAAGCTTATCTCAAATGCCCACGTGATTTATAATCTCACCCTAAGGAATATTTAATTATTTCCTTTACTCAATTACTCTTTTTCCCTCTTAATTCTCCTTCTTTATGATTCCATCCTACACCCAATAACCCAAATAGATCATTAAACTCTTCCATCATTATACTTAAATTACCAAATATTGAAACTTTGCAAATTAATCACTCACCCGACATGGAGGATGTTACATAACTAGTATTGTTGACTGTTGAGCATGACTTTCATTGTAGTTCGTAACATACTTAATAGTTGCAAGTAGCACTGTTCTTGCCTATTCGACAAATTGAATTCGATGCTCAAATCTCTGAAACTTGTAGCTCTAATTTGTTTGTGTCTGAATATTTGGTTTAATATAATTCTCTGCTTTGTCTTTTGTGTGTCTGTGTTTATGATTGTGTAAAAGAATTGCTTTAATGGATGTTTAGACAAATCACAATGGTGATTAATATTTTTATTTAATTATATTAAATAAATTAAACGTGATTGTAGTCTTTTTAACAGAGAATATTCTATCTGGACCTTTTTTTCTGCAAGTAATAATTACAGGAGTTACTTATTACTGGTCTCGGTCTCAATGTTTTCCTGGTGTAATTTACCGGTCTCACTCTCTGTCCTCTTTTCTGATTCATTCTTTATCAACGCATGTGTTGTTTATTTTATGTGAAATGATTTGAATATGATATATATATATATATATATATATATATATATATATATATATATATATATATATATATATATATATATATATATATATTTTGATGTAACGTAACTATTTTATGTTGAAATATGCATATCATGTTTATTGAAAAGATGATTGCATAAATAAAATGATTAAAATATTATTTAATTATGTTGAATTTAGATATATAAATTTGAAATTATAGATTTACATATTTTATTTAGGTATATGAAGTAAAGATATAATGTTAAAAAAATATTACTATCATTTGATTAAAAAAATTATTTTGATTTTTAATGTTGAAATAGTTTTGGTTGGATAGAAATAGTTGTATGATTTTAAAGTGCTAAGGTGGTATATGTTAGGGACGAAGCAACATAAGGACGAGCTGTATTTTTTAAAATTTTTAGTATAATGATATTTTAGGTCTTTCTAATTTAAATTTTAGTTAAATAAGATCTAACTTTGTCCTTGGTATATGCCACGTATTCAATGTGATGACATGTAATATGTTATGTGTCTAAAATGATGATGTATCACATATCATGTGTCTAAATTGATGACATATCATGTGTCCAAAGTGATGAAATGACATGTCATGTTTCAAAGGTAATGATGTGATATGTTATGAGGCCAAAGTGATAACATGACATATTATGTTTCAAAAGTAATTATATGTTATATGTCATATGTTTAAAAGTGATGATGTGATTTGTGTTATTTGTTTGGAGCGATGACATGGCACATGTTATGTGTCCAAAAGTGATGTGGTAATTTGTCATGTATTCAAAGTGATGATGAGGTATTGCCACGTGTCTAAAGTGGTGACATGGAACATATCATGTTATCAATTTGGACAATTAGAACTTGTCAAATTAGCGACAAGCGTTCAATTAACAATTTTCATTCAATTAGGGGACATTTTGTCCTAAAATAAAATATAACATGTCAAAGTGATTCAAAAAAGAATAGGGAATAATTATTTAAAAAGTAGGGACTAAAGTGACTATTTTGTCAAATGTTAAGGTTGATTAAAGATATTATTCCATGAAAAAAAATTTACTCTTAATGTTTGATTAAATAATTACTTTGATCTATTCTTTTTTAAAGCACTTTAACTTTCAATATTTCATTTTGAGTCAAAATGATTGGATAAAAATCATCAACTAATAGTCATCATTTGTTGTTAACATGACATTATTAAGTGTCTGAAGTGTTTAAATGACATTATAGCGTTTCTAGTATGGTGATATGATACTGCGACTTGTGCACAATAATGTTGTGCATTGTTAGATGTTCAATGATATTAGTAAATTATTTTATTTTTATATATTAAATTGATATTATTTATTTTTTTATTAAATTAATTTCATTGAATGAAATGATGATACATGTAATCATCTAAGTTTAAAGGGTAAAAACTCAATGCTTAGCAATCAAACTAAGTAATATATATCACTGACAAATATATTTTTATATTAGTATGTTTATAACATAATTATTAGTATATTTGTAAAGTAGATGATATTAATATGTTTCTATAAGAATATATTAATTATAAAATACTCTACTATTTACATCATAAATATATTAATATAAAAATACATTTAACAAATATATTATGTTATAAATATATTAATATAAAAATACTAATATTTTTTAATTTTTCATCTTTTTTATGAGAGAATGACATGTATCATCATATTATTAGATGAAATTAATTTAATAAAATAATGTTAATAGCATGAAATGTCGTCACATTAGATAAATGATAGTGTCACACTATTATTATAGATATGTTGTAGTATTACATCATCATTGTGGACACGTGACAATATTAATATAGTATTTTAAATATGTGACATGTGCTACGTCATCACTATTGTATATGTGATAATGTCATATAAATATTTTGGATACATATAACTTGTAACGTCAACTACAAGTGTTGACGTGAGTCAATTGAGGTTTTCTTCTCATCATGAGTTATTTTGACTCAAAATGAAATATTTGGAGCTAAAGTGTTTAAAAATGAATGAGGAATAAAGTGTTTAAAAATGAATGAGGAATAAAGTGACTATTTTGGAAAGTTATGGGTGAATTTATTCATTATATCTATTATGATTAACTACGTATTTAGTTACTCACCTATTTTTAGGATTTTGTTTTGGTCATCCAATTATTTTTTTTAAAATTATACCTAACTTTCTGTTTTGGTCACTCGTCTTAGTCGTCTATACAAAATAAACAAAATTATTGATGTGTAATTTTTTTAATGATGACATGTTAATATTATCGTTAATTTTTTGAATGTGGATAACAAAAATGTAATGTTTGATATAATTTTAAAAGAAATAGTTAGACGACCAAAACAAAATCGCATAATTAGATAAGTGACTAAATATATAATTTACCCATCTTTTTATTTATTATGTAAGTAGTGTGAATAAATGCATCTATTAGTGATAAATGCATTTTTCATACACAAATTACGAATGGGCAGGGGATGTGACGGGTTAGTATCCTGCATTGTCCTGATGCTTTACCTTAGAATCAAATTAGATCATGACCATTTGCGTTTAAATACTTTAATCGTCCCTACTAAAACAACTAATTATGAGAAAACTGTAATTAGGTGTAATGTTGTTATTTGTTGTATGATAATAGATCATGGCAAAGAGAATATGAATGATGGATTTAAAAAAGAAAAGAAAATGAACATGTTGAATGCTGAAAGATTGGCTGTACAGACTCTGATCAATAAAAATGTTCAATAGCTGAATTTGATTGTCACTCATCAGTTTCAAGCTAGAGAAATCTCTACATAAAAAGCCTTACACTTTATACACCCCCGGCTCGAAAGGGGCGCGCATGAACAGCTGACCCTGTAGTGTAACGACGACGGATGTCTCATACGGGTTGATTCTGGACGGTAAACTAACAACCTGGACAAATACAAGCATGTATCGATAATGGAAACAGTCGCTACCAATCCGATTAGGCATTTATAGTGGCTACTGAACATGGTTGCCATTATCTATACTGCGATTTCATCGATCAAGACGAACCTTTTTAAAGGGTGTGACACCCCACGGATTGTTCAATTCTCTTGGTTCGCCGGATATAACCAAGTGTCCTGCTTGATCGGACTGAACATGCACCTGATTCATTTAAGCACATGCAGACGGTCATAAAGAGGATTTGAAAACAGATGCCGAGATTAATCTTAATTAGTTAGTTAGTTGCAATGAATCTCTCTCGGAAATTCACCGAAAGAATCGTGTAGGCTACACTCGTGCAGACTTTGCAGTTAGCACATTAAGAACTCTATGTAAGAACCTTAAATGGTAAAGCCTAATGAAACAAAATTGAAAGTTTTTAACGGCAGGAAACAAAATTGTAAGAACTCGGCTAGACTCGTGCAGACTTCACACGTTAAGTTACTTAACAACAGGAAACTAGAAATGAAACAAAAACTAAACATTAGATATGATTTTGAAAAAAATTGAAAGTTAGGTGCTAAAATGGATCAAAAGTGATAGTTAAGTACTAAACGCATGGTTTACCCTTTCTTATTTTACCTTTTTAATTGAAGGATAACAAATAACTAGATCAAGCACTACGAGTAGAGAGATCTCTTAGGCAGAATGTGGTCTTCCAAGAAATAGTAGGAACATTTGCTGACTTTCCTATATGATAGAACCATGCTTATCTCCAGAAAGGATTGATGTACAACACACTCGCAATACTCAGTATGACCACGACGTAAGACGCGACGAACGATTCGTAGAAGTCGGTCATATCGATCAATCCATCGTCGGTCGACCCCTTCGGCAGCGAAGGCGGTGATGGTTCGGATGTCGAGCAGTTATTCAACAACGGTTTACCGCATAGAAGAGGATTTCCAACGTAGTTGCTTTCCTCGAATGTCGAAAATATTACAATCATTACCGGTGTACTTCCGGACAGATTATTGTACGCCACACTAAAATATGACAATTGTGGAGGGATCGTACCACTCAAGTTGTTGTGGGAAAGATCGAGGCTCTCGATTTGCTTCAGATCGGAAAATGCTGGTGAGATTGATCCTATCAAACTGTTGTGAGACAGATTCAAAGCAAAGATGTTTTGGAACTTGTTCACTTGGTGGGGAATCTCCCCTTTCAACTTGTTGCACGAGAAATCGATGTCGGACAAGTATGTAAGGACATCAGAACTCCTTATATTTTATGTAAAATTAATATGTAGAAAGTAGAACATAAACTTACTCAAGAAAACATTAAGACATATATTTTCATAATCTTGTGTTATTTCAAAAGAAAGAAATCTCAAGTCTGGAACATTAAAATGGTTGATTTGCAAGGAGCAGCACAAGATAGCAGAACTTCCATCTCCATTCAAGCAAGATCAGTTCAGTTGGGGAGCTGTGCAGTCTGAACAGGGCCTGCTTGCGCCAGTTGCTGGCCATAGAGAGAAAACAGTGTGGGAGTTGTGCATAGGAGAAGTAACTAAAAACAAATTAAAGTGAACTAGGTATTATGGTCCAACAATGGTGGAGCTAAGATAAACCTGAAAGTAGTGCTCAAGCTTGGCCTTGAGATTCTCGTACTCCTTCCGCAGCTCTTGGAAGGCAATTTTTGCCCTGCATGCAATTCATCACCTTCATTTTCAAATTCAGTATGCAATAGTATTGCATTTATGTAATGTTATGAGATTGGAAAGATACTAACGAGCAAATAAATAAGAATATATAAGTTTACATGAGAAATCTATTAACAAATCAAGAGTAAAAGAGATGAGTAAAGTATAATTAATTATAGAAAATGAGGGGTAAAATATAAAAAATCATAGAAAATGAGGCGTAAAATCAAAATAAACTAAAATCTAGAATCCTAATTTAATATTTACCCATATACTTTTTTTAATAATAAAAAATGAGAGGTAGTGTCCCTGAACGAAGCATAACTTCCACCCCTTTAGGGATGGTCAAAATATTTGATAGATTTTGATCAGACTCGTTACTATAGGATTGGGTTTTTTTAATAAAAAAATCTAGGTCTAGGGTGAATTTTGTGAATGAGAGAGTTGGGTCAAGAAAAAATATATATTTAAAATAAAAGTTTCCAGCCTGACCCGACTCGAATAATTATTATAACATCCCTCTATATATCTAAGAAAAATTACTATGATGTTACTCCATATATATATATATATATATATATATATATATATATATATATATGTATGTATGTATATCAATTATCTTTTTGTATTAACAAATAAAAAATCCTAAAATTATTTGTATTTAGTCGAGGGTAAATTTTAATCCCAAAATTCAGATCATAAATATCACCTAACAACAAGATTGAATTCAATAACAGTCTTTAATTTGTAGTTTAGGATCAGAATAATTAAAAAAAAACTCTTAAACCCCATGTCTATCCCCAAATGCAACACACAATAATTTTCACAAAACTTTTTTTCACACTACCTCTAGAAACCCTAAATACATATACTTACATGAAAAATCTTAGAAAATAAACTTATATCATATTATGGAGACTCTGTTCTCGTATCCTTCAGCTTGAGAGTCTATCCATCTATAAAAAATCTCATATTTTCTCTTAATTTAATTTTTCATCAAACATATCATATCGTAAAATTTTATAATTGAATTAAATAAAATTTATATCATAATTTCTAACATGCAATAGCGAACTAAAGCTTATCTTAAAAGTGAAACAACAATAGCAAAAAAGAACATTACCCTTCTAGGTTCTTTTCCCCCAAAAGCTTTCTTTGTTTTGATGCTCTCATTTACAACTTTCTTTGCACCAACGCTTCAGTTAACAATATCGGTTTCCCATTAAACCAACATTTGATTAAGCTTTTGTTTCACAGATTATGGGAATTTACCAGGCACTACTGCCCTTGAACTTATGAAGCACATGCTCCAGTTTAACTACATCAATTTCTCCCCTGCATAGATTATTTCCCAAAGCAATCACTCTCACCATCTTAATACATAGACATATATCCAAACAATTTTACAAGGTAATATTTATTCAAAAAACTCCCAATTTATTTGACAATAAACACTCAAACATCCTGACATACAATATGCTCGAACCCGTAATCTCTAAGAATAACAATCTATAACCCCCTCATACCGATGTGGATAGCTCGATCCGATCTGGAGTGTCACATTAGGGCCACCGGAGCGACCCACCATATAAATAGAGAAAAATTTAAAAATTTTCTTAAAACATGTAAAATCATAAAATGATTTATTATTTTTCAGAAATAAAACGGGTTTATCAGTCTCTGATATAAAAACTAAATACAATCTACATGCCCCCTAATCACATGTACCATACTCTGCATTCAACGCCGGAAGAGCTCCCTTACTGAATTCGATAGATGCACTGGTACAATTCTTTTAACCTGCAATGGTGAGTAATAGAGTGAGCTTCGGAAAATTCAATAATACAGAACTACCAGATGATGCTACATGACATGCAGATAAATGGGAAGCCATAATTTCCTTATTGAATCAAACGTATACCAATTGCGAGATAATCTGGGGTTCCATTAGTAGTTCATCGAGTAGAAGCCATGAATCTCAGTTCATAAGAAACCTTTCATACTATCACATTTTCATGAGGTCAAATAGGATGTCTAGTGTATTCCATCAGTACGATAAAATCATAATAGGTACACTAATCAAATGATAGTTCAGTAAATCCTATAAACCATAAAACTATCGTATAAAGAGTTAACCTAAGGGAATATATTAGGGCCTGGGAGCCTACTCAAGAAAGTTTGGGGTCACGGGGCCTACCTAAGAACACATCTTAGGGCCGCAGGGCCTACCCGAGAATAATCTCAAGGCCGCAAAGCCTACCTAAGAGTCACATTAGGTCCATAAAAATTTTCCAGCTTGATCAGAGTTGTACTATACAAATCTGTATCTCCAAGATATAATTTATACCGTGATACAAATCCATAAGCCATCACCATTAAGTCGGTGCATCCATAAAACATTAACCATAGATTTCAGTGTACCTCATGTTAAAACAACAAAACAATTTATTAAAAAAATAAGGAACACACTAAAGAAATCTCAGTACTTATCAGATACATTTTGCAGTTATCAGCATAGATAACATGAAACTGATGTCTTTTGATCAGATCCCAGGAACGAGGTCCTATTGAAGAGAATCAATTACTAACCAATCTAATCAGACATTTAAGGTTGATACTTTAGAATCTCACTATGTTTTCATATGCATCAAGAGAGAGTTCAGGTATGACCGGAGTAATTTGAACTGATAAAGGAGAAACGAAGATTCAGGGCACTTACCATCCTTGTCAATCGATCGAACTATCGAATAACTCCCAAAACTAATGTATATCAACGAGTTAATTCATTGCCCTTCCATGGTATTCACTCTTTAATACCAACAAATCTTATTCATAGATCATCTTCAGAAATATTATCGAATAAGTCTTAAGGAGACAAACAAACATTCCAATGGTCTTTACTTCATTACCATGTTTCAACTATATCTGACAATACTGATGTATTTGATTCATGAATCATGACCCATAAGGACAACTTATCAAGTAAATTCAACAGTGTTTCCAGATTCATCCAAACCACTTATTTAATCCTCAATCATTGAGGTTACTTAGTTCATTTAGCAATCATGACTATCACGGTTACTTCAGAGTTTTTCGGAGTAATACAGACGTTTCTGAATTTCAGATAAATATTGTACTTTCTTTCAGTTCAATTTAGTCATATAATAATCATTCTGATATTTGTGGTTGATTTGTCTCACGAATATCCACTTCTTAGTACCGAATAAGCTCTAGAGTTGAGTTGAGCCAAGTACTTCCAGAATTATCATCGATCCAAACTTGAGAAGACGAACACACATTCAAATGATATCTATGTCGTTCAGGTACTAACATATCATTGGGGTTGATCGGCTCACTTCAGTTGTGTTCCTTAAATTTTAAGGGTAGAACAACACCTATGTTTATTTGGATTCCTTAATTAATCCAAGACATTTACTTAGTCTAGGCCATAAGGGTATTTTGGTCATTCTGGTACTCAATTTTATTCCATTAATTTCAGAGCTCGAGGATATCCAATCATTCATGAGTTTAGTACTATTCTTAGGTCATTTCCATTCCAGGGTATTCTTGTCATTTTATAGATCCAGTGTATTACAATTATTTTCTTCCGTTCGATCTCATTATCGAATTCAAACTTATCATTATTTTAGTCATTTCGAACAATTCTGACAAAATATCACCATCGATAAATTATTATTCTTCATGTACTTACTCAAGTCGGAGATTTCCAGGTTAAATGCCTTCTCAGATGTTACTAACAGATTATCATGAATTTTCCATACAAAAATAGGATCTCAATAATCAAATCAATAATTTATCAGTTTAAAAACAAATTCTCATGTTACTTCCTCATTCAGAGTCAACTTGGACTATTTTACCTCTCAAGGGCATTTTCGTAATTTCTTAACCAGATAATTTTGGTATTAACTCTTAACGAAAATAATTATACTTTAGAGATCCAATGGTTAATTGCTTTCCCGAACATTCTTTGATCTCAAAATGATTCCTTAACAAACTTATAGTATCTTGCATAAACCATATTGGGTTAAAACCCGGTTATCCAAATTTTCTAAGCAAACTAGCATTTCTTATGCACATCTGTAGTTTTATCAGATCAGTATATCATTTCAGAGTTAATAATCAACTTCCAGGGACAATTTTTGTCGTCTTACAACATAAGGGTATATCCGTAATTTTACCCTACCGAAATATTCTCATAATTTTTCATCCAAGTACCTTTGATGAAATAATTATATGTTACAGATCCAAGCTGAATCATTTATCACTAAACACAAAACTTGTAATTTTAATTCTAACAATCCATCAATTTCTTATAAAAGTCATCTAAACCATAATCAGTTACCGAATTTTTATCGTATTTGGATCGAGTGTAGAAATTAATTAACTACACATATGAGACCAATATTATCTTATTCATGCATTTACCAATATTCACATGTTCCATAAAGCATAAAGAGGTAGTAAAGTATTACCTCGATTTTCGTGTCATACTGATCGGCCATTAAATTTCATTTGAATGTCCTCGATCCTTAATTCCACTTCCAATAATTTCTCAGATGCATATCAACATAAATTACATCAAAAACGAGCTTAATTCCAAAAAAAACAGATCGAATCGAGTGATAAAACAGTGAAAAACAGGTTATCGGGTTCGATTTTGGCAAAACGGACCCCAAAAACAGATTTAGGACATTGAAAACATCAGAATAGGTATACCCGGTCAAAGGTCGTTCAACGCCCGATCAACGCCGGTCAAAGTTCTAGTCAACGTCGGTCAACGCATGTCAACAGTCAACAGTCGACCGTTTTACACAAATATCACCCTAACCGAAATTAATTACAAAATTAGCCACCTTCCACAAATATTTACAAAACTAACACCCGAATTTTTCACAAATATCACCGTAACAGAAATTAATTACAAAATTAACACCTTACACACAGTGGCGGCGCGTGCGGCGCGTGAACAGTGATACGGTGTTGGAAAATTCCCGAAAAAATTTCTAAAAATTATTTTAAGGTATTTTGAGACACTTACCAAGCTCGGTTCATAATTTTGAACGGCGGAGAGCTCGATTCCGAAATATCGAAAACTTAGACTTTGTCACCCCTCCACGCGCCGGTGACGACGGAGAACGGAGGACACCGACGGACTCGGAACGATTCAAGGAACACGATGGAGTGAGAGGTGTCGAAAACGGTTAGCTGGATCGATGTGAATCGACAAAAAACCAACGAAAATTGAGTTAAAACTGATGATGCTTCTGACTGAAATTAACGATTCACGACGACGATTCACGACGAAAGGTTTGTGGTTTTTTGTTCATCGGTCGACAACGAACATGATGGTGGTTTCGGTTAGTCGATCGGAGGTCAGACGGCGAATAGATCAAAGTTGAAAGTGAGTTGACCGGAGGAGGAAGATAAAACATTTTTTTGCAGAAAACAATAGGAGGAAGGGATTTATATTTTCTCCTAAAGAAAAATAGTCAAATCATGAGTTTAGTCACTGAATTCCCTGCACTTCTTAAAATAGACTGTCAACTTTGAAATTTTACAATTTAATCCTCAATTTTCTTTCAAAATACAAATTAAATCCACCACGTTTTAAAATTTAGCCTCTAAATTGGGATGTTACACAATCATCATTTTAATCACTAATATAACTTATTCGTTCAATTTAACATATTATATTATGAATTTAAAAAAAAATACTTGAAATAATAGTAAATTATTAATTACTATTGAACAATTAATATATAAACTATGCAAATACAATTATATATCGTAGAAAATAAATCTAAATTAAAATTTGAACAAATTATAATTTTAATAAGCTTTTATCCGAAAAACATTAAGATTTAAAAAGTCAAATTAATAGTAAAATTAGTAATAATAAATGAAACAATAAATGAACAATAAAAAAAATTAACAGAAAAAAGAGTCGTTATATTTTCTCCTAAAGTCTCCATTGGCAGAAAAAATAAGGAGGGAATGGGATCTGCTTCTTTCTTCTTCTTGTTGAAGGATTCACATGCTCTTTTGAAGATTCAAGGTATGTTATTATTGTTTTTTTTTTCTCCTCATAATTTTCGTAACGTCGTTTGCCAAAGTTAACCTTGTTCTCCCATATTTGTATACTTAAATGAAGGCCGTGGAACCGATTAGTATTGTTCTTTCTTAGAGGAGAAGAGAATGATTGTTTTCATATAAAAACGAGAAATATGCTATGCTATTTTTAGGATTTCCAAAGGGTCAAAATAATAAATTTTTTGTAACCATTTCACATAAAACAATTAACTGACCTGACCAAATGTCTATGCACCAGTCAGAAACTGAAATAACACTTTTTTAATATTCAAGCGTACTCGTTAACAGCCATCGAAAGTATCTCCCAAATGGTACTCGAGTTAATGTTAACATTATCAAAAGTACTCGTTAACAACCAGAGTTTTCATCATCACAATCCAGAACCGATGGACTACAGATTCAGTAGGTCAAGTGGATTCAACATCGTGCAGGACATACGAACATAATCCAAAGCTCCAAACATTTGAAACATTTCACATCATTTAGTTGTGTAACCAACGTTTTGTTTCATATGGGATGCAGGTCGTGTAAGTGTGAAGCGTCGAGAAACATCCCACCATGCATTGTGCAACATGAACCTATAAATCTATAGAGAAAAAAAATTTTAATATCCCGAGCTCACATAGGATTTGGTACAAGAACCAACCAATTTGGTTTATAGGGTATATCTTCAAGTATTAATAACTATCGATATCAGTTTCCGGCCATCTAAGGTAATAACGCAGGCAATTCACCAGCACCTGCAGGTTGTGTAGTAAAAGTTTAAGAGCAAGGGAATGATGACAAAGATCCAGCAGAAACATAAGTTTAACAAGAAACTTTATGTATTGGCCTTATTTCTCAAAATGAATGGCTTCATTCGAAAAATAAAGAACATTTGATACTTAGGCAACTGAGAAAAAACAAATTGATATCGTTCAGAAAATAGATTGTCAACCTTAACAAATACCTGAGACAAGGAACTATTTAAAGCTGCTCCTCTGTAGCTAACGTGAAACTTGTCTTTCGCCACTAATCCCTGTGAAGTACACAGAACAAAAGGTGGTGAAAAAGGTTTCAGTGCGCATATACGGACTCAAAAAACGAGAGATGGATACCTCCGTATCAATTTCTGCAGATTCTACATCAATAATGACTTTGATAATCTCTACCAGCAGTCCAGGCCGATCTGCTGTCTCTATGGAAAGCAAGCTGGTAACACAGGGAGCAAATATATAAGCTGATTATATCATAATGGATTTAAAATATCCCAATATGTTGGTTGTGTGTGATCTAAACTGTGGAAAGGTGTGACTTATGAGCTGAAATCCATTTCCCATAAGAATTTATTTTGGATAGCAAACCTCCTATTGGGTCCATCTTCCTTGATACGTATACGAGTAGCAATGTCAACATCAAGCTGCACCAACAAATTTATAGAGGCTTAGGCTCAAAGTTCATAATATCCCAAACCCAAATGGCGCTTGCAACAACTCTTTGATATCTAATCAGAAGGCATTTTCATTTTCGAAGCCTGATCTAATCTTGATGAAATCAACATGTGCTTTTGCTTAGAGTTGGGGGCAGGAAAAACCAAACTTAAAAAATTATTAAGATTAGTTGGACCCCATTCTATGTCAAAACCGAATTAAATCCACTCAAAGGATTCAGCTATGGCGGCAATCAGTTTGGACTCAGAAATACTCTGAAAAGAACTAGAATACCATTCTGAATCCTAGGTAACTTAAATTCAATGTCCAGTTTTCAAACGGCACAAAGGTAATCCATTCAAATGTCGTAAAAGCTAGAGGCGACATTCAATCTGAGATAAACGGAGTATAAAATGCATGATTCTAATTTTGTATAAAATATTTATGTCCCAAGAATAAGTCCAGCATATATTAACAGATTTATCATTGCCTTTTTTTCCCCCCTAAAATGAAATAACCAGAATCTATAACCTTCAAGAATAATGTAAATTGGAATCAAGATCATTCGTTTGTGTAACACAAGGAAACACTGCTACTGGCATCCTATTACATAATTCTCTGAATCATCCAAATTTACTTAGACAGGAGTGACCTAACCACATGCACGTAACAACCAATATTAACAGTATTCCTGGATTCCAGCTTCATAAAAAAATCCAAAAAATGCAATCAGATAGTACTTTAAACAAACTGAGGTGAGGAGGTCTCTTACCTAAACATAGACAACTCAGCTATGAAATAAAACAAAGAAAAGATAAAATAAGTTACATAATTGGTTTGGCCAGTAATCCCAGAAAAATAAGCTTATAACATTTTGAAAGGAGAAAGCAATACAAGTTCCCACTTAACTGTATCAATGAGAGCACCCAGACGATTTCCAAAACTCAGCTGCACAACTGTTGCTTCTGGATCTGAATATTGATCAATCAAAACAATTGGCACTGGAATATAATCATCATCTTGTCCAGTTTCCTGCAATGTAAATCACCTAATTAAACTAATGGCATAATTATATATGCAGCGTGATGCAGAACAAGAATATGCTCATCAAGGGATTAATATATTTAGATTTTATGGATTGAATGGTAATTTTAGCATCTAGAAGAGAGGAATGTTAAAGACAAACATCCAAATGACTTCCAAAAATCACTAGGAAAGCAAGAGAGGAACTAAATCTCAAGCTTCTCAGTTAGTGAAATAGTAATTTTGTCCTTTCAGCTACAATGTCTTTAATGTACTTGAGGTTGGGCTTTGTTTCATGGTGTTGAACTGTTGATGACAAATAAGGGTTATGTCAGATATTTCTCGGTGAATTGGGCCTTCACAATGGCACCAATGCCCAACCTAAATAATTGTAAGACTGCTATAAAACTCGGGTTAATCCAAAATTTTGATAAGTACTTAGTCACAAGGTCAGCTTCTCGAACTTTACTTCATTTACTGAAATGTCTTTGAATGACTAATGGATGTATTTGACAAATTCATAAAATGAATTATAATGTTAGCTTTTTATTCATTTTATATAATTTATTATAATTAATAATTTATCTTCACACACTCATAAGAAACATTTTTGTTTAAAAATATAAACCGATATGATCAACGTTAAACGTTTCATTTACTATCGAGTTCGTTTGATTCATGCAAACGAAATTTATTTTAGATATTAATTTTAAAATTAACATATTTTGATATTTAATTGATAAAATGATATTTTTCATGTCAAAAAATCGTCATTCGATGTGTGCGCCATTTTTTTTGTGTGTGTTTTCTCATAGCCATGATTTTCACTAGTGGTTGATCTTTTTTAGTCGTATGGTTTAAAAAAAATGGGTCAGTTTCATCTCTTCAGAACATTTCAAAGCCTTCTCCGGAAGAGAAGCACGTGGCCATCCATGAATAAGTGTTGTATAGGTTTTAGCATTTGGCTTTACTCCAAGACCATGCTTATGGGATTGTATTCATTGCTCTCTGGTAAACAAATGTCAAAATAAGAATTTACTGCTAAAAATAACATGGACGTCAATGTACAAGAAGCGCCCAAAGGCTTTATTTATAATGAAAATAGTGCCACTGTGCCAGGAATCAAATTAACAAGCTTCATCAGTGAGAACTTGAACACAAGTTGAGTGCAGCAGACAAAGGAACAAGTCCACCGCAACATAATTCATAATCCATCGATTAAAATGTTGTAGACTGTTATACCGCCTGAATACATCCGTCGAAGAATGATGACAATCTACAAATATAATTAGCCAAAACACAAATCGAATGAAAACCTTTGAAGATCATTTAAAGCAGTCTTCATGAATATGTGATCTAAAACTCATATAAAAAGGAAAAGAAAGCAAAAAGAACTTCACATTTCCCAATTCTCTCCAAGCTTCAAACAGACAGATAGTCCACTCTTCCTTTCCTTTTCCTCCCTTTTTCCCAATTTCTCTAATTATTCAATATTGTCATCTTTTTAATTTAATTATGTAAATTACCCGTCGCTGAGAATAATCATTTTAGTATTTTTATAAAGACATATAAAGTGCTTATTCCGTTCTTTGTTCTTAATAAAGTGTTTTAAAATCATATAAAAATAAAAATCACTATTAAAGCTGCCAACTTTTAATTTATCGACATAAATTTGTGATCTAAAAAGAAAAGAAAAGAAAAGAAAAGGCAAAGTTAAATCACATGCAAGCCACTTTCGCATACAAAAGACCAAAATTTTGCCTCACTAACGGGAAAAGCATAAACCCCAACTTCCACTTGTCACCAATAGCTTCGTCTTCCTCACATATATATAAAGCTTGATGGCTGCTGCCTTAGTTTGATAGCTGATAATACATCAATTCTTTGTTTTTCTGGATATCTAGATGAAACCCACCGAGCTTGAAGCTCTAAGGATCTGATTTCGTTTCTTGATTTCCAGTGTTTAAAAAAGATGAGAGCTGGAGTTTGCACTGTGCAGCAAGCTTTAACAGCTGAGGCTGCTAGCATGGTGAAGCAAGCACTTGGTCTCGCTCGACGGCGAGGCCATGCGCAAGTCACTCCTCTTCACGTAGCGAGCGCCATGCTCGCGACGTCAACCGGTCTTCTTCGAAGAGCTTGTCTTCAATCTCATTCCCATCCGCTTCAGTTTAGAGCTTTAGAGCTTTGTTTCAATGTCGCACTCAATCGCCTCCATGCATCCACTTCTAGCCCTTTATTAGGCCCTCATCACCATCATCCTTCCCTCTCCAATGCCTTGGTGGCCGCGTTTAAGCGCGCTCAGGCTCACCAACGCCGAGGCTCCATCGAGAACCAACAGCAACCTATTTTAGCTCTCAAAATAGAGTTAGAACATCTCATACTCTCCATCTTGGATGATCCGAGTGTTAGTAGGGTTATGAGGGAAGCTGGTTTCTCTAGCACCCAAGTTAAAATCGAAGTAGAACAAACAGTTTCCATGGAGATCTCTTCCCAAACTCCATCTCCAAAAGAAAGCAATCCCAACCCACAAGCTCTCGGTGCTAACCCGAATGGTCAGACTCAGTATGGGTTCGGATTTTCATCGAGCAAACAGCTAGACCGAGTTAGGAACGACCGAGATGTGACCAATGTTTTGAGCACTATGATGAATAGGAAGGGAAACACCGTCATCATAGGAGAGTCAGTCGCCGTTGCCGAGAGTGTTGTTAGAGGAGTGGTGGATAAGTTCGAGAAAATGCAAGTCTCTGGGGATTTAAGATACCTTCAGTTAATCAGTCTTCCACTGTTTTCACTAAAAAATCTTGATAAAGATGAAGTGGAGCAGAAGCTTGTAGAGCTCAAATGCCTTGTCAAGAGTTATATGGGAAGAGGGGTTGTCTTGTTCTTAGGTGATCTCAAATGGATTTCAGAGTTTTGGTCAAGCTATGGTGATCAAAGAAGGAACTACTCTTGCCCGGTGGAGCATATAGTCATGGAACTCAAAAGATTAGCGAGTGGGAAATTGTTTCTCATGGGAATTGCAACTTTTAAAACTTACATGAAGTGTAAATTAGGCCATCCTTCTCTTGAATCAATTTGGGAGCTTTATCCTTTTACAATTTCAGCTGACAGCTTAAGTCTCGGTCTTAATCTTGAAAGGTAAATTATTTGATTTATTTTCTCGAGAAAAAAAAGGGTTGTTTGTTTTACTTATGGCTTATGCTAATCATTTTTATTCTTCCTTTTTTTGCTTTATTCCAGCTGCGATGCTCATTCTCAGTATGAAGCAAAGGAATCTATAGATTCGGTTACTTGGCCAGTGTCTGAAGCTGAAATAAATAAGAATCACAGTTCCTTCACTGATAGATTGTTCAACTTCGACAATGTCGTCTCTTCCAGTTCAAGTTTGCCTTCATGGCTGCAAAGCTACAAGGAAGAAACCAGAACAAATTCTTCCCATGATAATAAGGTATTTATCCTTCTCCTTTGAACTTCAGTTTGCAGAATTAATCATTGAAACAAGTTGAAATTCACATTTTCTTTTGCTTTTTTATTCACAGGAAGCTAACTGGCCAGTCATCTTTGAATCCAAGAAGTCACCCAAAGAGCTCCAGTTTTGGATATCTGAAAACGACCCCAAGCCTGAACTCCTCTCGAATCCGAATTCTAGCCCGAATTCGGCTTCTTCGAGCGAGGCGATCGAGGAGGATATTGACGGAATTAACGCGTTCAAGGATCTTAATGCTGAAAACATTAACATTTTATGCAATGCTTTGGAGAAACAGGTTCCATGGCAGAAGGATGTGGTTCCTGAAATCGTTAGCACCATACTAGAATGCAGATCGGGGACGAGAGAAGGCAAAAGCTGGTTAAACCAAAGAGAGCTCAAAGAAGAAACTTGGCTGTTCTTCTTAGGATCCGACAATGAAGCCAAGCAGAAGATTGCTAGGGAGTTAGCTAGACTCGTTTTCGGTTCCCAAACCAGCTTTGCCTCCATAAGTCTGAGCGATTTCGGATCGAAAAGGGCCGATTCGATCGAAGATAACAAGAGGAAGAGATCAGATGAGTCAGGCAACATTGATCATGTTCTTCAGAGATTTGGCGAGGCATTGAACGAGAACCCTCACAGGGTTTTCTTCGTGGAAGACATGGAACACGTTGATTGTGGTTGTCTGAAAAGGATCAAGCAAGCAATTGAAACCGGAAAGGTGACAATTTCTGATGGTGTTACGGTACCTGTAATGGATTCCATTGTCATTTTCAGCTGTGAAAGCTTCAGTTCGATGTCGAGAGCTTGTTCTTCGAGGAGAAGGCCAAATCGTAGTGACCCAGAAGAGATGAAAGGAACAGAAACGGAGCAGGATGAAAAACAATCTGTTTCTCTGGATTTAAACATTGCCATTGGAGATAACAGCAAGGAAAGTGACCATGAAATTGGGATACTGAAATGTGTTGATAACCAAATTGTTTTTAAAGAACAGAACAGGGGAAGAAGATGGTGATGAAGGAGGCAATTATTTTTTACTTTGATTTTTGTTTCGCTTACGTTGTGTGGTATATCTGTTTGGAGGGATAGAAAGAAAGAAAGAATCAAACTAACATGGTTTACAGTGAAATCGTGGTTGGGGATTATTTGGAACGACAGATTTAGCTATGTAGAACTGATCAATATCAATGTATAATTATGCATCGTTGATATATGTATGTATGAATGATAGTCTCATCCTACTCTGTTATTGTTAATTATGATAGCATCTATTCAGATTTGTATCAATAAAACTAAAATTATACAAATATCATTTATATATTTTCTAAATTTTAAAAGATAGATAAATGAGACATTTATCTTCACTATTACTCTCATTTTTAATTGTGATTTTTTGAACTGACAACATATCAAATATTTTAAAAAATAAAAAACATGTAATTGTAGAATGAAATACAAATATTTTTCCTTATTATTAATTTTTGAAATAGTAAGTAGCTAATTTATCAAAAATCTTTTTAGCTCAAGGGTATATAATACTCTTAAGTTTAATTACTTATTTGATGCTTAAATTTTTCCATTTTTCAATTTGGTATTCTTTTCAAACTTAGTATTTAATTTTTTATTTCGTCAATTATTTTGAAACTTAAAAAATTTCTCAGTGAAATTTAAAGATTTCATGATAAAATCTTATGTTGTGTAACAACGTGTGAGGTTTCTTTAATTTTATTGCAGTGGAAGTTCTATTAGATTTTATTGTGTAACTATGTGCTAGTTATTTAAATATTATATTATTTGTGATTAATATTTTTGGTTACAAAACACACACAAAATTATTTTCTATAATTTATAATTAAGAGATTACAAACCCTAAACTAACACCTGCCTAGCCATTTATTTACTTTTAAACCTATTAATATACAAATCGGTGTCTTAACTTGTAACTTTATTCAATTTGGCATTTTATTTTTTTTATCAAATTGATATTTAAACTTAAAAAAAAATCTCAAACTGGTACTTGTATTGATTTTTCATCTCAACAATCAATTAAATTACTGACATGGTATTGACTGGTCAAAACTTTAAAGCAATTAAGTGTCACATGTTACAATCTAATTAGTTGTTAAAATGACATATCATCATCATATACAAATGTGGGGGGAAATGACCATTGGAATGGTCCTAGTTATTAAGACAATTTTATTCTCACTACATGATTAGAGTTCGAATAACGTAATCTACATGTGTGAATTTAGATCGAAGTATTTAAAAACAATTCAAATTTAAATTTTAAAGCTGAATTAAAATACAAAATTAAGAAAAAAATATCAAATTTAGGTGTGGATTTGTATATTAACCCTACTATAAACATTTGAAAATAGTGGGGGGAAAGACTAATTGAATGTAAAAGATTCATGCCGTAAGAGCTATGCAAAGTAGCGATCATACTTTAAAATAAAAGCAGCATATTCTTCTATAAATAGATAAATAAAGATCACTTCTTTTCATGAATGGATAGTTGATTTAATTTTTCTTTCTTTTATTTTCTTTTTTTCCCTCTAGTTTCAGTTAAGTATTTACAACCTAACATTCCTAGCCCTTGAAAAGTATCGGCGGGATGATCAAAATCTAAATGAAGATATGGATACAGTCACATAACGTAAAGTTAAAAAGGGTTTATATTGATTTATGATAGTTGTGTAAATAAAATTAGATTATTAAAATTTATAAAAAAAAATAAAAAGATATTTACTAAACAACATGGAGAAAATCTTAATTATCTATTTTATACCATCCAATTATCCTAAATTAGTGTACAACTAAAAAGTTTTTACATTATATAAATAGATCAAAATATATACATATATGAGTTAGGATCTACTTATACAATATAAAACTATTTTAGTTTTACACATATTTAGGATCGTTGGATGAATCAAAAAAGACGGTTGAGATTAACTCATTGTTTTTTATCTAATAAATATCTTATTATTTCCTATTGTTAATATCAATCGTCTATTCTCATTAATTTAACTCTCGTAAATCTCGATAAAACTAAAAGGTTTTATAATATATATATTAGACAAAATATTATCAGAAATATCATTTTTTTAAATTAGACAAAATAATATTTTAAATTAAATTAAAAATATTATAAATTTATATAATTTTTTAAATTAAACAATATAATATTTTAAATTAAAAGTTAACTTTAAATCAATTTTCGTACATAATTACTCGAAATTTGTATGTCGGGAATAGGGGTGTAAACGAGCCGAATCGAGCTCGAGTATTGATGAGTTCGACTCGACTCAAACACTTTGAAATGAAACTCGACTCGAAAACTCGCGAGCTTAAAATTTTCAAACTCGACTCGAACTCGAAATCCTAAACTGAAGCTCGTGAGCAGCTCGAAAAGGCTCGAAATAAAAAAAATTCTTAAACTTAACTCGATTGAAGCCTCAAACTCAAACTCGAACATGAACCTTAAATATAAGAAATCATAATGTATTTTTTTATAAAAATATCAATACATATATATTAATATTATTAATAATTTATTTCTAAAAAAATAAAATTTTAATATATTATATTTTCGAGCTGCTCACGAGCTTTTCGAGTCGATTATCGAGTAGCTCGTTTCGGCTCGTTAAGAACTCGAGTCGAGCTCGAGCTCGAGTCGAGTTTATTCGATCCGAATATTTATCGAGCATTTATCGAGTTAATCTCGAGTAGCTCGTGATATGTCTCGTCTCATTTACAACCCTAGTCGGGAACACTATAAAATTAATAATTACTAATTAGTCAAATCATTGCCTCTCTGCGAAGCAACCAAGTCTGATGAAGCAAAACATAACAGGCAAAGTATCCTAATCTAAAAGCAAAAGAGAGAAAACAAAAAGAGAAGAGAAAAAAAATAAAAAAGAATCTGTATTTTTCACAAAAGACTATCATGTATATTTTCAGAAAGAGAATGTAAAAGAAAACATAATACTTATCATTGTTTTATATTGTTTTGTAAAATTATTTTCTTAGCATGCAATATACATTGATGGTAGAAACATATTGAGTTCACTTGTCACAATTCGATTAATGTTCGATTAAATCTATAAATTATTAAAAATCGACTCAAGGTTTTAAGAGTCGAAATGAGTTATTTAATATTTAACTCAAAAAACTTGTGAACAACTCGAAAAAATAATATATTATAATTTTATTTTTTAAATTATATTATTAATAATGTTAACAATTGTATTTTTTTAAAAACACATTATAAGATTTTTTTATGTAATTAAGGTTTAAGATTCTCCAATTTGAACTAAGCTCTAGTTTGAACTTCAATCAAACTAAATTTGAGCATATTTCAAGTTTAAATTTTTTGGAGTTTGAGTTGAACTTCAATTTTTTATTTCGAGTTCGAGACGAGTTTGAAAATTTTAAATTCGTGAATTTTTTAGTTGATTCAAGCTCAACATTAAACTTTTTAAGCCGAGTCAGATTCAACAATACTCAAACTTGACTCGTTTATGGTACTGCATCAAATAATTTGTTAAATAACAGTGTATATTTAAAACACCATCAAGGTGGGATAATTTATCCTTTAATTTTCAAATGGCAGTGAGTAACTCACCTCTTTAGTCTGATTGCGTCGCCCAAGACCTCGAAACTTTGAAAAGATAAAAGAGAAGAGATGGTTGGGCATGGAAATAGAGACAAAATTTCCTCACATTTAACCCTTTTGCAGTCTTTAAGCCACATAAAAAAACACATAAAGCTGATTAGTTTACTTTTATTGAATGTATTGCATGGAAGTAAGGGAAGTAATTCTGGGATCTCTCAAAACCCACCACCAAATTATCACTGAATAATTGAACGGAACGAACCTGAAGAGCACCACTGCTGCTCTGCCTCGGATCCTTCAAAACGCTGCTGCTTTATATGTAGTAAAAGACCAGTCAAAAAGAGGACAATGGCATTGGCATCAAAGTTAACAAAAGAATATGAGTGAGTGGTGATGAAAGATTTTGTGTTACCGTTTTCGATATGTTGTTTGCTTTCAATAATTGGTTTTCGTCTTCTCTTTAAGCTTTTTCTTTCTTTTTGGAGATGGAGAGTACTTTTTTTTAAGTGCTTACTAAGTTTGATTTTGACAGGTTGTTGCTCAATGATTGACTCAAATTTTCTGAAACAAACATCACAACTTCCTAAACGGACTCACTCTTGTCTTTTAAATTTGGTTAATAGACTGTCCAAAACATTAAAATGAAAATTGAAAAGAATGTTCAAACTCAACTCACTTCCATCTAAACAATGTTTGTTCTTTTCTTTTATTTCTTTTTCCCCTAAACAACCTGTCCATTTTTTCTTTTTCATCTTTAGTTGATAAACGACAACATCAACCTTACTGGTGATTATTGTTGTGGACATTTCTTTATTTTTCTTATCTCGTATATTTTTTTATTTTTTAATATTTTTTATGACACGATTTTCTCTACCTATATAACACGTTTCTATGACTTTTGGTATGTTTTTCAGTTTTATTTTCGATCGTTTGGTTGTTTTATCATTTATTTTTAGCATGATTAGATTTGACGTTGTCACGATTGATCAATGTGACGTTCATTTGTTATCCCACCAATCTTTCCTATTTTGGACTCTCAAATTTGATGTGGATACGCATCTTGCATCCGTATATAATTTTCTCACGATGTTTGGCTCTGATTTACGTTTATTGGTGATCTTTCTGTAGTTAAATCTTCTATTGTGGTTCGTTTGCCGTAACAGTCAGATCTTTTTGTATCTACCTATTGTTCAAGTTTTTTGGGATGAATTTTTCACCTTTTCCTTGTATGATCGTTATATGATCTTGAGTAGCTAGTTTATTGAGTTAATGGTTATGGGAAGATATGTGTTTAGTTTACAAAACTAGTTATAAACATTCATTGTCATTTTGAATATTTTTCTTTTTAATAAAATTAGTTGTTTATATTATATATATATATATATAACTCCCTTTAATCTAATTCAACTCAACGGCGCGCTTATTGTTTAAACAACAATAAACATTTGACGAGGTTACTATTATAATTGATATACACTCGTACCACAACAATTAATTTATTAATATAATGTATCTGTAAAATTATAATAATTATTTTTAGAACAACGACTGAATTTTATTAAAAAAATATAAAGAATCATAGTTACAACGCAATTTAGACATAGAAAGAAAAATAATGATTATAATCATAACAAAATCATGCATGTTAAACCTAAATATACGAAGAAAAACAAAATATTTCTTTGAAAATAAATAGCATCAGTTGGATCAAATTTGAACCTCTCATCTAAAAGACTAAAACCTAGTTCATACGAGCTGAACTTGTCCATAGGCCAGACCGTGATCTCATTTTAAAACATTTTCATAGTCCAAACCTACTCAAATGACCCATTTTACAATTCAATATATATATATATATATATATATATATATATATATATATATATATATATATATATAAACATTTTTTTTAATTTTTTGAAGTAATTATATAATTTAATTTAAATTTAAGCTAAATCGGCCCGGAAGTGAAAAAACCATTGCCTAAATTGAACCTAAATCAGGTCGGGCCAGTAGGATGGACAAGTTATTCGACCCATGAAGAGGTCTAATATGGGTCAAGCCTGCTAGATTGAAGGAGGACCTCCACCAGCGGACAGGTCTAGCCTTAAGGCCTAAACTTTTCGTTACGCAGTTGAGTAGTCAAGAAGGAAGAGTGAAGTATCAGAGATAAATTAGTCAGAAAAAAATTAAAGGATATGAACTCATATTTTGAACGATCCGATCCAACTTTGTGTTTAACAATTTTATATCCATGGAAAGATTATCGACACCTAGAGACCTGATTAAATTGATTGATTAAATGAAGTATTCGGTGCATACCAATCTTCATGACGAATAAGTCTACCATCCTCAACATATGCCTGATCAATGATATTATATCTAAAAAACTTGTATTGTTGTTTGATATGCAAAGCATGAAATTTCGAGTCACATTAACAATCAAATTGAAACAAAAGCAAAATGAAAGAAAAACTTCAAAGTTCAGACCTCCGTTAAAATTGTATTTTCCGTAACACTATATTCAACAATTATTAATTCACTAAAAAAGGAAATAAAATGTGATTATCACATCGGTAAAATGCTTTCCTCATCTATTAGAACTCATAGCATGAATGATAACATGTTTTTAACCCTCCAATTGATATATTTCTACATTTGGTCCTTAATATTTATACATTCTATCAACTTAATTTTAATTTAATTAAAAAATTACGCTCCAGTTTGCAAATCTCTTCAATTTGTTTTCTCTCCAATCAGGATGTGTCATCACATGATTGAAGGGTTAAATTTTTAATTAAATTAAAATTATGATCAAATTGATTGAATGTACAAGTATTAAAGATCAAATTATATTAATTTTATTAAATTATATTTCAGATAGTCCGTTAAATGTTAACGAAAAGTGATTTGATTGACAACATTTAAATAATCAAGTGATATGGTTGATAAAAATAAAAGATCTATGGTTAAAATAAAACTTCCACATAGTTAAATGGTCATGGTGTAGTTTACCCTTTATATAAAGGAAATAAAAGGCAGCGCGCTGACTGGAATCTGGCGGTAGTCAAAGGTTTGCGCGTGGAATTACGTCAAAAATACCGAATAGTCCTCAATTCTGGATTTGGATACATTTCGTTTCCCAATAGTACTTTAGCACGTTTTTACATTTTGTTTTTCCTATTATCTTATTTTCATCGAAGTAAAGACTATTTCTTAAAAAGCAAGTCATTTCCGAAGTTTTCAAGTAAACAAAATTCAAAAAGATCACTGCAAGTTGTCGATCGGCAATGGTGAAAGAGACGGAATACTACGATGTGTTAGGGGTGAGCCCTTCTGCTACAGAGGCGGAAATCAAGAAAGCTTATTATATCAAGGTGATTATTTCTCTATTGCTGCTAAATTAGGTCATTTTTTCCTTTCAGTTTTGAATGTTGGTAGATCCATCGGAAAACAATCTTTGATAGTAAAATCAGAGCTATCCTTACTTATGCTCATCTCTGTTCAGCTGGATTAGGTTATCTTTTTCAGATTTAGTGCTGGTAGATCCGTCTGAAAACACTCTTTGATTGTAGAATCAGAGCTAGCTAGCCTTATTCAAAGTATATACTAACCAATTTAATCTTTTTTTCTTAGATTTATTTGCTCAGTACTAAGAGTTTCCCCCTTTGTCATTCTCCATTCTTTTTTTTAATAGATCGGCATATCCTTATGCAGTTCAGCTAATGCTCCTCAGCAAATTTTGGCCTTCAACCTTTTCACTTTATGGTTCGTGGTCCTTTTAAGATGAAATCTTCACTTTGTTTATTGTATGCAGGCACGGCAGGTTCACCCGGATAAAAATCCCAATGATCCTCTAGCAGCACAAAATTTTCAGGCAAGCCTTACATTTAGCATGATCAACAGTCTGCTCCCCAAAAAATTGGTGTTCAAATGATGGCTTCTATTCTTATATAGTCTAGTAATTGTAATAATGGAAGTGGATATTTGCTTGGAGGGATGTCTTCCCTTTACCTGCTAATAATGTTTCAGCACCACAAACTCGCCTTACTGCCAAATGCTGCAGACTGGCATTACTAAATCAGTGTCTTTTTTTTTACTTTAATGTTTATATGACTTTCTATATACTATTTATTTAAGAACAAAACATAGGTAAATGAAAATTGTCATGAGGACCATTAATATCTATACAGTTTTTTAGGCTTATGTAAATAGCTGTTCCATATCAGGTACCTCCTCCATAAGTTGTGTGCTTTGTAGTCTTGAGAAATAATTTTTCACTTTAAACTTCAAAATGAAGTTCAATTTTGCCATAGCTTCTTTTCAGGACCTTGCCTCAAAATTTTTATTTGCTTGTTGGATCCAGACCTAATCACATTCATCATTGCGCCATGAATCGTTTAGTTGTCTGCTATTTTTTTAAAACTCTTTGAAGCTGTTTGGGTAAAGAATAATGATCTTTTACCGGAATCTCAGTGTTCTTGTGGAACAGTGAGAATAAACCTAAACCCTTTCACAGTTCACACCATACGAGGTTAGCAGTATGAATTATGTTATCTTTAATATGCTTTAATTAGGACCACACCGACGTATCCTTAGTAAGAGGAAAAAAGGAGACAAAAATTGATTAACTATACAGTTATATAGACAGTCTTTTGAGCATTGTGTCAGGTACAAACTGCTTCAGTTTCCATCCTTATTGTGTACATTGCTTCTGTTCTTTACCTCAACATTGGTTAGATCTTTAAAGCTGTTTAAAGCTATTTGGGTAAAGAATAATGATCTTTTATCGGAATCTCAGTGTTCTTGTGGAACAGTGAGAATAAACCTAAACCCTTTCACAGTTCACACCATACGAGGTTAGCGGTATGAATTATATTATCTTTAATATGCTTTAATTAGGACCACACCGACGTATCCTTAGTAAGAGGAAAAAGGGACAATTTTTTTTAACTATACAGTTATATAGACAGTCTTTTGAGCATTGTGTCAGGTACAAACTGCTTCAGTTTCTATCTTTATTGTGTACATTGCTTCTGTTCTTTACCTCAATATTGGTTAGATCTTTCTGGTGAGTTCTTATTTTTTAAGTTCTACTCAGGTGTTGGGTGAGGCCTACCAAGTATTAAGTGATCCGACACAACGACAAGCATATGATGCTTATGGGAAATCAGGAATTTCAACGTTAGTTTCCTATTCTAAGTCTATTAATATATATATATAATCTCTAGGTTCATAGGTTGTCAATTTTTCTTAAAGAAGTGTGATATTCTTTCCATGGATTTTAATTTGTTGTTTTTTGTAACCTGCAGTGAAGCAATTATTGATCCTGCAGCAATATTTGCAATGCTTTTTGGTAGTGAGCTTTTTGAGGAATATATAGGGCAGCTTGCTATGGCATCAATGGCCTCGCTGGACATTTCTATGGAAGAGGGGCAATTTGATACTAAAAAGTTACAGGAGAAAATGAAGGTCAAAGTTCTTGTTTATGCATGTAGAAGATAGACACTTGTACAAAGAATTTCAATTTTGATAGCGTGAATATTTGACGGAAGAAATAGAGCAAATGAAGTCTTAGTTCAATAAACTATGAATTATTTTTTGCTTTATAGTAACTCCTCTTATTGTTTGAACCTAGGAAATCTTGTGGAGAGGAGCAAAACTAGCTTGGACTTTACAAGTTTCCCAAAAAAAAAACCCTTAAACATGTTCACCCACTTCTTCTGTAACTTTTAAGATAAATATATATTTGGGTGGGGGGTGGTGGAATGTATCTATCTTCTGAAAAGACAAACAGGCCTTTCTATCTCAGTTGATCTAGGTTTGAACGGTTTGGGAAATTATTTTGTTGAATAAGTTATTAATTACGGAATTGGATTTTTAATAATAGAATTATTTTTCTTATTTTCATTGCTAGTGAGGTGCTACTGGAAGTCATTATTACGATCCCGTAGCTTCTACCTTTTTGTTCTTGACCTCCTTACAAGATTTTGCTGAAAACAGGAAAACTAAAAAGAGGCAGGTGTTAAAAAGTTTAATTTTATCCTGTATTATTTTATTTAATGTCAGCATTTATAAGGCAATGCATATCTTCGAGTATTAAGACATTTTTATCAACTTACAGTTGATAAATTATTCTTAGTATCATGATGGATTGTTGGTTTGATGTAGCTAGAAAGATTTTATTCCTTAGTGTTGACTTCTTTTACCTACTGATAAAATATTATCCCCGGCAATTGCTTAGTATGGTCGCTTGAATCCCATATAACACCATAGATATCTTTATATAAATTTCTTGGTGCAAAATGTTTCTGTCTACAGGTTGTTCAAAAGGAAAGAGAAGAGAAACTTGCACAAATACTGAAAGATCGACTAAATCAATATGTGCAAGGAAACAAAGAGGACTTTGTTAATCATGCAAAAGCTGAGGTATCAAGGCTCTCTAATGCAGGTAGTATTTCCTGTTCTCTGAAAATTGGAAATCATTTTTCATCTTGTTGGATGAATTTCTACATGTAAACAACTAAACATCTTCATGATTCTTCACCGTTCATTTTATTTGGCCTTCTGAAATGATTGCATTAATGACAAAAGTGAGCAGTCATCAACACCAAATTGAAGATTAAACCGAAGTTCTGTATATTCTTGAATATTAATCTGTTTTTCTTGTTGAAATCAGTTTAAGCTTGCATTTAGGTTCCAATTTTAATTTGCCTGGAGATGGGAAATTCTAAAATTAGATTATTTAATCTATTTTGTGAATTTTTCAAATGGCTTTCCGATTTGAAAAACCCTTATATGCAATACACATGGGGCAATTTTAGTGCCATTCAGTGTAAACTTAGTCACTATTGGGGTTCTTTGATATAAGTTTCTAAATTGGTGATTGAAAATGGCTGCTGAAGCATGCTCACAAATTTTAATTTAGGATAGCAATATCTGCTTTGCATGCCTTGGAAATCTTTTCCTCGTTATCTTTATTTTTGTTGGATGTTTGATTGTATAATTTTTTTTGATAAGAGTTTGATTGTATAATTGATTTTCAGTATTGACTGATTTGCTGTACATGTTTTACAGCCTATGGTGTTGATATGTTGAATACAATTGGTTATATATATGTAAGACAAGCAGCAAAAGAGCTTGGGAAGAAAGCGATATACTTGGGTGTGCCATTCATTGCCGAGTGGTTTAGAGTCAAAGGCCATTCTTTTAAATCCCAAGTAACAGCAGCAACAGGTGAGTAAACTGCTGCTAACTTTGATGATTAGTACACAATGATCTGTTTTTTTTATAACTCTTTGATTTTGTACTGCTGTTTGATCAATGATGTGTCTTTTATTCAATCCTTAACAAGAATAAAATCAATTGCACTTTTAATGTTTCTTGTAAATAAGAATTGTTGTGGAAAGAATTGTTGTGCTCAATCACTTTTTAGCCTTCTTGGTTTAGGTGCAATTGCTTTGCTTCAGCTTCAGGAGGATATGAAGAAGCAGCTTAATGCAGAAGGAAACTACACTGAGGAGGAGCTTGAAGAGTACATGCAATCTAACAAGAAGCTGATGATTGATTCTTTATGGAAGCTTAACGTAGCTGACATAGAATCTACTCTTTCTAGTGTTTGTCAAATGGTTGTTTCATTTGTCTCTTCTTTTATGGCTATTAGATGACACTGATTTAGTTATTTGTTGTATATTCCCAGTAATCTATCAAACATTTGTTTTAGGTTCTCCAAGATGGCAATTGCAGAAGGGAAGAGCTTCGAGCACGAGCAAAAGGGTTGAAAACTCTGGGTAAACTCTTCCAGGTATGCATTTCTTTTCCTCTTTATTAATTTGAAATCTTCATGAAAATGCTATGGTATGGTGTAGAGGGCCAAGTCTTCCGATGGAAGTGAGAGTGAACCTGTTATAGGCAGTAGTGCTGTTCATACATTGGATGGAAATGAACCAAGCCATGACGGCAGTTCTCTTAATGCATCATCAGTGTCTTTAAACCAGGAAGAGTTATCTCGTTCTACATTTGCATCACAGGTATGATTATTATGCAGGTCAATAAACTCTTTGTTTTATCCATGTGAACATGGGCCTTTTTGTGCAGATGGCGTTATAACTGTTCTAGATTAGCTGTTACTTACCTGTGATATAAGCAGGCTGGCAAAAGTATTTTGATTTCATAGTTTTTGATTACTTTGGTTATGTTTAGAGAATCTGGGATTGATCTTAAGATATATGGAGGAGACCGTGAAGATCTTTCATCTGATATTATCATGTGGTGTGTTTAATAATCACTCATGCTGCAATAAATGGCTACACCAAAGCTGGGATTCGATTTGAATTTGTTTGTGAGAGAGAAATAGTAATGTTCAGATTTTTCTTCACACGACCTTCAATTTTTTAACTCAAAATACTGAACCAAAGTAAATTTAAAGCACTACATAAGATGTGGTGTCTGGGTTCTTATGTTCAAAACAGACAGATTGAAATTATTTTTTTTCCAGAAAGACCCTGAATATGCCACTTTTTCGTTTGGTAGGAGATGGTAAAGAAGGTGAATGCTAGAGAATCACAAATGTTCTTTCTCATCCATGTTACTACCGTTCTTACGTGGTTTAACTATTAAAAAAAAAGTACACTTTTTTCTGACTATTAGAAGCATTGAAATTGTAGAGTCCGTACGTGGAAGCCCCCAACTTCGTGGATACTCAGTTCACCTTCAACTTTCCAAGGCCAACAGCACCACCTGGTGCACAAAGGACATTCTTGAATTAGCCAAGGTTGAGATGGTTCATCCCTAAAGGTGCATGATTTGTATTCGTGGATGCAGCTATCACAGGTATTTGTGAATGTCATGTCATTTGTGTACGCATGCCAGTCTCTGGGTGGTCTGATCATTGTTTGTTATTGTGTTTAATATATTTATGAAAGATTAGATCTATATGCATAGAGTGAAAGAAAGATGGCTGTAGAATATTGTTGTTTGCATTTCACAGGTTGTGACTGAGATATTACCTTCTTGCCTGCCTCTTTTTTTTAGTAGTTCGTTTTGCATTTGTTGTGTTGTGGTTTTAGAATGTAAATTAGTGATACACACACCTATTTCTCTCTCTCTCTCTCTCTCTTTTTGTGTGTGTTTGAAATAAAGTATTTGGTTTCAGATATTGGCAACACTGTATACAATGATGGTACTAGCAAACATTATTCATACAATAGCGTAGAGTCAAGATATATCGTATTTATATATGTTATAAAATGGTTTTATATATTTATTTTTTCGATTCTTTTAGATGAGTTTTTTCTTTCTTTCTTTCTTTTAATTAAGCAAGCATTTAATTTTTTTATCTAATTATGTCTTAATTTTTTTTTATCTAATGATGCTAACATCGTTCTCGTGTTTATTTTTATTTATTTTATTTCTTTATCTAATGATGTTAAAAGTTTTCGTTACTTTTTAATATGAATGTGAACGGGGCCTTTTTTATATCTAAATATCACCTTTTAAAAATAATTTTTTTTCTGATTAGTCTGAGGCGATTATAAGGTAGTATTTATTTGAAAAACTCTCAGTCAATTGACAACAACAATAATCTCTTGTTCACCAAAATCATTTGATATATGTTTAAATAGGGACTCATTTGTTATAGATTTAAGAAATTAAAATTATAAATTTAAATGAATTTGTTATAAACTTAAGAAAATTTAATGAATTTATTATTATAAACTTGAGAAAATTTAAATTGTGAGATGCTTCCGCTCAAATTAACATAATAACATTTTTCATACTAATCTTTTATGGTATTTAATCAATTTTTAGTTGCGGTGAGGTTTTTAAATGTAATATGGAGTTAATATAATCACTTTTTTTAGCCTGTTAAAACATTTAATCGATTTTGGTGGTAATCTTTCGATACATTTTGCTATTTTTCGAACTTGTAAAGTTTTTTCAACTTTCAAAACTGTTAAAAATTACGTAGGAACTCTTAATTCTAAACTGACATAAAAATTAAGCAATACGACTCTTCATTTTACTTGATAAGACAAATAGTCCATCGTTATCACAGTTCTATCTTTATATTAGAATTTTTACGCTCTTAATCATTTTAAAAATACCTCTATAATCTCTAATTGTTGAGGAATAAAGTTGGAGTCGGTGACTCCTGGGGGAGTCCAAAGAGATGAAAATAGGTTACCTTCCTTTTTTTCAGAAGAAGAAATAGTTGAAAATTACAATGCAATACATATCTCTTTCAAGTTTCTGATAGAGGTTAAGTGGTGATGAATGAAACCTTTGGTGAAACTCATCTGTATTTAATTAATTATTATATGTAGTATATGAGCATTTTACTTATCGATTTATTGAATTCAATTCATGGTAATTATATGGAATCTGTAAGTGAGAAAAGAATCAAAAGTGAGAACAATATAAATAAGATTTGTGCCAGAGATAAAATTTAATATGATTCGATTTTATTTACCTTTACAAATATGTACCAAAATACACTCTTTTAATATCCTTACAAAATCATCTTTGTAATCTAAAGTCCAAAAAATTACAAAGACTACAATTTTTTTCAAAAATAAATCGCTTTCCTAATTCGAAAGATTGAGACATATAATTTGTTTATAAAGTTAAATACTTGGTCACCAAGATCTATATAAATAAATTAAAAAATTATTAGTAGAAAAAATGGTAAATAGACGTGAAACCATCATGAACATAATCTACTTGATGTTAATATTAAACATGTTCAACTTGCCGTAAGTACATGGCTTTGATTTTCTTCAACCTCGCAACTTCTTCAATATCAATCCTCTCCTCTGCTATGTCGGCCGAACATTGCAGGGCTAATTGCAGAATGGAAGATAGGCTATCCTTTACTGCTAATCGCTGCTCTCTTTCACCTGTGTTTAGCAAATTATTGTCCATAACATGCAAATGGTAATGATTCCTTCACCCAACATTTTAGGCTCATTTCTTCCGCAAACATGTCGTTTGTTGGTTTCTTCCCTGTGAAAGTTTCCATGCCAAGAATCCCGAAACTATACACAACACATTTTGTAGAAACAATTCCTTCTGAACCGTATTCTGTATAAGAATCGGAATCGTCTGAAAATAATCTCAAGGCAAATGCATGTCTATATAAGTAGAAATACTAATTTGCATTACCTGGTGACATATAACCTATGGTTGATAGCGTCTTGGTTTATGTCATTAAATCTTCTTCACCCAAGAGTTTTGCAATGCCAAAATCACCCAGGTGTGCGACCATGCTTTTGTCTAGCAGGATATTGTTCGGCTTTAGATCGCAGTGAACTACGGGTGGGGTATGATCATGGTGGAGATATTCCAGTGCCAATGCGATATCGATCATTATGTTCAGCCTTTTCGAAATATCCAGAAAAAGGTTATGAGAATATAGCCACTTCTCCAAGCTTCCATTGGACTTGAACTCGAGTACCAAGGCTTTGAATTCCATATTAGAGCAACTAATGATTTTAACCAAATTTCGATGACGGATGTTGCGGAGTACCTCGCACTCGACATCGAAGCTTTTAAGGGCTCTCTATCTTGATTCATATTGAATACTTTTACTGCAATGGTCATCCCGGTTGGGAGAGTCCCTTGGTATACTGACCCAAAACTCCCTGCTCCAATTAAATTGCTTTCGGAAAATCCATCAGTAGCTTCATGGAGCTCATGGTAAGAAACCCTTCTCCATTCAGCCAATGGTAGCAAATTTTCTTGAATTCGCGCTTTGTCTTTCCTACTTCGACATCGTAAAAGGACGATAATCATCGTCGATATTAATATTGGTGAGCCGATTGCAGGAAGGATATATATTAAAAGCTTGGAACTCCCGGCCCTCATATAGGGATCATCAGTTCTGCACGGTGGGACTTGAAATTGTGGTGAACCACACAACTCTTCATTGCCTATGAATGATTGGCTTGAGTAGTTCCCGAACGATCCTCCATTCGGAACTCCCCCTTGTAGTCTATTGAAAGAGACATTCAAATACTTGAGATTTTGGAGATTCTCTAATGACTTCGGGATCGGTCCCGAGAGGTTGTTCCTCGACAAATCCAAGTACTCCAAACTTATCAACTCATCAAAAGACTGTGGAACAGAACCCTGCAGCATGTTACCAGATAAGGATAGATGAGTTGGGTGCATGAAACCAGCAATGGTGCTTGGGATAGCACCGGAGAACAGATTATCGGACAAATTCAAATTGGTCACAGACTTCCAGTTCCCAATATCAACTGGGAGAGAACCAGTTAGGGAATTTGAAGATACTCCAGGAACAAGATACCATTTAGTCTCGCCAAGGTCGATGGAATTGAGGTAAACTTATTCGAGCCTAAGAACAGATTTCTCAGAGAAACAACATCACCTAAGCATGCTGGTATTGGTCCAGATAGTTCATTATCCGTGAGAGTCAAGTAAGCCAACCTCTGCAGACGACATAACTCCGACAGGATCGATCCGTGTAGCTTATTACTCCCAAGGTTAACATTTTGAAGCTCTCTCAAATTTCCAGGTGTTGCAGGCATTGTTCCAGTAAACACATTGTGATCGAGCCCCAACCAAAACAGTAGGCTTAAGTTTCCTATTTTGCTTGGGATCCATCCCTTAATGCTGCAATGAGAAGCATAGAAAAAGGATACAGAAGCAGATAAATTCTCCACAGAAACCAGAAGTTCACCGCTGATCAATGGATTATCATCAAATATCACAACTTTCTAGTCTTTACAGTTTGTCAACGATGAGAGAAAGCTCAATTCAGGGTCGCTACTTAAATTGTTATGCCCTATGTCGAATCTTTGCAGATCTTTTAGATTGCCAAACGTGTTTGGAACAATTCCGAAAAGGAATTTTTCGGTAGCTGAAGATTAATAAGCTTAGAGGCATTGGAGATGGAACTGGGGATCGGTCCACTTAGTTGATTTAGCTCAAGATAAAGCCCTTCGAGTTTCGGAAGTCCATGGCCTGTAACTGGTGGAAGCTGGCCTGAGAGTAGATTGAAACCAAGCCAAATAACTCTTGTAGTAGACATGTTAAAGATCGAAGGGGGGATGAAACCAGTGAAATTATTATGTCCCAAATATAAGACTTCTAGATTCTGTAGGTTTCCTACCTGAAATGCAAGTGTATCTGTCATAATAAGGAAAATAATCACTCATTAATCAAATAATAGAGGTAGAGGGAAAGGGTTGTTTGGGTTTGAACACGATATCCAGCAGGGATGAACAGAGGGAGACTGGCAGGGCGGTCGTCCTGATATCTGGTGTCAAGAAAGACTTAAAACAAAGCAAACCATTTACAGCTATACTATACCTGATAAGCTATTACAGGAAAAATCAAGGAAACTCAGAAATGTTAAGTTCCCAATACTTGAAGGCACAGGCCCTGTTAAGTTGTTTCCAGAAAAGCTAAGCATCTCTAAGTTCAGAAGATCACCGATCGTCCCGGGATTTGACCTGCAAAAAGACAAAAAACAAAACTTGTGGGTAAGAAAAAGAATTGCAGAAACATGTCTTGAAATATAAATTGTGGAAAATGGAACCTGAAAGCAGGTTAGTTTCCAAAGACAATATCTTCAAGGTGGAAATGTTTCCAATCCTGACAGGAATCTGGCCTTGCAGATTGTTTCTGTTCAAACTCAAAATTTCTAGCTTTGGTAAATAGCACAGAGACGATGGGATTAAACCAGAGAAGTTGTTTCCAAATAAGTACAAGGTTCGAAGACGAGTGAATGAAGAACCAAACCACGAAGGGATTTCCCCACTGATTTCATTGTTTTCCAAGTTCATGTGGTTCAACCGACGCAGATTAGCCGATTGGTTTGGTAATGTGCCATGGAAACTATTATTAACAATGGTGAAGCTTGACAAGAAAGATAGATTTCCCAGGTCCGGTGGGATGGTGCCTACCAGAGTCATGCCTGTGAGATTTAGAGCCGTGACCCTTAGTCCCTAACGTTCATGGATCCGCAAGTGACACCGATCCAACTGCAGCCAGACGTGGTGATAGACCAGTTGGTTGCTAAGAGATTTCGAGGGTCTGAAGTTATACGAGATTTCAATACCAGAAGAGCAGATTAATCTGTGGTTATGTCGGGTGGTTGAGTTGATGAAGAAGAAACAAAATCACAACTATGAGGAGCATGGAGCGAGTATTTCTCATTTCATGAAGGATTTGAAATGATCAGCAAAATGAAGCGATCTTTCTTTTTAGAGAATTTAAGTTGCATGTACGACGTTATCTGTTAGAATGTGGCTTGAATTTCCAGGCCTTCAAATTTGTCAAATTGGCAGGCATCAAACGTCAAAGATGACTGACCCGAATGGAGAAAGACACGGCTTCGATTTTTGCAAGTTGTGCAACTGGTAAAATTGTCGATGTGATAATTTTGTTTTGATCCCTAAATTAATAGGTTATTTATAAGTTGATCCATAAAAGCTCAACTATAAATAGTCCAATCATCTGTCATTGAAAACCATCCCAAAATCATTCCACCATTTGTTTTATTTTCTCCCCTTTGAAATATTTAGAAATTCTTAAGGAGTTTCCTTCATTTGTAATATTTTGATAAGAATAAAGTCATCTGACAGTGATGCTCAAAAAGTAAAAAATATTTAGTTGTCAATTTAATATATTCTTTCTATTATTTATTTATTTTGTTCATTATCAGATTTTTCTTCTTATTTTAATATGTAGTAGTTTAACATATTTGTATGCTATACATTACAGTAATTTCAAATTTTGAAATGATATTCGTTTAAGAAATAATCTGATTTTCTCAACAATTGGCATTTGATTATCGATGATGGTAATTGTTCTATTACTAAAAAAACTAATGTCGTATTGCTCGAACGTATGTCTAGCGAAGTTTTGACTAGGAACAAAATACTAATATTTTAGTGGTCTTTGTGAGAACTTACCTAATACATTGTTCTCGAACTATATTTACTATCCAATATGTACTGATGAATACTGTTTGTTGGCGTAATGGCATCAAATTTTGGATGAAATGAGACACCAAGCTCTGGTATGTTCATTTTTCTCCAACTATAAATCAATTCTAACCATCACTACACCAATTTGATTTCAATATTTCCGATTTTTCATTAATTACACCTTCCCTATCTTAACGAAGCACGGATGAATTGCATAGCTGTAGTCGGGAATATTTCATCATCAGTTAAAAGCAAACTGATATTTTTGTTCTTAATCAAGAAATAAAGAAGAATAAAAATGTTTAAATTTGGGTCATAAATTTTAATTTGATCAATATAATTGAGAAATTGTATACACTTTTACACTAATGAATGTAGATATCTCCCCTCTGTATAAACATATTGTGGGGTGGTATGACTATGAAATATGAGGTATCAGTTTGCCAAAAGATGCTTACAGAAACAACAGCAATGGATACTGATTGATGAGAGAGAGAAAAGGTTTTTCCATTTTCAGCTAACAACACGGCAACTTTCTCTCTCAAGAACCAGTAGGTAAGGAAATATAGTGGCTGCATGTGGCCCATAATATTTAGAAAATATAGCACTCACTCGATTTATGTTGTTGACAGCAGTGCAATCACCCAAGGCTAACTCAATTGATGAAAGCTTAACTAATTCATTTCCAATTGCAATGTGATTGGACCCATATAGCATTTCCAGTATCTGCAACCAATAACAAAACTATGAAAATCTTATTTGGGCATCCTTAATCGACTTTATCATTACCCGAATGACTAAAATTCATCGAGAGCTTTCAAATTTCAGTAGATAATGGGAAACGGTGATCCTCCTAACCTTGTGATATGATTCCTGGAATCTTAAGTGTGTGAAGTAGTTTATGCATACACACCACCATATGAATTCTTAAACTAGTAAACAGTTACCTCAATCGATGATTTACAATGGACTTTAGCTATCTGAAAATCTCCAATAAAACAAAATGCCTTTGCCAGAATGTCTTCTGCCTGCAAAAGACAATGTCATAGGTGGTTACATCTCGTATTACTGTCCCGGTAACTCTTACAAAACTCACATTGGCTGCACAGAAGGTGTTAATAACTAGTCGATGGAACTTACTTCTGCAATGCCTTTGTTATAAGCATGCAATACTGATCTTAAAATACAAAGAGATCTCAAGGCATCAGGGAGACTAGTACTGCACATATCTTTGGAAGCTATCGAATCCTGCAATCTATTGAGCAATGAACACACAGTAGGTAAAACATATATGCTTCTCCGCAGCTGGACAGTATATGTTACAACATAATTCTAAATGAATGCGAAAAGTACACATAGAATCAAAGATGATAATCCTAATGAGATATTTTTAAAAATAACAAGATACAGAAAAAATATATATTATAAAAACTCATGAACAAAAGCTTAGTACAGATTAACTGTGTACCTTCTGAGATCAATCCAAGCTTTTTTAACTTCTTCACTCCTAGATGAAAAGTTGCAATAGGAACCACATTTCAAACAATACCCGGGATCAATATGGAGAGAACTATGTGTTTGATCAAGTGATATGTGAGCCACTTTCTTGACGTCAGAATCATCTGACTCGTATACCTGGAGATAGAATGACAAAGTTACATGATCTATCTGATTAACTCTACAGAAACCAACAAAATAATACCCCATAAATAGTTGATAAACTAAATAGTAATATTCACAAAAGTAAAACGTGCTTTAGTTCAGTTCTTACAAAAAGTACATTAATTAATCAAGTAAAATTCATTCTGCCAGCATTATTCATCTTTTATTAGAAGAAGTTGAATTTTAATTAGACTTTCTCTTAACCATTCATAAATAGGACTTTTAAAAAAATATTTTATTAAAAATTTAGCATAAATTCGAAGGTTGAAAATCTTGTGGTGGAGTAGCTAGTCTGTAGTCATTCTTCTACTGTATAGATGATGCTTACTAAATTGCACCAAGAAAAACTGAAGTACCTGCAAATGAGACTCGTTGCTGATTGTTTCTAGAATGTTAGGTTTCTTCTTCTCACAGTTAGCCACAAGATTATCTAAAACCACTCCAGAACAATTTGGATTAACACAACAAAATCCACTAATTACAAGATCAGATACATTCACTTTGGAACAACCACGACACCAACATCGAAAAAAGTACTCTTCTTCAAGAAATCTAAGGCGGTCTTTGCAGTCCCATTGCCCAACCTGTATAATTGAACTCTAAATTAAGGAAATTGATCTTGCCTTGTTTGCAAAAGATTAGATGTAACACAACTCTGGAGAAGTAACATCACCATTCCCCTACAAGAAGGATGTGTGTAAGAGAGAATACCTGAGGTCCATAAGACAATTCCAGGGGACAACCACCAGCTACAAATTCTGTTGTTCGTAGTAAGAGTGAACGCGAAATATAATATGCATGAATGTTTGGTTTGCAGGAATGGTTGAACAAACTGGCAGCTCTGTAAAGAGCCTGACCTACTCTGACCTGGGGAAAACATAAACTAATGAAAAGATTGCACATGTTCAGTACAAAATCAAACTATAAAGGTATCAATTAATGCAAAGCAAGTGAGAATTAGTGAGAATGTTTCCTGATGGGTGTCATGGTACAGTTTGGAAGGAACTTTTTTAAACCAAACTGAAGTCTAGTTCCCGAAATTGAAACTAAAAACAAAGACCAAATTATTTCTCCAAATTAAATAAATAAATAACGCACACTTTTTGCTTTGGTTTGTATACTACTGACTACATCCACAAATACCCACTGATATTTTTTATGCCTACAGTATCCAAAATTTTAAAAAAGAATGTCCAAAAATAGATTGGAGCTCCTTGATATGTGATGTATTGTTATATTTCAATTCCACGGTGCAAACAAAATAAAGCAAGCTGCAGTGCAGAAGTCCTTGTCTCCATATTTTTACGAAAAACATGTGTACCTAAATATTTGGACCTTGGCAACTCATTACAATAAACTAGCCTAAACAAATCTAAGAAGCCATTGATCAATCAGATCAAGTCATTCCTAGAGATGTAAGAATGGACTTAACACCGCATTACAGTTCATCATTCGGAATGCCAAGAAAAGAAAGGAGATATAATTAAAAATCCCTTAAACTCTCAACTCTTAGAGAAACTGAGCATAATTGCACTGGGCACATACCCAATCTGACACATAGCTTTCAACTACTTGCAACATCATTGCAAAGGATATTGAAGGTAAGGAATGAAAAGCAGGTTGTTAAAGAATATGACAAACACGGGAAAAGAAGCACAAAATAGGAAAAATTAAAAGCATACAATAAAACAAACCTGTTCCACACTACTAGCTACATCTGCCTCACCAGAGGATAACTTTTGAAACCAATCTTGCTGGTCATGAAAATCATTGGATTTCATACGGACAATTGCCATAGAATTCACTCTAATTTGAGATAGAAGTATGACAATCTGCATATGAATCAGAAAACAGATCCCAATGATTAGCGAAGATCAGTTATGCAGTAAAGGAAATGAAGCCATATGAACAGCACAAACATCCAAAGTAAGAAGTCTTTGGGTGGGGCCAAAAGTTTGCAAAACACTTGTATCAATCTGAAACTACACGGATATCTGATGCAGAACTTCATTGTTGGATGGAAAAAATGGGAAATTCTGAGACATAAAGACATCTTAAAAGGGTGATGTGACTACAACGGATATGCATCAAAAACTTGAATCGCAATAACAAAATCATTAACGTGTTGAAAATTTATATACAGAGTCCTGGTTATTGAAAGCATTGAACATATGAATAGCATATATGACTATATGAGAGAGAGAGAGAGAGAATGGATTAAATCTTTCAAGTATTTTTATGGTTTTGTTTGATTTTTCACTAAGACCTTGCACATCAGCCATATTGACCAAGTGAAGAGAGGTAACATGGGTTAAAATCATGTCAAGCAAAAACCTTGACGAAGAATGTATAGAAAAGTCTTTACCTATCTCCTAGGAATATATCAAAATAAAGCTAGCTCCAAGAAGCTCCACATTATGCAAAAAGGATTACATCCCTTCTATTGCTTCCTGAATTGTTTGGGAATGGATTATCCTCCGGTTTTTATTTATTTATTTTTTAGGGTTTGATTCAGATTTAAACAGAACGAAACTTTAAGTCTCAGTTTCACTCCTAAGGTGAACATAATCAAGCATTAAAAAGACAATTACAAGAGGTTAGAGGGTACAGTAACACTATACTTGATGTTAGTAAGAAAAAGATGGAGATTGTAGTACAATTTCTCATCAAATATAAATGGATATCACAGAAAGAATGATAGAGGACCTGTGATGTAGAGTTCCCATTAATTGACATCTCAGAACTGTACGAGCGTTGGAGACAAAATAACAATACAATGGAATATATATGTAGTTCCAATTTGCTTTCTGGTAGCATTTTTGAATAACTCTCACAAAGCCCCTACAAGGAGAAAAATTACAGGCCATAAGCTGGAATATCAGCCCTTGACATTAGTTATCCATTACAGAATTAAACCCACATTAAACTCGAAGAATATACCAAAAATTCTGAAAGATTAGGAACATCAGTAAATTTTCCTTTCTGCTCCATGGATTTCACTACTACTCGACCAGCCAGAACTACATCAGAAGGCAATATTGCAGGCCAGTGCACACCTTGACATTCATGTTTATGTTCTGATATGTGGTTAAGTTTTGGATCGCAATCGCTGCCTCCAGTTATATCTGGATACTCTTCATTACAGTTGGGCTTCTTTTTGTGGATGTTAATTTTACTAGAATAATTTACATGTATTTGTCCACCTGCTTGCATTTGGCAATGCTGGGAACAGTACAATGGCAGCGAACATGAAACACAGGGAATTGTATCTGGTGGTAGTTCATTCAAGCAATAATGGCAATGGGTTTCCCTGTACTGCTTCAAAATGACCTGCATGTAGTATGGTCAAGTAAAAAGTTATATTCCCCATTACCAGAACTGGAAGTTTCCACAACCAAAGGATGAACTGAAGCAAGAAAACATCATAGTTAAGCATATAGATAAAACACAGGTTATTTTACAGCCTCATGTGGTGCAACAAACCCCACTCATGCTCAAACGAAAGAGAAAGAACATCTCAGCAGATGTAAGCCTGGCCTGGATCTTTTAGTACAATTTTCTTCACCTCGTTCTAAGCCCTAAACTCTTTGTTTTTTTTTTTTTTTGATAGAAGTAGGAGGTCTCATTAAAAAACCCCTTCATAGTTGTCCCATACCACAAGGGGAAAGGAACAACTAGCGGAAGGAGGAAAAGTGTACCTCAATTTTATTAAAAACCCAAAGAAAGACAATGTTCCTTGTACAATACCAGAACTACTGCCCTCTAAATACAATTAGAGCACCCCGAAATGCCCTATAATTCACCCAATCCCTTCTTTAGCCAATTTGTCAGCCTCCCAGTTAATACATCTAGGAATCAGCCTAAGGATTATCTCCCTAATCTTTACAAGGGTCTCTATTTCCTTAACTAGGTTGATAAAACAGGTAGGGACAGGAGTAAACAAATTTATCCAACCCACTACAATTTTACAGTTACTTTCCACGATCAATCTACCCTTAGCTGCCCAAATAGAGGAGAAGAAGAACTCAATGCCTTTTCTAATCGCCTTCAACTCAGCCATCAGGGGAGGACGAGGGCCGATGTGTTCTGAAAAAGAGTCTAGAGTGACGTTATAAGAGTCTCTTAAAATGCCCCCAATACCCCCAGCCAACCAATCCTTCCGTACTGCACCATCAACATTCAGTTTGTAAAAAACCACCGGTGGAGGGAGCCATCTCTGCAATGGCCAACACTCAACCCCTTTGTTCGGGAGCTTGTCTACTAAGGAGGGCTCACCAATCAGCGAGTCCACCAAGATGGAAACTTGAGGGAACTTGGCCAAAAACCACTTAACCAATCTGAATCTAATGATAAAGAAAAGAGAAGCCCTATCTAGTTCCCGTTTATCACTAACTTATGAAATGCATACAAACATGCAACAACAGTCTCTCATTTGAGTTTCAATTTCAGTTTTTCACATCAAGAGAACAGGACATTATATCTACGTATGTATCACATGTGGACGACTAGAGCTCAGTAAAGTACAATGAATTGAATCAAGGGGAGATTAAGCACAATAATTCCCTAAATCCATATAATAGTGTATCAAAGTAAACCAGTTATATCATTCAAACCTTAGGTAATAAAGTTAAGGAATTAAATGTACCCAAAATATAAAGTTAAGGAATTAAATCATTAAACGTAACAAAAATATAAAGTTGAGGAATTAAATATCATTAAGTAGTAAACTGAAATGCTCAAACAGTGGTGGATACCAACCAGTATAATTATACAAAGTGAAAAGAAGCAAAGAGGACACTGAACATGGAATTAAGCAAACTATTACAGAGAAAATAAGAACATTCTTAATTACTCATTAAGCAATGCCTACTCAAATTTAAAACCATTTAAAATCAAATGATAAAATAAACAATAACACGTATAAATAATAATATAATAGATTCATACCACAGCATAAGGTTCTTCGGTATGAATCAAGGAAGCTTCAGGAATGTCAAATTGTGAAATCATTCCCCTTCCTTTGTCTGCTGTTTCTACACACTGTAGTTTTATTTGTTGTGGCACATCTGGCAGATGATTTGTGATGTCTTAGTAATTTAACAAAGAAAAAACAAAGCATCTTGTGATACAAGTGTATATCAATAATGCAATCAACAGTAATAAAAATTAATAAAAAAATCTAACCAATCTACAAAGCCTCTGATACAGAGAGCAGTAAAACCTGCTTAAGGATTTATAAGCAAAAGAATTCTACTCTGCAAGAGATTGCAACAATTATAACAAACAAGAAAAGTATTCCAGTATTCCCAATAACTTGTCATTGTTTACTTGTTAATATCATCTTTTATATTACCACACTTTCAGGTTCAAGTAGAAATTAGAAAACGTACATGAAAAAAAAAATTAGAATGCAAGGTCCTTCAAATTACACTGAAAAAACAGTTAATAAAATGCTGATAGAAAAGGAAAATCTGTGAAAGACAAAAGGGTTGGTAATTGACGAAAATTTGAAGGTGAAAACCAGAGATACATGAGTGCCGAGCAAAGGTTACTATCTTACCTGGAATTCGTACAAATTTCTGGCTCTGGTGAACTGGTTTAGCACTTTTATTCTCATGATCATGTGCAAGTATTTCCAGTTCACTTTCTATCTGTTTCTTTCCCCCTAGAGATGTCTCCATATTCTTAGCAACAGTTAAGTCATGGACTGCATCTTTATAGTTGCCCAGTGTAGCATTTACCTTACCTCTCCTATACCACGCCTACAATAAAGAAATGTTACTGTCACCAGAAACTGCTTAGTTTGGTGGAATAAGCACAAAAAAGAAACAAAAACAATCACAAAAGGAAAGGAAAGACTGGTATATGCAACTTTGAGACAAAAAGAAAGCTATATCCGTAAAAAGAAGATAGAGGTCTTTCCATATAGTGGGGCATATACTCTCTATTTTCAAAATTCCGTTTAAGGTAAACCAGAAACTAAACTCAGTAATGGCTAGATTCCTTTGGGGTGAAGAAACAACCAAGAAACGGGTTCATTGGGTGAATTGGAGTACAGTGTGTCAACCATTTGAAGAGGGTGGCTTGGGAGTCTTGGACTTGAGTTTGGTTAATAGAGTTTTGCTTGGGAAATGGGTTTGGAAGTATGCAAATGAGAAAGACTCTCAGTGGAAAAAATTAATTTGCTGTAAGCATAATGTCAGTAATTTATCTCTGTCAATATGCAAGGTTGTTTGTCCTCAAGTTTCTTGGTTATGAAGAGGTATTCAGAATAACTATGAGAAAAAGGACGAGATAGGGGAGTGCTTGAGGTCCAATTCGAAGATCCAAGTGGGGAACGGTAGGTCAATTGATTTTTGGAATGATGTTTGGGTCAATGGATCTTCTTTAAAGATTCAATTCCCTAGGATTTTTGCTCTATCGACTAATAAAAGGGGAAAAGTGGCTGAATTGGTGGCTTTGAAAATAATGGTTGGGTTTGGAACATTCCGCTAAGGAGGAATCTTTGTGACTGGGAATTGGATCAATGGATTTCTTTAATGCTTTTGATTGATAACATAGTCCTGACTGAATATGTGGATGATTTTCTTGCGTGGTCGGGGAAAGGTGATGGTTTGTTTTCGGTTAAATCTTGTAGAATGACTATTTCAAGCAGATTTGGATGTTCTTTTCAGTGGAAGTAGTGGGTGTGGTCTGGATTGGCTCCTTCTAGAGTGGAAACTTTTCTATGCCAGATTACTCACCTGAAATTGGCGGTTAGAGTGGAACTGAAGAAAAGAGGGGTTACTCTGGAAGATGTTTTGTGTCCTTTATGTCATAAGTATGAGGAATCAATTCAACATCTTTTTATATCTAGCTCGGTTGCAGAGGAGCTGTGGAATAGATTTTTAAGGTTTTGGGATATCTCTTCAGTTTTGCCCCAAGAACCTTCTTCCCTACTTTATTCTTGGTCTTATCTAAGAGAGTATTCTACTATTTGGAAGTTTATCCCCGGAGTTGTTTTATGGTCTTTATGGAAAGCTAGGAATTCAGTGGTGTTTGAAAACTGGAAATTAGACACTTCATCTATGTTCTTCATTTCCAGAATTTAGGTTGGTTAAATGGTTTTTAGCTAAATTCCCTCATGCTAATATTAAGGTTGACTTACTAGTAGGGGATCCATCTCTTGCAGACAGATTATCTATTAAAACCTATAAAAAGAAGAAGGTTCTTTGCTGGTCTCTGCCTCCTTCTAATTTCTTTAAATTCAACGTTGATGGGGCGGTAAGAGGTGATGGGTTACAGGGTGGAATTGGAGGAGTCTTGAAAGATTCGAATTGTTCTACTTTAACCACCTTTTCTACTGCTGTGGGACCTGGTCCTCTTACGTTAGCTGAGCTGAAAGCTATTAAGCAAGGAATTGATTTATTCCTTTCTTCTGAATGGGCATTGAAGGGAAGACTAATCCTAGAGAGTGATTGTAAAACAACAGTTTATTGAATTTTGATGCCATATTCTGCCCCAACGTTTTTCAGTACTTTGGTTGGGGAAATTGGGGCCTTAGTTTTTGCTAGGGGTATTATTGTTAGAAGGATTCCTAGGAGCTGCAATTGGGAGGCAGACAAGTTAGCTAAGGAGGGGATTGGTTGATGTTTAGAGCTTTATGGTTGTTTTGGTTTGTATTTTATTTCAGGAAGTTTATTATGTAAGTTGTAATCTTATGTAATTATGGTTTATCAATAAGATGAGGTACTCTTTTCCTCCTTCAGCCAGTTGCCTCTTCCACAAGAGTCAACTAAGAGGGAGGTTTTTAATGAGACCTCCTATTTCTATCAAAAAAATATAGTGGGGCATATATATAAATTCAATGTCTCAAATCATACAAGCCGAGCTCAATTGTACAAACCCTCCTACACAAACATTATTCTAGTGTTTTACCCCTCAATCCTATTTTCCTCTTCAAAATTTCATAGCCCATTTTTCATATTTTGATATAGACAGTAACTGCTCCGAGGCCAGGGCTCCTTTTGAGAGCAAATGCAAATGAATGTGAAGGAAGAGGCCATACGTAATTATACTAATGTCAGTAATTAATTATTGAAAAGTATTGAAACTGAGCCTATGAAGATGAGTTTAATATGTACCTTAGGATAGGAAGGAGAAATTTCTAGACCCCTGTTGCAATCTCGAAGAGACTCCATAGGCAGGCCCATTTTCTAGAAAGTTGAAAACCAAAACAATGACAGTTTACAGAGATTTACATTAGATGAACGATTGAAAGTTAGGAAGAAAAAAAAATCAGAAAGTGTGTGTATAACTTACGTGAAATAAAGAAGCACGATTTAAATACAATGTGGCAACTAGATTCTTGCCAGTTTCGTAGGCGTCAATGGGAGAAAGACGAAGCGCCTGTTATTCCATATAAACCAGCAAGAGAAAGCTCAAGAAAGGGAAAATTCATTCACTATTTAGGTAAAAAGTATAAAAGAGAAGAAGAGACCTTAGAATAGCAACGCAAAGCCTGGGAGTGATCTCCAGAGGAATAGCATTGATTTCCCTTTTGCTTCAACTCCAAAGCAGCGCCCTTGTTCTTAGCACAAAGACCGGCCTGGGTCGATGGCTCTGCTGCCAACTCTGATATCAACTGGTGAAATTGTGGCAAACTGAGGAAATATTGGAGCAGTGAAGACGATAGTGAAGGAAGATCATCGATACTGCTCTCCGCCACCCTCCGCTTCAGGCTCTCCGGAACCAAACATTTAAGCTTCTCCATTTATGAACGCTGGCTCTTTCTACTGTCTGCTTCACTTCACTGCTCTATATCTTCCTTTTGTTTTTGCCTCTTGTCACTGTGACTCCTTTCTTTCGCCTAAGAACTTCAGGGTTAACTAATGTTGTCTCGCCTAAAATCAAATGGTCAAATCCCGTTATTGGTCCATGTATTATATACAAGTTTTGAATCTAGTCCATTTAATTTTTTTCATTGAAATAGTTGGTTTAACGTAATAACTAATCCCTATATTGTTAATATTAAACAAAAGAAAAATAATGAGCTGTAAAAAAAAAAATATATTCATTATAATACTCTAATAAACAAACTATATCTATTTATCTATTCATTTTCTATTCCGAATAATTAAATGAAATAAAAAAAATTACGTGGAAAAGTATAAAAAATCAATGATAATCTAAGTTAAAACAAACATTAATTAACTTAACAAACGTTTTTATTATTTAACCATCAATATTTAATTTATTAATTAATTTAGATCAAAACTTACAAAAACTATTATATTGATTTATTAATTAATTGATTTGGATCAAAACTTACAAAAGATCATTATTAAAGCGATCTTCTAGATCTAATTTACTTTATTCATAAAGTCAAGATTCGAATTTTATTTAAAGGATCTAATATTATTAGACTATAATTAGTTAATAAATGATCTTTTAACTACGATTTGTTATAGTATAAAGAAATTTTAAATTTTGTCACAACATCATTGAACATCACCGCTTCAATTTTCTTTTCCCAAAGCTTCAATGGACTGAAACAAGATCTTAGCTGAGAGCTGTAAATAGGACTCCCAAGTACAAGGCTTGAAACATTTGAATTTTGGTATAATGTGCACCCAAAGAAAAGAAAATCAATTAATTCACCATTGGTTTTATGTTCTCAACATAATGAATGATTAAAAGGGAACAATGTGTTTAGCATGATGGAAATCCTAATGTACTGATATCTACGTGAACACTCCACCAATGTAGAGATGATCCTTCACAGCTGACACGCAAAAGATTACAACAATAACAGAAATGCAGAGGAAATTCTTTCTCCAACGAAGTTTATGTAGCATAGTATCGGAGACCGCGGACAACGATAACCTCTACTCTTTATATTCATCCTAGCTTTACAGAAGCTTCTCTAACTTGGTTTACCACCCCTAAATGCTGAAAGGAAGAATGATCTTGTCCCTGAAAAAAAATGGCAAACAATGGGTTGCAATTCAAAACCACAAAACATACCATCACGGTTAAAAAATGAAATGTTATTCCAAGAAACAAAAAAAAGGAAACTGCAAGAGAGAAAAGAATATGGGAACTGACCTTTGGTCGTCGAGGCTGTGGCAGAGACGCTGCCATGCTGCACTTTGTGTGCATTAAACGTTCTGATACCTGATTGAGCTGCATACACAAAATCCACGGTACTCTCTTAATGAGATTTGTCTGCAAATATTTTGGTATTTCCCAGAAAGTTGAGCAAAGAAGAGACAGAAGCATTAAAGCAATTTTCATCTGTTCGTTTGACCTACAAACATCTAGATTCTTTAACAGTTTGACAGAAAGCATTTATGATTAAGAGAAACTATACCAGATCGAAGCTCATGAGAACTCAAATTATGGTCAAAACCATCAGACAGCAATGTCTTTTCTAGCCCATGGTTCTTTATGTTAAGGGCAACCTTTCGCATTAGGTTATCAGAATTTCTCTTATTAATAACTTTTGATTCTTCTGTGTCATCCTCTCCTTCAGAAAAGACTGATGGGCTAGACCAGCCAGTCATATTTGCATCCCCCTTACTCTTCCGAGCAAACTTTAACAGCTTCTTTAATCCCTTGGGTGCATCTTTTTGGTAAACCATTGCAGGCAGACTTTCAGCATTTCCCCATTCATTAATATAACCTTCGCTACTTTCTTCTTGCAGCATCTGCGACAGAGAGTGCCGCACCCTTGGACTTGTTGATTCAATAGGTGCTATGCCAGCTGAAGACGTAATTTCAGCCGCTTTCTCATCACATATGTTAGGCAGGTTCTGGAGCTCTTCTTTTTCCATTCAAGCAGTTGGCGAGATGGTTGATTCTTCCTCACATTGGGAAGACCCTGCAATAGTTTTTAAGCCAGCATCAAGACCAGTAGTAAGTTCATTAGCACTCTCAACCACATCACCTTTCTGATGGCTATTCAACTGTGTTTCTGATAGGGTAATATCATCACAATGATCCAGCGAAGAAACATCCTGATCCTGATGCTCACTCACCAAGACAGAAGCATTAGCAATCACATCACTCTCTTGAGGATCAATAGAATTTTCAGGGTTCTTCAAAGAGTCCTCCAACTGAGAAGGATTTTTAGTCTTGTTAACACGACCGCTAGAAGTTAATCCCGAAGCTTTATGGAGAGATGGCTTTGATTCCAATGGAACTATACTACTTTTCTTCGTAACCTTGTTATACAAACTAGGCTTTGCTGGATACATACCGGAAGAGTCCCCAGGTGCCGCTGCTGTTTTTGTTTTTGTTGTTTTGCTGCTTTTCATCAATTTTTGTTCCTGCTTCTCCTTCACACCCTCTAAACCTCTTTTCTCGATCTGGGTTGCCTTTGGATTTCTTCGTTGTGGCAGGGAATTTTCCACTTTAGGACTCAGTTGCTGCTTGTGCTGATTGAGGCTTCCGACGTGTTGATGTTGTGCCAGAAGAAGAAATTGCAGCAGGAATTTTAACCAGTGATGCCCCTGCTGTTCTCGGTGATGGTGTTGAAGGCCATGACTTACGAGTAGCAGGCAAGGGGGATATTCTGGCTGACACCTTTTCAGCTGAAATTTTTTTGGTTTCCTTCCTTGTATTAGCAGGCTGTGAAGGATTCTTCAGTAACTTTTGGGAATTCTTAACAGTTGTTTGGGACATCGTTGGAGGATCATTTTTATGAATACTGTTCACATTGGTGGAAGCCATTCTAGCTTTCCTCTCATCAAGATTTTTTAGCATTGCTTCAATTTAGCTTCTTTTTCAGCATGCTTTCCAACATTCTCTCCTCTAAGTTTTTGATCCCTCTTCACCTTGTAATGGTGATAAAATCCACCTCTCTGCTCTGGAGACAGATTTTCCTTCATTTTTCCGCACATTTGGTTCAACTCCACTTCCTTCTGTTGGTTCCATTCAACTGTGCTTTTTGACGTTTCATTAGCTTCCTCTTCATGTAATATATCTGTGACCCCTTGAATATCTATAGGACTACAAGAGTTCTCTTCCAGCCTTTCTAACCCCACATCAATGGTTTCCTTGATGTTTTCCGCTCCAGTCCTAGTATCAGATTCCAAATTAACTTCTGCTGATCTCTCCATAATATCATTATCAATGACATTATTAGAAGGCTCTGAAACAGGATGATCTTCAGAACCATTCTGTGATTGGAATTGGACAGCTGATTCACCCATGCTTGCACTCCATCTTCTAAATGCAGACTTACTTGGACCAAGAGATACATTTGCTAACGAGTTCCTTTTCGGAACATCAGCGATCTGCTCCCTTTGTTTACTTTCAAAAAAACTTATAGCATCTTGAACACTCATTCGCTGAACATCATTCTCAGGTTTCTTAATGTGTCCGGTTCCTTCCTCTTCACTATCATCTGAAGCTACATCTTTTTGAAATGATATCTTTTCTTAGCAGGAAAGTAACCAAGGCTCTTTACAGTCAGAGCAGGGGCTCTACGCGAGCCAGTCCTCCCAATTTGAACCCTTCTCATTGGAGATGCTGAACGTCTAGGAGATGCGGATCTTATAAGAGCTCGACTTCTTTCTGCAGATATTGGATTCTCCTCACTTGAGTCAGAAGATTCCTCACTTTCTGTTGATCTATGACGTTCAACCTGCGCAGCTTTTGCTGGTGAAACACCATATTTAACTGGTGTTTCAGAACTTACTGGCTTTGAAATTTTATTATTTCTATCAGTCTTGTTTATGCTACCATTAACTGAAGCATGAGTGCATGAAGAGTTTTCGTCATTACGAGGGTTAGCAATTCCGCACTTTTCTCTCAGCTCTAGAAACATGCACACAAATTTCCTGCAGTGGATATTGACAAGATCTATTGGTTGCTTATAATTCAACTCGAAAACTGTTACAAAAATTTTGGGATGCAAAAGAAGATTGCGATTACAAATTCTTTGGGTAAATCAAATCCAAAGGATTGATGCACTTTTTTTGGAAGGCAACTTACTTTACATCGCTATCCCCGAAATTTTCCGAAAACTTTGCTAGATGAGTGATTTCTTCATAGGAGCAGGTTTCTCCAACCACCTGGTTAAAATCTGCAACTAACTTACTTATTAATGATGCAAGTCTTGAGTCCATAGCGCGTAAGAGCTCATTCCTAGCAAAGGTTTCCAAAGTTCGGTTGAATTTGCAGGAGAACGAGAAGACTAAAACACATTGACTAACAAAATAATATATATATATATATTATATATCAATGGAGTGAACATACTTTGATGTTTCTGATGATGAACTCTGGACTCCAAACTGCTGAGATTTACCATTTTCGCTACTTTGATTATGATTTTGATGACCCTGAGAAAATGAAAGTTTAGCAAGGGAGATGAAATCTTTTAGCTTCCTCCAAACACTTTAGGACATAGGATACTTACCTGAGCATATAGAGAAAGATGAAATCTTCTAGCTTCCTCCAATTGAGATATCTCAGCTTCAATAACTTTAGCAGTATCCAATAAATCAGTAGAACCCACAATATCTAAAAATCTGAGAAAGTAAAAGCTAGTGAATGCAAAGTAGGGAGGAACCTTACTGCTTTTCCAGCAACAGACGGAGTAAACTAAGAAAACGTGGGCAGAAAAAAGAAATGAAAAGAACCTGGAGAAAGTAGATATAGTAAACCATACGGGAGATTTGAGATTGCTGGGGGGTTGGAGTTTGTAATTAGCGGCATTGGAATTTGAACTGGAAATGGATCTGTGGGTGTACAAGTTGTTAAGCTCGGGCAAATGAGGCAAGAGTTTTTGAAGAACCCCAACACTCAGTTTCTCTACATTTTTACCACGACATGTATATGCCTCATACCTTGAAACAAAAAATAGATCAAATAATTGAAAATTTGCAGAAAGTTGTAGAAAAACTAAAGAGAAATGAGAAAGAACCTGTTTTGAGAAGGCATAATCTGAATGGTTGCGTAATCTAAAATCGCATCTCCTCCGTCCATCTCTTCTGGGTTCTTCTTCTTTCCGTTCTTTATCCAACAATTCAAAAAAAAAGTACGGATTGAAACTTAGCTTAAGGTTAAATCCAGGATCTGAAGAGATGCAAAATCAGAAGAATGTGCATTCATTCACGCTTTACCTTTTTCAACTTCTTGTGTAGTGGAAAATGAAAATTCTACAAGAACAAAATTCCCGCATTTGATTTGAGAGAGACTGAGAGAGTAGCGTTGTAGTTGTGGTAAAGTGGAACGTTGAAGTTACTTCAAAGCAAAAACAACACACGTCGCCATTTCTAGCTTAAGAACGGAGCTTATTGAATACACTTCGAAAACTTCAAATTCTATTATGATTACAACTGCTTGAAGAAAAAGAAAAGGTGAACTACCACGTGATCCATACCAAACAATTACAAAGGTAATAATTGATCCATGATATCATAATCTCATCTCTTCTGTTGCGCAGCATCACCGCCAAGCATTTCTTACGTATTTAGATTTCATAGCAAGTTTTAACATTTAATATACTTATTTTAGTATTTAATACCTTATATCACATTTATATTTACACAATAAAGAGGAAAAGAATGTTCCATTCCTCTTTCCTTGCCCCATAAGCACACCAACTCACACTCCAATTGGTTTCACCACCCGCAAACACCATAACTAAAAACATAAATTACTTTCTTCTCTTCTTGAGAACCCTTTTGTGTGGGTTGATGAATCGGCTAGACACCACCAATAGATTAATATAAGTTAACACGGAACTGGGTGTTCATATTTGGGTAGTCGCATTTTCGGCTACTCTAAATGTTTGGTATCCGAGATTTTTGGGTATAAAAAACTCAGCCCATGTCCCAGTCCATGATAGTCGGGTATCCGCAACACATCCCTGAGATTGCGCTTTCATTCCTTCCTTTATTTGCAACACAAACACACACTTCATACATGATAAGATCATTTAGAACACAAACTATATGAATTTCTGATACAATAACGGTTAATAACGGTACAGTTCCGTGAAAATCTAAAAGCCCCCCCATTCACAACAAACAACTCAACTAATATTACATTAATAAAATCCTAATCAAAATCAAACCATTAGTTAGACCACACATGAACTAAACCAAGCCTATTACCAGTATAAATCTCATTGCGTTCTTCGTCGTAGAAAGAGCAGTGATATCTTCTAATGCTTCTGCAACTGTGCTTCTAATTCTCGACGTGTTGCTCTGTGTTTTCAAACTGCAACTACATTTGCCACTGCAGCTGCATTGTTTTTCCACAGGGAAACTGTTGCCTGCCTTTATTTTAGCAAGACATTTACCAGTCAATATATTGCTGATATTAATGGAGCCTGCCATAACAGGGATGTAACAAATTCATTAGCCGCACATTCAGATGGTGAAACAAATACAAACTAAAGAAAGATGCGAAAAACAAAGAACATTAAATAAACCAACAAATTATCCTGCTTTACCAACATGCCAGGCATTTAAAACTGAGTTTTAGGGTTGTATTTCCAAGAAAGTAAGAAGTATAAGGAAAGAAAATACTAACCGTTTCCTTCCGATAATGGATCATCAGTGTCAGCCTTGCAGTATGAGATAATAAGGTCTTGATCACTTGTGATGTATATATTATTAGTATTGCAGTCAGGATGCCACAAAAGGTGATCCTCAAATGAAGTTACAAGTTCTCCACGGAAATTCCACACAGCCACTGTCCGATTTCTAAATGTAAGAAATAACTGGTTCTCATACAGAAAAATAAATGCTGACGGGGTCATAAATTCATTTTTGTTAACTTCTGTTAGCTCAGAATTGCGGACCTGCACAATTACAGTGTAGAATTTTTTTTAGCTACCGAACCTCCTATTTTTGGAATGGAATAAATGAATATTCACAAAGATGCTTACATCAAGAATCTGGAGGTTTTCATTTTCCTGCTTCACAAGAAGCTTTTCATTGAACTGTTCAATGAAATCCACCTTCTTATTCCGGTGAAGAAGATGACTAAAAGATTTGAGAACAGTACCATCCTCTATTGAAAGAATCTTAAGAGGAACATGGCCACCAACTTTAGCGAAAATTAATAACATGATCCCTGGACTGTCAAAAATAAATGATGGAAATGAAGTCAATTACGTAACGAGAAACCATTAAAGCAAACAAGTTAAGGCACCATTTGATTGTTACTGCCGGTACTTACTTCTTGTTTGTTTGGACTAAATAATTAGAAAAACAGTAAATTTTTACAAGAATAAAATGCATAATGTATACAACAGTTAAGCAACAATCAAGAGGAGCCTAAATTATTAACAACTATTAATACGTACAGAAGAATAAGAAAAGCACAAAGTTTCCCTTTTATTATCAATGAATGAATCTTTATTCTTGCAGGAAGAACACATAACCATCATGAAAGGAGCATTACCTGATTTTAATCTCTTGTACATTTCTATCTGATATGGAGTATAACATTGTATAATTTTTTAGGTCAAACACCTTGTATATGCTGATTACAAGACAAAAACAATATATATCAAACTCAGAAATCTAGTTAAGGAACCAATTGAGTTTAGCACAAAAGGGGATTCAATAGATGAGTGATTACCTATCCTGTGCGGAATAAGTGAGCACCTTCCCATTTACATCATCAAACTCAACAAAACCAGGCCATTTCAGTGACTCAGATTCAAAAAGAGCAAAACCAGCATCAGGTTGACCTCTCCGTATGTATCTGTCCATCAAACAGAATAGTTTCAGAAGGAAAACATCCCAAAAGCAGTATTTCATGTTTTTCTTTGATATTTTCCCCCATTTATCTTTTCAGATCAAAATGGAATAAGACAAGGGTTCTAAAGAGGTTAAAATGGATAGACATACTCAATCCTTGTACTTCTGCATTTCAAAGAGCTGAAATTGTCTGATGCGTAAACTGAGACTGTGATGAGTGAGTCATTGTTTTTATTGTAAAACAAGCTTCGTATAACTTCATCAGCAGTGACATTTATAAAGCATATTCTTTGATTAGTTTCTGCATCCAAAAACAATAAATATCAATACCCGCAATCTAATTCTTGATGCAGATAGAACAAAAAAGACAATCAAAAACAAGTTTAGAAGGTAAAGCATGATTCCCACCTCGGCTAAATGCCGCACATATACCAGATTGGGCAAGAGCAAAGACAATGTCTCGTGCAGCTACAATCTCTATAATCTTTGACCTCTTCCTCAGAAATGATAATACCATCGAACAATGTCCTTTTGGATCATGAGTATCATATTCCTCCTATGTATACACGTGCAACATATTACCAACATATTCCTCCTATATATTTGAGCTTATATTTCTTACTCGAATTTCTCAAACAAGCTTTATCAAACAAGGAAATAATTAAAATCGACATCAGGAATCTTTGGAAACAAAATTCCACCATTTAAAACTTCTTTTAACTTTGATTTTATATCCGAAAGCAGAGTTCTCATGTAAATTGAATAGAAAAATAAAAAAAATCCAAGCTTTAATTGCAATAGCAGTATATATAGAAGAAGATTTGTGCAATAATAAAATAATTAGAGCAGGGTTAGGTAAAGTAAGTAAAAGAAAGAACCTGCAAGCGAATGTTGCGGAAACGCTCCTGGGCGTCGGTGATGGAGAACGCACGGTGTCGCTTGGAGCAAATTTCTCTTCGCTGAAGCTTCTTGACGCTGTTAACAAAGCCATCCGCTCTCCCTCTCTTCTTCGATGCGACTATTCTCCGTCCACAGCAAGGCCTTGGGCTCACAGCTAATCTCCGCCCACCATCCATTACTTTTCAATTTCCTCCTTTGAATCTAACTAAGGTCTTCGCAAAACCCTAACTCCAAAAATACCCCATAGCCGCTGGTGGTGGTGGTTGCACTGGGATTTCAGCTCCCATAAAATTAACAGCCTTCCTACTCCTAAATCCTCCAGTTCTAGGGCCTTGCTTAGTAATGCTATGCTGCCCAAAAAATTATCTGCCAGAATACTGTCTACTCCCAAGCAGAAGATAAAGATTGTTCCTCTGTTATCTTCTCTCTCCCTCCTCTTTACTTCTTTCCGTCTATATTCCGGTTAGCATGCCGTACGATCTACTTTTTCAATTTTCGAATTGAAATTAAAAACTAAATAAATAAACAATAGGATTTTTATTTACTCAACTGTTACTGAATTACATGCGGTCATTTGTCAATAAAGTTGGTATTTAATTTTTGAAAATTTTCAAGTACGTGTCAGCATATTATTTATTGTTCGTGTACAGATTAATGCATTAAACGGTTTACGAAGTAAATAAAAATGAGATAAATTATGTGTTTAATATATAAATTATTATTTTTATTCTGTTTTAATATATAAATTTTATTTTTTAAAATCATATATAATATTTTTTTTAATTCATTGTCGTTAAAAATTTAATGATGATATTGATATGTCATTATAAGATAATATCACGTCATTATTAGAAAATACCACATCATTAGTTCTGTTAAATTTTTAATGTTAAGGTACCAAAATATAACCTAAACTATATGATTTTGAAAAAAAATAAAATTTGTGTACTAAAATAAAACTAAAGTAATAGTTTAATTTACCCATAAAAATTATAAACAATAAATTACATGAAAATGAAAATATATATTTAAACTATAGGTAAATTGCATTATTCACGATTTAACTATATTTTCACTATGATTTTAATCACTAAATTTAGATATATTCAATTTAATAAATCATTTTTAAATTATTCTTATTTCGATCATAATCTTTAATCTACAAAGCCTAAACTCTTTTTTTTACTCTCATCGATCATATTTTTATTATTTTGGTCCCATTATATCAAACATGAAGAATACAAGATATGAGTTAACATTCAATGATTTTAAGATTTAGTTTAAAATCTAAGGTTTTTGGGTTGTAATTTTGGGTTAAAGTAACGTGGTTACATAAAGAGTTAGAAATCTAAAACGATAAGGATATTGGAGTATACCACGTAGGTTAGAACAGACTGAGAGTGTTGTAGAATAGATATACACCAAGATGCTAGATAAGATAGTACTAGGTATTGAAACAAGGGGCACGATCGAAGCAGGATGTTCGGGTGATTAATGAGTGTTGGGAGTAGGGATGAGAGAGAGAACTTTGAGAGCGAGTACGAAGCGATGAAATTTAGTTTATGAAAGATCAAGGAGGCACAATATCGAAAGATGGTCGAAAAAGAAAATAACATTAAACTAGATGCTAGGATAAGTTTAAGATTTCAAGGTTTTATTTTAATTTAGATTTTGAAATTTAGGGTTGCATACAGAGGGTTAAGAGACTTGATATCAGTAAATAGAGAGAAAAGTGTAAGATTTTTATGATTTCTTTTAATTTTAAATTTAGATGATTAATTTGAAGTTTAGAGTTTGGATTTTAAGTGTTTTTTTAATGTTATATAATATTAAATATTGATAAAATGTGTCACACTTTAAAAATATATTAATAAAAGACGTTATATTATAAGGAAATATTTGTAAAATAAGTTCTTATAGCAATTAAAATACGAGCAATTCAAAAATTAAGAAATTAAATGAAAAAAAATCAACTTAAATGATTAAAAAAAGTAATAAGATAGTTGGGTGAGGTAAAATATTAGTAACAAATTCAATATTGTTTCCTCAGCCCAATCGTTAATGCCTGTAGGAACAGAAAAACCGGTAATAAGAAAGGGAAACACACCAAAAGCAACAACATCGAAGCTCTGTTGCGCAAGAGATTGGATGATCCATCATCATCGTCTATGTCGCCTATTGAGGTAATCAGAAACCACCCAATCCCCGAGCTGGATTCCGCAACAGCAGTGAGAGTCAAAGTCAAGGCCATTAGCTTGAACTTCGCTACTTACCTTAAGATTCAGGGCAAGTACCAGGAGAAGTTTCCCTTGCCTTTCATCCCAGGCTCCGATTATGCCGGCACTGTCGATGCCATTGGCACCGCCCTCGCCAGGTTCAAGGTGGGGGACTACGTTTGCTCCTTCGCCAACTTCATCGTCCAAGACCAATCCCTACTGTCCGTCCCACTCCTTTCCGCCTTAATTTCTAATTGCAAAAAAAAAAAAAGAAGAAGAAGAAGAAGAAAGAAAGAAAGAAAAGAAGAAGAAGCTTAATTAATGTTCCTTGTTGATCAGGTTTGAAGTGCCAAAAGGGTGTGACCTGGTTGCAGCTGCTGGACTCCCTGTTGCCTTTGGGACCTCTCATTTGGCCCTAGTTCATAGGGCTCACTTGACTTCTTCTCAGACATGCCCTTATTTTTTTCACTTCCTTTCATTGGATTCAATTCTGGGTTTTTACTTATATAACTAAAGGAGAGCAATTTTTGTAGGTATTGCCGGTTCTTGGTGCCGCCGGAGGCGTTGGAATTGCTGCTGTTCAAATTGGCAAGATTTGCGGCGCTGTTGACATTGCAGTTGCCAAGTGCCTCTTTTTCTTTCTTTCTCCATTAGATCATTAGCAGCTTTGTCATTCATCTCAAGACTCGAACATTGATATCAATTATTTTTCTGGGAAGCTGAAAAGGTACAGTTTTTGAAGTCTTTGGGTGTTGATCATGTGGTAGACTTGATGAATCAAAATGTAACCACGAGTGTAAAGGAGTTCCCTAAGTCAAGGAACCTCAAAGGGATTGATGTTCTCTTTGATCCTGTAGGTGGCAAGCTTACTAAAGAAACTATGAAGCTCTTATACTGGCGTGCTCAGATTCTTGTCATTAGATTCGCCAGTGGCGAATTCCCTGTAATCCCAGCTAATATCACTCTAGTTAAAGTACTTCACCTTATCTCTTCTTGTTACATTTTTTCCTCAAATCGATGCATCATGTATGGAACTATGCTACCTTCTCTAGTTAGCTATTGCATTCCCGGTTGGACCCTTGTTCTCATGGAGAAAAGCACTAAATTGACCATCTTATTCATTTTTATGTTGGTATCAGTATCGTAACCAGGAAGATCATAAACGGACACGAGTATAGTGTACGATCCTTTAAATATACGATTTTTTTAAAACAATTGAGTATACCTATGAACATATGTCCATATAAATTCATTCATATGATGCAATGTGTTTCTTTCTTCTTCATTTTCAATATATTCAGTTGAGTTTACATAGATCATAAACAGACATCACATGACAATAAAATATGCAAATGAGTTGAAATCTGTGAGATTGTGATGTCAAATTGTGTTCTCTTTTCCTTTTCACAATCATATGGATTCTTGGACTGTAACTTTGGTGATCTTGCGGTTATTTTGCAAAATAACTGCCTAATCTCGATCATATTTGAATGATAACTTTATGAAAATATTAATCATAGACGAATAAAGATATGCACTTGAAAGAGTTAAATATAGCTTTAATGCAGCAGATATGTGTTGTAACCCCCTCAGACCGATGCGGATAACCCGATTCGATCTGGAGTGTCACATTAGGGCCACCAGAGCGACCCACTGTAAAAATAGCAAAAAATTTAAAACTTTTCTTAAAACATGTAAAATCATAAATGATTTATTATTATTTAGAAATAAAATAGGTTTTTCAAACTCAAATATAAAACAAAAGACAATCCACATGCCCCCTAATCACATGTACCATACTCTGCAAGCAACGTCGGAAGAACTCCCTTACTGATGTTGATAGATGTACTCGTACAATTCTTTTAACCTGCAATGGTGAGTAATAGAGTGAGCTTCGGAAAGCTCAGTAATACAAAACTACCAGATGATGCTACATGTCATGTAGATAAATGGGAAGCCATAATTTCCTTATTGAATCAAACGTATACCAATTGCGGAATAATCTGGGGTTCCATTAGTAGTTCATCGGGTAGAAGCCATGAATCTCAGTTCATAAAAACCTTTCATACTATCACGTTTTCATGAGGTCGAATAGGATGTCTAGTGTGTTCCATCAGTACGATAAAATCATAATAGGTACACTAATCAAATGATAGTTCAGTAAAATCCCATAAACCATACTGTAGTGGAGCTTTTTAAACTCGTATTTTAAAACCATCTTACAAAGAGTTAACCTAAGGGAACATCTTAGGGCCTGAGAGCCTACCCAAGATAGATTTCGGGGCCGTGGGGCCTACCTAAGAACACATCTTAGGGCCGCAGGGCCTACCCGAGAATGATCTCAGGGCCACAGAGCCTACCTAAGAGTCACATTAGGTCCATAAAAATTTTCCAGCTTGATCAGAGCTGTACTTTACAAATCTGTATCTCCAAGATACAGTTCATACAATGATACAAATCCATAAGCCATCACCGTTAAGTCGGTGCATCCATAAAACAGTAACCATAGATTTCAGTGTACCACATGTTAAAACAATAAAACAATTTTTCAAAATATAAGGAACACACTAGATAATCCAATTATTTTTCAGATGCATTTTGTAGTTATCAATATGGATAACATGAACTTGTGCAATTTGATCGGATCCCAATAATAAGATCTTATTGAAGAGAATCGATTTCTAACCGATCTAATCAGACATTTCAGATTGATACTTTTAGAATTTCACTAAGTTTCTATATGCATAAGGAAAACATTCAGGAACCTTTATACATAATAATTTTAAATTCAAATTTACTGCGAGTGATTCCATTACCCAAAGGGGTATCAGGAATATACTTTGAATTCATAAGATTTCAGCACAATTGAACCAAATGAGGTATTCAAAATCTTTTCCATATGCGTTACTTGCGTTTTCAAACATGACCGAAGTAATTTTAGATGAAAATATAGAATCGAAGATTCAAGTCATTTACAATCTATGACTGTCGATCGTATTATCAAACAACTCGAGTTACACAACTCCCAAACTGATGCATGTCAACAAGTCAATTCATTATCCTTCCAGTGTATTCACTCTTTAATACCATAATGTAGATCCATAGATCATCCCCATAATCATCACTGAATAGATCTTCCAACTGTCTTTATTTCATTTCCACGTTTCAACGATATCATGAAATACAGACGTACTTGATTCATGGTACAACCCATAAGGACAATTCATCATGTAAGTTCAACAGTGTTTCCAAACTCATCCAATCACCTATTTAATCTTCAGTCATTGAGGTTACTTAGTTCGTTTAGTAAGCAAGTCTATCCCGGTTACTTTAGAGTTTTCTAGAATAATTCAGACGTTTCTGAGTTTCAAATACATGTTGTACTTCTTTTCAGTTCAATTTAGTCATATAATAAAGTCATTCTGGTATTCGTGATTGATTTGTCCCACGAATATCCACTTCTTTATACCGAATGAGTTCTAGAGTTGATCTGAGCAAAGTACTTCCAGAATTATCATCTATCCAAACTTGAGAAGACGAACACACATTCAAGTGATATCTATGTCATTCAGGTATATACATAGCATTAGGGTTGATCAACTCACTTAAGTTGTGTTCCATAACTTTTAGGGGTAGTACAACACCCATGTTTATTTGGATTTCTTATTTAATCCAAAACATTTACTTAGTCTTGTCAATAAGGGCATTTTTGTCATTTTGGTGATCAATGTTTTTTTTTCTATTCATTTCAAAGCTTGATTATATCCATTCATTCCTGAGCTTGGTGACATTCTTGAGTCATTTTCATTCTAGGGGTATTTTGGTCATTTTATATATCCAATGTATTTCAATCATTTCATTCGGTTCGATCTTATTATTTAATTTAATCTTATCACTTACTTCAGTCATTTCAAACAATTTTGACCAAAAAGCACCCTCTATAAACCATTCTTCAGGTATTTACTCAATTCGGTAATTTCCAGGTTAAATGTCATTTCAAATGTTATTAACAAATTTTCAGAAATTTTCCATACAAAGGTAGGATCTCAACAATCAAATCAGTAATTTATCGGTTTAAAAACAAATTCTCAGGTTACTCTCTCATTCAGAGTCAACTTGGACTATTTTCACTACTAAAGGGCATTTTCATAATTTCGCACTTAGATACTTTTGGTATTAACTCTTAACGAAAATAAATATAGTTTAGAGATCCTATGCTTAATTGATTACCCGAACATTCTCGGATCTTAAAATGATTCCTTAACAAACTTCTAATATCTTGTATAAACCCTCTTGGGGTTAAAAACCGATTATCCAAATTTTCTAACATAACTAGCATTTTTTATGCACATTTGTAGTTTTATCAGATTAATATGTCTTTTCAGAATTATTAATCAACTTCCAGGGATAATTCTTGTCATCCTACAACATAAGGGTATTTTTGTAATTTTGCCCTACCGGAGTATTCTCATAATTTCCCATCCAAGTACCTTTAACATTTAACATTTGATGATATAAAATATAAATTATAAATCCATGACTGATTTCTTTATCACTAATCACAAACTTGTAATTTAATTCTAACAATTCCTCAATCTCTTATATCAGTCATTCGATCCGTATTCAGTTACAGAATTTCCACCACATTCATATCGAGTGTATAAATCATTCAACTCCACTAAAATGACCAACATTATCTTATTCATGCATTTACCAATATCAACATATTTCATAAAGCATAAAGAGATAGTAAAGTATTACCTAGATTTTCCGTGCCATATCGATCGACCATTTAAATTCCATTTGAACGCCCTCGATCTTTAATTTAACTTCCAATATTTTCCTCACGATCCAGGCCATCAAAAATTATTAACTCGTATCCAAATAATTTCCCTCGCCATAAAAATAACTTATTAGAATCTAAATAATAATTTGGAAACCCAATTTGCATAAGTAAAAACTTGAAGAGTCAGTAATATTTAATTACTAACATCATGGACTAAATTGATCTTATTTAAACCATTATTCCATAATCATAATAATATTGAAGCTAAAAGACAAGGTAAAGTTTTTACCTAACTTGGATAACTCATCTTGTAATTCACCCCTTTTTGCATTTTATCAACTAAAACCCACGTGATTTGCTCCTTCTTCACTTCAAATTTTCTTTCTTTTTTTTTTCATTTTCTGTAGCCATCTCCACCGAATCTTTGTAGATGACCAAAGAAATTTCACCGGCCGGTAGTCGAACCCGGTGACTAACACATCGGGTCGTCGTCTACGACCATCGTTCGAAAACAAAATACACCATCGAAACCACCTTATATTAATATCATCAAACGAATTCTAAGCAGTATAATGCAAGCGAGAAACGATATGAGGTCCAGTTGGGTACTGTTCGAGCTCCACCTTTGGGTTTTAGAATTGTTGAAGATCGCCCAAGAGACTTTCTAGTTGTTAGAGCTTCATTTGTTTTTGCTTTAGTAGAATCGAAAGATGATGAGGCCATTGGCAAGCCTGGTTGCGAAAAGAGGAAGATAAACTCTGTTTTCCATATCTCTTCCCCTGCCTTTGCTTTCAATGATCGGTGCAGATTACACAAAGGGACCCTCTGGATTGGATCATTTGTTAATTATTGCTAGAGCTTTGGATGTATTCATATGGTCTTCTTGTATCCTGATTTACAAATGAATATTATAAAAAAATCTCATCAATTTGTGGTTCCAAACATTTTGAATAAAATAATATGGTTAACATCAATCAACTATGGATAGAATTCACGTGAATTCTAGAATGCTTTACACCCCATATTAAATAAAAAACTTACCCCACCAATTGAGGTGTGACATGTGTGGTTAACCTCATCTAATGAGGCTCAGTGGTCAGTTCCAGTATTAAATGAGTTAGTAGCACGCTGCACTCACTCATTATTAGTTGCATGTCTTGAAATAGCCTTCTAGAGCACCTATCTTTCGATAGGCGTAGTTTCAAGTGTTCTCTACTTTGGGTTTGAAATATCAGAGCTTATTGATTACTTATGTATGACAGGCCAACCTTGCATTCTCTGCAATTAAAGATAGAAGAGCAATTGGCAAAGTTATGATTACATTTGACGATCCGGGAAATGTAAGATCTAAGCTTTAAGTTATTAGGATTTAGCCGGTGCATGCAGGAGAATATCATTCCATGCTCAAGAGTCGGGAAATGACAATGGTGTTCATAACGAGTTACAAAAAGAAAGAAAGAAAACTTGAAACCGTGAATATTATATTTTCCTGTTTGGAATATACCTAAGTTTTTTTTTATGATTAATGGTATAACTAAGTTAAACATGAATTATGCAACATCTGCAGAATCTCTGTCCATGCTTTATAAGAAATTAGATGTCATAAATCATAAAAAGCTGTTGAAAAATGCTTGAATTTATTGTTAGTAATCTTAGAAATCCAGTAGGAAAATGTTTTTGGAAACTTATTTAATGATGAGCATTTGTAGATGATTAAATTGTTTTCAAGAGAATAAGATAAACATGGGTTATATATAATATAGGATCTTCCAACTCGTCCAAGTTTTCCATGATGATTCAAGGACTGTTTAACATGGTTTAAACTGTTTTCACACCGAGAAAATGTGTTTAATTGAAAAAAAAAATAAAAAATGATTTCTAAGAAAATGAAACTGAAAATATATGGAAATTACAAAAACAAAATACGCCTGTGGTCCAGTGAAAACGGTTTTTCTATTTAAAAAAAACGTTAAGTCAAAATACCTAGTTGTCTTCTTCTTGTTCACTGCTAATGCTCACAATACGCGGATTTACATCTCCGGTGACTAAATTAATGTTTCAACAGGTAGATTCAGTCTGAGTTGCCTTTGCTGGATGCTGAAAGTGCTAAGGAGCTTGTTCAAAGTTTGGGCCAAAGCCCATGATTTGTTTGGTTAACTAGCCAAGGCCCAGGCACAACACGCCTTTCCTCTACAAATTTCCCTAGAATTTAACAACTACGCATCGACGGGGAAAGAAGAGAATATTTGAGAGAAAGCCGAAAGAAAGGAAATGGGGAAACAGCCGGTGAAGATGAGGGCGGTGGTATATGCGTTGTCGCCATTCCAGCAGAAGATAATGAGTGGGCTTTGGAAGGATCTACCGGGCAAGATCTCCCACAGGGTCTCCGAGAATTGGATCAGCGCTACTCTCCTCCTTGCCCCTCTCGTTGGAACCTACTCGTAATTCCCCTTTCCATTTCTATTAACCCAATGCTAGCATAATATAATCATCCCTCTTTTTTAATTAGGGTTTCCTGTATATATACATGTTCCCTTTAATTTCACCTAGGGTTTCGTTTCATTAAATCTCTGTCTCGTTTTCGATTACTCATCATATCTTCTTATGTATCTATCATCTATCTATTCTGCCTGTAAGAGCTGAATATATTAGTTTTATGGGTTCATTGTTGATTTCGCCTTTAATGCTTTCTTACATTTGGAATTCAATCGTTCCTTGTTGCTTTTAATCATGAAAAAATAGTAGTAGAAGATAAACATCATTTATAGAAGAATAATTTTGTAAATTTAATGTTCTTCGTATTTGATTTATTACCAACGCTGTCTACCTTGGTAATTTGTTTATATAGGTAAAAGTGTAAATAGTTCGACTAACATATGAAATCAGCACAACATCAAATCTTTAACCTTTTATTTTAGGGTTCTATTGGATCTAGAAGGTAACTAGACTTTGTTGGTTGGTCTGTTTCTCATTGGTTTAGACTTTAGACAGGAGAAGAATTAAATTTGAGGTGTATTGAGTTTCTGTCTAAGAAGATAAAAAGTGCACCTGTTTTTGAAATTTAGGAACTTGCCTTTTGTGAATCTCTTGAGCGGTCTCAGTGGTAAAAGATAATGTTGTTCTCCCTAGAGGATCCGGATTCGACTAGTTGCGTCTATAGGGTGTGTGCATTGTCAATGGCTAAGAAAATTCTGAACAGATACTACCCTGTAATAATCTCATACTATTAAAAAAAGGAACAGGCCTTTTGGTTTCCATTGACATAGACTTTCATGCTTAATATGTTAATTACTTTTACATTCTTTGGTTGTTGGTCTTCTTCTCAGAAGAACTAAAGTGGAGAAGGAAAGGGAAAAGTAGAGCAGATTAACAGCTATAGATGTAGTAAATTTTAGTGCACCAAAATGTTGACTCAATGTCGACCTCTGCTTACATAATTAATGTTTTGTTATACACAATCTGTATTATTGATTTCATGTATATCTTCTTAGTTTATTTACACAACATATGTAATTGTGTGCACAGATATGTCCAGAACTTCAAAGAAAAGGAGAAGTTGGAACACAGGTATTGAAACCACGAGAAGCCTCCGTTTTATCAGAAAAACACTGATCTATTACATTTTAGACTCAAATTTATCGAGGTTGAATGCAATGATGAACCATGTTTCTTGATTGGGAGTGGATTAGTATCCGACCGTTGTGTCGGTGTGTTATTGGCATGGAATAAATGAATCTGGATAATATCTTCGTTTTTGGTAAAAATAAAATTGTGGATTTGTTCTTCAATTGTGTATGCAAATGATTATGGTGATGCCCTCTTGTATCCCATCCTGACTATCATTATGTTTGCTAGGAAGACAAGTGAATAGAGAGTAAAGGAACATTTTCAATCTAATAATTGAGCTGAACCTTAAATCATGTTAATTTTCATTTTATGAACTCGTGTTACTCGGACGATTCTGGGTATGCATGTTGGAACAGTTGGAATAACGTAGTTTTGAAATATGCCGAAATTTCACTGTCCGAACGTCAACAAGTTGAAATATCCAACTTGTAAAAGATGGCCTTGCAACTGATGAGGATGGGGGTGTTAATGTTAATCAAGAAAAGGTAGGCAATGAGCATGTTACGTTAATAATGGAAACAAGGAGATGGAAGCTGAAAAATGGATTGGACATTGAAGGCAGCCATGCACTAGATGTTAAGCAACTGTTCAAGCAATTATTTAAGCCGTTGCCTTTCTCATACCAAAACTTTTTTTGTTTGATTTGTTACTCGTAAACTTATTAGATTTTTTCTCTAATCGTATCCAAACGCCGGAGATGTTCGAGATGAACTTGAAGTTTACAAGAAGATAACAATAAAAATAAAAATAAAAGAAGCTTGGACGTGGTTAAAATGCGGTCAATTTATTATTGAGCGATCTCAATAGTAAAAAAAATGTTATTTTTAAAATCTGGATTATAATGATAAAATAATCTCAGTAGTAAAAGAAAATTTTATTTTCAAAATCTAAATTATAATGATAGAGGATATCAGTGAAAAAATATGGTCAATTTATAACTGACGTGGTTATGATTGATATCATGTTAGTTTGTAATGTTAAAGGTAAAGATGGGAAAATTTTAATGTAGTGATCAAAATAAAAACTCTGCTAATAATTGACTGACCAACTGTACAATTTATCCTTCTTTTACCGTTCGACTGACCAATAATTAAAGAAAATTGCATGAAAATCAAAATGTAAAAGAAAATATTTCAAAATCCAAAAATATCCTCCTGTGTAATTGACCTAAATAAATAATAATAAGGTAAACTAATTTTTATTTAGAATATAGAAGTGAGAGATTTTTAGTTTGAAAAAATTATAACTAAACACAAAAGTGAAGTTGCCTAGGATTCTCGATTGTTTGGAAGGGCCGGAGCCGATGATGGGATGTTCGGCCATTAGTCCATTTGCAGAGACAGTTGTAAATATTTCCAAATGCTACATATCAAAAGATGGGCCACTCTTCTCCTCTCTACCCCACCATATTTGCCGCCACTTATATTTTCAATTTTCAAGTGTTGATGAAATTATAGAGGGAAAGCCTTGTTCCCTCTCCTAGTCCTCTCTCCTTTTATCACCTTTTATTTGTTTATATTCTCTCCAATCATTTCAAAACCATGCTCCAACCGTAGTCTCACTGCCCTCACTTCCCCTCTCCTTTCATTCTTTCACTAAGGTCCGTGAACCTATTTTATTTTTCTCCTGAATTTATGATCAATTGTTACTTGTATGTTGATATTCATATTCTTGTACTGATTCTTGCTTTAATCTGTTTTCGGGATCTACATCTAGTTATTTTGAATCAAATTTTTGTGCTGATCCTTTGTTTTTCTAATTATAGTTTAGATTTCTTGTTATTTCAGTTACTTTCTTTGAATTTCTATGGAAGTTGAAATCGAGGCGAATCTCTGGCGTTTGTTCTTCCACTTGAATTGTCTTTTTATAATTAAGACCACAATGAAATCGTGGACTGTTAACAAATCATTGAGCGTTTTTTTTCTCTCTCTCATGTCTTAAGTTTGTAATTCAGATTTCTTGATGGATTTCTGATTAGTGTTGAGCTTTTTGTTCATGTTTATGCACTGTGGTATATGGTCAGCTCAAGCATCTGCAGTTTTACATGCTGTTTACATTCTGCAATTTCTATTTAGCGTGATGGAAAACACATGCGAGAACCATACAATACAAGATCAACCTTTCAAGTAGTTAAATTAAGTCAATTACTGAAACTGCGAAGAATGTTGTGAAGCCATCACTCTTTGATTTACTAGAATTCTAAGAATAAACAAATAGTTCTATCAAAATTGCTGAACAACCGGTGATTTGATCCCAGTTTTATAAAGGGTTCTGCCTTTCTTCCTCAGGGTTGTCAAAGTTTGTTGACAAACAATTGTATCCTTTAATTTGATTCGTGATTACATTATTAACACCTAGTTTTTCTGGAAGGATTGCCTGTCCATGGACAAGTTAGGCAAAAGTTTAAGCTTGTAACTTCCATTTTTATCCTTAATGACAGTGGGAAATGTTAATTTTTCTATATCTAAAATTAACCAATCTTTGCCTACTAATTAATTCATCCTAAAAAAGTCAATTAAACCATTTCCTTGTGTTGGCATAAAAAATAGAATCGATCTGGTACTCTTCTTTTGGAGCTTTCTTTTTCCTCTTTTTCTCTTTACAAATTTATTTTTGGGAAATCTTATACAAAGTTGTTTATATAGTTTGAAGACATTTGGAAGTAAATATGAACAAGGCTGATTCAAAGAGCATGAAATCTTGTTGGTGTGAAAGTCATCTCAATCCTGAGAATTCCGAGTGGCTGGCAGGAAATTCCAAAGGTAAGCAACTTACTTTTGAAGTTCTTGCATTTATGGTACATTATTCTTTCTTGTCGGTTTAAATCTCATAAGATTAGCATATCTCCGACTGTGTTGACTATAGATTCTTGTTGGTGCTCTTGATCGCCAATTTAACTATTATCTAGTGATCCAATGACTTGTAAATGATGTAAGATTCTTGGCTGCAGAAATGAACCAGAATATTAACCAAATAATGAAATTGGTGGAAGACAATATTGAAGAGCATTATCAGATTAAATCTGAGGTGATTGACCAAGTTCAGGAACTCCGCCGTATTTATCAGTCTCTGGCCGAGCGCTACGATCATTGGAGCGGTGAATTGCGTAAAACTGTACTTTCTGATTTCCTAACTCAAGGCCCTGACAGTGGTTTGGATCAAAACTCTCCAATGGTTACACCTGATAAAAAATTGGGTATACCCAAGTCTGTTCAACAAGCTTTATCTTTCAGTTCTGGCGGTGGTAGTTCTGAGTTGTCATCGAAGGAAGGGACTGAATCATCTTCGTTCTCATCAGATTTGGATTCTGAATCTTTCGGCTCATCTGTCAACATCTACTTGCGTTCAGTGATGGATGCTGATAACGGGGTAGAGCATCACAAAGTTATTGAGCAAGGAAGTGATCTCCCAACAATGACGGAGAAGATACGAGTGGTTGATGGAGAGAATGTAGAAGGAAAGTTGAAGATGGGGGGAAACAGAAGCTATGAAGAACTGAATGAAAGATTCGCCAAATGTGAAGAAGAGCTAAGGAATTCCAACCTAAAACTCCAGCTTGCAGAAGAAGAGATTGTGAGGTTGAATGCAGAGCTCAAGAAGAGTGAGTCTGTTTCTGTACTTGCTGAAAACATGGCCGTTCAACTCGAATCATTGCAGAGAGACATGAAAATGAGGGAAGCTGATCTTGAGCTGGAGAAGGGGAAGGTAATTGAGTTGCAAAAACAGATAGTTGAGATGGGAGCTTGCTTTTCTGACTCGAACTCCGAAGCTTCAAGGTTGATGGAGGAGATTGCTGGAAGTAAAGAAAAGATCAAGGCAACAGAAGAAGAGATTGTAATGTTGAAGCATGAGCTCGGGAAGAAGGTTTATGATGATGCACATGACGTGCTAGGCCAGCTTGAGTCTGCCCAAGAAGAGATAGCAACATTAAAGGCCGAACTAGACATAGACAGGAGGCAGGTTGTGAACTTACAGGAGCAGATTTTGAGGTACAAGGATGATCTATCTAGTCGTGGTCGTGAAGTTGAGGAATTAAAGGGTGCATTATGTGATGCCCAGGATCATTTCTCTATGCAGAAAGCAAGTTTCCAGTCTGAAATTTTTGGCCTGTTAGAAAAAGAGACCCATTTAGAGGCAAGACTCAAGGAATGGGAATTACGCGGAAGACTATTGGAGGAAAAGTTACGGGAAATTGAAACAGAAAAAATGGAAATGAAAGGTTTGTATGATGTTCAAGAGACTATGTTGCGAGGTCAGATAAGTCAGCTAAGGGCAGAAGTCAATGAGAAAGCTGTAAATGTAGAAGCTCTGAATAAGGACTTTGACAAAGTGAAATTCAATTATGATATGCTTATGGCAGAGAAAGATGGAGCTACTGCAAAGGGAAACACTCTCGTAGCCGAGGTTCGTTCCCGAGATTCACTGATTGGGAAAATGGAGGAGCATTTAGAACAATTAAGCAGGGAACATCAGCAGCTGATTTCAGGATCAAAACATGCAAAGAATGTAGAGAATGAATTGAAATTGAAGATAAAGGACCTTGAGAAGGAAGTGGATAGGCATAGAATTATGATGTTAGATTTGGCTGAGGAGAAAAGAGAGGCAATAAGACAACTTTCTTTCACTCTGGAGCATTACATGAGTGGTTATAAAGAATTTCAGGCATTTCTCAAGCACAAAGGACATGCAGTTAGGGCTTCATGAGTTTCATTAATTGTGTTAGTATAGTTTACCAGTCTTGATTGTATTCCCCCCCGTTTTGTTGGATGCTTTTGTTAAATTTTCTTTTTTGTGTCAATTAGTTGTTAAAATATATTGTTTAAAGGTGATTATGTTGCATGCTTGCATTGATGCCTAGAAACAAAACTTAATAATTTAATTCCTGTCCTGTCTTAAAATACGTCGTTTTAAAAACACGATAACTTTGGATAAGGATGAGCTAAAGAAGTGCGTGGAGTAGTTTTCTTTCAACTTGACATGATATGTTTTTTGAATTAACGTGATTGTAATGTTCCGTTTGTTTCAAATTACTTGATTACGATGTGACATTCAAGTTTCATACTTCATCAAATTCCAGATGAACAAGATTACTGCTCATTAGCTTCGTATTTATTTATTCTTTTTTTATCCAATCAGAATCAATTTAAAAGTCCAATTGTATAGTTTATTGGTAAAATGTAGAATTCTTTTTGTGTCATTACAATGTAGAGGGGAAATCTCTTAAAGCTGCCAATAAGCTACAATTTTCCCCCCCGATGTTATCAATATATTCTCGTATTTTTTTATAATTTATGTTATAACTGATATATTTTAATTGATATTATAAATATATATTATTATAACATTTTAAGATTTATGGTATAATTAAAATATTTTCATGATTTCTACCTGCTCTTTTGCGTATTACAATGATTATTTCTAGCCACTACCACAAGAACCTCTCATGCTTATGACGGCAGTATCTCCTTATAATGGGATTGATGATCAATTCCTTGACCACCAAATGCATTCATTCAAGGGTAATTATAAGGCTGCTAACTATCTTCTTCCACAAGAAAGGCGAAGAAAGGAAACCTGGCTTGATGAACGGTAACTGATTCCGGACAACATTAGATATCAACCCTTAAAAATCCATAACTATCTTCGACGTCAAATGTTTAACTCGAATTCGGGTGGTGAATCAATGAACAAGGATATGGATTTTCTTGATACTTGCTCAAAGATGTTTAATCCATTCCTGTAGGGTTTCCTCCTTCAGCTGACTTGTGGTTCTTTGAAGGGATATAAATTGCTCAAAAATGCTCCTTTCTGGTAGGCCATACCCTTTTAATTCACATCCTAATCAATAATCTCAACCAACAATTTTTATGAATGAATGAATTCAGAAATTGTGTGCAATAACGAAGTCAAGTTGAAGACAACAGTACTAACTGAAAGTGTTGAGGGACCGCACTCATAACAGCAAACCAGATGTTTACAAAACATTATTATTCAAGTTTCACTCTGCCAAAGAGACTGCATTCTCATAGGCAACCTGATAAAACAAAATCACAAAAAGTTTCAAGATTTCAAACACACATTCTTCTACTCGGACTCTTGTTTCTCGAAAAAGGTCCCCTTCAACCAATCAAATGGCTGGCAGACAAAGGAAAATGAAATTATTCAAACATTAGCTCATAAACAACTGTAATCTCCAATGAATGATTTGCTATCAGGCACACTCTCTACCCCCACCCCTTTCTCAAAATTCTTAAAGTGAAAAACAACATAAGACTCCCATCAATAATCATATAGCAGTGCAAACAAAAATACAGAGGCAGTTGACAATAGGACAAATCAATCATGGAAAAACAAAAATGAGCAATTTGTAGAGGATGATATCAAATCATTTTGAATCAGAACAACAACATAAAAGAAGAAATTATACTCGATGACTTCTTTAAAGCAATACTCTAATCGATCGCAGTAACACCCTAATAAAAAATATATCCAAATTTAAAACCTTACCAACAAAGTGTATGTGGGCAATTCACAACATTCTTTTTCACTATTTAACGTTTCCTATACTTGATTAAGGGGGGAGAAGAAGGTTAAATAATCCACAAGAACTCTTCATTGATTTAAAAGTTATCATGCAAGTCTTTGAGTCCCCATGTTCAATTGGAAAGTCCAATTTTCCTTATTAAATAACGTCATAGCCACACAGAAAATAGAAGCAAACATGATAATGAAAAGCCTAGGTTTTCATCTAACTAGATAATTAATGAAGCATCAATGTCTTCGAACCCTGCATTCAATATGATACTAGTATTAAATGGTCATGGACCATATCATTAGCATCAACCGTTAAATCACATCAATAGAAGAAAAGATTTGTTCCGAGGCATACATATTAAGATTTAAGACGCGCTGATTAGAAAGAGAAGGCCCTTTTCCTTTTGAGGAAATCCCTAGATAACCAATCAAAGTGATTTTCATACGGATCTAATAGGAATATAGTAATAATTGTTCGAAAGAATGAAACCTGGATGAGCCAAAGAGCGGTGGTGGTGGCAGCGACACCCCACATGGCAGCAGCCTGGATGTCCGCAGGGTGTGGACGGCGCCTAGGCTTGAGGAACTTGAACATGGTCTGTTCACCTGCCATTTCCTTGATCCGATTTCAAAACCCCGACCTTTCAAGTATAGACGATGATGGAAATCTGCTACTTAATTTCTATTCTTTCGCTCTCCACAAAAGTCGAAAGTTCTAAATCTAATCCTTAACTACACTAATTTAGGGTAAATTATATAAGATAGTACTAAATTTTAATAAAAAATATTATTAAACTATAAATTATTATTATCATAGTATTAATATAAAAAATAATCACTTAAGATCACACAAAAATCATTAAAAAAATGATAAAAAGTTAAAAAAATTAATCAAATAAAATCGAAGAAAAGATAAATACAAACATATCCAATTGTATCGATAAAAGAATAAAAATATTAGTTTTAAGATATATAAACATTTCAATGTATATATTGATTTTTTCATTAAATTATAAAACGTTTTAATTTAATTATAATATATTTTAATTTTAAAAAATATAAAAAATATTATTAAGTATCACCTTAAAGTTACTATTAAATAATAATAATAATAATATCAATTTGGTGTCTACTGTTATTATTATTTGTTTAAATCTTAATCATGCATGTAGGCTATAGGATTATTTTCTGGGCATGAATTTTTTCAATTGTATATTTTTTTTCTAAAATTTTTAATAATATAAATCAAATCGAAATCAAATATATTGTTTACTTTTAAAAACAAATTTAAAATACATTAAATTATATATTAAAATTAAATTATACTTTTTTAATCAAGTCGGGATCGTTGTATATCAAAATCTACTCTTTTTCGCACATTATTACTTCTTGTTATAGATTTTTTTTAAATAATATAAATTATTACAAAATAATATATATTTATAATATTTCTTAACTATTAACACCGTACAAACACATAATGTAAATATAATTATTCGTCTAAAATATGAAGTAGTCAAGATTCGAAACCGAAAGAAATGAATAAGTATGTTCATCTAGAAGCAAGGGAGGGAAAAGTGAAAACCCATGGAAACTGCCATTCATTATCACTCGTCATTACTCCTACTATTCCATTCCCACTTTATTATATTACTACATTTCAATAATCAATCTGCCACCCATTTCATGTTACATTTAAATAAAAAATAAAAAATCTTGGATGATTTTTATATAATTATTGATATTTAGATTGATTATTTTTAAATTTTATTATAGAGGCAAAAATTTTAATATAATCTATTTAATTTATAACATTATATATATTTTAAAATGTATTATCTAAAAAAATATAATATCTCATTTTATTAAATTAATTAATAGCTAACAATTTGATAGGTATGACTCATAAATATACCAGTAAAGAGGACAATGTTGATTTTGTAATTATGTACCAGGGTTTTCTATTATAAATAGAGATGTAACATAGACCTAAAAAATCATTGAATAAAACTTCTAGCGCCGCCTAAGCACCGAGGACGTAAGCACATTACCGAACCTCGTAAAACTCTCGTATTCTTTTATTTTCTTTACCCGTTTTCGTCAACACATTTGATGGTTTTAATATTACTTGTAAAATTTAATTATCATGAGGCTCTCTCTTAGGCTGGCCTACCTTTTAAGTTTATATTTATTGGCTTGACTAATACCCCTTTCTTTTTTCCTTTTCTTAACTGAACAAATTGAATTACATTAACTCTTCTATAACACTATGCTGTTTATACAAACGAAATAGTTCCACCACATGCTTTGGAGGGTTTGTAAAAAGGACTTCTCGCATCGGTAAGTCTCGAGACAAAGTCACCAATCGATCCGTAATTGTATTATGTGCATGTTGAGCATGACTTATGTGAACCTTCCCATCTCGTTGAAGTAATTCTTTGATCACAAGAATCAGAATATTGTCTTGGTGATCTGAGCTAGATTTCGAAATATAGCTTGTAGTCTTAGAATTATCAGATTCCAATTTAACTCATCTATATCCAAACCTCCATGCATGTCGGAGTGCGTCTAATATAATCCACAATTCTGCATTGAGCATCCAACATTTCCCTATGCTTCGAGAAAAGCCAAAAAGTTAATTGCCATGATCCGATCGAAACACCCCTCCCACAGCAGCATGATCATTCACAATGTCCACCCCACCATATGTATTCATTTTAATCCACTCAACCGGCCATCTCCTCCATGAAGTGGCACTTGAGATTTGAACTATTGTTGATGCATCACACCGACTAAAATTTTGTAGTGCGCCTTGAATCTTCCATGTAGCGCTAGCTCATGCCCGACAACATGAACAGGGAAAAGAGTAGACCGTGTAGCATTCTGGTTCACAAATGACTCGGTCGTCTCATGTTCTCTCGGAACCAGTCCTCTATAGGAAACGAATTGAACTCTCGAAGTCTACTCGGTCGAATCAAGGTATTCCAACATCCCCGAGCTTTTGAGCAGTCACGTAAAGCACATGTAATACATCTTCCGAGTCATGTTTACAAATGTCGCATCTATTATCAAGAGCCCCTCTCGTCGTTGGTGAGAAGGTTACCTCTCAATGCAAGCCAAGTAAATACCCGCATCTTTTAAAGTGTATCCCTTTCCTTGATCAAATGCAAATAATTTGTAGTATCACAGTACAGAGGTTGGTTCCCGATTTCCAACCGGAGAAAAAGATGCTAACTACTTGTTTTATAAATTAAAAAAAAACATAAAACCAGTTGGATATTATAATTTACGTAATCTGAGTTGGAGATGCGTTTATTTTCAAAATATTTTACAACAAACCACATGCACGATTATTTTCATCTATTGGACACACTGTTTTTATTTCTCTTCAATCTCAACGCCTAAAATTATAAAATATGGAAAACCCTAAAACAAATACTCCCATTAGTTGTTTTTACAGTAAATCCGGAGGAAAAATAATAGAGTAATCATTGAGAGCCGAGATTCAATACCATGAAACGTCGTGAATTTGAATATTTTTTTAATACCATTTGGATTCAAATATTTTATTTACAGCTGATATTTAACAAAAGAAAAAGGCGGGGAGATGATGGGGTCAGGGTTGCATCATGCATAAACGTCAGCTATATTTTGTCAGCATTTAAAGCGAGCTTTTCCTATCAATACCATTACCACCCGTTCCTCACAATTTCCTTTCATTTGCTTCTCCTTTTCCTCAGATCTTATCTACATATAATTTTCTGGGCTAATCGCAGCAAAGAAGAATAAAAAAAGCTTTTTTTTTTCTGGGTCGGGTGGTGCTGATCATAACTATGGGTAGTGATGTTTCAGCTTGGCCCCTGAAGCTTTCTGGTAAGAAGAAAAGGATAATAGAAGAACTTGTACAAGGCCAAGAATCTGCCAACCAGCTACAGATTCTTTTCCATAACTCCTCCCAAGAAACTGGGCACCTCTCATCGTCTAAAAAAGAAGCACTTATCGACAAGATCTTGAGGTCTTTAGATCAGACACTTGCTGTGCTAAGTTCTGTTGAATCTGCTGAGGTCTCCCAGTCCCAGACTGCCTCTAATCAAGATTCTGTCGACACCCGCAGCAAGAGACCTGCCTCTAAGGACAAGAGAGGCTGTTACAGGAGAAAGTAAACCCTGTTTTTCCAGCAAAAAAAATAAAGCCTTATTTGGATTGTTTCGAGCACAGAATATAATAGTAATTGGATGTGTTTTTTTTCATTGCAGGAGGGCTGCACAAGCATGGACAGTTGCTTCTGATACAATGGAAGATGGTCATGCTTGGAGAAAATATGGACAAAAAGGGATCCTCAATTCCAAACACCCAAGGTAATCCACTTCAGCATTTCATTGTAGAATTTTATGTTAGAGTAAGATATAAAATTATAGGGGAACAAAAGACACTAAGTCGGAAATGTTATTCTCTTTAGAAATTTCGAGTTCATACAACTATGTTTACAAGATGTGTGTGCCTTCATTGTTAATTAACAAAAAAAATTATGAACATATACAGCTTTTTAATCACTCCAAATTAATTTAAAGAAAATTTAAGAGATAAAAACTTATAAAAATTTGAAGGATAAAAATATATTGTCCAAATTAATTTAAAGAAAATTTAAGGGATAAAAACTTATAAAAATTTGAAGGATAAAAATAAATTATCAATAGATAACACAAAAATAAAATATCTAAATTATACAAGAATTAAAAAGTTTCAAGGGTTATTATTCCTCCAACCTTCTTGATTCATCCATGATTAAAACTAATCGTGCGGTTGAATCAAACAGGAGTTACTATAGATGCACTCGCAAGTATGATGAAGGTTGTCGAGCCACCAAACAAGTCCAAAGAATGGAAGATGGTTCTCAAATGTATAGGACCACTTATATCGGAACCCACACCTGTATGAGCTACTCATTCAAGGCTCCTCCCTAATCGTCACAAGTTCTGAATGTTGGGAAACCGGTACTGTCGATAACGGCGATTCCAAAATCCTGATCAACCACCACCACAGTCAACATTTGGATCCAACTCCGACTACTCTGGCTGTAAAGCGGGAAACTAAGGAGGAGACATCGACGACACCGAGTGATGTTACGGACTTGGATTCTATCATGTGGAAGGATTTAATGGGTGATGATGAGTTTGAATATTGCTCGGAGCCTGCTGAGATGGTGTCTAACACGTACCCGTGGTGCACGGAAATGAGTTGTCGGAGTTTTGAACTGGATTTTGGAATTAAGCCTCTAGAGTTTGAATTTGATGAGTTGTAAATATGGCTTCCCATGTAATATGATGATGTGGAGTTATAAGAAGCATTTTCAAGGAGTGAATAATGAAGCTATTTTTGAACTTTTTTAGATGTTTAATTTAGTCGTAACTTTAAGCAGCATATTATTATAAGTTTATGTGTGTTTAAATTTATAATATTCAAAATATTCAATAGGACTAAAGGTTATATTAAAATATTTATTAAAACTTTTCTAATACATAATCTTAAACTGTGTAGTAAATAAGTGATTTTAAATAATCTTAGGTACTGGACAAACATGAACTTTCAACCATCCTTATCCAAAAAGACATAATAGAGATGTGGGTCACATGTATAAATCAATCAGTCATATTCGGCGGTCATTTTTTGCATTTGAAGTTGCGAGGTCAATAAAAGTAAAAAAAAACAGATAACAATTGAAGTTGATGAGAATTAATAGGGTTGGGGAAGTTTTTGGATAAAAGCGTAGCTTATATGTATATATCGTGTTTAAATTTAAAATTATTAAAGGTCATAACTATTATTATAATCACTTAATCCTCACTGCTTTGTATAAACTTAAATTTAAAATAGAACCCACAATTACTTAAGTCATATTTTAGATTGAAAAATGAAATAAAAATGATTTCCACTCTTTCTAAATGAAATTACTAGGTAATCCATTAATATATCTTTCATATAACATTCTTAGTATTTGATAATTATAAAATTCTTATTATATTAAAGTTAAATCAGATCAAATTTTATTTAAAAGATAATTTCTTTCAATGATATAAAATTTGATATTAAAGCTTTATGATATTTAACTGAAACATTTATGTTTTGTCTTTTGTGCAAAGATGATAGAAAAAGACAAAAAAAGCATAAGAGACGTGGGTCACATATATTAATTAATCCCAGATTCAGCTGATTTGGCATTTGAAGTTGCCGGGGGACAAATTTATTGTTCATAAAAAAAACAGATAGTAATTGAAAAGACGAAATAAATTGTGCAAGTTGATGTGAATTATTTGAGAAGCATTTATTGCCCAAATTCGGACAAAACGTAGCCTATGTAATGGGGTAGTGCTTTAACCAACTTGGGCTTTCGAGTTTGAATTGTTGGACTCAAATTATGCAATCTCGGATCATAACAAACAAATATGTCATATTCAAGGATGTTACATTAGAGACACGGCTAGAGTGGTGGTGGGTAACAATCATACAAAATTTTGCAAAAGCATAGTAAAAGAACAAAATTGCTCGTCGTGGCCAATGCCATACCATGCATGCAGCCTATTACCCATCTGGGGGAGAATTGGAACCTACTTGAGTCTCTCCTTCCTCAGCCTCTCCAATTCTTTTACCATTTGCTAATGTTCCAATGACAGAGTGGTTTCTCCGAAACTTGAGGATAAGAGGCGGGCCATTGTCAATCATCTACATATCATTCATTTTTAAATTTTATTTCAAGTCCAATGCAATGCAAATAAAGCATGATCAAAGCTCGATCTTTTTCTAACCTGCTAAAATTCCGGCCGCCCAAGCTCCGATCTGCTTGTCTGGCAGCAACCAAGTCATCTTCTACCACTTGTGAGTAAACCACAAGAAAAATGATTTATACTCTTGACGCCTCCCTTCAGTTGACAAAAAACCAAAAGAAAAAAAATGATCTTGAGAAGCAATGATAGAAAAATCACCGTCACTAACTGAATTTAGTCCATCTAAAACATCAACAGATACCACACCTTGTCTACCTAGCAAAAAGAACACAACTTGAAAGATTCATTGCGTACTATTAAGTCTGTTAACTAGTTAAGATTCTGCAGAACTTTGATAAATTAGAGGACTACTAAGTGCAATACGATTCTCCCAAGTTTCAATTCATAACTTCTGCATATCTGATCCAATGGAGTGCTCCCAAGTTTCAATTCATACCTTCTGCATATCTGATCCAATGGAGTGCGGTAATGATCTAACAGTAACCAGATACCATCTCCAAGCTTTCAGTGCTTCTGCAACTTGTATTTCAGAGGATGCAAGGCTGAAATGGTACAATTACGTCAGAAGGAACAATATTAGATTTCCCCTATGAGGAGACAAGTAACTGGATATCCGCTGCCATTTCCACCTTGTAGTACTGAAAGTCATATTCCACCTGGAATAAGTATATTTCAATTTTGAGTCAGCTTCAACTGAGATCAGAGCAGAATCTCTCTGGTAAAATTGTCACTTTAATTGAAAATAATTGTAACAGTTAAAACTAGTTGCAATGTATAGAACAAACACATTCCTAATATGCACATTAAACTTCTAAAAACACCTTCTTTGGTCCAGTATATTTATGCACAAACATGCACACGTTTCAACAAATCAAGTGACAGCTTACTTTTTGAAACTCTTATCAGATTTTTCAGCAACTTTGTATTCTCAATTCCAATGGAGTTGAGGCTTCCCAATTCTAGTTGTGTTTCATCAACCATCAAGTGTGAGCCCGCAAGTAGCTGACGAACTCCAGGAAACAATCTGCGATACAACGTGAAGTTATTTAGAAAAGAAAAAGTTGAAGGTTCATAGCTGCTTTCTTAATGCTTGCAGACATTAACTTCCCCTAGTTACAGGGATACGATTAAGGATACCTGTTTGTTTGATAATCCTTTTTGGGAGCAAGAGAGGTAGTGTTTAGATATTCCAGTGTGAGAGGCATGCAATTAGTGAAAGGTAGCAGGTTTTTGAAAGTTTGACTAAGTCGAGTGCCAAAAACAGATGCACTTTCTTTGTTTTAACCTATAAGATTTAGTGACAGTTCCCTGACAGCAACATCGTCTACTCGAGTGTGAACCTGTCGATCAGTTTCGTACAATCAAAGACGGGAGTTGAAAGGAAGAGTTTTCAAGGAAACATGGAATAATTTTACTTTAATGGGGAATATTTAACAGATAGAATTCAAGTGAATAGGACAAGAAACTGCCACCCAACATAATCTCAAGAAAATAAGATGATAGTTGTAGAGGAAAATATTACCTTGGACAGAAGATGCAACAACATGAAATGAGCAGCTACGCCATCATTTCCAAGAACCGCTGTAAGATGCCAGAACAGAGCTTCCCTTATCTCTTTCACCAAATGTGGCTTTAGCTGGAAGAATGAAGATTACAAGGAAGAAAGATGAGAAGCATAACAGAAACCTCATTAGACAATAGAAGCATTGAACTGAAAACTAGTCAGCCTGAGAAAGAAAAATGCAGAGCAATCCATAAATCTCTCCTGTATATACCTCCAGTATTGGGGAGCCAGGCAGAAAGTCATGCACTGCAAGCTTCCTATGTACAATACAGTGCAAGCATGGGACCTGCAACAGGAAAGAGTAGAAAATTTACTTAATAGTCTTGAAACAGTCAACACAAAAAAAACAAACCAATTCATTACACCAAGACATTTGTAGAGCAATTGCCAAGCTAATCATGATGTGCATCATCAATAATGCATGCCAAGCTACAAAATTCCTGACCATAGTATGTGTGATAAAATACGTACAGGTAACTTGAGACTGAAGTATTTGCAAAATGGTCCTTTTCATCAATAATATAATCTCAAAAACTACATTTTCATTACAAAGAACTTTAATTGGTCCGTTATTTAAAGAATTAACGGGACTAAAACAAACTGTGCTGATATTGAAGCCACAAATGCTTCACAGCTGGAAGCAGATGAAACCTTATTAGGGGTATATGGATCAGTGCATCATCATAGAAACTATTTGATAACTCATCATTGTCATCCTTCTCAACTGCAAGCTCTGAGTCAAAAGTGAGGACCCCAATAAACTCAAAAACATCATTCAGCTTCAAGTCTGACTCTGAAGAATCATATATCTGCAATTAAAAAATGGAAAATAATCAGCCTTGGTTGAAAAGATAAGAACAAAACCACTCATCTATAGACCATTTCAATATATTTGGACGTAAAAATGCCACAAAACCATTTACCTCTACTAGGCAAGGAAGGTTATCTTTGTCACCAAATTGAAAAGTATTCATGGTGGAAGAAGTGCTTGCAGTTTTAAGATCCAAAGGTTCTGGTGAAGTGGAAGGAAGTCCATCTATTTAGCAAAAAATAATATGACTAGGACCATCTTCCTACTGAAGTAGGGGTCAAGCTCCCCTCCATTGTTTTGTCTATCCATTACTATACCATACAGTTTAACCTCATAAAAAGAAACTTGCATGTGTTAACATTTTAGATAAGACAGTAAAATGCATATAATGCAACATCATAAAAAGTTTAAGAAATGGCTTTTTACCATCTTCTTGGTAATTGGAGAGCTTTTAACCTCGCATTGGGAACTGAAATAAGATACAGCATCTAAGTTCAATTAGGTAAACTACAAATACATTAAAACCCGATAATAAAGGAACCCAGTAAGTAGGCATTGTTCTTGAGGAGTTCCAAATGTGTTCAACATACCGTACCCTTCACTAGAGAACAATTCAGAGATTCACCAAAGCAAGTTTATAAACAAAATTCAAACTAGTTTGGGGTGAAAACAATCACAAATTGCAGGCAAGATCATCACCTCATTTTCAGGAAAAAAAAACATGGTATAGAGACTACCCTATTTTTTTGGTGATCGCGACTAGCCTATTTTTATGATTGTGTAATATGATTGGGCCATCAAGTTGAGAATGAGACACAATGAAATGAATAGACAAATGGTAAGTGGAGCAAGACCAACCAAATCCAGGGGGTCCCCATCTTCACTATCCATCCTACGCCGCTTCTCCCTGCTTTGGGATGACCAATTAGAATCCATATCACAAGAAGGTTCAGTCCATGAACTCTGCCCTGGAACCTAAAGAGACCAATAAATGAACTATAAGAAAGTTTATTAGAACCAAGTTTAAACAAGAGAAAAAGAAAACTTCAAACAACGAATTTCATATCAACTGGCCATCATTTAAATACTACAATTAACCACAAAAACCTCAAAATACAAGAAGATAACTGACAGGAATACAGTACAGCAAGCGAAGTTCCCAAATACACGTATCAGAAGGTGATTCCATCGGATATTGAGAAACATCCGTGAACTTGTTGGTCCGGTATAAACTCACGTCCTTTATTTAGCAACAGAAAAGAGAAACATCAAACCCATTAATTCAGTGAGAATAAATTTTAGAGCGGCAAAGAAACATACATCCCTGCACGCGCCAACATAGAATTCATTTCCCAACATGTCCTGGATCATGCCACGGTAACGGACAAGACTGTTGTGCTGAGCCCATCTCAACGTCTTGGGATTAAGAATGGGAACCTTTGATAGACCCGATTCCTGGAAGAGGAAGTGGCAGAAGAGTTCAAGGGCACCCCAATCCTTGCCATCAAAGGCGGATGGATGGGTGAGGGCCTCTGATCCCAACCCTATCGCCTTCTCAAATGTCAATCGAACGGCACCCAGTGGGTTCGCTACGTACGGTGGACCGCCCATTTCCCTCTTATCAATCTCTGTCAGATTGATCGATTTGCTTACCTACCTCACTTCCCGCGGGAAGGTGGATGAGATTTCCCGCCATCTCGGCAGTGTGAGGGAATCCTAGAGGACATGGCAAAAGCCCAAAGAGTGGATTTTGACAAAATAAAGAAGAAGAAAATGGGCCGAAGGAGAGACCCAAGTGGTAAATGATCGACATAACCACTGATCGATATCAGACCTAAACCTTGCGTTGGAGCATTCGATGAGCGAATAGTTAGGTTTTTTTTTTCATTTACCGTTAAATAAATGTTAATGATTTAATGTACAAAATTTTTAAGCTGGTTTATTAAATCAAGTAAATAAGTAATATATTTTATTAATGAAAATAAATGAATTATAATTAATGATTGGACGATTATGTTTGGAGAGAATTATACATAAAAATAAATCTGAAAGGTGTAGTAGTTGAAGTCTCTGTCTCTTATTTATTATTGAAATTTATATATTGACTTTCTAAGTACGATGGTGCATAATTCATAAGCTGACAAGTGAACAAATAAAGTTGAGCATCGATAAAGAGTTACATGGAATTGAATCCCATCTTGTAAGCTTGATATCACGTGAACCATCTTCCAAACATTTCTATCACACGAGAGTCAATACCACACCTTTCTCTTCCCCACCTTTTTCTTTTTCTTTTGCTTCATAGTGCTATGCTATGGAGCCACTTTAAAAAGAGACGCTAAAGTTGCTCTTAAATGGGATTCTTTAGTTGGTTCAAAATAATGTTATATTGATTTAACTTAAATAGGCTTAAACGAGTAGAATCAAAGAAAATAACCTAACAACCTTGATTGAGTTGTTAATCAAATTATCAAAAAAATAAACATTCTTCTGCCTGCAAAAACACATCACTTTCCATAAGAAATGTAGAACTAAATCAAACCCACACCACAGATTACATAAATGTATTCGTTATATATAAAACATATACAGTCTCTATACATACACACATACATCACTTCAGTTTTGACTAAGTTTACTTATATGACATGATAAAAATATTTTACTGAGAAAATACGGGAAATTTAAACAAAAATCAATTTAGAAAGGTTGAAAGAGAAAACAACAACCAGCTAAGGAGCATGCATGCACGGCTATATATATATATATTCAGTGACCGATTCCAGGGCTTGGAACATCACCTTGCCTCCTGTAGAAATCATTGTAATCATAATCACTTGGGGTGCTGGGAACATCTCCTGGGTAATCTTGCTCTAACTCTAAAACCTTTCTTGTTGTTTTTGTTGATGAACTGAGCCTGCCGATACCTTCTGCCCTGCACTGAGAACTAGTTGTCAGGAGAAGCAGTAATGCAAAAAGCAACAGAAAACTGGGGTTTTTAAGCTCTTTCTTTGCCATTTTCACAAGATGGATTGATTCTTCTTTTTCACATTAAGGTTGAACAAGTTTTTGGAGAAAGATAAGATATGGGCAGCTAAGTGATTTATAAGGGCACAATGTTTGGTGGGTATCATCATTATAATTAATGAGATATATAAAATAGTATTATTTCGATTCATAAAAAAGAAGTAGGGCCGGAGCATGCAATGATCAAATATGAAAAAATTATCTTTATTTATTTTTTAAGAAATGGTAAATGAGAAATGAATTTATTTGTAGAAGATTACAAATGCTAACATCATATCATTCATGAGCAGTTGTCTTTTGACTACAGCACATCCATGACCTTACTGCACCTAAACAACACAAGAGAAAACAATTTAACCGATTGCTTTTTATTATCTCATCCGGATCTCTCTTGCAAGTGTGTCCGTTGTTATTTTTCGTTTATTAAAACTTTTGGAAATATTCTTTTATTGATCGAAGTTTCTAAAGATTTTTAAATTCACATTATCTATCAGGGTTAAATTGTAACCTTTATTAAAACGTTTAGAGAAATTTTTATGTTGATCAAAGTTTCTGGAGGTCTATATCCTCCGACCAACTACAATCCTTTGACAAAACCACTTATTGACACACGTGATATGTCAAGATTAAATTTACTGTTAAACATGTATATCCATTGATCCTACTAACCTGCAAATAGCATCATAACTCTAATTCTAACAACAACACTAATAATCAATATTAAAATTAACACACATAATTAAGAAGAGGCCTAAACTCTCTTTTTATCTTGTACTCTAAGATTATTGTTTATCTTTTTTTCTAGTATATACAATTACCATTTATAATTTTTTTTTATAAATTTGAATGATGAATCGTTTATGACCGTAACAACCTAGTTTTGTCACCAAGATTTTTCATTCAACCTATGATCAATTTTAAAAAAAAACTATGATCAATTCAAAACAAGTTAAATAGTAATTAGATATAAAAGTATATAGGGAAAACTAAAGAGATAAATTGATAACATCAGCAACACACACAAAGAAATCCTGCGCAAAAGCTGATTTTCATGGTGAAACGAGGGCGCAGGCGTGACAAACTCAATCATAATCTCTTTCTCCTATGTCTCCTTATAATTGTTGTCTTTTAGTTCGCTTAGTTTATTCAGCAAAGGAACAAAAGTTTGCAGATCCTGCTCCCCTTTATTTATAGGCTTAGATGAACAACTTAAGACAAGGTGATATAATGATCCAAGCTATGCAGTGTTGATTAGCAAGCTTGCTTATATGGTTGGTCTCCTCTTATGAATAACAGCTACATTTAATCAAACACACTTTCTGTAAACCATAATTAAGGAAGCCTCTGAATAAAATTTAAACCAAAAGGCTCCATTGCATCAACTTCTCTCTTACAACTACTTTTCGCCAATGCTTTGAATCTGATCACATTCGGAAAAAAATATAAAACTTTTGAACAAGTATCCATAAAAAGGTAAAGAGAAGGTTGCATTTTATGAACTCGCAACGATGTTGGATCTTTTAAATCCTGAAAGGTGGACGAATTCTTGTGAATTTTAAAAATTTCATGTTTTAATATTCATATTATAATTATTTATTAATTATACAATTCATTCTAATATTTAATATTGAGCGACACGTGGATATAACTGTTGACTATTAAAAATATTGGGGGGGAAAGCTGATTAGAGAGGATAAGATCAAAGAAAACACACACATCTATATAGAATATCATAAGCAAGAAAATAATGGGCCATGTGGTTCACCATTCTCCATATGCATTTGTCTCCTCCCAATTCACCATTCCCAGATTTTCATAACCTTTTTCTTCGGTCACTTCCGCCTTCTTCCCCCAAGGATTTCAAATCTAGATGCATTGCACTTTCGGTTACGCGGTTTAAAGTTTAAACAGTCTTATAGAATTATATATATATTGATTAAAGAGATGAATGTTATCGTTACAGGTCTTAAGTTCAAGCACTATAAACTCCAAGAGTTTCTGAGCTTTCATTATCAAATGACTGAGAATCTTTAGAATATATATTAACTTATAATTACCTTAGATTAATCATATATATATATATATAAACTCATCTTATATTATTAAGGCTAAGTTTCTCAAATTCAAGAAGTTGTAATGATAGAAAATATTCTTAAGGTTTGATTAAATAACTATTTTGATCTTTACTTTTTTAGAATATTTTAATCATAATATTTTATTTTTAGATTAAAAGATTCATTCGTAGGTTAAAATTGTTAGTCAACAAATAATTAAGGCTTTAAAATAGACATATTTTTTCTAAAATTAAATATTAAAGACTAAAACACTCAAAAATTAAAGGCTAAAATAATTATTTAATCAAATATTAAATATTTTTTACTCTAAATTAAAATCTAAAACAAGAATGGGGTACGTTGAAGCCATGCAAAGGGGGGTGCTTTAAAATTTACCAGTAATTAGAAAGTATTGTGTGAGCTTTAAGCAGCTAATTAGAGGCATTGGTAGTGGGTTTTGACTCAGTGTGTTACTGTCACAAATTATAATTAAACGAAGTTTGATTAATTGTCACCATTTTGGTCGGTGAAAGATTTCATACAAACAATTGGACCAACAAAATAATTCAATTAATTATAAAAAAAAATGACAAAAACTGACTGACGTCATGATCCCATCATCTTAATCAATTTTTTTAGTATTCCAAGCAAAAATATTGTGTGGACATTTTTTTTAATTAAAAATATTTATTTTTTATATCATTATTGGGTAAAGTACACAAATAGTCCCCTCACTATAGGACATTGTTTTGTTTAGTCATTCAACTATTAAAAGTTACAAAATGATCTCTCGACTATAGGATGTTGCTCTGTCGAGTCCTCCAACTATTAAAAGATGTAAGATGGTTATCCAACTATTCATATGTTCCAAACTTGTCATTTTTCGTTGAAAAGTTGATGGTCGTCTGATCTAGACGTTAACATGTTGACTGAGATATGGTAAAATTTGATCTCAAAACTATTTGAGTTGTATTTTATGGATAGATTATCTGTTTAAATTATATTGTCGAACCAATGCTTGAAATATTATATTGTCTAGCTAGCGCTTGAAAACAACGGTGGTGCCAGTAGGCATTATTAAAATATGATTTTATCATGTCTTAGTAAACATGTTAATGTCTAGATCAGATGACTTCCAATTTTTAACAAAAAAAAATGAGTTTGGAACATATGAATAGTCAGGTGGCCATTTTGTTACTTTTAATAGTTGGGGGACTCAATAAAGATCATCTTATAGTCAGGTAATCGGTTGAATACTTTACCCATCTTTGTTTATAAAAAAATAGTAATTAATATAGTGAACACATATTAAAATTTTTATTATTTTATATAGTTGTTACTTCATAAAACAGGGCATATGTTTTAAGAGAAATGAGTTTTATGTCTCAAGGGAAATAAAAATTATATTTTAAGAGAAATGGTCTTAAGGAGTACTTAATTTGTATTTTAAGGAAATCGATCTCAAGAGTAGTAAGATTTATTTCACTCTTGAAGGAAAACAAGGTGTTCGACTTTAAAAGAAAAATCAAATTAATATATATTTTAAATATATTTTTTTAATTTTTACGAAATTCAAAAGAAATTGAGTGAGTGGAGGTGTCCGTCATCCTATAAAATTATATAAATTCATCATTCAAACATAAAATTATATGTTAGGTATTCATCTAAACTTACTTCTTTTTTTATTTTACCATGTTTCCTATCAGTCAAAACTTCAAAGTGGGTAGGTGATATTTGTTGAATGAAATACAAGTATTATGATTAAGGATGGTTAAAGTAAATGAAAATAAATCATGATAATAAGCTTGTTTTTACCATTCCTAATCCAAACCCACGAACATAAATAAAAACCACAATAAAGTTGGGCCTAAAATGGTATTGTTTTTGGTAGTATTGGTTGAACAAGCCAAGACCAAGGCCAGCAATAGTTGTCGGTGGAAATTGAAATGCAAGCGGTGGGAACTACTAGGAAGTGTTTGGATATGCGTGGGACACAAGTCAGTGTGGAACGCGTAACATGAAAGTACAATTGCTGGCGTGTTTCATACTAGTCAACCCCTGACGTCTTCACCCGTATCTCTTCCTCTTCTTACCTTCCCCACTCTCCATTTTCCACTCGCCCTTCAACTTCCATGAACTTGCTTTATTATTTTATTTGACTAAAACATTATAATTTCAATGGAAATGTTTAATATATATGATAAAGCGCTACCTGAAACGTTATTTTTTATTAGAAATGTTAATATTAAGTACTTTACCGGGAATATTAAAAAATATTAATGTTTTAGTTAAAAAAATAATATTTTAAGTAAGTTTTACTAAAGATATTAAAAAAATATTAACATTTATGGTAGTATATTTCATTAACCATATATTAAGTATGCTGTAAGGTAGAACTACCCTACTCAACAATAGATGTCAAGCCAGTCGTATCATGTGTTGCCTAATCCATTTCACTGTTTTCAATATTTATATATTAAATTTGTTAACAATGAAAATTGATACGACGACAGTACACTGTTCATCTCTTGTAATTAAAGTAAAAAAATTATAATTACAAATTTTGTAATAAAAATTTCAAACTGAAAATGTTGATAAATAGTCGTCAGGAGAGATAAATAGAGAGTTTGAGATACATGTTGAGCATTGTATAAAATTTATATATAAACCCTCAATATTGATGTGCATGTTTAAAGTGATAATAGCTATTTGTAAGTTGATACGTTAAATTGATCTGTTGTCAAATATTAAATTTCACATAAAATAAACTAGTAAGATACCACATCAAGCGACTATACCTATTTAAATAATATGAAATTTTGAAGACTTCGATTTCCGAAAATTTCAAAAAATTTTAAAAATTTATAAGAAAATTCAAAGAAAACATAACAAAATACAATATTTATGAAAGATAGATTAAATATCTATTATTATTTTATTTTAAATTATAAATTTTAAAAATCAAATTCATCAATCATTGAGAAAACACTAAATCTTTTATTAAAAAATATTATTTATTATCATAATATTAATTATATATAATATTTCAAATCCAAAGAAAGGTAAAAAGACGAAAGGTAAATTAATTTATTTAAATGATTAAAAACATAATATAATAATAAAATCAACTAATTCAATTCAATGAACATTTACTAGGAACATCAAACATGGAAAGGATGTCAAGTAGCGTGCGGGAGTGGCGCGTGAACACGGCGTTTACTCTAAAACCTAACTGACTTTGTCAACTAAAGATAAGGAATCCATTCCATTCCATGCATATATAAACCCTGGGGAAGGACACGAATTCATCAATCTTCCTCCACAAAACTAATTTACTCTCGAACTTTTCTTCAACATTATTTCCCTCTCGACTCGAAAAACCATCAATGGCTTCCTTCTGTAAACCCCAACAACTCGTTGCTCCTGTACTCTTATTATTCATCTTCACCTTTTGTTCACTGTCTTCGGCTAGGCTTTTGAACGACTTTCTGTCCAGCGGCCTGCCTGCTACTGAAGCCACCTTGGACCTTGCTCTTGCCGCCGTCGAACACCACAAAATCCCTAAGCCATGCGACCACCGTACGGTTGCCATGAAGAGGTCCCATGTGGGGATTCTTAGGTCTCCGACTCAAAGACTCACCGGAAAGTACGGACCAATGATCCTCAGCAGGCTTCCCAAGGGAACACCTGTACCGCCCTCCGCACCCAGTAAAGGAATCAACAACATCAACAACTAGCCACCCACATAGTTAAATTTGTTATTCTTTTTTTTTTTTTTTTGCTATACACTCATAGTTAATTCTATGCCTTTGATTTTTCTTTCTTTCCCCCATTTTTAGACAAGTTTTATCTTACTGTAGTAGTAAGTAAAGTATATATGGTGATTATAGAATCACAGATTGTCTGAAATTAATGGATTTTTTTTATAAATTTATGATTTATCAATGGAGATGTAAATTTCCACCATATTGATGAGTTTTTGCTCTACATCATTCTGTTTTAATCATGTTGGAAATCGAATGAAGTCCAGAAAAAATTGTGCTCATATTATCTGGAGAAGTATCACGTTATTTTTTTTTAGAAAAAGTGGTTCTTCGATTAGTTAAGCAACTAGCTAGGAAGCCATTTATTGTGTATACAACTGCAGCATTTTTAAAGAACATAATGATATATCCTCTACATGATACTAATGTGATATTTTTACATATTCAATTGTTGACTTGACACATATCATATTATTATTTTACGTCTTTTTGACGCACGTTACATCAACACTTGATTACATATGAAAATATCATGTCACATATTAACACTAGTCAATTAATATTTTTTATCTAACAATGTATGTTTTGACTAAAAATTAGAACGTTTGAAATAATTTTCTAAAAAAAATAAAAGATAAAATGACCAGTTGTACAAACAGCGAGAATAGTTATGTCATTATACTTTTTAAAAAATACAATTATCATATGTTGTGTTTATATTATTATTTTTGGTATTATAACTTAATTAATGTGATTTGTATATATATACATTCTTACAATATTCTGCTTATGTTGGTGTTAGCAAGAAAAAAAACATATTGTATTTTGTATTCTTTTATTTATTTGTTATGTGACAATTTTATTCAGTATATTCTATATATATCAATATTTCAGTCATATAAATTTAAAACATTTTAGTTACATGTAATCAAATTGTTTGTCAATATTTTTTTAAAGATGATTTGTAATTTCATTATTTAAAAGAAAGTAGGAGTATGTAAGAACATCCTTAAAGAAAAATAGATGCATTAAACAAAAATATTTCAAAATGTACAAAGATTATAAAATCAAAATTATTTATACATTTAAGTAAGCTTAAGTCTAGTTATCTTTTTATTTTATTTCTTCATTTCTTAATTGACCCTTAAATTGTCTCTTATTTACCACCTCTCAAATGAGATAAATGAAAGCATTCCGATTTCCAAGTAATTTTGAGGATGAAAGTAAATAAATACTTACTTTTCAAATAGGTAGAAACCAAATCAGTTTGTGCTAAAGAATCCTAGTCCTTTTAATTTTAATTTTAATTTTAATTTCAGACCAAATTAATTAAGTGTTTATTGAATTATTATCGTCAGCAAAAGCAAAAAATAAGATTTTTTTACTTCAACATAAACAATTTCCTCAAACCTCAAGCTCTAACTCAAAGAATTTTTGTAAGCCATATGTCAAAAATCATCATCTTTTATAAAAAAAATAAAAAAAATATAAATTAACAAATATTTAATAAATTAAATGGACAGAGGTTGTCAACTTAGGTCATTGTTGAAATTAGGAATAGACCGACTCTCTAAAATTTTTAAATTGTTAATTTGTTATAAATTTTAGATTTTAAATTTTTTATATTGATAAATTATTTTTATTTTTAAATTTTAAGAAATTCGTCATTTAACATAAAATATTATGTATATTCTCTAATGACAACTAATTGAAATTAATCTTGAAAATGAATATTCAACCCATGGGAAGTGGAGCAGGTATTTTTACTTTGAATACTCGAGTCCTTCTTATCTTATGACCATTCCACCAAAAAGGTCTCCAACTTGTGATGTAGAAAGTCACTGCCGTCTCAACATGTCCAAATTGACCCATAAAAGTAAAAAGTATTATTTTCTTACATATAATAATTTATAATTTTAGACCTTATAAAAATTAAAAATTTGTTTATATAATAAGCAAAAGTTAACAATAAATTATTTTTTCTTATCCACTAAACATTTTAAAAATCTCAACTCTACTCAATCTTTTAAGATTTTTAAAAGGCTTTTTCTAATTTAGAAATATTTTTTAAGTTCTATTGACTAATCATTAAAAAATTAGGATTGTGATTTTACTTGTGATGAATTAATTTTTTTTATAGAGTATTAAGTTTTTTTAATTAAATAATTTTGGATATCGATTTTACATCATACTTTTAACATATTTATTGAATTATTTATATAAATCTTTGATAAAATTATGATAGAGTTATTTATGTAAGGCTTTAAATTTTGATGTTATTGAGTGAACAAAACGATTTCAGTGATTAAGAAATTATTATTATTTCTTGAAATCCTGGGTTTGAGCACCATATATATTAGAGATATAAGCATCTAATATCAAATAGTTGAAAGTCTTTGATCTCATTTTTAAATTGATCTCCTTGTTCATTTGCCATTTCCCTATACTTGATATCGATCTATTTGACAAGTCGATTAATCTCATGGTTCGTGTACCCCTTTGTTTTCTGGTCACCAGTACATTTGGCTAAGACGAAGTCATTAACGAACAAACCTTACCTCCACTTCGTGCTATCAATTGTTTACGAATGGCTAAATACAATATAGACATAAAAGGTTGCTGTGTATGTTAATATAGGTATTCTTACGTCATATTTAAGTACTTAGTTAATTTCTTTAACGTCATTTTTTTCTTCATATTAGAGCCTTATTAAATTTCATTGAAAGCAGATGACTGCTGGTCTGCTGCCAGTCGAAGTTCAGAGGTGAGCTGAACCTTCAGAAATTATGACTTGCAATCTGGATTCCAAGAACCTTGACCTATTAGAACTATCATTTCTAGTTTAATTAGTCCGTAAACGGTTCTTAGTTGGCGTACATAAAAATTGTTTGTCTCTATATATCGTCTAGCTTGAGGTTCAGTATTTTGTAATGGTCTATGGCTTGGATGTGCAAGCATAGATTTGAAATGATAACATTTTATTCTCCTTGTGAATGGTAATTCGGTTTCATGATACAATTACGTTGTTTTCCTACACAGTTCACCACGAACTTAAGATTGACCATCACTCATTGACAGGGGCGTTGAAGACCCTGCCTTGTGGGCTTGTGGAGTTGGAAATAGCTGGCGTACGACAGATGACATTAATGATACATGGGTGAGGTTAGAATTCTTGACTGGTGTGAACTGTGGTCAAGTGGTGTAACGAATTATCATCATCATAATCATTATTATTTGCACCATTGGTCAACATGCTGGAAGTACAATAAACTGTTTAGGTAAATCCTTAGCTGGGCTATTTTAGTTGCTCTGGATGTTTCTTTGAATTTGTCACTACACTTGCTGCAACTCAATAATATTCTTATAAGATGTCCACCGATCCTTTTCTTGGGGAATTCACCTATCCTTTTAGCTTCCAATTAGCATCACCTTCACTATGAGAGTCAACCCTGTGAAAACTAGAAATTAATGAATGGATAATGTTTCGTGGTCCGCTAAAGGAATAATGTTTGTTGGTCAGCAAAAAACTAAGCCGACTACAGAGGTTAATGAGAAACATGGAAACAATTAGAGCATTTAATTTGGGAATAAATGAAGTGAGAGTTTGATAGGAGAAACTTCCTTTTACTTTCTAGCATCCCAAGTTTGATAAGAGCATCATCCTTCTACATTTGTCCATTGTGTGTTTGATTGAAATCAAGCTTTTCTGCTCATCCTTTATTTCTTCCAACAAGTGATGTATTTTCATTTTCCCCATGTTGGTTAGCATGACTACAATAGCCGATTTGAATAACAAGTGGGATGCTGGACCTGGAGGATGGAATGGTAAAAATGTCCTTTTCCGCTTAAAGTTGTTAATATTCTTGTGTCAAGCTGCAGCTATTCAACTCTCAATTGTAATCCTTTTCGGGCAGATCCTGATATGTTGGAAGTCGGCATCCTGATACCGTTCTCATTTTAGCATTTGGGCTTTGATGAAGGTCTTCTTTTTCGTTTCTTTCCTAATTTTTCTTTGAGTATTATAGTCATTTTATGTTTTCTATCGAGTCTTTCTTATTAATGTTAAGTAAACACAATATATGCTGGGAATTGATAAATAATCTTAAATACTTGGTTCATGTAAACTACTTATATCCGTGAGCTTGCTTTTCCGTGTTCAGACATCAGTAGTTTAACTGCCAAGCCTAGATTTCAATTTAGATATTTTCTGAGAAGATATAATGGTGCAACTCTAGTTATTTGTTGTGTCTTGTGTCCTGTAAGTAAACTTTTCAATACTTACTTCCGAGTGTTGTTGTATGATCGATAGTGAAAACTACATCTACTTACGGCCTTATGAATACTTTAGTTGGCTGAAAATTTTGTCGTTGATGTGTGCAGGCTCCCCTTTTGATTGGTTGTGATGTAAGAAACATGATCGCTGAAACCTTTGAGATTATAAGCAATAAGGAGGTTATTGCTGTAAACCAAGGTGGAAGTGGAATTCCTTAATTCTTTTTCCCCCTTTCTTGTATATAGTTATCAACTCATATATTAGGGCTACTAAGTAGATAGTATTTTATTTCGTTATGCAGACTCTCTTAGGGTTCAAGGAAAGTTCATGTTGCTGGAGAAGATAGCTGTCTTCAGGTGACCTTCCAGTTTGTTTTAAGTACGTAAAGTGGATGACTTCTGTGAACCTTATCTAACGACAAAGGTAGCAAATTTGCATTACAGAGAACAACAGACACGATGACAATCCTCAGATGTGGCAATAGTTAACCAAAAAGTTAATTATGAACCGTATAGCGCATCACATCATTAAACTCTAGTTTAGCTTGGTTTGCAGGTTCGGGCAGGTCATTTGTCCAGCAATCGCTTGATTGTTGCTTTGTGGAATAAATGCTCAAAAGCAGCAATAGCTAAGTGGGAGGTCTTGAATCTAGCACCAGTGTCTCAATTAAAGATTCGTGGCAGGTGAGGAATGGTCTTAGATGTAAACTTGATCAAAATGTGCAACGTTCCACCCTTTCCGGGGACAATAACCTCTGTTGTTAAATAATCAATGTCAGTTGCCAGCAACGCAGTACAGCCTCCTGTATCATCCCAGGATAGTTTGATTTAATCAATGATTCAGCCTTTGCTTGAATTTCAGTTGTCAACCCATTGCTTATCTCTATTTGTTGCAGAACAAAGATCTTAAGGAATCTTCAGTGGCATCATTCAGTGCTAGATTTGATTCTCATGATTGTGGCATATACAATTTTCAATCCCAGCACGGTGGTTCTCTCCGATATTTAGCCTATTCATGAAGGTAGACACATATGGAGGTTTGGCTGTTGTTACTAAGAAGCCAAATACCACCCGAGTTCCTGCTTCTTGAAGTGTTGTAAATAGTGTCCAGTACCTTAGAACTCTAGAATACTAGAAACAAAAATAAAACTCAATTTGTTTTTATGCGAAGGACTACGAACAGAACCCAAACTTAATAGTAGAAGCAGTAATTATGAAAAATTAATTAGAATGATCTAAAAGAGCCAGCAACATTATATGAAAAGTAAGTTTGGCTAAGCATGTGCTATTTATGAGATATCAACTAGCATTCTCAGCCATCATGGCTTACAGAAATAATAAATAGTATCAAAATGGCTATTAAACTTTTAAGTAATCAAAACTTTTCTGCACATTTTCATGTTCTTAAAATTAAGCAGACATTTTAAAGCAAAATAAAATATAGACATTCATCTTAGGCTTCATACGCCTTAAGGACGAGGAGGAACGGCAACACCAGGACGTGGTGCTTGACCAGGCTGCCCTGGCTTTGGCATGTCATCCTAACAGAATTAAAATCAAACACACAATCAATGTAAGCTTTCTTAATATGGAAAATTTTCAAGGAACATGAAAACAAAACTATTTGCATTACAAACAAAAGGTAACGAGTATTGCAGATTACAGCAATAACAATTATTTCTGTTCGATTAGTGAAATTCATGGCTACATTGGAAAATAAAGCAATGACACTCAGACAATCAACAATACATGTGTACGTAGAAAGTAAATGTCTTGGCAAAAGCATTATTAAATATTTTATAAGATAAAATATCTTCTACAAATGATGCAAATAATTCAATTCAGGAGTCTGCTAAAATTCTTTACACATACAGATAACTGTCATGCATCATACAAAGACATTTTCCATCCTATAATGATCAGCATGCTACCGGAAAAGGCAACTGACAAAGTGATCAGATGGACATTAGATATGAGGGGCCAGTTCATACCTAAAGCACCTCAAGTTTCAGCCAAAGGAGCAGACTGGTCCATAAAGAGATGAAAACCATCACCAAGTGATGCGCCCACCAATTACAACCTTCGATGTAGGGGGTTTCCAAGTTTCAGGTGTATTTAAATTCTTCTATTATCCCTATTGATGATCCCCAAGTATCGTTTACGTTAATTCTAAGGCATACTTTCCATCCCATAATGAATCAATAAGCTACCACAAGAGACTCATAAAACTTATTTAATATCATTATAAGACAAAAATTGAATGTGTCTTCACATTTACGACAAGCATAATCCATGTTAAATAATAATGTTTTAAGCTATTAACCGTGTCTTAGGCATGTTATCCATGTTCAACACGTTTACAACACAAATTGACAAAGGTTTTCAATAGCTGAAATTACATTAACACTGCACCAAACGGTGGCAAAATCATACCTTCAAACAATAAGCAATGCATGAACAAGCATAATTCATTCACATCAAAACATATATCATTCAAATGCTCCTAATCAGCATATGAGAATCATCAAATTGCTGGTAATAAAAGAAACGTACCCTGCGTCTGATGAAGCGCTGGGGTGGGTCACGGTTCCTCCTGTCAGTGCGGGATCGGACTCTCACAACGCGGGAATGGATCGCACACGAAACACAGTATTGCATCTTCACATACAGCTTCGGCAGAGTGTAAGCTAGACAGAATTAACCAAACAATGATTTCAACATAAGCAATAAAACGAGGAAGTCGGATCATAATTGAGAAATTAAACGAAAATTACAGTCATAAACGCAGGCTTCCTGAACATCCCTCACAGCAGCTTGTTCCAAAATGTTTCTCACAAGAAACCTCTTGATCGACTTATCCTTTTATGTTCCAAACAATGAAAAAAATTGAAAAAAAAAATCAGCATAAATTTAAAGGAAAAATCCGAAGTCTGGGCTAAGAAAAATATAGATGAGAAATACCTTGGGACAGCATTTTCCACAGTTAGAGCAACGGATGAATTTGACATGGCCACGGCCAGGCCACGGCCATGCTTGTTACGGCCACCATTCCTACGTTTGAAAGTCTACAAGACAATAAAGATACAATCAGAGTGATAAAATTTGTGAAAAAGACCGAGTTTTGATAAAGAACCAGAGGCCAAACTGGAGATTAAATGAAGATCCGACCATGATTAGAGGAAGAAGTGTAGATTAGGGAGGCTCTTTGCTTCCGCCGGCTAAATAACTAGGCTTTGGTTTGTGAGAAGACTAGGGAAAAAATTAAGCTTTTATACTTGGGCGAGTGTAGTGCAACGAAACCCTAAACTTTTGTTAACAGTTAGACGCACCTATGTATTTTATTGAGTAAACTAACTACATGGCCACCCATTTATTACATAGTTTCTATTTCGGCCAATCAACTATTATTTTTTAAAATCTTTATAACATTAGTTTCTATTTCGGCCAATCAACTATTATTTTTTAAAATCTTTATAACATTATTTTTTGATTTTATTTGGTCACCTAGAGTTAAAGTTTAATGATGATGCTGACATATTATTTTTAATATTGACTTGGTATTATCTTATGCTAACATGTCAATATCACTGTTAATATTTTAACGAGTGACTAAAATAGAATCAAAACGTAATGCTAATTATGATTTTGAAACAAATAATAGTTGAACGATCAAAACAGAAACTAAGTAATAGATGTATTGTTAAATATGTAATTTACCCTAATTATTTATATAATAATTATATAAAAAATTCCCGACCACTCTCCACCATCTTCACACATCCTATCCAACTATCTTCTCCCCACCCTCCTGTCTATTACCCAATCCTTCTCTTGGTTTCAAGTTCCCGACACACCAGGGAATTAAGGTAATTTTCTAAACCCTTAAATTCAACATTCATTTCCACTGCAGTCATCAGATTTTGAGCTGCAGCTGCATTACTTTGCTATTTCAAACTTTCTGAACTGGATTATTTGCTTGCCCCTATAAAACATCTCTATTAACTATGTTTATGTTGTTATTATCGATCTTATGTTTGTCTCCAGCAGGAAAAGAAAAAACGAAATAATAAACATGATGGTTGCAACATTATTGTCTCCATGCAATTCGACTTTAGTCCGTGGTTTTTTGGGCGTTAGAGACAGGATTTTGAATCAACATGCCAAGGGATGTTTTCATGTTTATCAGAACAAAAGGTTATCTCGTAGGTTTCTTGTGTTTAATGCAACTGAGGGTTCTGCCGATTCCGGCAAGTCCGAAGAAAGTCTCCCTTCGTGGGCGAGACCAGATTCGGACGAGCCCCCTCCTTGGGCTCAAGATGAAGGAGGGAAGGGTTCCACTGCACAGCAGAGTTTTGAGGTTCCATTCTTTGTTTACTTGCTTGCCTCGGCGATAACTGCCATTGCCGCCGTATGTTTCGTGTTCTTATAGTCTATAATGTTTTTGAGACACTTGAAATTAAGATGGCTTAACTCTTTTTCCTCTTCTTCCTGCAGATCGGTTCTATTTTCGAGTATATTAACCAAAGGCCTGTGTTTGGAGTTTTGAACTCAGACAGTATTTTCTATGCACCCTTGCTTGGTTTCTTTGCATTTACTGGAATCCCCACTTCGGTGAGTTTCCCTGCTTCATTTGAGATCAATGTTTTGAATGCGGAATCGTAATGACCTGAATTCGAATATTCAGGCGTTTCTTTGGTTCAAATCTGTTCAAGTTGCTAACAAGGAAGCTGAGGAACAAGACAGGAGGGATGGTTTTTTGTAAAGTCAGATGACTCAAGTTGCCATTGGCACTGTAAGTTATTCACCATGTATAACTATTCTCTCTGGAAATCGAATGCCTTCCATTAATGTACCTCAGCAATACACAGCCACTTGAGACCCAACTTCTCTTGAACTCTTAACAATGGCAATTGCATTCTGAAACTCTCTTAAGACTGACTATCATCGAATGTTTGTCCGAATTGCCAATTCTCCGGGACCAAGTTGTAGCTTGTAAGAGTCTTACCATTGCTTGCGGTGACTTGGTAGGACAGGCTTTGGCCATCGAGGTAGGTGTTGTTCTGCCAGTTTTGGCCCCAGTTTCTTGACATCGCTTGCCATCTCCTTTTAGAGCCCATGATTGACATCGAATGGACATATCCGGAACCACCGACGTTTGTGATTAGGACCAAGTTGAAGTAAGAGCGGCCATTGATGTGAACCTGATTCCTCTTTTCTTCATGCATGGGACTCTTGTTTTTTTAATCAAATACTATTGAGATGAGCTCAATCAATGTTTTAAAATATAGCTAGTTTTAATTAAACTTTACCTTCTCAACGAAATGGGCACAATTCCGGCACGATATCGAGCTATTTGTAAGAAGGCTGGCTTGGTCATGTCGAAGTGTTGGAGAGGAGGATTGCACCACCCACCTGTCATTCGACAAAGCAAAGTTAGGGGAGTAGAGATTGCTGTCACGGTAATGGTTCCGGGCAGGCACAATTCGGGGTCACCATCACACCACATTTCGAAGCAATAACCGCAGCCCAAGCCATTGTTGAACAATCCAGCCATATCCACATGCACCTCTTGAAAATAGTAGCAAACCAGATAAACGCTCAGCGCAAGTAAACTTAAATGTTATATCAAACCATTTAAACTTACCCATTGTGCCAGGTGACGTAGCATGGCCACCTTGGAAATCCTCCTCCATGGTCATGCTAATATGGCTGGTTTGAATGAGATTATGAGATCATTTCTCTGGTTTGAATCTTCAAAAAAGAGAGTAACAATGAAGGTGAGAGTTTGAGGAATTTGAACAATAGAAAACAATCATAAGCAAGATCTTGAAGCTGAGCCCGAAACTGTCGAGACTTTCTTCATCGACTTCATCTAATAGCTAGGGATGAGCATGAGACCCAAACCCGACAGGTTTCGACCCGATCCAACCCGATCATGTCGAGTTTTTTAAAAAATTCGGGTTCGGATTGGGTTTTTTTAGATGTGATGTTTGGGTCAGGTCGGGATCGGGTTTATGGTGAAAATATCATACCCGACCCGAAAAAAATATATAATTTTACCTTATATATTTAGGAATAATTACAATAATACTCCTCTATATATTATTTTTTCAATTAAATTATTGTTTTTATTGAATAAAAATAATATTTTTTTATTATTTTAGGTCGGGTCGAGTTTTTAAGTTATATATCGGGTCGGGTTCAGGTCGGGTGAAATCTTGTTTTGGTCGGGTCAGGTTTCGGGTGGAGGACTCCTTGTTCTCGGGTCTAGTCGGGTGGATCAAAAACCCGATCTAACCCGACCCATACCCATCCCTACGTAATAGCTCTCTTGATTCAACAGAGAAGCAAATTCCTCCACCACCACCTCCGTCTCTATCTACTGCACGGGGTAGAAGTCAAATAATTTCCACCTGCAGCTATACGTATCGACTGTCAGGTAATCTATGTTAGTTTGCTAAACTTGATAATTTGACTACATTTTAAATAGGTTTTAAGGTATATTTTGTTCATAAAGCAAATTTAAATTAGTAATTTTATCTTTTATTTTTAATTGTATTAATTATGTTTTTTGAACACATTCAATTTTATCAAATTCATCTATTGATCACGTTAATAGTTATGGTATTGATGTGATGATTCACTGTATTAATATGAGAGTTTACGTGTGAATGAAAGAGACGTTGAATTAAATTTTCTAGCTAATTTTGATGATTTAATTAATTTATTAATCGAGTTCAAGAGTATAATTTATTTTTATTGAAAGTTTGACGATTTAATTAATTTTTAAGTAAAAAGTAAGAAATTAATAATTTATTAAAATTCTAAAAAAATATTATTAAAATATCCATGGGTTTTTAAAAAATAATACACTATTTGTTTTAAAAAATTAATTAACATTTATAAACTCAAAAAATTAAAATTATATAAGCATAAATTGTAAATATAAAAAATTAAAATCTAAAAATATTTATAAAGTATTAAAAGTTCTCAACACTTTCATCCAAAATATCCTCGACTATCTTTCGTAAAAATTAAATTTACCTATAATAAATAAATATATGTAAATGAAACTTGTAATAAGAATATATAATTAGAGATGTGCAAAATTTAAATAAACAAAAAAATAATTTTTTAATTTAAAAATTAAATAATTGACAAATTTTTGTAGAAAACGCAATGAAAAAAAAAGAATAGCTTGTTGGAAGCGTAGATGGGCTCACGATAATTTATAACTTGAACTTTTTATTTATACGAAACAAAATACGTTACAATGACACCACCTCAATATTACAATACTGCAATACTAGCTGCGGCTAGTTTACAAACACAACCTCACTATTTTAAGCTTTGCTAAGCTCTCTCAAATCTCTCTATTTTTTCTCTCGTATGTTTTTCTTTTTCTCTCTACTCACACACAACTTGGACCTAAAACACACATATTTATAGGAGACTTAAACCGCCTAAGACTTGCTCTGGATGATTCTCAATTCCTCTTGCTGCCTTATGTTTTGTTGTTATCTTATATTATAATATTAATAATTCATGAAGTTTCTCCACGTTGAAATGCTTCAATAGCATGCTGCCTAAACTTTCAAAATATCTTGCTCTTGTTGGTTTCTCCAAATTGGTCCACGTTTCAAGATTGGATAAGATTTCACATCTTTATGTTGCCACATTTGTCTTCTTTAATAATTGAGTTTGTCTTTAACACTCCCCCTCAAACTCGATTTTTCATTCCAAGCTTTTCTTTGAGTCGGTTGAATATATTTGTTCTCAATGGCTTTGTGAAAATGTCTGCTAGTTGATCTTCAGTTCTACAGTAAATTAGCTCCACATTTTTGTTCTTTACCTGCTCTCGTATAAAGTGATACTTTGTATCAATATGTTTGCTTCGGCTATGGGAGACTGGATTCTAAGCAAGGGAAATTGTAGACTTGTTGTCGACATAGATTGTAATTGGTTCTTCTTGTACCAAATTTAGCTCGTGCAAAATATTCTTTAACCACATTGCTTGGCAAGTGCACGTTGTTGCGGCTATGTATTCAGCTTCACATGTTGAAAGAGCTGCCGTTTGTTGTTTCTTTGATGACCATGAAAATGCTGCAGAGCCGATATGAAATAGATATCCAGTTGTGCTTTTCCGATCGTCTAAGTCTCCCCCATAATCACTATCAGAATAACCAACCAGCTTCGAATTTTCTGATCACGTGTAGAATAAGCCATGACCTGTTGTACCTTTGATATATCTGAGTATTCTTTTTGCTGCAATCCAATGATCTTGTTTCGGATTCTCCATGAATCTGCTTACCAATCCCACAGCGTATGTTATGTCTGGTCGTGTGAAAGTCAGATACCTTAGACTTCCAACGATGCTTTTAAACAACGTCGGATTCACTTGCTCTCTTGTTGAATTCACACTTAATTTGACTCCTGGTTCTGCTGGAGTGGCTACCGGCTTGTAATCTTCCATTCTGAATTTTCTTAAAATTTCTTCTGCATACTTCTTTTGTGATATAAATATTCCTTCTTGCATTTGCTTCACTTCAACTCCAAGAAAGTATGACATTTCTCCAATATCTGTCATTTCAAATTCTTTAGTCATAGCTTTCTTAAAATCATTGAACATACCTGGATTATTTCCTGTGAAAACCATGTCGTCCACATATAAGCACACGATCATGATATCACCGTCTTCATTTTTCTTTGTGTATAAAGCATGCTCATATGGACTCTTCATGAACCCGTTTCTTTGGAAATATTCATCAATCCTCGTGTTCCATGCTCTCGGGGCTTGCTTCAGACCATATAGTGCTTTATTCAATCGGTAAACTTTGTCTTCATGTCCCTTTTTAATGTATCCAGGTGGTTGCTCAATATAAACTTCTTCTTCTAGGTAGCCATTTAGAAATGCTGACTTCATATCCATTTGATAAATTTTCCATCCTTTTTGTGCTGCAACTGCTGTGAGAAGTCTGATGGTCTCGATCCTTGCTATTGGAGCAAATACTTCATCATAGTCTATTCCTTGTCTTTACTTATAGCCTTTGACAACTAGCCTCGCTTTGTGCTTATCGACCTTTCCTTCTTTATTGGTCTGTGTCTTGTAAACCCATTTTACTCCAATTGGGTTATGACATTCTAGTTGTCTTGTTAGCTCCCATGTATCATTTCTTTCTATTGATACAATTTCTTCATCCATTGCATTCCTCCATTTGTCATCTTCAACCGCTTCTTCGTATGTTATTGGATCACTGTTCACAAGTAAGTAGAAAAGTGAAACATTATTTAGTTCATAATCGTTGTACCTTTCTGGCATTCTTCTCTCTCTTGTGGATCTTCGAACTTCTATGGGAGGTACTTCAGGATCTTCTATTATGTTGCTGGCATCGTTGCTGCTGTTTGATGACGATGATACATTTTGTTGAGGACCTTGATCATCAGCTTGTTCATCTTGATTGATAAGATCATCATCTTTAAAAAATAATCCTTCAACTTTCTTTTCCTCTTTGCTCCATCTCCAATAGTCTGCTTCATCGAACTCGACATCTCTTAAAATTATTATCTTCTTTGTAAGAGGATTATATAATCTGTAAGCTTTGCTTATTTTATCATAGCCAATGAAAATACATTTTTCTCCTCTGTCATCAAGCTTCTTTCTGGTCTGTTCAGGAACGTGGGCATATGCGATGCATCCAAAAATCTTGAGGTGTCCAACTCCTGGTTTCTGTTCATTCCATGCTTCGTTTGGCGCATATACTTCACGCTTTTTGTTGGACATCTGTTCAATAGGTAAACTGCACATCGAACTGCTTCAGCCCAGAAATTTCTCGGTAGTTACTTGCCTTTTATCATGCTTCTTGCCATGTCCAGGATTGTGCGGTTCTTTCTTTCTGCAACTCCATTTTGTTGTGGCGTGTATCTGGCTGTCAACTGATGAATGATGCCATACTCTTTGTAGAATTCTTCAAATAACTTTGATGTATATTCGCCTCCTCTATCTGATCTGAGTGTCTTCAAATATTGATCGCTTTGTTTTTCCGCCATTGCTTTGAATTTTTTCAATTTTTCCAGCGCTTCTGACTTTTCTTTCAAGATGTAAATCCAACATTTCCTACTAAAATCATCAATAAAAGTTAGGTAGTATATGTTACCTCCAAGCGATGGTATGTCAAAAGGACCGTCTATATCTGTGTGTATAATCTCCAGCGCTCTTTGGGCACGTCAGGATCTACCAACTTCAAAGCTTTGTCTATGTTGTTTTCCTTTGATGCAAGCCTCACATAATTGATTTGGAGGGTTGATCTATGGTAGTCCTTTCACCATGCTTGTTTTTTATAACAGCTTCAAACTAGAAAATCCAAGATGTCCATATCTTAGATGCCACAACCATGAATCATCTTTGATCGCGGTCTTCATGCACTTGACTTCTCCCGACTCGATATAAATTGTAAAGAGACGATTTCGAGTCATAACAGCTTGGGCTATCAATTCTCCTTCTTTATTTTTGATGGCAAGCGAGCGATTCTTCATCTGCACTTCATATCCTTTTTCCAGGAGTTGACCAAGACTGATGATATTGCTTTTCAAAGCAGGTACATAATAAACATCTGAAATATATTTCTTTTCTCCATTTCTCTGAGTAATCATGACTTCGCCTTTTCCTTTTATTTCTGTATGCGAGTCATCTCCGAACGTTACTCGCCCATGAACTGTTTCATCTAATTTCACAAACAGTTCCCTTTGACCACACATATGGTTGCTGGCACAATTATCAAGATACCAAATATTTTTCTTGAATTCTTCATTTCCTTTATAAGTGAGGAATACATGAGATTTTTCAATTTTTTCTTCTTGAGCTGTTGCTACGTTATTTCTTTCTTCTTGTTTAGGAGAAGATCTACAGTCATAACTGTAATGACCATACTTATTGCAATTATAACATTGTACCTGGAATTTATTTCCTTGTTGATATCTACCCCTATCTCGACCTCTGAATCATCGTCCACGGCCTGATGTTGGATTGTTTCCACTTATTTGAACTGTGCTATATGATCGACCACCACGTCCATGAGTTCCTCGTCCTCCTCCGTATCTTCCACGATAACCACCATGATTTCCTCGACCTCGTGTGTAGCTGCTGCTAGCTTCTCCTTCGTTGACATTAATCTTGCTTAGTAGAGCTTGCTCCAAATTTTCTGAATCTTCATTTTGTTTTATTTTCTGCTCATGGGCTTGAAGTGAACCCACAAGCTCATCAGTCGATATCAGAGATAAATCTTTCGATTCTTCGATTGCCACCACCACGTAATCGAATTTTCTTGTCAATGACCACAAAATTTTTTCAATCACTCTAACATCGTCGAGTGATTCGCCATTTCTTTTCATTTCATTTACGACCGCTTTCACACGGCTAATATAATCATCGATGGTTTCTGTATTTTTCATTTTTAACATCTCAAACTCAGCTCGGAGAGTTTGTAAGCGTACATTTTTTGCTTTTTCGGCACCTTGTAGAGATTTTTGCAAAATCTCCCACGCTTGTTTTGCGGTCTTCGCATCAGAAATTTTTTCAAAGGTAGATTCGTCTACTCCTTGAAAAATAAAGAACAACGCTCTTTTGTTTTTTTCCGGGATTCCATCAATACCTTCTTTTCTTCATTGGCCAGGGCTGCTTCTGCTGCTGCATTTTCAGGCTCGGTGTAACCATCCTCGATGATATCCCAACAATCTTAGGAGCCTAGTAACGCCTTCATTTGAATGCTCCAACTTCCGTAATTTGTCTTTGTCAATCTCGGGATTTGTGGTTGAATCATGTTGGCCATCTTCTCCACCACGTTGAACTCGAACCAAGCTCTGATGCCACTTGTTGGAAGCGTAGATGGGCTCACGATAATTTATAACTTGAACTTTTTATTTATACGAAACAAAATACGTTACAATGACACCACCTCAATATTACAATACTGCAATACTAGCGGCGGCTAGTTTACAAACACAACCTCACTATTTTAAGCTTTGCTAAGCTCTCTCAAATCTCTCTATTTTTTCTCTCGTATGTTTTTCTTTTTCTCTCTACTCACACACAACTTGAACCTAAAACACACATATTTATAGGAGACTTAAACCGCCTAAGACTTGCTCTGGATGATTCTCAATTCCTCTTGCTGCCTTATGTTTTGTTGTTATCTTATATTATAATATTAATAATTCATGAAGTTTCTCCACGTTGAAATCTTCAATAGCATGCTGCCTAAACTTTCAAAATATCTTGCTCTTGTTGGTTTCTCCAAATTGGTCCACGTTTCAAGATTGGATAAGATTTCACATCTTTATGTTGCCACATTTGTCTTCTTTAATAATTGAGTTTGTCTTTAACATAGCTCAAATGAGTGCTAGAGAATTTATTTCTCAATTATAGTGTTTGTTATCATGTTAGCATGAAGACGTGAAAAGCACTTGATATTTTTAGGAAATATGGGGAGCATTTTACGTCTTTAAGGAAAGACACATGGAAGATATTATATTTTCTTCATATTATATACAGTCTGGTAAGTTGTATAGTCCAAAAATCGTCGAATCATTCTATTATCTTTTTCAAAGACGTCAAGTATTTCTCATATCTTTTTACTGATACAATAATAAACATCTTAGTTGAGAAAATAAATTTCACCATCATCCATTTTATTTTTCATTACAATATCTACGAAATTTTGTCCTACATAAATATATTAATTTAATTTAAAATTTAAAATATAAATTGATAGAGTTAAATGATTTTAATAATAAAATTGATGTAATTTAAAAGTATAGATAAAAATATGGAATGGGTTTACTTATATACCCTTAATAAATTTCTCTTAATTGGGTGGGGTCTGCTTTTTAAGTTCAGTTTGGTGAGTGGGAATGGTGAGTGTTTAAGACGATGACCGAAGAACAAAGGCAAACGTTGGTAGTTGTACAAATGTCTTATCTTACTGAATTTGGTCCGTTTTTGATTTGGATGTTAAATACCCAGTTTTACATTTCTCCACACATGACTTCTACTAAATGTGAACCGACAGGTTTAGCTTTCTCTGTACTTACTGTTATTATTTCTTTCTTGAGCTTTGTTAGAAGCAACAATGAACATATTCTTAGCAGTTGCAAGTTTGATGCCATATATCAGCTGGGGGATTCCATACCAGACGGTGTGTTTAATGCTAATAGTGACATAGGAAACAAAGGTGACATGTTTTGGGGAGCCGTGCGTGTTCACCTGGAGTGGAAAGAAACCTCGAAACGCAAACGCCATGAAAGCAAATTTTCTGGTTAGTTTACAAGGACCAAAGTCTGCACATGCAACTGTTTTCGGTGTGACCGAGAGATCACCAGCCGCTAAGCCTCTTCACCCCGACTCTAGGGTTTTTCAAATGCTTAATTTCATTATTCATCTAATTAAATTAATCGAACTTTTTAACTGTTATTCAAATACTTTTAAATCATTATTTAAGAGTTTATTTTATTACAAAAATTATAAATATTATCTAAAACTTATCAACTTAAACTTTTAAGTTCTTTTCACGTTCAACCAAAGCTGCTAATTCAGTAGGGGGTCTGGAATGTGTGAAGACCAAACGGTAAGTACCATACCATTTTTGCTAAACCATCTGCAACTGCATTGCGTTCCCATTCCACGTGTCCGAATCTTAGGTTACATTCTTGCTGGAGTAGTCTAACCACATACGGTATCATTGACGACGATTGGTTCATTTCTTTTCTTTGTTGTAAGAGCTGGATTACATCTTTGTTGTCTGTTTCGATCATAACATCGCGTAAGCCAAGGTTCCATGCTACCTCGAGGCCTACCACTACCCCCCATAGTTCAGCGTCTAACACTGAGCATCGTCCTATGGCTTTGGAGTAGCCGATAATCCATCTTTCATTAGGGTCTCGTACTGCTCCGCCACACGTTGTCTCGCCTGTTTCAATATTTCGTGCACCATCTGAGTTTAGCTTATACCAGCCGGCTGGAGGGGGTTCCCATTGATTTCTCTGCTCCGTTTGTTTGCGACAGAGTGGATTCTTTAAGCAACGTATGCCTGAAGCGTGTGAGGCTTCCCTTTGTAACCTTAAACCGAATTGTAGCACACTTTTCGTTTCACAAAAATCAGGTTTGAAAACAAACCTGTTTCATCGAATCCACAAGCTCTATATTATCGATCCAAAGGTCAAGTTCCAGTCCTCCTGGTTCAGCGGGAAATGGCTTTGGTTCTGCAGATTAGTGTGTACCCATTCTTTCATTGGCATGGAAAGAAATTCTTCTAATTTTCCATGTTTGATTAGTTCATGCCAGGTCGCCCTTGCTACCACACGCTCCCGGAATACGTGTGATATTGTCTCCATCGAATTTCCACAAAACGTGCAGGAAGCGTTGTCTGAGAAATGGCGTCGTTCAGCATTGGTCATTAATTGAATTTTTGTTATCAACCAGAGCAGCATGCGAATCCTTGGCAATCCCTTGTAGCTTGCGATCACTTTCCAAGCTTGTTCTTCTTCATTGCCTGTTATCAATATTCTGTTTTTGAAAATACTTTTCATTGAAAACTTCCTATTTTCCTCCCATCTCCACATTGGTTTTTCCACTTCTGTGTTGTTCAAGGGTGGTCGCACAGCCGCTATGATGAGTATAGCTGTTTGTGGTAGTGAGTTCCATAGTAGATCCTATCTCCAGTCTCCATCAGGGCCCACCATAATTTGAACTGAGACAAAGAGGTTAGGTGGTAGTTTTTCTCCAAGTTTGCAGTTAATTAATGGCCCTGTATCCGCTATTTAGACGTCCCTCCAAAAATCGACAGATTGTCCATTACCGAATGTCCAAATGATTCCTTCTCGTACTTCATTCCAAAGTGTGCTTATGCCTTTCCATAGTGGAGAACATCCTTGTCTTGTAACGCTTTCTGGCAGAAGTTCTCTAACTTAGTATTTTGATCTCAAGACTCGTGCCCATAATTGGTTTGATTGATCCACTAATCTGAATCCCATTTTTATTAGGAACGCTTCATTTCGAGATTGTAGGTCCCGAATACCACGTCCACCTTTTTCAATTGGTTGTTTTACCTCATCCCAACCGACAAGATTAAGGCCTCGTCGATTGTCTGTGTGTCCCCAAATAAAATCCCGTATAAGCTTTTCCATTTCGTCACATGTGCCTTTAGGAATATAACAAGTCTGCATTGCATATGTTGGTAGAGTCGCAGGCACTGATTTTGCCAAGACCACTCGTCCTGCTAGAGTTCGAGTCTTCGCTGTCCATCCGGTTAGCCTTTCTCTTGTTCTTTGAACCATATATCCATACGTTTCTCGTGTAACACACTGGTGGAGGAGTGGAACACCTAGGTATTTCCCAAGATTATCCACCCGGGCGAATTGGAACCCCTCGCTTATATCCTTTTGTAGTGAGGTTTCTACATTATGGGAAAATAAAATATTAGTTTTTGCGAGGCTAATCTTGTGTCTAGAGCTCTCACTAAATTCTCGTAACACGTTTTTAATCACATCAAGTTGTTCTAGTGATGCTTATGCAAACATGATCAAATCATCCGTGAAAAAAGATGTGATAACTTTGGACCATCTTTTGTTAATTTTATCGGTCTCCATTCCCCACTTTCAATTTCCACTTGAATTGCTTGGGCTAGTATATCCATGCATAGTACAAATAGGTAGGGTGATAACAGATCATCCTGTCGAATACCTCGTGTGGGTTTAAATAGTTCTAAATAATTTAAATATTTAACTGTTAAAAATCATTATTTGTAGACCATGAGGGAAAATCATTATTTAAGAGATTTTTTAAAACAAGAAAGATGGTTTTTTTGAAATTATTTTTTAAAATATTATAAAAATTAAAAATTAAGACATGTGTTAATCATTGATTAGTTTTTAATAATTCTTTTGATAATTGTAACTGATCAAATACCTAAAATTATAACCTCACAAATGTAAATAATAATATAAATAATAGAAAAAAACATTATACACCTAAACGAAATAAAAAAGTATAATTTAAACTATTTTCTTTTATATTGAACCTAACTTAGTGTAATATAGTTGAAAATTCATTAAACCTATAACATTTCCTTTTATATTACAATGGAGTTTGGTTTAATTATTTTTGTTTTAATTGGAAAAAATTCTTCATTTAATTTGATTTTTAATGAATTAAGGAAGCATAGAAGATTTTTTGAGAGTTTATTTTCTGTAGTTGGACCGAGAATCATTGTTTTCGTTTTGGGTGGTTCCTATAAAAGTTAGATCTCTACCGAGTGCATCAAATGCATGGTGTAATTGTATGTGTTGTTATTGTAGTTTATGCATCGATATATTGTACTCTTTTTTTTCTAAATAAGTTTAGTGAATTTTTTTTACGATGAATGTACTTTTGTTCCATTTATCAAATAAAAATGATCATTTCCTTTTTTTAAAAAAATATTTAATTGATTTAATTTGTGGCTGTAGGATTTTTTTCTCGGTATCTAGGAATATTTTATAGGATGTTGCCGATAATTTTATCATCTCCGTGCTTACAATAAATAAATAAAAATTATTAAGATCAATTTCAATGTGTGGGATTTTTATATAAATCAAATCAATTAAATTAAACAAGTGATCTAACTTTTAAACAAATCTAATCAATACAAATTTTAAGTGATCTACTTTTTTTATTAAGTGATCTAATTTACTAACATGAGTTTAGTTAAAGCAAAATATACCTTTCAATTGCAGGGATGTGAAAAAGCTTATCTAATATGTAAAACTGACTGAAATTAATTTGATTCAAAATTATTTGTGATTTGGAGGTGGTGATTCGAAACTGATTCGAGTCTGAATTGGCGTTGACCTAAACTTAAGTTCGACCTGGAAATAGTGGATTTGAATCGACCTGCACATGATATGAGAACGACCTGAATCCGAATTGAACTAATAATATGATAATCAAACCTAACCTGGATCTGACTGATATGAATCCGAACTCGAGATTAACCTGATAAATAACTAGTATTATCATACATGTTATGAACCTGACATGTTATGAACCTCACTTGTAATTAGCTAAACCTGTAAATGATTTAATTTGTTATTGAACTAATATGATATTTATTTGACTTATAAGTTACAATTATAAGTAACAATTGATAAAATTGTGAGATTTTGAATTTATAATAAATTATGAAAATTAATATGATTCATTTATAAAAGTTAAAACAAACTATGATAATTAATATGATTATATATATATATATATTGAAAAATAAATCTTATTATATCAGGTCCACTACAATATATAGAAATGCATATTACAAATAAATTTCTTAAATCCAAATACAAGCTCAATCTATGTTTTAAAATTTGAAAAGCTTGATTCCAACTATTTTTTTTTTGTCGCTCATGACTTCATCTTTGGAAGGAATCTTTGATTTTCTTTTGCTGAAGGGATAAGCAAACAATTAATGTGATGTAACTTTTGAGGAAAACATTAATTGTTTTGCCACCTCATCAATATATATATATATATATATAATTTATGTATACTGTTTTTTAATTAGTATAATTTTTATTATTTTTACATTTTAAAAAATTATAATTTTATTAAATTATAATTTGATTGTTCAAAGTATAATGTATATTATATATACATGCATAAGTATAAGTATATATATGTGTGTGTATGTATGTATATAATGTATATATATATACTTTATACATATGTATATACTTATACATTTATATATATACTTTATATTTATGTATATACTTATATATATATATATATTTCATACTATCTTTATTTATAATTTCATACTTGTTCAATTTAGTCCTTAAAATTATATTTGTATATGAAATTGACCCATACTTATTTATATTTTTATAATTTACTTCAAACCTTATAAATCACATAATAAATTTCATTTCAAATTCTATAAATTATATATAATCTCCAAACCCTATAAATTTTTGTTCACCAACATTTTAAATGGATGCAATTTAGTATATTTTATATTAATTTCAACTTCATATTTTATAATTATTTTGATTCAATCCCTCCTCCATGCATGTTGTTTAATTTATTTAAACTTTTATTTATAATTTCATTTTTGTTCAATTTAATATTTCAAATTATATTTTTATCCAAATTGACCCATAATTATTTATATTTCTTAATTTATTTTAAATCATATACAATTACAAATTACAATTTGACGTTCTTAAAACACTAAAAGGCAAAAAATAATTAACCAAAAAATAATTTGACCTGAAATCAATCCGTATCCGATAAAGATTCAACCTGAATTTTGTCTATCAATGATGTGACCCGATCTGAACGAGATCAGACTAAAGTCAATCCGAACTTGAATTAACCTGGTATTTAACTATTTCAGACCTGAACCCTTTTAACTTGAACGGACATCGATCCAAACTGAAATTAACCTGACATAAACCCGAATTGAATATGATGTCAAATCAACTTGAAAATGATCCGAACTGATTTGACCCATACTCGATCTAATCCGAACCATTAAATTAACTTGACTCAATTTATATTCAATTTAACTTGACCTGACAAGATCCGACTGAAACCTAAATTATTAGCTAATTTAAAACCATTTAAGTCTTTTAAATATATTTCTCTTAATTTGATGGTGTCTGCTTTTTTAAATTGAGTTTGGTTGGTGGGATGCTGACTCGTTTTTTCTTTATCGCATTGTATTTCTTTGGTCCATTTTTTTATTTCGATGCTAAATACCCATTTCTACATTTCTCAACGTATGGCTTCCACTAAATGTGTACCGACAGGTTTTGCTTTCTCTGTACTTACTGTTATTATTTATTTCTTTAGCTTTGTTAGAAGCAAGAATGAACATATTCTTAGCAATTGCAAGTTTGATGCCATATATCAGCTGGGGGATTCCATAGCAGATACTGGTAATTTTGTGCAAGACAACCCTTCTTCGGTATTTGCAGGGTTACCCTACGGTGAAACCTTAAAGAAACCAACTGGCAGATGCTCTGATGGCTTGTTGATGATTGATTATATAGGTAAAAAAATGAATTCCCTATGCTTTCTTTTTGGAGAGTAAAAACAATCTTGTTGATTAAAGGGTAAAAGTACCAGTAATAAACAATCTATTCTAATTAGAAATCTTTATTGAGATCAAATATGTGTTTAGAGAAGAATCCATCACTTTTGCCCTCCAAAAAGTGTCTACCCCATACCAGATATGCTTTAGGTAGTGGATCAGTTGTACACAAGAAGATGCCTAATTCGATTTCTGGGGATTTAGTTAAATTTTTAAGTAGTGTGTTGCTGTGTCGTGTTTTGAACATTTGAATGCAGCACTATCTGCTGGACTTCCTTTTCTTGATGCCTACTTAAACAAAGATGGAGTATTTTATCATGGGGTTAATTTCGCTGTTGCCGGAGCTACTGCCATGTCTGTGGAAGATTTATACAAGAAAAACATTTCCTTTGTGCCTACCAGCATGTCTCTAAGTGCACAACTTGACTGGATGTCTAACTATTTCAAAACGACTTGTCATTATGCCAAAGGTTAGCATCTTTACATGGTCGTATATTTGATCAGAATGGATTGACACAATAATGACCCACTTAAGGTGTTATGTTTGATAGATTGCTTCAACAAAAATGGAAGAGCCCTTTTCATGGTTGGGGAGATAGGAGGAAATGACTATAACTATCCCTGTTTCCAAGGGAAAAACTTAGCCGAGGCTAAGACAATGGGGCCCGAGGTTGTCCGATCCATAAAACATGCTGCAAAAGTAAGTTTCCCTTTATCAAACATTTGATGGTATCACTTGTAGTCAAGTTTCCTTTTATCAAACATTTGATGGTATCACTTGTAGTCATTTGTAGCCTTGTTCCTCATATTTTGAGTTCCACTTTGTAGAGAGTTATCGGATATGGTGCTAAACGGTTGGTTGTACCCGGAAACTTCCCCATAGGCTGCTTTCCTGTGTATCTCTCTTTATTCCAAACGAATGATGCTAGTGCTTATGATGAACTTCATTGTCTAAAGGAGTTGAATCAGTTTTCAGTTTATCATAATGATCTTCTTCAGAAAGCAATTGATGAGCTAAAAGAAGAACATCATGATGTGATCATTGTCTATGGTGACTACTACAATGCATTCGTGTGGCTTTTCACCAAGGCTAATATGCTTGGTAAGTCTGTTTCATTTGCAATCATTAGTTTTCGAGATTGTACTTTTAACTGTTTTGGTCGTTTTTTGTTTTCGAAAAAAAATTGTCATCAGGTTTTGATCCAACATCATTGCAAAAAGCCTGTTGTGGACTCGGAGGAGACTACAATTTTGATCTTTCAAGTTTGTGCGGAGATCCAGAAGTAACCGTGTGTGAAAATCCTGATGAACGACTGAGCTGGGATGGAATTCATTTGACGCAAAGAGCTTATGAGTTAATGGCAACATGGCTCATCCACGACATCTATCCGAAACTTCAATGTGAATATGTTGCTTCATATAGTTCTGCAGCCTAGTTTCTGCAGGAACTTGTTTGGTGTTCCATCTTCAAATTCACTGTTGTACAAAGTACCCCAACAAAAAAATTCATTACTGTGATATGTTATTCCAAAATATTGGTCTCAAACATGATTGCTCATTTCATTGAAGAACTGTTGTCAACAAACACAATTGTGTAATTCGAATTAGGAGTTCAATCACTACATCTCATCTTAATTCCAGGTAAGCTTGAATGTCATATATATATATATATATATATGCTATGCACTCTTCATCTTATTGAAGGCTGAGGGTTGAATTTTTTTCTTCTGGTGTTGATGTTATCAGCTGGAGGTGGTTATTATCTAATGTCTTTTTGGTGACGTGTTATGAGCTAACGGTGTTTGTTATTTTGTTAAGCCTTGCCTGGTGAGAAATTATTTTATGAACTCTTTCCGTCACATATTTTTCTCCATGTTATTGTATAGAGAAATTATTTTATGGACTCTTTCCGTCACAAATATTTTTCTCCATGTTATTTATATACAAGGATTTTATTTTTCAAATCAATTTATTCATTAACGCGTATTAAAATTAAACTTTAATTTAAGAATTATTTTTGGATCTTCATTAATACCCTTTTCTTCTCCATCAAAACAATCTTCTTTCTCTTACTCCACTGCTTTTCTTCTCTGCCCAATCGATTTGTTAAGTATCACCATTTACAAGTGAAAAATTGGTATTTTGAACAACTTCTCATTAAAACCTCATACAAGAGAAGCCAACATCATGAACGAAATGATCATAGATTTTGAAAGAGCAGTTATCTAGGGAGAACAAAAGCTTAGGCCACATCATTCAAGTCCTTTATACATTTAAGTGTTTTAAACCTCAGAAGCAAATCCGATATCTATCGAGCGTGCTTTCAAAAGAGACGAAGAACATGAAAAACATGGGAGAAAATGAGCTTATTTGTCATAAGATGATGTATCCAAGTGCGGTATTTACGTGCCATTCGATCAGATGAGACGAAAGTCAGCACATTAGTTGTCTGTCATGAAGGTACATCGAGTTAGAACCCAAAGCATTTGGCATTTCAAGTTCTCAAAGTTAAACTTGGAACGACCCCATTTATCATTTTTCTATGTAGAAATATTATTATCTGGGTTTTCAATTGAAGAACTAAATGATGTTTCAAATAAGTGAGCATTGTCTCTTTAAGTGTGCTTGTATTTTTATAACGTTCCTATGAGATGCATGGACTGTATTTCCAATGGGGTGTTAGATGTATATTTATTTTTAGAGCAACCACCATAGATAAACATATTAGCTCCGATAAGATGACCTCTTGTCAACAAACACAATTGTGTAATTTTAAGTAAGAGTTCAATCACTACATCTCCTCCTAATTGCAGGTAAGCTTGAATGTCATATACATATACATGCCATGCAGTCTCCATCTTTAAAAAAGTATCTGTCTCACCCTGTTTTGAAAAAACTTTTTCAATTCCGATACAATTTAATTTCGAGTTCAATCAAATGAATCGGATTGAATGGATGAGTTTTCCCGTACCTATTTTTTTTTCAATTCCCTTTGAATCTTCCTTTGCTTGTTTCTTGAGGTTTGGTATAAGGTGATGCTATCACTTTATTCTTCCTATTTTTGATGCTTTACTCTACCTGTCCTAGGCAAGCAAAGGATTAACATTGATTCTTATTTTTATTGCCTAGGACAGGTAGAGTAAAGCATAAAAAATAGGAAGAATAAAGTGATACCTGCCCTAGGCAAGCAAAGGATTAACATTGTTTCTTATTTTTATTGCCATTTAGTAATATTAGGTGATGGAAAAAAAAACGAGTAATTCTCTCTCTGGTTATCTAAAAATGAGTTCGCATGATGAAGCTGATTCAGGGAACATTGGTGTTTTCAATGATTATGAAGATTCTCAACCAGCAACTCCTACTATGGAACTACCAAGGGTTATGGCAGCAAAAGCACAGGCCCAAGCTCCAATAATTTCATCATACAATGACGAAATTCGACCAATGCTTGATGTCATTGACAGACTCAGGCTTCTTATGGTGATGACAGAAGGCATACAACTCCCCACAATAGTTGTGGTCGGAGACCAGTCATCAGGAAAGTCTAGTGTTCTTGAATCCTTGGCCGGTGTTAATCTTCCTCGTAGCCAGGGCATTTGCACCAGGGTACCTCTCATTATCCGCTTGCAGAATCATGCATGTCCAAGGCCAGAGGTTTACTTGGAGTACAATGGCAAAATTTTTCCATCGGAGGAATCCCAGATTGCAACAGCCATAAATATCGCAACTGATGAGGTTGCGGGCCGTGGTAAGAACATATGCAACACCCCGGTAACTTTAGTGGTGAAGAAGGATGGGGTTCCTGATCTTACCATGGTTGATCTTCCTGGAATCACTAGAGTGCCCGTCCATGGTCAGCCTGAAAATATACATGAGCAGATCAGAGACATCATCATGCAGTACATAACACCTAAGGAAAGCATTATCCTTAATGTTTTGTCAGCCACTGTCGATTTTTCAACTTGTGAATCCATTAGATTGTCGCAGCAAGTGGACAAGACTGGTGAGAGAACTCTTGCTGTGGTTACTAAGGCCGATAAGGCCCCTGAAGGGCTTCTCGACAAGGTTACTGCAGATGATGTGAGTATAGGACTTGGTTATGTTTGTGTTAGGAATCGTGTCGGTGATGAGTCCCAAGAAGAAGCAAGGAAGGAAGAGGCCAGATTGTTCGAAACTAATACACATTTATCAAGTATTGATAAATCTATGGTGGGTGTTCCAGTGTTGGCCCAAAAGCTTGTTCATATTCAGGCTAATATCATTGCAAAGTGCTTACCAGAGATTGTGAAAAACATTGGTGCAAAGCTGGCTGCAAACGTTTCAGAGCTAGAGAAAATGCCAAAGGCTTTCAGTTCAATTGCTGAGGCCACGCAAGCTCTTATGAGGATCATTGGAGCAGCTAAAGAATCCATCAAGAAACTTCTTTGGAGAGGGGAATTTGATGAATACCCTGATGACAATACAAAGCACGGAACTGCTCGGTTCATCCAAATGATCAATAAGTTTTCCGATGACCTTCACAACTGCGAGGAAAGTAATCTTGCAAAAGACTTTTTAGCAGAAGAGATCAAGGTTTTGGAAGATGTTAGAGGAATCAAACTACCAAACTTCCTTCCATGCGAAGCATTCCTCCGTATCCTACAAAGAAAAATCGAGAGGATATTGCATCTTCCAATCGAATTTTCTGAAAATGCTTGGGATTACATAGATGATGTGGTGATGTCAGTTTTTACGCGCCACTCAGAAATGTATTACCTCCTCAAGGTACCCGCCAAAAGAGCTGCTCACAAGCTTGTTCAAAATATGAGGGAGCAATCAATCAATAGGGTGAAGGAGATTGTTGAAATGGAAAAACTGACAGGCTATACTTGTAACCCAGATTACATGGCGGAGTGGACGAAGCTCATGAGCCAACAAGACTGTTTCATAAGTCGAGTAAATACCGGACCAAACATGTTGCAGCCGCCTTCCTTGTTGGTTCTTCAAGGTATTGGGGAAATTGCAATTGAACATCTGAGACAGCATAAGAATGGTTTGCTTCTGCAGCAAGCTTTTGACTTGAAGATGAGAATGTGTGCTTACTGGAAGATATTTAAGGTGAGATTGGTTGATTCCATGGCATTGCATTTACAGTATAGTGTTCATAATCTTGTGAACAATGACATGGAGGAGATTGTGAAGGACTTGATGGGAGCAGATGGGTATGGAATTGAGAGGATGACAATGGAATCCCCTGTAATGGCTGCAAAGCGTGCGAAGCTCAAAAGGAGCATCGAGCTGTTAAAGGAGTCCAAAGATAGTGTGGACAAGATCATGGACAGGATTGCTGTTTATGACTATTAACTACTTAAGTTGTTTTTTTTTTCAAATCAAATTTATGTCTTAATGCTTTGCTTTATAGCGTGCTTTTAAGTTTGTGTGTGTTTTCTATGTGATAATATTTTACAGAAATAATAAAATGGACTAATTAATCCTTTAAATGTTAAACTCTTTATATTGATTTGGAATACAATGTTAAGCTCTGTTTTCTGAGAGCCAATGAAGTTTGTCTATCACCCAACAAATAAACTTGTATCCTGCTCTTTCTGTTCAGTCCAACTATAGCCAGGATCCTTAACAATCTGTTTGTCGCTCATCAGCTCTCTGATGGCCCTTACATCATCCCATCTTCCTAAAGAAGAATAGATATTGGCTAGAAGCACGTACGGTGTGGGGTTTTCAGGGTCAAGCCGGAAGAGTTCCTGTGCTGCTCGTTGAGCTAAGCTGACAATTCCATGGACTCTACAACAACTAAGTACAACTTCCCATACAACTGGATCATCTTTATGTGGCATCTGCTCCATAAGGAGCTCCACGTCATGAAAATGACCGGCTCGACCAAGACAATCGATGATGCAAGTATAATGATCTAATTCTGGGTCAACCCCATGCTCACTCTGCATTGAGTTGAAAATTCTGAAACCCTGATCTACTAATCCTGAGTGACTACATGCAGTCAGAACAGAAATAAATGTTATGGGATCAGGTTTTACACCTGATGCAATAATGTCTTCATATAGACGAACAGCCCCATCTCCACGTCCATTCTGAGCATATCCGTGTATCATCTCATTCCATGTAACAACATTTCTTACAGGCATCATATCGAAATGCCTCCGTGCCTCATCTATGTCACCACATTTACAATACATATCAACAAGAGCAGTGCCCACAAACACATCACTCTCGTAGCCGTCTTTCACTACCTGAGAGTGGATCTGTCTGCCTTGAAATAAAGAAGATAGTTTTGTACAACAGCTCAATACTGTTGCATAAGAGAACTCGGTAGGCGACATTCTACCACGTAGTATTTGCTTAAAGAGCATGAAAGCTTCTTTGTTTAGAGAATTAAGAGTAAGACCTGCAATCATAGAATTCCAACAGACAATATCTAGCTCCAGCAGAGAAGAAAATATGTGCCCTGCCATTTCTGTCTTCCCACACTTTGAGTACATGCCAATCAGTCCACTAGCAACATAACTGTCGGTATGAAGAGCTGCCTTTTGCAGCGCAGCATGGACCTGTTTTCCACCCTCCAGAAAGTCCATCCCAGCACATGAGCCAAGGATGACGGTCACAGTAGTCCGATCAGGTTTTACACTTTGAAACTGCATTTCCCTGAAAAGATCTATTGCTTCTTTGTGATTCTTATTCTGGGAATAGCCAGAGATTATAGCATTCCATGAAATAACACTCGGACACGACATGTTATCAAACATCTGACGTGCAGTTTCAACATCTCCACACTTTACGCATGCTGCAAGCATATTAATATAAGTAACCTCACCAGGTTCAAAACCACAAAACTGCAACCTTTCAAAACACTCTATAGCTTTCCCACCATTTCCTTTCTGGCCATATCCAGCAATCATAATATTCCAGGAAACAACACTGACTTTTCCCAAATTATGAAAAACTATCTCAGCATTGTTCATAATCCCATTCTTAGCATACATATCAAGCAACGAATTACTAAAATAAAGATCATTTTCAAATCCAAGCTTAATTGCAAGACCATGTACTTGTTCCCCAAGTACAACATTACATGATAATCTATCACTATCTTCATAGCAACCAGATTCACCATACTCTCCCCCCTTTGCACAAACAGTCAAAACAGCAGACAAGGAAACAGAATCAATCCGAACACCTTTTCGACACATCATTCTAAACATCTCCAAAGCCTCAAAGACCCCGTCAATACTTCCTAACCCACCCATCATTGAAGTAAAAGTAACTTCATTAGGTTCATCGATATCCGAAAATATTTGAACAGCATCTCTCATAACCCCACATTTAGCATAAACAGACAATAATCCGTTACAGACAAATATATTCTTATCAAGACCGATCTTAATAACAAGACCGTGGCATATCTTCCCAAGCTGCAAATCCGAAACGCTTCCACAAGCACTTAAAACGCTAGCAAAGGTAATATGGGTAGGCAAAAAACCTTCCGTAACCATAAGCTTATAAACATCCAACGCTTTGTAATGGTACCCATTTTTTAACATTAAACTAATCAAGTTGTTCCAGGAGACAGCGTTTCTTTCAGGCATTTGTTCGAACACCTTGCGTGCAAAATTTAAGTTTCCAGCTTTGCAATGGAAGCTCAAAATGGCATTCCATGAATAAATGTCCTTGCGAGGGGTATGGTGGAAGGTGCTGTCAACAGAGGACGAGTCATTGCATTTGGAGTAGAGTTCGATGAGACGATTGCATAGGAAAGTGTTGGCTAAAAGGTTGTTACGGAGAACATTAGCGTGGAGGACTTTGCCTAGAAGAAGAGATTTGTTGTCTATGCAAGTTTGCAGAAGGTTAGCAATGCCATTCATCTTGCATTTGCTCCCCATTTTTCTGCACTGCTCGCGGAATACACAAACCGAGTCGCAACTCAAAATCTCATGATTCAAATAGAAATCAATCTTCAGGTTAAGTATCGGGTTTCAAATTTTGCCTTTCTTAATTTCCTGGCATTTGGTTTCGTCTATCAGGAAGCTTTAAAAGCAAGATAGGGCTTGGGTTTCAAAAAGACTCCGAACTTATCCAAAAAAATTATATAAAAAAATGAGAGAGAAGGAAAGCTTTAAAAGCTTCGACTGCAGGTGTTTGTATTGTATGACATAGATATCCTTTAGAAGAATATTATAAAACTAAAATATGGACAAATAAATGCTTCTTCTCTCAAGCCCTGCCCAGTAACAAAATAAACTCCTACAACTACTATACAATAGCTTAATGACTTGCCCTTTTAAAAACGGATCAATAGGCAAGGCCCCATTGACATGAAACAAAAGGGTTCAACAAAAACGGCAAGCTCTTTAAGTTCAGTCATCCATGGCGGTTTCCCTGCTTCACCAAGGTCATAATTTACCATTGCCGAGCACGATATATGAATGCGGTTAACTTAGTTGATCAACCTGAAAAGTCCAGAAAGATTTTGTTTACTTCTACTTCCACATGATAACAATTATGTTACGAATGCAGAAGCAGTGAAGAGTACCATTCACTTGTGTTTAAGCTCTTGAATCCTCCAGAGTGGTATGATTCACCATCATCTGATGTCTCATAGAACTCGAAATCTTCATAGAACTGTAAATTCCATGAATAAGAGATGATTAAAAAACGGATGTAAATTTATCCATACTTGCTATGTTTTATGTGTCAACATGTACACAAACCTCGTTGCTAAAAAGCTTAATAACTTCGAATAATAAAAGAATAGATGCAAAACTTTGTTCTATATTGAAGTTTGGAGAATCGATATGCTAACTTTCAAGTTCAAGAAGGGAAGCAAATAAGCTCAACCACGGCAGAATATACAAAACCCACCAGGGAGAAAGATTTAGAGAAGCTAATTATCACGCCAAATCACAGCTAATCATATATCAGTTCTAGTTGAAAACATTAAGATCCAGAAACAGTTATGCTGACGATAATCATGTCAAGATGATAGGATCATGAGTTCAAAATCATGTATCTTTAGAATCACCGGTTTATAACACAGGAAACAGAATCCACAAACAACTTCAGGTTTAAGAATCTACACAAGTTTTATGATTAAACATTCAAAATGTATCCACATTGTTATCAAAAGCAGAATAATTGATATCATCAATCATGCCAAAAACGCGTTTAGGTTACACTAGACATAGTTTAAATCAATTTAACACGCATAAACTCTTAACACCATTCACCTTCATAATATTTTTCTCCTCTTCAACCACATCCTTCATGTAGGCTGAGTCAATGAGAAAGCTGTGCATAATTGCTTTATTTAATTTGATTTTTAATGAATTAAGGAAGCATAGAGGATTTTTTGGGTGTTTATTTTCTGGATCGAGAATCATTATTTTCGTTTTGGGTGGTTCCTATAAAAGTTACATCTGTACCGAGTGCATCAAATGCATGGTGTAATTGTATGTGTTGTTATTGTTGTTTTTGCATCGGTTGTAACCCCTAGACCCGGCCTATGTGTTTCGGCTAAGTCTAGAAGATTTCATTAAAGATTCTGAAAGACATTTTTCCAAAAACATTTTTCAGTAATTTAAAATCATGTTACAAATGACCTTTATATATAAGTATATAAAAATTAACGATAAAAACTTAATTCGAAATATAAAACATGAAAGATATCAGGTAAAATATTACATAAAATAAATCCGGAGCATCGAAAATCAAATATCAATAACAACAGAAAACGTCATAAAACGATAAATACTTCAGAAATAAGGTACATGTCACCATAATTAAAAACAGTTCGGAAAACATAATATTACAACAAAATACTCTAAACTAAATGTACCAATCCTCCAAGTTCCTGATACGGAGTGTCTATCCGAGAGTATCTCAAAGGGGTAAAACAATTTGAAAAGTGAGCTAGAGGCTCAGTGTGACCCAACAGTGCCAAAATAAAAAAAAAACATAGAGTTATGATTTTCAAAAGCAGTGCAGATTACAATCATTAAAACATCATAGGAGTTTTTAATTTAAAAACTCCGCATCGTCCTCCAACCGAACGCCATGTGCAGATCCCCAGAAATGCACAACCTAAGGGAGTACCTTGGGGGCCTGCGAGCCTACCCAAGACAATTCCCGGGGCCACAAAGGCTTACCCAAGAAAATCTCAAGGCCGCAGAGCCTACTCAAGGCTCGACTTAGGTCCATAAGGAATTACCAACCGGTGCTGAACCTATCAGAGGAATTACCAACATCGATTGAACCTGCTAGAGTCTTCATACCATAACCCAGAGTACCCCGTAGAAAACATTTTTCAGACGGTAACCAGTAGTAACAATAATTCAGAGTTCAGACTGATTATCAGTTCAGTAATCCAGTGTTCAGAGATCAGAAATCGGGCAATCATGCTTTTCATTTCAGTAAATCCAAAATCAGGTAATTTATACAGTAGTCAAATCAGATTAAACAGTATATTTCAAATCATAGAAAACAATCATGTGCACATGAGATTTCAAACATATATTTAAAACATTTATACTGCACATAAGGAACACACCTCGCTAATAGGGTCATTCACCATTCTGTTCAATTCACTAAATTAAAACACTTAGATAAATATGAATTTTCCAGGTTTATGGGCTAATTCGGAGGCTTTCGAGTATGAATTTGACCTAACGGATTGCGGAATCGAAATCAGGACGTCGAAAAACATAAAATACAACTTTTCAAAAATTTGAATTCTCAGTCAAAGTCAAAGTCAACGGGTTTGACTGACGATTTGGAGGCCTTCGGGTTTGAATTTGGTGAAACAGACTTCGAAAACAGATTCGGCACGTAGAAAAATATCAAAATAGGTATCCTCGAACAAAATCAAATGTCGTTTAATGGCCGGTTAAAGCCGATTAAAGTTATGGTCAAAGGTGCTCAAAAGTCCACAGTCAACTATTACGAAAATAACACCTTTTTTTAAAATAATTACAAAAATATCACCTTTTCGAAATAATTACCAAAATATCACTTTTTGAAATAATTACCAAAATATCACTTTTTGAAATAATTACCAAAATATCATTTTTTTCAAAATAATTACCAAAATATCACTTTTTTGAAATAATTACCAAAATATCATTTTTTTGAAATAATTACCAAATATCATTTTTTTCGAAATAATTACCAAAATATCACTTTTTCGAAATATTTACGAAACTAACACCTTATTAACAGTATTTACGAAACTAACATTTTTTAACAATATTTACAAAAATACCACTATAACCGAAATTAATTACATATTAGTCACTCTTTTAAAACTATTTATCAACAATCTAAACCAACAACAACTATAATATGTTTTCAATCTAAACACTGAAATATTATTCAGATTAAACGATATGCCTTTACCTACGACGAACAGACGAAACAAGACGGTCATTGAAATGGTCGGAATCGACAAAATTAAAACGACGATCGGGGTTTTGGGTATCTATTTACCTTCTATATTCGACCTAACTATGACCGATTTCGGAGCGAGATTGGTCGGAATCGCTTCTCGAAGGTCAGGCGCACCTGATGGAGGTGGCGGTGTTGTTCACCGCCGGCTGGAACAAGGAGGAGGAGGAGGGGCGGAAGCTATTCTTTTAGAGGGGAAAACTGAGTCTAAAACACAAAGAATGGTTCTGCTATAACAGTTAATAATCACCCTAAATTTAAAAAATAACACCACCAACTATTATTTCAAGAAAAAAAATAAAAACAAGACCTAGTGGTTAGGCCATTGTCTACCACTACCTGATTAAAGAATTCAAAACCCCATGACCACCCCTTATTTTAATCTTAGTGCTATTAATATATATATATATATTGTGGCAATTATGGGGTATGACAATTCTCCCCCTCTAAAAGAAATTTCGTCCTCGAAATTCATCAGATTCTGATAAGAAAGTGAGATTAGGTCTCTGATAGATCCTTTATTGGACAAAGCTAATTTGATAATATCAGAATATCTTAATAAACTCGGAGCGGAAACAGGGTCTCGGTGCCTTAATCCAAAGTCTTAGGATCTTCTGTTACTAAACTCAGGTATAGAATTGGGTGTTGATAGAGATGTATGGTATGAAACAGAATTAACAATAAATATACCTACAGAAGTATCGAGCTCAAATCGATCAATGGAGCTTCGGGTAGCATAAACAAGAACAGGCTGTCGAGCCTCAGAAGCATCTGGTCCTCTACTCTGGAATCGGGTTCTACCATCGACCTTAGAAACAAACCCGGAAGTCCTACCCTGACTATGACTCATATCTGGAGTCTGAACAGAGGCCTGAGAACGTATAGGAGTTTGAATAGGTGTCTGATCAACATGAGCTGGATATGGACAATTTCTCAAGAAGTGTGTGCTAGATCCACAACGAAAACAGGTACCGATCTTCTTACGACACTCTCCTCCGTGTTGATTTCCACAGAACTCACAACTCAATTTTGGAGCAGAATATACAGAATCCTCTCGACTAGCTACAGTATGTGGAGGAGATACAGGCCTCGAATCAGACCGACTCATCTGATGAGGAACAGTACGAGATCTTTTATCAGGGCGTGCAAAAGGTGCAGTCTGACCAGAAGGCTTCCTAGATCGTTCTAGAGCTACTCTATCATTATCAGGTGCAGAAGCCTCGACTTCTCCGCATATTTTGCTCTCCCAACTACAACATCGAATATCTCGTCCTGATGAGTAACTACCTGACGACGCAACTCGAATCGAAGTTCCTGAGCAAACTTTCGGCATCTATCTCTCTCGGTAGGTACCAAACTGAATCCATACTTCAGCAATTTCAAGAACTCAATCTCGTACTTAGAATCGGTCATATCTCCCTGAACCAGGTCCTGAAACTGTTGTCGTCTCTGAGCTAAATAACGTTCTCCCAAGAAACGGCTCCTAAAGTGCTCTCTAAAGAAATCCCAAGTCAAACGATCGGTCTGAACACTACTAACCACTGACTCCCACCAGGTGTGAGCATTCCCATCCAACATAGAAATTACTCCTAAATAACGTCGATGCATATCTAAACCTAACTGATCCATGCGTCGCTTAGTATCACTAAGCCAATCCTCAGCCTCAGTCGGATCTCCACCAGTAAGGCCACTAAACGTCCTGACTCCAATTGCAATAAGGGTCTGAGAGATAGGAACCTCGGGTATAACGTCAACAGTTCTGACAGCTCCCTGAATCATCTAAAGAAATTGTCTACCAAAATTCTCATCTAATACAACTCTGGTAGACTCGGGCTCAGTACCAGTAGCTCCTCTTATCGGAGCAGTCATGTCAATACCAGAGGCAGAAGGTAAATTCGTCGGGGTCGTAGGAGTAGGATCATTTATCGGAGGTTGGGGATCTACACGTATCTCATCTACCGGGTCTGCAAATCTAGACACTCTGCCACGACCACGGCTAGTTCGAAGACCACATCTAGTACTCATCTTGGTGGATCTCGAGTTTACTACAGAAGATTAAACCTAGGATTAGATAGGAACTTGGAGTCTCGAACACAATTAAAATCATAAAAATTTTGTGACATGACCTTACTGACTTGTTTTGTAAAACATTTCAAAACCATATTTTCATTTTAGACTCATCACAGTCCGAGGTTTAAAAACCAAAAGCTCTGATACCAATTAAATGTAACCTCCTAGACCCGACCTATGCGTTTCGGCTAAGTCTAGAGGATTTCATTAAAGATTCTGAAAGACATTTTTCCAAAAACATTTTTCAGTAATTTAAAATCATGTTACAAAAGACCTTTATATATAAGTATATAAAAATTAACAATAAAAACTAAATTCGAAATATAAAACATGAAAGATACCAGGTAAAATATTACATAAAATAAATCCGGAGCATCGAAAATCAAATATCAATAACAATAGAAAACGTCATAAAACGATAAATACTTTAGAAATAAGGTATATGTCACCATAATTAAAAACAGTTCGGAAAACAGAATATTACAACAAAATACTCTAAACTAAATATACCAATCCTCCAAGTACCTGATACGGAGTGTCTATCCGAGAGTATCTGAAAGGGGTAAAGCAATTTGAAAAGTGAGCTAGAGGCTCAGTGTGACCCAACAGTGCAGAAATAAAAAAACCATAGAGTTATGATTTTCAAAAGCAGTGCATATCACAATCATTAAAACATCATAGGAGTTTTTAATTTAAAAACTCTGCATCGTCCTCCAACCGAATGCCATGTGCAGATCCCCAGAAATGCACAACCTAAGGGAGTACCTTGGGGGCCTGCGAGCCTACCCAAGACAATTCCCAGGGCCACAAAGGCTTACCCAAGAAAATCTCAAGGCCGCAGAGCCTACTCAAGGCTCGACTTAGGTCCATAAGGAATTACCAATCGGTGCTGAACCTATCAGAGGAATTACCATCATCGATTGAACCTGCTAGAGTCTTCATACCAAAACCCAGAGTACCCCGTAGAAAACATTTTTCAGACGGTAACCAGTAGTAACAATAATTCAGAGTTCAGACTGATTATCAGTTCAGTAATCCAATGTTCAGAGATCAGAAATCAGGCAATCATGCTTTTCATTTCAGTAAATCCAAAATCAGGTAATTTATACAGTAGTCAAATCATATCAAATATTATATTTCAAATCATAGAAAACAATCATGTGCACATGAGATTTCAAACATATATTTAAAATATTTATACTGCACATAAGGAACACACCTCGATAATAGGGTCAGTCCGAAAGATCTATCGAGCACCAGCTTCACTAGGCTCTTCGATTGAACGGGAACCTAAGCCATATCAGAACAGGGTTATATTCGAAATAATATTCTAAACAGAATAACTAACAGGGTTTCAGAAATATACGAGTATTCATGGCTTCTCGTGGACGAGCGGATCGGAAGGAACCGGGTCGAGTATTGAAACAGTCTGGAGATCCCCGAGTACCTTTAACATAACTATAATAAGTCATTCACCATTATGTTCAATTCACTAAATTAAAACACTTAGATAAATATGAATTTTCCAGGTTTATTGGCTAATTCGGAGGCTTTCGAGTATGAATTTGACCTAACGGATTGCAGAATCGGAATCAGGGCGTCGAAAAACATAAAATACGACTTTTCAAAAATTCGAATTCTTGGTCAACGTCAAAGTCAACGGGTTTGACTGACGATTTGGAGACCTTCGGGTTTGAATTTGGTGATACGGACTTCGGAAACGGATTTGGCACGTCAAAAAATGTCAAAATAGGTATCCTCGAACAAAATCAAATGTCGTTTAATGGCTGGTTAAAGCCGGTCAAAGGTGCTCAAAAGTCCACAATCAACTATTACGAAAATAACACATTTTTTTTAAATAATTACAAATATATCACTTTTTTCGAAATAATTACCAAAATATCAATTTTTTCGAAATAATTACCAAAATATCACTTTTTTGAAATAATTACCAAAATATCACTTTCGAAATAATTACCAAAATATCATTTTTTTGAAATAATTACCAAATATCGCTTTTTTGAAATAATTACCAAAATATCATTTTTTTTAAATAATTACCAAATATCATTTTTTCGAAAAAATTACCAAAATATCATTTTTTTCGAAATAATTACCAAAATATCACTTTTTCGAAATATTTACGAAACTATCATCTTCTTAACAATATTTACGAAACTAACATTTTTTTAACAATATTTACAAAAATACCACTATAACCGAAATTAATTACATATTAGTCACTCTTTTGAAACTATTTATCAACAATCTAAACCAACAACAACTATAATATGTTTTCAATCTAAACACTGAAATATTATTCAGATTAAACGATCTGACTTTACCTACGACGAACAGACGAAACAAGACGGTCGTTGAAATGGTCGGAACCGACAAAATTAAAATGACGATCGGGGTTTTGGGTGTCTATTTACCTTCTATATTCGACCTAACTATGACCGATTTCGGAGCGAGATTGGTCGGAATCGTTTCTCGGAGGTCAGGCGCACCTGATAGAGGTGGTGGTGTTGTTCACCGCCGGCCGGAACAAGGAGGAGGAGGAGGGGCGGAAGCTGTTCTTTTAGAGGGAAAAACTGAGTCTAAAACACAAAGAATAGTTCTGCTATAACAGTTAATAATCACCCTAAATTTAAAAAATAACACCACCAACTATTATTTCAAGAAAAAATAAAAACAAGACCTAGTGGTTAGGCCATTGTCTACCACTACCTGATTAAAGAATTCAAAACCCCATGACCACCCCTTATTTTAATTTTAGTGCTATTAATATGTATATTTTTTTATTGTGGCAATTATGGGGTATGACATCGGTATATTGCACTCTTTTTCCTTCAAATAGATTTGTGATTTTTTTATGATGCGTGTACTTTTGCTCCATTTATTGATCATTTACTTTTTAAAAAAATATTTAATCGATTTAATTTGTGGCTGTAGGATTTTTTCTCGGTATCTATGAAATAGTGGATCTAAACCCGACCTGCACACAATATATGAATGACCTGAATCCGAATTGAACCGATAATATGATAATCAAACCTAACCTAGATATGAATCCGAACTCTAGATTAACCTGATAAATAACTAGTATTATCATACATGTTATGAACATGACATGTTATGAACCTCACTTGTTGATAACCGTCGTTTTGTTATCAAAATAATTTCTGACTTCTTAAATAGGTAGGAAAATGTAGTATAGAGAAGCAGGGTCGATCCACAGGGATTGTGGTGTTTCTCATTTAATAAAACTCTTTCTTGATTTTAGAAGAAGATAGAATTCCAGATGAAGTTGAAAAAATATATTAAAATAAAATAAAAAAGGAAAATAATATAATAATAAATATAAAATTAGAATTTTTAAAAGTTGTTTTTAAAATAAATAAATAAATAAATAAATAAATTAAAGAGTTTGAGATAAAGAGAAACTTATTGTGAAAGCAGCCTCAGACTTTAGCTTTGTCTCAAATTCCTCAGATCATCGAAACTGATTTTTACTTCAAGATTCACGTCGGTTACTACAAGAACAATTCTTCACTGCCAACTCAGATTGCATCGTTTCAATAATGACTGATTCCGATCTCAGTTTCCTCTTAGCAAATAATTTTGCTAAGTGTGTTCTCGGGAAGTTGAATATGCTTCAATAAGAAAATCCTTCTTCAAACGTTAACTATAACAATATCCGGACCAATGTTGAAATCGTTCTGATTTGAAAAGTAAGCTCAGAAAACAGAGAGAAAATCCGAAGCGATTTAAGTACCTTACAATTCTCACGTTTGGAATTGAGCCTTCGCTTTAGCCTTCGGCTTGAAAGAAAATTAGCCAAGCATGACCAAAGTTATACTTAGCATAATAGAAAAGTATGCGAAAAATAGAGAGAAAGCTAGAGAGAAAAAGAAGATTTTATTCTTAAATGAGAGAGATATCTATCTAGGCTCACCCTTAGAAAATATTTATAGCCTTCAAATTCTTAAAAACAAGCTAAACCATCTTAAATCCTAATTAAAACAATTAAAACTATTTAAACTAAAATACCTAAAAATAATATAATATTATAAATCCTAATTAAAATACTAAAACCTATTTAAACTAAAATACTTAAAGAAAAGATAAAATATAAAAATAATATCCTAAAACTTAATTACAATACTAAAACTTATTTAAATTAAAATACAAATATAAAATATAATGTTTAAAATATTATCCTAAACTTGAGTTTAATTCAAATTCGAATTCCAGTCAGCTTTGATTCCGAAAATAAAAAACAGCAGAATTGTGTCATTTTGTGCAATTTCCAGAATCTTACATCCTATACAGAAAATGAATTAAAATGAACAAATAAGTCACAAAAATCAATGATTAAAGAGTAATTTAAAAGTAAAATATTAACTAAAATAAACACTTATCACTTGTAATTAGCTAAACCTATAAATAATCCAATTTGTTATTGAACTAATATGATATTTATTTAACTTATAAGTTTCAATTATAAGTAACAATTGATGACATTATGAGATTTTAAATTTATAATAAATTATGAAAATTAATATGATTACTTCATAAAAATTAAAACAAACTATGATAATTAATATGATTATATATATATATATATATATATATATTGAAAACTAAATCTTATTATATCAGGTCCACTACAATATATAGAAATGCATATTACAAATAAATTTCTTAAATCCAAATACAAGCTCAATCTATGTTTTGAAATTTAAAAAGCTTGATTCCAATTATTTTTTTATTTTGTCGCTCATGCCTTCATCTTTGGAAGTAATCTTTGATTTTCTTTTACTTAAGGGATAAGCAAGTAATTAATGTGGTGTAACTTTTGAGGAAAGCATTAATTGTTTTGCCACCTCATCAATCTATATATAATTTATGTATAATGTTTTTTAATTAGTATAATTTTTATTATTTTTATATTTTAAAAAAATTATAATTTGATTAAATTATAATTTGATTGTTCCAAGTATAATGTATATTATATATATACATATACATGCATAAGTACAAGTATATATATATATATATATATGTATATATGTATATAATGTATATATAATTAGGGATGGACATGGAACCCAAACCCGACGGATTTTGATCCGACCGACCCGATCGGGTCGATTTTTTTTAAATTCGAGGTCAGGTCGGATTTTATATTAAAATTTTTAGAGTCGAGTCGGAGTCGGATTGGGGGCTAAAATAATCCTACCAGACCCGACCCGCATAGTTAATGAATAATTATTTTTTTTAATTTTTTTTACTTTCCTATTCCGACAATTTTTGGTTCCCGAGGGCGTGACTTCCAATAATTATTTTAACGATTGATTTAACACCTTTTAATGCTTTTTCACGGCTTTTCCCCTTCTTTTTTTTCTCGGCTATACCATAATGGTGTTTGAATAATAATAATAATAATAATATAATGACAACAAATTATATACTATATAAGGACAAAAGAAATAGACAAATAATAAAACTTATTCTTCAGTTTGACTTCCTGTAAACAAGTAAAGCGAGAAAGCTCAGAAAAACACTAATGGACAGTTTGACTTTTCACGTCGCGGGGGTTCCAACAATTATTTTAATTATTTTATATTTTAAATAAAAAAATTTGTGGGTTTTAATAAATAAAAATTTAATCAGATCGGATCGAGACGAATTTTTTAAACTATCTTGTAACCCAGATTACATGGCGGAGTGGACGAAGCTCATGAGCCAACAAGACTGTTTCATAAGTCGAGTAAATACCGGACCAAACATGTTGCAGCCGCCTTCCTTGTTGGTTCTTCAAGGTATTGGGGAAATTGCAATTGAACATCTGAGACAGCATAAGAATGGTTTGCTTCTGCAGCAAGCTTTTGACTTGAAGATGAGAATGTGTGCTTACTGGAAGATATTTAAGGTGAGATTGGTTGATTCCATGGCATTGCATTTACAGTATAGTGTTCATAATCTTGTGAACAATGACATGGAGGAGATTGTGAAGGACTTGATGGGAGCAGATGGGTATGGAATTGAGAGGATGACAATGGAATCCCCTGTAATGGCTGCAAAGCGTGCGAAGCTCAAAAGGAGCATCGAGCTGTTAAAGGAGTCCAAAGATAGTGTGGACAAGATCATGGACAGGATTGCTGTTTATGACTATTAACTACTTAAGTTGTTTTTTTTTTCAAATCAAATTTATGTCTTAATGCTTTGCTTTATAGCGTGCTTTTAAGTTTGTGTGTGTTTTCTATGTGATAATATTTTACAGAAATAATAAAATGGACTAATTAATCCTTTAAATGTTAAACTCTTTATATTGATTTGGAATACAATGTTAAGCTCTGTTTTCTGAGAGCCAATGAAGTTTGTCTATCACCCAACAAATAAACTTGTATCCTGCTCTTTCTGTTCAGTCCAACTATAGCCAGGATCCTTAACAATCTGTTTGTCGCTCATCAGCTCTCTGATGGCCCTTACATCATCCCATCTTCCTAAAGAAGAATAGATATTGGCTAGAAGCACGTACGGTGTGGGGTTTTCAGGGTCAAGCCGGAAGAGTTCCTGTGCTGCTCGTTGAGCTAAGCTGACAATTCCATGGACTCTACAACAACTAAGTACAACTTCCCATACAACTGGATCATCTTTATGTGGCATCTGCTCCATAAGGAGCTCCACGTCATGAAAATGACCGGCTCGACCAAGACAATCGATGATGCAAGTATAATGATCTAATTCTGGGTCAACCCCATGCTCACTCTGCATTGAGTTGAAAATTCTGAAACCCTGATCTACTAATCCTGAGTGACTACATGCAGTCAGAACAGAAATAAATGTTATGGGATCAGGTTTTACACCTGATGCAATAATGTCTTGAATAAAAATTAACTTTTTTTGGGTAAACTATTAGTTTAATATCTCAACCATTATTTTTATTTTTTTGGTCACCTAATTATTTTTTGTTTCAAAATCATACCTATCATTTAATTTTAGTGTCATTTTGGTTACATGTGTTAAAAATTAACGGTGTTGTTGTCGTGTCACATCATCATTGAAAAAATAGAGCAACTATCATGTTAACAGTTCTGTTAAATTTTTAACGGTAAGTGACCAAAATGAAACCAAAACTAAAAGTTAGGTATGCTTTTAAAAAATAGTTGGATGACCAAAACAATACAAAAGTGATCATTTTAGTATTAAATGTGTAGTTTACCATTGTTTTAAAACATATAAATTTCTTATAACTAAATTTACCCGACGGAGATCAATTCCACCCTACGATTGCAAGGTATGTATGTAACCTTAAACCCACTAGACTAGAATTAAACAAGTCATTCGGCCTTGGAAATTTGTATTCGTAATTCTGATCTTTACTAGGCTTCAGCTTCGGCATTCTGAAACTAGAGATCTGCCAAGTGTAGGTCACACCCATTCCAAAATGTCGAGCGACAGTAGTAGTAGCTTTGAACTGAAAGGTCTCCAAATGAAGCAAGATGACAAGTTCTTCTCCAGGCTGATGTCCAAGGAAACTTCCATGGCTAATTCTTCTTCCAGAGTCTACTACGGCGGAGCCTCCGTTGCTGTTCCGTTCATGTGGGAATCACACCCTGGAACCTCCAAGCATCCTGCTTCTCACACTGCTCTCCCTCCTTTGACCCCTCCTCCTTCCTATCCCTATCATTCCTCCCTCGACTCCAAATCCAACCACAAAAATAGCTCCAAACCCACCCTTTTCGCCTCCATCTTTCCCTGTCTTAACTGCGCTTCTCCGTCGTTGCATGCTTCCAGTTCTTCCCCGTTTGCTAATCCTTCCATGAACCGAAAGTTAATCGAGAGACGATGGAGCTATTAATTAAGGTATTAATATCTATGACTGAGATGTTAGTATTAATTTGTTGCTTGTCACCATTTTCGTTGTAGGGAGAAACGAATTTAGTATCAATAACAAAGTACTAATTATCATTTCAATGAAATACCAATTAATGCATGGCTAGTGGCTACCGGTACAATTTTTTTTATCTATTGATCAAGTTTGCCTTATTAACCCTAAAAAGAGAACAAAAAGAGTAAACCCTTTTATCTTTTTTATTTACTTTTACTTTATTATTTTGGAAATTTATCTTTAAAGTAAAATATTCCTCCAGTACTCTAGTCCATTCTTCCATGTTCTTTGGTAAATTGCATTAAATAATCACGTGGGATGAATCAATTCAACGTACCCTTGCCTTTTAAGTGTTTACTTTTCACACATTTTTTTTAAGAAATCTTATTATAAAGTAATATTTATATACGATGTTAAATTTAATTAAATTTATATATATATATATAGATAAAATTGTTTAAGTTCAGATCATTTAAATAAAACAATATTTTTTTACTATTAAAATCACAATTTAGATTCTATTTTTTCACACACTAGCATCAAAGGAATGGTGAAGAATCAATTAACACCGCCATGTTTGTTTCAATTTTAGACCCATTGGTGAGGTGAGTGGGAATATTTATGGGGGAGTACAAGGGAGTTGGTTTGGTCCCCTTCAACTTCAACCTTACCTAATACGATACCAGCAAATTAATAATAAGGTTGCATTGTGTTACCTACTTGCTGCTTACAAGGTTATAGGTAATTGAACTTTTGGGTAAAAGAAATTAAACTAATCCCCAAATAAATAGAAATAAACTTATAAACACCATCTTTAAGTAGAATCATTATTTGGTAGGTTAAAAATGGAGTATTTTAATTTCTCATCTAATTATATATTCAAATTAAAAAAAGAACTTTTAATATATAAACAGTGAAAAATTGTGATTGAGCGTTTATTATCAAATAATTAAGAGTATTTAGAACATATATTACTTTATAATCAACTTTAATATTATATATAAAGTGTAAAATGTATTTTAAACCATCGATTTATTTTAATAATATTTATTTTATTTAGAATTTAAGGATATAGACTTTAAGATTTATGATTCAAAATTAGAATAGATCAATTGTATATAATAAAATATAAAACAATTTTTAAAGGAATTAAAAAACTCTATTACTACTTGATTTTAAGGTGGGTACATGTTTACTTTAAAATTTGAACGTTCTTCGGTTAATTATTCATTTTATTGATTGAGTTCATTTAAAAAAAATTGTGGTCTTCTCATATAAATTTTTTATATTATTAATATATATATCTTAAAAAATATTTCTAAATCCCTCACTATGTACTATTAATTTATTAAATAATCCATTTACGCAACTAGCATATTGAAGAATAAGTGCAAAATTGGGATTAGGTTATGTGGAGGATTGATTTTCTTCCCGAAGTTACTATGGTCCTTTCGTATTCTCGTCATTACCCGTTATCTATAAATTTGGCTTTGGTCGAGAAAAACAAATACAACCAAGATTAACTACTTATAATTATGGTTAAATTATTTTATTACGAAATATACAATAATGTTAGAGTTAATTATATTATATATTCTTAAATTATTATTTTTATTCTAGATCAGTCTTTAAAATTTTTAATGATAAAATTTTATTTTTATTTTTTATTTTAAATTAATTCTGAATTAATTAATCTTTTAAACATCTCAATTTATCCTTAAATTATGATCCCTGTTTTTAAATATTTCATACCTTAACAAATTACCAACGATATGATTTCCTATCCAAGTAACTAAATCAAGTTCAAGTCATGACGTAAAATCACTATAACAAATCAGTGGCGGAACAACATGGAGATTAGAGGGAGTCATGATCCCCTTAAGACTTGGGAAAATTATTTTAAGACCCTTTGGAATTTTTAAAAGTTTTATTTATCTCACTTAAAATATTTGAAAAAAATATTTTATTTTCTTAAAATTATTAAAATTTCATATTGATATACATACATATTTATATGTTTATAAATAAAATTCAATTGATATTCTCAAAATATAAATTTTATATATACAGTGTCATAAAAAATATATGAATTTAAAATTATTTATTAAAATATTAGTTTTTTTTCTTTTTATGTCTAATAGCTTAGAATTAAAAAGTATTGGTAATATATAATTAGTATACACACAAATTTAATTATTTTCTATAACTTTTATTTTGTTATTGTTATTTTTTATTTCTAAAATCATGGTTTTCTTCTCTCCTCCTATTTTTATAATATTTTTGAATAAAATAAAATAAGAAAATTTACATCGGACGAGACCAAAACTTGATTTTCTTCAAAATTTAAATGAATAAAAATTCAAAAATTAAATGAATGAAAATTCAAAATTTTCAATGATCTAACATAATATTTTAAACACTTTTAGACTCTTACTTTATTCTATAAATAAAGGTAAAATTCTGTTATTTTTCTTAATATTTTAAGTGTTTCATTTACAACTTGATTGCCAAAATTTGTTACTATAATTTAATTTAATTTACATGAGATTTAATAGACTAAGCTATTGTTAGAATTACTTTAGATATTTGGCCCCTCCAATATAAAATGTCCAGTTCAGCCACCTTAACAAATAGATTAAAACGAAATACTACACCATTCATGTGTCAAATAATTTTTAATAGTTTTTTAATTTTTTACAATTTTAATATTTTTAAAAATGGTTTTAAATTTAATTTTTTATATTTTATAATTTGTTAAATTTTAATTTTTATATAATTTTTTTATTTTTAATAGTACTTTATTGTTAGTAATTTTATTATTTTTAATAATTTATTTTTAATATTTTTAAATTTTTATTTAATTATTACATAAAAGATTAATTATGCTCTCGAATTTCCTAAAACAATTAATGTTGTTATCGAATTTTCTAAAAAAAATTCAAAGATTACCTTTCTATCATGCCATAATTTACACATAAACTACCACATCAACGTTGTTAATTGTCACATTATCATTATGGACTACTATATCAACATAATAGACTATCATATTAACAACATTAACAATCACGTCAACAAAATAACAATCAATCTTAGTCAAGGACCTAAATGGATGCAATTCGTGAATTCAAAGGCCAAACTGATATGTTTTCTACAATGAGACTAAATTGATTTTTAGTATGAACTCAAAGACAAAAATATTTCTTTAGCCTTAATAATAATAATAATTTAATTATTGACTGCATATCGTAATAAATTCATTTTTTAAGAATCTGTATTGATTATAAGTTAATATATATCTAGAAATTCTTTTATATTAATAACATATATATACTCTACAGACATAATTATTTGAATCTAAACTTTTTAGAAAAAATAACGTGTTAGTATAGGTTTATAAATCAATTTATTCAAATAACACAATGTTTAATTTAAACAAATCGAGAGTCAACCTACAAATTTTCGAACAAACAAAATCCTATGACCAAACTCACAAATAAATGAATGACAGCAAGGAAAAGTCTGCCCATTCAAAGTTGGGTTCATTCGCGGTCTATTGATTTTACCATTTGTGGACTCAAATATTATTTAAGGTGGACACGTGTTTATCATAAAATTTAATTTTTTATATTAGCTATTCATTCAATTTGAAATTTCATTTATATTTGTCTATATAGAAATTTATGTTATTAATATATATGTTTATCTTTAAAAATATTTATGGATCTATCACTTGATTCGATTAATTTGATCAGGCCGAATTTCCTCTACATTTAAATTGTTCAGCTAAGATGCATGCATTTTGAGCTATATATGCATAATACGAGTGTTTGTTTGGTATATAAAGTTGAAAAATATTACTGCGTTCTATGAGGTCCTTTGATTGCATGAGAGAACAGTGAAAGTGGGCAAATTCTGGGATTTGAGATACAGCTAGGTTGGGTGTGGGAGATTAGTTTAGTAAGCCTGAAAATACGGGTCAAATAAGTGCCTTTTTCCCTTCAAATCTAAGCAAATTTATCCTCTCCATTTCACCACCCACTTTGATATAACATTTCTTTTAAATCATATCCAACTCTCATTTTTCTTTTTAAATTAACAACATTTACTTAAATTTCAATGAGTTGTCAAACTTACTAAGCGGTCTTAGTAATAGAAGAGAATGTCATTTTTTTTCTTAAAAATTTTGGATTCGAGTAAATACGTCAATAAGATGTGTATATTGCCAACGACCAAGAAAGATTCTAAACATATATATATTAATTGAATAAATAATTCTGATAAATCAAAGTCATATAATAGAGAAATAGAATTTATAGTTAGACCTATTTTGTATATACAGTAGTTTAGAATTCAAATTAGTATTAATTAAAGATCTTGGTAAAGGAGGGTGGTGTTAGTGTGACTAGGGATGGCAATGGGTCGGGTCGGGTCGGGTTTTTGGGCCACCCGACCCGACCCGAGAAGAAAGGGTTCTCCACCCGTGACCCGACCCGACAAAATTAATGTTTCACCCGACCCGACCCGACCCGACTTAGAAACCCGACCCGACCCGACCCGAAATAAAAAAAAAATTTAATTCAATGAAAACAGTGACTTAATTGAAAAAAATTATATATGGAGGGATATTATTGTAATTATCCCTAAATATATAAGATAAAATTATATATATTTTTCGGGTCGGGTCGGATTTTTTTACCCTAAACCCGACCCGACCCGACCCGAACAGTGCATTTTAAAAAAACCCGACCCGACCCGACCCGAACCCGAATTTTTTTTAAAAAAATCCGACCCGATCAGGTCGGGTCGGGTCAGAATCCGTCGAATTCGGGTTGAGTTGCCATCCCTAAGTGTGACCAAGTCTAAATGTAAGGTCAGTTGGGCATCTTGGAACAACAAATTGCGGGTAGTATAAGGCAATTCTGATCATAATTTGTATTCCAATTTGGGAATTGATATACAAATCATCATTTTAAGTAGAGATGGACTCTTGATTTTGACAAGAAACTAACATAGCGTGCCCTTAACCCAAGAAACCACATATTCCTATCATTTATCATCAATATATATATATATATATATATATATATATAATATTTTTTTATTTTGGATCGAGTACTACAGAGACGAGAGAACGATCTTCTTAACCTAATTTGCTCTATTCGTAAAAGTCATGATTCAAACCCTTAATTTTGCTTAAAGAACCTAGTACCTCATCCTACTAGACCAACCAATTGTTGGTAGTTTGGATAATTTTTTATTAAGTGGAAAGATATAATATTTTCAAGAAAATTATTAGATTTGGATCGAAGATAACATAAACAATCATTCTTATCATTCAACCAATTAATGTATCTCATTTTAATATAATTAAAACATATTATATTTACATTACTTGATTTAATTAAATTAAATTTTGAGTTAAATCTTATATTATTTTTATATATATCACATGGTTAAGCTAGTTGAATAGTTTGATTTTCCAAAAGTCAACACATTTAAGGATTCGCACGTGAGCAAGCAAAGATAGAACTGGCATTATATATATATATATATATATATATTATCACCTCTTCAATTTCTCCCACTCTACTTTGCTTCCATTGAAGCTCCCTCTCAAAGCACTCCTCTTACTATTATTATTTAGTGTGTCGGCAAATTATAATTCCAAGAATCGACTTTGTGTATAAATATAATTACATAAATCCATTTTGCCTATAATATTATATATTAATCCCATTTTAAACAGTGGACCATATACACATACCTTTCTCCTGTATATCTTGTCTTTTAAGCACTCTTTTCCCCCTTCTCTTATTTCCTTCTTCTTGTTCCTTCTCTTCTCCTCTCTAGCAGCCTGAGAAAATTGTTCTCCAGGCCCGAGAACATGCATGCCTGAATGTCCACCGAAAGGTAAGACCCATCAACTTAATTCACTTTTCTGAGATACCTAATTATTGATTGCATAGATATAGTAACTAGTCATTTTTTTGGGTGAAATATATTTAGGGAGAGGTTAGAGGAGATAGGGAAGAAGATAAAGAGAGAAGCAGATGTTTCATTTGGTCATCAGATGGGAAGAAGACACATACTGGGACCTCCAGGAACCCTAAATAATATTACACCATGTGCTGCCTGCAAACTCTTGAGGCGTAGATGTGCTGAAGAATGTCCATTTTCTCCATATTTCTCCCCACATGAACCCCACAAGTTTGCTTCTGTTCACAAAGTCTTTGGTGCTAGCAATGTCTCCAAGATGCTAATGGTATTCTATTTTCTTCTTCATCTAAATCTGCATTTGTTTCAAATAATGATTTGCCTTTTCATGGGGGTGAAATTCAGGAAGTACCGGAGAGCCAAAGAGCCGACGCCGCGAGCAGCCTTGTTTACGAGGCGAACGTGAGGCTAAGAGACCCTGTTTACGGCTGCATGGGTGCAATCGCAGCTCTGCAGCAGCAAGTCCATTCTTTACAAGCCGAAATCAATGCAGTGAGGACCGAGATAATACAATACAAGTGTCGGGAATCTTCCCATTTAGCCTTGCTTTCTTCTGGGGCTGTTACAATTGCTGCACCACCAACACCACCACCACCACCACCACCGTCGGCTCCATCACTTCCTCCTCCTCCTTCTTCCATGTTACCTACTACAGCTGCAGACTATAGTATAATATCAAATGAAAATGTTACCTATACTTTGGATAACAAGTATTACCTAGACAACTGAAATTAAAAAAATATACCCATATTTATTTTTCTTTGTCATGAAGCAAATGGAATAAAAGGATGAATGTTGATTCTTATTTCATTGCTTTGTGTCATATTCAGTAACACAAAATATTACTGTCTATATATACCTTTTACCTATAATTGTGGGTTGATGTATCTGTTTCTTCTACATTTGTCTCTTTGTAATATATATTGAATTTCTTGTTTCCCACCTCTTTCTAATATGCGCACTGCATTTTTCATAGTTTCTTCATATGTATATTTACTTCTGTGGTTGGTTAAATTTGTATCTCGAATCCTGCATATGTTTGTGGTGTAAAACTGGATCCTAGGTGAATTTTTTTGTTGGGTGTGATGGGAAAAGATCAAAGTGTGAACTCGTTTCATGTGAAGAACGGACTATGTGAACATGCTAATCTGTGGCGCTTGTCACGCCCTTGGAGCCTTAAACTCGAGAACATACGACCTTAGATGCTTCAGAACCACTTTTGGGCATTTTGCACCTAAGTCAGCCTGAAAACACTAAGCTAGAAGGCTTTTAGCACCACGCGGAAGCACAAAAAAAAACTTGGGAAAGAGATAGCTAACACAAACAAGAGAGAGCGTTGGGTGAATGCTCTTTGTATTCGACCAAATGAAATGAAAAGTGAAGTGAGAACAAATGAGGTGGGGAAGACCTCTATTTATAGTTGAGTCCCCTTACAATGGACGGCTAAGATCAATCTAGATCAATGGCTAAGATGAGCCCTATTAAATACAAAATCCCCTAATTTAAGGGAAGACAACCAAGCAACAATCCAATTAGTCCCATTCTTTCCTTAGATGGTTGTTCACATTGGATATGGTCAAAATCTTCTATAATCTCCTCTGATTTGTTATCTCCTTCCATATTTACCGAGCTTCTGGGATCATCTTCTGATATGCTGCCACTTTCCATATTTGCTTGGCCAGTGTGGAAAAACTCCTTAGCTTTCTTCATGGATTGGGACAAGTCTGATGGATCAGTCACGTCTAACACCTTCTTGAGAACCTTTGTTGCGGACTCAAGCACACATGTCTCAGGCCCAAACTCTATGGGCGTGACATTCTCCCCCACCGAACCTAGAGATGCCCTTGTCGCACCACTAGAATTTACTCGGACTTGCTCAACTTGGTTTCTTCCAGGTGCCTCGGCTTGTTGTTGTTCCCCCATATGAATTGCTTGCCTTGGCTTTTGCTACCATGTAGCCTTGTACTCTTTTGTCCTGTTGCGCACACCTCGATTGTAGGAACCCCTTCCTACTTGTCTAAAATTGCCTTTGAACAGATCGCCTCGATCCTTAGGCACAAGCTTGGATGACTACCCATGTCCCTTCCAATTTTTAACTGCTCCCCTTTTTATGGTTAGGTCCTTCTTGACCTAGACTCACTGAAAATGGAAAATTAGACTTAACAACACATGCAAGAGTTTTGTTCGAGATGTACCTTGTTCCTTTCGGTTGCATTCACCTAAAAGTGCATCATCCTTCCTTTCCCCTCAGAATCTAATGCTCCATGCATCTACACTTCTCCCTTGAAGTTCGGTGCTCCTTGTTACATCGGCTCTTCTACCTTGAAGTCCGATGCTTCTACCAACTACATTTATTTTAAACAAAACTAGACTGGCATACAAACACAACCGTATAAAAATCACCTCCTAATCGTTTTTATAGAATTTTTGGTGAATTTTCAAACTTACTGTCAGATTCAAAAATCTAAACAATTTTCATTACTTTGCACCCTTAATTTCTCCATCAATTCTTTTAATTTACACATTGATCCTTACAACTTTATAAGGATTACATAATCATCCATTCATCATGTCTAACTTCAATTTCATGCTAATTTCCATTTCAAACCCATATATTCATCTTTTTACAATTTAATCCCAAACCTTTATAAACTTTCAAATTGATTCAAACAACTTGTAAGACCACTATTTAATATTCCAATACGACATTTAAACATAGTACATCAACTATTGCATTATAATCACTTAAATCCCCAATTTTCAAAACTTTACGATTTGGTCCCCAAACTTTAACAAGCTTCCAAATTGGTCTAAATCACAATCCAAAGCATGTAGAATAATTCATACATCATTTCTGACCCTTAGGGTAGGCCTGTAAACGAACCGAACGCACACGAACGGAGGTATGTTCATGTTCGTTCATTTAATAAATAAACGAACACGAACATAAACGAACAAATTTTTTTTTGTTCATGTTCGTTCATTAAGGAATATAGCTTGTTCATGTTCGTTCATTTAATAAATAAACGAACATAAACGTTGGAGACCCTAACTTCCATTGTTCTTTCATGAAAAATAGTCGACAATGCAAATAAACCAAATCTACAGTGATAAATAGCGTAAGAGCTGATTCGTAGTGATGAAATGTTTGAAGATATCATATATTTCGATTGATCTTTTAAAGATATTAAATGATTCACACGACTTTAATTTAACGTTATAACATTTATCTCAGTGGTCCATGATTACATATGAACAATCATTTTCCACTACGTTATTCTAATAAATTCTCCGGCTAAAAGTTTTATGACATCAATGTCAGACTTTAGTGAGATTTGTTAATAATGGTCCTTTCTGTTGGCATAGTCGAAAATTTAACAGCATGAAGATTTCGAACGGTACAAATTGGACTACAAGGCAATAACATAGATCCGAAATCCCTCTGATGCTTCATATCGTAACTGATATTATTGCTAAACTACCATTCAAAATTTTAATCTACCTAAAGTCTACTCCACAACTAAAGGTCACACAAGAACTATGAAAATAAAAGTTCATTGTTAAAGTGTATTTTCTACTTATTAATGGGTTTTTCCTAGAAAACCCATTACTTCCGCTATTACACTCTTTTTCAAAAATTGCATGGAAACCTTTGTTTTGTTTTCAAGCAAATTCTATATATTTTTCTCTTTATTAATGCTCATATACTTCCAATTGTTACCTTTATCTTCCCATCTATTTCTAGAAAGAAGTATGATGTTTTCTTGAGTTTTAGATGTGAAGATACCCGCAATAACTTTATATATCAACTATTAAGCCAAATAAAACAGAGAAATAGATGAAAACAGACCTGTAAAACATCATATTGCATTATAATATAACTTGTTTTGAAGCTTTCACCGATCGTCTCCACTCTTCAGTGAACACTAGGGTTTGGGAAAAAAAGGGAAAATGAATATAAGTGTGAGGTGCCTCACGGATTAACATATTGGATTTAATCTCCAAATAAAATTGGGTTAATTATGGAGTTGGTCATCAAAATATCAGATTAATTAATATTTTTAAGATACTTACAAATTGGTCACCAAAATTGATTTAAGAAGATTGGGTTAAACATAAATGAACGAACATAAACGAACATAACCGAACGAACATAAACGAACATAATCGAACGTTCACGAACGTAAATGAATGAACGAGACCTATGTTTGTGTTCGTTCATTTAATTAAACGAACACAAGATCTTGTTCATGTTCATTCATTTAATAAATAAACACACATAAACGAACTTCCCGCCGCATGGTTCATGAACGGTTCGCTGAACGTTCAGTTCATTTACATGCCTACCTTAGGAATTTTTCAATATTTTCCCCTATTTTTATCTTCATGGCCGAAACTACTCAAAGTATATGTAGAAAAATTTTCACTTTGATTCAAGCATGAATTCAACATCTAAACATCAATTCCATACAATTTCAACCTTTTCCATATCAATTTCAATTCAAACATCTAGTTTCCTTCAAACCCTAAATTGGTCAAATATTTCATATACAATTTCTAATGATTTTCAATCATTTTTCATGCTTGGAAATGATTCTACAACATCCATAATATCATAATTCTTCATCAATTCATAAAACCCTAACATGAACATAAACCCTAGGATTTGAGAACTTCATTTTCAAGCAAGATTAGCATGAAAAATTAGTACCAAAATATAGAGCTCATCGAATCGGACAAATTTTCTTTTATGCTCGAATAGAAATTCCTAAGAAATTAGCTTGAAAAATCAAAAAGAAAATTTTCTCTTACCTTGGTTATGGTGAGCACGACTTGGAGAAGAAAATAATGAAGCAATCTTGATTTTTTTCATCTTTCTTAATTATAAAATGAATAAAAATCTCATTTAATGTCAAATTATCAATTAACCCTTAAAATTCCACCATCTTTACCATTTTACCCTTGAATTTCATGATAATTACTAAATTACCATTCTTTCATCATCCCTTACATCATCAAAGTCAAACAGGAACAAATAATTTGTCATTTTCCAATTTTTCCCTTGTATTTTTTCAAAATTTACAATCTAGCCACTAAAATCCAACGATCCATATTTAACATGGAGACATCATCTTAAATCCAATAATTCTTCAATTTAACACATGAAAAATAATATTTTTAACCTTTCCTTATCATCCTTCAAAATATCTCAAAAATTTGATTCAATCCGATTATCCAAAATTTTCTCGAACTTTATCGCTTTATACAAAATTCGTATGAAAAAATTTGATTCCCACAAAAATTTCATTCTTGGGGGTAAAATATTCATTTACGGGACCAGATTACGTAACGTTTTCAAATTACACTTTGATCCCTAAACTTTTCCCAACTTTATATTTTGGCCACTAAACTTTCAAAAATTACATTTTGGTCACTAGGTGAAATTATGGGGTATTACATTCCAAGTCCATCTAAATGAACCGAACGAACATGAACGATGATATGTTCATGTTCGTTCGTTTAACTTTAACCAAATAAACTAATGAATATAAACAACTAAACGAACATAATTTTGTGTTTGTGTTCGTTCGTTAAGGAATGTAGCTTGCATTCATTCATGTTCGTTTATTAAAATGAACAACGAACATAAACGAATGTAAACTAACATAAAATGTAACTTTCTTAAACAAAAATTCTTAAAAGAATATAAATAAACGAAGATAAATATAAATTTAATTAAACAAACAAATTATCGAATGTAAACGAATATAAACAAACATATTACATTTCACGAACGTAAATGAACGAATGAGTCCCTTGTTCGTGTTCATTCGTTTAATTATAAATAAACAAAAAATCTTGTTCATGTTCATTTATTTAATAAATAAATTGTTGAGTATTGTAAATATTAGTTAGGTGTGATATGGTTGTTACATTCTGTTAACAGTAGTTAGGAGTTAGTTACGTTACTAGTTTACTTATATAAACCATAATTGTAATCATTAACTCTAATGAAATTAAAAGTATTTTTCTCACACTCTCTTAAACTCTACATAAACAAATATAAACGAACTTTTTGTCGAATCGTTCACAAACAGTTTGATGAACGTTGGGATCATTTACAACCTTATCTATCATAAATTGATATTGCATAATAGCAATCGCGGCTTATATGAATCGGATCATCTCCTTCTAGACAACATCTAGGGCATTTATTGTTGGTAGTGATCCGCTTGACAGCTAGATTCTGTATGTGGGGAATAAAATTTCTAACAAATTTCCAAGCAAAATTTATACCTTAGCTGGGATTTGATCTTCTTCGTAGGGTGAATTAATAATATGTTTATAACCACTATAGATAGTATAAAGACCCGAACCTTCACTCTTCCGGTAAATAAAATTCTCATGGGGAAAAATTGGTTGGTGGATATTTTAATAGATTTAGCTTCTTCATTAAAAATAGACCTGATTAGAGCAGTGTTCGATCATCTTGGCTCTTCAATTATTGAGTCCTAGACACGTTGTAACTGTGAATCCGGATGAGGAGTAACCTTGCTTCTTGTTTCGTAAGAAGGGCGATGTTGGATTTCCCAAAGTCCCTAAAATCCATACTTCTTTCTTTAATGAGCACAATTCGGACCATGTGCACCAATGTATGCATGCCTCTTTTAGAGGCTGATATTTGCCACCAGAAACGAACTGCAATGGAGTTAAGTTCTTTGCAAAAACTTATTGAGAGAAGGAATCATGGCATGGTATAGAGCGTTATAGATTGAGGGATCGATTTGATGAGCACCTCCTTTCCACCAAGAGAGAAAAGGAAAACGAGTACTCCATCCCTGAATCCGTAGCTGATATTTCTCCTTAATTTTGAGGAATACCCTTAGGTGGCGTTTGGTTCGCTGGAATGTTTATGATGGAATTGGAATCTGTGAAGGAATTGGAATCTGTCAGGAATTGGAATCAAATTTCATATTCTGTTTGGTTGGCAGGAAATGGAATTGGAATCCAATTTCATATTCTGTTTGGCTCGTAGACATGTCAGATGAATTTGATTTCAGTAATATAAAATGACAGAATTGCCCTTCTTGTTTTTTTGCTTTATTTTAGTTTATTTTACAACTTAACATGTAGTAATATATTATAAAAAATTTAAAAATATTAAATTTTCATTTTATTGATTGACTATTCATTTCAATAAATTATAAAAATCATGCTAATTAACATCATAAGTTAAAATCATCGCAATCAAAATATGTTAATAAGTTACCAAAAGATAGAGCAATATTTCGATACATTCCAATCGGAGTATGCTAATTAGTTACCAAAAAATATACCAAAAACTATTTTTATTCAATATATGAATTAGAAATTCGACCCGACACGACACAAAATAATAAAAAAATTATTTTTATTCAATAAAAATATTGACTTAATTGAAAAAAATTATATATAGAGGGGTATTATTGTAATTATTCCTAAATATATAAGGTAAAAGTATATATATTTTTTGGGTCAATACGGTTTTTTTACCCTAAGCCTGAACCCGACCTGACCCGAATATCACACTTAAAAAAACCCGACCCGAATATCACACTTAAAAAAACCCGACCCGAATATCACATTTAAAAAAACCAGACCCGACTCGACCCGAATATCAAACTTAAAAAACCCGACCCGACCTGAACAAAATAAAGTTTCACCCGACCCGACCTGAATATATGAATTAGAAATCCGACCCGACCCGAAATAATAAAAAAATTATTTTTATTCAATAAAAACAATGACTTAATTGAAAAATATATATATAGAGGGGTATTATTGTAATTATTCCTAAATATATAAGATAAAATTATATATATTTTCGGGTCAGATATTTTTCACCTTAAACCCGAACTCGACCCGACCCAAATATCACACTTAAAAAAACCGACCCGACCCGACCAAAATAAAGTTTCACCCGACCTGACCCAAATATATGAATTAGAAACCCGACCCGACTTGAAATAATAAAAAAAAATATTTTTATTCAATATATGAATAAGTTACCAAAAGATTGATGAGGGTAGTATGGTCAAATTTCAATTCCCTCCAACAAGGGAATTGAATTACATCCATTCTTGGATGTAATTCACTTTCCCTCATTTGATGGAAAGTTGAAGCCATAAGGGATTCCAATTCCCTTGGAAAACTTGAACCAAACATGGAAAAGTGGTGGAATTGGATTCCAATTCCCCCCAATTCCAAGAGATTCCATCCAACCAAACGCCACCTTATTTCCTTATGTGTGGATTTATTTTCTTTCAAAAAAAAAGGTGACACGTGGTACCTCCTTATTCGATGATTAAATTTATTCTAATTTATTAAAATTAGGACTAAATTGAAAGAATCTATAAGTAACATGAACCAATTGTATAATTATGCCAAAATATTTTAACTGTCACGTCACCTATCCCGTTAAATATTAACGGTCGGTGGCTTGATTGAAGCATTTAAATAGCTGGGTGGTTTAATTGATCAAATCGAAACGTCGATGGTCAAAATGAAAGTGAGCAATAGTTTAGTTGTCACCCGTGTAATCAGGTACGTCCTAAAAGATGTGTATGTCATATGTTACTTTTTAAAATGAGACCCCTAAAATAATTTATAATAAGATAAAATTATAAAATATCAAAATTTATCGTATTACGATTGTTTCTTACAAAATAAAAAAATCTAAACATATGAAACAACTTTATGATCGTGACATTTTATTTAAAAAATGTTATCTTTTGGACTCTCTTAAAAATAAAATTGCGACGTTTTTTTTAAAAGTACGATACTCTCAAATTTTAAAACCTTATAATGTATCACATACCCTATTTATTGATGTACAGACGTGCGTGTAATTTACCCTACAATTAACTTGAATTTTTGAAAAATTCCAACTTAAAGAAATACTTTATCCGATCGATTAAGTGCACAATCAAGAGTCCATGCTTGGGCTTGAAACTAATTTGTTCGGCCATTGGATTTAAAATTGCTTAGTAGTTCTTTTTTTATCCAAATCATATTTATTTATATAAAAACATACCAAAACCTTCCATCCCTTTTACATAACGTCTCCCAAAAAGAACAAAATCTCCCAAGAACCAGAAGACATATAGAGTGAAGGCCAAATCTCTGTGAATTTTTTTTTCTCAGACTCATTTTGAACTCAAGTTTGATTTCTCAACCTTTTCATTACAAGTTTTCGCAAGTAGTAGAGGTGTCACTATTTTGTAAAGAAAATAAACAAATCTTTCATATATAAATTTTGCAGTTTGACTTTTAACAAAATGGATGAACTTCTTGGTGACTCGACTTTCAAGAAAAGAAGATTTAAGTATCTTTACTGTGGTGAGAGCATTGTTCCAGAAAGTTTGCAGGCTTTCAAGCCTTGTTGAATCAAAGAAGTACTTTCACATATCGTTGATCCATATGAAAGACTTACAGAACATGATTATATTTCAATCTGTGGATGGGACAACATATTCGGAGTTCAGAATATTAAATACTATATGGATGGGTAGGTCTTATGACCTTTAGTTAATCCGGCTATTTTTCAGAATTTAGTCCCAGTGAAAAGTGTTCTTCTCTACGGACCATCTGGCTGCAGCAAATCATTAATTGCGAAGGCAATTTCAACCGAGAAAGATGTAATCTTCATTCACATCTATCCATCTTCGCTGACTGGGAGAGATTTTGTAGGGATTTTGTGAGAGTACTCTTCCTACTAGGAAAGGAGATGAAGCCTTCTGTAATTTTTTAGATCATTTTGAGCAAGCTTTTTCTAGATAGGAGGTAAGACAACAAATACTCGCGGAGATGGACAACGTCCTTGGCGAGAGGGTGGTACTTATAACAGCAACTAGCAAGTCAAAAGACCTGGATACGGTCGTCATTGCTAAATTCACCAAAAAAAAATATTTGTTCCACCACCTGATTCTGGAGCTAGAATTGTAATTATTTAAAAAGCAATGAATACTTTGGGAAATGCTTGCCTTACTGAGGTACAACTACATGTTGGGAATCACGTTCTTTCCCGTTTCGTGAAGTTAAGATAGACACTTAAATATTAAGGATAGTAAAGAGACCACAAGAGTATAATTCTCCAATTTGGAGATTCTTCCACTATACAAAATAATAGTAGGATTATAAGAATGTATTCACAAAATTTGACTTATACTTTGTGGCTCACTCAAACTTGAGGATAAAGACTTCCCAAGCTATCTCTATTCTCTCTCAAAGAGGCTCTCTAACTCTCTAGTTTTTCACTCTAAGAAGTGAACTCTCTTAGTATTTTTGGATTTCTTGGGATGGTTAGGAATGAAGTCTCTCACCCCTATTTATACTACTCCACCTCCACAATGAATGGTGGAGATTACTTACATCCAATGGTGGAGATTAATTATCTAGAATGCTCCACACACTCTAAGAAGCTCTACACTCTTCCACTCCCTTCCATATTCTTCAATACTTTTCCATAAGGTTCCACACATCTCCAGAATATTCCATATGATTACACACTCTTCCACAAGCTTCTAGAGAGTTCTACACTTCTCTAGAGTTCTCCGGAATGTTCTAGAAAATTATACACTTCTCCAGAAAGCTCTAGAATTTTCTAGAATCTCTCTAATTAAGGAGGGATCCTGCATTACAACACTTGGGTTTTAATACAAACTGATTTACCGAAGTTGATTTAGAAAAGCTCATATCTGAGTGTCAACTAGGTTCTTTAAGAAGTGTTGCGGGGAATAAAAGAATATCAGAAGTTCAACCTCATGAGGTGCCACAATTTAGTTTCCTAGAGTTGATTAGTGTACTCCAGAATATGAAACTAAGTATAACAGCAACAGAAATTCAAGAGTATTTGATGCAGCAAACCACATTGGCCTCATTGGGTTTATTAGGGTTTAGGGTTGAAGGATCCAATGTTCATATGAATTTGTGTTGTATAGGTTTTACTACTAACTTTTCTTTTGAACCAAGAAATATATAAAATTTCTAATTTTCTTTCTTTTGACTAAAAAACTTATAATTTTCTTAAAAAAATTATTATACAGTGTGCATTGCAATTTGAAGGAATAAACCTAAATGTGTAGTCGTGGATAAAATTTTTAAATATTTAAAAATATCTACTTCAAATTTGTAATGAATAATAATTATAATTTTGAATCCAAATAACATCATAATTCCAAATTACAATCTAAAAGGAATAGAGTTTCTAAATAAGTAGTTTCTTTAAAAAGATTTGGGATATATGGTATTAGAATTATGCTTATTTATTAAATATTGAAAAACTTAAGTTTTTTAACAGTAAGGTTGCATGATCCAATGGATAAGGCGCTGATTTATGGAACCAATGTTTCTGGGTTCGATTCCCAGTGGAGTCGCAGGTTGGATTTACCAATCAAAATGGACAAAACTGTTTTTCTTTTCTATTTGGGCAAATTCCACATAAAAGAAATACAAAGCAAGTTCTCAATTAATGCATGAATTAATAACAGGGTATATTATTTGGTCACAAATTTATATTTATAATTATATTTCAATTATTCACTTTTTATATTCTAAAATCATATATATCTAATGTTATGTTTTATTTCTGTTTTAGTATTCCTTTATTAAATTTGATTTATTGACTTAACATTAATAATGATGTGATATGATATAATGATAATTTTAATATTCAAAATTTACCCATTCTATTAGGCCTGTAAATGAACAGAACGTTCAGCGAATCGTTCATGAACCGTGCGGCGGGAAGTTCGTTTATGTGCGTTTATTTATTAAATGAACGAACATGAACAAGATTTTGTGTTCGTTTAATTAAATGAACGAACATGAACATAGGTCTCGTTCGTTCATTTACGTTCGTGAACGTTCGTTTATGTTCGTTCGATTATGTTCGTTTATGTTCGTTTGGTTATGTTCGTTTATGTTCATTCATTTATGTTTAACCCAATCTTCTTAAATCAATTTTGGTGACCAATTTGTAAGTATCTTACAAATATTAATTAATCTGATATTCTAATGACCAACTCCATAATTAACCCAATTTTATTTGGAGATTAAATCCAATATATTAACCCGTGAGACACCTCGCACCTATATTCATTTTCCCCATTTTTTCCCAAACACTAGTGTTCACTGGAGAGTGGAGACGATCGTTGAAAGCTTCAAAACAAGTTATATTATAGTGCAATATGAAGTTTTACATGCCTACTTCCATCTCTTTCTCTGTTTTATTTGGCTTAATAGTTAATATGTAAAGTTATTGCAGGTATCTTCACATCTAAAACTCAAGAAAACATCATACTTCTTTCTAAAAATAGATGGGAAGATAAAGGTAACAATCAGAAGTATACGAGCATCAGTAAAGAGAAAAATATATAGAATTTGTCAGAAAACAAAAAAAAAATTTCTATGCAATTTCTGAAAAAGAATGTAATAGCGGAAGTCATTGGTTTTCCAGGAAGAGCCCATTAATAAGTAGAAAATACACTTTGACAATGAACTTTTGTTTTATAGTTCTTGTGTGACTTTTAGTTGTAGAGTAGACTTTAGGTACGTTAAAATTTTGAATGGTGGTTTAGCAATAATATCAGTTACGATATGTAGCATCGAAAGGATTTCAGATCTATGTTATTGTCTTGTAGTCCAATTTATACCGTTCGAAATCTTCATGCTGTTAAATTTTCTACTCTGCCAACGGAAATGACCATTATTAACAAACCTCACTAAAGTCTGACATTGATGTCACAAAACTTTTAGCCGGCGAATTTATTAGAATAACGTAGTAGAAAATGATTGTTCATATATAATCATGGACCACTAAGATAAATGTTATAGTGTTAAATTAAAGTTGTGTGAATCATTTAATATCTTTAAAAGATCGATCGAAATATTTGATATCTTCAAACATTTCATCACTGCTAATAAGCTCTTATGCTATTTATCACTGTAGATTTGGTTGATTTGCATTGTCGACTATTTTTCATGAAAGAACAATGGAATATATGGTCTCCAACGTTTATGTTCGTTTATGTTCGTGTTCGTTTATGTTCGTTTATTTATTAAATGAACGAACATGAACAAGTTATATTCCTTAATAAACGAACATGAACAACAAAAAAATTGTTCGTTTATGTTCATGTTCGTTTATGATCGTTTATTTTTTAAATGAACGAACATGAACATACCTCCGTTCGTGTGCGTTCGGTTCGTTTACATGCCTACATTCTATCCCATTTTAAAACAATTTAATAAATCTTTAATATTTAGAAATTCTATTAATATTATATTTAATAACTTCTTAAACATATCTTCTTCTCCCCCTATGTTATCCCTCAAAATCCTATTGGAAACCCATCCTTTTCGTTCACTTCTTCGGCTTTCTCAGCCGATTTCCTAAACAACAAGAAATCTTTGATTTTAGGATCTGGAATAAACTTTTTAAAAAATTTGTTCTCCTCAGCTCCAACAACTGAATTTTCCAACATCAATCTTGATGTTGCTCCCTTCAATCCCTACTTAGTATAACCAACGAGTAGGTATTTGATCTTGTATTTGAAATATTTGAAGATACTCTGATGGCTTTGGCATTCACTCTTAGTGTCAGATCAGTCGAGAGTTATATGTTTTCTTGGGCTCATATTTCGGAAGACAAGTGAAGCTTTTATGGAATTTCGATCGTCGTTTAGCCGAAAATGGTGATGCTTGAAAGGGAGTTATATTTTGATATTCTCATTTTTTTAGAGGATGTTGTGGTTAGATCGGAGGTCTCCAATGATAGTTTGTGGCTGATCAAATTTTTTCAAAGGTGGGGGTTATCTTTTGAATTGTTTTTATACCTGATAAAGCGATCTAATTGTTCCGATATTAGTCGGTTGTTGATTTTAGAAGCTGCAGTTTTTCTTGTGCTTACTGTGGAATGAATTCTGGTGGCTAGTATAGCAATTATATATGTGGTGAGTTTGCTTGAGCTTCTTTCATTTCGCAAATTCAATGGTGTTTTTTAAAGTCTTCGAATCAAGTGTGGTGACTGCACTTGTTTGCAACATTGGCGGCAACTACTCCAAATATTTTAAGTGGTTGTAAAAGGTAAATTTCAAGTATCCGTTCTGAAGAATGGGATACGGCCTATTGATTGATTTGTCGAGATTTTTGTTTATTTGAAAGGGTGTGAGTCGTAGGGTGTCTATAAGATGCATAGTGCGTTCATGCCTCTGGTCGGTTGCTTCTTAGGGAGTATTGAAGATTTGTATTGGGATTCTGCTATTGCTATGTGTTGTGAGACTAAGCCTTTTCAGGTGGTTCTGTGTTGTATCAGATGAGTACCTAAGGAAGCCATCGCATGAGCTGCTGCTTGATTCCCTTTTTCGCCAATGAACGCGAACGAACAGGAGACAAAACACTTTGGATCGCGTGTAAGGAAGCCTAGTTCGGAGAGGTCTTCCATATTTTTGCTGACCTTCGAAATGGTTGTTTTGGAGTAACTTTCAATGATTACCCATTGAAGACCGAGATCCAAAGCGAATTGCATACCTTGAAGCTCAACCGTAACCTCCGTAGAGAACGTCGAGCTAATGTTGTTATTAATTCTGAAACCCGACCATAGAATTTTTCTTTCCTCATCCTAAACTATTATACCCGAGGGAGATTTCTTGTGTGTAAGGGAGAAGCTGGCATAAACATTTACTTTTGCAAAAGACAAAGGGAGAGGTACCCAGATTGCATCCTCATGCATTGGTGGAGCCAATATACATTCAAGGATGTCAATTGACACCCCAAAAGTTTATAAAAGGAAAAAAATCATATATATATAATAGGGAAGTGAAAAGTGACACCTCTTTTAGGAAGATTTAAACACCCTAAAGGAAATTAAACCAACTTTTAAAAAAATATTTAGGGTAAACTATATAAATGGTCTCTAATATTTGATTAAGTTTTCGTTTTCTCCACTGAAGTTTCAAAAATAACAAATTAATCACTAACATTATCAATTTGTAACAAAATGATCACTAACATTATCGATTTGTAATAAAATGATCACTACATAGTTATCTCCATTAAATTGATGATGTGACAACATTAAAAAAGGTAAATATTTAGTTTTACCCTTAAACTATTGTTAAAACATCAAATATGTCATTGAATAATGATTTTATCTCTAATTTACCCCCAACAACTTTCTAATTTTCAAAAAAAAAATCCAAAAATTATAAGCATACTTGAATAACTTTTTTTTAATCTATAAAAACATTAAAAATTAAAAGATCTATAGAAATACTAAAAAAGTGAGAAGTTTATAACAAAATAAATATTAAATATTTTTTTATTATTTTACTTAACACTAACTTTTATTATTTAGAATTCTATTATTCAAATAGCACAACATAACTGTCCAAATTGGAGTTAACTAAAATAATAAAAATATATTTAGTATTTATTTTCTTATAAACTCGTCACTTTTTTTAGTATTTTCTAGATCGTTTAATTTTTAATTTTTACATTTTTAATGTTTTTATTTTTTAAAAAATATTCAAGTACAATTAATATTTAGAGTTTTTTTAAAAACTAGAAAGTTTTTTAAGGTAAATTTGATATAAAATCACTGTTTGAGGACCTATTTGATGTTTTAGCGGTAATTTAGGGTAAAACTAAGAGCCATTCCTGTAAGAGCCACAGAGAGGACGGCCAATTTGATAACTGGAATGATTTATCAGTTGAACTGAAAATTTGATTATTTTTTACACAGTTCATTTTACATTATTAATCAGTTTCGAGAGTTTATTAAATCATTTTTTGATTTTAAATTTTAAAATCGAATGAATTGATTAACAAGCTTCTTGGGAGACAGAAATAGAGGTACACAGAGACTGATTTTTGTTTCTTCTAAAAAAATTTGGTATAATAACGTCATAGATTTCTGTTAATTTAAAATGAAATCAAATTAAGATTTGATGTCTTTCAAATTTTGAGATTAAATACTTATTTGAATTTATATTATTTTACACTTAAAATTTTGAAATATAATATTTTATTTTAGTTTCGTCCATTGTTTTTTTTTAAATAGTGTCGTCCATTGTTAAAAAGGAAGGATTGTGCCTCGGGGAATTTATCAGAAAGTCCACATTAAATAGTAGGTCTATTTTATGGGTTTAGTCTCATTATAAATAATTACATGGTGTTTTTCCTACTATTTATTCTACACGTTAATATACTTTATAGTTTATATAACTCAAGTAGATAGCCAGACCCAACTAAGAGTCCGTCATTACGACAATTACATAATTCTTAATTAATTGGTTCTGTCTTAACAACTTATTTAATAATGTATTAACGTATTATTCTTCAAAATCAATATTCTATCAATTAATTTTTTTTTGCCAAAACACACATGGAAAGAATATCATAATGGTGTATAACGTATCACTTGAAGAGTAAAAATCTCATGAATATTAAAAACTAATGCTCAACTTGATAAGTATTATAAAGTCATTTTTGTTAACAACAGTTGGGGCTCAACTTTTTCCAGATATTATTCCTCAGTTTAGCAATTTTTAAAAAAAAAAAACAAGGAAATTGAAATATTCACAATCAATGCTTTTTTCCCCCATGTTGTGTGTACTTTACGACTTTTTTTCATTCCCATAATTAAATTTGTTAAAACAGGTGAATAAAGTGATATAAATGTTGTACCATTGAAGTCGTCAAAATCAACAGCGTTCTCACTCGGCAGAGCCGCCCACCAAACTGCCGACCATATTCTTCCCATGAAACACGTTAATATTCCTCCTTACACAGAATGAACAACCACATTTCCGATAGCGTCCCCCGGAGAAAGCGCCAAGAACATGAGCGCAGCCATGAGGCCAACCGGGAAAAACAGAAGCAGCAACGGCGGCGGAGGTAGCGGCGGCAACACCAACGGAAGAACAAGCATAGACGCCGTCAATGCCGCCAGCAATAGCAGTTCCGCAAAGCCAAAAGGCCGGAAACGCCTTGCCATCCCTACAACTGATTTGCTTGGATCAATCTTGTTGTCGTCGACAAGACTCTTGTCATTAAAGAGTGTTCTTGTAATAAAGAAGGGCAAAAATGGCTTGAGAGTTGGAGAAAATTTGAAGGTGAAAACAAAGGGTGCTGAGAGTAAAGAGATTAGAGAGGTAATAGAGATATATATTAGTTGAATAACGAGGGTGGTTAATGTCAGCCGTTGATGTAAGAGACTGATGTTTGTTTTATTTGACCAGAAAATCTGGTATCGGCTGATATTCCGTATCAAACAGAATCAAGAAGACGGATCCCAATATATTCGGCTGATCCTTTTTGGTTATATTTGCTTTAATACTTTACAAATTAATTCGCTTATTATTAACTCAGAACATATCTAGTGGGAATTATTATATAATTGAGTTTATTTTAATTGGATATATATATGTGTGTGTGTGTGAATATGTAGGATTAAGTATATTTAATTATAAGATTTTTTTTTAATTAAAAATTAAAAATTTTAAACATTATATTAGAATTATATGTTCAATATATATATATATATATATATATATATATATATATATATATGGCAAGATCGTTTTTATCCTACTGAAAAGTAGTAGTCGAATAATTATAATTATAAAAAATATTTGTATTATGCTTTATGTCGATAATAGGTTGTAAAGTGATTGGATATGTTTGTTTTGGGACTCATATCGGGACTTTATTCAAGGATTCGATCAAATAATTTTCATTGGGACAAAGATTACTTAATTATTATATAAATAACTTTATTTAACATTTTAATAAAAAATTGTTGCTAGAAGCAATAATTTTATTAAAAATAAAAAATATCCAAATTATAATAAAGATTACAACTATAAATTAAACATATAATAAGAATATTTTTCTTAACACAATAAAACTAGTCACTTAAGATCACACAAGGATCAGAGAATATCATCATGATAACAAATAAGAGTCATCTTGATCAGTCGTGGCAATGTCAAATCCAACCTGACAAAAATAAATGAAAACAATACTCAAACAATCGAAAACGTGCCATAGAGACAAAGAAAAATGTGTCGTAAATGCAGAAGAATGTGTGTCAAAAATGCATAATTATTAAGAATAAAAAATAAGAATATACAACGCTATAATAAAGTAAAGGAAAAATAATAAATATCGACGGTCAACAACTAATATCAAAACTGGTATTGTCGCCGATCACAAATATGAAGAAGAAAAGAGAGTAACGATGACTATAAAAAAAAGAGAACAAACCCTAATATATCTCACCTATTATTTTTATTAAACTCGTTTTTATAAATATACTTTTGGTGAGGAATTGTTTATAAAAATATATATAAGTTATTAAAATAGTTATAAATTAAAATAAAAAAGCTAATGAAGGCATTGGTTTAAGAAAATTGCATATCAGGTTATTTATATAAATATGTTTATTTCAATGACAAAAATTTTATTTAGAGTTTAAGATTCATAAGTTTAGGGTTTTAAATTTAAATTTTTGAGTTAGAAATTTATCTTAATTGAAACTTGAAATGAACATAACTGTATAAAATTTAATATATAGAATTTGTGTATCAAATAATGATTATTGGTTTAATAATAAAATGGAAGTTCCTAAATTTTGAATTTTATGATTTATTTTAATTTAAATCTTATCATGTGTAATACTATTCATCACTTTAATTATATATCATAATATTGATTTTGTTTATAATTATGTGATTAAGCGTATAAATGTGCTTATAAATTAAAGAAACTGGTTACATATAGAGTAAGTGTATCAATAAATTCCTATGCAAATTTCAATTAGTGGGACAATCTGTAAATCTCAATTGGATCTTAGGTATGTCATGACCTTGGACCTGAATTGGGAGAATCACCCATGACCTGAACTTTTATTGTCTCAATATATATATCAATAAATTAGTAGCAATCGAATTGAAATTTGCAACTAATGCATAACTTTGAAACCAATACAAATGTTTCAAAATTCATAGAACCGAATCCAAACTTACATTATTAACAAAAAAATATAATTAGAAATTTATTCTTCACGTTTATAATGTGGAGAAATGATTTCCGTCCATTAATTATATTCCAAAGGGAAGGACGAAAGTTGATAAGATTTGCCAACAAGGAAATAACACAATGAAGATGTAGACATCCCCAAAACTATGAACCCACCACCCACCATGTCCCTTCCAATTCTCCTTTTCTTACGCATTAAAAGTAAGGATATTGACAATCTAGTTTCTCTGCCTTTTAATTTAGGCTGAATATTCAATATACAAACGGTGTAAAATTCGACGAAACATTGATGAATTAGATAATGACGTATTTTCCATAATAATATATAAAATTATATACTATCATCATATTAAATACTAATCATTTAATTTATTAAATAAATTTAATATTCAGAGCAAAACTGTGGAATTGTTGAGTCGCTTTGAAAATAATAAATTGCCCTTCTTTCAACGCAGAAACTATTATAAACGGTCTTAAAGTTTTTCACGTTGTTTGAATAAAAGAGTACAGTTCAAAGGTTGTTTTTAATATTTTAGCTTGCAGTATTATCCATTGTAACCATATCTATATATATATATATGGAACATATTTTATTGATAAGACAGTATTTTATCCATTACGAATTGAATTTATGTAAAATTAAAATTTCCAATAATTTGATAAATTCCGTACTATATTTTCCCAAAACTTTTAGTCTCTTCTTTTGTTTCCCCTAATTTTAGCAAGTCTGAACTGAAACCTCATTTGGCACATGTGGGAAACGTGTTCTCCCTTCTAGAGAAGTATAACAAAGAAAAGTTTAAACAAGACATCACTCCAATCTTAATTATAGTGTATGATTAGATTGATAATTAACTATAATTTATTCGAATGGAATTAATCGTAGTAAAATTAAAATAAACGTGAAGAGGTTGTTGATTAAATTATATTTGAATTGATCTTGAAGATTACATGTTGAAAAGAATAATTACGTATTCAGAATATTAATATAAGACGAATTTAAAAATATAAAAACATATTTCAAAATTATTTTAAAAAACTTTGATTATTTGAGTTGGTTAAGTAAATTCAAATTCGACATAGGGAATTTTAAAATAAAATAAATCACAAGTTATTGATATTTTTAATTGAAAAGAAATCAAAATACAAAATGATATTTGGAGTTGTACCTGTCTTTACTAACTCTAGGCCTAACTCAATAAAAAAAGAAGCAGGTCCACAAAACATTTACCAAATCAAAGCTAGGGAATAATTTAGTAGGAAAATGAATGTAATTACCAAACGAAACGCTGTCTTGCCTGTTTTTTTTAAAAGAAGACGTGTCCTTGTGATGCACATGCAGGCAGATAGGAAAGAAGATATGAGTGTGTATGATAAGATACAGGAACAATTAAAATATTAAAGATGCAGATGATAAGATACAGGAACAATTAAAATATTAAGGATGCAGCAAAGTCCAAAGAATGGGAATCTCTTGCATGAAAAATCGTCTCAGTTCAATGGATGGAGAGTGAAACTATACTTGAAGCCTTTCAAGTAGTCATCCCACCCCAAAAATTAATAATTCTTTTGGTATTCATATACACAATATGCAGTAACGAATCTATATATATATATATATATATATATATATATAAATATATATATTAACAACATAAATTTTTTATATGATATAGATATAAATAAAAGTTTAAGATAATAACAATGAATAAACTAATTAAATAATCGAAAAAATCAAAGTTCATATAATAAAAATTTACTCACCGTAAACTACAAGTATATCCACAACCGTCAACCGACATTAGCCGTAGATCCACTAAGAGTCTAGGGTAGGCACGTGCCCACTCTAAAATATGAATTTTCTCCGAATAATTATTTATTTTATTGATTGTATCCACCGTAATATTTTATTTGTGTTCCCTCCAAATAAAAAAAAAACTATGTAATTAATATATACGTGTGCTTATCCTAAATATATTTCTAAATCCACTATTGACAAACGAGTTTGAACTCACATAAAATAGAGGGTAGATGAACACCTATTACCATGTTGCGGAAGACGACTATCGGATAGAGCAAAATCGCAACTGATAATTTGAGAAAATAAAAATGAAGATAAAAGATACACAAAATTTACGTGAAAACCCCTAAATAATATAGGGTAAAAACCACGGACAACGGTAGAAGAATTTCACTATGAGAAAATAGGAATTACAACTTCTCTCGATCTACCAAGGAGAAAACAATGATAATTTTCTCTTGATTAAAAAAAGAGAAAACAACTCTCAAGAAACTCTCTAAATTCTCTAGTATTGGGAGAAAGCTAGAATGATTTGGGATGGTTTTGAAGCTAAATGAGTTAGGGTATTTATAGTTGAAGGTTAAAGACTAATCTTGTAAATACCCTAAAGTTTAGGGACTAAATGTGATTTATCCTATGTCAAATAATTCAACACTTTACAGCTGCTTTTGTCTGCCCCATTCGGTGCATTTATTGCACCGAAAAATCTGATTTTTTTAAGCCACCAAAACTAACTTTTGACAATCTCCCACTTGAAGATGTGATTGTTATATCTTCACACAATTCTTTCTACTTTGTATCATCATGTTTCTTACGTCTCTGACAGGCCACAAGAGAATCGACACTAAGTAAATTTATCAGCGTTGATTGTCTTCGTCATGAAATCTGCTATGTTGTCTTTAGTATGGATCTTTTGCATATCTACCGTCCCTTCTTCCACTTTTTCACGAATGAAATGGTACTGAACTCATATGTGCTTTGTCCTTGAATGAAATACTAGATTCCTTACTAGATGCAAGGCACTTTGACTGTCACAAAACAGAGAGACATGCTCTTGATTGTGCCCAAGCTCCTCCAATAGCATCTTTAACCAAATTGTTTATTTACTGGCTTGTGTAGCTGCTACATATTATGCTTCTGTTGTGGATGTAGCCACAACTGACTGCAATTTTGAAACCCAACTTACAACTCCACCAACAACTTTGAACACATATCATGTTGTAGATTTGCTTTTATCCAAATCCCCTGCATAGTCAGAATCGACATACCCATTGATAAGTAAGTTTGATCCTCTGTAATATAATGTAATATTTGAGGTCCCTTTGATGTATCTCATGATCCTCTTTATTGTATTCCAATGCTCTTTGTCTGGATTCACCATGTACCGACTAACCACTCCCACTGCTTATGCAATGTCAGGTCTTGTGCATATCATAGCGAACATTAAACTTCCCACTGCTGATGCATACGGTACTCGAGACATCTCCATCATCTCTTCTTCACTGCTAGGACTCATACTGGAGGATAATTTGAAGTTAATATGAAGAGGAAATTGGCTTACAATCATGCATGTTGAATCGTGACAAGATCTTCTTCAAGTAATTCTTTTGTGAAAGCCAAATCTTCCTATTACTTCTGTCTCAGTGAATTTGCATCCCCAAAATCTTGTTTGCTGATCCCAAGTCCTTCATTTCAAATTCCCTAGCCATTTGTGCCTTCAATTCTTCAATATGATCTTTGTTGGGTTCTGCAACCAATATGTCATTCACATACAATAGCAATATAACAAAATCGTTATCACCAGACCTCTTGAAATAAGCACAAGTGTCTGCATTAAGTCTGTTGTATCCAAGGCACATAATGAAGGAATCAAATCTATTATACCAACACACCGGCACCTGCTTTAGACCATACATAGATTTGTTCAACCTGCAAACCAATTTCTTCTTTTCGTTTTCTTCAAAACCTTCAGGTTGGAGCATATAAATCTCTTCTTCAAGATTTCCATGAAGAAAACCTGTTTTAACATCTAGCTGCTCTAGATGTAAGTTCAATGTAGCACACATTGCCAAGACTACTCGAACTGTTGTTAGTCGAACCACATGAGAAAATATTTCATTGAAATCAATACCTTATTTTTGAGCATATCCTTTGACTACCAGTCTTGCACGATACATCTCCACTTGATCGTCACCATTTCGCTTGATTTTGAAGACCTATTTGTTACCAATTGGCTTCCTTCATTGTGGTAGTGGCACAAGGTCCCATGTATTATTTTTATGAAGGGCTTTAATTTCTTCTTGCACCGTCATAATCAACAGTGAAACATCTGAGATGTTTATTGCCTCCTCGTATGTTGATAGCTCACCGTCATCTATTAAAAGACAGTATGCAATATTTCCTTCTATAACATAATCTGAGTGCCAATTGGGACGTCTTCTCGTACGATCTGATTGACGAGTTGTTGGAGCTTCAGAACTCTCTGGTTCTTGTTCATCATGTGTTGGTTCTGCTTCAGAAGAATCTCCTTGTTCAACCTCCTTTTCCACAAGTATCTGTGTAGTCTCTGACTTTTCAGTATTATTATCATCTTCTTTTCTTTGTAGTTTATCTTCTACAAAGATAACATCTCTGCTGATGATCACTTTGCGGGCAGTGGGATCCCCAAGCGATACCCCTTTACTCCATCAGCATACCCCAAGAATTTGCATTTCCTGGATTTTGGATCCAGCTTTGAAATTTCTTGGGAGTTGTACATCACGTACACTATACTTCCAAATACATGGAGGTTTGAATAATTAGTTGGTTTACCAGTCCACATTACCATTGGTGTCTTCAGCTCTATTGCAGTTGATGGAGCTTGATTCACCAAATAACAGGCGGTATTGACTGCTTCTACCCAGAATGATTTTTCTAGGCTTGCATCCCTCAACATTGCTCTTGTTCTTTCTAACAAGGTTCTGTTCATCCGCTCTGCCGCTCCATTTTGTTGAGGAGTGTTTGCCACTGTGAACTGTCTTTTGATGCATTCTTTCCTGTAAAAGTCATCAAATTCTTCACTTGTGTATTCTCATCCATTATTTGTTCTGAAACACTTGATCTTATTTCCAGAATCAAGTTCCACCCACGCTTTGAAGTTTTTGAAAGTTGAAAACACATCTGACTTCTTCTTAATACAGTACACCCAACATCTCCTGGAGTAGTCATCAATAAATGAGATAAAGTATTTTGCTCCGCCTAGGGATGTAACTGGTGCTTGCCATACGTTAGAGTGAACCAATTCTAGAACACTTTTGCCTCTAGAATTTGATGTGTTGAATTTCAACCGGTGTTGCTTACTTGTTATGCAATGCTCACACAATGTAAGTGATACCTTTGTTAAACCTGGAAGTAGCTTTTGCTCCACAAGGACTTTCATTCATTGTTATGACATGTGTCCAAGTTTCTGATGCCATAGCATTGCAGAATCTGAACTACATGAGGCAGCAGAGGCTTCTGCTTTTAGCAAACTCTCTCCCTTCAGCATGTACAAGTTTGCTGCTATCTTTTCGCCTTTCAGCACCACAAGCGCTCCACGGAACACCTTCATGATTCCTTTCCGTGTTTCAATCTTGCTTGCATTATTATCCAACAATCCATAGGATAATAAATTTTCTTCAGGCCTTTCACGTGTCGCACATCTCGAACAACTTTAATTGTTCCATCATACATCTTCAATTTGATGGTTCCCACGCCAATGATCTCTAAGGCATGATCATTGCAACTATACACAGATCCTCTTGAGACAGGTTCATAATGATGGAACCATTCTCTTCTTGAGGTCATGTGATATATTGCTCCCGAATCAATGAGTCATATATCTGTAAATCTTTTTCTACTTTCCATGGTGGTTGACGCTTCACAACATAGAGCATCTCCATCATCTGAAGTGTTTGCGATATTGCCTTGTGGATTGGAGTTTTTATTTAGACTCCAACAACCCTTCTTCAAATAACTCTTCTTTCCACAGTTATAACACTTTAAATTCTTCTTGCTTCTCGACTTTGATCTACCATGTTTGTGATTACTGCTTTGGCCACGTTCCGTTGATCTCCCTCTCATCGTTGTCAACACTTCTGCTTGTTGCAGATTTACTTGTATGTCTTCCTTATTCTTGCGCCGATTTTCTTCTTGTAGAACATCAACTGCAACGTCATCGAAGACTAGACTGGTGACATTACTGTTTGTCAAGTTGATGATGAGTTGACCATACGAATCAGATAGACTTTGAAGTAGAAGTTTAGCACGTTCTTGTTCTTCTTTTGTACATCTTAAGGATGTAAGCTGAGAAAATAAAGTGTTCAGCGTGTTTAAGTGCTCCATCATTGAAGTAGATTCCGACATCCGGAGAGTGTACAATTTCCTCTTAAGGAAAATTATATTGTTCAACGATGTGGCCTCGTACAATTTGGTGAGATGATCTCATATCTCCTTAGCTGTATTCTTCTCCTCGATGCTTGACAATACTTCATCTGCTAATGCTAGATGAAAGTTTGCCATATCATTCCCGTCCATTTCGATCCATTTGTTATCATCTGTGAAATCTACTGGCCTTTCACTAATAGCTGCTAGACAACCGTCTTTCCTCAGAATGACCTTCATCTTCAATTTCCACAATGAGAAATTTCTCCCATTGAATTTTTCATTATCAAATTTTGTTGCCATAGCTTCTATTACGGATAGCTCCCACTATTTCACTATCGTGAATAGTTATCTGGAACCTTCAAATAATGAGTAATAACTTCTTACTTTCTTATGATGGAGGATCCACCTTTTGGTGGCAACCACAAAGACAATAAGTAGATATTACACACTCAAATCTGGCTCGGATACCAATTGTTGCGAAAAGACGGCTATCAGATAGAGCAAAATCGTAGCTAATAATTTGAGAAAATAAAAATGAAGATAAAAGAGACACAAATTTTGTGGAAACCCCTTAAATAATATAGGGTAAAAACCACGGGCAACGGTAGAAGAATTTCATTATGAGAAAATAAGAATTACAACTTCTCTCGATCTACCAAGGAGAAAACAATGATAATTCTCTCTTGATAAAAAAGGAGAAAACAACTCTCAAAATACTCTCTAAATTCTCTACTATTGGGAGAAAGCTAGAATGATTTGGGATGATTTTGAAGCTAAATGAGCTAGGGTATTTATAGTTGAAGCTTAAGGATTAATCTTATAAATATCCTAAAATTTAGGGACTAAATGTGAATTATCCTATGCCAAATAATTCAACACTTTACGACTGCTTTTGTCTACCCTATTCGGTGCATTTATTGCACTGAAAAATATGATTTTTTAAGCCACCAAAACTGACTTTTGACATACCATTCCATCACAAAATGAGACTCCACAAAAACTAGTAGATATATGTGTTGTTTAGAATTATTTACTTTAAAATCTGAATTTATTTATGTTAATTATCTATTTTATTAATAGTGTTATTCTTAAAATTTTATTTGTGTACATCTCATAAAAAATATTATTATTATATATATTTACCCTAAAAGATATTTTTAAATATGTTACTACACATGTTATTTTTTATTGTCATAGTTTGGAGCTTGATTAACATTAATCTTCCAAAGAAGTCAATGTTCTTATTAATTATTGTGATATTTACAATTATGATTATATATTATAAAGTTTAAAAAAACTGCATTCGTGAAATGAATTGGAACTGTATCACGTCTTTGATTTGATATGATGGGTTTAGAAGTCCAAAGAGGATTTCCTCTCTCACTTTCAAATCCCCATGTGTGTTATTTTTAAACATGGGTAGTTGGGTACATGAACTTCCATTCCATGAGATTTGAGATGTGCTTTAATTGGTTACGTTCATAATTGTCTGGTCGGTATCTCAAAATAAAAATATTCATTTTTGAATATTTCATTTACCTCTTGTCATTGTCAAATTAGGCATGTACCCCTTATTTTTCTCTTTCCTTTTTAATATTTTACGTTTTTTTAAGGTTTAATATTGATTCAATCTGACTTATCATATACTTTAATAAAATTTAGTTCAATTTAAATTATATCTAAATTAAACTCAAAATAATCCAACTCCAATGAGGTTAATTCGATCTATTTCAAAATAAAAGATGGATGAAAAGAAGAGAGTTTTAAATTAGCAACGCCTGTGGCATTGTTTTAGCAAGTATGACTTGGTTATATTGTTTTTCCATTGACACCCCCCCCAAAATACAAGGTTTGAAATATCTTTCATTGGGCCAAAATACCAATAAGGTTCGACATTCTGTACTGCAGGGATCAATATCGTGGCCCTTTCGAGTTCCACCTTGCCGAAATTCATATCCATCAAGTTAATACATCACAAAAATTAAATTGTTAAATTATTTATTCTTATCTAAAAAAACAATATTTTATGTTTTTAACTAAATAAAATTAATTGAATTAAGTTTTTACAAGTTTTTAAAAATTTTCTAATATTTTGTAATTATTAAAATTATTTATAATTTAAAATTGCTTATAATATTTCAGTATTTTAAAGATTTTTTTAAAATTTCAAGAAATAGATGCCAACCAATCAATTGCTATATCAACATTTAACATCGTTTAATTAATGTGATTAAGGAAAATTACAATGAAAATGATTCAATAGATCATTAATTTTTAAATAAAATTCCAATTAATTTATAATTAAAAAATGATGACTAATTTTGGGTAAACTACGCATTTAGTACCTAAAATATTAGTTTTGATCTGTTTCAGTATCTAAACTTTCAATTTTTTCAAAATCATACCTAATGCTTAGTTTTTGTTTTATTTTTAGTACAAAAACCTAAGTGTTGAAAAAATTGAAAGTTTATGTATTAAAACACGTTTAGTACCTAAACTATACTTAAGTTCTGAAAAAAAAAGAAGAAAGGTTAGGTACTAAATAGTTATGTATTAAACACGTTAAGTTTTAAATAACGAGTACTAAAATGAAATAAAAACTAAATATTAGATATAATTTTAAAAAAATTAAAAATTTAAATACTAAAACAGATTAAAACTAATAGTTTAATTACTAAATTTACCATTTAATTTTTAATAGAATTAGAAAAATAAAGAACTCAATTAAATCTAAATAAAATGACAACATATAAAAATTAACAAATGTCACGTGAATAGAGAATCACCAAGTCCATCCGCAAGTTGGGTATAGACTTCCTAATGAGTAAAAAGGAGCCCGAGGGTTAAACTTGAAACGTGGCTTGCGGAGAGCCGTTGATCATAAAATTGTCATCAGATTACATCACGCTGATATACGCACGACGTCATCCTGAGTAATTATTCACGTTGACTGAAATGGAATCGACAATTAGACATTCTGGAGAGAAAGCGACACACTTTCTAATTGTTGCTTCTTCATAAATTTTCACTTGTGATATTTTTAATATACGAAAACGTTATCGATTTTATTATTATTATTTTAATAAAATTAATAAAAAAATTACCGGCTGCTTCTTCTTTTCAATTTTAATCCGCGGGTTCCGACCGTACAGTTATTAAATGGCAGTTTGAACTTTGAGGACTCTGCTACAACAAAAGTTTTTGGTAACTATGAGATCAAATTCTCATTTAAATTAAAAATTTAACAGCCCAAAGACAGACATCCAAAGCTAGTTTCTTACAGAACAGTTGAGCAAACATTTAACTCTTCTTATTACTGTTAGAGATTTAAATAATAATTAAGATTACGTTTTAGGTCATACATAATTATTAGTGTTATAATTGTAAGTATTATGATTGTATAATGATGACTTTAGATAATATAAATATTATTGTATAAAGACTATTATTCTAATAGCATATCGTTTTTTAAAATTTTGATATGTTTAGTATCTTCGAATGCTGTTTTTATATTGAATAAAAGAAAGAAACCCACGAAAAAGAAAGAAAACTAGAAGGAAAAAAAAAGTCAAAGTGACCCACTAACAAAAATACCAGTAACTGAAAAGGCAATTAAAGAGTCATTGGCTCTCGGGGAGTGGAACGATTTCTCTCACAGAAGAGGACGTCTAGAGATTGGAATATCATTATCCAAAGCAATACTAATAAAAGTTTCAAAAAACCCATATTCATCGTCTTCCTCAAATTTTCACCAGGTGAGCTTTCTGCTCCAATCCCAAGCTTCAAACTTTGCTGTCTTAAAAGTCATCATTTTCAATTTTTTTTTTATCAAAGTTGACTAATTTTCACTGCTTTAGCTGGGGGAAAAAGTGGTAGGTAACCGAGTTGAAAATTTTGATGTATTTTCTTGTGAGCTTGGGAGTTGAAAGATTACTTCATTTGCCATTTTGATGTTCTGATATAGATTTTTGGTTTCTGGGTGTGGATGATTTTGTGTTAAAGTCGTGTGATTTTTATTTGGTAGTTCAATTTGGGTCATTAAGGGGTTCTCTAATTTGGGTTTTGATTGATTTGGTTTCTATGTAGTTTTAGGTTGCTGCAAACATTCAAATTTGGCCCCTTTGCACTTCCTTTTTATAAATATTTTGAAAAATTGGGCTGCTAAAATTTGAGTTCGATGAAGTATTTGATTTAGGGGAAGGTTTTTTTGATTAAGTGTTGTTTAGGGCATGATAGTGCCATTTTTGTACAAGGGAATGACTCTTTAGTGTCTTTACAATTGATTTTTTTTTTCATCTGAGAAGCTGGAGCAGACTGATTAGTACCACAGGTGATTGAAATACCAAAATAAGACTAATATAAACAGGACCTGCAACTGATCATTTGATTTGGTTTTTAAGACTTTGGTATCTCTGAAGTCGTGTTCTTTTCTTGGATACATTCATTTTTGAGCTCATAGGGAGCGAAGGAGCCTAGAAATCCTTTCCAGAAAGCTCACTTGTCAGCGACTTTCATCACATGGCATTGGTGTCAGGTTCAAATTTGCACTGTAGGTACTAAGCCATTCTGTATTTAATTTGGTAGTGCAGACATTGTGTTTAATTTGAAAAAAGCAAGTGGTCAACCATTTCCTTCTGTTCGCAACCATATCAGCACTTCATATAGGGTGGACTCTATTTCTCTTATAATTTAACGAGTGAGTACTTTTTTTTTTGTAATGCTTGGTTATTTATACTCTCCTTGTTTCCTGAAACAGACTACAACTTCGTTTATTATAAATCCATCTGCCACCCATGTTGAATTTCAGAGATTGCACTTGGGAAGAAGTCAACAAAATAATCTAGTTGCCATATCTAGTGGTAATACAGAAAACTGGGGAGAATCCAATATGGCAGATGCTAGTCCAAGGACTGATATCTCAACAGATGCAGAAACAGATGAAATGAATCAGAGGGTATAGTTTTTTCATATTTTCTCTCCTTATCTCAATACTCTAATTTAATAAATTTTAGGACCTTTTAGATGGTTGTCTTTACTTGATGCTCTTCTTTAGATTTAGGCAAGCATTTAACAGTTGCACTATTGAAATGCATGCTATTATAAATGTTGGAATATGCTAGGGTAAGATGTGATTTACTGCAATATGCCTAAGTCAAAGGAAGCGGGAACACCTAACAAGATATGGGGGAAGCTCTAGAAATGAACCTTGCATTTATTGATCTTTATTTAAATATGTTCCCAGGTAGAGCACGTTTTTGTGATTGTATTGATGGATCATGTAGTGGGACAAGTATTGTTTGTTGTAATTGTTGTTATTCTACTTGCTGAGAAAAGACTTAGTTTTGTCCATGTTGTTACCAGTCTCAAAGTTTATTGCTTCTGTGCAGTTTGATAGTGGAAAATCAATTGTTGTTGCACCTTCTGATTCTAGTGACCGATCCAAGAGTAATTTGGACCAAAAGGTCAGATGCTTTTGAAATTATTTGCATGGATAATAGCTGAGCATTAAATTGGTAATATTGAGTGATCTTTGGTTGATAATATTCTACAGATTCTTCGCAGACTTGCTCAAAATCGCGAGGCTGCAAGAAAAAGCCGATTGAGGAAGAAAGTATGTTGTTCTCCTTTAAATTTAATGCTTTTATTCAACTACTTTTTGGAGGTCATCTTATATTATTTCCTTTTATTTTTTACTTTTCATTTTTTGAGCTTGAAACTTCCTAGGACTCTTTTGGTAGATTCATGAGTTCAAGTGTTTATAGCAGAATTCCTGTTGCCTTTATAGTGGCTGAAAAATGTGACTATAGTAGAGTCCCAAGTGTTTTCTCCTTACCGCCTGCTTTGGAATTTCTAGTTGTTCTATATAAATTTCTAATGATCTACGGATGTGTACGTTCTTGCTTTCATCTTGATAACTAGCTAGGGTACACCATTTTGACTATGAGTGTGCCATTTTCACACTCTTTTGTTATAATCATTCATGCTCCCATTTTGTGACACTCGATTAAAAAGTAGTGAAGAGATGGCTATCAACTATTACATACTTTATGGTTTCACATCCTCATGATTGCTTCAATTTTTTGTCACTATGTACCATTGGATACTTTATGCTCTCAAATTCTCGTGATTTGAAACTTTGCTTATTGTTTTGAGATTCAGTCTTTGAAATCCTCTCATTCACATTCATTGAAATGGTTGATGTTGATGGTTTCGCTGCATAAGACAATTTTGCATGAATATCTTCGTGTTTGAGCTCACCTGGAATGTTTTGTTTTGCGTGAATATTTTGATATCCTGTATTGAAGCACATCATTCTTTTTTCATTCTCAGGCGTACGTGCAACAGCTGGAGAGTAGTCGTTTGAAGTTGACACAACTAGAGCAGGAACTCCAGCGGGCACGGCAGCAGGTTAGACTTGTTCCTTCATCACTACATGAACTGCATTCCCAACTCAAGTACGTATTACTTACAATTTTGCCATTCCCTGCAGGGTATCTTCATATCGAGCACAGGAGATCAAAGTCATTCAATTGGTGGAAATGGTAATAATTTTTTTTCTGAAGCATGTTCTTGGTACCAAAACTTTCTTTTGTAGTGATTGTGGTACGAGTTGATTTATTATTGAAGCAACAGAATTATAATTCCAATGACATTGTGTTCACTGTAGTGTGATCGTGGAGTTTCTTGATTTTCTATTTTGTTCACTGGCATGCAGAATTATAATTCCAATTTAATCATGTATATACGAGTTTCTCTAATAGTTTTCGTCATTTTTTTTTCCTTTTCAGGTGCCATGACATTTGATGTAGAATATTCACGGTGGCTTGAAGAGAAGAATCGACAAATTAATGAGTTGAGAACGGCAGTAAATTCTCATGCAGGCGATGCAGAACTTCGTATTATCGTTGACGGTGTTATGGCACACTATGATGAAATTTTCAGGCTGAAGAGCAACATAGCTAAGGCAGATGTTTTTCATTTGCTGTCAGGCATGTGGAAGACACCTGCTGAGAGGTGTTTCTTGTGGCTTGGTGGCTTCCGGTCATCCGAGCTTCTAAAGGTGAGGCCGTATGAGGATTTAGGGACAACTAATTGGAATGGCTAACTTTTTTAAGAATGCAGTCCTAAACATACTGGGAGTTAAGGTTGATAGGATTCCTTATATTTTTGTTCTTTTTTGTTCATAATTTGTCATCTTAGAGTTGAATGGTTATGCTTGTAGCTTCTTGTAAACCGATTGGAGCCTTTGACAGAGCAACAGTTGGTGGGAATTGGCAACTTACAGCAATCCTCCCAGCAGGCTGAAGATGCACTATCTCAAGGTATGGAGGCATTGCAGCAGTCTCTGGCGGAGACATTGTCCACAGGGTCTTTAGGCTCGTCCGGGTCATCCGGGAATGTGGCAAACTACATGGGTCAAATGGCCATGGCCATGGGCAAGCTAGGAACCCTTGAGGGTTTCATTTGTCAGGTAATCCTTTCCCTTTCGAAATGAGAAGTCGAGTCACTCTCAGCTTTCCATGGAAAAGCTAATAAGTTAATACTACCAGGCAGACAATCTGCGGCAGCAAACCCTGCAACGAATGCACCGGATATTGACAACCAGACAGTCGGCTCGTGCACTTCTTGCGATACATGATCACTTCTCCAGATTACGAGCTCTTAGTTCCCTCTGGCTCGCACGACCGAGAGAGTGAAAATCTCCTGTCTGCTCTGCTGGGAAAATCACGACACCAGACAGCTCGCCCGCTAACACTGGCAACTAGTCTAGTGATCCTTGCCATCTTGTGTATTTTGTATGTAATGTGTTTGTCTTTTCTTGTGTTGCATGTCGTGAAATGAGCAGTTTCTCCAAACTGAAATTATGTAGTTATATTTTTCACGATCAATCTTATGATCATTAGCTGCCTTTGTAAGACCAGATTTACCAGTATTTTTGAAGTGAAATTCTGGGAGGCAAAACCAACATATATCTGTCTTTCTTCAAATTAATAGATTTCTTAAATTTGAAAGATTAATTTTATTGAATTGTTTTAAATTTAGACAAAAATTAATAGAATATCAGTTTTGGGAACTAAATTTGTTATTATACAATATTATATTAGACATTCGATACAAATTTAAGGACAAAGTGACTTGTTTGCAATAAAATTTAAATGACTGATATATCTGCAACTTTTAGGGAAAAAACGACATGTTTGTTATCAAACTCCGATTATAAGGTGTTGTTTTGTTGAGTATTTCGACTATTAAAAGTTACAAAATCATCTCTTGATTATAGGATGTTATTTTGTTAAGTCTCCTACTATTAAAAGTTATAAAATTGTCACCCGACTATTCATATGTTTCAAACTTGTTCTTTTTCATTAAAAACTTGACGGTTATTTGAGTTAAATATTAATTTGTTAATTGGGATATAATGAATTCATTTTTTAATTGTGTCAATTGGTACCGTCATTGTTTTCACGCACTAGCTCGACGATATAGTCTAAACGGAAAGTCGATCTACAAAATATAATTCAAACGGTTCTGTGATCAAATTTTATCATATTTCGGCCAATATGTTAAAGTCTAGTTCATACAACCGTTAATTTTTTTAACAGAAAATGACGAGTTTAGAACATATGAATAATTGAGTATCATTTTGTAACTTTTAATAGTTGAAGATTCACCAAAGTAGTGTCTTATAGTGAGAGGGACCATTTGTGTATTTTACTCTATCATTTAAATTTTTGAGATTTTTCATGATAAAGCTATAATGATACTGTAAATTTTTAAAAGGATAATGTAACAATATCCGGCCTTGGAAGGGACAAAATTCTAGTTATAAATTTCCCCTCGGTAATTCTCTCCCTGCTCTCTCTAGCATCACACGGTTCACACCAGGTCATCGTATTGTCTACCTTTTTTTTCAATATATATATTTGGTTCTATTATTTATGTAGTGTATGTTTTTCCAGGTGAGGGAAACAAGAGGAAGATCTGATGTACATACTGGTGGATCTTAATTACAGACAATATCATAATGGCTCTTGAAAATAATGGTTTGTTTCTTTTCTTCTGGGTTATAGTATTGAACTTTGATCTTCTTTGAGTTATACGTTTCTGTTTATTTGAGTGATTTTTTTGGTATTTTCTTTAGACGCTGTATTTGATGGATTTCTGTAGTTTTTCTTAAAATATATTCCTTTTTTATTGCTTTGTTTACTCGGAGTTGAGATCACTTTTGTTTTAGGATCTTTTTTCAGGGTTACTTTATAAGAATTTTTGTTTCGAATAATTTAATTTGAATTTATGGTGATACGTGAGAGACATGTCTTAAGGGCTTTTTGATTATTTTTTTGTGCCATTGAATAGGCAATGCTAAGAAATTGGAATGTTATTTATTATTTTGTGCAAATTTAATTTGGAGACTTGACTTAGTACTATAGATTAAATCGAACCTGTTATTTATTGTTGGAGTAATTGATATGTAAATTTTGTTTTTCCATATTCTGTTGAACCGAGTAGTGATCATGTGGAGAAGTTTTAGGTAGATTGTAGGATTATTTCTAGTGCTAGATATTTTATAATATCTTTAGCCTTGTAGATTATTTTTTGCTACCTTCTGTTTTTGAATGATCTCATAGTCATGCTCATTCACCTAGGTGAAGTCACTCGTTCTTTATTGCAACGAGCCTTAATGGTTTCGATTCAGAAATAATCTTTTAGCATTTTAGAAGGCACTTATTTTGATGCTCTTTGTAAAAAATTGGCTTGTAGATGCATAAAAATAGTCTTCTACTTAGAGAAGAACTTCCTTGATGTTTTTGAAAAAGGAATAGCACATGAATTTCAGGCTTTTGGAGATCTTTTAGCATCTAAGAAGGCACTCTATTGATGTTTTTGGTTAAGAATAAGCCACTTGAATTTCAGCCTGTGGACATGGATGGAGGGCGTTGCAGGGATATTGGCTTTGCACCTTCAAATTAAAAGTTTGATGCAGGAATAAATTCCAAGTCAGTGTATCCTTTAAGAGTCTGGACTTTTAGAAGTTTCATTTCTTTAACCTGATTTAGCCTGCCATTTTCTTGTGTGTGCCTATATCTGTTGGGGCTCCACTACAGAAGTGCAAGGTGAAGGGACATAGCCGAAGGCAGTGATGCATGATATGCTTATTTTCTGATCAAATATATGTTATTCTTATGTGAAGTATGCTGGTGAGTTAAAGCCTTTTAAGATGTGTTACAACTTACAAGTTCCTTTGTTTTCTTTGTCTGTGTTGGCACTGAGCTCCATACCTGTTGCTGGCTTACTGCCATTGGTTGTTGCTCGTTACTATTTCTTAAAGGAACCACATACACGAATTTTCCTTTCTTATACTTGTGGGATGTTTTTAAGATTTATGTACTGTTATTGGTGTAATGGTTGTATCTTATGTAATTTTTCCGTTATTAATAAAATTCAAGGCATTCTTTTCCTCTTTTCGCTGATTAAGGAGCTTATTATCAAGCTCCTTAATCAAGAAGGGGGGTTTTTAACGAGGCCTTACATTCCTATCAAAAAAAAAAACAATAGTACTGCACTTGCATCATAACATATCTTGAGCTTTTTGTTATTCAGTGTTACAATTTTCCTTTATGTGTGTTTTTTACTTTGTTCCGTTTTCAACAGTTTCCGTCAGCTTGTTTGTTCTTTGACTTGTAGTAATTAGTACGGGTCTTATTGGTTTTGCATACTTCAAATCTGTTTTTGGACTAACATATTTTTGGTTATTTATTTTGTGTAGAAACTACGCAAGACTGTGAGCCAGTCTTAAAATGCTTCCAGACGAAGGGGTTCCCATACAATATGCCATGTCCTGGGAACTCAATTGAAGGCCTCCCAGAGCTTAAAGATGAAACCGGTACTCACCCAGGTGGGTATATTATAGAACCAGTTTGCTCATCGAGTGGAGAGTTTATGGAACTTCCAAATGAGTTTTACCACAAACCTACTTTCCCACACGAGTATGGCTCATGATCGCCCTTTTATCCTGACACTCATAAGTTGCAGCCATACCCATTGAATGTTTTTGGTAGCCAATTCTACCACTTTCCCATGGATAATCGATTTCGTTATGCTCCATTCAATGTGATCACTCAAGGATACCCTTTTGAGTTTCAGTTCCAAGATTTTCAATACTTTGTGGTCATAGACTTTGAGGCTACTTGTGACAAGGAGAGTAATCCCCATCCACAGGAGATAATTTTCTGTCATTGTGAGCAGTGTTACTGGCCAGTTGGAAGCATGTTTTCAGACTTACATACGACCAACTTGCAATCAGCACCTTAGTGATTTCTGCAAGGATCTGACTGGCATCCAGCAAATTCAGGTCAGTTCACAATTCCTTTTTTCTAGGGGTGGTAAGATAGGAATTCAATCAAGCGAGGTAATATAAGATAAATAAGGGTCCAACTTTAAGGATTGCTCTGTCGCGAGACTTGTCTGATTGTGATTATTAACTGCATTGATGTTTGACTGTGGTTTCTTGCTCTCTCGTACACTGTGACTTGTGAGTCATATGTCCTAAATATGCCTTTGTTATCTAGATAGATAGAGGTGTTATTCTGAGTGAGGCTCTCCTCAGGCACGATAAATGGCTAGAGAAGAATGGCATAAAAAACACCAACTTCGCTGTGATGACATGGTCGAATTGGGATTGTCGGGTAATGCTGGAATCCGAGTGTCGATTCAAGAAGATACGGAAGCCTCCCTACTTCAACCGGTAAATAATTTTGATATGTGCTTTTTGGCCCTGTTTTTTCTTTTAACAGATCAAGTTGTACTGTTGATACTTTTGTTATGATAGCTATTTGTATCACTAATATTATTTTTCATTTCATATTTTCCTTTTGGCAGGTGGATCAACTTAAAAGTTCCTTTCTGTGAGTTTTCGGCAATGTTAGGTGTAACCTGAAAAAGGCAGTTGAGATGGCTGGCCTGGACTGGCAGGGCCGTGGCCATTGCGGCCTCGATGATGCCAAAAATACAGCTCGCTTACTTGCCCTTTTGATGCACAAGGGTTTTAGATTCACTATCACAAACTCGTTGATGTGGCAGGCTAGTGATGGTTCATTGACATGGAACTCGATCCCCATGAACATGGCCTTCTCTCCAAATCAACAACATAAGCCTAAGGATCAGCAAATGCCCCTATTCCATTACCATCCCTACTGTTTCTGTGGGGTGAAGAGTAGCAAAGGAATGATTTGAAAACCCGCGCCGAAGCAAGGGAATGTGTTCTTTGGCTCGGGAACTGGATTGTCACTCGAGGTGTCCACTGCCACTACTTCGAGTGGGCTTCTCCCTGATTCAAATCTGCAAAGGCTTGTCCATCTTTCTTGATGGCATCATAAACCCTTCTCAGTCCTGTAAAAAATTAAAAAAAAAAAGGTTAAAAAAGAGGATGGTAGCTGAGTTGTCTCCTTGTTGAAGCACAATATAAGCTACCTTAAGTTACACAACTGCTTGGTGAGGCTTCCAATTCCTAGAGAAATATATTAGTACTCAGGATGGTTGCGCCGGAGCATGCACATTCCATAACCGTTGGTCTTCTGAGGAATCAGGAGCTTCAACTGGTAAAGCTAACTTGTTGACTGGAGAACAAATCATGAATTTGAGGATATGGCTAGTTAGGATGATGATGCATTTACATGCTAAGTTATCACAGTGTTGTTGCACTTGCTTGCACCATATTTGTTTGTGTTTCTTTCTTACTAACAGCCATTCCGAGCCAAGACGAACACGAAAAACATCTCGAATAACTCAACTTCGGGTCCGGTTATCTTGATTTTGGACAAATGTTGTTATTTGGAAGGGGAGTGCATTAGTTATCTGTTGGATTTTCAGTCTTCAAATCACCCTCACCATCTAAAATTATAGCAATTATTGGTGATCAAGGTGAAACCGAACACAGGATTTAGTTCAATTGATCAAACATTATCGATTAAAGATTATATTATTTTATAAATTCTATGATCCGAATCTGAACACCTGCATTTATAAAAACACGTGAACCTTGATATTATCGCATAAATTCACCGGCAGCAAGTAGTAATTTTCTCTCTCCTTATTTGTGATAGGGTCTATATTGATAGTGATAGGACTATATTTAGTGCTATGGGGAAATTTTTTAATTCGAATTGATTCGAAAAAAATCAAAATTTTTGATTGGACACGAAAGTAAAATGTTTGAATAGAATTGACTCGACTCGTAATTTTATAAAATCGGTACAACTCGAAAATATTTCAAATCCGAATCGAGTTATGGAATAGGACTTGAATAACTTGAAATTTTTATTAATCACTGGATTGATTTTTAATTTCGAGTCAAACCCCTCAATTCTATGATATGTATATATCGTATATGAAAAAATATGAAGAAATTTATATATGTATATCGTATATGGTTATAGAAAATCGTTTAAATTAAAATCAATTTATATCATAATATTATAAACATTTACAACTAAATTTAAACAAAAACTCAAACATCTCAGACTCAAAAATTTTCAAAATAAAATTTAAGTTCTAAAATAGTAATCATCAGCTCGAATAACTCAAAACATTTCGACTCAACTCGATTGAATACTCACCCGGAAAAAAAGCCAGGCACTATATAGCAGGCTTAAAATAATCAAATTCTAAAATGGTTAGCCCAATTGAAGACCCGATACTCATAAAAGTTCGTTTAGCCCAAAAGATAAGAAAACCCTAATTATCAGTGGTATAAATTCTCCCCATTTTACCCTTCCTGCTTTAGTTGCTGCTGCAGTTTGGAATCTTGCAGAGCTGCTCCCAGCTGAAAAACGAATTTTGCTCTGCAATGGCGGATAAGGCAGTGACTATTAGGACGAGGAAGTTCATGACCAACAGGCTTCTTTCCAGGAAACAATTTGTGAGTACCTTTTTCGTTTCTCTCCGCAACCAAACATGGCTCAATTTAAATTTTAGTCTTAGTTCTTATTTAGATCTGTAATTTTGTTTTCCCTATTAATTTCTTCGTGTAGGATTTAGTACCGGTTTTATTTATTTTTTTGATTAATTAATACATGTTTTAGATCTGCTTAAATGAGGAAATTACAAACAAAAAAGAGAGCAAATCGTGGTGGTTTATTACATTGTTAATAAGATGCTTAATTTAGAAGTTTGCTTTAATGTTGATTTGAATATGATACACTTCTTTGCTTAGGAAGTATGATTACCGTAAAATATGTTATTCTTTTGGGGGAAAACTGAGAATTTCCAGAATGACTTGTATTTGTTTGAGTTTATTGTTAACCCGGTCCCCCTTTTCTTTTACCTTTTTGTAGATCATTGATGTTTTGCACCCTGGTAGACCCAACGTTTCCAAGGTAATCCTATATAATGTTTTCCGATAATGTCGTTGTCTTCCAACTGCTTGTATATTTTGATCGATTGTATTGAGTGGTTTTTTATTGTTGATTTGTTAACATTAGGCAGAGTTGAAGGAGAAGCTTTCTAGAATGTATGAGGTGAAGGACCCCAATTCAATCTTTGTGTTCAAGTTTAGGACTCATTTTGGAGGTGGAAAATCTACTGGGTTTGGTTTGATTTATGATTCCGTCGAGAATGCGAAGAAGTATGAACCCAAGTACAGGCTGATTAGGGTAATTGCCCATGAGTTCCTCTGTGCATACCTTCTGTCTTATTTGTAGTTGTGAGTTGCATTTGATTTGGCCTCTCTTTGAACGGGTGATGTATAATGCAAGACACTTAATTTTTGCCTTGCCTTTCCAGAACGGACTTGATACCAAAGTAGAGAAATCGAGGAAACAAATGAAAGAAAGAAAGAACAGGGCTAAGAAGATCCGTGGAGTAAAGAAGGTAAGTTTAACTGATTTTTACCTAGTTCGCTTGAACTGCTGTCCATTTTTAATAACCGGCTGAGCTGATAATCGAACTGTATTTGCTTGCTTCAAATAGACCAAGGCCAGTGAAGCTGCGAAGAAGAAGTGAGAGCTAAAAGGAAGGCAAGGCAAAGGTAAAGCTTGTGACGATCATAGAGCCAATGCCTCGCAACAGTGTTTCCTAGTTGTTGCAAAACCTTTCTTTTTGGAAACTAGTTTTTGGATGTTGTTGTCTGATGTGTTTAGCCATATTGTTACTACTATCTGATTTTGTTATTTTAAGGATTCTTGCTTGACATATAATGAAATATCCCTGGACTTTACGTCAGGTTTTTGTTTAGCTAAAACGATATCTAATGTTTTCATTTAAGGGATAAGTCACGTTTTAACCCTTAAACTTGTTCATCTTTCTCACATTTGTATCTGATTTTTTTTTGTTCACATTGATATATGAATTTGTCTACTTTTTTCATATCAGTACCTTTTTTTTTTTGCCTACATTAGTACATCAATTTTAACCCATAAATCTTGTTGTCTTGGTTAGAATAGTGATGGAAAATCAAGTATTTTTGCCCTGGTGATGTGTGAGACTAACACTCCCTTCTAAGACTTGGATTTTGTATGATTTTAGTTTTAATATTGAAGGAAACCTGAACAACAAAAAATTGAACAAGATTAGAAAGAAAAGCAACAAGAAATAAGAGAGTGAAAAAATAGGATCAAACTTGGACGAATCCCTTTGTCAAAATTGAAGAAGTATTTTTCTTGAAACTGAAACAAAAGGTTAAAGAAATAAGAAGAATTAAATTGCAACAAATATTAATAAAAATAATGAAAGAGACAATAGATGAAAGAAGATATCGTGGTCGTGTGCACCTTTTTAAAGCAACAATTTCAACAAGCGATACAATTGGCTCCAAGAAAACGTTTTTGACAAGAAGTGTGATGATGGAACTACGAGCAAGAATATACAAGCATGATATAAACAAGTTTCTTTTTATGTATTGTTGGATAAAGATCACAAATTCATAGCAGAAGCAATTATTTTTTTAAAATAATAAAAAGTGATTATAAGATAATATTGCTTTAATTTTTTTTTAATTTGTTGATAACATTTAGATTTTTACAGATATAATTATTTGAAGTCTGTCCAGCTCAGTTGGTAGAGCGCAAGACTCTTAACCTTGTGGTCGTGGGATCGTGTCTCAAGGTGGGCAATTCATAATTCTGACTGCTGGAGGTCTTCTACGGAAGATGCTCTCAACCTGGTGCTGGAGGCAGGCTACTATCCTACCTCTCCCTCACCCCATTACATATAGGAATATGGTCAGCTAATTTGAATTCTCAAAGAAAAAAGTTACTTTATTCTACTACTAAATTCGTTCAACAAGATCTAGCACAAGCAATTAAAAAAAACACGGTTTTGATCAACACTGACCCTACTGCCCATGTTGGGGTTACTGCAATAAGAGAGCTGAGATCACCACAATAAATAAAGCAATCGTATTATCTTATCCTATTTTATCTTTTTGCTGATAGTTTCTATTCATATTATTCGACTATATTTAGATATGGTTTTTTGAAAACATATAATAGAGTATAAGGATTATATTCTTAAATTCATGTTTGAATATGCGTCCTACACTAATATTTTTTTTAAAAAAAGAAAGCTGATGACTCAGATCAGAGTAATACAAATCAATAATATTATTGGATCTGATCCGTTCATTGCTGATGCATTGAGACTGGGTAGTGCAGAAGGCTCGCATGGAGATGATGAAAGCTGGAGGTTCAGGTGCCGTCATAGCAGAATAAGTCTTCCAGAAAACTAAGCACACTTGCATCTCATTCCCACAATCAGAGACTGCTGTTGGTTTTATACTATGAATATTTTATGTGGAAAAAAAACGTAGTGAATGTTGTACCTTGTCGGAGATAATAATATAAAATATATGATAATTTGATATTTACTGGAACACTTAACCTAACCACTCGGTCGATCCCTACAACCATGGAAGGTCCTCCAGAGTTTGAAGCAGTCGCTTATAGAGTGAATTAACCTACATTTCTAAAAAGTGATAAAGCAGAAGTAGGTTAAAACTTAAAAGAGGAACTGGTAAGCAACAATTAATTGATAAAATACGTTCTTTCAATTTACTTTTTTTATTTAACATGTTTTTGTCAAAAAATTCATAACAATTAACGATTGAGTGACGATAAATTGATAAAGGGCGTCGAAGATTTATTTATTTATTTATTAAATGCGATCGATGACATGGGTAAGACCAAGAGAGAGAGGCTGTTGTCCGTATGTATAGAAAGGTGAGAGTAATGCAGATGTGTGAGACGAATGAAGGAAAAATAAAGAAATTCATAGATTAAACAAGGGGAAAATATGGGATTTTGAGGAAATAGAACAAGTTTCCTACCAAATTGAAAAAACATGAGAATTCCATACGTTTAAACGTAAATTACACCAATTGTCATTAACGTTATAGTAAGTTTTCATTTTTCTATTAAAGTTTTACAACAACAACAACAAAACCTTATTCCCATATACAATGGGGTAAGGGGAGGTAGGGTAATAGGCTGCCCCCAACGTCAGGTTGAGAGCAACTTCTGTGGAAGACCTCCGGCAGTCAGAAAATTAAAAATAAAGATAAAATACAATGCATGTATAAATAAATAAATACATAGTTGAACAATCTTCATATGCAGAGAAGGAAACACAGAAGTCAGCGATAGTAAGCTACGAGAAGGAATAAAGTCAAATGGGTTAAAGCCTAAACTAAGGCAACACTACTCCGCTACCTTAGTTCTAAGCCTTCATGAATTCCAACGACAGAAACGTATAAAAAGTAGAGGTCATGAAAATTACTACAAAGGCAATTAAAAAAGAAGACAGAGATGCTACACCCTATGGTTGTGACCCACACTGCTCGGCTACCCTAGTCTTAAGTCTCCATACTTTCCTATCTGAGGTCATGTCCTTGGTAAGGGCTAAATCCTTCAAATCAGATCTCAAGCAGTCTACACACTTCCTCCTTGGTCGTCCTCTCCTTCTGGCACTGTCGACTGTAATCGACTCTACCCTCCTGACCGCATCCGACGGTTGTCGCCTAAGGACATGCCCAAACCACCGTAGTCTTCCCTCCCTCAATTTTTCGGATACAAACACCACCCCCAAGGACATCTTAATTGCCGAGTTTGGTGTCATGTCCCACAGAGTCCTACCACATGCCCATCGAAGCATTCTCATTTCTGCGGCCTCCATTCTCCTTACGTGATCTTTCTTGATTGCCCAACATTCTGATCCATACAACAGAGCTGGTCTTATTGCCATTCTATAAAATTTTCCCTTAAGTTTTAGATGCACCTTCTTATCACACAAAACTCCAGTAGCAGCCCTCCACTTTAGCCATCCTGCCTTTATACGGTGAGAAACGTCATCATCTACATCCCCCATCTTTATGTATCATAGACCCTAGGTACTTGAAACAATCCTTTGAGGGGAGAACGTGTCCTTCGATGCATACTTCTACATCTTCATCGTTTTGGTTCCCACTGTAGTTTGAACATAAATACTCTGTCTTTTCAATATTGATCCTTAGACCTTTTTCTTCCAAAGCAGTCTTCCAGGTAGTCAGTCTACTATTCAGCTCCTTTTTTGTTTCAGCAACTAGGACAATGTCGTCAGTGAAAAGCATACACCATGGAACACCATCTGGTGTCGCACAATAGATGTCGTCCATAATCAAGGCGAAGATGTAAGGGCTAAGAGTCGACCCCTGGTGGAGTCCGATTTCCACCGGGAATGTCTCGGTGTCGCCAACTGTAGTCCTGACGTATGTAGTAGATCTACAGTACATATCACGAATCGCCCGAATATAAGCAGTTGGGACCCGTCTCGTTTCCAAGGTCTTTCAGATTATATCGCGGGGTACGCTATTATACGCCTTCTCAAGGTCAATGAATGCCATGTGAAGATCTCTATTTGTTCCCTATATTTCTCCATAAGCCGCCGAAGGAGATGAATCGCCTCCGTAGTAGATCTGCCTGGCATAAAGCCAAATTAGTTTTTCGAAACCCTAGTAACCTGACTCAACCTTGCCTCTATCACTCTTTCCCATAGCTTCATGGTATGACTGAGTAGTTTAATACCTCTGTAGTTACCACAACGTTGGGGATCTCCTTTATTCTTATAGATTGGTATCACCGTAGACTCTCTCCACTCCTCTAGCATCTTGGTAGTCTCTAAAATAATAGTAAAGATGTTGGTCAACCACTTAACTCCCTCTTCTCTTAGGGTCAGTGTTGCAACCGTCTTTCGATTGGGCCCCAGAATTGGGCTTCGACTTAGGAAAATGGATTAGGAGTCGCCACCGATCATTTATTTTAAAGCAAATGGGTTGATCGGACATCCTATTTCTTACCTGATTTGCGTCTTACCAAAGATGTGTCGAATTCGGGAGTCGGTTACAGTCAAGGAAGGGTTAGCACCCTTGAACTGTCCTTTCGGTACTACGTAATTTCCAGTTGTCTTTGATTAAGAAAATTATAAGTTAAATTAAAAGATAAAATGACGATCCAAATTACTCACCTCTAAGGTTTGGAAAACGAACCCTTAAATAATCAAGAAAAGTGTTAGAAAAACAAAAACGATGAAGATAAATTGAAAATAAAGAAAATGAAATAAAGAAGAGATAAACAAAAAAAAATAAATACTAACAAATATGGACGAAAAGTAAACAACACAGTTGATATGGAGATTATGAAAATAAAAGGAATATATAAAAAAAATAAAGACAATGGAATAAGATAAATAAATAAATAAAATAGGAAAAATGAATCAATGAATAAAGAAAATAAAAATAAATAAACAAAACGAAGGGAAAGAAGGTAAAAAAGGAAATACATACATATTAGCTTGTAAACTAAAAAATATATAAAGAAAAATATTAAGAAATAACGTAATATATATATATATATATATATATATATATATATATATATATATAACATATAAATAAAATAAGTAAAAAATAAAATAATAATGATACATGTATATACATAACAACAAAAGGAAATAAATAATAATATTATACAGGAGTAATATCAAATATATACTATAATGTAATATTAAATAAAATAAGAAGAAAATTGAAATTCAAATCTAGAAAACGGACTAGAATGTAAAAAATAGAAAATCGAATGACAAATTTTGGAGCACTTTGAGGATGAATTGAGATTTCAGGGTGAAAATTAAATCCTTTATAAACGAGGGGACCAAGAGTGAGATTACCCCTTTTTCACACTCATTCAGAAAATCAAAGTATTTTCTCAAGAAAAGAAGCCTCGGGGGCTAGATCTATAAAAATAGATCCCCAAAAATGCCCCTGTTCATCGGCAAAAAATCGTTTTCTTTGGTGTTTTTCGAATACAAAATGTAACGAGACATAAGCATGCAAGCGTAAACTCGAAAAAGGTACTATATTTACCTTGTATTTCTCTTCGAAAACTTGCAGGAAAAAAAACTCTGATTTCGCTCTAAGATTGCTCGTAATTTCTGCTTGTATTTCGTATCTCCATTTGTGTGTTACAAATGATATGGATTATATGTATTTATAATGGAAAAAACATACTATTTTTAGAATCCTATACAAAATAGACTTCTAACGCTCTTTGGTTGCTGTGAAAATTAGTTGCAGGAGGAGTCTTCGGGGAGGAGACATGTGGCGCTGGAAAATTAGTGTCTACAGCTGCCCCTCTTTGTCCTTTTTCGTGGAACGAAAAATAGGGCAAAGATAAAAGACACAAATTTTCGTTCATATCGAATATCCTCTATCGCAGAGTTGAAATCCGATATTTGATTGGTTTGCCAAATTGAACTGAAATATGGAATGACTCCCTCGTCGTGAGGTCGAGTTGAACTGGAAGCTTCTGAGCACGATATCCTTCGTCATGAAGTTGAAATCGAACTCAAAGCTTTTGGCGAGTGGCCTTTGAATCGTCTTCTGGATCAAGATACTTTGTCGTGAAGGTGAAACTTATCCTGAAGACTTCGGTGTTGCTGCATTACAGATGACTCCTTCGTCGTGAAGTTGGGTCAATCTGTTTGTGAAGTTGGAATCGAATATGACCCCTTCGTCGTGAAGTTGAGCCTTGGATTTGGATATCATTCGTCGTGAAGCTGAAATCCAATGTAAGTTGCGTTGTTTCGAGGCCAATATCCTTCGCTGTGAAGTTGAAATTGACTCTGAAACTGAAAAGTGTGTTGACAGACGCTCCTTTGAGTTGGATATCCTTCGTCGTGAAGTTGAAATCCAATCTAGAGATGGATGTTGCTTGTGTGCACGATTCCCTTTGTTGTGAAGTTGAAACCGTTGGTGACCCCTTCGTCGTAAAGTTGAGTCTGAATTTGGATACCCTTCGTCGTGAAGTTAAAATCCAAGTAGGTTGTACTGTTCCGAGTCCAATATCCTCCGCCGTGAAGTTGAAATTGGTTCTGAAACTGGGAAATTGTTTGTTGACAACCAGTCGTCCCTTCGTTGTGAAGTTGAACTTGTGTTATCTCGAGTCCAATATCCTTCACTGTGAAGTTGAAATTGGTTCTGAAATTGAAAAATTGTTTGTTGACAACCAGCCGTCCCTTCGTTGTGAAGTTGAACTTGTGTTGTCTTGAGTCTAATATCCTTCGCTGTGAAGTTGAAATTGGCTCTGAAATTGGGAAGTTGTTTGTTGACAACCAGCCGTCCCTTCATTGTGAAGTTGAACTTGTGTCGTCTCGGGTGGCGCGATATCCTCCGTTGTGGAGTTGAAATCGTGGATGTGTGGGAACGATATCCTCCGTCGTGGAGTTGAAATCGTGGATGACCCCTTCGTCGTGAAGTTGAGCCTTGACTTGAATATCATTTGTCGTGAAGTTGAAATCCAAGTATTGTGAAGTTTGGCTTCGAGCTAGATATCCTCCGTCGCGAAGTTAAAATCTACTCTCGAGTTGATTGTGTAGCTTTGAGCTCAATATCCTTCGCTGCGAAGTTGAAATTGACTCTAGCTAAAACCTGAAAAAGTTATGCATATATGTGATGAGATGAATGCAATGCTCTTAGGTATGCCTAAAATGCATATGCAACATATGTTATTTTTGGGCTCGGGAGAGAAATCTCGATCTCCTGTTGCTTTTCAGGAATCTTAGTTCTGGAATCTTCAAGTTCTGATCCCTGATCTCGAATTCTTCAAATGTTCAAATCTGATGTGCACATTCTATTTTTTTGATTTGAGAAATGCTTTCGACTATCCCAAGTATGTGCCTGAGCTGAGTGTAACGGTTCAGATGATGCTTCAAGAGAAATTGTCTCGAAAGAGACAGAATTCGTTTCAAGGGAAACGATCTCAAAGATATATGTTGTTTCATGAAAAACAGTCTCAAGGGAGACAAAATTTTGTTTTAAGAAAAACTGTCTCAAGAGAGACAAAACTTAGTTCCAAAAGATATTGTCTCACGGGGAGATGAAATTAGTTCCAAGGAAAACATATTCAAAGATTTTGTTTCAAGGGAAACTGTCCCAAGAGAGACAAAATTCATTTCAAGGGAAATGTTTCAATGTTTATGTTTCAAAGGTTTTTGTGTTTCAAGAGAAACAATTTCAAAGGTTTTTTTCCAAGGGAAACTATCTCAAGAGAGACAAAGTTTGTTTTAAGGGAAACTGTCTCAAGAGAGACAATGGTGAGCATGATTCCCTTCGTCGTGAAGTTGAAACTGTGGGTGGCCCCTTCGCCGTGAAGTTGAGCCAGAAATTGGATATTCTTCGTCGTGAAGTTGAAATCCAACTTGAAAACACGAACTGGATCGGTTCTGAATTAGCTCTCGAACTCATCTGAAGTTGATTCTAAGATCTGTCGATCTTTCAATATATCAAATTAGTTGAGGTGTAGCTCATTGCTACTGAGTTAAGCAACCACTATCAATTTTTACAAACTCTTTTGAATCATGTATCTTTCGCATTGAAGTTGAAACTTGACTCTAAAGCTGCAAAAATTATGTATGCTAAAAATGATAAATGTGATGCTCTCAAGTATGTATAAGATGCATGTAACATGAATTAATGTCATTGATCTCTTGGATAGAGCCTCATTTTTGCCTGATTGTTCCTGCATGTGGAGGAAATGCCTTCAGAAGGTCTGATAATTCGCATTAGGATGTTGAATCCCTAAAGATGCCCCAATATCAAAAAATGCTCCAATATTTGATGTTGAATCTTCAAAGATGCCCCAAATGTTCCTCATTTCTTGCTTCAGCATTGATTCTGAGCACGAGCTTTGTGTCTAAGAGTCACATGTCATTTACCAAGATCCACTCTATAGAGATTGTCTTGTTTGAAAAAAAATGTTTTTCTTTCTCTTTTATTTTCAAAGTTATGAAAATATCAATTAAAAGAGTTTCGAAAAATGTTTAACCAAAAGTTTTGAAAATATTGTCACTTTCACGGTTTTATAATTGAGATGAATCATAAAACTAGAGTTCATCGGATATCAAAGAATTAATTACAATGTTAATCCTTCAATAAATTATATCTATTTGACAAGTGTCAAGATCAAAGCTATCTTTGGGAAATGGTTAAGTAAGGAACGGATAAAAAAGTCTCAGATTATCGTGTTTGGTCAAAGGTTTGACATTTTATGCTCAAAGGATTGATGGGGTAGCTTGCATGTTTCTCTGCTAGAAGTGTTCTCTGACTCCCAATCTTCGTTGTCACACTCAGATTGTGCGATGCCTTATCAAGGAATTTGTGTGATCGCCTCAGTTGCATAATTTTTATATTCAAGCCGCCTTTTCAAGTTTTCAACTCGAACCCTCATTTGGTTTTAAGACATTATTCAGGATTTACGTCTTGAACCCCCTTTGTCATTTTTCTCTACCATGCATTAATTACATTTTTTTTGCAAATTAATCATGATGGATGGGATGAAATCTGAAGATAGTCTCTTCTGTTTAGAAATCCATGTATGATTAGAAGGGACTTTTAAGGCACGTAATGTAGGCCATGGCTCATGGTTATGAAAGAAAAGGATAAATAGGCCCAAATAAATGTTTCAGGGTATTGAACCAAGGATCAATTCATTTTGATGCCCTCGATCTTGTCTTGCTCAAAATGTCTCTTTCTCCTGATGCTCTATGATCTTCGAGTTAAGTGATTCAAGAATGATTGTGCTTGATCAATCTCATAGTTTGAATCTTGATGTGCCATTTGTCTTTAGGGAATCTTTGCATGTGCTTTTTTTTTCCTTTTCCTTTTGATTTTTTCTTCTTTTCTTTTTTGTTCTTGTTTTTTCTTTTTTGCTTATTTTCTTTTTTGTTCTTGATTGAATCTTCACACTTGGTATTTGGCCCACCTTTTGGTATTTCCTTTGGATTGATGTCTTCACTCATGTAAGCAGATTTCTTCCACCTTGCCCCCAGTGTGGAGGGTGATCCTTGGTTAGGGTTGAATCAGAAGAAAAATACTATAGGCTTAAAAGGAGACACAATGGATATATTTTTTCTCCTGTTGTGAAGGGATAAAGAAAGAAAGCCGTTCATCATTTCATACATGGAAGTCCTCACATAAGAGGTATCCCCAGGGGGATAGATTTTCAGGATTAATTCTATTTACATGAAAACAGTGTAATTAATGCATGATATAATTATTTCGGATGAATTCTTCTTCTTTTTTCCCCCAGATGTCTTAATGTTCAAGCTCCCTGCTAGATTCCCCAAGTTATGTCTTAGAAGAATGCTCATGTTCAAATGAACAACTCGATGTTGTGGCCTTTAATGGTGTAAAAATGTCAATTTTGAGTCTAAAAAGACAATAGTGTGATCTTATTGACTCAAAGAAAGGTGTGGGTGTATCAAAAAGATAAAGGTAATATTCAAGAATTTCAAAGGGAGGTAATGTCAAAATTTGTTCTTTTTGGTAATGACCATGAGTTATTCTGGGTAAAGAATCAAGGTATTTTATTTTGGGGTTTGAGACAGGATAAGAAAGGTCTAACCTTGTCATATGTCAAAAATCTATAATTCTTGAAGAATTAAAAGAATCCTTAATTCATTTAATATTCGAAGAACTAAAGATTAGAATTTGTTCAATTGCTCCACCTTAGAAAGTAGCATAAATTCAATCCTTTAAAAGATTAAGCAAACGATGAAAGATTAGAGACGTGTTTAAACAAAACAATCCTCTAAGTGCAAATGGTATATGACATGCCCCCTTCTTCGGTCGTTTATGCCCCTGAATCCATCAGGTTTTGGATCTTGCTCTTCAGCGCCTTATAGTTCTCATAGGAATGTTTGGGGCTTCTTATGTGGTAACAGCTAACAGCTTCAACATCGTAGTCCTTAGGATATGTGGATTCTTTTCTTAGATCATCTTGGCCGGCTTTGGCCTACCATCAGCTGATCAGGCTCTTTAATGTTACAATCTTGCTTCCATGTGGTTAAATCCACTTCATCGAGTCCTTCATGACTTAATTTCATGTTTGTGAAAATGCTTAAAAATGTAGATGAAGATGCAAAAAGGCAAAAAGGCAAAATGCAAGAATGCATGAAATGTTCGAGGCATTGATCCAGAAAAGTGTCCATTATTAAAAATAATTTTTACTTACACAAAAATGTTTTATCTTGTAAGAGACATAAAAACGATCAAAGGTACATTCGGACTAAATCCTCTAGACCCTGAACAACTTCTAGTAGGTTGACAAGTCTTCTGTCTTCATGTGTCATTGGTTGTATGCCTTGCCGGACCATTCCAGCTTTCCTTGCCAGGCCGTGTAGATGACGAGCTGCCTTCTGTACTTGATCCAGGAAGTCTCGGATGACTGCGTCTCTGCCCTTCACCCTTTGTTGTGCTTGCTCCCAACGGAAACGCCACTGTAAACCTCTGTCGAAGAGCACTATCTGAAGCTCGCTCACTTTCTTCTTGAACTCATCTACAATAGCTTCTAACTCAGCTATTGTTTTGCCATCTCTCTCATGTTGTTTCTCCATATCAGCCATCTGGATTCTCAAGCATTGGTTTTGATGCTGACTGTCTGCTAAGCGCCTCTGGGCAGTCTTCATCTGTTCCTTCCAAGTTCTCTCATCACACCGTTCGAACTTTCTTTTCAGGCTATGGGCTTAGTCTTTCCAGTATTTAGAAGCCACTTTCAACTTGGAGTTATCCTTGACTTTATCTTGATACCCATTTCTCAAGTCTTCGAGCTCAAAACATACTTTTTTATGTTCTTTTTCAAGTTTGTTTGCTCGATCTTTCTGAGAGTCGTCATCTAGCTTCCACTGATAGCGCTCAGTTTCAAGCTCCTTTACCCTCTGCTTCAGCTCGTTATTCACAGCTTCAAACTCTATATTGGCTATCTCAAGTTCAGAAAAGACAGGCCTGAGATGTTCTTCTAGGGTTCGGGTGTCCTCACAGTCTGGCACCGGGATATTGTCATTTTTTCTCAATCTTCGCCACTCCATATAGTCCGGAGTAAGCATGTTTCTGGCAGCTACAACATCCATCCAGAATATTTTCTTCCAAGAATCGACTGCTTCGAAAGTTTCTCAAACAGTTCCACCACGGCTGCGTCAATGTACCCCAAAGTCTTTGGGAATATAATCAGTCCATACAGACCCAGTGCAAACAAGTCTATTGCCTTCCACTCATCGGGATGGTCCTTCATCAGTTGCTTGATATGAAGCCAGGCAATTCCTTCCCCATTGCCTTTACATCGAGCTCGGTCTGTTACCCATCTTTCGTCAACCCCAGCAACCTTGGATAGTGCACTCTTGAAAGGCTGACTTTTGATGTGTTTAATATAAGCTCACTCCAGTCTGATATTTTCACAGTGCAACAGTGTAGTGTACTCTTCAATGGTGGGCACCATGTCCTCCTGATTAAAAGTGAAGCAATTATATCCCGGGTTCCAAAACTGAACCAAGGCTCTGATCAAGGGCTTATCAGTCTTGATTTGAAGCAACAATGCAATGTCACTGTACCGTTGGCTGAACTTCTGTTTCTGATCATTCTTCCAACTGCCTCAGATGTCCCGAAGCTTTTTCACGTCATTCTACTTTAGGCTGATAGAGGCGTAGCTAACCAGCTCTGACACATAGCTTCCTTGAAGATTATCTCCATTTTCCTTCTGAGTCTTCTCGGACCATAGTCGTACCTCGGGGTTTTTAATCTCTTGTATTACAACACCTTTATCCATTAATTCAGATTATTTTGTGTAACAAACACCTTTTTAGGGATCAATGGCCTCTTGTTATGATGCAAATGCTTTAAAAACAAACACAAAGGCAAACAGTTAGTAAAATAAAAATAAATAGAAATAAAAAAAATAGAAATAAATAAATGGCAAGAAAAAAACATAAGAGAAAAAAACATGGTTATGAAAGAAATGTTCTAGGTTTTAGAATGTGGTTTTGGGGTAGGCTCTATTTCTTCAAATTCTCCCAGTATAGGTTCTAAAAAACGGTACCCGAGTTCTCCTTGCTGGTGCCCCCTTGGGCTTGCCAGACCCTTAGTCCTAAACCCATCATAGGCTTATGTGGACTAAGTTAAACTCGAGAGGACACATTCCCTTATGCCCATACAGAGAATAAATTCACACGAAGGCATAAGGTATATGAATCCCGAAGGCTACTTGCTAGGCCCATACGGTGAATAAATTCATACGAAGGCGTCGCTTTCACCCCCACTTAAAACGGGTTTGGAGCTCGGGTTTAGTGCCTTAGATGAAAAAATCTTTAAGGGCTGAAAACATGAGAAAACGATTAGTACAACTATTTACTCAAAAAAATATAATCAAAGGTAAGTAATAATGATCGAAATGTTACCTTAAAATTTAAACTTACCCTTTTCGTTAAAAAGACAACTGGAAATTACCTTAGCCTGACTCACTTACCTGTGTCCCCAGCAGAGTCGTCAAGCTGTCGCAACCGTCATTATTATTTATTTCCTTTTGTTGTTATGTATATACATGTATCATTATTATTTTATTTTTTACTTATTTTATTTATATGTTATATATATATATATATATATATATATATATTACGTTATTTCTTAATATTTTTCTTTATATATTTTTTAGTTTACAAGCTAATATGTATGTATTTCCTTTTTTACCTTTTTTCCCTTCGTTTTGTTTATTTATTTTATTTTTATTTTCTTTATTCATTGATTCATTTTTCCTATTTTATTTATTTATCTTATTCCATTGTCTTTATTTTTTTATATATTCATTTTATTTTCATAATCTCTATATCAACTGTGTTGTTTACTTTTCGTCTATATTTGTTAGTATTTTTTTTTGTTTATCTCTTCTTTATTTCATTTTCTTTATTTTCAATTTATCTTCATCGTTTTTGTTTTTCTAACACTTTTCTTGATTATTTAAGGGTTCGTTTTCCAAACCTTAGAGGTGAGTAATTTGGATCATCATTTTATCTTTTAATTTAACTTACAATTTTCTTAATCAAACACAACTGGAAATTGCGTAGTATCGAAAGGGCAGTTCAAGGGTGCTAATCCTTCCTTGACTGTAACCGACTCCCGAATCCGACACATCTTTGGTAAGACGCAGATCAGGTAAGAAATAGGGTGTTCGATCAACCCATTTACTTTAAAATAAATGATCGGTGGCGACTCCTAATCCATTTTCCTAAGTCGAAGCCTAATTCTGGGGCCCAATCGAAAGACGGTTGTGACAGTCAGCCACACAGTGATAGGAATTTGATCTGGACCGATAGTTTTGTCCCTCCCCATCTTTCTAAGGGCCATTTTGAGTTCCTCAATCCCAATCCTGCTAGTAGGGCAGTCATTGGTCGTAGTATGATGAACGACTAACCTATCAACATTACTAGCTCTATATGGAGTGGAACTGTTATTAAATAAGCCAAAGAAGTAACTACCCCAAACCCTCTTAATATCATGATCTTTTACTAAAAGAACACCATTGTTGTCCTTAATAAACCTAATGCTACCTAGATCATTATTTTTATTCTCCCTGGCTTTGGCAAGCCTGAAGATGTCGTTTTGTCCTTCCTTGGTGTCTAATCTCTTGTACATTTCCTCGTATGCCTTATCCTTTGCTTTAGCCACTATTTTTTTGGCTTCCCGCTTTTCCTCCTTGTATCTTTGTTTAACTCTTGATCTTTCTTCGTCGTCATTGCAATGTAGCAACTCCTTGAAGCAAGTTTGCTTTGTCTTCACCTTAGTTTGGACTTCATCATTCTACCACCATGATTCTTTATATTCCTTGACCTTCCCTGTTGACAACCCAATGGTGTTTTTGCCCACCTCTCTGATGGAATTTGCCATATTTTTCCATAACATATCTGCATTATTTGAGTTTGTAGTTCCAAAACCTGTATGATACAAAACCTTACTCCTAAAGTCATCAGCTATCGCTCTATGTAAGTTCTTACAAAGGATCCTAGGTTTACCTAGTTTAGCCCTCCTATGAGTGCTCCGCCCGTGGCATACGCGGAACACCAAAACCAACAATTTATGTTGTGATGCATATGTCTCTTCAGGGAACACCTTACAGTCAATGCAAGCCCATCGATCCTGATTTCGAACCAGGATGTAGTCGATTTGGATACCCCGCTATAGAACGTAATCAAGTTCATATATCTCTTGTAAAAGAAGGAGTTAGTGACCACTATATCGTGTGTAGTAACAAATTCAAACAGCGTACTCCCCTCCTTGTTCCTACTACCAAAACCGAAACCCCCATGAACACCGTCATACCCGTTGATTTCACTACCTATATGGTCATTGAAGTCTCCCCCTATGAAAACTCTTTGGTCCTCCGGAATGCTCCTAAGTACATCATTTAACGCATCCCAGAAGCAACGTTTCTCCCCCTCCCCTAGGCCAACGTGTGGGGCGTACACTGAAAGAATATTCACCATTTTCGCTTCTATAATAACCTTAATCATCATGATCCTATCACGGTATCTACATTCAACTACATTTTCCTTGAGCCTAGAGGATACCAAGATACCCACCTCATTTCTAGCGTTATCTACGCCTGAATACCACAACTTGTACCCGTTACACTCTCTGGCGCGAGCCCCTTTCCACCTAGTCTCTTGAATACATGCAAAATCTATTTTCCTATTACTTAGTATGTCGGTCAGCTCCATCAGCCTAGCATTTAATGTGCCTACATTCAATGTACAAACTCTAAGTCTAGTCTCCTTGACACCACTCTATCGATCCCGTCCCCTTAACGCCATATGGGATCTAAAATAAGGACATGACCTCAAGTAATCATCTATAGCCGAAGCTATAAGGAACTATGAAAAAGGAACCCAGAGAAGACAAGAGATGCACTAATAAAATGCTAGAGAATTGAGGGGTACTAAGAAGCCTAGTTGGTTACTTAATAGGATTTTAATTTATAAAATACTATTGTTATTATTATTGCTAAAAGCCTAATGTAAAAGGGAAGAAAATATAATAATATTGATTTTTATTATTATGTGGGGTAAATATTAATGATTATAATTAATTACTAAAAGCCTAGTGTTAAAAGGGAAGAAAAATATAATAATATTGATTGTTAATTTATAAAAAAAAGTTCTAATGTTTACTGTCAATTTCAAAAAAAAATTTGAAAAAATTGAATTGAATACTAGGAGTCTAGGACAATGAAAAAAATACAGATCCAGTAAATCCTACTCAAAGCAAGTAGAAAAATATAGATCCATTATATCCTACTCAAAGCAAAACTGCTTTTCAAGTAAATAACAAATTTTATGGTAGTTTAAGATGTCATAAACTCAAAGCTTTACTCAAAACATGTTGAACTTTTTTCAATAAAATTTCCATAAATAATCCAGTCAAACCTCAGAATCTAGAGATCCTATAATTTTCAAGAACCAAAATACTGAGAAATTCCAAAAAAATAACAGATCAGAAAGTTATTCGGTCAAGATTCACTAAAAGAAAAGTAATTTCCCGCTGCTACTACAAACAACAGAGCTAAATCTACAAATGAAAACCACAGAGTAAAAGTAACTAAAAGAAGAAGGAATACAGAGGGTAGAAAAGGGAACCTGAGACAAAGAATTCCGAGTAGATCTAAGCAAAAATAAAAGAGGGAAGGTGATTTTTTACTAGTCAATTGTCAAAGCCCCAAAGAGAAGCGATCCGGTAGTAAATAGGAAGGCCGGAAAGTGAGGCCCGTTGAATGGGGGAGAGGAGCAGATGTATATCGTATCGAGAGATCCTCTTTGATAACACATCATCACTTTGGTAACACAATAATCAATTAAACACATATTAAATATTTCATCAACAATATATATCGATCGATAGTAACTAACGATTTTCATTTAACTGAATTATTTTAAAAAAAATAAACATTAAAAATTAATACTCCAACAAAAGTTAAAATTAAAATGATCGTTTATATAAAAATTAGATATTAATTTCGTCATTATGCGGAGAATTTTTATTAGCCTATCTTATCCACTGAATATGAGTTTCATACTTTTAGAAAATCAAAAGAAATATAATATCACACCAAAAATCGAAATTGATTTGATTTTCCTGGCACACGCTCTAGAGAAGAGCGTGGGCCTAATTGTGAACCCGACACGGGTCTAACTCTAACCAAACTTTCACCAAGTCCAACACGCCTTTTTTAATCAACAAAATCCTCGTGAGCCTTTTCGTTTTTGACTCTCTTCTTCCTTCTCTCATGGCTTCGGAGCAGTACGGTGCCGTTTTTGAGGAATATCAGGACGACGACGAGGAACCCTCTTCCTCTGGAAACGACGACGTCCTCAACGACAACGACGAAGAGGACGAAGAGTTGTTAGAGGAAGAAGAGGATTTTAATTCTCCCTCTTTACTACCTCAGCCGATTGCCGCCGTCGTTTCCACTGATTCAATCCCCGCCGTTCCTCTTGCCTTGCCTTGCCTTCCTCCAACGTCGTAACCGTCGCTGCTTTTCCAATCGGCGAATTGAATCCCGATTCCAAACGCCAACGGACTGATTCCGTGGTATCTGAGAAAAAACCTCCTCTGCAACCTTTCGATGAATCACGACGGTTGTTTCAACGTTTATGGACTGACGAAGACGAGATCGAGCTTCTCAAAGGATTTCTCGATTACACGTCCTCGAGAACCAACCCAAATTCTTCTTCTCACCACCATCATCATGATACTGCGTTGTTTTACGATCTAATCAAATCGAAGCTTCAGCTGGATTGCAACAAGAACCAACTAGTTGAGAAACTTCGAAGATTGAAGAAGAAATATAGGAACGTGATGAACAAGATCAATTCAGGTAAAGATATTTCCTTCAAAAGCCCTCATGATCAAGCTACTTTTGAAATTTCTCGAAAGATCTGGAGTGATACTGTTGGCAAAGTAGAAGATAATGTTTTAGATTATGATGAAAATAATATTAATAATAATGCTACTAACATCAATTTACTTGATGAAAGTGGAGAGAAAAGAAATTCTACTCCGAAATCCCCAGCTACCAAGAAAAGGTCTAGAAGTAAAGGAGGGAAAATGGAGGAGAAGAGAGTTTTAAACGATGGGTTTGTGATTTCTAACAATAATTTTAATAATAGTGATCATGATCATGCTCATGTGGACGGATTTGGAGGGGGTGGCGGTGGTGGTGGAGGAGGAGAAAGAGGAAACGTGGCGGCTGTAATAGAGGAGGCGGTGAAGAGTTGTTTAACACCCTTGTTTAAGGAGTTGTTAGGTAGTTTAATGGGAGGAGGAGGAAGAGGATGTGGAGGAAGAGGGATTAGTGGATTGGCTATGAATGCTATGCCATTAAATTTCGGCAATTTCGGGTACGGCAGTGGTGGTAATGGGGAGTTAATTGATGAGAGGTGGAGAAAGCAGCAAATATTGGAGTTGGAAGTTTATTTTAAGCGGTTGGAGTTGGTGCAGGATCAGATTAAGGCAGCTTTGGAGGAGCTGCGGTTGATGGGAGGGTGATTTCTGAATACGGTTGCTTATGAGTGATTTCTGAATACGGTTTGCTTATGAGTGATTTCCATGAAAGATTTCTTGATTATTGATGGATAGGCTGACAGTGTAGGGGAGTAATTGGTTTTATTAGTTCGTTTTTTGGGTTTTCCTTTTGTTTATTTGATAGAAACGAACAGTTATTGGAATAATGATTTATAATCATTTAGCCTTTGAATCAATAGTATGTTCTAGTTATTCTCATTTGTGTATATATGGTTTTTATACATGGGTTGGGATTGACTTGCCTAGAATAAAGGACCGATGTTATCCTTAATGCAACCATGCGAACTCTAACATTGTAGAATTTGCAGAATGGATTCAACTACAGTTTACCATTTTACTGCATTGTTGCATAAAATGTTATATTTTAGTTGAAATTTGAATTAAATAGATGATAGATCACTTGTTATGACTTGTTGTTCTGAATCACTGTTTTGCTTAATGCATCCATGTCTGACACATTTGGACATATGCGAGTATGATCTTTTGAGAATATCGAAAAATTCATAAAAATATGAGCATATTTATGTTACACATACTTTTATTTGACACTTACTCTCGGGTCCAAGGTTGAAATTTTTGGGATGGGGGAAACTAGGGTTGGGATGTTATCCTTTATTTATTTGCTTCTAATGAGAATGGTTTTTGATTGTTTGGTGTCATTTCTTATGCATTCTATTTTCATTTATTTCTTGCAAACTTTTTTTTTAAGGTTTGTTAAAAAAACTGTAATGTTGCCTCTATGATGGTCATATTGGATTCATTGCTCTGAGTTCAAAGGCTGTTGTATTTCATGAAAGCCTATGATCAAACTCTCAATCATTTCGTGCAAACTTGCTTTAATGCTTGATAAAAGGCTTGCAATGTTGTTGGTACAATTTGTTACTGAGAACAAAGGTTGTTCAATGCATCAAGCATGCAATGCTTGCCTATGTTTACACGGACTCGGGGTGAAGGTGTCCAACATGATTATGTTCATTTCTTTTGAGTTTAACCATTTACAGCATCCTTGAAGGATCATATATTGGACTCTCAAATTGGCAATTGGAGGTGATAATTCTTTTGAAATTTGAGAAAAATTACAACGTTTAGGTACCGATTTGTTTAATAAGTCAAAAAGGAAAGTAGGGAGTTTTTGTTTAGTGTAAAAGGAAATCTGAAATGGGAATTGAACTCATCTCAAAACCAGGCGAATTACCGAAGTCAAACAGAAAGCCCGGCCTATTAGAAGAACAATTCTACTGGTAAACTGCCTGATCCAACTACCACCTTTCTATTGATCCGTTCGTTTCTCCTCCACCCAGTTACCCAAAATATCAATTAACAACCTGAACAAAATACTAACACCGAACCCCAAACCTTTGAAACTCCATTCCGAATGGCTTCTGCAACAATAAGGGTTATCTTTTCTTTTCACTAATTAACCCAACCTTATCCAAAACCACACCATCTCTGTCTTCACCCCAAACCCACAATCTGGCTCAAATACAAACCCCAAAAAAGGCAACTGCATTTCTGCATCAACTCCATTGATGTCTCCAAAGAAGACGGCCCAAGTTCAAAGCAGGAGGAAACAAAGATGGATAAAAGCAGGCTAGAAGAGAAATTCGCGTTGTTGAACACTGGGATATATGAGTGCAGATCGTGTGGGTTCAAGTAAGATGAAGCTGTGGGTGATCCTTCATATCCAATCCCACCGGGGTTTCAGTTCGACAAGTTGCCAGATGATTGGAGATGCCCTACTTGCGGGGTTGCTCAGAGTTTCTTTGAGAATAAAAACGTGGAGATTGCAGGCTTCGCACAGAATCAACAATATGGCTTAGGAGGCAACACGCTTACTTCTGGACAGAAAGCTCTGTTAATTTATGGAAGTTTGTTCTTTTTTGTGCTCTTTTTGAGTGGTTACTTTTTGCAGTAATAACCTGTATTTGGTTGCAGGTATATATAATTTTTGGAAATGGTAGAAGAATTCTTCCATCCTAGTTTCTTCACGGCTTTACAATTCATATTTAGTGGATTCTCTATGCGACTCTGGAATACAACCATTTAATATAAATTTAAAAAATGACATAAATCGGTTGCAACAATTTTTTATCAAAATGATTGAATAGAATAATATTTTCTATTGTAACATAAATTTATTTACAAAATTTACAGAAAGTGATAGATGGTTGGTGTGACATTGGACGTGCATGTGTCAAAAATACAGGCAAGTCTAAGGATGGGTACGAGATCTGAAATCAATGAGTTTTGATCCGATTCGATTTTATTGGGTTAGATATAAAAAAAGGGTTTGGATGGGGTTGGGTTTTTTAGAGGTTATATTCGGGTTGGGTTGGGATTTAAGGTGAAAATATCTTTCCCGATCCGGTCTAAAAAATATAATTTTACCTTATATATTTGAAAATAATTGTAATAATATATTTTTCTTTATTTTTTCAGATTAAATTCTTTTTTAATTGAATATAAATAATGTTTTTAATAAATATATTATTTTGGTTATGACTGGATTCGGATTTTATTTCAAAAAGACGGATCGAATGATGGGTGTATATTTTTTGAGTCGAATTCGGGTAGGATATGGTGATTCAGTTGCATGTGGTCGACTACTTCAAAAAAAAAAAAAGCTTCTTTCATAACCTGATGGTTCAGCAGGCCTTTGTTTAATGCTGGTGTAGTTGTTGGATATAAGATGGTGGTTGCTCGAACAAGAGCCGTTTGGTTAGATATTAAGTATGTGGTTGACAAGACGTTGAGCTGCCTCTACTAGCTGAGGGCCAACACAAAACTTGGTTAGATTCTATGCGTGGCAACTCCTTAACAGGGGGAAGAGATTGCACCTCTCCAACCATTCCTCTCAGTTAACCAAAGAAATCCGTTCATTCCACCACTGTGAGGAAATGATGGATAGTGATGATAAAAGCAGATTTTCAGTCAAATTACTTGAAATGTAGAACAGAGAGATTAACCAACCTAGCATTTTTGTCAACAGGCCATGCATTCTTTTTGTGAGGGGAGAACTGATAGTAATATTTGTGAAGATGAACGTTTTCTTGGATAATAAAATTTTACTTATCTAAAAAAGAAAAAAATTGTGAAGCCAAAGGCATAACATAGCTCATTTCTTATATTCCTCAACTATCCCAATAAAAGTTGGTAGTAATCAATGCAAGCATATGATGGCGACCCAAGTGGGTACTTCTATATCAACAACATATAAAAGGGCAGAGGGAATAAGTCTGAATAAAATTATAAGAATATTATAGGCATGAAAATATTATTCTAAGTTTGATTTGGGTTTAGAATGAAAAAAATATTTTATTCGAAAGACAATTAGAAAATATCCACGTTTTGAAAGAGTATAATATTCGAAGACAATTATAAAATATTATATGTGCGTGAGTTGAATACAATTTTATCTTAAAAATTAAGTCGGATATCGAGTTAGATAAAAAATTTCTAAATCCGAATTAATTCAGCTGACAGTTGAAAGAGTATATTATTCAAATCGAATTTGAATGTATAAAAATCCAATCCAACTGAACTCATCTTCAACCTTAATCTGAATCCTTCAACAACAACCATAAAAATATGAAAGTAATTTCGTCGTCCCGCCAAAGGTATAAATCTGATCAAGAATTTTGAAGAAAAAAGTCGGAGTCTACGATCATCATTTCTGTGATGCCAAAATCTGTTGAAGCTTCAATTCAAAAATTCAAAAAAAAATAATTAGTACAAAGTTAAAAATATTATAAATCGGTTGCAACCAAAAATATTATAAATTTATATAATATTTTTTAGTTATATGATGTAATATTTTTATTGTAACTGAAAATATTATAAATTTATATAATTTTTTTAATTAAACATGATAACTTAAATTAAAAACTATTTTAAATTAAACTACCGCGTAACATAAACAAATTAATCCGTTGATTTCAGTTCCTTCTATCCGGTATTGGAAAGCGATGCATATAACCTACTTATAAAATAATTAAAAATAAATCTCCACCAAATTTTATTTATTTATTTATTTATTTTAATTATCACGTCTAATAAGGAATTACAAATCTTAATTATTGCGGACACTGTTATCTTATGATTGGCCACTTCCGCGCTACGTAATGATCAATGACTATATAAATTATATAAATATAAAAAATAATTACAAATAAATCCTATCAATTCTTCTTTCTTCATCTTTAATTATTACGAACTTATAGAATAATTACAAATAAACCCCACCAAATCTTCTTTGTTCATTTTTTAATTATCACGTCTACCGATGGACTACAAAACTTAATTATCATTAATCTCGAGAAAGACATTAAGTATATGAAAAAAATATGCACAGCGAATAAATATTACATTAATGAATCATTATGACGTATGCTCATTTAATCTCGAATCAATGTAAATAAAACTCATATATGTAATAAGATTTAAATTAAAATAAATAAATAACTTATTAAAGGACTAGATTATTCATCCAAGCATGAGGTCCTCGAAAAAATTAGATATAAATATTAAATTAAAAAATAAATTTGAATAAAAAATTTATGCCTTTAAAATATAGATTGAATTTGAATATATAAGGCCTAATTTAATTTTTTTTTTAAATATTATAGTTCACAATGTTGATGTGATAGTTTTTGTGTAAATGATGATATAATAAAAATATTTAGTTAATTTTTACAGAAGTTTAAATATTTATTTAAATTTTAAATAAAAATTAATAATATTAAAATATTAAAAATACTAAAAAATTTTTAGAATTAAAAGTTTGAGGAATTAATTATTTTTATAAACTTTTGGTTTAATGAAAAAATGGTATGAAACGATTCTATAGAATATGAAAGCAGATTTATTTGTAAAAAGTAAAAAAAAGGTTTATTAAAGATTAGTTTAAATAAAGGCCGACTGGCATTCTATTTCCCAAAAGAAAAAAGAAAAAGAAGAAGAGAAGATTAGTTTAATAAGTAATAATTGTTTATTTTAATAATTAATTAACATTGTTTATAATAAATAATTAGTTTTCCTTAATTTTGACTTTTCCTCATCGCCTAAGGTCAGATGACTCAAAGCTCTCCGCCGGATAGATACCATCAAGGAAGAAAATATTGGTAATGGTTTGATATTAGCCAGCTAATCCAGATAACATTTTTATTTTCTAAGAGGAGAATATTGACAATTGACAAGGCCGTAAGGCACTGCCATAAAATCCCAGGAAATTCTCTCAGAGTTTCATCTACAAGGGATTTCTCACCTTTCTCAAGGTTCAGTCTTTGAAGTTTATTGTTTAAAGCTTATCTATCATATTTTACACTAAGATTCTGCTTTGAAAACACTTTCTTTAGAGAAGTTCCAGTCTTGGAGTTTGGGTACTTCAACATCTGCAAAATTATATGTTTTTAATTATTTTATTTTAGCTTTTATATCGTTCTTGTCTCAAAGACTCTGCTGAAGAAAGACTGCCTTTCTTTGGAAAAGTTGTAATCTGGAAATTTGGGTACTTTAAAATCTGTAAAATTCTAATTGTGTGTGTGTGTGTTTATGGTTGGATTTATGGTTTTTGTTGGTTACTTCGTTTTCATGTTTTTATATATGGGTTTTTTTTGCTTGGTTACTGTAACTTTCAGGGGAATTTTTACACCTTTCATAAAGAATCTGTTTTGTACTTTAATTGTAGTTAAATCCAAATATTTTGAAATCTCACTAATTGCTATTACTCTTAAATTATTCGAATTGTATCAATTTTATGTCAGTTTAGTTTGTCTTGCTTAACAATTTTTCTCTGCAATGCTTGTGCAGTACCTTGAGAAGAAATGGAGCACAAGACTTTAATTGCCAAAGATGTCACTGAAGTAAGCCAGTGTTCATCTTTATTAATAAATTTACTTCAGTTTATGTTTTGTTTAATTTAAGAAAATAATTGGTAACCTCGTTAATCTTGTTGGATTTGATATAAAAAGTTGATCGGTAAAACACCTCTGGTTTATCTAAACAACGTTGTCGATGGATGCGTCGCTAAAATTGCTGCTAAGTTGGAGGCAATGGAACCCTGCTCCAGTGTCAAGGACAGGTATTAAACTACTTCCGCTTCACCATTTGAAAGTTGTCATATAATACGCTGAACAAGATTTTATCGTACACTATGCCTATTACGCTGCTATCAGTTATGTAGGAGTGGAGTATATATAATCTTTGATGAGATGCAAACTCTTCTTTTCTTTGCAGGATCGGATATAGTATGATTGCAGATGCAGAGGAGAAGGGTCTCATTAATCCGGGTGAGGTTGGTATTTCTCTCCTAGAGATTTATGTAATCGAATTGTCAAGTTAATGTTAGATCACCTTCGCTTTGCAAGTAAAATTATGCATTGGCTTCTCCAGTCTCTTATGCCACTATGAACATGGGTAATTTAAGAAAAACGAAGAGTTGGAGCGACACAGCTCTATGTTTGTTCCTTTTAATTATATCTGAACATTTTTATGTGTAAAAGTAAGGATGTGTCGATGTTATTATTACCCTGTAGTTTTGTGTTATCAACTTAACCGTGAAGCTTTAACTCAAAACAATTTCCTTGTCCTATATGCTGAAGAGTGTCCTGATCGAGCCAACCAGTGGTAATACCGGTATAGGATTGGCATTCATGGCAGCTGCTAAGGGTTACAAGCTCATTATTACAATGCCTTCTTCAATGAGTTTAGAAAGGAGAATGGTCCTCCTAGCTTTTGGAGCTGAGCTCGTTCTTACAGATCCAGCTCGGGGTATGAAAGGGGCTGTTCAGAAAGCTGAAGAAATTCATGCAAAGACACCTAATTCTTTCATTCTTCAGCAATTTGAAAACCCTGCCAACCCAAAGGTATCATTGCAAAACACTTTGCATGAATATTTTGGTTGTTGGAGTGTAGGAGGGTGCCGTCATCTGATTCTTCTTTCCTGATTTAGGTCCATTATGAGACAACTGGACCAGAGATATGGAAAGGCACTGGAGGGAAGATAGATATACTTGTCTCAGGTATTGGGACCGGAGGCACTGTAACAGGAGCAGGGAATTATCTCAAAGAGCAGAATCCCGACATTAAGGTTAGATTTTCTGATGCCCAATTAGACGGAATAAATTCTGGCTTCAATTACTAAATCATGTTTGTACAGAAGTGTGCTTTCTATGGCTTATATTGCCCCTTGCATATCTTTTTGTTCAGCTCGTTGGTGTGGAACCAGTTGAAAGTGCGGTGATTTCCGGAGGGAAACCTGGTGAGTTGTAACATTACAATGCTTCCTTTTCACATAGTTCGTCGTAATGTGTATTCTATTGTCTGCACTTACATTGTTTTCTACACTCTAACTTCTAGCTGGGAAGATAGGAACTATGTTAGTTCCTTGAACTCGGGTGTGAGTGTCAGTCATGGGTATGCTTCCCCCCCCCCCCCCCGAGTTTCCATGTATTTTCCTGTAATAACCAGCATGCTAGGATTGTCTTTAGTCTCTTAGATCTCCCATTATTAACCAAAACTTGTTTTCTTTTCCTTATTGAAACATACGATTTTATGACAAAGTTTTATCTACTGAATTACTGCTGCACTTTTAATGTTCAAGGTCCACATAAAATCCAAGGAATCGGTGCTGGCTTCATTCCTGGTGTTTTAGATGTCAATTTACTCGATGACACTGTTCAAGTAAGTTTCAGTTGTACTTATTTATTCAGATAATGTTTCGAGTGTGGGATATAAATGCTATTTTCTGTGGAAGCATAAAGAACTTTCATTTTTCCTATACCATAGTTTACTACCTGTTTTCTTACATTATACGATCAAAACATATTATATGCTGTTATCTATGAGCTTGTAAAGGAACTTGCATTTTTCCCATGTCATAATTCATTACCAGTTTTTTTTTTTATTCTATGTTGCTTGGACCTGGGTATATTAGCATGTATGTCCAAATATGTGTCTGACACCGTTACTTCAACAAAGATGGAAGAGTTGGAGTAGCATAGATTCCTCCTACTAGGGTTTTTATATATATATATATTAGATGGTTATAAGGAAATTTGGTTGTATTTGACATTTATGAGCCTATGCTATCTTCATTTGTAGCATTTCTTCCATGTGCGTATGCTATCATTCGTTGTAATGATTGTTACCTGTCTGACTGCAGATATCGAGTGAAGAAGCTATTGAAACTGCAAAACAACTTGCTTTGAAAGAAGGCTTGTTGGTAAGTTTCTTCACTTTAAGTGATATAATTTAGTAAGGAAATCAATAACTTTTAACGGTACTTGTTAACCTGTAAACTGAATTCACAAGTTTTTGTTAGACTCGTTTTGTGGTTTCTGTTACTGATAATTGTTTGGACTTTGGAATCCTTGTTACAGGTCGGTATATCATCTGGTGCTGCTGCTGCTGCTGCAATTAAGATAGCCAAGAAGCCAGAAAATGCTGGGAAACTCATTGTTGTAAGTTTTTATTTATTTATTTTTGAAGTCAATCCTGCATTATTCTAAGCATGACATTAAAGACAATAGCACAAAAGATAAATGCCGTACTAAAAAAGGTTACGTTATGGCGACATTCTATGTTGATTACTTTGACCTTACGGTCCTGGCATATATATAAAATTATGACTTGATATGGTACTTCCCTATTCTCTGGCACCCCAAAGCTAAGTTGAAGCTGTCCTAATCTTCTATTTTTGAAACCTAAACAGGTGGTCTTCCCTAGCTTCGGAGAGCGCTATCTCTCTTCTGTGCTGTTCGAGTCTGTGAAACGCGAAGCAGAAAACATGGTTTTCGAGCCTTGAAATGAACCGAATCGTAGCTTCAAAGATGTGTGTGATTATACGATGTATGGGGATGAGAAGGAAGTTGTCAAGCGGCAGGTCAATCTTTTTGATATGGATGGATTCTCAAAATTACTGTTAGTATGGTGTTATATTGGATGGAATAAGGGCAAAATGTTGTTTGAACAATGTTGGTGAAGTCCCTCCGGTGTGTTGTGAGATTAAACAATCATGTTTCAATACATTCAAAATTTCTCAGAAATAAGTTTCAACTTGAATAAAATTCGGTGTTTCCATTGCAGATATGCTGATTGGATTAATGGAAATAAATTTCTTGTTGGGTTTTGACATTCATCAAAATTTGATGTTTCCAGTGAAAAACTCTCTTTAAAATCAGATCCATTGTTGATTGAATTATTGAATTACTAACATATGGGATGGCAAAGCAGCAAATTTGAAGTATATATTGGACAGGTTATGACGTATGCGGAGCTCTCCCATTTTGGGGGAAGCCGCGCCCCTTCGCTTGCCAATATTCACTCGGAAATTTTAAAATATAACACGTTAATATAAGCTTAAAAAATAATATAAATTGATTACAATCGAATATATTTTTTATAACAATTTTTATTGTAAGTTTTAAACTTTTCGTAAGGTAATTTTTCGGTTGTAATAAAAATATTATAAATTTGTATGTAGTAAAAAATATTGTAAATTTGTATATTTTTTAGATTAAATATATAACTTTTAAATTAAAAATCATTTTAAATTAACCTTTCGCGCTACATTTCAAGGTAAGGTGAAACTTTAACTGAACCTGACATCTCATCAAAAATTTTATTTTTTATATTTATAAATATTTTTGATAAGTTATTATTTTTATATAAATTTTAATAATTTTTCTTAATAAATAAATCATCAAATTTTAAAAATCAAATCCTACCACATCAATAAAATTAATGATTATATTATATACATATTAACTGTTAAATGTTATAATAACAATCACATCAACACAATAACAACCTCGTTAAATTTTTTAATTCTTAAATAAAGAATTTTTAATCCTAAAAAGAAAAACACTTTCGTATTAACCAAAAGTTCATATTAAGACAACTAAATTAAAAAACAATATTTGCTAATCGAGAACTGTCAACGGCGAGGAAATTGTCAAGTTTGTTACTTTGTTTTGTCGTTGTTGTTGGAGGGGGCCGCACGAACACGAGCTCCCAACTTCCACAAATTATGACGTACACTCTCCACAAAAGGGAGATGTTAGGCTAATGCACCTCCTCCATTGTGCAATGGAGGCCACCAACCTAGGCCATGGGCCTTCTTGATCGCCCATCGACCCCGTCCAGGTATGTATGGCTTGGCCACTTCCCGTCCTCTCTTATTTAAAGTCACCAACATCCCCTCCATCTTCTCTTCCTTTGCAATGTGGGATGCTACCATATAACTGGCTTTCTTTTGAGGCCTGCAAAATGAACTAACCTCTTACCCATTTGATTGCTAATGTAAAAGCATAAAGTTTCAATCATCTATGTTGTGAAAAATATTGATTTTCTTTAGGAATCTCGGGTTATGGGTTATGCCAAAAAAAAGGTGGGGTTTCATTGACGTGTTTCAACATCAAACTTTAGTTATTTTAGAAATTTAGATGAAAAAAGTAGTGAATAGTTGAGAATTCTATCATTTCTGCAATATACAGTGAAGTTTCAGCGAAAGCTGAGATTCAGTGGATTCTTTTCTATGTGCTGCTGTTCTGATGAAGGGTTTCAGCAGTTTCTTGGAGGGGTGCCGGAGTTTTCGCCTGATGAAAAGTTTAAACATTAACAAGTCTTTTTTTAATCATACCCTTATTATTATTATTTACTTATTTCTTTAAAAATGTTATTATTTCTGAGTTTAAGAATAAGAGAATTATTAAAATTAGATACTGAGAAACAGTCTTGTATTGAACATTTGAAGCATTGAAAATTTTTACAATGTTCGTAGAGCGTAGACGAGAACGATAAACGATGAGCATTAATAAATTAAATTATAAAATGGTAAATCATGAAGTATTAAACTTATAATTATAATTTAGTAAAAAATTAAAATGTAATTTAATTAAAATACAATATTTTTAAAAAATTATTTTTTATAATTTTATTTTAATCAAATTAAATCAAATGTAAATTTGAGAAATTTATAAACCGTAGTTTATTTTAATATCTTGTAAGCCATCGTTGTTGTTACTACTGTCGCTGTCACCTCCGCCACCAATATCATCTTTCGCCGACGAGTGAGTATTTTTCGTTCATCCCTACCGACGTGCCTGCCGTTCGCACAACCAATCTATTAAGGTAAGTTTTATTAATTTAATTTGTTTCATAATTGAGCTTCCAGCCAAGCAATCACCGGCAAGTGGGACCTCCCCAGTTGTCGGCACCTCCAACGACAGTGGCTGTGGATGCCGGCGTGGTGCTGCCTCCATCTTATCATCTTTCCCTAATTACCCAATTCATGAATCCTAACCCTAAACTCAAACATAATCTCTTAATTAGTGTAATTAGAAAATCATAATAATCGAATTAAGTATCATATTTACTAAATTACAACTCTAATTAGAACAATCAAACCCTAATTTCTACGTTAGAGCTTTTTTTTTTAAATCCAATATTGATTTCTCAATTTCTTTCCTGTTGGTCGTACCGATACCCTGGATCCTGTGTACCAGTACGCGGGCATGCTAGTATCGGTACCCTATGCGTATTGGTAAATAATTGTACACTGTTTTTGTTGAAGTTATGCGTACCGATACTCTATATTAGGATATCGGTACAGTATGCTTGCTTTATGCTATGTTATGTCAAGTGTGGAAGCTTAAATTTTATCTTTTTAACGTAGACGAGGGATCTAAACTTAAGACCTGGCAGCTCTGATTTTAAAATGTTAGATTGTGATTTTATATCTAGATTTATTCTCTAGAATCCTTAACTAATGGGTTTCAGGAATGTTTCACTTTGTTAATGATTCCTTGAACCGCATTTCAAGGCACTGTTAGAACAGGGTTTATATTGGTTCTTTCTTGCAGGCATGCTGGTTACGTGTTAACTCTATTAAATGGACATTTGCACTTGATACTTATTTATGTATTCTAACTTCAAGTCTCATATCTGCACTTGATGCTTGTGTTTTGCAGGTTTATTCTGTCTAATTATATGGCTACGTTCAAGATTTTGGTTACTTATGAGCAGGTAATTATGGAATAACCTGACTCAAAATTGTTTTGTATTTTGTCTAAGCATGCTAGTAAGACGTTTATGGTTGCAAAGTTTGCATGGCAATTGAACAGGTCTTGAAGCATCAGATATGTTCACTTTTAATGACTTCACTGCGTACCAACTATGAGGTAACTTCTCTTGTCTCGCGTGATAAATCTATGTCCTGCCTTATAGAGCTTCTGCCCCTCTTCAGTTTCTGTTTTAGATGTTACACGTAAGATATAATTGTGGTTTATGTTCTCTATTTTCAGTTTTTATTTTTTTCCTAACCAGTGAATTTTTCAGATTTAAATTTGAACTAAACCTAATATATATAAAATGTAACATCCATTTTTTTGTCTTTATGGATAAGGCTTATTGTATTGTTCAGTAGCTTATTCAGTTCCCCAAAAGATGACATGAGTTTTCCCCTAGTCAAAACCAACTGCTACATGTAAGAAAGATAGCAATAATGTGCACGGTGTGAAACACCAGCTGAATCTTCCTTTTCCTCTTCTTTTCCTTCATCGTCTAAGATCTATGTATTGATTTTCAATGAGCTGGATTAGGTTCATTGTGTGAAGAAGTTTTGAAGTAATCTATTTATCATTTTTGCCAACTTCATGTATCTCCATGCATTGATGGCAAACTATGCAATGTTTACCAGTTGTTTTTCTATGAGAACTGGCTCTGGCAACGAATATATCATAACTGTTGTAGTTGTAATTGCCACTTACAAGTTGCTTTTTAGCCTAATTGGAAAAGCTTTCTCTCTATGTTCTGAACGTACTCATGTATTCGATTGAGCATTTGTTTGAATGGCTTATGCTGCAATTTCGCAGGGACATGATCCACATGTGCTGCATACTGTGCTGGAAGTCTTGCCGATGTTATGTCCGGCCGAGCACCTTTCTTCAATGTGGCTCATTCTTCGGCGAGAACTCTTACAATATCTTCCAGGCCAAGATTCTTTTTCACCGAATGAGGAAGATTAAGCAAGCCAAGGCATCACTGGTAACCATATTCCAGGTGTAGAAGAGACTTCACTGAATCACTGCAGTTGATCAGAAATCTCTATACCTAATTAAAATACCGATGTTAAGGAATTTATGTATTGTTTCACAGATGTTCATGTAAAAGTGAAGTATGAGGCAAACAATGGTACTTTTTCTTCCACTATCCGAAAGGCTGAAATTCTATCTCTAACCTTCGTTTCTTCTCCAGCTGCAACAGTTAATAGCCCCAATTATTTATTAGGCGACAAGCTTATTCCTGTTCTGGTAGATCTAATGCTAAAAGCTCCACCGGCCAAAAAGTATATCATTCTTAACAGAAGTTATCCAAAGACTTGGAAGGTATATGATACTCTGTTTTCTGAACACTCATGTTCTACTGCAGCTATACTTTTCAGTTACCTATCTAAAATGGTTGCTGCTGTGACAATATTCCGTTTTACTTTTCTTTTTTTCAAGTTTGAAGGGAAGTAATAAATATTGCATCATTTTTCCCGATAGAATCTGATGTTGGATAATTGTATATGTTTCGTTTGTTTGTTACTGAGTTGGAAGTAATTATTTAGTTCATTCAATAAAAAGGATTCATTTTGTTAGGTCAATGACAACAAGGAGAGACGATCTAGATGGTTCACTTTGGAGATTAGCTGTTGAAGGCTTCCACCGGATCCTTGTTGATGGTGTCAGCAAATTAGCTTTGGAGTGTCGACTGGATTCAGAAATTAGTAGACCTGCAAGATTGCGCATATGGAAAGAGATTGCAGATGTCTATGAAATATTCCTAGTGGGTTATTGTAGCAGTGCTCTTCCTTCCAATTCCAACAACGTGATAGTTCCCGCGAAATAGCGGTTTCGTCGTCGACCGAGTTACCCGCTACACCTGCAATAGCGCCCGCGACAACATCAATAGTACCCACGACGGCCACAATCACGGAAAACCCGAAATGACCGAAAACGCGATCGCAATTTGAAACCCTGCTCTAGAGATGACCATAGTAAACATTCTGAGTGAGGAGATTCTTAAGTCTCCAGTTGATGCTCCTATTGAGGCAAGCAATCCCTATGTTGCTCTGACTCTTTATTTTCTTGAAGTACCCGTATCCGATGCATATATAGACATGAGATATCACCCTTTGAAGATTCTCCAGATGCACTAAAAAAGAAAGAAAAATTGAGTATAACCGTGTCGGACACATACCTGAACCGGACACTCAGTTACTCACCCCAATCTGAGTAACTTAAAGCAATTCTCTATGTTTCTATTCGTCTCGTGTTTTTATTTTCATTTAGACCACTTAGATCGGTTTTACTTGGTTGAATAGGATAACTGTGATGAATATACTTTGAGTTTGAGGGACAAAGTATGCATGGTTCATCTTCATCGCTTTCCTAATTCTTCTGTTTATAACACAGATTCTCCAGCGGCCTGTTTCCACATTGGATCGTTGTGCCTCACGCACATGCTCTTTGCCTGTTTAAACTGTTGAACTTATGCCGTTGCGTTGTAGTGGGTTTTCCTTGAAATGCTTACAGGCATTATTTTCCCTGAGCTATTAAAGTGGTAATTTTTTACTTTATAACTGATTTTATAAAAGCTGACTACAATCTCGTTTGCATAATGGCATTCATTTGTATTTAAATGTTATTTTTATTATTTCTTTTCAAAAGAGAAAAATGTCCGTATGTCTATGGTCATTCCGAGAACCTTTTGTATTATTTTATCAGTAAACAAGAATGCAGCATTTGAAATTGTTAAATATTTTGATATTTGACTGGTGTCATGAGCTAGAGTTCATCATGTTTCTATTTTCCCTGTGAGCATCTCTTACATTTTGAATTAATAACCTTTTCACCATCCTTTAATCATCTGTAGGCAACTATAATTTCTGTTTTTTATTCAAAAATCTTGATATTTTGTCAACATTCTTCTATCTTCAATGATGAACCGGAGACGGATAATTGGAGTTCTACAAGATCTGAGGTCAGCAAAATTGCAATCATGGTACTAATGACTAGATGCGAATGCATCTTGAATAGATTTTTAGTCGACGAAAATGATCTAGGTAAGCATAGTTCCATATTCCATTTGTAAACAAATAATCAAATTTTAACTTGTTTTACTTTTGGTTCACTTGCTGCTACCAAATATGAACCCTAATTTGGTTGCCCCGCACGTGATCGTCCGCTACCGACAGCAAGACTCACGGAAGTAAGTTTTGTCCTCCATGAACTGGCTCACATGGTGATTCATGCAGACACTGCGTCTATTATTCCTATATGCCCGCATCTGAAAACTGGCCTAGCCGAGGGCAACCCAAAAAAACGATCACATCTGCTGCTTCTTTTTCCCACCCTCTGTGAACTAGTTGTATCAAGGTACAAAATTTTGATAATTTACCTCATTCTAAGTTACTTCTCCATTCAATAATTTAACTACGTTCCTCGGATTCGAGTACGACTGTGTCTGGCACGAATATGATCGGTTATTTCGAAATTTTTTATATATTTAAAGGGTTATTGGAAGATCATATTTCAAAGAGTGAGCAACATAGGATTTTATTATTCCTGGTTCTTACTAAAGCCAAAACCCTAATCGATTTGGATGACAGGGAAACTAGAGTGAGAGAGTTGGTACAAGTTTTGCTCAAACTCATCGCCAAGGAACTCACATTATAAAAGGTTAACACAGGCTCTTGAGAACCATTTTTTTATTTTATTTTATAAAAAGCAGATATTATCACATGCTTTTTTTGTATTAATGTAATCATAGTCACGACATTATATTAGTTTACATTAAGACAAGGCCCAGTTTTGTTCTCGGGGATGATTCTTGTGTGTACTTGTTACTATTAGTTGTCATGCAATTAATAATAGTTGCATAATGCATAATAATGGTTCATAATGAATTATAAGTTGGCAACAATAACGGTTCATAGTTGGCACTAATAATGGTTGAAAAGTGATATGGTAAAATTACACATTTTAGTCATTGTACTTTAGAGTATTTACAAGATTAGTCCTTAAGCTTCAACTATAAATACCATAGCTCATTTAGCTTCAAAACCATCCCAAAGCATTCTAGTTTTCTTCCAATACTAGAGAGAATTTAGAGAGTTTATTGAGAGTTGTTTTCTCCTTTTTATCAAAAGAGAATTATCATTGTTTTCTCCTTGGTAGATCGAGAGAAGTTGTAATTCCTATTTTCTCATAGTGAAATTCTTCTACCGTTGTCCGTGGTTTTTACCCTATATTATTTAGGAGTTTTCTACGTAAATTTTGTCTCTTTTATCTTCATTTTTATTTTCTCAAATTATCAGTTGCGATTTTGCTCTATCCGATAGGCGTCTTCCGCAACAATTGATATCCGAGCTAGATTAGAGTGTGTAATATCTGTTTATTGTCTTTGTGGTTGCCACCAAAAGGTGGATCCTCCAACATAAGAAAGTAAGAAGTTATTTGTAACACCCCCAACCCGTATCCGACCCGGATACGAGTCCGAAGTGTCACATTGACTTTTCAAATCTTGACTCTTAAGAAAAATCCCGGGAAATTTAAAACTTTATTTAAATCAAAATAAAGACTTTATCAGAGTGCTCGTACTTAATGACTTATTACATGCCAACACTTTATACATAACCAAATACATACTTTGTCAAATATTTCTGATCTGATCTTTTGGTAAGGAAATCTGACCTGTCTTGCTCCGCATCACTCCTTACTCTTCTCGAAACCTACGTGTGAAACAATCACACGTTAAGTCGAAGACTTAGTGAGGCATAACAACTTATAATGCACTTTAAAACATATATTGATACATGCATGTTCTGTTCTATCATGTTATAGCAATTCCATGCATTTTTCATATCGTATAAAATCATATCAGATTAATTGCAGTAAATACATACATACACATAATTCATCATTAACAGTTTATCATATAATCACATACTTTTTCAATCAAACACTATACACACATAACATCATATCATTTCTATAGCATTTATCATACCACTAACTTATATTTGTTCATATCTCTGGATTAGCCCATGTACATATGTGAGAACTATCGATATGTGAGTCTATAGAGGTTGTGCACTATGCTGTCACCACAGCTCGTATAAATGCACCGAAGTGCCCCGTAGAATTGCACCGTAGTGCCATATAATGATGTCCATAAGGACCAAATAGAATTCTTTAAGAATCATATACATATGCTAGGGATCAAGTATGTGTCTTTCCAGACTTCACACATGTTCCAAAGAATATACATATGTCCCGAAGAACCGCGTAGAATTGCACCGTAGTGCCATATAATAATGTCCATAAGGACCACATAGAATTCTTTAAGAATCATATACATATGCTAGGGATCAAGTATGTGTCTTTCCAGACTTCACACATGTTCCAAAGAATATACATATGTCCCGAAGAACCGCGTAGACCCTCGACTCTTGGCATGCCAACTATACCCCTAGCTCTCATGACACATAACATGGGCGTTATCATTTATTTCATTTCAAATATTCACATAAACTTGTAATTCACTTTCACATATCACTTATCACATAGCTTCTTTTCATATGATCACATAGTCACGTAGTTCACTTACACGTAGATCATTCCCATATAATTCACATGTCACATATGTCATGTTTTCATATAATTTCTATCATTTCTCACCCAATCACCTTTATTCATGTACACATACTCATCATATCTTGTTCACATATGATCATATACTTCATATAACAGATAGGAACACTTTCACGTAGCTTATAATCATAGGTTTTGTCTCATAACATATACTTGTTTTCACATATATATTTCATATCAATTCTTATACCATCACATAATTCCTTTAACATACATAACATATCATGTAACATTATAATAGAAATACTTATAAGTCATATCACTTAGAGCACATATACTTATAGTCACATTGCTATATCTTAATCTTATGCCTTCTCTTAGACATATATATATATATATATATATTCACATGTTCAGGCAATCCACCATTTCATCACATAATTGTGTATTCATATAACTCATTCCATTTCATTTCATATCTATCTATATATATATATCCTCAAGATTATCCTAATATAAATCATATAGCACTCTTATATTTCGTATTCATATTCATCTAGGGCAGACTTATAAACATATCTCACTTCTATTATTTCTCTATATATAATCTAATCTGTTTACTTAATTCAATTTCATATAACTCCTATAATCTTCTCATATAACTTCATAATTTCTATCATACAACCCATGTGTTATAGTTTTATTTAAACATATGAATCTTTCCCATCTAGCTTATCTTATATGTTCATCTTATCATTTATGTTCAAATCTCCTAGTTAGTGTACTATTCTCACTTCATCCTATAGATCAATATTATCCAGCTTATTTCACTTATCATATAATAATAATTATATTTTACTATGATCACATAGTTTATATCTAATATAATTCATAATCTTTCTTATGGAATTACTTATACTTTATCATCCAACACATAAAAGAACAGATCAATCCATATAATCAAGCATACATACATGCATATTCCACTCATGCCTTTAATCATGAATTCATGTGTAACACTTTAGGAAATAGACTCATCGCAAGTCTTATTCCCATCGCACATCGTATACTATTGAATATGCACTCACCTGGCCTCACTAGTCAATTCCAATCTCTTATCTTTCCCCTTGATCGATCTTACTTGTCAATGGTTCCGGAACTCGTTTAAGCTCTGAATCTACATAATTATACATTTTAAGGCAATTATTAGATACCTACACCTTGTAATTTGATACTAGCAACTTAAACGAACTTATTAAACCCATATTCCCAATTTTCCTTTAGGGGGAATCGGTTCCCTACTGAGGGGGTATCGATTCCCTCATGACATTCTGGAAATTTTGTCGTTTGAAGGGGTATCGGTTCCCCTTGAATGGGTACCGATTCCCCTTGCCCAGAAATCATATTTTCAACCCGAAAATTACTTCATTTCCCCTCAAACACTTCATATATCATCCCCTTTTCATTCTTAACTCTAGTACACATACTTAAACCAATCTATATTCATTTATTTCATCTTAAACCTCAAAATCCTATATTCCATACGAGATTCAAAAAATCATACCAAATTTTCAATGTGTTCTAAATCCAATTCTAACACTTTATACTTCTTAATTAGATTGATGACAAGTCAAATTCATCCTTAGAATTTCAAAAACCTTTCTATATCAAAATTTCATTTCTAATCTTTTAATAGAAATTCCTTTCTAATTCTCCCTTCTTGATGTTTTAAGTTTATACAAGCTTTCCTTAAGCTTATATAACCCCCAAAGATTCAAAACCAACTTATAAATTCCAGAAATTAACAGTTAAAAATCAAACTTACCTTTAAGCTGGAGCTACGAGAAGAAGAAGAAGAGAGCAAGAAGAAGGCTTCCAGAACTCTCCCAAAACCCACGTATCTCACCTGTATTTAAAGGAAATACAAAATATCCTTTAAGCTGAAAAGACTAAATTGCCCCTTTAATTATCCATCTATGCTATTCAATCCATCATCAAAATTCTTTACTTAAATCCCAATACTTTTAACTTATTTCAAAATTGAGCACACAGTTTCCAAAATTTACATTTTAGTCACTGATCCGGCTTTTGGGGATGTTACATTATTACCCATTCTTTGAAGGTTCCAGAGAACTATTCACGATAGTGAAATAATGGGAGTTATCCGTAACAGAAGCTATGACAACGAAATTTGATATTGAAAAATTTAATGGGAGAAAATTCTCATTGTGGAAATTGAAGATGAAGGTCATCCTGAGGAAAGACGGCTGTCTAGCAGTTATAAGTGAAAGGCCGGTAGATTTCACAGATGACAACAAATGGATCGAAATGGACGGAAATGATATGTCAAACTTTCATCTAGCATTAGCAGATGAAGTATTTTCAAGCATCGAGGAGAAGAAGACAACTAAGGAGATATGTGATCATCTCACCAAACTATAGGAGGCCACATCGTTGCATAATAAAATTTTCCTTAAGAGAAAATTATACACTCTTCGTATGTCAGAATCTACTTCAGTGACGGAGCACTTAAACACACTGAACACGTTATTTTCTCAGCTTACATCCTTAAGATGTACAATATGAGAACAAGAACGTGTTGAACTTCTACTTCAAAGTCTACCTGATTCGTATGATCAACTCATCATCAACTTGACAAACAATAATATCACTAGTCTAGTCTTCGATGACGTTGCAGCTGCTGTTCTATAAAAAAAATCGGCGCAAGAACAAGGAAGACAGACACGTAAATCTGCAACAAGCAGAAATGTTGACAACGATGAGAGGGAGATCAACAGAACGTGGCCAAAGCAGCAGTCACAAACATGGTAGATCGAAGTCGAGGAGCAAGAAGAATTTAAAGTGCTATAATTGTGGAAAGAAAGGTTGCTTGAAGAAGGATTGTTGGAGTCTAAATAAAAACTCCAATCCACAAGGCAATACTGTAAACACTTCAGATGATGGAGATGCTCTATGTTGTGAAACGTCAACTACCGTGGAAGGTAGAAAGAGATATGCAGATATATGGCTCATTGATTCGGGAGCAACATATCACATGACCTCAAGAAGAGAATGGTTCCATCATTATGAACCTGTCTCAGGAGGATCTGTGTATAGTTGCAATGACCATGCCTTAGAGATCGTTGGCGTAGGAACCATCAAATTGAAGATGTATGATGGAACAATCAAAATTGTTTGAGATGTACGGCACGTGAAAGGCCTAAAGAAAAATTTATTATCCTACGGATTGTTAGATAATAATGCAAGCAAGATTGAAACACAGAAAGGAATCATGAAGGTGTTCCGTGGAATGCTTGTGGTGCTGAAAGGCGAAAAGATAGCTGCAAACTTATACATGCTGAAGGGAGAGACTTTTCTAGAAGCAGAAGCCTCTGTTATCTCATGTAGTTCAGATTCTGCAATGCTATGGCATCAAAAACTTGGACACATGTCAGAACAAGGAATGAAAGTCCTTGTGGAACAAAAGCTACTTCCAGGCTTAACAAATGTAGCACTTCCTTTGTGAGAGCATTGCATAACAAGTAAGCAATTCCGGTTGAAATTAAACACGTCAAATTATAGAGGCAAAAGTGTTTTAGAATTGTTTCATTCTAACGTATGGCAAGCACCAGTTACATCCCTAGGCGGAGCAAAATATTTTGTCTCATTTATTGATGACTACTCCAGGAGATGTTGGGTGTACCCTATTAAGAAGAAGTCAGATGTGTTTTCCACTTTCAAAATCTTCAAAGCGTGGGTAGAACTTGATTCTGGAAATAAGATCAAGTGTTTCAGAACAGATAATGGAGGAGAATACACAAGTGAAGAATTTGATGACTTTTATAGGAAAGAAGACATCAAAAGACAGTTCACAGTGGTGAACACTCCTCAACAAAATATAGTGGCAAAGCGGATGAACAGAACCTTGTTAGAAAGAACAAGAGCAATGTTGAGGGATGCAGGCCTAGAAAAATCATTCTGGGCAAAAGCAGTCAATACCGCCTGTTATTTGGTGAATCGAGCTCCATCAACTGCAATAGAGCTGAAGACACCAATGGAGATGTGGACTGGTAAATCAGCTGATTATTCAAACCTCCATATATTTGGAAGTATTGTGTACGTGATGTACAACTCCAAAGAAATTTCAAAGCTGGATCCAAAATCTAGGAAATGCAAATTCTTGGGATATACTGATGGTGTAAAGGGGTATCACTTGTGGGATCCCACTGCCCGTAAAGTGATCATCAACAGAGATGTTATCTTTGTAGAAGATAAACTACAAAGAAAAGAAGAAGATAATAGCGTTGAAAAGTCAAAGACTACACAGATACATGTGGAAAAAGATGTTGAACAAGGAGATTCTTCTGAAGCAGAACCAGCACATGATGAACAAGAACCAGAGAGTTCTGAAGCTCCAACAACTCGTCAATCAGATCGTGTGAGAAGACGTCCCAATTGACACTCAGATTATGTTATAGAAGGAAATATTGCATACTGCCTTTTAACAGATGACGGTGAGCCATCAACATACCAGGAGACAATAAACAACTCAGATGTTTCACTATGGATGATGGCGATGCAAGAAGAAATTGAAGCCCTTCATAAAAATAATACATGGGACCTTGTGCCACTACCACAAGGAAGGAAGCCAAATGGTAACAAATAGGTCTTCAAAATCAAGCGAAAATGGAGACGATCAAGTTGAGAGGTATCGTGCAAGACTGATGGTCAAAAGATATGCTCAAAAAGAATATATTGATTTTAATGAAATCTTTTCTCCTGTGGTTCGACTAACAACAGTTCGAGTAGTTTTGGCAATGTGTGCTATATTGGACTTATATCTAGAGCAGCTAGATGTTAAAACATATTTTCTTCGTGGAAATCTTGAAGAAGAAATTTATATGCTCCAGCCTGAAGGTTTTGAAGAAAAAGAAAAGAAGAACTTGGTTTGCAGGTTGAATAAATCTTTGTATGGTCTAAAGCAGACGCCGAGGTGTTGGTATAAGAGATTTGATTCCTTCATTATGTGTCTTGGATACAACAAACTTAATGCTAACTCTTGTGCTTATTTCAAGAGGTCTGGTGATAACGATTTTGTTATATTGATGTTGTATGTGGATGACATGTTGGTTGCAGGACCCAACAAAGATCATATTGAAGAATTGAAGGCACAACTGGCTAGGGAATTTATATGCTCCAGCCTGAAGGTTTTGAAGAAAAAGAAAAGAAGAACTTGGTTTGCAGGTTGAATAAATCTTTGTATGGTCTAAAGCAGACGCCGAGGTGTTGGTATAAGAGATTTGATTCCTTCATTATGTGTTTTGGATACAACAAACTTAATGCTGAATCTTGTGCTTATTTCAAGAGGTCTGGTGATAACGATTTTGTTATATTGATGTTGTATGTGGATGACATGTTGGTTGCAGGACCCAACAAAGATCATATTGAAGAATTGAAGGCACAACTGGCTAGGGAATTTGAAATAAAGGACTTGGGATCAACAAACAAGATTCTAGGGATGCAAATTCACCGACACAGAAGTAATAGGAAGATTTGGCTTTCGCAAAAGAATTACTTGAAGAAGATCTTGTCAGGATTCAACATGCAAGATTGTAAGCTAATTTTTACCCTCTTCCTATTAACTTCAAATTATCCTTCAGTATGAGTCCTAGCAGTGAATAAGAGATGATGAATATGTCTCGAGTGCCATATGCATCGGCAGTGGGAAGTTTAATGTTCGCTATGATATGCACAAGACCAGACATTGCACAAGCAGTGGGAGTGGTTAGTCAGTACATGGCGAATCTAGACAAAGAGCATTGAAATACAATAAAGAGGATCTTGAGATACATTAAAGGGACCTCAAATATTGCATTATGTTACGGAGGATCAAACTTACTTGGTATGTTGATTCTGACTATGCAGGGGATTTGGATAAAAGCAAATCTACTACATGATATGTGTTCAAAATTGCTGGTGGAGCTGTAAGTTGGGTTTCAAAATTGTAGTCAGTTGTGGCTACATCCACAACAGAGGCAGAATATGTAGTAGCTACACAAGCCAATAAAGAAGCAATTTGGTTGAAGATGCTATTGGAGGAGCTTGGGCACAATCAAGAGTATGTATCTATGTTTTGTGACAGTCAAAGCGCCTTGCATCTAGCAAGGAATCCAACATTTCATTTAAGGACAAAGCACATACGAGTTCATTACCATTTCATTCGTGAAAAGGTGGAAGAAAGGACGGTAGATATGCATAAGATCCATACCAAAGACAACATAGCAGATTTCATGACGAAAGCGATCAATGCTGATAAATTTACTTGGTGTCGATCCTCTTGTGGCCTGTCAGAGACGTAAGCAACATGATGGTACAAGGTAGAAAGAATGGTGTGAAAATATGATTGTTCCAATCAAATCTTCAAGTGAGAGATTATTAGTTGTCATGCAACTAATAATAGTTGCATAATGCATAATAATGGTTCATAATGCATTGTAATTTGGTAACAATAATGGTTCATAGTTGGCACTAATAATGGTTGAAAAGTGACATGGCAAAATTACACATTTTAGTCATTGTACTTTAGGGTATTTACAAGATTAGTCCTTAAGCTTCAACTATAAATACCCTAGCTCATTTAGCTTCAAAACCATCCCAAAGCATTCTAGCTTTCTTCCAATACTAGAGAGAATTTAGAGAGTTTCTTGAGAGTTGTTTTCTCCTTTTTATCAAGAGAGAATTATCATTGTTTTCTACTTGGTAGATCGAGAGAAGTTGTAATTCCTATTTTCTCATAGTGAAATTCTTCTACCATTGTCCGTGGTTTTTACCCTATATTATTTAGGGGTTTTCCATGTAAATTTTGTGTCTCTTTTATCTTCATTTTTATTTTCTCAAATTATCAGTTGCGATTTTGCTCTATCCGATAGTCGTCTTCCACAACAGCTACATGTAGAATTTTTGGTAGTTAAATTTTTGTATAGAAAAGAAAAGTGTTTATCATTGACAAAACTTGGAAAAGGAAAAGGAAAGTCAACTTGTCTTCTTCACCTTCATTTGCATATCCTTGAAATCAAACACTTACTTCCGTGACATATTCTTCAACTTGTCTAATGAGTACTTGTTGTTACATGCAGAATTCTTAATCACTTTTCTTTAATAGTCGGGTCATTAAAATGTATTACCTGTTTGTAATCTTTTTTAGCAATTGATAATGCATACACATCTTGCTAAAACATTTGGTCGAATCCAGAACATCAAGAGAGAGTGACAATCTCTTTAACCACTAAGACCATTCAATGGATTCGATTTCTTATGTATTTTAGTTTTTAATGTTTTATTTTATCAAAATATTCTTATTTAAATAAAAATCGTTAATTATTTATTATTAATGTGATATATTTCACATGTACTAAATAATGATGATGTGAAATATATCATGTGCATCAAGTGATGATATATTATATCAATAAAAATATTTTAATTCTTTATTTATTAAATTAATATTATTTGTTTTTTTATTAAATTATTTTATCTAATAAGAGGAGGATATGTATTATCATATTAATGGTGAAAAAAATTACAAGTGAGGATTCAAACCTTGTTGTTACATGCAGAATTCTTAATCACTTTTCTTTAGTAGTCGGGTCATTAAAATGTATTACCTGTTTGTAATCTTTTTTAGCAATTGATAATGCATACACATCTTGCTAAAACATTTGGTCGAATCCATAACATCAAGAGAGAGTGACAATCTCTTTAACCACTAAGACCATTCAATGGATTCGATTACTTAAGTATTTTAGTTTTTAATGTTTTATTTTATCAAAATATTATTCTTTAAATAAAAATCGTTAATTATTTATTATTAATGTGATATATTTCACGTGTACTAAATAATGATGATGTGAAATATATCATGTGCATCAAGTGATGATATATTATATCAATAAAAAATATTTTAATTCTTTATTTATTAAATTAATATTATTTGTTTTTTTATTAAATTATTTTATCTAATAAGAGGAGGATATGTATTATCATATTAATGGTGAAAAATAAAAAAAAATAAAAAACTTTACAAGTGAGGATTCAAACCTTGTACCCTAGGAAGGAAGTCTGATCCTAATCACTAGATTAAGTTAAGAACTCGATATTTTCGTCAGTCTAAGTTTATTATTATTTTTAAAATATATATTTATTAAAATTAACATTGATTATAATATTGTCAACATTTGAGGTTCATTCTTATAATTTAAATACGATGAGACGTAATTTGTACCAAAGTGATACTAATGAGTTCTATTGCTTCTCAAATTTTAATTTCTTATGTGTGAGTGATAAGATGACACTAGTTTAAGTTTCTTAATAGTAAAATTCAATTTTTATTAATATATTCACATAAAACGATAAAAAAAATCATAATCCACTAAAGAGTTATTTAAAAATTCAAACTGATGTCATCTTGTTATATCATTTGATTTTAAAAAGTTAAATTTAAGGTCCAAAATAATATTAATTGTCATCAATTAAATGTAGACAAAAGTTTATTAGTTTGAAATTGTTTGAGGGAATTTCATAGGTTATTATTGCTGTAATATAAGATTGAATCTATTGAAAATATGTTTTAGAAAAGATAATAAATTTAAAGTATCGAGAAATGATAAAAAGGTCATTCGATGATAGCACTTGAATTTTTGTAATATTTTTTTATTTCTTTTATAATACCAAGCACTTCCCATTATAGCTTTTAATAATATTTTGTTTTTTATAATAATTTCAAATTTTTTTAATTTGTAAGTAGATATTTGAACTTTTTAAAATAATCAATAATATCTTCTAACATTTTAAAATATTAATTAAGTCCATCTATGATGTCTAGTATGTTCATATCGTGGATTCTCAAATTAATATAATTAATTGTCACATCACTATTTTAATAATCAACAATAACTTTTATCGATCAAATGACGACATTAATAATTTTATTAGAATACATGGATAAAAATACTCGTTAAACCTAAATAAAATTTATATGTAATTTCTTTACAACTTCACCTACAATCACTGTTAAATGAATTTTATAAAATATTTTCTTTCACCAACATTGTGATGTCATAAAATGGTAAAATCTAACCTATCACTTTTTGGAAAATAATTATAACATTTATTGCTGTTTAACAGATAAATTTTTAATATTTTATTTATTTATATCCGATTAATCATTAACCTGATCAAAGATACAATTAACTTAGTGGATTTACTCGCTTGGTAAAGATAAAAGGTAACTCCCATCATTAATTAGAGTTTCAAAGACAAGGAGCATGGCAAAAAGAGATTACCAGTCACAATGAACTGCTATTGTTTGACAGATTCACTAAAACCATTGCAAAAATGAGTTTATAATTTATAGATTAAAAGATAGAAGAAGAATCGGATAAATATATCCACTTTCGCCTTATTCATATAATCAGGTAAAAGAGATTACAAGATAAAGTGACGCGTAGAGAGCAAAAGTTTTATACTATGAAATTACATAGTATTTGCCGTAAGATAGGTAGAAAAATATGGTTCAATTGGTGGTCTTGTTGTTCAGCCTAGCAGCCGTCGCCAGAGAAGCCGCCACACCCACCGGACGTGCCGTGAACGTCTGATCACACCTCATCTCTGCAACACTCACCTCTTCTGCGATATCTTTTGTTACTGTGTTATCTGATGGCAACTTCTCCATTGCATTCTACAATTCGACCGACACAAAATTTTAATAATATGGTCTACTTATAAAATTCTAAAGGAAAAAGTAAATTATCAATAATAAATATTTAAATTATATAAAAATTTAAATTTTTTAGAGGAACAGTAGACCTCATCAGCCATCTCGATCTATCTGCTCGTTTTATATATATTCTGAATATTTTTTTTTAGTTTGGTACTACTACGGGTGCTTTAGTACTCACCGAGAGGATATCACTCAACTTGATCTTGTCCTCTTCTCTAATTGCATTGGCATTGTGAGTGGCAGCTGACTGAGCTGCAGCGGCAACGCCTCCGGGAATTATGTTGCTACGGCCGGTGGCTCTCACTTCCGCCGCCTGTATTGCAGCTGCATCACTCCAATCTACCGACTTCGTCCCTGCTGTAAGAGCGGCTGCTTCGAGTGCTTCTCCGATCGTGATTAGACTTCTGGAACCACCACTCGGTCCAGAAGCCGAGTATGACAATGGAACTTCCTGGCTATATTTCCCGATAACCTGCTCATCACATGAATATATACATATATATTCAACTGGTTATCACTTATCAAACAAGGGGATGATTTATATTTTAATTTTTTTAATCAATCCTATTATTTCTTCAAAGATCTCTACCATGTCAATAGATAAATATAAATCATGCAAAAAAAATAAATAAAAATTTGGAAGATTTAAATGAATTTTAGACTGTGGATGCCTCGTATATATGTTCTTAATTACCTTATCATCAATAGACTCTGTGATTATACGTTTCCCATCGAGATGAGTCTCTTCGACAGTAACAGCACTGTGGACATTGACATCGTCGGGACCGACGAATCCAGCCCTCTCGTTCATCATCGCCGCAGATTCCATAGCGGCGGCGGCGCAATCCTTATTGGTTTCGCCGAGCAAGGCATTCTCCGCTATCTGCATCATGGCGGCGTCTTTAGGCGCCACCAGCTTCTCCGCAAGCTCGCCTTGTATGTCGAATACATCTCCGTATCTGATCGCTTCTTCTTCAGGCTTCATATGTTGTTGCTGACTCATTTTTTCTTTTTATGGGTTTCGTTACTTGCAAGAATTTGAGAAATTCAATCGAGGAAAGAGATGGGGAGAAGTTCGTTAAATTTTGTTTTATACGTGCATGGGGCATGCAAGGTTTGGACACGTTTGTTTCGGGTGAAGTGAAACATGGCTAGGAAACAGATGAAAACGGTTATCGGGTTCGATTTCATTATTTACACATGCATAAGGATGATGACTTTGTCTAGGGTTAAATGGACTTTGTCTACGTTCTAATAAATATATATATTTTTAAATTTATTGAACAATGATTATTAATTGAGCGTAAATAGTTTACTTATAAATCTTATTAAATATTTATTTTATCTTTAAATAGATATTTTATATATTTTGTTTTAATATTGTATTATGTATGAAAAGATAAAAATATAATACTATACGAGCCATTGTGGTAGTATAGTAGATCATCATATGAGCACAATTAACTATTAATATAACAGTCAACTAGTGACGGTTCACCTTTATTTCAAGTTTAAAAACTGAATTTTCTTCGATTAATTATTTTTTTATTGATTATACCCATCTTGAAATTTTATTTGTGTCTGCCCTATATGGAATTTTTATGCTATTAATGCATGTGTATTCATCCTAAAAAATATTTCTAGACCCGTGAATGTGATCAACGATTATTTTTATAAGTCAAATGAGAAAAACAATATAATTGAAAAGTTTAGGACTAAATTAATATAATTAAAAAGAAAGGATACAATTATTGATTTAGGACAACTATAAGGATAAACCCCTTAAACCAATAATTTTATATAAATTAATTGATCACGTATTTGATTTTAAAGGAGTTATTATTATTTTATTTATTAAAAATATAAAAAAATTATTTTATTATTAATTATTATTTGTAAAAACAAAATTTTTATTCTTTTTTTTCAATTATATAGTGTTTAGTTAATTATAACACCAACTCAAATGCCTTTCAAGTTAACCAGAGATAAACGGGCTTTTGATTTGAGTTGGCGGTAGACTGAAGTCTTAAATACAATAGGATCCTTTAAAACCCAATCTTAGCCCATTAACTTCAAATCGTAGGGTTTTAGTTCTAACATACAAGGCCACGACCACGAAACCCCGAAGGCAAACAGAGACGGAGAAAGGAAGACAAAAACCAATGGAAACGAGAAGGCTAACAGCGGAATCAACTCCCATATTCCAAGAAGGAATAAGCTTAATCCTCTCTCGGTGGTCGGCTCTAACCGCCGCCGTCGAAAACGAGTGGGGCGGCCGAGACTCTCGCATCAAAGCCAACATGATCTGCTCCGACGTGTTATCCTTCTTCACTGAATCCAACGGTCCATTTTGTTTTATATATCTTAAGATTGCTCAATTTTCTTTTTCTGTTTTTCTGAATTTCAATAATTAAATTTGATTATATTTCGGGTCCATTTATATATATATATATATTGTTTTTAATCTCAGCCGAGCCGCTTTATATAGACGATTTGGAGAATGTTTTAGAGGAAGGTTTGCTTAGTCTTAATACGTTAGTTGAAGATGGTAGCATTGAGGAGGTATTTTTAATTCTTGAGTTTGTTCTTGGTTCCATTTCAGGATTTTTCACGTTATTTGAATATATATTTTTGTTTAATTGTTATAACCTTCAAAATTGTGCCTCTTGTCATTATTTTAATCGAATTTTGTAATTCGTTCTTCACATGTCGCTGTTGCTATAGCTCATTATGAACTTCTGTAATATTTTGATTAGGTGTAAGTATGAATTCTCTTTTTATTCTTTTGGAGTTAAATTTACTAGCTAATTTATAACAAGTGCAAGTTTTGGATTACAACATTTTGAAGTATTCTACTATTCTTTATAGTATTCATCTATATCTGTACATATGTTGCTTTAAGCATATCCTTGGTAGACTCATGTGGATGTACTCCTAAACTCAGAGTCCAAGTAACTTAAATATGTACTTACTTTTGTCCATTGTTCAATTTTTAATTGTTATTTACCCTAAATAACCATATTTGATGCACCTTGGACACGTAATACATGATAAATATTTGTGTTCAACACTGGATCTTGAGTTCATATAACACAGCAGTTACTTTTATAATTATTTTAGAAGGTTTGGGTTTATGCTTTTTATTGCTTAACAATAAATATTATATTTCTTCAACTTGTTACAGGTGGCAGAGAAGTTAATGATTATGCATGAAGAATGTTTAGAAGGTAACTATCAATCTATTGAAAAACTGAGGACTACGAATCCTCTACCAGTTGCTCATGTCAAACCGGTAATTTCTAGTTATTCAAACCCCTTTTTGCACACGTGTTTTGTAGAAGACAATATACTACAGAGTACTTTCTTTATTGGATTTTACTTATATTTATCCTTGCTTGTTTTCCTGAATTTTGTTTTCAGTGATTAATATAGCTGTGTTGAGTGTTGAAATGTTGAAGATAATATACTATATTCTACTGTACAGGGAATTTTGATTTTGTTTATCATTGCTTTCTTGTGTTTTTGTTTTCGATGATTCGTATGACTATGTTGCATATTAGGAAAGTCCCATCCTATTAGTCATATGAAGAGAATTCTTGGATTGTTTGGGAACTCTCAAGGGTGTGAGATACCAATTATTGTGTGAGCCTTTGAATGAGGAGGTGGCAGTCTTTGACATATATTTATATTATTTTTTCTCTCTGCTAGGATTTTATCTATATTTGAAGCTTGATAGAAAATTAATAAACAAAAATATAAAAAGAGAAAAATGAGTTCTATAGTTCATGCTATAATTACTAAATGAAAGAGAGAGAGAGAGAGAGAGAGAGAGAGTAGCCTATAGTTTGGGATTACTTCAACTTTTCACCTTTCAATCCCTTTCTGTAGATAATTTTCTTTTGAAAAGGTACAAACACACAGAAAGAAGGCGTACTGTTCCTTAAAGGTGTTGCAGATGTGAATTGAAACAGACTCTGATTAGGGATTTGCTTTCCTGAGGGAAAGGCTCGTGAGCTGAACATAGGCTAGTCTATTCGGTTGTGGATCCCTATAGTTAGAACCAGAACTTTGGTTCCTACTGAGTACATTGGAAGTGTAATCCTCAACTGAAAAAACAATGGAAGCCGTAAATTGTGATGGAGTTGTCTTGGTGGGTACACATGATAGGAATCAAACCATAGCTTCAGTTGGTCGAGTGGGGGATAGGCTACACGCATTTTTTCATGCCATATCTTGATTTAGAAATGCCTTGGCTTTTCTTCATTAGGGTGTATTGTATTATCAGAAATGGGAAGTTCTACATTCTGTACTACTGAACCCCTTGTGGGTGAATTACTGTTCTTCGATGGACTGTATAATATGAAATCGTAAGGTTTATGCTATATACGGCTGATCCCCTTTTTGGTGAATTAACTTCTTCAGTGGGTTATATAATCTGAACTGGAAAGGTTTATACTTTATACTGCTGAATCCCTTTACGGTAAATGACCGTTCTTTGACTTTAAATACAATGTCATCTCATAAAATAGTAACCCCATTTGCATGGTGGATTCCTTGCTAACAAATTAAATATTACCTAGCGATTGTTGTGGATGAAGAATCCGATGGCTGAAATGGTATGCTTTGTGTTAACTCGTTTTACTTATGTATCCATATTTTATCCTAGTTTACCGAGGATGACGAGGACGACGATGAAGATGATTGCATGGATGCGGACAATGCAACAACTATGATGACAGATGTACCGAATTCGGATCTGACCAGTATGCCAGTAGATGAGCCAAAACCAAGCCAGGCAGCTGAAGCAGAAGATGGTTGGGTAGTAGTCTCATCTAGAAGAAACAAGGGTGGGAGGAATTAAATTTAACATTATTTAGCATCTTCGTATTTCTCTACTCATATTCTTATATGGGTCTTCAATAGATCTTTCAAAACAATTTTGGAAATTGAATATATTTGTATTTGTCACTCGCTTTTTCCGAGTCCTGTAATATTTTCTGTTACTCACATTCCAAGTTTGAGGAACAATGAATTAATCCTTCCGAAGATGAGTACAAGCTACAATTTCAAATTTTGCATTATTATAATTAGAATCCGAAAATTAATATTTTTTACATTAATAAATTTTATTAAAAATAATTTACTTCAACAAATATTCTAAAGTTAATAAAAATTCTTTTAAAAATTAAAGAATAAAGAAAAGCTAAAAAATAATGGGAAAAGCTAATTAATATTAAAAATTTATAATATATTATACTACAATTTTTTGTTGGGTTTGTAATATTGATTATATATATTTAATTTTTTTATAAATTATAATTTTATTTTATTGATTTTTAATCTTTAAACTAATAGTATAATTTAGACTTATATATTTATGTTATACATACTGTCGATAGAAAGTAATTAATGTTGTGGTAAAAAAATAAATTAAAAGTTTTAGCCTTAGAATTTGAGCCCTGTAGTGACCAACAGTGATGGTGGTAAATGACGATTGACAGTAAAATATTTTGATTTAAATCAAGAGTCAAATTAATATTTTATCTAAAATTTATTATTAAAATTATATTTTATTTAAAGTTTAAAATTAAATTTTTTTATTACAATTTTTTTACCTTATATTAACTGTTACAACACAATTAATATCTCATGCTTTTTAGCATTGGGAATAGTTTTTTTTAATAAAATGGTCACGGTTAGTATAATGACGGAAACGAGATTCGATGAAACAAATTGAAATGGTTTGAGTTAATCAATGAAACTCTTCGCCATTTCCCAAATGTGACACACCAGATGAGGGTCCCTCTTTCATGAAAAAAAAAACAAAAAACAAAAATATAACCTTTTAAAAATCCCCTTTTAGTGCTAAATGTGACCATTTCGAATCTAATGGTGTTTTTTTTTGCTGTTCAACGTACTCATCCTCTTTCAAGTTTTGTGATTTTTTTTAATCAAATTTCTCAGTCAAATTTGCTTGTACGAGGGGTGTAACATTGTTATAATCGATGCGTGCGTATAACAACAACCAAAACAATTCTTACCTAGGAGGAGAGAGAAAGGGAATGTTGCTACTAATGACCATTGGATCTACAACTTAAGAGAGATGAGATATATAATCCGAAAGTTTTTAATCATTTGCTATAGAGATTGTTAACTATAAATTGTAATATATTTTATCCAACTTAAACGTTTAGTGGAATGAAAAATACCACGTTCGGATAACATAACACTATCAAATCTAATAAAAATTAAACAACTGTAAAAACACATCTGAATTAAATCTAGGATTATTAGAAACTTATAAACATTTTAGAAGATAAAAAATCAAATTTCTGGAGAAATAAGGATTGATACATATGTAATGGTATCAATATTACATTGAAGTATAACTATAAATTTTGCATCCAATGTTTGAAAATTTTCAATAAAAACATAACAATAATACCTTTAATATATCGATAAATTTTATATTTGATTTCTCAAAAATCAAATATAATTAGAGAGTATTGTCGCACTTGTTATGGTTCGATAACTTCATACCATAATGTATAAATTTGATACTTTTAAGGTAACTTTTCATGCTGTAAATCAATAGAAAATTATACGAAAACATATTATAACCTAAGTTGGAGAATTTCATACGCATAATACGATATATGGCCCAATTCATCCATTAAAAAAACTTATTTAATCAAGATTTAACATGTAACACTCCAATTTAGGGGCTAAATTTAAGAAATTATAAAGTGGTGAATTTAATTTGTATTTTTGGAAGAAAGTGGGGATTAAATTGTAAATTTTAAAGTTGACAGACCGTTTTAAGAAGTACAGAAAATTCATTGACTAAACCCACGATTTAACCATTTTTATTTTGGAGAGAATTATAAGTCTCGTTCAGCAGAATATTTTCCCAGTTTTTCCTCTCCAGCAACCCTTCTTTCAACTCCGATCTACTCGCCATCCGACCTCCGATCAATGAGCCGAAACAACCATCGTGTTCATTGTCAACCGAGGAAAAAAACCCCTAAAACCTTTCGTCGTGAATCGTCTCCGTTCGTCGTTAATTTCAGTCGGAAGTATCGTCGGTAATAACTCAATTTTAATTGGTTTTTCGTCTATTCACGACGATCTGATAATCCGTTTACGACACCTCCCGCACCATCGTATTCCTTGCATCGTTCCGAGTCTACCGGTGTCATCATTGATCTCCGTCGACGGCGGCGCGTGAGAAGGTGAAGCGATCAAAGTTTTCGATTTGTTGAAATCGAGCTCTCCGCTGTTCAAAAATTTGAACCGAGCTTTGTAAGTATATCGAAATCGCTAAAAATAATTTTTAGAAATTTTTACGTGATTTATATGACACCGAAGTGGGTCCCACGTGCCGCCACTGCGCATGGGGATGGTCTAAATGATCGGTTTGACCGATTTTTTTACCAATCTGACCGGTTTGACCGGTTACAACCCGACCCGACCCGACCCGACCTGACCCTTTGACCGTTGACCGGCGTAGACCACTGTTGACCAAAACTTTGACCGGCTTTGACCGGGCATAAACGACCTCTGACTTTGACCGAGTATATCTATCCTGACATTTTTCGACGTTCCAAATCCGATTCCACAGTTCTTTTGTCGAAATTCATACCGGAGGCCTCGAAATTACCAGTCAAACCCTTTGACTTTGATTTTGACCGAAAATTCCAAATTTTGGAAAAGTCATATTTTATGCTTTCGACGTCCCGAATCCGAAGTCCGTTTCGCCAAATTCGAACTCGGTAAACTGTTTTTCACTGATTTATCATCCGATTCGATCCGTTTTTCATAATTAAGCTCAGTTTTTTATGATTTTGTCAGTTATTGAACTCTTCCAATAGTGATTCTGAATTCCGATATTCTATCGGTATATTGAAGATCTGTGTTCCTCTACCTGCTAAGATTATCCAGTACCTCTGAATAATTTCTGTAAACTCTGGTGTGTTCCCTAATCACCTGGATATTTTACTTGATTTTCGATTTGATTTCTATTATAATACTTGACCTGGATTTTGATCAGATACTTGACCTGGATTCTGATTGAATACTTGACCTGAATTTTGATCTGATACTTGACATGGATTATGTTATGATTTTTGATATATCCGTTTACGGACGGAACATGTTTTACTTGGGGGGTAATGTTGGAGGAAGTATACCTGGAAGTTCCTCGGCTGTGTGCTCAGGGCCTACTGGACTTGACGGCGGGTGTATGGTTCTAGGGAACCTATACATTTTGGACTTGACGGATGGGGGTATATATATATATATATATATATATATATATATATATATATATATATATATATATATATATATATATATATATATGTTTTAAAAAGATCTGAAAAGTTACATGATTTTTGGGAACACACTAGAAAACCTGTTTTGATCTCCTGAACCTAGACATCCGAAATATTTCCATCTGAAATGAATACTATTTGTTACTACATGCGATATCAATGGACCTCAGCTCAACATAAAGATCTGTAAATATCTGAATCAATAAGGAAAATATGTTTATCTGTATCTACACATTTTTCAGCATCATCTGGTAGTTCTGTATTACTTAGCTTTCCGAAGCTCACTCTATTACTCACCATTGCAGGTTAAAAGAATTGTACCATTGCAGTTATCAATATTAGTAAAGGAATTCTTCCGGCGTTGTTTCCAGAGAATGGTACATGTGATTAGGGGGTATGTAATTGAATTTTGTTTTATGTACGAGTCTAAAAATCTGTTTTATTTATACATACTGATAAATCATTTTATAAGTTTACATGTTATGGTAAAAAGTTTTAAATTTTTCGCTATTTTTACGGTGGGTCTTCCGGTGGCCCTAATGTGACTTCCCGGATCGGATCGGGTTACCCGTATCGGTCTGGGGGGTTACATTGAGTGGTATCAGAGCTATGGTTTGAGTCAAAATTTTCAAGTTAGACCGACCGGTCGAATGTCAAAATATGTCTGATCAATACATGCCCTTAGACTATAATCGTACCTATCTGAACCGGAACTCCAGGGCTGAGTCCCTATCTGTAACGAGTAAACCGAAGTTTATATCCGTTAAGGCTATACTTGTACAAAAAGGAATACTATTAACATCTATCTAAATGCTATGAAGTACCTCACGAGCCATATGAGAGTTATTCATCTGAGAAATTTTAACCCGACTTCGGAAATGAAATTGTGATATGTTATTGCTTTATGAGCCTATTCTCGTGACCAAGACTGAATTGATTACTCAAGGAAATTTTCGTTCGGATTCTTTTATTGGAATGAGAGAGAGTTCTGACAAGAAGGTATACTCAACTGGTTAAGGTTAGTGGAGGATCCGTATTTCTTTAAGAGCTACATGGAAGATATGAAAAAACAACTGATGGAAGTTTCATTTCTGCAATAATGTGACATGAATGAATTTCGAGGACGAAATTCTTTTAAGGAGGGGAGAATTGTAACACCCCATTTTAGGGGCTAAATTTAAGAAATTATAAAGTGGTGAATTTAATTTGTATTTTTGGAAGAAAGTGGGGATTAAATTGTAAAATTTTAAAGTTGACAGACCGTTTTAAGAAGTACAGAAAATTTAGTGGCTAAACCCATGATTTAACCATTTTTATTTTGGAGAGAATTATAAATCTCTCCCCCGTATGTTCAGCAGAATATTTTCCCAGTTTTCCCTCTCCAACAACCCTTCTTTCAACTCCGATCTACTCGCCGTCCGACCTCCGATCGATGAGCCGAAACCACCATCGTGTTCATTGCCAACCGAGGAACAAAACCCCTCAAACTTTTCATCGTGAATCATCTCTGTTCGTCGTTAATTTCAGTCAGAAGTATTGTCGATAATAACTTAATTTCAATTGGTTTTTCGTCGATTCACGACGATCCGATGATCCGTTTACGACACCTCCCGCACCATCGTGTTCCTTGCATCGTTCCGAGTCTGCCGGTGTCATCCTTGCTCTCCGTCGACGGCGACGCGTGAGGAGGTTAAGTGGTCAAAGTTTCCGATTTGTTGAAATCGAGCTCTCCGCAGTTCAAAAATTTGAATCGAGCTTTGTAAGTATCTCGAAATCGCTCAAAATAATTTTTAGAAATTTTTACGTGATTTATAGGACACCGGAGTGGGTCTCACATACCGCCACTACGCGTGGGGATGGTCCAAATGACCAGTTTGACCGATTTTTTTACCAATATGACTGGTTACAACCCGACCCGACCCGTCCCGTTGACCCGACCCGACCCGTTGACTGGCGTTGACCACTGTTGACCAAAACTTTGATCGGGCATTAAACGACCTTTGACTTTGACCGAGTATACCTATCTTGACATTTTTCGACGTTCCAAATCCGATTCCGCAGTCCGTTTTTCGAAATTCATACCCGAAGGCCTCGAAATTGCCAGTCAAACCCGTTAACTTTGATTTTGACCGAAAATTCCAAATTTTCGAAAAGTCATATTTTATGCTTTCGACGTCCTGAATCCGAAGTCCTTTTCGCCAAATTCGAACTCGGTAAGCTGTTTTTCACTGATTTATCATCCGATTCGATCCGTTTTTCAAAATTAAGCTATGTTTTTTTATGATTTTGTCAGTTATTGAACTCTTCCAATAGTGATTCTAAATTCCGATATTCTATTGGTATACTGAAGATCTGTGTTCCTCTACCTGCTAAGATTATCCAGTACCTCTGAATAATTTCTGTAAACTCTGGTGTGTTCCCTAATCACCTGGATATTTTACCTGATTTCCGATTTGATTTCTATTATAATACATGACCTGGATTCTGATCAGATACTTGACCTGGATTTTGATATGATACTTGACCTGGATTATGTTATGATTTTTTATATATCCGTTTATGGACGGAACATGTTTTACTTGGGGGGTAATGTTGGAGGAAGTATACTTGGAGACTCCTTGACTGTGTGCTCAGGGCCTTACTTACCGGCTCCTCGGCTGTGTGCTCAGGGCCTACTGGACTTGACGGTGGGTGTATGGTTCTGGGGAACCTACACATTTTGGACTTGACGGATGGGGGTATATATATATATATATATATATATATATATATATATATGTTTTAAAAAGATCTGAAAAGTTACATGATTTTTGGGAACATACTAGAAAACCTGTTCTGATCTCCTGAACCTAGACATCCGAAATATTTCCATCTGAAATGAATACTATTTGTTACTACATGCGATATCAATGGACCTCAACTCAACATAAAGATCTGTAAATATCTGAACCAATAAGGAAAATATGTTTATCTGTATATGCATGTTTTTCAGCATCATCTGGTAGTTCTGTATTACTGAGCTTTCCGAAGCTCACTCTATTACTCACCATTGTAGGTTAAAAGAATTGTACCAGTGTAGTTATCGATATCAGTAAAGGAATTCTTCCGGCGTTGTTTCCAGAGAATGGTACATGTGATTAGGGGGCATGTAATTGAATTTTGTTTTATGTACGAGTCTGTAAATCTGTTTTATTTATACATACTAATAAATCATTTTATAAGTTTACATGTTCTGATAAAAAGTTTTAAATTTTTCGCTATTTTTACGGTGGGTCTTCCGGTGGCCCTAATATGACTTCCCGGATCGGATCGGGTTACCCGTATCGGTCTGGGGGGTTACATAACATGTTTTATAATTTTGAGCAATCACATTTAATCGGTTACCTAAGTTGTTCATTTATGTTCTCTAACGTTCTTTTAGGTTATGAATTCTAAATCTATTAGGAGCATTTCTCTTTCTTCTCGTTGAGTTTTCCTTCCTCTCCTATCTAAGAAAAATTAAGATTAGATTTAGAATTTACCTAAAAAACATGTTTTATAATTTTAATGTATATAAACATATTTTCCATCCGAACTAATCATAGATTAAATCAAAGATATCACAACAAACAATCAAAAACAAAAACCTACTAAATTAATAAAATATGCTTACCTATATACTACTGATAGTATATGTAGTAAATTAATATTGGAGTTTCAATTATCAAAAAATATTGATAGCACCTGTATCAAATTGATAAAATCTTACATGAACATGCTTTAAACTCATTTCTAAATCCTCATAATTTACCTATTAATGATAAAAACATATATCCTCAATTCAAACACACAATAAGAAGCATTCAACATGGATTTTTCTTATTCAAATGTTGTAAGAAACCTTCAAACCCTAAATTAAAGATTAGGGTTCATGCACGATGTTCTTTAGTTTAAATTTTGATTTTGGTAAATTGACATGTTATTGTTTCGTGGTTGTGTATTTCATTATCAAAATGAAGTGAGAACTTCAAAGAAAAAGTGAAAATTTGAAGTTAATCGATTAGTTTATCAATCCGAGGAACATTGTAAGTTTAGATTAAGTGAATATAGTCAAAATTGAGTCCATATATATGTTTATATGCTTCATGATTTCGATTTGTGTAAAAAAATTTGTAAAAATGACTAATTTATGATTTTGACTCTAAAACAAGAAACTAGCTAGTATTTTATTAAAAGGGCATGTATTTGTGTGTTGTGATATGAAAACAAGAAATTAGCTAGTATTTTATTGAAAGGGAAGGTATTTGTGTGTTGTGATATGAAATGTTGATGGATGCTATGATATATTCGAACATGTTAGTATATGAACTTATTATGTAAAACGTGATATCATTGTAAAATTATATAAATTTATCGTATTTGATAGTAAAACCGAATTAAATCATCCATTTGATATTGTCAATGAATTGTGTGCTAATCCGAGGATGAGAATGATAAATTTTTAAACTCTGATAAACGATTATATTAATTAAAATTTATAAAAGACGAATTAAAAACCCTTTGAGTAATCTAATTATTTTTTGTTGATTAAATATTTCTGATTAGTGAAGTTTAAGCATTGGCTTAGCTAAGTGGGGTTATAAATACAGGGTTCAATGCTACCGTTTTCGTCATCTGAACCAACCAGCAAAGTCATACCTACTGTTTCAGCCTTTCAAATATTTTTGTAATATCCCAAAATCGGGATTAGTGACTAAATTGAAAGATTCTAAAATTTAGTACCAATCTCAGAAAATATTAAAAGGTTAGGGACTTAAATGAAAAGTGTTGATGTTGGATTTAATAAAAAAGTTTGAAAGTAATAAGGGTAAAATGGTCTTTTCTAAGGAAGGATTTTATTTCTCCTTTTATATAGGAGAGCAACACGTGGTATAGAGAGAAAGGAAAGAAAATTCTGGAGCTTGTTTTCTGGAGCTTGTTTTCTCTTCTTCCTTTTCTCTTCTCGTAAGTTCCATGGCAAAGGTAAGTTGGTTTCAAGTTGACTAATTTTTTTGTTTTAAAGTTGGTTTTGATTCTTAGAGTGATACAAAAGATTAAGGAAAACTTAAGATGGATTAAAACTCAAAGATTATCAAGTTATGAGAGATTGAAAATAAGAGGTTTCAAATTGAAATCTTGGAAAAGAGTTAGTAATTGAAGTTGGAAGTTAAATTTGACTTGTCATCTATGAGAATAAGAAGTTATAAGAATTAGAATTAAGTTTAGATAACATGGAAAATGTGGTAAAATTCTTGGTTTTAAGGACTTGGGAAATATATGGAAGAAAATAAGGTGTTGGAATGATAGAAGTTGGTTAAAGTGATCATAGTTAAGTTTGGTAGCATAACTAGGGCTTAATACTGGAAAATTTGGGTGAAGTGTTAATAATTTTCGGGTAAAAACAACCTATTCTGGGAAGGTCCATCGATGCACTATGAATGTGTATCGATGCACTAAGAATAATTTTGAATATGCATCGATGCACACTGGAATGCATCGATGCATGGTAATTTCGAAGCTATTTTGTGTACCGATGCACCTATAGTGCATCGGTACACCAGGTGCATCGGTACACCCCTAAAGGAAAAAGTGAATATTGATATGTTAAATTCATTCAAGTTATTAGCATCAAATTACAAGATGTAGATATCTGATAATTACCTTAAAATGTGTATTTATGTAGATATCGAGCACGAACAAGTTCCGGAATGATTATCAAGTTAAGATTCGATCGAAAGAAAGGAAATTATAATAGTGGATTGGAACTTAGTGAGGCAAAGGTGAGTGCATATTAGATAGCATATGATGTTTAATGGAAATAAGACTTGCGATAAGTCTATTTCCTATAGTGTTATGCATGAATTCATGAACCTGAGCATGTATTTGCTATGAGTGTCTGAGCTATATGTTATTGTATGTGTGTGACATGATTTGAATGAATAATATGAATATGTGATATACGCGTATAAGAGATTAAGTGAATGAACCTAGATGATAAACATGATAATATATATATATTTGTAATTCATGCAAAGTAATATGAGCTATGGGATATATGAATATGAAATCATATGAGAAGTGAACTATGTGATATGAGATATATGAAAGAGAAAATACATATGATAGGTGAATCATATGAAAATGTTCTACGTGTAAGTGAACCATGTGTCTATATGTATATGTGATATGTGATTTATATGACAGTGAGCTATGTGAAAGAACTATGAGACTACGTGTATATGTGAATGTGTGATAACATAACTATTAATGCCCATGTTATGTGACATGAGAGCTAGATGTATAGTTGGCATGCCAAGAGTCGAGGGTCTACACGGTTTTTCGGGACATATATGTATTCTTTGGAACATGTGTGAGGTCTTTTGAGACACATACTTGATCCTTGGCATATGTATATGGTTCTTAAGGAATTTTCTACGTGGTCCTAAGGGACAATCTTATATGGCACTTCGGTGCATTTCTACGCGGCACTACGATGCAATTCTATGTGGCACTTAGGTGCATTTATACGAACTGTGGTAACAACATAATGCACAACCTCACAGTATTCACATACCTTAAGTTCTTAGTAATGTACATGGGCTAATAAAGAGATAATAGAAATAAATTTGATATGATTGTTATGTAATTGTGTGCTTGAATATGAGTGTAATGGTTGTATGTATTGCATATGTTATTATCTATGTTAAAAATTATGATCGTTTGATATGTTGGAATATAAGAGAATATAATGAACTTATATGATATGTTTCAAGTAATTACATGAGAAATGTTATGAATTCCATAAGTATAGTTATGATTGTATAGTGAGAATATATTTTGTAGATGAACTAGTATAATAGAATTATATATACTTGGAAATGAGAATTTAGATAAATTAATGGAGATAAATAAATAGTACATCAAATAAGAAATATATATAGAAATAGGTTGTATAGACAATTTTCATATGTTTCAGGTTCAATTCTTAAGTGATATAAAACATAGTACAAAGATCTAGGAAATGAAATCATATGAGAACATTATAGAAATTAAAATTGTAACATGTTATGATAATATGTTTATGTGACAAATTGTGTGAAAAATGAACTAATAGAATATAAAGAATTAGTACACAATGATATGATATAGAATATCTAGCAAGAGTCTATGAGTTATATGATAAATAAAAGTAATTGGAAATAAGAAATAAGATAGGTGACTATAGTATAGATATTATATGACTAAGAATTATGAAAAAGGGAATGAGTTTAAGGATAACAAGTGAATGTGTTATAAACTGAGTAAGGTAAAATAAATGATTTTATGAACATGAAACAGTACACAATACTATATGATACGATGATATAATTGTATGTACATATTTGTTACATGAATGTGTATATGGGGTTTTATGATTTGATTGTATGGAGTATGCATTAATTGTTAAGAGTTATAGTTACCTTGTACGTTTTATATGCCTCACTAAGTCATCGACTTAGCGTGTGAGTGTTTCACACGTAGGTTTCTGGAAGCAAATAGAGAAGCGAAGCAGCGATAGTCAAGGCAAGACAGGTCAGCCTCTCCTTTCCTATGATCAGACCAGAAAAGAGTTTAGAATTATTTGTATTTGGTTATTGAAAATAGTTGGCATATAATTAATGTTTTGAATTATATACGTTCTGATCAGTTTTGAAGATACTTTTATTTTAATAATATGAATTATGAGCTTATATTGAATAAAAGTGGAATTTTTCATATTGGTATACAAATATAAACTTTGAAAAGTCAATGTGACACCTCGGACTAGGATTCGGGTCGGATATGAGTTGGGGGTATTACAATTTTGTTCCCGCGATGGAAGTTCGTATTATTTCAAAGGAAATGGTTAAGCCATCTTCAAAGGCAGTTTATAATCGGAAGCCATTCTCGTTGTCATTGTTAGATCAATTCGTTCCAGCACATTATATACCGCTGATCTGCTTTTACAGCAAACCCAATGACTCCAGTTTCAACACTACTGCCCAAATCTTAGTCGGATTAAAGGAATCACGATATGTTAGATGCGGGTCACGATTGTTGCCTCCGTTCGATCCGATCCCGGAAAAATACGTATATTTAATTGAAAGGATTTGGTTCGATGAAGGGTGGTATAAAACAAGGAGATTCGTGTTCGATGACCAAGCAATAGCCACTCTAAAGTTCAGAGTCAAAAGCAAACGTCTCGAGCGTCCAAGTCGAACCTTAGCTCTCGCTGCATTTCTATGGAAACACGCCATGTTGGCTTCAAGAGCGGCATGTTGGATTAAAGGAATCACTGTCGAAAACATTGAATCACTTTTACCCTTTGTCTGGTCGGACAATTGACAACCTCCGAATCGGTACCTATGACAAAGGAGTGCCATATGTAGAAGCCAGGGTCAAAGGTTGCTTAGCCGACTGCATTGTGCAAACGGAGCTAGTCGTTCAATCAGTTGCTTCCATGCGAATGTTACTGCAGTGTTCCAACCTCAACATCGTTCCAAATAACTATCCAAATCAACGTCTTTGATTGTGGCGGGATCGCGATTGCCTTCTGTTCTTCCCACAAGGTCATGGACGCGACAACAGCGTCCACTTTCATCAAAAGTTGAGCAGCTTTCAATCGAGGCTCTGATGGCAAGATGCCTAATCCCGATATGTTAGATGCGGGTCACGATTGTTGCCTCCGTTCGATCCGATCCCGGAAAAATACGTATATTTAATTGAAAGGATTTGGTTCGATGAAGGGTGGTATAAAACAAGGAGATTCGTGTTCGATGACCAAGCAATAGCCACTCTAAAGTTCAGAGTCAAAAGCAAACGTCTCGAGCGTCCAAGTCGAACCTTAGCTCTCGTTGCATTTCTATGGAAACACGCCATGTTGGCTTCAAGAGCGGCATGTGGACTTTCGAAACCATCGGTCCTAACTCAACCCGTGAATTTACGAACAAAAATGAATCCAGGATTACCCAGCCGTGCAATAGGGAACCCGTATTGCTTCGCGGCTTCAACATATAACTAAGTCGAGAGAGACATCGAGTTGCACGAGTTGGCCTATTTGGCTAAAGAAGCAATCGATGTTTCAACGACCAAATTTCCCGTTTGCAAAATGAGGATTTGTTGAAATTTCTAACTGATAGATACAATGAGGAAACGGATGTTATCTCACAAGACGATGTGGAGATTTTCGACTGCGTGAGTTGGACGAACACACTTGATAGTAAGGAAATTGATTTTGGATGGGGACCGGTAACTGGTTTGAGTCTGGGATGTCCCGGGACTCGGTACAATTCATTTGATAATTCTTTTATTTTAAATGGGATTGAGAAGAGTAAGGGCATTGAAGCAGTAATTACTTTAGAGTCTAAGATAATGGATATTTTGGTACGTGATTCTGAATTCCTCGCATTGGCTTCTCCTAAATAACTACAAGCATCCACACAATCATTTATTTTCTTTAAATTTGGGTTTTCCTGATCATTGTACTAGTTCTATTGTATTTGTGCGGTCGTTGTATGACAAATAAAAAGATTTCTGTTTATTTTGTATTTGGAAACCCAGACCTGTTGCAATTCAAGGGGATGTCTGAACTAAATTATAAAGATAATTTACCCACCAGTGGCTTTCTGCTTTGAACTGTAGCTGTTGCGGCATGCACAAACATTGAAATCAAACATTTCATTATGAAATATTTACATAGGTTTACAAATTATGAAATACAAAAAGAGAATTTACCCTCGACATCCTCTTGGATTCTTGATAATTTACCATTTGGCTTTGGAGTTTGGATTATATAATTGTCTATTCAAAACTTCAAGAGAGATTTTCTTCCATTGGTTTTCAGATATATGTGTTAAATGGGATTACAAATAAGGTCGTTCGCTTTTGATATTCTTCAGATTTTTCTTCTCTATGTTTGATGTTCGAGGACGTCGAAGTAATCTTTCTACGATGTCGTTGCCTCAACTATTCACACTCTTACTAATTTGAAATAACTCCATTTTTTGCATCAATAACCGCAATAAAAAGATATCATTTTGTTAACGTCCTCACTTCTTTTGGATTTTAGTGACTTAATGCTATAATTAAAGCTAAAACTAAAATTTAATTTTTATATTAAAATTAATTAAAAGTTTAATAATATAAATGATATGTAACCTAAAATTTAATGATATTATACACGAACTAAAATATCTTAGTGATTAAAGAATTATTATTATTTCTTAAGGTCTCGAATTCGATATCTTGCATATAAAAATATGAACATTTAATGTCAAATGATTAAATTTTTTTTTAAAAAAATTATCTTATAATTACCTTATATTAATAAAAAAAATTGTGATATACCATCTAGAGTTTAATATATATAGTCTAGTTTAGAAAATATTCCAACGAGATAATGATCTTATTTTTCATCTCCTCTTTTTGTGTAAATCCTAAACGGTCTTTTAAAGAGCGCACACCCCACCTACCCGGGTAAAGTTTGTTCTGTATCAAACTCACCGTTTTGAGCATCTCTTTCACTGTGGATCGAAACCCCTCAGATATCTCATAAACTAAACCCTAAGTTTTGCATAAAGGCATAAATCAGAGCAAATTTTCAGTCATACTTTTCAAGAAAGAACAAAACACCCTTCAATTAAATTTCCCTAGAAATGAAAATAATGCTATCTTCTAGATTCGCAACCAGCATTTCCAAGAGAAATCTCAGGTCCTCCTTCTTCTTCTCCGGCTACAGTTACCCCGACCGTCACTTAGTTATACTTCAGCACCGTTCGATCATCACCACGTCACCTGTCCACTTCTCATGGATGGACTCGATCAAAGGGGTCTTCACCGGCAAGAAGACCTCTCCAGATGATCCGAAAGTCAGCGCCGAAGACTTCACTCTCCTCCGTGAGTCGTCTCCTCTCCGTTCTATCGTCTGAGTTTAGTTTCCGTTTTATTACTGTTAGTCTTCTCTATCACAGCCCTGTCACTTTAGCTTTGGAATTTTATTAAAAGAAAATTCAAAATTAATTTGCTTTAAATCAATGTTGTTAAATCAGGATTTGCCGATGAATTGAAGAATGCTAGAAAACTAGGGCAATTTAAGAAATACATTGTTGGTAGAAGCAGCGACGCCACATTTGCGGATGTTTTCGAGAAACAAGAAGCCATCATTAGATACCTCGGAGTTTGTGATCCGACTGGCGAGGTTAGTTTCTATATTATTTCATGATTTTTCTTTATTCCCCTTCTTGTTCTATAAGGATAAATGTTTTTATTTAACTTTATTTCGGTGGAGAATTTGATGGTTGCTATTGTTGTTGCTTCTGTTTGTGTTCATGGTTGAAGAAGCCTATGGATGAATCTTTTGATTGTGAATTTTAGGGTTTAGATTTCTTATTTCTTTTAATTTGTAGAATCTTCAACCAAATCAGAAGAAAGAAGCTGCAAAGCAGTGTGATTGTACATTATTGGATGTTGAGAATGCGCTTGCAAAGTTCACTTGGGCGAAAGAAGCGCATAAGAAGGTGGTTCAGCTGAAGGAGGAAGGGAAACCGATGCCGAAGAGCTTTGCTGAGGTAGTATTTTCATCGATTTCTTTTGGTTAATTTTTTACTTGAATATGTTGAGTGATTAAATTGTTCGTGTAAGCTACTGTCTTGATTGCTTAGTGCTCAAAACACAGTCTTAACTTCAATATTTCTTGAAATATATGTCTTTATTTTTCCTGGTGCTTCTCACTGAATGTCAGATGAACTATTATCGGAAACAGAGAAGGAAGATATCTGTTGGGGAGAGTATGGGAGTGGATATTGCTCGTTGCTAATACACATATTTTCAGAATAAAAGACACTATCATGATAGATTGCTCTGTTTAGGAAATACTCAGAAGCATTTGTTTATTCTGTTCTTATGTTTTGCTCAGGTTCATGATCTGTTGAAGTGCAATTATAGTTTTTAGTTCAACATTAGTTACTTGAAAGACCAAGATGACCATCTTCATTCACTTTTAATAGCTGAAATTTTCATTTGAGTTCATTGGAATTTTTCTTCTGCAGTTATCAGCAACGAGTATTATTCATATCCCTTCATCTTTTCTAAGGGAAATGTTATTCATTTCTTTTCCAGGTGCAACAGTTGATGGGTTCTACACCATTGGATCTTGCCAGATCTAACATGGCAAAGAGTGGTCAAATAAGTAGAAATGCTCTTTGTCCATGTGGTTCCAAGAAGAGATATAAAAGGTACTTCTCCATAACATTCACCTATTCGTCTCTCTTTTGGACCACGAAGTGTCCAGGCTTTTGTTTTCATGGTTTGTCAGATGAACTGTTAAAATCTGATTTATATCATCTATGTAGAGGTTGCCACATAGGGCTAGTTCTAAACCAGCTATGCATACTTTATGGTTTGAACTGCCATTTTGCCCTTACCTAGAATTTCTTAAGTAAAATATATACCACTGCGAAGATTTTTCCTTGAAACTCTTTCGATTACCTTTCGTCTCTTCTAGTGAAGAGGTTCATGTTCATAAATTCTTTTGAAGCCAACATTAATGAGTGTTATTTACTTCCAGAGATGGAGTTTTAAATCTCGAACATTTGTCATTGCTTTCATTTTAGTGGACAAAAACAACAAATTTCGTAATTGACTGCTACTCAACTACACAGATCATAATTAATCGCTACAACTCGTAATTAATAGGTTTTTCATCTTTTCTTTTGAAGTTAGTATCCTTGAGCTGTGTTGAATAAAGTCATCCTACTCTATATTCTCGACTCTGACAACAATTATCTTTTGTGAATGCTTATAGCGTAGTCGCACAACATCAGTGTGTTAAAATTGACTGCATCCAGAATATTGAAATAACTCACACGCTGTTTTAATCATATTAACTTATTTTGTTTCTGATGATTTTGTCATGAGAAGGTGCTGTGGCAAGGATCAATAGAATCAAAGATGAAGATGAAAGCCATACTTCAAACTCGGCTTACCGGAATCTTCAAAACTGTTAAAAAGAATCTTTATGCAGTTGCAGATGACATTGTTGCCATGAGTTTCTTGGTTCGTATTCTTACTTGGATAACTTTGCCTATATATAGGGCGTTTTTGCTTAGGGATAGTGTTGCTTTTTTCTAAAAAAAAAAATTGAATCATGACATTTTTCGTAGTATATTTTGGTTAAAGGAATGAAAATGTTTAAGCATTTTATTAAAACAAATATACAAATGGAATCTTCATGTTTTTTTATTTTTTTAAATAAATTGATAGAATAATTGTGTTATCAAATGGTGGGATAGATCTAAAATTTATACATAAATTTTGATTGAATGTGTAATGTAATATATGAACTTTTAGTTAGAAATATTGATTTTGATTCAGTTATTATGCAAATTTTAAAAGAATAAATATATCAATTTATTCTATGTTTGACAAATATAACTATTTAGTATGTAGTATGTAAATATAAAATGGTAATTCTAATGATTAATCAAATGAACACTTAATGTAAAAAAAAAAAAATCACAACGGTACAAAGTACAAATATTATATTGCTTTGCTATGGTCAATAATTGTTATGCATTTATTTATTAGTATAAGATTTAATTTTACTTTCACCTTATTTTCTTTATTCGAACTATTCCTAATTTGTTTAATGACCGATTAATTAAAAATAACAGTTTATTATTCCTTTATTCTTTAAAATTTTAAAAAACTTTGAATATATATTTTTTAAACAATTTCTACCTAGGGAGGAAAAGAATAATTTTGTTTCTAATGAGTATTGAATCAACAACTTAAAGGAGAGAAGAGGAGAGGAGAAGTGTCAACAAAGAACTTATAACCACTTGTATAAGTTGTTGACAAAACTTTGAATATTAAATATTTATAATTTAAATTTTATATATAATGAAATTATATTTATACGAAAAATTGAAAAATTATATATATATAAGAAAAATATTTTTAAAATATAAAAAAAACTGAAATAATTACATGGAACTGTCTTCTCTAGGAAAAAGAATTATTATAATTGGGGGTAGGATCAAAAATATAATTCAGATGCCCGGCCACATAATATAATATCATTCATAAAATCATATATAGTAATAGAAATGGTAACAACGATGTTGTTGTCAAGTCCATTCGATATAATTTCATCATTTATGTAACACCCTTAAATTGATATGATAAATTCGATCCAATTCGAGATGTTTTATTATGGTCAATTTATATTTTTTTTACATCTCAAGGGTATTTTTGTAACTTCTTTTCCAAATATTTCCGACATCAAATTTTTTTACGAAAATAATCATAATTTAAGGATTCTAAAGTTAATTGCTTTACTAAATAATCACTAAACTTTTAATTATTTCTTACATGTCTTATAATTTTTTATATGAGACGATCGAGTCCCAACCAATTTACTATCCTTTTACCATATTCAATATTAGTTTTAGAATGATCAATGATAAGCACGTGACCAATCATTTTTATTCATATATTTATCAATTATCAATGAATTTTGTAAAGCAATAGAGTATTACATCACTCCAAGCTACATCGATTGACCATTTGAAACTCTCTTCAATCACTCTTGAACTCAAATTCAACGTCCCACAACATTTTAGATACGTGACAAAATGAATCACATCATAAACGAAACTTAAACACGAAAATCGAAAGGTCAAATGTTGAAAAACCATGTATCAAATTTTAATTTGGTAAGATAGACCTAAAAACGGACAAAGAACGTCGAAAAAACGTCAGGGTAAGGGGTTTCAAAAAAGTCAACGACCGGTCAATGACGACTCGGCTCGACTTGGCTCAGCCCGAATCAACTCGGCTTGGTCTGGCTTGGCTCGGTTCAAGGTGTCTCAGCTCGATTCAAGTGGTTTGGACCGGTCCAAATCGATCCAACCTAATTTCTAGAAAGCTTTAGACAGAGGACCAAGCTTACGAGCAGGGGCGACGCATGCGACGGCTATGGCGTCGGAATCTCACCAAATTTTCTAGAAATAATATTTAACGGTTCAAAAGTCTCTCACCATTGTTGTTTTGCGACGGAGAGCATTAGAGAAGCCATTTCATGAATGACCAAAAGCTTCCTCGCTCATTCCTTTCAACGGAGGCGATGACGGGCGACCCACTAGTGCCGGAAGGAGCGAAATGATTAGTTGTTTCCTTTGGCATAGGTGGTGTCGCAAATGAACTCATGAACAACGACAAATTGACAACGGAGAGAACTGAACGGTGATCGAGGAAGATAAATGATGGCCATGGCTATGATTGTAGGACGATGGGGAACTTGGAGGTGGTGACAATGCATGCCATGAACGACTAGAAAGCCGCAATCGGAGCTTCAACGGCAAAAAGAAAGGTTTTTAGAATTCTTTAAATCAGGGTTTCAAATAGCGGCCGAATAGCAGTATCGCGACTGTTATTTCAGGGTCGTAGCGGTGTCCGAAACCGCTATCGCGGAAAATAATGGTGTGTAGCGGGATCACACCAATAGCGGCAGATCGTGCCGCAATTTTACGGATCACGACCAATTACGGCAATAGCAGACCGTTATTCCGTTATTATTTCGTTATTTTTATTTTTTTTTAAAGGTTTTTTATTAAAAAAATCAGCTCATTCGGAAAAAAATTCACGACCACTATATCCGCAATGACCTCAATAGAATCTGTTATATCCGTAATGACCGAAAACGTGACCGTAAATGGTATTTAAAATCATGATCTAGACCCTGTCTCGAAACCTGGAGCAGCATTCCTGGTCCGGGAAAATTGCAGGCCTTATATAAATATTATTTTACTATTCATTTCAAAAGTGTGTTAGCATAAGTGGTGAAGGCCTTAGGCCTTGTTAGGTAATTAACATGTTGTGATTTCAAATCAATTTAGGCTCTAAAGTACAGTATCATCATATTATTAACTCATACTATTTAATCCATCTTATTATTATTATTATTACAAATTACAAAAGTTGATAACAATATCTTAATCATTTTATGCTATTCAAAATGATAACGTTATTAAGATTATATAACTTAATTTATGATCATCAATGTTAATTTAGTGGGATGAGATAGTATCACAACAGATTTTTAAGTAAAGTCAGAAGTTTGAATTTTGATGTTTACAAATGAAGTAAATTTGTTAGGAATCGGGAGAGTCGTCCAATAATAAACCTCTGGAAAACTCGATTCAGAATAATCGATCAATAAATCACATACCGATGATTAAATAAAAAATATTATAGTTTCAACAAAAGATCACATATGCACTGACGCAAATAAGTATTATTTCAAACATACCATGTCACACGAAAATCAAATTTATCTATTGCATATGAGGTATTTTAAAGTTGGTGCACACACTTGAATTTCCATATATCACCATCATAAGCATCTAATATAAAATATTAGCCCTTTCTTTAAGATATAGAACTCCATCAAATATCATAGCTCCCAAAATTAAATACACGAAACACCAAAAACTTAAAATTTACTTAATAATATCATAAGAATTAAATCCAAATCTAAAAAAAGTATAATTTAAACTATCGCTTGTCTCTTCTCCCTCAATTGGTTTTTTGAGAAAGAAGACATAGAAATTAAGTTTTTCCTTTAATTTTTCTATTTTACTAAAAATGTCTAAATTGACCTAATAATGAAAAGATATAATATTAGATCGATTGATTTGTTAGATGTATTTAATAAAATTTGGGATTTCAAATTTCAAACATGAATTATCTATGTCATCGTTGATTTTAAGGATTGAGCATGTCAAACTATTCATGTCACTATGAGTGAAAACAAATTTTCAATAAAAATTATAAAGAAAATGCTTAATATATATAGAATTTTAAATATTTTAGAGAAATGACTGCCTTCACTCATTACCTTCGGTTCATCCATCCCTGCATGTCACCGTCGAGTTTATATCGACAATGTCTCTCAAATTTTGTTCCTTTTAAATTATTATTATTATTATTAAACCTATGCCCAATATCAACAATTAGTAAACCCAAGTCCAAGAGGCTCTTGTTGATTATAAAAAGAAAAGAAAATAATGAATTGGTTCAAACTTGGACTAGGCCAACTTTCTCCTTAGGTTTCTAAGTGAAAGCTTCTTCAATCATCATGTTACCGTCACCATTGATATTGATATCGAAATCCAATAAAAGTGTTTTAAATCAGATAGTTTCAATCTAAGTTTTTTCATTACTCGATTGAAATATATTATAACACCCCCAACCCGTATCCGACCCGGATACGAGTCCGAAGTGTCACATTGACTTTTCAAACCTTGACTCTTAAGAAAATCCCGGGAAATTTAAAACTTTATTTAAAACAAAATACAGACTTTATCAGAGTGCTCGTACTTAATGACTTATTACATGCCAACACTTTTTACATAACCAAATACATACTTTGTCGTATATTTCTGATCTGATCTTTTGGTAAGGAAAACTGACCTGTCTTGCTCCGCATCACTCTTTACTCCTCTCGAAACCTACGCGTGAAACAATCACACGCTAAGTCGAAGACTTAGTGAGGCATAACAACCTATAATGCACGTTAAAACATATATCGATACATGCATGTTCCGTTCTATCATGTTATAGCAATTCCATGCATTTTTCCTATCGTATAACATCATATCAGATTAATTGCAGTAAATACATACATACACAGAATTCATCATTAACAGTTTATCATATAATCACATACTTTTTCAATCAAACACTATACACACACAACATCATATCATTTCTATAGCATTTATCATACCACTAACTTATATTTGTTCATATCTCTGGATTAGCCCATGTACGTATGTGAGAACTATCGATATGTGAGTCTATAGAGGTTGTGCACTAATGCTGTCACCACAGCTCGTATAATTGCACCGAAGTGCCGCGTAGAATTGCACCGTAGTGCCATATAATAATGTCCATAAGGACCACATAGAATTCCTTAAGAATCATATACATATGCTAGGGATCAAGTATGTGTCTTTCAAGACTTCACACATGTTCCACAGAATATATATATATCCCGAAGGACCGCGTAGAATTGCACCGTAGTGCCATATAATGATGTCCATAAGGACCACATAGAATTCCTTAAGAATCATATACATATGCTAGGGATCATATATTTGTCTCACCAGACTTCACACATGTTCCAAAGAATATATATATATCCCGAAGGACCGCGTAGACCCTCGACTCTTGGCATGCCAACTATACCCCTAGCTCTCATGACACATAACATGGGCGTTATCATTTATTTCATTTCAGATATTCACATAAACTTGTAATTCACTTTCACGTATCACGTATATCGTAGCTTCTTTTCATATTATCACATAGTCACGTAGTTCACTTACACGTAGATCATTTCCATATAATTCACATGTCACATATGTCATGGTTTCATATAATTTCTATCATTTCTCACCCAATCACCTTTATTCATGTAAACATACTTATAAGATCTTGTTCACATAAGATCATATACTTCATATAATATATCGAAACACCTAGAACACTTTCACGTAGCTTATAGTCATAGGTCTTATCTCATAACATATACTTGTTTTCACATATATATTTCATATCATTTCTTATACCATCACATAATTCATTTAACATACATAACATATTATGTAACATTATAATAGAAATACCTATAAGTCATATCACTTAGAGCACACATATATACTTATAGTCACATTGCTTATATCTTAATCTTATGCCTTCTCTTAGACATATATATATATATATATATTCACATGTTCAGGTAATCCACCATTTCATCACATAATTATGTATTCATATAACTCATTTCATTTCATATCCATCTATATAAATATATATTCTCAAGATTTATCCTAATATAAATCATATAGCACTTTTATAATTCATATTCATATTCATCTAGGGCAGACTTATAAACACATCTCACTTCTATTATTTCTTTATATATATATATAATCTAATCTGTTTACTTAATTCAATTTCATATAACTCCTATAATCTTCTCATATAACTTCATAAATTTCTATCATACAACCCTTGTGTTATAGTTTTATTTAAACATATGAATCTTTCCCATCTAGCTTATCTTATATGTTCATCTTATCATTTATGTTCAAATCTCCTAGTTAGTGTACTATTCTCACTTCATCCTATAGATCAATATTATCCAGCTTATTTCACTTATCATATAATAATAGTTATATTTTACTATGATCACATAGTTTATATCTCATATAATTCATAACTTTTCTTATGTAATTACTTATACTTTCTCACCTAACACATAAAAGAACAGATCAATCCATATAATCAAGCATACATACATGCATATTCAATTCATGCCTTTAATCATGCATTCATGTGTAACACTTCAGGAAATAGACTCATCGCAAGTCTTATTCCCATCGCACATCATATACTATTGAATATGCACTCACATGGGCCTCGTTGTTTGAATCAATCCTAATCCTTAGTTTGTTCCGGAACAAGCTTTCATTCTATATCTACATAATAATACATTAATACTTATCAGTATACTGATTGATATATTCGAAACTATCACTCCTTAGTCTCAAAGAAAATCCAATCTCATCTTTTAATGAAGGTATGCATCGATGCACTACACCATGCATCGATGCATAAATCCTATTCGATGTTTGTATTTAATGGGGATGCATCGATGCACTCCTTATGCATCGATGCATAAATCCTATTCGATGTTTTCTATTTAAATTCATGCATCGATGCACTGCATGTGCATCGATGCACCTTAAACAAATTTCTGGTATTTATCATCGATGCATCGGTGCACAATGAATGTGCATCGATGCACATTGCCCAGAACTGACATTTTAGCACGTAAATCATCAACTCTTCCCTTAATTCTCCTATTTTAAGCCCCTATTTTGACATTAAACTCAACTACTATAACTTGAACCAACTTATATCCATGTAAATCATCTTTAACCTCAAAATCCTATCTTCTTTATGAGATTCAAGAATCATACCAAATTTTCTATATGTTCTAAATCCAATTCTAACACTTAATACTTCTTAATTAAGCTGATGACAAGTCAAATCCAACTTTAGAACTTCAAAAACCTTTCTATAACAAAAGTTCATTTATAAACCCTTAATAGAAATTCCTTTCTAATTCTATCTCTTTGGTGTTTTAAGCTTATATAAGCTTTCCTTAAGCTTATATAACCCTCCAAGACTCAAATCCAACTTAAAACTTTCAAGAAATCATAAGCTAAATCAAACTTACCTTTGCTCTTGGCTTCCACGTGAAGAAGAAGAAGAAAGGAGAAGAGAATTCTGGAGAATTCTCTCCCTCTCCACGTGTATATAATTCCCTTTTTTTTCTTAAATGATCAAATGACCATTTTACCCTTTATTTCCTTTAATAATTACTGAATAACCTTCATCATATTTCCAAGAAGTCATTGAACTATTCCATTATCCTACTTTAGTCACCAAATTCTGAAACTTTACAATTTGGTCACTAACCCGGTAATGTGGATGTTACAAATCTCCCCTCCTTTTTAAAAAAATTCGTCCTCGAATTTTCACTGAACATATCAATAAGAACATATCTTCTAATGTTCTCATACTACCTCTTTCACTTAATCTCTCATTCCTTTATTTCTTCAGTTGCCTTTTTCCTTTATACATTCATGTACTGACACTTATCATATAAACAATAACTAGTAACTTTAATCCATTTATGGCTTCTCTCTCCTTCCTTTATGCATTTTCCTTTGACTATTTCTGAAATTTCATATAAGGTCACTAATCACATAGACGGTAACATCAATTTTCATCACTTAACATCATAAATTCATCTTTAAATACTTTATAATAACCAAATTCATTTTCCATCATCATTTAACCAAGAATACGACCTTAAATCTTCTTAAATATGATTCAACCTACACTTTAAAGAATCTTTTTCACATCACCTTGCACACTTGTCTTATTTCTATATCAAAATTGTCATCCGTACTTCCATACTTATCGTACCTGATCTTTAAAATCAATCCTTTTCATTTCTTTATCATTTCTTATACTTGTATTTTCCTTCCTGAAGGTTCCATGTAAATACTTATCTCTATTTCTACATCATAGCTATCTGCTCAGAATATACAACCATATTCAAATTCACATCCTAATCAATTAATTCCACTTTATCTTTCCTCCAATCTTATAACTCTAGCACCTTTACTCTGACAGCTAGTCAATAACATGTGTTCAATCTAGGGTACAAACCCTAATCAACCAAACACATACATCCTTTCAAATCGAAATTATCTTAAAATTCGCTTACTCAACTTATCAATTTCACCTCTATTCTCATACATCCTGAAATTTCTTTTGCTCAAACTCAACATTCTGACTTCATGTGTCTTATAATCTGATCATCGATATACACATTCTCAAACTCTTCTTATCAATCCTCAGCTTTACTTAAATATACAAATTCTTACTTCCTTTTCCTTTACTATACCACATTACTATGATCCCAAATATGCAACTATATCCAGATCCATTGCAGATCTGGTTATCATATCCTGACAATATCTTATAATCTTATAATTCCAGTACATTCCCATCGTATATTCTTGTTAGCCAACGCTAACTTTTCCGTCTTACTGCAAACCCTTATCATATAAACGCTCTGGCTTATACACAATGTTATCCCTTCATTTCGAACTCATAAGCTCTGACTTATACATCTTATACGCTTGTCACTGATGCACTTATCCTTGAGTTCTTCTATACGTACTAATCACGTCATTAGATCTTTTTAACATTCTTATGGTGACACCTGTTCACCATATTCTATCTTATCCACATAATAGCAAAACTACTCTATATCGTTTTTTTTTCGATTCCAAACGATGAAAACTTTCTATCATTATTCAGATATGATTTCAGCTTTCTGAAATCAACTTTTAATCTTACTAGGCATTTCCTGAGGTGTCCGCTCTTCATCCTACCTGGCCAGGGCAGGTGAATAGCTATCACAATCAGGAATATCACCTTTTACTTACTTCGAAATTATCACGATCGGATTTCTACTGTATTAATTATTCTTATTCTATTAGCAAGACAACATATTCCTTACACTATCAGATCAGAAATTTTTCAATCTATGTTGGCATGTACACCTTTTATGACACTTTGGACTTCGGTTTATGCCGAGAATCGGCTAAACCATAGCTCTGATACCATTAAATGTAACACCCCTAACCCGTATCCGACCCGGATACGAGTCCGAAGTGTCACATTGACTTTTTAAACCTTGACTCTTAAGAAAATCCCGGGAAATTTAAAACTTTATTTAAAACAAAATACAGACTTTATCAGAGTGCTCGTACTTAATGACTTATTACATGCCAACATTTTATACATAACCAAATACAAACTTTGTCATATATTTCTGATCTGATCTTTTGGTAAGGAAAACTGACCTGTCTTGCTCCGCATCACTCTTTACTCCTCTCGAAACCTATGTGTGAAACAATCACACGCTAAGTCGAAGACTTAGTGAGGCATAACAACCTATAATGCACTTTAAAACATATATCGATACATGCATGTTCTGTTCTATCATGTTATAGCAATTCCATGCATTTTTCCTATCGTATAACATCATATCAGATTAATTGCAGTAAATACATACATACATACACATAATTCATCATTAACAGTTTATCATATAATCACATACTTTTTCAATCAAACACTATACACACACAACATCATATCATTTCTATAGCATTTATCATACCACTAACTTATATTTGTTCATATCTCTGGATTAGCCCATGTACGTATGTGAGAACTATCGATATGTGAGTCTATAGAGGTTGTGCACTAATACTGTCACCACAGCTCGTATAATTGCACCGAAGTGCCGCGTAGAATTGCACCGTAGTGCCATATAATAATGTCCATAAGGACCACATAGAATTCCTTAAGAATCATATACATATGCTAGGGATCAAGTATGTGTCTTTCAAGACTTCACACATGTTCCACAGAATATATATATATCCCGAAGGACCGCGTAGAATTGCACCGTAGTGCCATATAATGATGTCCATAAGGACCACATAGAATTCCTTAAGAATCATATACATATGCTAGGGATCATATATTTGTCTCACCAGACTTCACACATGTTCCAAAGAATATATATATATCCCGAAGGACCGCGTAGACCCTCGACTCTTGGCATGCCAACTATACCCCTAGCTCTCATGACACATAACATGGGCGTTATCATTTATTTCATTTCAGATATTCACATAAATTTGAAATTCACTTTCACATATCACGTATCACGTAGCTTCTTTTCATATTATCACATAGTCACGTAGTTCACTTACACGTAGATCATTTCCATATAATTCACATGTCACATATATCATGGTTTCATATAATTTCTATCATTTCTCACCCAATCACCTTTATTCATGTAAACATACTTATCAGATCTTGTTCACATAAGATCATATACTTCATATAATATATCGAAACACCTATAACACTTTCACGTAGCTTATAGTCATAGGTCTTATCTCATAACATATACTTGTTTTCACATATATATTTCATATCATTTCTTATACCATCACATAATTCATTTAACATACATAACATATTATGTAACATTATAATAGAAATACCTATAAGTCATATCACTTAGAGCACATATATACTTATAGTCACATTGCTTATATCTTAATCTTATGCCTTCTCTTAGACATATATATATATATATATATATATATATATATATATATATTCACATGTTCAGGTAATCCACCATTTCATCACATAATTATGTATTCATATAACTCATTTCATTTCATATCCATCTATATAAATATATATTCTCAAGATTTATCCTAATATAAATCATATAGCACTTTTATAATTCATATTCATATTCATCTAGGGCAGACTTATAAACACATCTCACTTCTATTATTTCTTTATATATATATAATCTAATCTGTTTACTTAATTCAATTTCATATAACTCCTATAATCTTCTCATATAACTTCATAAATTTCTATCATACAACCCTTGTGTTATAGTTTTATTTAAACATATGAATCTTTCCCATCTAGCTTATCTTATATGTTCATCTTATCATTTATGTTCAAATCTCCTAGTTAGTGTACTATTCTCACTTCATCCTATAGATCAATATTATCCAGCTTATTTCACTTATCATATAATAATAGTTATATTTTACTATGATCACATAGTTTATATCTCATATAATTCATAACCTTTCTTATGTAATTACTTATACTTTCTCACCTAACACATAAAAGAACAGATCAATCCATATAATCAAGCATACATACATGCATATTCAATTCATGCCTTTAATCATGCATTCATGTGTAACACTTCAGGAAATAGACTCATCGCAAGTCTTATTCCCATCGCACATCATATACTATTGAATATGCACTCACATGGGCCTCGTTGTTTGAATCAATCCTAATCCTTAGTTTGTTCCGGAACAAGCTTTCATTCTATATCTACATAATAATACATTAATACTTATCAGTATACTGATTGATATATTCGAAACTATCACTCCTTAGTCTCAAAGAAAATCCAATCTCATCTTTTAATGAAGGTATGCATCGATGCACTACACCATGCATCGATGCATAAATCCTATTCGATGTTTTCTATTTAAATTCATGCATCAATGCACTGCATGTGCATCGATGCACCTTAAACAAATTTCTGGTATTTATCATCGATGCATCGGTGCACAATGAATGTGCATCGATGCACATTGCCCAGAACTGACATTTTAGCACGTAAATCATCAACTCTTCCCTTAATTCTCCTATTTTAAGCCCCTATTTTGACATTAAACTCAACTACTATAACTTGAACCAACTTATATCCATGTAAATCATCTTTAACCTCAAAATCCTATCTTCTTTATGAGATTCAAGAATCATACCAAATTTTCTATATGTTCTAAATCCAATTCTAACACTTAATACTTCTTAATTAAGCTGATGACAAGTCAAATCCAACTTTAGAACTTCAAAAACCTTTCTATAACAAAAGTTCATTTATAAACCCTTAATAGAAATTCCTTTCTAATTCTATCTCTTTGGTGTTTTAAGCTTATATAAGCTTTCCTTAAGCTTATATAACCCTCCAAGACTCAAATCCAACTTAAAACTTTCAAGAAATCATAAGCTAAATCAAACTTACCTTTGTTCTTGGCTTCCACGTGAAGAAGAAGAAGAAAGGAGAAGAGAATTCTCTCCCTCTCCACGTGTATATAATTCCTTTTTTTTTCTTAAATGATCAAATGACCATTTTACCCTTTATTTCCTTTAATAATTACTGAATAACCTTCATCATATTTCCAAGAAGTCATTGAACTATTCCATTATCCTACTTTAGTCACCAAATTCTGAAACTTTACAATTTGGTCACTAACCCGGTAATGCGGATGTTACATATATTTACTCTGATGTAAAAACCAATCTTTGACTGTTGGGGGTTACAAGTGGAATCTCCGAACAACAATAACTTGAGATGGCCATGATAAGTATTATTCTTCACCTTTTTCTATTTTCGGTTTCTAGTTTGCGCTCGACTTGGTGTTTGTTATTGTTAATGGTTATGAATGGATGGTGGTCAAAGATGGGTCAAAGGGAGGTTGGTAGGGAATATCGTTGTTTAAAAATTTTAATTTATATATAATTTTATTATTTTCATTAATAATTTATTTTCAATCTCTTTAAAATTTAAAAAATTTGCTCGTGCCTTAAAAGAAAGGAGCTCAAGATCTGATGGCGGAGACTGTTTTCCTCAACATTTTGCTTTTGCCTCACGCAATAGACAACGAGAAGAAGATAAAGAAACTAGCTTCGACGTTTAGATATTGTTGAGGAAGATTACCAGAGCACAATCACCTTGGAAGGGGATAAACTAGATATGGAGAGAAAAAAAATAGATTTATAAATTAAGACGAACCCAATATTTTATATTAAAGAATGAACTTATAAAATTTTAAAAATGATAAACATATAAAAAATTAGGGAAAATAAATTATTAACAAAAATAAAATAAAAAATATTTAAAAATTTTAAGGGATTATTATTCTCACCAGCTTCCTTCAATCTATCCTTTTTATAAAGTAACGGCAAATTCGAGATAAAAGATGCGGCACGCATAATGGTGTAGGTGGTGGGAGATAGTCATAGTTGCCATCATCCAACATGGAGTCACATAATGTTAAGATTGAAGGGACAAGAGTGGTTGATTATTGTGCACATAATGTTAAGATTGAAGGGACTAGAGTGGTTGATTATTGTGCATACCTTGATGCAATGTAAACCAATTATCTTTTGGCCATGATAAACATCCCTCTCCAGAAAATACTATACGTAAAATAATTTAATAGAGATGGGTACGAAAACAAGTCTCGAGTTGGATGCTCGAGACGTTTGCTTTTCACTCTGAACTTCAGAGTGGCTATTGCTTGGTCATCGAAGGAACCGATGCGGAGGTTGTCGATTGTCCGACCAGAAAGAGGGTAAAAGTGATTCAAGGCTTCCGACAGTGATTCCTTCAATCCGACCAATATTTGGGCAGTAGTGTTGAAACGGGAATCACTGGGTTTGCTGTAAAAGAAGATGAGTGGTATATAATGTGCTGGAACGAATTGATCTAACAATGATAACGAGAATGGCTTCCGATTATAAACTTGCATGGAAGATGGCTTAACCATTTCCTTTGAAGTAATACAAACTTCCATTTTGGCTTTGAGCAAAAGATTTGAAAGGCTGAAACTGTAGGTATAGCTTTGCTGGTTGATTCAGAATCAGATGATGAAAATTGTGATATTCAAATAAAGCAAACTACGGGAAAAAGTGGATGCAAAAGAACCACGATGTTCAATGAACCAGAACCAGAACCAGAACCAGCTACAAAAAGGCACCAAAATACAAACACAAAGCAAACAAACTCGAAAAGCCAACAATAGATCGAAACATAAACATAAACATAAACATAAACATAAACATAAACATAGAGCATTCCAGAATAGATCACGTCTTTGAAGATCAGACAAACAAACAGCCAGAAAATGCCAAGTTTTGTTCGTTGTCTTTTAGTATATTCGAAGAAAATCAAAATTTGAGGATGCTCCACCTCAATTTGCAAAGTTTTGGTTTTCGGATGAGCTGCATGCATGAAAGTTGGATGGTCTGTTGTTTCTGTAGGAAGTTTGTAATTGTTTTGTGGTGATAAAAGATAGATGGATGAGAGAAAGGCTTGATATGTTGTATGACGTCTATTTCGATCCTTGTTCGTGTAAAGTTTGAATTATATTATGGGATGAACTTAAAGAAATTCATTTGCAATTAAGAATCTTGTCGCTTTAGAGGGGCTTTGATTATGGTCCGAATGGTTGAGAAAAGATGAGGTTGTAGAGACTCAATGGGAGGTTGTTTCTTTTTTTTAGGCACTGCAGCAAATTATAGGAGGGAGTTGGTCGAGATTAATGTTTGCTTGGAAATGTTCGTGAGTTTACAGGTATAAAGGTTAAAACTTGAAATTATTTGAGGACTCTTGGTTGTAAGAAGGTTGTTCGAACGATCAAAACAAGGAAAGATTATGGTGATCAAAGGCGTGTCAAAGGTTAAGAGGTTGTAAGTCTACTGAATATTTTGAATGATGATATGATCAAAATGTTAGAAATTAAATGGTAAGTTGATAGATTGATGCGCTCTGAATTTTTGGTAGGGCGGATTTCAATGGGTCTGTGTAAGCAGTATATATAACATGCCCAGATTTGTTTTTTTTGGTAGGTGTTTCTCCTGTAACTTTGATCATCATTATGTATTATTTTCTTCCTTTTAAGGAAGGGTTTTTTTTAATGAAGCATAAGATGATCTTGTTTGACCTTTTTTCTTCAATAAAAATCACACATTACAGAGCGAGAAAAAAAAAGAACAGAAATTTCTTTAATATTCACCATGCAACAACCACACAAATACAATAAACTTAATAAAAATAAACTATTGCGGATGCTTATAGTTATTTTGCAGAAGCAAATGTGAGGAATTCAGAATCACGTTCCAAAATATCCACTGTCTTGGCATCTAAAGTAACCACTGCTTCAACGCCCTTACTCTTCTCAGTCTCATTTAAAATAAAAGAACTAACAAATGCATTGTACCGAGTCTCGGGACACCCCATGCTCAAACTAGTTAGATCTCCCCACCCAAAATCAACTTCGTTTTTATCAAGTGTGTTCAACCAACTGACGCAGTCGAAAAAATCCACATCATCTTTTGAGTGAACATCCTCCACATCATTGAACTGATCAGTTTGGAATTTCAGCATGCCCCCACTTTGCAAAAGGGGAATTTGATCGTTTAAAACCTCGATTGCTTCTCTCGCCAAATAGGCCAACTCATGCAACTCGATGTCTCTGTCGACTGAGTTATATTTTGAAACCGTCAAGCAATTCAGGTTCCCTATTGCATGGTTGGGTAATCCTGGCTTCATTCTTGTTCGTAAATTCACTGGTTGAATTAAGTAAGATGGTTTCGAACGTCCACTTGCTGCTCTAGAAGCCAACATGGCGTGTTTCCATAGAAATGCAGCGAGAGTTGCGGTTCGAGTTGGATGCTCGAGACGTTTGCTTTTCACTCTGAGCTTCAGAGTGGCTATTGCTTGGTCATCGAACACGAATCTCCTCGTCGTATACCACCCTTCCTCGAACCAAAGCCTTTCAATTAAAGATGCGTATTTTGGCGGAACCGGATCCAACGGAGGAAACAACCGTGACCCTGCGTCTAACATATTGGGATTTGATATCTTGCCATCGAAGCCTCGATTGAAAGCTGCCCAACTTTTGATGAAAGCCGACGCAGTTGCCGCATCAATGATCTTGTGGGAACCACAAAAGGCAATGGCGATCCCACCACAGTCGAAGATGTTGATTTGGATAGCTATTTGGGGCGATGCTGAAGGTAGGACACTGCAATAACATTGGCATGGAAGCAACTGATTGAACAATTCTAGCTCCGTTTGCGCAATGCAATCGGCTAAGCATCCTTTGACCCTAGCTTCTACATATGGCACTCCTTTGTCGAAGGAACCGATGCGGAGGTTGTCGATTGTCCGACCAGAAAGAGGGTAAAAGTGATTCAAGGCTTCCGACAGTGATTCCTTCAATCCGACCAATATTTGGGCAGTAGTGTTGAAACGGGAATCACTGGGTTTGCTGTAAAAGAAGATGAGTGGTATATAATGTGCTGGAACGAATTGATCTAACAATGATAACGAGAATGGCTTCCGATTATAAACTTGCATGGAAGATGGCTTAACCATTTCCTTTGAAGTAATACAAACTTCCATTTTGGCTTTGAGCAAAAGATTTGAAAGGCTGAAACTGTAGGTATAGCTTTGCTGGTTGATTCAGAATCAGATGATGAAAATTGTGATATTGAACCCTGTATTTATAAGCCCCCTTGCTAATCCCATGCTTAAAATTTACTAATAAAAATATTTAATCATTAGGTTGCGTAAAGGGTTTTTAATTTTTATTTTATAAAATTTTAATTAACATATAGTATTTCCTTTTAATTTTTTTAAATTCTAATAATATTAACATTTTTCTATTATTCATAAAAAATATATTTATGATATGAGTCTGTTATTTTATATACAAATCTCAAATACGGGTATTAAAAGAATCAAAATACCATACAATATTGCAAAAAGTGGAAGTAGAGACAAACTCATTGGTCTATCTATGTCTTTTCGTACTAAATAGGATTCAACTCTTCACTTTACAACCAAGAAAATAAAGCAGCAAAATGAACAAAGTGTATGAGACAATTTGTTCCCTTTTATAATTTATTTGATTACAAACGCATAAATAAAAAATAAAAAACAATTAGCAAACTTTCACCAAATAAATATATCGTATATAAAATCCTCTCCCTAGAGAGAAGCATGAAATAAGACCCAATCTAATCGCTGCAGAAACTAACCTAACACGGTTTGGGAATCATGCACAAGAAAACATTGAGAGATTTTCTAGAAACAAATTCAATGCAAATTGATAGTCTTATTTCGACAAGTTACAAGTGAAGAAAAATTCTACTTCATGATAACAGTTTCTATGACTAGATATCAAACCCCATAGAACAAAAATCTACAGAGCATCAGACATCAGTGTAAGCCTAGTGTTTTGGTCCCAGAAAGTACCCGGTTTTTGTTCAGCTAATTGTCCACCCCGAATAACAAACTCTTTAGCTGATTGCATTTCCACCCTACAGTTTTTTTCTGATGGCAAGAGCATGGATGTCAAAAAAACAAAAATACGCGATAGCATCTGCCTATGAAAACATTAATCACGACCCTCTTGATAAGGTCTGGAAAACACCCCCAGATTGGAAACGTATTGTCTTTCAAAACATAAAACAATCCCAACCGATCCAATTTCGGGTATTATTTTTCCGCTTTTATTTCGCATTCTCACCAGACATGGTTATAGGGAAATTATTCGTACTAGTTTTATTTTCCAACAACTGGTAATCAGAGCTTTTGGTTGTGAATTTTTTGTCAATTTTTTTCAAGGTTACTATTCATTACTATTCACGTGAATAGTGAATTCATGATTAGTAAAATTTTGTCGGCGATACGAATGTGTCGACAGAGGTGTTCTAATACACGGTGGTTCGCAAGAATTGTCAGAAACGATCCAAACGCAGCCAGATTCGAGTGGGAGCGATGGCTGCAGACGAAGGGAAGGTGAAATTTGAAAAGTTCAATGGTGCGGACTTTAGCTTTTGGAAGATGCAAATTGAGGTTTTTTTGTACCAGAAAAATCTATATCAACATCTCTCAGGAAAGCAACCAGAGGGCATGAAGAATGAAGACTGGGCTCTTCTCGACAGACAAGCCCTCTGAGTTATCCGACTGACGTTGTCCCGCAATGTTGCTTTCAACATAGCAAAGGAAAAGACCACGGCGGGTCTTATGGCGGCTCTCTCCAGTATGTATGAGAAGCCATCGGCCTCAAACAAAGTGCACTTGATGAGACGATTATTCAATTTGCGGATGATAGAAAGGGCATCAGTGGCTCAACACCTGAATGAACTCAACACAAGTACAACCCAGTTGAGTTCCTTGGAAATTGAATTTGATGATGAAGTTCGAGCTTTAATTCTCTTATCATATCTACCAGACAGTTGGAATGCTACTATTATAGCAGTTAGCAGCTTGTCGGGAAATAGTAAATTGAAATTCGACGATGCCCAGGATCTGGTACTAAGCGAAGAAATTCAACAGAGAGAATCGGGTGAAGCATCAACCTCCTCGGCCTTGCACACGGAGACCAGAGGGAGAACTTCAGAAAGAAATTCAAATCGTGGCAGATCCAAATCCAAAACGAGAAAACAAAGATTTTACCAGTTATAACTGCGGCAAGAATGATCACTTTAAAAGAGATTGTCGAGCACCGAAGAAAAATACCGTCGCACATGAATCTGCGAACGTGATAGAGGAGACAGGTGATGTAACACCCCAATTTAGGGGCTAAAATTAAGAAATTATAAAGTGGCAGATTTAATTGATATTTTGAAAGAAACATTGGGGATTAAATTGTAAAGTTTTAAAGTTGGCAGACCGTTTTATAAAGTGCAGGAAATTCAGTGGCTAAACCCATGATTTAACCATTTCTTATATATGATGAATTATAAGCTCCTCCCCGTGCGCAGGTTTCATATTTTCCAGATTTCCCTTCTCCAACAACCCAACTTCCAACTCCGATCTACTCGCCGTCCGACCTCCAAACGACGAGCCGAAACCACCATCGTGTTCGTTGTCAATCGAGGAACAAAACCCCTCAAACCTTTCGTCGTGAATCATCGCCGTTCGTCGTGAATTTCAGTCGGAAGTATCGTCGGTAATAACTCAGTTTTAGTTGGTTTTTCATAGATTCACGACGATCGGGTCATCTGTTTACGACACCTCCCGCACCATCGTGTTCGTTGCATCGTTCCGAGTTTGCCGGTGTCATCCTTGGTCTCCGTCGACGGCGGCGCGTGAGGAGGTGAAGCGGTCAAAGTTTTCAATTTGTTGAAATCGAGCTCTCCGCCGTTCAAAATTGTGAACCGAGCTTTGTAAGTATCTCGAAATCGCTCAAAATAATTTTTAGAAATTTTTCCGGGATTTTAGCACTGTTCACGCGCCGCCACTGCGCGTGGGGAAGAAAAAAATGACCGGTTTGACCGGTTTTGGTGCATAGTTGACCGGTTTGACCGGTCACAACCCGACCCGACCCGTTTACCAGACCCGACCCGTTTACCCGACCCGTTGACCCGACCCGACCCGTTGACCGTTGACCGTCGTTGACCACTGTTGACCAAAACTTTGACTGGCTTTGACCGGGCATTAAACGACCTTTGACTTCGACCGAGTATACCTATCCTGACATTTTTCGACGTTCCAAATCCGATTCCGCTGTTCGTTTTTCGAAATTAGAACCCGAAGGCCTCGAAATATCCGGTCAAACCCGTTGACTTTGATTTTGACTGAAAATTCCAAATTTCCGAAAAGTCACATTTTATGCTTTCGACGTCCTGAATCCGAATCCGAAGTCCGTTTCGCCAAATTCGAACCCGGTAAGCCGTCTTTCACTGATTTATCACCCGATTTGATCCGTTTATCGTAATTAAACTCCGTTTCTGATATAATTTATGTTGATATGTATCTGAGGAATTATTTGAAGTTGAATTGAAGATCAAAGGCATTCGAATGGATTTTTTATGGTCGATCGGTATTGCACGGAAATCGAGGTAATACTTTACTACCTCTTTATGCTTTATGGAACATGTTGATATTGGTAAATACATGAATAAGATAATGTTGGTCACTTTTGTGGAGTTGAATAATTTATTCACTCGATATGAATGTGGTAGAAATTCTGTAACTGAATACGGATCGAATGACTAAGATAAGAGATTGATAATTGTTAGAATTAAATTACAAGTTTGTGATTGGTGATAAAGAAATCAGCTCTGGATTTGTAACTTATATTTTATATCATCAAGGGTTAAATGTTAAAGATACTTGGATGAAAAAGTATGAGAATACTCCGATATGGTAAAATTACGAAATTACCCTTATGTTGGAAAATGATAAGAATTGCCCCTGGAAGTTGGTTAATAACTCTGAAAAGACATATTGATCCGATATAACTACTGATGTGCATAAGAAATGTTAGTTTTATTTGGAAATTATGGATAACCGGTTTTAATCCTATGAGAGTTTGTGAAGGAATCATTTCAAAATCAAAGAATGTTCGGGAAAGCAATTGATCATAGGATCTCTAAATTATAATTATTTTCGTTAAGTGCTAATATTGAAATTATTTGGTTAAGAAATTACGAAAATGCCATTGAGAGATAAAATAGTCTGAATTGACCCTGAATGAGAGAGTACTTTGAGGATTTGTACTTAACTCGATTAAGTACGAATTTAATTGTTAAGATCCTGTCTTTGTACAGAAAAATTTATAATATTCCGTTTGTAAAATCTGAGAAGACACTTGACCCGAAAATATTCGAATAAGGAGTAAATACTTGAAGAGTAATTTATTGGAGGTATTCTACTGACAGAATTGTTCGAAAGGACTGAAGTAAATGATAAGATTGAATTAAATAATAAGACCGGATGGAAGGAAATGATTGAAATATTCTAGAATTATAAAATGACCAAATTACCCCTGGAATGGAAATAACTCAAGAATGTCACCAAGCTCAGGAATGAATGGATATGCTCAAGCTTTGAAATGAATAGAAAAAAATGTTAAGCACCAAAATGACCAAAATGCCCTTATGACCTAGAATAAGTAAATGTCTTGGATTAATTAAGAAATCCAAATAAACATGGATGTTGTGCTACCAGTAAAAGTTGTGAAACGTAACTTAAGTGATTAACCAACGTTAGTACTATATCATTACCTGAATGATATAAGTATCACTTGAATGTTTGTTCATCTGCTCAAATTTGGATCGATGATAATTCTGGAAGTACTTGGCGCATCTCAACTCTAGAGCGCATACAGTACTAATAAGTGGGTAGTCGTTAGTCAAATCAACCACGAATACCAGAATGACTTTATTATATGAATAAATTGAAATAAAATGTAGTACAACGTGTATTTGAAATTCAGAAACGTCTGAATTATTCTGGAAAACTTTAAAGTAATCGGGATAGACTTGCTTACCAAACGAACTAAGTAACATCAATGAGTAAGGATTAAATAGGTGATTTGATGAGTTTGGAAACACTGTTGAACTTACATGATGAATTGTCATTATGGGTTATGAGCCATGGATCAAGTACGTCAGTATTTCCTGATATTGTTGAAACGTGGAAATGAAATAAAGACCGTTGGAAGATTTATTCAGTGATGATTATGGGGATGATCTATGGATCTGCACTATGGTATTAAAGAGTGAATACACTGGAAGGATAATGAATTGACTTGTTGACATGCATCAGTTTGAGAGTTGTGTAACTCGAGTTGTTTGATAATATGATCGATAGTCGTAGATTGTAAATGACTTGAATCTTCGATTCTATATTTCATCTAAAATCACTTCGGTCATGTTTGAAAAAAAAACAAGTAACGCAGATGGAAAAGATTCTGAATATCTCATTTGGTTCAATTGGGCTGAAATCCTATGAATTTAAAGTATATTCCTGAATACCCCTGATTGTTTGGGTAATGGAATCACTCGCAGTAAATCTGAATTTAGAATTATTATGTATAAAAGTTCCTGAACGTTTTCCTAAAGCACACGAAAATATAGTGGGATTCTAATGTATCAACATTAAATGTCTGGCTAGATCGGTTAGTAATCGATTCTCCTCAATAGGACCTTGTTCCAGGAATTCGATCAAATTTCATAAGTTTCATGTTATCCAAAATGATAACTACAATGGCCTCTGGAAATACTGGGATTCTCTAGTGTGTTCCCTACTTATTACTGAACTGTTTTATTGGTTTTAATATGTGGTACACCGAATTAATTGGTTATTGTTTTATGGATGCACCAATTTAATGTGACAATTTATGGAATATGGCTGCTATCTAATTTTTGTTTTGAAATGGTATATGATTACCATGTTTTTGGATTTATGGAATTTATGTCACGGTGCAATTGAATTTTGGAATTGAATTACGATGGAATAGCTCTGATCAAGCTAAATGGGCCTAATGTGACTCTTGAGGGCCCCAAGATGTTTCATTAGGTCGGCTTTCCTTTGCTGTGTGCTTAGGGTAAGCTATATGGACTTATTGACTTGGGCTTAAGGATACAAGCTTCATAGCCTATCCTTAAGTCGGCTTTCTTTTTGCTATGTGCATAAAATAAGCTATATGGAAAATAATTTTGGGAACTACTGATGGTGTACCAGAAAAGGGTTTAAACTATGATTTTCAAAAGTTAAACTCTTTTACGAAATTATGAGATTTACTGGACTATGATTTGTACCTATTATGATTTTATTATACTGTTGGAACACACTAGACATCCTATTCGATCTCCTGAAAATGTCATACTTTGAAAGGTTTCTTATGAACTGAGATTCATGGCTTTTACTCGATGAACTTCTAAGAGAACCCCAAATTATTCTGCAAGCTGGTATACATATGATTCAATAAGGAAATTATATGGCTTTCCATTTATCTACATGTCATGTAGCATCATCTGGTAGTTCTGTATTACTGAGTTTTCCAAAGCTCACTCTATTACTCACCTTTTCAGGTTAAAACAATTGTACCAGTGCATCTATCGACTTCAGTAAGGGAGTTCTTTCGGCGTGGTTGCAGAGTATGGTACTTGTGATTAGGGGGCATGTAATTGTATTTTGATTTATATACGAGTTTGGAAATCTGTTTTATTTTTAAATAGTGATAAATGATTTTATAAGTTTACATGTTCTGATAAAATGTTTTAAAATTTCCGCTATTTTTACGGTGGGTCGCTCCGGTGGCCCTAATGTGACTTCCCGAATCGGATCGGGCTACCCGCATCGGTTTAGGGTATTACATTTAGTGGTATCAGAGCTATGGTTTAAGTCAAAATTTTTCAAGATAGACCGGCCAGTCGAATGTCAAAATATGTCTGATCAGTACATGCCCCTAGACTGCAATCATACCTCTCTGAGCCGGAACTCCAGGGCTGAGTCCTTATCTGTAACGAATAAACCGAAGTTTCTATCCGTTAAGGCTATACTTGTACAAAAAGGAATACCAATAACATCTGTCTTAACGCAGTAAAGTACCTTAGCCATGTGAGAGTTATTCATCTGAGAAATTCTGACTCGACTCCAGAAATAAAATTGAGATATGTTGCTGCTCTACGAGCCTATTCACGTAACCAAGGCTGAATTGATTTCACAAGGATAAAGTTGTTTTGATTACTTACTTGGACTGAGGGAGAATTCTGAAGAGATTGATTACTCGAGAAAATTTTCGTTCAGATTCTTTTATTGAAATGAGGAAGAGTTCTGATAAGAATGTATACTCAACTGGTTAAGGATTAGTGGAGAATCCGTATTTCTATAAAAAGCTACTCGAAGATATGGAAGAGTTGATGAAAGTTTCATTTCTACAATTATGTGACATGAAAGAATTTCGAGGACGAAATTCTTTTAAGGAGGGGAGAATTGTAACACCCCAATTTAAGGGCTAAAATTAAGAAATTATAAAGTGGCGGATTTAATTGATATTTTGAAAGAAACATTGGGGATTAAATTGTAAAGTTTTAAAATTGGCAGACCGTTTTATAAAGTGCAGGAAATTCAGTGGCTAAACCCATGATTTAACCATTTCTTATATATGATGAATTATAAGCTCCTCCCCGTGCGCAGGTTTCATATTTTCCAGATTTCCCTTCTCCAACAACCCAACTTCCAACTCCGATCTACTCGCCGTCCGACCTCCAAACGACGAGCCGAAACCACCATCGTGTTCGTTGTCAATCGAGGAACAAAACCCCCTCAAACCTTTCGTCGTGAATCATCGCCATTCGTCGTGAATTTCAGTCGAAAGTGTCGTCGGTAATAACTCAGTTTTAGTTGGTTTTTTCATAGATTCACGACGATCGGGTCATCTGTTTACGACACCTCCCGCACCATCGTGTTCGTTGCATCGTTCCGAGTTTGCCGGTGTCATCCTTGGTCTCCGTCGACGGCGGCGCGTTTGGAGGTGAAGCGGTCAAAGTTTTCGATTTGTTGAAATCGAGCTCTCCGTCGTTCAAAATTGTGAACCGAGCTTTGTAAGTATCTCGAAATCGCTCAAAATAATTTTTAGAAATTTTTCCGGGATTTTAGCACTGTTCACGCGCCGCCACTGCGCGTGGGGAAGAAAAAAATGACCGGTTTGACCGGTTTTGGTGCATAGTTGACCGGTTTGACCGGTCACAACCCGACCCGACCCGTTGACCCGACCCGACCCGTTGACTCGACTCGTTGACCCGTTGACCGTTGACTGTCGTTGACCACTGTTGACCAAAACTTTGACTGGCTTTGACCGAGCTTTAAACGACCTTTGACTTCGACCGAGTATACCTATCCTGACATTTTTCGACGTTCCAAATCCGATTCCGCTGTTCGTTTTTCGAAATTAGAACCCGAAGGCCTCGAAATATCCGGTCAAACCCGTTGACTTTGATTTTGACTGAAAATTCCAAATTTCCGAAAAGTCACATTTTATGCTTTCGACGTCCTGAATCCGAATCCGAAGTCCGTTTCGCCAAATTCGAACCCGGTAAGCCGTATTTCACTGATTTATCACCCGATTTGATCCGTTTATCGTAATTAAGCTCCGTTTCTGATATAATTTATGTTGATATGTATCTGAGAAATTATTTGAAGTTGAATTGAAGATCAAAGGCATTCGAATGGAATTTTTATGGTCGATCGGTATTGCACGGAAATCGAGGTAATACTTTACTGCCTCTTTATGCTTTATGGAACATGTTGATATTGGTAAATGCATGAATAAGATAATGTTGGTCACTTTTGTGGAGTTGAATAATTTATTCACTCGATATGAATGTGGTAGAAATTCTGTAACTGAATACGGATCGAATGACTAAGATAAGAGATTGATAATTGTTAGAATTAAATTACAAGTTTGTGATTGGTGATAAAGAAATCAGCTCTGGATTTGTAACTTTTATTTTATATCATCAAGGGTTAAATGTTAAAGATACTTGGATGAAAAATTATGAGAATACTCCGATATGGTAAAATTACGAAATTACTCTTATGTTGGAAAATGATAAGAATTGCCCCTGGAAGTTGGTTAATAACTCTGAAAAGACATATTGATCCGATATAACTACTGATGTGCATAAGAAATGTTAGTTTTATTTGGAAATTATGGATAACCGGTTATAATCCTATGAGAGTTTGTGAAGGAATCATTTCAAAATCAAAGAATGTTCGGGAAAGCAATTGATCATATGATCTCTAAATTATAATTATTTTCGTTAAGTGCTAATATTGAAATTATTTGGATAAGAAATTACGAAAATGCCATTGATAGATAAAATAGTCTGAATTGACCCTGAATGAGAGAGTACTTTGAGGATTTGTACTTAACTCGATTAAGTACGAATTTAATTGTTAAGATCCTGTCTTTGTACAGAAAAATTTATAATATTCCGTTTGTAAAATCTGAGAAGACACTTGACCCGAAAATATTCGAATAAGGAGTAAATACTTGAAGAGTAATTTATTGGAGGTATTCTGCTGACAGAATTGTTCGAAAGGACTGAAGTAAATGATAAGATTGAATTAATAATAAGACCGGATGGAAGGAAATGATTGAAATATTCTAGAATTATAAAATGACCAAATTACCCCTGGAATGGAAATAACTCAAGAATGTCACCAAGCTCAGGAATGAATGGATATACTCAAGCTTTGAAATGAATAGAAAAAAATGTTAAGCACCAAAATGACCAAAATGCTCTTATGACCTAGAATAAGTAAATGTCTTGGATTAATTAAGAAATCCAAATAAACATGGATGTTGTGCTACCAGTAAAAGTTGTGAAACGCAACTTAAGTGATTAACCAACGTTAGTACTATATCATTACCTGAATGATATAAGTATCACTTGAATGTTTGTTCATCTGCTCAAATTTGGATCGATGATAATTCTGGAAGTACTTGGCGCATCTCAACTCTAGAGCGCATACAGTACTAATAAGTGGGTAGTCGTTAGTCAAATCAACCACGAATACCAGAATGACTTTATTATATGAATAAATTGAAATAAAATGTAGTACAACGTGTATTTGAAATTCAGAAACGTCTGAATTATTCTGGAAAACTTTAAAGTAATCGGGATAGACTTGCTTACCAAACGAACTAAGTAACATCAATGAGTAAGGATTAAATAGGTGATTTGATGAGTTTGGAAACACTGTTGAACTTACATGATGAATTGTCATTATGGGTTATGAGCCATGGATCAAGTACGTCAGTATTTCCTGATATTGTTGAAACGTGGAAATGAAATAAAGACCGTTGGAAGATTTATTCAGTGATGATTATGGGGATGATCTATGGATCTGCACTATGGTATTAAAGAGTGAATACACTGGAAGGATAATGAATTGACTTGTTGACATGCATCAGTTTGAGAGTTGTGTAACTCGAGTTGTTTGATAATATGATCGATAGTCGTAGATTGTAAATGACTTGAATCTTCGATTCTATATTTCATCTAAAATCACTTCGGTCATGTTTGAAAAAAAAACAAGTAACGCAGATGGAAAAGATTCTGAATATCTCATTTGGTTCAATTGGGCTGAAATCCTATGAATTTAAAGTATATTCCTGAATACCCCTGATTGTTTGGGTAATGGAATCACTCGCAGTAAATCTGAATTTAGAATTATTATGTATAAAGTTCCTGAACGTTTTCCTAAAGCACACGAAAATATAGTGGGATTCTAATGTATCAACATTAAATGTCTGGCTAGATCGGTTAGTAATCGATTCTCCTCAATAGGACCTTGTTCCAGGAATTCGATCAAATTTCATAAGTTTCATGTTATCCAAAATGATAACTACAATGGCCTCTGGAAATACTGGGATTCTCTAGTGTGTTCCCTACTTATTACTGAACTGTTTATTGGTTTTAATATGTGGTACACCGAATTAATTGGTTATTGTTTTATGGATGCACCAATTTAATGTGACAATTTATGGAATATGGCTGCTATCTAATTTTTGTTTGAAATGGTATATGATTACCATGTTTTGGATTTATGGAATTTATGTCACGGTGCAATTGAATTTTGGAATTGAATTACGATGGAATAGCTCTGATCAAGCTAAATGGGCCTAATGTGACTCTTGAGGGCCCCAAGATGTTTCATTAGGTCGGCTTTCCTTTGCTGTGTGCTTAGGGTAAGCTATATGGACTTATTGACTTGGGCTTAAAGATACAAGCTTCATAGCCTATCCTTAAGTCGGCTTTCTTTTTGCTATGTGCATAAAATAAGCTATATGGAAAATAATTTTGGGAACTACTGATGGTGTACCAGAAAAGGGTTTAAACTATGATTTTCAAAAGTTAAACTCTTTTACGAAATTATGAGATTTACTGGACTATGATTTGTACCTATTATGATTTTATTATACTGTTGGAACACACTAGACATCCTATTCGATCTCCTGAAAATGTCATACTTTGAAAGGTTTCTTATGAACTGAGATTCATGGCTTTTACTCGATGAACTTCTAAGAGAACCCCAAATTATTCTGCAAGCTGGTATACATATGATTCAATAAGGAAATTATATGGCTTTCCATTTATCTACATGTCATGTAGCATCATCTGGTAGTTCTGTATTACTGAGCTTTCCAAAGCTCACTCTATTACTCACCTTTTCAGGTTAAAACAATTGTACCAGTGCATCTATCGACTTCAGTAAGGGAGTTCTTTCGGCGTGGTTGCAGAGTATGGTACTTGTGATTAGGGGGCATGTAATTGTATTTTGATTTATATACGAGTTTGGAAATCTGTTTTATTTTTAAATAGTGATAAATGATTTTATAAGTTTACATGTTCTGATAAAATGTTTTAAAATTTCCGCTATTTTTACGGTGGGTCGCTCCGGTGGCCCTAATGTGACTTCCCGAATCGGATCGGGCTACCCGCATCGGTTTAGGGTGTTACATTTAGTGGTATCAGAGCTATGGTTTAAGTCAAAATTTTTCAAGATAGACCGGCCAGTCGAATGTCAAAATATGTCTGATCAGTACATGCCCCTAGACTGCAATCATACCTCTCTGAGCCGGAACTCCAGGGCTGAGTCCTTATCTGTAACGAATAAACCGAAGTTTCTATCCGTTAAGGCTATACTTGTACAAAAAGGAATACCAATAACATCTGTCTTAACGCAGTAAAGTACCTTAGCCATGTGAGAGTTATTCATCTGAGAAATTCTGACTCGACTCCAGAAATAAAATTGAGATATGTTGCTGCTCTACGAGCCTATTCACGTAACCAATGCTGAATTGATTTCACAAGGATAAAGTTGTTTTGATTACTTACTTGGACTGAGGGAGAATTCTGAAGAGATTGATTACTCGAGAAAATTTTCGTTCAGATTCTTTTATTGAAATGAGGAAGAGTTCTGATAAGAATGTATACTCAACTGGTTAAGGATTAGTGGAGAATCCGTATTTCTATAAAAAGCTACTCGAAGATATGGAAGAGTTGATGAAAGTTTCATTTCTACAATTATGTGACATGAAAGAATTTCGAGGACGAAATTCTTTTAAGGAGGGGAGAATTGTAACACCCCAATTTAAGGGCTAAAATTAAGAAATTATAAAGTGGCGGATTTAATTGATATTTTGAAAGAAACATTGGGGATTAAATTGTAAAGTTTTAAAATTGGCAGACCGTTTTATAAAGTGCAGGAAATTCAGTGGCTAAACCCATGATTTAACCATTTCTTATATATGATGAATTATAAGCTCCTCCCCGTGCGCAGGTTTCATATTTTCCAGATTTCCCTTCTCCAACAACCCAACTTCCAACTCCGATCTACTCGCCGTCCGACCTCCAAACGACGAGCCGAAACCACCATCGTGTTCGTTGTCAATCGAGGAACAAAACCCCTCAAACCTTTCGTCGTGAATCATCGCCATTCGTCGTGAATTTCAGTCGAAAGTGTCGTCGGTAATAACTCAGTTTTAGTTGGTTTTTCATAGATTCACGACGATCGGGTCATCTGTTTACGACACCTCCCGCACCATCGTGTTCGTTGCATCGTTCTGAGTTTGCCGGTGTCATCCTTGGTCTCCGTCGACGGCGGCGCGTTTGGAGGTGAAGCGGTCAAAGTTTTCGATTTGTTGAAATCGAGCTCTCCGTCGTTCAAAATTGTGAACCGAGCTTTGTAAGTATCTCGAAATCGCTCAAAATAATTTTTAGAAATTTTTTCGAGATTTTAGCACTGTTCACGCGCCGCCACTGCGCGTGGGGAAGAAAAAAATGACCGGTTTGACCGGTTTTGGTGCATAGTTGACCGGTTTGACCGGTCACAACCCGACCCGACCCGTTGACCCGACCCGACCCGTTGACTCGACTCGTTGACCCGTTGACCGTTGACCGTCGTTGACCACTGTTGACCAAAACTTTGACTGGCTTTGACCGGGCTTTAAACGACCTTTGACTTCGACCGAGTATACCTATCCTGACATTTTTCGACGTTCCAAATCCGATTCCGCTGTTCGTTTTTCGAAATTAGAACCCGAAGGCCTCGAAATATCCGGTCAAACCCGTTGACTTTGATTTTGACTGAAAATTCCAAATTTCCGAAAAGTCACATTTTATGCTTTCGACGTCCTGAATCCGAATCCGAAGTCCGTTTCGCCAAATTCGAACCCGGTAAGCCGTATTTCACTGATTTATCACCCGATTTGATCCGTTTATCGTAATTAAGCTCCGTTTCTGATATAATTTATGTTGATATGTATCTGAGAAATTATTTGAAGTTGAATTGAAGATCAAAGGCATTCGAATGGAATTTTTATGGTCGATCGGTATTGCACGGAAATCGAGGTAATACTTTACTGCCTCTTTATGCTTTATGGAACATGTTGATATTGGTAAATGCATGAATAAGATAATGTTGGTCACTTTTGTGGAGTTGAATAATTTATTCACTCGATATGAATGTGGTAGAAATTCTGTAACTGAATACGGATCGAATGACTAAGATAAGAGATTGATAATTGTTAGAATTAAATTACAAGTTTGTGATTGGTGATAAAGAAATCAGCTCTGGATTTGTAACTTTTATTTTATATCATCAAGGGTTAAATGTTAAAGATACTTGGATGAAAAATTATGAGAATACTCCGATATGGTAAAATTACGAAATTACTCTTATGTTGGAAAATGATAAGAATTGCCCCTGGAAGTTGGTTAATAACTCTGAAAAGACATATTGATCCGATATAACTACTGATGTGCATAAGAAATGTTAGTTTTATTTGGAAATTATGGATAACCGGTTTTAATCCTATGAGAGTTTGTGAAGGAATCATTTCAAAATCAAAGAATGTTCGGGAAAGCAATTGATCATATGATCTCTAAATTATAATTATTTTCGTTAAGTGCTAATATTGAAATTATTTGGATAAGAAATTACGAAAATGCCATTGATAGATAAAATAGTCTGAATTGACCCTGAATGAGAGAGTACTTTGAGGATTTGTACTTAACTCGATTAAGTACGAATTTAATTGTTAAGATCCTGTCTTTGTACAGAAAAATTTATAATATTCCGTTTGTAAAATCTGAGAAGACACTTGACCCGAAAATATTCGAATAAGGAGTAAATACTTGAAGAGTAATTTATTGGAGGTATTCTGCTGACAGAATTGTTCGAAAGGACTGAAGTAAATGATAAGATTGAATTAAATAATAAGACCGGATGGAAGGAAATGATTGAAATATTCTAGAATTATAAAATGACCAAATTACCCCTGGAATGGAAATAACTCAAGAATGTCACCAAGCTCAGGAATGAATGGATATACTCAAGCTTTGAAATGAATAGAAAAAAATGTTAAGCACCAAAATGACCAAAATGCTCTTATGACCTAGAATAAGTAAATGTCATGGATTAATTAAGAAATCCAAATAAACATGGATGTTGTGCTACCAGTAAAAGTTGTGAAACGCAACTTAAGTGATTAACCAACGTTAGTACTATATCATTACCTGAATGATATAAGTATCACTTGAATGTTTGTTCATCTGCTCAAATTTGGATCGATGATAATTCTGGAAGTACTTGGCGCATCTCAACTCTAGAGCGCATACAGTACTAATAAGTGGGTAGTCGTTAGTCAAATCAACAACGAATACCAGAATGACTTTATTATATGAATAAATTGAAATAAAATGTAGTACAACGTGTATTTGAAATTCAGAAACGTCTGAATTATTCTGGAAAACTTTAAAGTAATCGGGATAGACTTGCTTACCAAACGAACTAAGTAACATCAATGAGTAAGGATTAAATAGGTGATTTGATGAGTTTGGAAACACTGTTGAACTTACATGATGAATTGTCATTATGGGTTATGAGTCATGGATCAAGTACGTCAGTATTTCCTGATATTGTTGAAACGTGGAAATGAAATAAAGACCGTTGGAAGATTTATTCAGTGATGATTATGGGGATGATCTATGGATCTGCACTATGGTATTAAAGAGTGAATACACTGGAAGGATAATGAATTGACTTGTTGACATGCATCAGTTTGAGAGTTGTGTAACTCGAGTTGTTTGATAATATGATCGATAGTCGTAGATTGTAAATGACTTGAATCTTCGATTCTATATTTCATCTAAAATCACTTCGGTCATGTTTGAAAAAAAAACAAGTAACGCAGATGGAAAAGATTCTGAATATCTCATTTGGTTCAATTGGGCTGAAATCCTATGAATTTAAAGTATATTCCTGAATACCCCTGATTGTTTGGGTAATGGAATCACTCGCAGTAAATCTGAATTTAGAATTATTATGTATAAAGGTTCCTGAACGTTTTCCTAAAGCACACGAAAATATAGTGGGATTCTAATGTATCAACATTAAATGTCTGGCTAGATCGGTTAGTAATCGATTCTCCTCAATAGGACCTTGTTCCAGGAATTCGATCAAATTTCATAATTTTCATGTTATCCAAAATGATAACTACAATGGCCTCTGGAAATACTGGGATTCTCTAGTGTGTTCCCTACTTATTACTGAACTGTTTTATTGGTTTTAATATGTGGTACACCGAATTAATTGGTTATTGTTTTATGGATGTACCAATTTAATGTGACAATTTATGGAATATGGCTGCTATCTAATTTTTGTTTTGAAATGGTATATGATTACCATGTTTTTGGATTTATGGAATTTATGTCACGGTGCAATTGAATTTTGGAATTGAATTACGATGGAATAGCTCTGATCAAGCTAAATGGGCCTAATGTGACTCTTGAGGGCCCCAAGATGTTTCATTAGGTCGGCTTTCCTTTGCTGTGTGCTTAGGGTAAGCTTTATGGACTTATTGACTTGGGCTTAAGGATACAAGCTTCATAGCCTATCCTTAAGTCGGCTTTCTTTTTGCTATGTGCATAAAGTAAGCTATATGGAAAATAATTTTGGGAACTACTGATGGTGTACCAGAAAAGGGTTTAAACTATGATTTTCAAAAGTTAAACTCTTTTACGAAATTGTGAGATTTACTGGACTATGATTTGTACCTATTATGATTTTATTATACTGTTGGAACACACTAGACATCCTATTCGATCTCCTGAAAATGTCATACTTTGAAAGGTTTCTTATGAACTGAGATTCATGGCTTCTACTCGATGAACTTCTAAGGGAACCCCAAATTATTCTGCAAGCTGGTATACATATGATTCAATAAGGAAATTATATGGCTTTCCATTTATCTACATGTCATGTAGCATCATCTGGTAGTTCTGTATTACTGAGCTTTCCAAAGCTCACTCTATTACTCACCTTTTCAGGTTAAAACAATTGTACCAGTGCATCTATCGACTTCAGTAAGGGAGTTCTTCCGGCGTGGTTGCAGAGTATGGTACTTGTGATTAGGGGGCATGTAATTGTATTTTGATTTATATACGAGTTTGGAAATCTGTTTTATTTTTAAATAGTGATAAATGATTTTATAAGTTTACATGTTCTGATAAAAAGTTTTAAAATTTCCGCTATTTTTACGGTGGGTCGCTCCGGTGGCCCTAATGTGACTTCCCGAATCGGATCGGGCTACCCGCATCGGTTTAGGGTGTTACAGGTGATGCCATGATTCTAAACGTCAACAGTCCGATTGAATCTTGGATTCATGAGCATCTTTTCACTCTACCCCATGCCGAGAAATCATGGAGAACTATGTCAGTGGTGATTTTGGGAAGGTTCATCTAGCTGATGATGAAACCTTGAAGATCGTCGGAAAATGAGATATCCGATTAAAGTTGCCAAACCAGACCACCTAGACGCTGAAAGGAGTGAGACATATTCCTGGCTTCAAAAGAAATTTGATTTCTGTAGGACAACTTGATGGTGAAGGATTTAGCAAAACCTTTTCAGGTTGTGAATGGAAGATTACCAAAGGAGCACTCGTCATTGCTTGTGGTAAGAAAACTGATACTCTCTATGTAACCTAAAATTTAGAGAATATCATTGCTGCAGCATATGCTGATGAAAAATCAAACATATGACACCAAAAGCTTGGCCATATGAGCGAGAAATGAATGAAGACACTTTTGTCAAAAGGGAAGCTGCCGAATCTAAAGAATGTAGATGTCGGACTATGTGATGATTGCAGTTTTGGCAAACAAAAGAAAGTCAGTTTTGCAAAGAATGGCAAGACACCCAAGGCATAAAAGTTAGAGTTGGTTCATACTGATGTATAGGGACCATCTCTTGTAGGCTCACTATATTATGTCACCTTCATCGATGATTCTACAAGGAAGGTGTGTGTTTATTTTCTGAAGAAGAAATCAGAAGATTTTAATACCTTCAGAAAATGGAAGGCCATGGTGGAAAATGAGTCTGGTTTGAAAATCAAGCGGTTGAGGTCTGACAATGGAGGAGAGTACATAAATAGAAGATTCAGAGGTTTTTGCACAAACAATGGGATCAAGATGGAGATAATAGTTCCCATGACACCGCAGCAGAATGGCGTAGGAGAGCGCATGAACAGAACTCTGAATGAACGTGCCAGAAGTATGAGGATACATGCCGGCTTGCCCAAAATACTATGGGCTGAAGCTATCAACACTGCAGCTTACCTGATCAACCGCATGCCCTCAGTTCCTTTAGATGGTGGAATACCAGAGGAAGTTTGAAGCAATAAAGAAATAAACATTTCACACTTAAGAGTACTTGATTGTATTTCTTATGTACACATAAACTCTGTTAAAAGAAGTAAACTTGATACTAAGTCCAACAAATGTGCCTTTGTTGGTTATGTCGGTGATGAGTTCGGTTACCGGTTTTGAGACTATGAAAATCGGAAGATCTTCAGAAGCAGAGATGTCATTTTCAATGAGAATGTGATGTACAAAGACATGTCAACTGTAGAATCAAGTAGCTTCAATACCAAAGCTGAAACAAAGGAATTTGTTGAGTTTGAGGAGATTTCTGGAAATGATGTTCAAATCTTTCCTGAAGCAGTTCAAGAAGAGCCAGGCATACTGGAACTAAGACACTCCTCCAGAATTTCTAAACCAACCTAGCGTTATTCGCCTTCTTTGCACTATTTGTTGCTGACTGACAATGGTGAATCAGAGTGCTATGATGAAGCAATACAGGTGGAGGATTCAGTCAAGTGAGAGTCTTCCATGAAAGATGAGATGGACTCGCTTTTGTCAAATCATACATGGGAATTAGCTGAATTACCACCAGGTAAGAAAGCGCTCCACAACAAGTGGATTTACAGGATCAAAGAAGAGCACGATGGGAGCAAACGCTACAAAGCAAGATTAGTAGTCAAAGGAAACATGCGCCAAATAGATATATCGTATATCAAATCCTCACCCTAGAGATAAGCATAAAATAAGACTCAATCTAATCGCTGCAGTAACTAACCTAACACGGTTTGGGAATCATGCGCAAGAAAACATTGAGAGATTTTCTAGAAACAAATTCAATGCAAATTGATAGTCTTATTTCGACTAGTTACAAGTGAAGAAAAATTCTACTTCATGATAACAGTTTCTATGACTAGATATCATACCCCATAGAACAAAAATCTACAGAGCATCAGATATCAGTGTGAGCCTAGTATTTTGGTCCCAGAAAGTACCCGGTTTTTGTTCAGCTAATTGTCCACCCCGAATAACAAACTCTTCAGTTGATTGCATTTCCACCCTGCAGCTTTTTTCTGATGGCAAGAGCATGGATGTAAAAAAAACAAAAATACGCGATAGCATCTGCCTATGAAAACATTAATCACGACCCTCATGATAAGGTCTGGAAAACACCCCCAGATTGGAAACTGATTGTCTTTCGAAACATAAAACAATCCCAACAAACATTTTCTGATCATGATAGGCAACTTCGGATGAACAAAATAACTCCCAACACTTCACAAAAGCATGAGATTTCCAACCAATATTAGAGAGACCAACCTGCAGCCAAATAGATAAACAAGAAGATACAATTCAAACACTATTTTAGTTAATAGCTTCCTACAGATACCCAATGAGTTGACACGCTCAAAGAGGAACTATACTATGTTTAGTCATAGACTAAACAAATGTCCCATGTTAAACTGACAAAATTATAGGCGAAGAATTATATTACCGGCATACTTCCTCTAAACAACTAACCAATCTCCCCGTCTTCCCCCCCCCCCAAAAGAAACAATCCTAGAAATACAGCTATCATAATAAGCTGCCACTCACCTGCTCCCAGAAGTCAATAAAATCACCTTCCTGGGATCACCCTATAATTAAGTACCAAGTCCTCTGGTTTTTTCCATACATAAGCCCGGACAGTAGCTAAGCTCATTTCAGGAGACAATACCTGAAAATGTAGTAGTAAATCAAATAACGGGCCAGAATAATATGATAGAACTTGAATTTACTATGTTGAATCCAAAAACAACACAGTCAAGGCTTTTGCCAAGGCTTCAATCCAGAGCAAAACGATCCATCATAACATCCAACAAATAATTGGCTTGCCTGATTATTGCATAAAATCTCAATAGAAGGTCGAGGCTTTTGCCAAGGCTTCAATCCAGAGCGAAAAGATCCATCACCAACTGCTGAATGTTGCAATCGTCCTCCAAGTCCAGGTGAAAATGTTCCATCCGAATTTGCATTATCAGATGGTTTCTCAAGCTTTTCTATGACATAATTAACAACCTTCATAACCAAAACATAATGTGTACATTAAATACTAGAAAATCTACAAAATAATGATATAAAAAATACAATCTACAGAACCAGTTGGCATTAACAAATATTAGAAAACCAAAGAAGAAAAAAGGAATCTAACAAAACAGAGCCATCTCCTTCATATACATGCAACTAAGCATTCAACAAAGCTAATTCAGAAGATTATTTTATTATAATTCATTCCTATCTTCTTTTGGCTACAACCAAGTAAAGGTCCTATCTATATATATATATATATATATATGAGCCCTAAAGGCTAAAATAACATCGTCAGTAATCTAATATTGCCCTTTTGGCTTTAATGTCGTTCATACTCCAAAATATGAAAGAGATTACGGTGCATTAATCCGAGTGATCTATATTTGTATACTAACAACATTTGCTACTTCCTATTAACACGTGCCATGCACGGGAAATTGCTTTTAGCAAGTACTAAGAAAACCAAACATGCATACCTTGTGTATTCTCAAGATGCGAGGTGCACTTAACTTCCCTTGTGTGAGGATCTGAACACCTGAACATTCACACGGATGAAGATAGAAGCTGCACCTGCACAAATAAAAAGTAAAACTATCAAGAGAGTAAGGGAAAAAAGATGAAAGTGCATCCCGCTTAATACCCAATAAGTTAAAAATAATAATTATCCGTGGTTCTGAATATAGCGCAATGGTGAAAAGGGATTGGCTTTTTTTTTTCTTTTTGGTTCTCAACTATGGAGCACAATAAGAACACAAAATACAGGTATGACAAGACAAGGACACTGCAATACACTAATTTAAATGGGCAAAAAAAAAACACAACATGGCAAAAGTAAGGCAGTTGACATATATTAAATATAGTTTAATTAATTGAGTTTCATATATCAAATGAACTTTACTTTTATTGTCAGTATCAAAATTCTTTTCAATTAAACTATTTTAAGCAATAAACTTTATTATTAGTGGCAGTATTGATTTTAAATATTCTTTATATCATGAAAAATAGTTATTACTTTTGTTATACCCACACCAAATGGACTTAGATCCACAAGGCCCAAGTACAGCCCATATGAGCTCCAGCTCAATATCGGCACAAAGCCCACAACCAGACCGGCAAAGCTAAAAAGCTTGATAGCTAGCATAAACAGATGTCATGTGGCATCTTCTGGTAACTTCTTCCTTCAAAAGGAAGGTTCTACCTCTCCGGCTTAGCAAAGAACACACAAAGCATGAGCCAATAACGTTTCTGAAAAAGTGGGATGCTGCAATCAACCAATGATAAGCAGTAGCTAGATCTGAGCAGTCAAACAAGCAGGCCATGGGCAGCAGCCCAGGAATATATTATAAATACCAAAGCCACAGTCTCTCCTAGCTATGACTTCTCCTGTACTTCCATACTCCATTATCATTTTCTTCTTTTCCCATCCACTGCCAAATCACTAACTTAAGCATCAAAAAGCGTCTCGAAGCGCAAGCTTCAAGCCCTCTTAGCTCATCCCTGTTTTGCAGATCCTTCAATCACAAATCCGAGTTCACTTATTATTCAAGCCCATTAGAAGAGACATCAAGAAGTTCAGAATTTATGTCTAAATAGTTCTAAGTTATTAAAGAATTCAAAAGTAATTTTTTTCTGCTACATTAAAAAATTGAAAACTGGGTGTATTTATTGTTTTAGCAAAAGCCTACTAGTTAGAATATTAGATAAAAAAAACCCTAATGTTTCATCTTCTTTCTCTTACCTCGGGGTTCTTTTTTCTCTCTTTCTTTTGCCACTGCAGCTTCATTTTTTTTAATTTCAACAACCCTTAACCTTCTCAATATTTTTCCTTTTTTTTTCCAGCATCCATGTGTATCCGTTACGTATTCCAGTGTGTCGACTTTTTATAGTGTCAGAAACCAGTACTAAACCAATACGAGGGTTCCAACATGTCCATACTTCATAGGTTTTAAATCAAGAGAAATGCTAATGTCCAGAAGAAAAACATCAACATAAGTACGAAGGACACACACGCACACAAAAAAAAACCATTGCAAACTACTCGACCTAAATGACACTTCTCTAAGTTCATCCATGTGTAGCAAGCATATTGACAGCAGGGTTAACCAATAAGCAGTTCAGTACATGTGGAGTTTCCTTGTGAACCTTAAGATTCATTTAATTGAGCAAAGGAAAGTTTAATGAGGTCTCAGAAGTTACTTGGTGTTATCTCGTGGTGGAAGCTTGTTACTCAATAGACAGTCCAAAACCCAACAAGGGAAGTCCTTCTCATCCTCAGTTGCATCCAATTCAGTAATTTTCTTCCTCCAAGGACCACCTTGGGAACCCTCAGTGATAATAGAGGGAGGAGATACAGTAGAAAATTCAAAAGAAGGATAGACCGTGGAGTCATTTTCAGCATTACCATCTACCTCAGTTCTTGAGTTAGCAAGACTTCTTGAAGTAATATCTTTTCCTGATAAAACATTTCCATTAACTGACGCCTGGGAGCCAAGTCTTTGCCTTCTTTTGGTCATCCAATGAGCCAATAGGCCTTTAAGGGTTTCATGAGCTAGGTTAACCTGCAAAAGACATGTCAACACCAGATGTATATAATTATCACAGAGATATCAGTGTCTTAAGATTGCCACAATCAATGGAAAAATTTTAATACCTTATCATCCTCAGGCTTGCCAATTATGTTCAGATCTGCAGAGTACATTTCTGCAGAAAAGCATTGGGGAGTGTCCAGATGAACAGATAAGCTCCCAAGCCGGGTATCCACAGTGAACCATGCAGGAATGCTTACCTAGAATGGTTTAAAAAAAGTTATTATTACTATTTAAAAAAAATATTCACTATATTGAACTGATATGGTCAATAAATAGTTGACTCACCATCTCAAACAACTGCTCCTTTTTCTCATCAAATGAAGCCTCGGCATTGAAATTAAAGAAATGGATTTATACATACAACTAAAACATAACCATGGACAAACAAGTGTGTATATGTGCACCAAATCGGTAAGTGGAAAAGTAAAGTGCGAGTGCTTCTACTCAAGGGGAAATGAAGGAAAAAAAACAGTGAAAGTATCTAGTCACCTGTCCGTAGTCCTCAATAACAACACCCCTGGTTATCTCCCAGAGCTTTACTGAACCAGCAGTGTCCTGTTAAAGAAACATTAATACCATCTATGCAAAAAAAACCCTCCAAAACAAAATTGTATGAATCAAAACCCAGGAAGTACAATAACATTTACCTTAGTCAATACATGCCTTTTATTATTTAAAATTTCATGCTGAACTATTACTTGAGTTCCAGGAATGGTAAAGATTGGTTCTTTATAAACAGGAACCTGTGAATAAATGCAATGTCAACACATCAATAAGGGAAAAGAATAGAAGAAAAATTTTAAAACAAATTACAACCAAACTTCAAAGAGATATACATAACAAAGCACATCATGGTTAACAAAAGGACAAATTAATATGTGCTCGTTTCCCTTGGGATTGAGTGAGGAAGGAACAAATGGAACATAACATTAATAATTCAATGAGCTTGCACCATATTCACCAAAGTTCAAGTATGTAAAGAAATGAAGTGTTGCCACAGTGCAGAGTTTATGTATTTAACAATACTACACAAACATGCTATACTTACTGGGGTAGACCCTTCTAAAGAAATTCGTGCCCTAGAAAAGGACAAGTTTCCAGCCAAGAACGAACCACCTCTTTGAAACACCTTCTGAGGATTTCTTCCTTCGGCAGGCAATCTATGGACTGAAGAATCTGTTGTTGCAACCCATATGCTATCATCATACAACGCCAGCTGCAAAAGTGGGTGTTCCTTTGTGCAAAGCAAAAGACTCTCTTGTTGTCAAGTCTGTCAAATATAACTGAAGCATATTCAAAAGTAAGTGCAAGTTCAAAGTTAAAGCTAAATATTTGAAGTAACAGACATGTCCATTAAAACGGTTTCACATCAATATATACTTACAGAAAGATCTCTACCACCACTATAAACATGACTAAAGGTTGGGATGCTTGCAAGTGACCAAACAGAATCCGTATGCACAGCATATGAATGCACACAACGTTGCTGTCCAAGGTCCCATAGCCTACAAATTAAAATTACAACCGCTTGAAAGGCAATGTCTTAATTTATTATGTTTGAAAATGGTATGTGCTTGTACACCAGTGAAACCAGTGCACATATCAAGTACCTGATCATAGAATCAGACGAACCTGATAAACAATATCTGAAAGAATACAAAATGTCTGTCAAACACTTAACTAAATGAAACAAATACCGCACAGATGAGAATACCATCAAATAACATAATTCAATAGCATCAATCAAGTGAAGAGCCCATAAGATAACAATAAACTCCCCGATATGTGGAGAGAAAAGAATTGATCCAAATTTCACTTGAAGGCAACGTCGCAGTTAGTAGATTTGGACATGTGCATCTATCCAAATCCATAACAAGGTTTAGTCTCCATAATTCAACCACCCCCATTGTTATAAAAGTATTTATCATCGTATGACCATTTTTAATATACAAAAATTCTCGTTACTAAAATTTTCAAAATTTTACAATCAAACGCATATCAGCAGTTGCAAGAAAGAATAATCAGATGAAAAATATGTATCGTATAAGTTATGGCACATGCTAAAGCTCCATAGCCGTAAACTTCCAACTAAGATCAAATTAATTCTATTTTTAACTCAGAACTGACGGGCTGAATTCATTGCACCAACCTGCCAGTAGAATCCAGAAGCAGAGCCCTAATGTTATCTGTATGCCCTCTCAGCTTCATAGTCTTAGAACCAGTTCTAGGGTCCCAAACTCGCACAACCTATATGAAAATGAGGCAGGATGCTAAGATTGTTGATGAAGTATTTAAATGAAAAGAAAAAAATGATAACAAATGACCAAAATAGGTAAGTATATGACCTGCACATGCAATATGTTATAAGAGGAAAGAAACATATTATTATCAGAACATTTGAATTCAGTAAGAAGTAAAAATACCTTCAGTTCCACCAGAGACAAGAAGGGTTCCACTATCATTCATTGCTAATGCGTAGACTGACTCTTTATGGCCTTTGGCAGTGATGGGTACATATCCATGACACTGGGTTGTGCGTGCAGCAATGCTATTACTCAAGCTAATTGTTCGCAAACTTGATACCGACAATGAATTTGCAGAACCATTGATACTGTTGGAACAATCATCTTCCGTTACATCACTGAACTTTGAGAGTGGAGTAACCGCGGCTTCAATATCCCATACAAAAACCTCACCACCAAGACCCCCAGAGGCAACCACATTGGTCTAAAATATATGGCACTAAAAAAGAATCAGAAAGTGACCTCTATAATAATAAATACCATAACTTGAATCAGAACCTATGCTGCCAACTTAAACATGAAATTTAAATAGCAATATTGCATTAATGGGAACCTTTCATCCATGCAGCTAATAATATCCAAAGAAACTTTGACATGGAAATTGCATTTTTTTCGGCTGCAGCTAGACATGTAACATAGTCAGAGTGTTGACGGAGAGTGCTGGTACAAGTTCCATCAGACAAGCAATTCCATATCTTGTATATGCCAAAAAAAAAAAGCATGTCAATACTTAATGAAAATAGTCAAAACAGAACAGTCAAAGATAACGATTAATTAACAGCAAACCTTCAATGTGGTGTCCGACGAACAGGAAACAAGTGTATTACCACTGGCAATTACAACATCATTTTTTTTTATAGGAATGGAAGGCCTCATTAAAAAACCCCTTCTTGATTAAAGGAGCTTAGGGGTAAGCTCCTTAATCAGCGGAAGGAGGAAAAGAGTGCCTTAAAAACTTTATTGATAATACAATCTTACATAAGATTTAAACACTACACCACAATACATCCCATAAAACTTAACAACAATTTTCTAATAGACCGTCTCGCTGGACCAGAAGATCCAGTGACAGGGCCTTACAGTCAACCTATCCCTTTCTTAGCTAAGCTATCAACCTCCCCATTGCTCGCTCTTGGAATCCACCTCACTGAAAGAACCTTGCCCTTTGAAAGAGTCAAAATCTGATTAACCAAAGACGAGTAGAAAACAGGAGCCAAAGCCGGTGATTTAATCCATTCCACTACCGACTTGCAATCACTCTCAACAATCAATCTCCCAACAGAAACCCAAACTGAAGCCAGAAAGATTTCAATACCCCTTTTAATAGCCTTTAATTCAGCTAGAGGAGGAGAACCTTGGTCAACTTTCTCTGAAAAAGTCAAAAGTGTGCGACACTCCCAATCTCTCAATATACCTCCTATACCTCCACCCGAGCCTCCAAGCCTAACTGCTCCATCAACGTTCATCTTAAGAAAATCAACAGGGGGGGAATCCAACGCAGGTTATGACCAACTTTTGCTAAAGTTAGAGAAAACCCATATGCTAGAGATGGATTACCAATCAGCAAATCCTCCTGAATATTAACCGTAGGAAACTTGGCTAAAAACCATTTTGATAGCCTGAATCTAACTGTAAAGAACAGAGACATGCTGTCCAGGTTAGAACCTTCGAACACTATAGCATTCCTGGCTTTCCAGATTGACCAGAAGATAACACCCGGAATAAACTTCCATATCGTCGAGTTTCCCCTCAACTCACCCCAGGAACTAAACAAAGCAGGAGGGTCTTGAGGAAGAACAAGCGAAATATCCCAGAAGCTAGCTATTTTATTCCACAAATTCCAAGCAACAATACAGGAAATAAATAAGTGTTGAACTGTTTCCTCCTGAATCTTGCAAAAAGGACACTGTATATCTTCCCCTAAAGAAACTCCTCTCTTAACCAACTCAGCCTTAACTGCCAATTTCTGATGTGCAAGTTGCCATAGAAAAGCTTCCACTCTCGGTGGAGCAAAACCCTTCCAAACTCCTTGTAGCCACAAATCATTACTCCCGACCTCCGAGCCAAAGGTTTTCCTGCATGATTTAACCGAAAACAATCCATCTCCGCTAGCAGACCAAGAAAGGGAGTCCTCCACCAGCTCTGACAGTTTGACATCCTTAAGTTTTGTCATCAAAGCCAACCACTGGTCCAATTCCCAATCACTCAGATTCCTTCTAGTTTGGACATTCCACTCCCAACCACTCGGTCCATAGCTGCCAAACTCAACAATCTCCCCCCCTTTATTAATGGAAAGCACATAGATTCTAGGAAAGATTATTTTTAGAGGGACCTCATCAGCCCAAACATCATTCCAAAAAGAAATTGATTTCCCATTACCTACTTGCAGCTTCGAATTCGATCTAAGAAAGTTCCCTACCGAATCATTCTTAGAAAAATTATTAGCAATTCCTCTCAAGATCTATGAAGATTTCGGAGGAGTAACCTTTCCAATAGACATAGTGTTCCAACTGACCTTTTGCTTACTACACAACACAGATTTCCAGAGAGAGTTTTTGTCATTGGCAAATTTCCACACCCACTTGCCTAGTAAAGCCCGGTTAGTAAGATTCAAATCAAGGACACCTAGTCTACCACAGTCCATAGGCCTGCAGACCGTGTTCCAATTTACCCAGTGAATCCTCCGCTTATCCCCCTTCTCACCCCAAAGAAAGTTAGCCATTAAGGAATTAAGCTTCTTTCCGATATTGCACGGCATTTTGAAAAGAGATAGAAAGAAAATCGGCAAAGAGGTTAGCACCGACTTCAACAGAACTGTCCTCCCATCCAAAGACAGACATGACGCTTTCCACCCCGCAAGTTTGGAACTAAAATTCTTAAAGACCGGATCCCATGGAGCCTCTGTGTTTTTCCTAGCTCCCAAGGGAAGTCCCAAATATTCTGTTGGTAGAAAACCAACTGAACAACCCACTTGTTCTGCCCAATCCGATAACACTCCCTCTTCCAAATTGATACCAAACAGCTTACTCTTTGCTAAATTGAGGTGTAAACCTGTCATAATGCTAAAGATCCTCAGCACCCTTTTTACATTCTTGATCTGATTAATAAAGGCTTGACAAAAAATTATTAAATCATCGGCGAATTGTAGATGGGACAGCCTGGTATAATTTCCAGAATTCCCCATAATAATACCCTGGAATAAACCCCTCTCGATTGCTTTAGAAAGCATCAAGTGTAGCATCTCGCCTATAATGTTGAACAAAAGTGGAGAAAGACTGCAGCCTTGTCTAAGACCTTTTTCCATTGCAAACTCTTCAGAAGGTGACCCGTTAACAAGAATCGAAATAGAAGCTGTAGACAGACATTGAGTAATCCACGAGGACCATCTGTTTCCAAATCCCATTTCTTTCATTGCTCTAAACAAAATAGGCCATTCCACAGTGTTGTATGCTCTTCGGAAGTCAACTTTAAAAACTACCCCTTGTAATCCTTGTTTTCTCCAGAAATCAATACCTTCGTTCGTCCCACAACCTAAAGAAAAAGAAGATAAAAGAACTCTTGACATTTAAACTAATTGTTGACATAATTGAAGTGCGAAGTGAAATACTTGCTCTAGCTTTTTCTTTTGGAGAGCTTATTGATTAACAACTATTTATATTTGGTAATTCATCAAGATATGGCATTCTAGTAGACCAAAAATGGAAAATAGATTAAATTTTCACACCCTCCCAACCACATATTCGTAATCAAAAGATTCTAGGAGAAATATGAAGGTCATGCTCATAGCCAAATGCAGTCATCGGCAATAAAAAAAGGCACCCAATCAACATGTGACTCAAATGTAGCAGAGCAACTGGCAGCATCTTCATCCAGTGCCCATCTCTTAAGTATGCCATCACGGCTTCCAGTGAAGAGATAGTTGCACCCATCAGAGAAAGATGACTTTAGGACAGCCAAACAATTTATGCCGGCACAATGCTGTAAAACAACATGCCAAAATTAAGAAACATCAGTGCCTCCACCCATAGAAACTGATAAAAGGTTAACAATAAATCCAATATACTTACTTACCCTAAAGAATATAAAGCAAAGAATTAGCAGAATAATCTGATCTGATTGTGAACATGTTCTTGACTATGCCAAATATGACAGTGGTACAATATTACCTAGGAGAAGGAAGTTCAGGAGTTCCAACCCCAAACATATTTGAAATATGCAAAGTTTATCAACATCACAAATATATAATAAACCTTTAGGAAAACACATGGCATGGTATTTAAATCTAAACCAGATTTAAAAAGGCACAAATACTCAAATGGTTATTCTATGGTTCTTTAATAAATTTGGGTGTCCCCATATAACAATGCATATAAAAACAAACACAAGCTTCTAGAACTCATACTTTCGCTGCGATATGATAGCATTAGTTCAGAGAAGGACTATAAATCTGATAAGCGGAGACACCAATCATGAAAAACATCGCATTGCACTGAAAGTAAAGGTAATACATTAGAATCCTAATGATTGCCAAATACATAATCAAGGAAGAAAACTAGTTCACTTCAAAAATTAATAAGGATGGAATAAATAAGAACAACTTCACCTTTGTATCATCAGTGTCCCTCAAGACATATCTCAGCTTCTTTTTTTTACGTGGGCGGTTAGAGTTGGCACTGTTCCCCGCACTTCCCACTCGGTGCATTTCCGTGACCCCTATATGATCAGTCAAACGAAATTTGAAACTACACCACCGAAATTTTCAATGCCTTTGAACACTTGAACATTTCAACACTGTATATTAAGTTGGAATAACTCAAATTCTGCAACTAAAAATCAATTTTAAAAAATAATAAAACCAGGAATAGCGGTGGAGTATCGGGGTCCCGTCTGCTGCCACCGCTAAAGTCCTCAATGTGAACATATTTAACATGGATAGCAGCGGATCGCGGCCGCAAATAGCTTTTAAAAAATTATCCTTGTCAGCAAAGTAATCGCAGAGAGAATATGAAACGAGACAAGAGTAACAAGCACTGGGATCGAAACATTGAATGATATATAGCAGAGGCAGAGAGTAGATAACTCAAAATATCTCTCAATACTAAAATAGGAATCGATGCTCATGTAAAGTTTAGGGTTCAAAAATCACCTTATTTAATTCGGCGATCCGTCGGAAACTTCCAAGGCAAGAGTTGGGGTTGGGTTGGGTGAGGAGAGGGATAAAATAGGAGGAAGAGAGACGAGGCTTGGTTTGGTCCTTTGGTACAGTGATGGTGAAGAGAGCGATGAAGGTGGGTCGGGGTGGGATTTTTGGGTCAAATGATAAAATTTTCTTTTAGGGTAAACCACTTATTTGGTACTCTATATATTTCTTCATTCTATTTTAGTCACTCAATTATTATTTTTAGCAAAACTATAGGTACCTTGTATTTTTTTTTCTAATTTGTTCCTGTGAACTTAATGAAAATGATAATATGACAGTAAATAACAAAAAATTTCATCTTTAAAATGTATATATTATATTAAATTAATTTTAATTTAAAATAATTCAATGATTTTTAAGTAATTCAAACATATCATATAAACATTTAATATTTTAATGATATTTAAAAATTCTATTAATTTAATCAAAACATCATCAATATCGGGTGCTTATACAGTGTGATAATAGTCAATAAATCCTTAATATTTAAATAATATATATAAATGTTTAATATCTTTTAATTTATAAATATTCTTTTTTAAAATAATTTGTAACATCCCAAACTATGGGTTAGTGATTAAATTGTAAATTTTCAGAATTTGGTGATTAAAGTAGAAAAATTGAAAGGTTCAATTATTTATTTGAAAGTATTTCCTGAAAGTTTTTAGTAATTATCAAAGGAAATAAATGGCAAAATGGTCATTGAACAAAGGAAATAATAAAAGAATAATTAATGGATCTTATAATACCCATGTGGAGCATATGTTGGGAATTAAATATCCAGTCATTTCTCCCATCTTCATCTTCTTCTCTTCTCCAACGTGAGCTTCCAAGCAAAGGTAAGTTTTCTAATTAGTTGATTATTTGTTCAATTAAAGGTTGGGTTTTGATACTTAGATGATAATTAAGCTTAAGAAAAGCTTAATTTGTCTTAAAATCAGAATATAAAGAAGTTATGAAAGATTGAAGAAAATGGGTTTTTAAGTGAAATTTTGAATAAGAATGTTTAAATGAATTTGGAGGATGAATTTGACTTGTCATCTATGAGAATAAGAAGTTAGAAGTGTTAGAATCAAGTTTGGATAACATGGAAAATTTGGTATGATTTTTAGCTTTAAGAATTTGGACGAAATATGGAAGATTATAGGGTGTTGGAATGATAGGTATTGGTTAAAGTTGTTATAGATGAATTTAGTAGCATGATAAGGATTTTATACATGAAAATTTGGGTGAAGTATTGATGAATTTCGGGTTATTTTGGACAGGTGCATCGATACACTATGAGTATATACCGATGCACTAAAACAGATTTTGAAGGTGCATCGATACATTAAGGAGTGCATCGATGCATGGGAATTTCGAAGCTATTTTGTGTACCGATTCATCCATAGTGCATCAGTACACCCCTAAAGGAAAACTAATTTTTTGGGTTATTAAATTAGTTCGAGTTATTAGTATCGAATTATAAGGTTTAGGCTTCTTATAATTGTCTTGAAAATTATATTTATGTAGATATCAAGCCTAAAAAAGTTATGAAACAATCGAAGAGTTAGGATTGAATCAAAGCAAGCAAGGCTAAGGTGAGTGCAATTTAATTTGTACTTAGGTTATTGAACAAACATTGGCTTGCGATGAACCAGTGATTGAGTTATTATGGTAAGAAGTAACTTCTAAAATGCTATGTGATTATTATGTGTGCATTAGTACATAGAAATTGATGTATGTTATTATATGTGGTATTGATATAAATGACATGTTATTGTATGTGCTATGTGATATATGTTATATGATATGAGATTAAGTGATACGAGCTATGTGATATATGAATATGAATTCATATGGAAAGTGACATGAATTACATGAAAAGAAACTACGTGATTATATGCACATGTAATATGTGATCATAATAGCAATGATATGAGTACATGAATATATAAAGCAAAATAAAAATGCCATGTTATATGATACGAGAGCTATATGTATAGTTGGCATGCCAAGAGTCGAGAGTCTATGCGGTCCTTTGGGACAATTCTACGTGGTCCTTCGAGACATATATGTAATTCTGTGGAACATGTATGTGGTACTTCGGTACACTTATTTGTTCCATTGTATTAGGTATATGGTTCTTTAGGAGTGGTCCTTCGGGACATATGTGATATGTGATCCTTCAGGACATAGTGGTCCTCCGGGACATTTCTACGCGGTCCTTCGGGACAAATATTCAGCGCCCCTAGTGGGAATTTATACGAACTGTGGTGACATCATTAGTGCACAACCTCAATGTACTCACATACCTTCAGTTCTCAACAGTGTATATGAGCTAATAAAGAGATTTAATAAGTATAATGAATATGAAATGTTAAACGTGTTGATCATGATATATGTGCATGTGGGTATATGTTACAGAAATAATATATGTTTTATATGATATTAGCGTAATAAATGTTCATGCATTTGATATGAAATATATGAGGTTAAGTGTATTTATTTATGAAATATTTTATGGTTTCCATTATATGTTTATATGCCTCACTAAGTCTATGACTTAACGTGTGATTGTTTCACACGTAGGTTTCGAGAAGAAAAAGATTGATAAAAAGTTATGCAAGACAGGTCAGTTTCTCCTTTCCAAAGATCATACCAGAAAAGAAGTTAATAGTATGTATTTTGTAATAATTATAGTGGTTGGCATGTAATAAAGATTTGAATACGATATGCTCTAATTAGTTTGTAAAATCATATAAATGAGTTTTCTAATGCTTAAATGTATTTATGTAAATGTCTAGTAATGAACCGTTAAATTTTTACGAGTTTTATGTATGTTTTACAAAAATCATAAATTTGCTTCGAAATTTTGGTGCATCGATACACTATAGAAATGCATCGATGCACTATTCATGGTATTGTTCATTACTATTCACGATACTGTTCATACCATATTTTACTGTTCATAAATACATTTTTATCTCAAAATTTTATACTAAACACAATTGAACAATATATGATCGTATTTCTTAATATAAGTTCAAATATTTTGAAATTTTGTAAGAATATGGTTTTAAAAAGGCAATGTGACATCTCAGACTCGTATTTGGGTCGGATATGGGTTGAGGGTGTTATATTTAATGGTATCAGAGCTACGATTTAGCCGATTCTAGGCTAAAAACGAAGTCAAAAGTGTTTTAAAAAGTATACATGCCAACACAAAGTGAGAAAAAAAATTCTGATCTGATTGTGTAAGGAGTATACTGTCTTGATAATAGAATTAAAGTGTTATGTTATATTAGATGTACGATCATAAGAGTTTCCAAAGTGAAGCATAAGGCAATAGATTGAAGGTAATAGCATTCACCTGCCCTGGCCAAGCAGGGAGAAGAGCGAAAACCTCAGGGAGTGCTTATACAAGATTAGAGAATGTTTCATGATGTTGAATGATATTATGATGTGTTTTCAATTTTATACTTCTATAATTCATATAATAAATGTATCGAAAAGAGTTGAGAATACCCGACTTCAAGAGTGAATTTGAGAAATGTTCCATTGTTATGGATATTTGATTAAATGATAGGAAGATAATGTTAGAAGGTTTTCATTTCTTCAAAATGGAGAAGTTAAATTGAGTAGTTTCATTACTACGTGGATAAGATAGAATATGGTGAACGAATGTCACCATAAGAACGTTAAAAGATCAAGTGACGTAGTTATGGTTTATAGAACAGTTCAAGAATAAGTAAATTGATGACCAGTTTATAAGATGAATGAAGTTAGAATATATGAGTTTGAAGCAAGAGAATTACACAAGCATGTGTATGAGTATAAGTTTAATAAGTTAAGCAGATTTATTGTTGTGTTAATTCTGATTAAGAATGATAAGAATGATATAGGTAATTGGTTGTTTAGGGCTTGCGCCTTAAATTAAAAGAGTGTTACTGGTTTTGAATTTGTTCTCATTTCAAGAAATGGTTAATCGCATTAAAGTTCTTGAGAGAGCTCAGAATGAAAGGATTGAAGAACAAAAATCTTAGATGATTAAGAAAATTAGTGCTTAATAAAGTTAAGCACCATCAAAGAAATGAAGAGATTTTGATTTTTAACTTTAAATCAGATATGAATTAGTTGTATTCTTTGCCAGAGAATCAAATCAGATGAGAGTCAGACAGACTAAATCAGTAGGGTTTGATATTGGAAGATTAAACAAGGAGTTAATAGATAATAAGTCATGGTTAAAGACAATGTAACATCCTCAATACCGGGTTAGTGATCAAATTGTAAAGTTTCAGAATTTGGTAACTAAAGAAGAATAATGGATTAGTTTAATGATTTATTTGAAAATAAATCCTAAAAGTTGTTAGTAATTATTAGACGAATTAGAGGGCAAAGTGGTCATTTGAATTGGAAAGGATAAGATAATGATTTATATGGGATAATCTTGAGAGATTTCTCCACAAACTCTCTTTTCTTCTTCTTCTTCCTTTCCTCCCGTGTCTCCATAGCAAAGGTAAGTTTTCTGATTAGTTAATTATTTGCTGATTTTAAGTATGGGTTGTGATCATTATAGGATAGCTAAGTTTAAGGAAAGCTTAAGTTATCTTAAAATCAAAAGATAAAGGAGTCAGAGAAGATTAAAGATTTGGAGTTCTTGAGTGAAATCTTGAAATAGAGTTTATAATAAGAATTGAAAGTTAAATTTGACTTGTCATCAATCTAGTTAAGACATACGAAGTGTTAGAAGTAGAATTAACACATGTTGTGAAATTAAGGTAATTCTTGAATTTCATATGAAGGATAGGATTTTGAGGTTTAAAATGAAATAAATGAGTACAGATTGGTTTAAGTGTGTGTACTGGAGTTAAGAATGAAAAAAGGGATGAAACATGAAGGATTTAAGCAAAAATGTATGGATTTTCGGGTTTAAAAAGAGGATTCTGGGCAGAGTGCATCGATGCACATTCAATGTGCATCGATGCATCAAGGTTAAATCCCAGAATTTATTAAAGGTGCATCGATGCATAAGGAGTGCATCGATGCACTCATTTAAATTAAATGAACATCGAATGCCATGGATGCATCGATGCACCTGCTTAAAATACAAACATCGAATATGATTTATGCACCGATGCATGGGTAGTACATCGATGCACCCGTCAAGGGATGCATCGATACATGGTGTAGTGCATCGATGCATACCTTCAATAAGAGATGGAAATAACTTTCTTTTAGCCTAAGGATTTATAGTTTGAAATATATCAATTCATATGATGATAAGTATCAATGTATTACTATGTAGATTTAGAGCGTAATCTCATTCCAGAACAATCGAAGGATTAGAATCGAATCAAAGCAAGGCTAAGGTGAGTGCAATTTAAATTATACTTATGTATCAAATAGACATTGGCTTGCGATGAGCCAGTGATGAAGTTACTATAGTAAGAAGGGACTTCTAAAATTTTATTTGAATTGTGATTCTTATGTTTGCACGAGTACATGAAAATGGGTACATATGTTATATATATGGCATATGTTACATGAATTGAGTGAATAAATGTTAGTGTGATGAGTTATGTGAACTGGTTTAAGTAGTGGATGTAATTATATACGTTATGTAAAATAAATATGTGATTTAAGACATAAGTTAAAGAACTATATGATATGAGATAAGATAGACACATACTATTATAAGTAACTATAGGATCACGAACTATGTAAAATAACAATGATTTATATGATAACAAGAGAAAGGATATAAATTACATGAGTTAGATATATATATATATATATATAGGAATTTGTATAACCAACTTATGAGATTAGACGAAAAGTGAGATAAGTTAAATAACATTGATTTATAGGACAATATAAGAATAATATATAAATGAGGAGACATTGACAGAAGTGATTATATGAACATGTAAAATAAGTTATATGGAGAGGATTTATGAGCTGAAATAAACATATAATACATGAGTCATATGGAAAAGATTTATGAAGCTATAGGAAAATGTTATGGGAACTATGTGATGATAAGTCATGAGAAAATATTTATATAGGTAACAAGCTATGTGAAATTGAATTAAGTAATATATGAAACTAGAATATAATTAATGTGAAATAAGTGATTAGGTAAAACTGTGAGAAGTTATAATGCATTGTTTTTCTAAGTATATGAAAGTATGTATATGGATACCTGTATAAGTTTATATGTTATACTATGTGCTATGTGATGTATATATGAACATATGTGAACAAGATATGACATGCGAGTTTACATGAACAAATGAGGAATGATATAAGCCATATGAAATGATCTACGTGAATATATGCCCATGTTATTTGATATGAAATATATAGTTACACATACATGTGGTATGAGACAGAAGAGAAAGAACAAGTGATATGAAAGGTATAAATGATAATGCCTATGTTATATGATATGAGAACTATTGGTATAGTTGGTATGCCAAGAGTCGAGGGTATATTAGTCCTTCGGGACGTATCCAGTGGTCCTTCGGGACATATCTAGTGGTCCTTCGGGACATAATAGTCCTCCGGGACGAATACTGAACAAATGTTCGGTGTCCCATGAGGGAATTTATACGAGCTGTGGTGACAGCATTAGTGCACAACCTCAATGTACTCACATACCTTAAGCTCTCACATGTGTATATGGGCTAATAAAAAGACAATAACAAATTCAATACATATGATGCATATGCTTTTGGTGATATGGAATATGTTCCATGAATTATATGATATTATGTATGTTTAGTTGTGAAATGATAAATGTGTTATATGATATACAGAAATGATAAATACAAGATCATATGATAAATAGAGATTTCGATAATGATGGTATATGTACATATATGTATTTTGATATATGAAATGTATTATGATTTCTATTATATGTTTTATATGCCTCACTAAGTCAACGACTTAGCGTGTGATTGTTTCACACGTAGGTACCAAGAAGAGGAAGAATGAGAAAAGTTAAGCAAGACAGGTCAGTTCCTCCTTTCCAAAGATCAGATCAGAAAAGCATTGTATAATATGTATTTTATAATATGGATGGTAGTTGGCATGTAAACAAAGATTTGAATTTGATATACTCTAATTAGTTTTTCTAAAATCATATGAATATCTTTTATGTAATCTAGTCAGTTGTTTTAATAAAATTTTTAAAATTATTCACTAGTTTGTACAAGTACCGGTTTTGAAAAGTAAATGTGACACCTCGGATTCGTATCCGGGTCGGGTACGGGTTGGGGGTGTTACATTTAATGGTATAAGAGCTACGGTTTAGCCGATTCTAGGCTAAAAACGAAGTCAAACGTGTTTTAAAAAAATATACATGCCAACACAAAGTGAAATTTTTTTTGATCTGATAGTGTAAGGAGTATAATGTCTTGTTAATAGAGTTAAATTGTTATGTTATATTAGATGTATGATTATGATAACTTCCAAATTGAAATACAAGGCAATAGACTGAAGGTAATATCATTCACCTGCCCTGGCCAGGCAGTGAGAAGAGCAAACACCTCAGGAAGTACCTGTATAAAATTTGGAAATGTATTCATCATGTTGAAGAATGTTCTAATGTGTTTTCTATTTATACTTCTTTAACTCATAAAATGAATGTATCAAATTAGTTGAAAGAGTTACAAGCACCCGAGTTCAAGGGTGAATTTGAGGAATGATATATTGTTATAGACATTTGATTAATGATATGAAGATAATGTTAGAAGGTTTCTATTTCTCCAAATTGGAGAAGTTAAATTGAGTAGTTTTGTTACTATGTAGGCAAGCTAGAGTATGGTGAACAAATGCACCATGAGAATATTGAAAGACTCAATGATGTGGGTATTATTTGTAGAAGAATTCAAGAATAAGTACAAGGATTACCTGTTCATAAGATAAATGAAGCTAGAATATACAAACATGAAGAAAGGGAATTACACATGCTTGTGTATGAGTATAAGTTTAATAAGTTAAGAAGATGTATTGCTGAGTTGATTTTGATTAAGAAGGATACATATAATTGGTTGTTTAAGGCTTACGCCTTAAATTAAAATAGTGTTACTGATTTTGAATTTGTTCTCATTTTAAGAAATGGTTAATTGCGTTACAGTTTTGAGAGAGCTCGGAATAAAAGGATTGAAGAATAAAAATCTCAGATGGTTAAGAGAAGTAGTACTTCATAAAGTTAAGCACCATAAAAGAAAGATAGAGATTATGGTTTTCAGTTTTAAACCAGATATGAATTAGTTGTATTCTCCGTTAGAGAATAAAGCTAATCAGTTCAGACGGATGGGAAATTGTAGTATTAAAGAAACTTTATTGTTCTGAAATAGAATAGTTTCTTAACAGTATGAGTAAGATAAAGTGGAAGAGATTGATGTTAATTGGAGAATATTAAGACCAATAAAGGGTTTAAGAATATGTATATCAGTGATCAGTTATAAGACAAAGATAAATGGAAAGGTTGAATTCGAACCAAAATAATTGTATTATGGAAGAGAGAGAATAAAGGTTTGATAAGTGAAGAAAATAGCGAATGAATTATTTGGACTGGAAAGAATACATATATGGATAGTTTGATGAAGGTATATGTTTTGATTAACAGAAATAAGTTGAATAATAAAGTAGTGCGATAGTGAATGTATTAAGGTTAAAGGATTCGTATGTTTGATGAAAACTAAGGATTGATAGAAAAGTTGAGAATGAGTATGTCGGTGAACTTTATAAGACAAAGAGAGTTACAATTGTTTGATTTTGAAACAGAGGAATAATATTGTATTTGAGTACGATACAGTTGAGGAAAATTTCAACGAAAAAAAATGACAAGATCATGTGTATTAAAGTACAGACAAGGATTAAGAAATGATGAAAGGTCGAAAGATATATGATTGGATGATTAGGGCTTGTGCCCTATATTGAACAGTTGATGTTTATTAACTGTAATAGTAAAGGTGATAAAGATATGATTTGTTTATAAAAAATCTTGATTATAAAAAGATAAATGGATAAAGAAATGAAAGGATGAAGTATTAAGTAAGGGAAGCATCAGGAGAACATGAGAAGATATGTTTTTATCAAGATGTGTAGTGAAAATTCGAGGACGAATTTTCTTATAAAGATGAGAGAATTGTAACATCCTCAATACCGGGTTAGTGATCAAATTGTAAAGTTTCAGAATTTGGTAACTAAAGAAGAACAATGGATTAGTTTAATGATTTATTTGGAAATAAATCTTAAAAGTTGTTAGTAATTATTAGATGAATTAGAGGGCAAAGTGGTCATTTGAATTGGAAAGGATAAGATAATGATTTATATGGGATAAGCTTGAGAGATTTCTCCAGAAACTCTCTTTTCTTCTTCTTCTTCTTTTCCTCCCGTGTCTCTATAGCAAAGGTAAGTTTTCTGATTTGTTGATTATTTGTTGATTTTAAGTATGGGTTGTGATCATTAGAGGATAACTAAGTTTAAGGAAAGCTTAAGTTATTTTAAAATCAAAAGATAAAGGAGTTAGAGAAGATTAAAGATTTGGAGTTCTTGAGTGAAATCTTGAAATAGAGTTTGTAATAAGAATTGAAAGTTAAATTTGACTTGTCATCAATCTAGTTAAGACATACGAAGTGTTAGAAGTGGAATTAACACATGTTGTGAAATTAAGGTAATTCTTGAATTTCATATGAAGGATAGGATTTTGAGGTTTAAAATGAAATAAATGAGTACAGATTGGTTTAAGTGTGTGTACTGGAGTTAAGAATGAAAAAAGGGATGAAACATGAAGGATTTAAGCAAAAATGTATGGATTTTCGGGTTTAAAAAGAGGATTCTGGGCAGAGTGCATCGATGCACATTCAATGTGTATCGATGCATCAAGGTTAAATCCCAGAATTTATTGAAGGTGCATAGATGCATAAGGAGTGCATCGATGCACTCATTTAAATTAAATGAACATCGAATGCCATGGATGCATCGATGCATAAGGAGTGCATTGATGCACCTGCTTAAAATACAAACATCGAATAAGATTTATACAACGATGCATGGGTAGTGCATCGATGCACCAGTCAAGGGATGCATCGATACATGGTGTAGTGCATCGATGCATACCTTCAATAAGAGATGGAAATAGTTTTCTTTTAGCCTAAGGATTTATAGTTTGAAATATATCAATTCGTATGCTGATAAGTATCAATGTATTACTATGTAGATTTAGAGCGTAATCTCATTCCAGAACAATCGAAGAATTAGAATCGAATCAAAGCAAGGCTAAGGTGAGTGCAATTTAAATTGTACTCATGTATCAAATAGACATTGGCTTACGATGAGCCAGTGATGAAGTTACTATAGTAAGAAGGGACTTGTAAAATGTTATTTGAATTGTGATTCTTATTTTTGCAGGAGTACATGAAAATGGGTACATATGTTATATGTATGGCATCTGTTACATGAATTGAGTGAATAAATGTTAGTGTGATGAGTTATGTGAACTGGTTTAAGTAGTGGATGTAATTATATACGTTATGTAAAATAAATATGTGATTTAAGACATAAGTTAAAGAACTATATGATATGAGATAAGATAGACACATGCTATTATAAGTAACTATAGGATCACGAACTATGTAAAATAGCAATGATTTACATGATAACAAGAGAAAGGATATAAATTACACGAGTTAGATATATATATATATATATAGGAATTTGTATAACCAACTTATGAGATTAGACGAAAAGTGAGATAAGTTAAATAACATTGATTTATAGGACAATATAAGAATAATATATAAATGAGGAGACATTGGCAGAAGTGATCATATGAACATGTAAAATAAGTTATATGGAGAGGATTTATGAGCTGAAATGAACATATAATACATGAGTCATATGGTTAAGATTTATGAAGCTATAGGAAAATGTTATGGGAACTATGTGATGATAAGTTATGAGAAAATATTTATATAGGTAACAAGCTATGTGAAATTGAATTAAGTAATATATGAAACTAGAATATAATTAATGTGAAATAAGTGATTAGGTAAAACTGTGAGAAGTTATAGGGCATTGTTTTTCGAAGTATATGAAAGTATGTATATGGATACATGTATAAGTTTATATGTTATACTATGTGCTATGTGATGTATATATGAACATATGTGAACAAGATATGACATGCGAGTTTACATGAACAAATGAGGAATGATATAAGCCATATGAAATGATCTACGTGAATATATGCACATGTGATACACGTGATATGATATGAAATATATAGTTACACATACATGTGGTATGGGACAAAAGAGAAAGAACAAGTGATATGAAAGGTATAAATGATAATGCCCATGTTATATGATATGAGAACTAGTGGTGACAGCATTAGTGCACAACCTCAATGTACTCATATACCTTAAGTTCTCATAGGTGTATATGGGCTAATAAAAAGACAATAACAAATTCAATACATATGATGCATATGCTTTTGGTGATATGGAATATGTTCCATGAATTATATGATATTATGTATGTTTAGTTGTGAAATGATAAATGTGTTATATGATATACAGAAATGATAAATACAAGATCATATGATAAATAGGGATTTCGATAATGATGGTATATGTACATGCATGTATTTTGATATATGAAATGTACTATGATTTCTATGATATGTTTTATATGCCTCACTAAGTCAACGACTTTGCGTGTGATTGTTTCACACGTAGGTACCAAGAAGAGGAATAATGAGAAAAGTTAAGCAAGACATGTCAGTTCTTCCTTTCCAAAGATCAGATCAGAAAAGCATTGTATAATATGTATTTTATAATACGGATGGTAGTTGGCATGTAAATAAATATTTGAATTTGATATACTCTAATTAGTTTTTCTAAAATCATATGAATATCTTTTATGTAATCTAGTCAGTTGTTTTAATAAAATTTTTAAAATTATTCACTAGTTTGTACAAGTACCGGTTTTGAAAAGTCAATGTGACACCTCGGATTCGTATCCGGGTCGGGTACGGGTTGGGGGTATTACAGACAACCTTTACGAATTGGGTTAAAAGATTTGTTAGAAGTTATGAAAATTGAAGAATAAAAAGTATTTTAAATGGAATAGAGGAGTATTGACATCTGGTAATTATTGAAACAAGTGAAGAAAATACAAGTATAAGAATGATAAAGAATGAGGTTTGGTATAAATAAAGTTGACTATCAAAGTCATGAAAATGTGATAAGAAGTGATAGTTAAGGATAAATCTATATGATATAAAAGAGCATGGGAGTATGAAGGACATGATATGGCTAATTATGTATAAGGTATTGTTGATTATAAAAAGGTAAATGGAATGGTTGAATTCGAACCAAAGGAATTGTATTATGGACGAGTGAGAATGAAGGTTTGATAAGTGAAGGAAATAGATGATGAATTATTTTGACTGGATATATATATATATATATATATATATGGTTTGATGAAGGTTTACGTTTTGATTGAAAGGAATAAGTTGAATAATAAAGTAGTGTGATAGTGAGGGTATTAAAGTTAAAGAATTTGTATGTTTGACGGAAACTAAGGATTGATAGAAAAGTTAAAACTGATAAAGAAGGAAAAGTATAAATGATATGAAATGAATGTAAAAAGATAGGGGAAAAGGGAAATGAAAGAATTAAAGTAATGAAGTGAAGTTTATGATAGCACGAAAGATTTGTTGTAGAGGTGATATGTAAAAAGGAATAATAGACGTGAAGATAGTATGGTGTACAAACAAGAGTGTGGATATGACAAGGGGTTTGCATTATAAATGGCAAAGAGTTAACGATGGCTAACAAAATTATATGATGGAAATGTATTAGAATTATAAGATATTGTTAAGTTATGATAACCAAATATGAAGTGGATCCGGATACAGTTGTATATCTTAATTATGTAATGTGATGTAGTGAAGGAAATAAGGATTTATATGTTTAAGAAAAGATAAAGAGTAATAGAAGAGTTTAAGAATGAGTATGTCGGTGAACAATTTATAAGATAAAGGAAGTTATAATGTTTGATTTTGAAACAGAAGGATAATATTGTATTTGAGTAAAAGTCTGAGTTTGAAAAGTTGAGTAAGATATCGTTGAGGAAAATTTCAACAGAAAAGAAGGTATATGATTGGGTTAATAAGGGTTGTATCCCAGATTAAAAGTTAAGGATTGTGTTCAGAAAAATTGAATGTGCAACCGAATAATGTTAAAGGATCTCCACTATTCTAAAGTGGAGAATGTAGATGAAGAAAATTAGAATGTTGAGTTTAAACAATGAAAATTACATGGTGCACGAGAATGAATATAGATTTGATAAGTTAAGTAAATCATTATTGAGATAATTCTGATTAGAAATGGTGTATATGATTAATTGATCAAAGTTTGTGTTCTAGATTGAACAGTTGTAAGAGTAAAGGTGATAGAGTTATAAGATTGAAAGAAAAGATAAAGTGAGTTAATCAAGTATGATGTAAATCTGGATTTGGTGGTGTATTATAATCATATAAATATGATGTAGGCAAAGAAATAAGTATTTGTATAAGATTAAAGAAGAAATTATCAGTACAAGAGATGATAAAGGAAAAGGTTATGTATAAATAAAGGGAATTATCAAAGTTACGAAGATGCGATGAAGATAAATAATCAGGGATAAGTATAAGCGATATGAAAAGGGTATGAGAGTCTAAGAAAAAGATATGACATAGGTTGTAAGGAGATTTGGATTTGTGAAGGAATGAAGGACTAAGGAAATTAAATGATGAAGTTTAAAAGCTCAAGTATGACAAGGATTATGATGGGGTATAAAGTATGAGTTAGTATAAAAAAAATGTTCGTAAGACTATATGAAAAATTGTTGGATTTTGGCAAAGTGTATGTATTAATCATCTGTAATGAGGATTTAAGGTTATGTTTCTTGGTCAAGTGGACGTGGACAGATAGATAAAGAATGATTCATACATATTAAGGAAATTAAGATATAGATGAATAATAATAGAAAAAAAGTTGGTAATTAGAGACTTATGAGAAAAGTGAATGATTTGGGATTTTGAGTAATAAGAATTGATGTTATTATCTATATGATAAGGGATATGATATAGATGTATAAAAGAAAAAGGTAATTGAAGGATTGAAGTATGTTAGCACCTTTTGTTATAAAATGGTGATTATTCCTTGAACAAGTGCGTGAGATTATATGATTTTTTTTTGTGTATTGTAATATAGACAAGAATTAAGGAATGAGTAAAGATTCGGTTTATGGTGTAAAACAATTAAAGAAGAATGAAGTAAATCAATTAATTCATAATATTGAGTAGTAAGGATTGTATGCTATTGTTTTACGTAATGAGTGATATTATATGGAATTTTAGAAAGGTCAAAGGAAAATGCAGAATATAAAAGAGAAAAGATATAAATAAATTAAGATTATTTTTTACTGATTATATGATAAATGACAGTAGATGAATGTATAAAGGGAAAAGGAAGTTGAAAAGCTAAAAGATTGAAAAGCAAGTTTTTAATAATGACAAGAAAGATTAAGTAAGGGAAGTAACATGAGAACATTAGAAGATATGTTCTTATCAAGAGGTACAGTGAAAATTCAAGGTCGAATTTTCTAAAAATGATGGGAGATTTGTAACATCCCAAACTATGGGTTATTGATTAAATTGTAAAATTTCATAATTTGGTGATTAAAGTGGAAAAATTGAAAGGTTCAATGATTTATTTGAAAGTATTTCCTGAAAGTTTTTAGTAATTATCAAATGAAATAAAAGGCAAAATGGTAATTGAACAAAGGAAATAATAAAATAATAATTAATGGGTATTATAATACTCATGTGGAGCATATGTTGGGAATTAAATTTCCAGACATTTCTCCCATCTTCGTCTTCTTCTCTTCTCCAACGTGAGGTTCCAAGCAAAGGTAAGTTTTCTAATTAGTTGATTATTTGTTCAATTAAAGGTTGGGTTTTGATCCTTAGATGATAATTAAGCTTAAGGAAAGCTTAATTTGTCTTAAAATCAGAAGATAAAGAAGTTATGAAAGATTGAAGAAAATGGGTTTATAAGTGAAATTTTGAATAAGAATGTTTAAATGAATTTGGAGGATGAATTTGACTTTTCATTTATGAGAATAAGAAGTTAGAAGTGTTAGAATCAAGTTTGGATAACATGGAAAATTTGGTATGATTCTTAGCTTTAAGAATTTGGACGAAATATGGAAGATTATAGGGTGTTAGAATGATAGGAATTGGTTAAAGTTGTTATAGATGAATTTAGTAGCATGATAAGGATTTTATACATGAAAATTTGGGTGAAGTATTGATGAATTTCAGGCTATTTTGGACAGGTGCATCGATACACTAAGACAAATTTTGAAGGTGCAACGATACATTAAGGAGAGCATCAATGCATGGGAATTTCGAAGCTATTTTGTGTACTGATGCATCCATAGTGCATCGGTACACCCCTAAAGGAAAACTAAATTTTTGGGTTATTAAATTAGTTCGAGTTATTAGTGTCGAATTATAAGGTTTAGGCTTCTTATAATTGTCTTGAAAATTATATTTATGTAGATATCAAGCCTAAACAAGTTATGGAACAATCGAAGAGTTAGGATTGAATCAAAGCAAGCAAGGCTAAGGTGAGTGCAATTTAATTTGTACTTAGGTTATTGAACAAACATTGGCTTGCGATGAGCCAGTGATGAAGTTATTATGATAAGAAGTAACTTCTAAAATGCTATGTGATTATTATGTGTGCATTAGTACATAGAAATTGATGTATGTTATTATATGTGGTATTGATATAAATGACAAGCTATGTCTGACATGTTATTGTATGTGCTATGTGATATATGTTATATGATATGAGATTAAGTGATACGAGCTATGTGATATATGAATATGAATTCATATGGAAAGTAACATGAATTACATGAAAGGAAACTATGTGATTATATGCACATGTAATATGTGATCCTAAGAGCAATGATATGAGTACATGAATATATAAAGCAAAAGAAAAATGCCCATGTTATATGATACGAGAGCTATAGGTATAGTTGGCATGCCAAGAGTCGAGGGTCTACGCGGTCCTTCGGGACAATTCTACGTGGTCCTTCGGGACATATATGTAATTCAGTGGAACATGTATGTGGTACTTCGGTACACTTATTTGGTCAATTGTATTAGGTATATGGTTCTTAAGGAGTGGTCCTTCGGGACATATGTGATATGTGGTCCTTCGGGACATAGTGGTCCTCTGGGACATTTCTACGCGGTCATTCGGGAGAAATATTCAGTGCATTTGATATGAAATATATGAGGTTAAGTGTATTTATTTATGAAATGTTTTATGGTTTCCATTATATGTTTATATGCCTCACTAAGTCTATGACTTAACGTGTGCTTGTTTCACACGTAGGTTTCGAGAAGAAAAAGATTGATAAAAAGTTATGCAAGACAGGTCAGTTTCTCCTTTCCAAAGATCAGATCAGAAAAGAAGTTAATAGTATGTATTTTGTAATAATTATAGTGGTTGGCATGTAATAAAGATTTGAATACGATATGCTCTAATTGGTTTGTAAAATCATATGAATGAGTTTTCTAATGTTTAAATTTATTTATGTAAATATAAATGTATAGTAATGAACGGTTAAATTTTTATGAGTTTTATGTATGTTTTACGAAAATCAATGTAGCAATGCATCGATGCATAAATTTACTTCAAAATTTTGGTTCATCGATGCACTGTTCATGGCACTGTTTACGGTATTGTTCATATCGTATTTTACTGTTCATAAATACGTTTTTATCTCAAAATTTTATACCAAACACAATTAAACAATATATAATTGTATTTTCTTAATATAAGTTCAAATGTTTTGAAATTTTGTAAGAATATGGTTTTAAAAAGGCAATGTGACATCTCGGACTCGTATCCGGGTCGGGTACGGGTTGGGGGTGTTACATAAATATTTTAAGTTTAAATATAATGTGTTAATTGAAATTAGTTTAATTTTAATTATTGTGGTTATATTATATAAAATATATACAATTAAATGATTTTTAATTTATAAATGAGAGAATATTTTAAGGTTTATTCTTTTGATAATTGATTGATACAATTTGTACAATGAATAAAAAGCGGCAACAACTCTGAACTTTAACATCTTCAAAGAAATTATTGTAGTTTGTGGCAAACAATGTCAGAAACCATCTGAAAATGAATTTAAGTTTTAAATCTTAAAAGAAATCCATCTGAAATGATCTGGGAAGGGAGGGTATATTAGCTTGTTTTCTTAGAGGCAGGACTTCGATGAACTAATCTGAAAGCTACTCAAGCTCGTTTACCAGTTGTTCCATGTATTGCGGAAGACGGCTATCGGATAGAGCAAAATCGCAACTGATAATTTGAGAAAATAAAAATGAAGATAAAAGAGACACAAAATTTAGTGGAAAACCCCTGAATAATATAGGGTAAAAATCACGGGCAACGGTAGAAGAATTTCACTATGAGAAAATAGGAATTACAACTTCTCTCAATCGACCAAGGAGAAAACAATGATAATTCTCTCTTGATAAAAAGGAGAAAACAACTCTCAAGAAACTCTCTAAATTCTCTCTAGTATTGGAAGAAAGCTAGAATGCTTTGGGATGGTTTTAAAGCTAAATGAGCTAGGGTATTTATAGTCGAAGTCTTAAGGACTAATTTGTAAATACCCTAAATTACAATGACTAAAAATGATTTTACCATTTCCAAAAAATCAACATTTTCATGCTAACTTTCAGTGCCTTTAATATATATATATATATATATTATAACTTTCCACCGAAAATGCATGTGCAAAAATTGCATGCTTGACTTTTCCACAATCTCCCACTTGAAGATTTGATTGGAGCAATCATATTTTCACACCATTATTTCTACCTTGTACCTTCATGTTGCTTACGTCTCTGACATGCCACAGGAGGATCGACACCAAGTAAATTTATCGGTATTGATCGCCTTCATCATGAAATCTGCTATGTTGTCTTTGGTATGTATCTTATGCATATCTATCGTCCCTTCTTCCACCTTTTCACGAATGAAATGGTATTGAACTCGTATGTGTTTTGTCCTTGAATGAAATGTTGGATTCCTTGCTAGATGCAAGGCGCTTTGACTGTCACAAAACAGAGAGACAAACTCTTAATTGTGCCCAAGCTCCTCCAATAACATCTTGAACCAAATTGCTTCTTTACTGGCTTGTGTAGCTGCTACATATTCTGCCTCTGTTGTGGATGTAGCCACAACTGACTGCAATTTTGAAACCCAGCTTACAGCTCCACCAGCAACTTTGAACACATATCCTGTAGTAGATTTGCTTTTATCCAAATCCCCTGCATAGTCAGAATCGACATACCCATTTATAAGTAAGTTTGATCCTCCGTAACATAATGCAACATTTGAGGTCCCTTTGATGTATCTTATGATCCTCTTTACAATATTCCAATGCTCTTTGCCTGGATTCGCCATGTACCGACTAACCACTCCCACTGCTTGTGCAATGTCTGGTCTTGTGCATATCATAGCGAACATTAAACTTCCCACTGCTGATGCATACGGTACTCGAGACATCTTCATCCTCTCTTTTTTACTGCTAGGACTCATATTAGAGGATAATTTGAAGTTAATAGGAAGAGGGGTAGAAATTGGCTTATAATCCTGCATGTTGAATCGTGATAAGATCTTCTTCAAGTAATTCTTTTGTGAAAGCCAAATCTTCATATTACTTCTGTCTCGGTGAATTTGCATCCCTAGAATCTTGTTTGCTGATCCCAAGTCCTTCATTTCAAATTCCCTAGCCAGTTGTGCCTTCAATTCGTCAATATGATCTTTGTTAGTTCCTGCAACCAACATGTCATCCACATACAACAACAATATAACAAAATCGTTATCACCAGACCTCTTGAAATAAGCACAAAGGTCTGCATTAAGTCTATTGTATCCAAGGCACATAATGAAGGAATCAAATCTCTCATACTAACACCTCGGCGCCTTCTTTAGACCGTATAGAGATTTGCTCAACCTGTAAACCAAGTTCTTCTTTTCGTCTTCTTCAAAACCTTCAGGCTGGAGCATATAAATCTCTTCTTCAAGATTTCCATGAAGAAAAATTGTTTTAATATCTAGCTGTTCCAGATGTAAATTCAATGTAGCACACATTGCCAAGACTACTCGAACTATTGTTAGTCGAACCACAGGAGAAAAAATTTCATTGAAATCAATACCTTCTTTCTGAGCATATCCTTTAACCACCAGTCTTGCACGATACCTCTCCACTTGATCGTCACCATTTCGCTTGATTTTGAAAACCCATTTGTTACCAATTGGATTCCTTCCTTGTGGTAGTGGCACAAGATCCCATGTATTATTTTTATGAAGGGCTTCGATTTCTTCTTGTATCGCCATCATCCACAGTGAAGCATCTGAGCTGTTTATTGCCTCCTGGTATGTTGATGGCTCACCGTCCTCTGTTAAAAAACAGTATGCAACATTTCCTTCTATAACATAATCTGAGTGCCAATTGGGGCGTCTTCTCACACGATCTGATTGACGAGTTGTTGGAGCTTCAGAACTCTCTGGTTCTTGTTCATCATGTGCTGGTTCTGCTTCAGAAGAATCTCCTTGTTCAAACTCCTTTTCCACATGTATCTGTGTAGTCTCTAACTTTTCAGCACTGTCATCGTCTTCTTTTCTTTGTAGCTTATCTTCTACAAAGATAACATCCCTGCTAATGATCACTTTGCGGGCAGTGGGATCCCACAAGCGATACCCCTTTACTCCATCAGCATACCCCAAGAATTTGCATTTCCTAGATTTTGGATCCAGCTTTGAAATTTCTTGGGAGTTGTACATCACGTACACAATACTTCCAAATATATGGAGGTTTGAATAATCAGTTGGTTTACCAGTCCATATCTCCATTGGTGTCTTCAGCTCTATTGCAGTTGATGGAGCTCGATTCACCAAATAACAGGCGGTATTGACTACTTCTGCCCAGAATGATTTTTCTAGGCCTGCATCCCTCAACATTGCTCTTGTTCTTTCTAACAAAGTTCTGTTCATCCGCTCTGCCACTCCATTTTGTTGAGGAGTGTTCGTTACTATGAACTGTCTTTTGATGTCTTCTTTCCTGTAAAAGTCATCAAATTCTTCGCTTGTGTATTCTCCTCCATTATCTATTCTAAAACACTTGATCTTATTTCCAGAATCAAGTTCCACCGGCTCCTTGAAGTTTTTGAAAGTTGAAAATACGTATGACTTCTTCTTGATAGGGTACACCCAACATCTCTTGGAGTAATCATCAATAAATGAGACAAAGTATTTTGCTCCACCTAGGGATGTAACTGGTGCTTGCCATACATCAGAGTGAACCAATTCTAGAACACTTTTGCCTTTAGAATTTGATTTGTTGAATTTCAACCGGTGCTGCTTACTTGTTATGCAATGCTCACACAAAGGAAGTGATACCTTTGTTAAGCCTAGAAGTAGCTTTTGCTCCACAAGGACTTTCATTCCTTGTTCTGACATGTGTCCAAGTTTCTGATGCCATAACATTGCAGAATCTGAACTACATGAGGCAACAGAGGCTTCTGTTTCTAGCAAAGTCTCTCCCTTCGGCATGTACAAGTTTGCTGCTATATTTTCGCCTTTCAGCACCACAAGCGCTCCACGGAACACCTTCATGATTCCTTTCCGTGTTTCAATCTTGCTTGCATTATTATCCAACAATCCGTAGGATAATAAATTTTTCTCCAGGCCTTTCACGTGCCGCACATCTCGAACAACTTTGATTGTTCCATCGTACATCTTCAATTTGATGGTTCCCACGCCAATGATCTCTAAGGCATGATCATTGCAACTATACACAGATCCTCCTGAGACAGGTTCATACTGATGAAACCATTCTCTTCTTGAGGTCATGTGATATGTTGCTCTCGAATCAATGAGCCATATATCTGCAAATCGTTTTCTACCTTTCACGGTGGTTGACGCTTCACATCATAGAGCATCTCCATCATCTGAAGTGTTTGCGGTATTGCCTTGTGGATTGGAGTTTTTATTTAGACTCCAACAATCCTTCTTCAAGTGACCATTCTTTCCACAGTGGTAGCACTTTAAATTCTTTTTGCTTCTTGACTTCGATCTACCATATTTGTGACTGCTGCTTTGGCCACGTTCTGTTGACCTCCCTTTCATCGTTGTCAACGCTTCTGCTTGTTGCAGATTTACTTGTCTGTCTTCCTTGTTCTTGCGTCGATTTTCTTCTTGTAGAACAGCAGCTGCAATGTCATCGAAGACTAGACTAGTGACATTACTGTTTGTCAAGTTGATGATGAGTTGATCGTACGAATCTGGTAGACTTTGAAGTAGAAGTTCAGCACGTTTTTGTTCTCCTATTTTACAGCTTAAGGATGTAAGCTGAGAAAATAAGGAAAAAGGAATTTAAGTGCTCCGTCACTGAAGTAGATTATGGCATACGGAGAGTGTACAATTTCCTCTTAAGGAAAATTTTATTGTGCAGCAATGTGGCCTCGTACAATTTGGTGAGATGATCCCATATCTCCTTAGTTGTCTTCTTATCCTCGATGCTTGACAATACTTCATCTGCTAATGCTAGATGAAAGTTTGCCATAGCATTCCCGTCCATCTCGCTCCATTTGATGTCATCTGTGAAATCCACTGACCTTTCACTGATAGCCACTAGACACCCGTCTTTCCTCAGGATGGCCTTCATCTTCAATTTCCATAATGAGAAATTTCTCCCATTGAATTTTTCAATATCAAATTTCGTTGCCATATTTTCTATTTCGGATAGCTCCCACTATTTTACTATCGTGAATAGTTCTCTGGAACTTTCAAAGAATTGGTAATAACTTCTTATTTTCTTATGTTGGAGGATCCAGCTTTTGGTGGCAACAACAAAGACAATAAGCAGATATCACACACTCTAATCTGGCTCTGATACCAATTGTTGCGGAAGATGGCTATCGGATAGAGCAAAATCTCAACTGATAATTTGAGAAAATAAAAATGAAGATAAAAGAGACACAAAATTTAGTGGAAAACCCCTGAATAATATAGGGTAAAAATCACGGGCAACGGTAGAAGAATTTTACTATGAGAAAATAGGAATTACAACTTCTCTCAATCGACCAAGGAGAAAACAATGATAATTCTCTCTTGATAAAAAGGAGAAAACAACTCTCAAGAAACTCTCTAAATTCTCTCTAGTATTGGAAGAAAACTAGAATGCTTTGGGATGATTTTGAAGCTAAATGAGCTAGGGTATTTATAGTCGAAGTCTTAAGGACTAATTTGTAAATACCCTAAATTACAATGACTAAAAATGATTTTACCATTTCCAAAAAATCAACATTTTCATGCTAACTTTCAGTGCCTTTAATATATATATATTATAACTTTCTACCGAAAATGCATGTGCAAAAATTGCATGCTTGACTTTTCCACACCATGTATCAATATGAATCTTACGATTAGCTTATTTTAATATTGTATTTTCCTCACTCTTGATTTTGACTTAGATGCTTGAAGGAAACTTTTTCTGTAATTTGTATGGAGTTTTCTTGCTTCAATTTCCATAGTATTCCCAGAATAGGCTGAGACAGAATCAAGAGGCTGCAGTTATAACATGGGAACTGAAGTTAATGATCTCGATCATACAAATATGGATAATAAGACTGTTGCAAAACGAAATATTAATACTGATCGGTAAGAGTAAATCACATGACTACTACTATAAAATCGATTTTGTTTTAATAGTGTAATTATGAAATGAACGTTGTCACTCAAAATTAACGTATAAATTTTTATATTCGTATACATAAATTATAATACATAAACTTCCATATTCGTAAGCGATGTTTACTGTTTTACTCTTATAAACTTATTCAGCTGCTCTGGATGACCAAGACAGTCCCTAAAAAGAAGAAAAAGGTCAAGGCCGAGCCTTCTCAGTGAGCAGGAACTGCTGAATTGCACCTGCGATTGAAGAGAAGAAGAATAATAAAAAGAAGCAAGTTTGCCAAGTGGTCCTAAAGGAAAAGGAAAAGAAGAAAGAGAATAAACACAGTGGATTATGGCGGGGAGAATGTTGAAGTGAAAGAGAAGAAAAAGAAGAAGGGAAAGCATGCTGAAGACGAATAAAAAGAAGTTGAGGTGCATACCAAGAAGAGCTTGAGAAAAAAATATCAAAGTTTTAGATTATATTAAGCCCTTCTGCTTGTGAAATGTGGTGTTTTCATTGAGTTGATGAATTATCTGGTAATCTTCTTTAAGAAAATAAATGACGTGTGTTAATTATGACCATTCTTTAAATAATTAAATCGATGTTTTTGACTAATTTTATGAGAAGCAAAAACAAATATTTGTAGAAAAAAAAAGACAAATATTGCGCACTTTATGACTTGGATTATCCATTAAAAATATTTGAAAATAAAGTGTATTAATCTTACATATGTCTCTATATATTTATTTGTTGAAGATGTGTCAACTCAGGGCAAAGTTAGGAAGGTGTGGCCTTGAGCCACTAAAAAAATTATATTATATATTTTTAAAAAATTAAAAAATCAATTTAATAAAAATTATACTTTGATCCTCTTTAAAATTTATAAATTCATTCTGATCCACAGAAAAAAATCGTAACTAATTCGTTCTTAGTGAACTAATAGTAAAAAAAAAAACTAGGACAGAATATCACGAAATTGAACTAAAAGATGTTATCAATAGTCAATATATATTTTTGGTAAAATGCATTAATCTAATATGAAAATAAAGTAAATATATATATTTTTTGACATAAAAATAAAATAAATATATAATTCCGAATGTTCCACGTCTTAATAAATTAATTTTGAGGAAAAATAAAATTTTGGCTGAGTATAAGTATATTTGGTTAGGTTCCGTTCAATTATTAAATAAAGATGAATCAAATTGTACTAGATATAAATTCTTAATTTTAATTAAAATTGAATGATATGAAAATCATCTTTTTTATTTGATTTAAGTCGTTTTAATTTGATTGAGTGAGTTTTAATTGTTTATCATTTTTCAAATTTAAAACATTTAAAGAAAATAAGCTTCAAACTTAAATTAAATGTGGACACATGTTTAAATTGATAAAATTAGTATTATTAATTTTAGAAATTAAAATTTAAATCGATTCAAATAACGGATAACCTAATATTCATATTTCAAGATAATCATGTTTTTTTAGCTTATTATATTTTTGAAAAAGTATGGGACTTACTTGGCCTACAGGGATTATTGACCATGATTTTCTTGCCTGGTTAAGATGGATTTTTGACAATTCAGATGCAAGAAAACGTAAAACTATCATAATTGCTCTTTGGGCAATCTAGTTTGCACGAAACAAATTCTTTCACGAAAGGAAAATTCAAAGGGCTACAGAAATTGTTATCTTCATTCAGGAGTACTCGGCTGACACAAATGTTCTTTCTCATGCTCTACGATTTCAGGCTCCAATATCTGACGTTTGTTGGCCCCTCCCCCGACGAATATGATTAAGGCCAGTGTTGATGCAAAGTTGGATTCTGCAAACGAATGAGCTTTTTCAGGTGTTGTAATCAGGAACAATGAGGGGCATGTCATGGGTTATCGCGTAAGAATCTCCACTTTCACAACTTCCCCTTTCATGGCTGAAATTAAGGCAGTCATTCATGGTCTCCAATTTTGTTTGGATATGGAGTTTTCACGAATTCAACTCGAGATTGATCCCCGCACCGTCTTTACAAAGATAAATGATGTAAACCCAGTTTCGGTCTGTAAGTTAGACCCAAACATAAGTGGTCACATATCTCATTCAGAGATTTTTTATTATTATTTAAACAGAAACTTATAAACTATTAAAGGTAATACGGAATAAAATATTGATAATACAGTTATATTCAAAATAATAGCAAAATACATGTCACCATATAGAACCGAAAACAAGTAGAGTTATTCATTCATACAAAAGTAAAAGTAGTTGATTTCTCCTGATGCCAAATCTGCTAGCTTGTTGTCTGCTTCTATCTGAAAACGGTTAAAATTTACATAATGAGCTAAAAAGCTCAGTGTGCTCCAAACAATGTATAAAACATACGAATAAAATATTCTAGTAAAATCAGTTATCAAACATGTTTTAAAAATATGAACACTACCCCCATCCGTCAAGTTCAATATGTGTAGGTTACCCAGAACCATACACCCACTGTCAAGTCCAGTAAGACCCTGAGCACACAGCCGATGAGCCGGTAAGTAAGGTCCTGAGCACACAGTCGAGGAGCCTCCATGTATACTTTCTCCAACATTACCCCCAAATAAAACATGTTCCATTCGTAACGATATATATATATATATATATATATATATATATATATATATATATATATATATATATATCAAAAATTGAAACATAATTCAGGTCAAGTAGCATATCAGAATCCATGTAAAGTATTATATAAAAATCCAGGTCAAATATCATATCAAAATCCATGTCAAAAATCAGATAAACTATTTATGTGATAGTTTAAAATAGTAAGATAACACCGTCAGGAAACACACCTATAACAGTCTGAGAAATCAGATAGGGAAGCCTACTACTGGGTCTGTCGATCACGCTCTGCTGCAGCGCTAGATCCTACGAAATTGGAAAATCCATATTGGAATCCTAATATAAATAATCTAAAACTTTATTTAAATAATATACGGAAACCTACGGGTAATTCTCGTAGTACGCAGTTCGGGCTGATCTAACGAACGGACAACTCCGAACCTAACTGATCCTCGCTCAGGTGAAACACGAGTACCTTCATAAAATATTTTACTAAATCAATTCCTTAATCAAATCTCAAATAAATAATCAAAATACTAAAATACTAAGCTTTTTTGGGTCACGTGCTCGATTCGGGGATTTCGGGTCAGAATTTGGCAAAACGAAATTCAGAATCAGATTCAGGACGTCGAAAAACATAAAATATGACTTTCCGAAAATTAGAAATCTTGGTCAAAATCAAAGTCAACGGGTTTGACTGAAGATTTGGAGACTTTCGGGTTCAAATTTGACGAAACGGACCCTAAAAACGAATTCAGAATATCAAAAAATATCATGATAGATATACTCGAAAAAGATTAACGGTCGTTTAATTGCCGGTCAAAGCCGGTCAAAGTTCTGGTCAAAAGATGATAAACTATTTTACACAATTATCACCCTTTTAAGAAATATTTACGAAACTATCACCCTTTTAAAAATAATTACGAAACTATCACTCTTTTAAAAATAATTACAAAATAGCAACATTTTAAAAATAAGTACGAAAATAACACTTTTTAAAAATAATTTTGAAAATAACACCATTTTCAAAATAATTACAAAAAAAACACTATTTTAAAAATAATTACGAAAATAGCATACGGTCAACGGTCGGGTCGAGTCGGGTCAACGGTCGGATCGGACCGGTTCGAACCGGTCAAATCGATTCAGACCAGTCAAACCGGTCAACTATACTAAACCAAGGTTCGAAGCTTCCCCACGCGTAGTAGCGACGCGTGGGGGAGCATGCGGGTGTTTCTGGGGCTCTAAAAATCACAGAAAAATTTTCAAAAATTATTTTAAACGATTTTGAGTTACTTATAAAGCTCGGTTCACAATTTTGAACGGTGGAAAGCTCGGTTTCAACAAATCGGAAATTTTGACCGTTTCATCTCCTCACGCGCCGCCGCCGACGGAGACCAAGGATGACACCGACGGACTCGAAACATCACAAGGAACACGATGGTGCTGGAGGTGTAGAAAACGGAGCAATGATCAACTATAAATTTAGGATTTTCTCGGTGGTGGTGCTAAAAAAAGTCGAGACTTAAATTGAAATTCACGATGTTTGACAGCGTTTCACTTTAATTAATTTAAGGAGTTTGTTCTTCGCTCGATGATGAACACGATGTTTTTTTTAAAATAACGATCGAAAGTCAGACGACATCAGGATCGTGGTTAGAAGTTGTTTGTTGGAAGGGAGAAAAACTTGTAAATTTTACTTATGAACTCACCCTAGGCATATCTAATTCAGCATTTAATAGAGTGTTGCAGATATTTTTTTTGGGTAAATTCAAGGTTTAATCTCTGAAGTTTTTTAAACTCTTCAACAGCCTATAAATTTTGAAAACTTTCAATTTAATCATCAATTTTCACCAATTACACAATTAAAACCTCAAATTTCGATTAAATATTTTTTTCAAAATTCTGGATTGTTACAAATGATGAGCAAAAGGATTTTTCAGAGTTAAGAGCACTTATCTGGGAAGCAACGATCTTTTCGATGAATTTTAACTCCTGCAGCTTCTCCTTTGTGGGTCGGAAATGGAATCAAGCGGTGCATGCAACGGCTTTAAAAGGTTAATCGGAACTGATGGATCGCTTCTGGGTCAAGGATGCACCTCTCTCAGTTCTTCTCCAAGTAGCGGCAGACCGTCGCTTCATCGAGCCTCCATAGGCACTTATTTGTGTTTGAATGCCAAGATAGGGAGCTTCTTTAGCACGTTTACTCTCTCTTCCTTTCGGGCACTTCTTCATTGTCTCGTACTTCTAGCCCTTCAGGATCCGAATGGGTCGATTGCAAAGCTTTTGCTTTTTCTGTTACTTTTCTGCTTCTTAGTTTTATGTTCTATTAAATTTTAGTGGGTTTTTAGTTGCATTTGTTTTCCTTTTCACCAAACTTGTGTTTCCATGTACTTTTGTTTTTTTTTTCTCTTCAATAAAATTTATCGATCGGTATCTATTAAAAAAATTGTTTCAATTGTAATTAATTACGCTTAAAGAAAGGGAGAAAATTCAAACAATTTTTCCGAAGATACCAAAAAAGAGACACATTTACGTTATGCTTAGAAATTGAAAAGGAATAAGAAAACGTGTGAATAGCTTTCACGCTAAGGAGTTGTCGCGGGGAAATATATATATATATATATATATTTATTAAAAGAGATTATTTTTATTATTTTTTGGTGTTTTTACATTTTAATAGGAATAAAACTAATTTAAAGTAGGGAACTCTATTTTTATAACTGAACTTTGATTATAATTTTATACTAGTCATTATGTTTTAAAAAAAATTAATTTAATAATTTAACTTTTGAATTATTTTATTTTTATTATTCAGACTTTAATACATAAGAGGATGATCTGATATAATATTTTTTGATGTGGGCTATCTTTTATTGTTGCGAAAGCCACCTTATTTTTTTTACTATCTTCATTTTATCGTATTTCGAATCATTTTAAAATTTTTAGAGTTTCATTTTCTCCTTACTCCATTATTAATATTGTTTTTCTTTGACATCTTCTTCAGTATTTTTTACATCGATTTGTTTATCTCATTGTTACCTATAACTCTATCAATTTAGTTTTTTTTTTTATTTTTTAAGAAATTTGTAAAATTTCAATCCAAAACACAGAGAAAAACGTTTTTGATCTATAATCTAATCCTCATGGTTCAATTACTATGGAATCACGATATATTGCTCATATCTTTCTTCTCCATTTTTCCACTATTAAGATTTTGAAGAAAGTATTTCACTATTGAAAAATAAGAAAAAATTAAAAAGTTGAGTTAAAATTTTTTGAAAAAATATCTTAAAGGCATTTTTATAAATTTAAAAGAAAATTTACAAGATTTATATGATTTTGAAAATAATAGAGATTTGTTATAACATTGGCAAATAAATAATGACGAAATGATAAAAATCGAAAGAAATGTCAAAGTTGAGAGATAAAATCGAAATTTCAAAAGTTTATTGGCCAAAATAAGAATATGACTAAAGTTAAGTGATAATATATGTAGTTTACCCTTTAAATTAACTTGAGCAATACTGCAGTCTGCAAACGATTACGCGAGAACTGTCAAAAAGTTAAAACCTTCCCCGACTTTGATAAAAACCCTTATTTTTTCGTTCAAAACAGAACCCTTTCAATTTCTATTTTCTCTGAAACCGTCAACCATCAAAGCATAGAGCCTTCAACAAAAATCCTAGAAAGATTACAGTTTTAGTAAAAGAAAAAGCATAGAAAAATAATGGATGAAGGAAACAACGACAACAGCATAGTAAACAATGTGGCCAGAGCGATTGTTGCTGCTCTTGATTGGAACTCTACTCCCGATGCTCGCAAAGCCGCTTCTTTTTACCTTGAATCCGTACTCTCTGTCTCTCTCTTCATGATAAATATTTGTCAAATGTTGTTTCTGCATGTAAATTAATCAATTTTGTTATGATGAATACTTATTTGGAAGTTGACATCATTGTGGAAGTTTCGAACAGCGATTCATTAGACTAGTTTTGAATTTGTGTAATGTTGGGAAATTTATGAACTTTGTTTTTTGTTTTATTTTTTTCTCTAGGATTGATTAGTGGTTCAATTGCGTTTTAAGGGTTTACTCTAAAGAGTTCATTGAAATTTGCTTTTATGGAACTAATAGATCTCCCTTAGCTGGCATTTTTGATAATAATGGTCTGATCTTTGTGCATTCCCTTATTTTTTTTCATTTTTTCAAACGGGTTTTGGTTGAGTGTCAAACTTTTGAGCAGGCATTGATTAACTTTTGGTCTCTACTCTATGGAGGTTTTAAAATCTGCTTTTTGCAGCTTTTACATGCATTTTATCTGCTATTCTGTGGTTTTCATCTGCTTAGGATAAGTATCCGGTGTTTGTATGGATATTGGATTGAATTTTGACTACCTGTGATTGGGTCTTTTTTTTTGTTCTTTTTATAAGTTTGTACTGTTTGAATCCTTTAGAATGATTTTAACAGTCTAGAAACAGTTCATCTTTGTGGCATTTAGATGTTCCATTAGTAATATGATTGGGATTTTAGGACTTTGGCAACTAGAATCAATAATTATGCATCCTGCTGAATTTTATAACTATGATTCGGAAAGCAGTCAGTTCTTAGCGATTATCTTGCATTTTTTTAGGATAGTGTTGGTTGATCAACTTTTGCCTCGTGATCAGTAATAAAAGTGAGCTCTAAAACTATGAAGAAAAGAAACCGTAAAAAGGGGCTAAAGTCTTCCTATGAAAAGAGTTTATCAAATGAAGCTTGCAAACATTGCAAAATCTAATTTGCTGCACTATTTACTTCCACATCATTACCCAATTGATTTCTCTCTCTTAAATATTTGCAGATTAAAGCAGGAGATATACGGGTTTTGGTGAACACATCATTCCTTTTAGTAAAAAAAGATTGGTCTTCTGAGATTCGGTTACATGCATTTAAAATGCTACAGGTTTGAGCTCACTCACAGCTTTCCTCCTCCCGTTCTGTTCATGTTGCATGCTCACTTCGAAAAATTAAATTTTAGGTTACCAATGAGTTAATTATGATGATAAGCCTGTCTTGAAAATAAGATACTTAGCTTCTTAATCTCTGTGCAGCACGTGGTTCGGTTTCGGTGGGAGGAATTTGGTCCTTCAGAACATAGAAACTTTGCAAATGCTGCTTTTGATTTAATGTCTGAAATTGCAGACACTTGTGAGGAATGGGCTTTGAAAAGTCAAACTGCTGCACTTGTTGCTGAGGTTTTCACCACATTGCCTTAGCTTTTGACTTATTTTATGTGCATCTGGTTATCATTTTTTCAGTTATATAACTATAGATTTATGTGTGTGTGTTAATGTATATTTGTTGTTTGACAGATTGTTAGAAGAGAATTTGTAAATCTTTGGCAAGAGCTGCTTCCCTCTCTAGTTTCCCTATCCAGCAAAGGCCATGTACAAGTAAAGCTCCTTGCAACTTACATTTAGTCATGATCTTTTTGTATTCTTGAATCATGCTTTGGATGAATTTGTTGGTTTCCATTTTAGGCTGAGTTGGTCTCCATGATGCTGAGATGGCTTCCTGAAGATATTACAGTCCACAATGAAGATTTGGAAGGTTTATATTCTTACCTTGACTTCGATTTTGTTTTTGTTCTAAAACTGAATGATTTTATTTTTCGGCACCCAAGATGTCGCAATTCTGCTTTCTTTGAAACATTGCAAATGGAATGCTCATTTCTTTTCTCTTCTTTTTTTCATTATGAGAGTGATATTATATATATCAATATATCATATGATGTTTTAAGCTTCTTCAATTTATCATTCAGGTGATCGGCGTAGGTTGCTGTTACGTGGTCTTACTCAGTCTTTGCCAGAAATTTTGCCACTATTGTTTACTGTATGTATGCCTCCATCTTTTCCTGGAATATACATTGATTCTTTTAGCATTATTTTATCATCTTTAACTCTCAATCCAGTTACTGGAAAGGCATTATGGAGCGGCAATGAATGAGTTGGGTAGACAACAGCTAGATATCGCAAAACAGCATGCAGCTGCTGTAACAGCTACTTTAAATGCTGTAAATGCATATGCTGAATGGGCTCCTTTGTCCGATCTTGCTAAATATGGCATCATTCACGGGTATGATATTCTTCTTTTACTTCTCAAAAGATGATTTTTAATCATTGGGGCGATCCCTTCTTTACTCATACTCCCCTATTTTCACAGGTGCTGTTTTCTACTTTCTTCTCCCGATTTTCGCCTTCATGCTTGTGAGTTTTTCAAACTTGTCTCTCCGAGGTATGCTATAGGATTTGCTTGATTATGATATGGATTTTCTCTCCTAGAAGACTACTGTTTGCCATTATGAACTCTCGATTCTGACATGCAGAAAGAGACCTACGGATGACTCTGCTTCTGACTTTGATTCTGCGATGAGTAACATCTTTCAAATCTTGATGAATGTATCCCAAGATTTTTTGGTTAGGTCTAGCTCAGCTGGTGCAGCTATAGATGAAAATGACTACGAGTTCGCTGAATATGTATGTGAAAGTATGGTGTCTTTGGGTTCCTCAAACTTGCAATGTGTTCTTGGAGATAGCGCTACATTCTCTCTTTATCTACAGAAGGTAATGACTGTCAAAAGATTGCTGCATAGTTTTGTAAGATTGCTATTTTTTATCTTTAATTCAACTGAAGTGTATTTTACAAACAAGTCTCCTAAGATTGCGGCATAGTTTTGTAAGACATTTTCATTTGCTAATTATTTTTCTGCTACTCTTGTTTAATGAGTAATATCTTCTAGTTATGTTCTACTTTTATCTTTCAGATGCTCGGGTTTTTTCAACATTTTAAGCTAGCTCTTCATAATCAGTCTCTGCAATTTTGGTTGGTATGTGGAAGTTTCCATAAATTGTTGTAACTTGTAATAGGAAAGCATGAATAACAAATAGCTAACTTCAAATAAATTTCGTGGTGGCTTGTTTCTCCAGGCGCTAATGAGGGATTCAATGTCAAAGCCAAAGCTTTCAGTACATTCATCTGGAGATGGGTCGACTGCTACTAATGCAGACTTCACTTTGGCTCAGGTTGACGATGGAAAAAGAAAGATTTTAACTTTTCTGAATGACAATATTTGTAGTACAATTCTCGATATATCTTTCCAACGCATGCTTAGGAAAGAAAAGCTCGTCACTGGAACAACCCTTTCTTTGGGAGTTTTGGAATTGTGGAGTGATGATTTTGAAGACAAGGGTGACTTTGGCTCTTACCGTTCTAGGCTGGTAGGCTCTCTTAACCTCGGATTTGTTTATATCTAGATCTAGATTTGCTACTTTTGATTGTAAAACCATACTTTTATGATTGCAGCTTGAGTTAATCAAGCTTATTGCTTCCAACAAGCCTCTTGTGGCTGCTGCTAAAGTTTCTGAAAGAATTATTATGATCATTAGGAACCTCTTGAATTCTCCCATGCCTGTTCAGGTTATGTTGCCAACCCTTTTCATTTCTGTCCTTTCTATGATACCTTGTCCATATGTTGAGACTTAGATTTTCGTTGTTAATATCTTTTTTAACTTCCAGGATTTGGCTGTGATGGAAAGCATGCAAATGGCTCTGGAAAATGTTGTTAGTTCTATTTTTGACGGATCAAATCAATTTCCCGGGGGTAGTTCAGAAGTTCATTCAGCTTTATGTAGAATATTTGAAGGTTTGCTAAAAAAATTCTTATTTATCAGAGGTTCTTGGTTTAGCATAGGATACGTACTGAACAATTCTATTTACTGTGAATTGAAGATTTACTCCGGGAACTTCTTTCTTTGAACTGGACTGAGCCGGCCCTTGTGGAAGTACTTGGCCACTATCTAGATGCAATGGGTCCCTTCCTCAAGTATTTTCCCAATGCAGTTGCCAGTGTCATCAATAAGCTTTTTGAGCTCTTAAATTCACTTCCTTTTATTGTTAAGGTTCTCATGTTTTTTTTTTATTTGTTTCACGCTATTGCTTGCAATAAGGACCACAAAATTTTTTTTACCTTAATCTTTTGTTTGGTAGGATCCTTCTACAAGCAGCACTCGGCATGCAAGGTTGCAGATTTGTACGTCATTTATTCGAATAGCAAAAGCTGCTGATAAAAGTGTTCTGCCTCACATGAAGGTGACTGGTGTTTCTTTTTTTTATCTGTTGAGCAAGATGATAATATATTTAATTGAAGTTTTTTTTAAGTTTGAAAATGCTGACTTTTTCTCAAACTGAAATGAAAAATTCAGATGCTTAACCTTTAGATCGCCTTTTTTGGGCTGCAGAAAACTCCACTAAATCACTTTTGTGTAGTATTAACAAGTTTCTAGCTTGTCATTAGGGTTAAAAACCTGTTATATACGAACTCCTGTTCCTTCCACTTTAATTGAATAGATAAATTAGGATAATCGTGTTCCTTAAAAACGAACACTTTCTTTTTATTTGTTTTATTTTTTAAGGATCTCCCCAATATTTCTCCATATCCAAAAGCGAGCTTCGGTTTTGTTTGCTGTAGGAAGACATTATGACTGCTTGTATAGCTGTTAAATTAGAGCAGAAAAAGTCCACTTAATCCTTAAGTAGATACAAACTTAAGTGCGCTTCATAAGGAAATCCAGTAGAATCTGTCACAAAGGTTTAGATAATTAAGCGTTATAGCTATCATAATTAAGCGTTATACCCAATATTCAGGGTATTGCTGATACAATGGCACATTTGCAAAGAGAAGGTCGTTTGCTTCGTGGTGAACATAATCTTCTTGGTGAAGCATTTCTTGTAATGGCTTCTGCTGCGGGGTAATTACTTGCTTCAAGTGTCTCAATCATCTTGTAAAGCCAGCTTCTTTTGTTTTCATTGTTATCAATTTTTCTTGAAATGGAGCAGGAGTCAACAGCAGCAAGAAGTTTTGGCATGGTTACTTGAACCCATGAGCCAACAGTGGATACAGATAGAATGGCAAAATAATTACTTGTCTGAACCTCTTGGTCTAGTTCGTTTATGCTCCGAGAGAGCATTTATGTGGTCACTTTTCCACACTGTGACATTCTTCGAGAAAGCACTTAAGAGGAGTGGAATGAGGAAAGGCAATTTGAACTTACAAAAAAGCTCAACAGAAAATTCTACACCACATCCGATAGCTTCACATCTTTCGTGGATGCTTCCTCCTCTCTTAAAAGTATGATATTGTATTGAAGAACCAACCTATATTTTCTTACAGATTTTTCTTTGTTGCATTACTTGTTAAACAATGACCCTATTGTATTAATTGAATCTCATCTGGGAGATAACAGGGCAAACATTGTTTTATCATTTGCAGCTGCTTCGTGGTATGCATTCCCTTTGGTCACCGTCTGTGTTCCAAATGTTACCTGGAGAAATCAAAGCAGCAATGAGCATGAGTGATGTGGAGCGATCCAGTCTTCTCGGTGGTGGGAACCTGAAATCTTTAAAGGGTACATTAACCTTCGTAGATGGACCTCAGTTTGATGTGAATAAGGAAGGATATACCGAACCAAATGAGGCTGACATAAGAAATTGGCTAAAGGGTATCCGAGATAGTGGGTAAGTAATGGCATCTTTGCACATTTCTATCTAACTTACAAAATTGTTTATGTATTAGTATTGAGATTTTAGCTTGTCCTTTGTTACTTGGACTCAAGTAGGAGTGTGGATACATGTATGCTTAATTTTTCCTTTTTTCCATATATATATGGAGAATCTTGAAGGGTCATATCCCTACACTGATGTCTGATATGTGTCGGACACGGGTACTTCAAGCAAAATAAAGAGTTGTAGCATCATAGAGTGCAGCTACTTGACTGAAAATCAAACTTATCAGTCATCATCTGCTCATCATGTCTTTTCAAATCTGTGCTAACATGTCTTCCATAATCATAGGTACAATGTATTGGGCCTATCTACAACCATCGGGGATCCATTTTTCAAGTGCATGGATGTCGATTCTGTTGCTTTAACTCTAATTGAGAATATACAGTCAATGGAGTTCAGACATATACGACAGCTTGTTCATTCTATTTTGATTCCACTAGTTAAGTCCTGTCCTCCGGATATGTGGGAGATATGGCTCCAAAAGCTACTGCACCCGTTATTTGTTCATTGTCATCAAGCTCTGAGCTGTTCATGGTCTGGTCTTTTGCATGAAGGCCGGGCAAAGGTCCCTGATAATCATGGGATTCTCACTGGGTCAGACTTAAAAGTGGAAGTAATGGAGGAGAAACTACTTCGAGATTTAACTCGTGAGATATGTTTGCTCCTTTCTACTATAGCATCACCCGGATTAAATGCCAGCCTTCCATCGCTGGAACATTCTGGTCATGTTGGCCGCATCGACACGTCTTCTTTGAAAGATTTGGATGCATTTGCTTCGGGCTCTATGGTCGGGTATGAAATACACCCATTAGTTATTTCTTTTACTCTTGACATGTGACTATACTTTTACATCTTCATTATTAGCTGTTCCATAGAATCTAGTTTTCTCAACGGTTACTTCTTATTGCAGTTTTCTTTTAAAGCATAAAAGCCTGGCAATCCCGATGTTGCAAATTTCACTGGAAGCATTTTCTTGGACAGACAGTGAAGCAGTGACCAAAGCCTGTTCTTTCTCAGCTGCTGTGGTTCTTCTAGCTATATTCACGAACAATGCGGATCTCCAGGAATTTGTTTCGAGAGATCTATTTTCTGCTGCCATTCGAGGTCTGGCACTCGAGTCAAACGCTTTTATCAGTGCTGATCTCGTTAACCTCTGCCGCGAAATATTCATATATCTATGTGACAGAAAACCGGCTCCCAGACAGGTTAGCTTCGGATCTAATCACTTCATAGTATTAAGTGGACACACTCTTGATCTTACAGGCTTTTTGAACTAATGTCTTGAAACGCTAACATAAGGATGTCTTCATTGGACTATACCAGATTTTACTCTCCCTTCCTTGTATTAGCTCCAACGATTTACATGCCCTCGAAGAAGCCTTGACTAAAACGGCTAGTCCAAAAGAACAAAAGCAGCATATGAAGAGCTTTCTTTTATTAGCTACCGGGAACAACTTAAAAGCTCTTGCTGCTCAGAAAAGTGTAAACATTATAACAAATGTCACAGGTATTCACTCAATTTTTCATCATATTGCATTCTCTTTCCCTCTAATCCGAGTAAAGGTTGTTCCAAGTAATTTCATGTTTAACCTTTTAGATCATTAACGCGGATTAGGAGGGAACCTCCGAGTAAGTTCTGTGACATGTCCTGACTAATTTTATTATGTTCCACCTTTCAGCAAGGCCACGCAGTTCACTCAATGCTCCAGAAAATAGAATTGATGAGGGGGAAACTGTGGGATTGGCAGCTATTTTGTGAAGGGTTTTCGGATTTGAGTATTGTACAGAAAATTTAATCCAGAAAAAAAAAAGATGAACATCTCCTACAGACACGGTAAAACATCGAGGTATACTGAATCTTTTTTTTTTTGGGGTGTGGGGTTATTTATTAGTGGTTATGCAATCAATTCATCCAGGGTGGTTATGGCTCATATGATTCTGCAACCGTGTAAGTTGGAATATTTCTTTCATATCTTTGGCTGATTGTATGTTCAAACTTGTTATACTTTTTGGTGGTGGCAATCTGATATTCCTATGTTTAAAGTTATGTCGCTTGAACTCGGCGTAAGTTCGTGTATGGATACGAGTACATATATTTATGAAATTGAAACGTCATTCAAAGAAATGCGTAAAACACATGACTCCATGTGTTGAAAGAGCTTTCCATGTGTGTGTACACTTACAGCTATTTCAGTTACTATCTTATGCATAATATATAAAATAGTTAAAGCTTCCTGTCCATGGGTTGGGCAGCTCGGCTTTTTTAGAGTTATATGGGGTTGGCAATGGAGGGTAGTATAATATATAATCTAAATCGCATGCCAACCCTCGAAGTTTTATGTACTCCCGTTGGAGTTGGAACCATATTCTTTGGTGCTTAAAAATGTATCTGATGCAATAAATTTATTTAATATCAATGCTTTTCTAATAAGCATGTCACATATATCTAAAATGAGTTAGGATCCAAGTTTTACATCGATTTTTACACCGATTTAATATCATTTGATGAATGTAAATAAATGGTTGGGATCCACAATAAAAAAATGAAGAGATATATACGGGTAAAAAATCATATATATATATATATGAATGATAAAAGGATAGTAATATGCAAAGGAGGCATATAATTTCTTTGTAAAGTGGCTCAACTTAAAGAGGACATGTAAACTGTAAATGATGAATGATGAAAAGCATCCTACAAAATCAGTTAAAAGTAGAAGATTGGGGATGGAGGGAACCCATTTTCTGCGGCTTTTAGCAGAGAGGAATAATCCCCAATATATATATAAAGAATCTTGACTTGAGAATATGACTCAATGGCTTTAGTTTGAGTTAGGATTCCTACATTCCAATTCCTGTGGCTTGTTTTCAACAATGGGAATACCATTCCGTGGTCATTTCTCACTTTTTTATTCCACCCCAATGCTCCTGACTGACCAATAACCATCTTACACACGTGTCAGGCTTATGATTGAAACCAGCCCCCCTTTAATCTCATATTCTCACCCATATATTCTCTGTCCCAAGCATCTTCTGTAGTCTTCCCGGGGGGGGGGAACAAAGTAAAATTATATTAACACTGAGAATCAATGAAAAGGAAAAATGAAATGTTTAAAGTACAGGAAGAAAGACACAAATTTCAATTGATTTGTGCATGAAATATTTGGAGCTGGATATATGGACAAAAGGACTGAACTTTCAGTTTGAGAAACATCAGAGAATGTTAACTACTTTTTATGTAATAAAATGTTGGAACATTGATGATTGTGTCCTTATCAGGCACGAAGTGAAGTACTGGAAACTTGTGTTTTTGGTCCTACAAATGGTTTATTTACATGCACTTTTTTGTACAACAAATGCACAACTACTTGTTTCGTCTCAACAAAAATACTTGTCTTTCAACAAAGTTCTAACTGATAAATGGAAAAGAAATAATATATAAAACTTGAACAAGAACAATAGGAATTCTCATTCTTCAAATTTGGTTCAATCCAAAGAAATGGGTTTAGATTTGTTGGGTAATGTTTTACGTCTTTAATTAATCTCAAAAGATAATGCTTAGTCTGCAATTATATTCCTATCCACATGCCATCAAACTGTATTAGGTTTCTGCTTTTAATACTTTTGAGACCAAGTATTTATAGATTCTCTCAAACTGCATAAATATATTCTGACATATCAGAATCAATTGATTTCCTAAAAAGTCCAGTTGAAACTAATGTGAAAGACATTATTAGAATTTTATATTACTCGAATTCGAATATAAATCTCGAATAAATTTTAAATTTTTCTCATATATTTGAAGAGTTGTGAGAAGATATATATCCCTAAACTCGTTCTTGAATATGTGTAGGAAACGAGTGTGAAACATAAATATTTGAAAGCAACGGCGGATGTACGTTCAAGGCGGACACTTGAAATTCGATTTTTTTATATTAATTGTTTATTTTATTGATGGTGTCCTATCCACCTTGAAATTTTATTTGTGTTCTATACGAAAAAATTATAATATATATATATATATATATGTGTGTGTTTACCCTAAAAATTATTTATGGATTCTCCACTGCTTAAACAAAACGAAGAGTCGAAGGAATATATGTAGCTTATAATTGCTTTGAAACCAACCCTAAAATCTACTTTTTGTTTACTACTAGAAAATTTTCAAGCACTCATTTTAACGGAGTATCCTTATATATATATATATCATTATTCTTCAACAAGTTTTATTTAATTTTCTCTATTTGGCTGGTTTATACTATTTGCCAGATTTAGTCTCTATAACTAAGTATTACGAATTTATTCTTCATTAGCTGTTGATCATGCAAATATTATAACTAAATAAATCTCAAGAGTGAATACTTACAAGGCTAATCGAGCGAGTTCAAATGATCTAATCTTTATCTCTGATCAAACTTAAGTTTTAAAAATGAAACTCCATCCTATTATGAACTAAAACTTCTTTGGCAAGCATGATCACATGTAAGAATGCATAATTCCATGTTTTCTACGTGTCAGATCATGCAGGAAGAAGGAAAGAAAAAGGGAATAATTTGCATGCTTTCATGGATATATATATATATATATTCAGCTGACATTACCATATATAAATAACGTGGAATGATAATAACAGATTAATTAAGATAAGATCATAAAAAAGTCATGAAAATGGAGAAAGAAGAGTTTATAGATTCATAAAAGGAGAATAAAGAAAAACCAGACAAAGGCATTAGGGTCAATGGCAAGTTGTCGTTTTCAGGGACAGGGATTGTCATGCCATGTTTTTTCAACAAATGCAAATACAAAAATACCTGCCTTTTCATCGGGTCCCCGACATGCTTAGGATTCGCCATTTGAGAGGCGGCTGTCTTAACACTTATATGCCCATTGAAGAAAGCTAAAGTATAAGGGTCCCCATCCCCATCTTCTAAACTATACTTACTCGGTCTCGAAGTTCAGTGTCTGATATGAATATAATCGGTTTTATCTATTTTCGTATATCGAAATACCCTTTTCTAGAGATGAAGTTATGCTTCGTCCGAGAACAGTATACATGTTCTATTATTAATTATATTGTCTCCTTTAAGTTGATATTCTGACTCCGTTCCATCCCGAACTCTATCTATATTAATTGGACTCAGAGTTGAGTGTTGTACAATTAATGCTTAGTTTTTTTCATAGATTTGGAGAACCGTATTTTCGTACTCGTGTCCATATATGTTTTGAAGAAAAATAGAAGTTGAACAAAGTACCAAACTTGGTGTAGCAGACAAATCATGGGACGTATTCCATATTCCATTCCTTTGCCATCAAACAATCTCCAAGGAAAAGCATCTTTCTTCCATGTATATAATTCCATAGTTTCAAGGTGCTTCAGTCAAAAGAATCTTCTTCTTCTTCTTTACATTCTGCAAATATAAACCAGTTAAAATCTTTCTTTTATGTGCATGTCTCCATCTAAACTCCCTTTGACATAGATAACATTGAACTAAAACTTGGTTATAATCTCATTAGTTAATTGTAAAACTGAGAGAATCCATTATGATTGCAGAGACTCAAATAAACAAAGTTAGTGGATTCCCCTAATGCAAGTCATCCCCCTGGGGAATAAGGTTCTTTGGGCTTTTGCCAGTGGGGTAGGGCGAAAATGGTGGATCAATTCCCAGTACCTAATTCAAGTTCTTGAGGTATTTTAGAAAGTTGGTTTTGTGTTACTAATGGATCAGGTCATGGTGTTGCCATCTAGCAATGTCCCAGATTCTATTATTCTAAAAACTGCTTTATAAAAGCCATGGTTGGGGTCACCTTTGTCTTGTAAGAACTGGCCATTAGGGGAGACGTCGTGAACCCGTGGTACGTGTCCTGTATCTTTTGCTTCATAGGATAAAACAAGCTTAAATCGAGTTTTGAGTTCGGATTCGGAGATTGCAAATGTACCACCATCATCAACAACAAGGCAAGATCACGCAGGCTTCTTTGAGAATGGCGATTCCAGAGAGGCATTTGTTACTGCAAGGTGGAAATGGCACCGGAGATTCGGGTCTTGTCCTCTCGACCGATGCGAAGCCGAGACTTAAGTGGACGCCTGATCTCCATGAACGCTTCATTGAAGCTGTCAATCAGCTCGGAGGAGCAGACAGTAAGTAAATTCATGCTATGTTGCTTGGAATTGGAATAAAAGTGCTGGTACATAAAGTGCATTAGACTGGTACAAATAGCTGTTTTTTTTTTGCTGCAGAGGCTACTCCCAAAACAGTATTGAAATTAATGGGGATTCCTGGCCTTACTTTATACCATCTCAAGAGTCACCTTCAGGTAATTTATATCTAAATTATCATGAAAGTTGTGTTCATAGAATCTAGAGGCCATTCTATGAAAAAATCTAGATGGATAAACCTTGTTTTCCACAACAAAATGTTGGTGACCTGTTTAGCTTGCACCAAGTTTGTGGGACTGAAACTGGTCTTCACCGATCCCTGGTCGTCTTTCCCAGCCGGCAGTCCGAAAGTAATGCCCTTTCCGAATTCTCCGAGTGAAACCTTTCAATATGATCTAGGAGCTACCAGAATGTCTCATCTCGATTGGTTTTCAACTTGTCCCTTCCAATTATCAATTTGGTATTGGAACTGTAATAATGTCTTGGTCGGTTCCCGACCTGCCTCATTGTCCACTAAATCCTCCTGATCAATCTGAACTTGAAACTGCCACAATGTCTCCAGAATCCGGTGATTCGGAAATCGTCACACTTTTAGTCTGGTAACTTAAACTTTTACAATTGCTAAGTAAATTCTCACATTTTGGTTGCAGAAGTACAGGCTCAGTAAAAATCCCCATGGGCAAGTTAATAGTGGCAGTAACAGAATAGGTGAGAAAACAGTGTTCCTCTTTCAGACCGATAAGTTCGATTTATCTACGATTTCTATGTATTTGGAGGATCCTTATAGGATCGTATTCCAATACTTGTGTCCGAATTTTCATCAAATCCGAGTTCTGGACAACGGATCCTGTTGAGAGCTTTCATTTTTGAAGATTAATTGTTTTAACTCAATGGATATAGGTGCGGTGGCAATGGCAGCAGTAGACAAAATGTCTGAGGCAAATGGGATTCAAATGAATAACTTAACTGTTGGACCTCAAACAAACAAGTAAGAACATTAATGAAGTTTCATAGTTCTGGATTTCAGTCATCCATCTAGTTCTTTATATACTGATTCTGATGTTCATAACACAACCAGAGGCTTACAGATTGGCAAAGCACTGCAAATGCAAATCGAAGTCCAGAGACAACTGCACGAACAGCTCGAGGTGCAGCGACATTTACAGCTTCGGATCGAGGCTCAAGGGAAGTACTTACAGTCAGTGTTGGAGAAAGCTCAAGAGACTCTTGGAAGACAAAATCCGGGTTCTATTGGACACGAAGTTGAAGCAGCCAAAGTACAATTATCCGAGCTGGTGTCTAAAGTGTCTAACCAATACTTGAATCCAACACTTTTGGATTTGAAAGATTTGCAGGGCTTATGCCACACGAAAACACAGACAAATCCGCCGGCGGATTGTTCGATCGACAGTTGTTTGACCTCCATAGAAGGATCTCAGAAAGAATACGAAATACACAACAATGGGATTTGCTTAAGACCATACAATCTTATAGCAGAAGATCCATGGTTGCGGCAAACCGAGCTGAAGCTGTCCGAAGAAATAAAGGAGACCAAAATCGTTCAATCTTCAATAGGCAAAATTGCAGAAAAAAACATGCTTTTTGCAGATAGAAGCTCCAGTGGCAGTGATTTGTCGATGACGGTAGGATTACAAGGAGAGAAAAGTAACGGCTTCAACAACAACAACAACAACAACATAAATGGAGAAGATGGACTCCATTACTTTGCAACAAAGCTTGATTTAAATGTTGAGGAAGAAAATGACGTAGCTTCCAGGTGTAAAGAGTTCGATCTGAATGGTCTCAGCTGGAGCTGAAAAGATTTGTTGAGCTTTTCATGACCAGATATGAGTGAAGAAGGCGAAGTTGATTATATTTATAATAGAATTTGGATTAAACATGGTGAAGGAATGCTGCTGATTGTGATTCAGGTTCAGACCAAAATCCATTCGATCTTGTACTTGAATAACTTGCAACAACTACATAAACATTATACATATTTCCAGCAACGCGATGCAGTTTTGTTTTGTTTTTCTTTTTGAACATCTAACGTTTATGACAGGAACATTATGCATTTACATAACTTTTAACTATTATATTAAACTTACTTAAATGATTGGATTTTTAATAGCAACATTATGCATTTACATAATTTTTTTTATAAAGTAAAAAGAAAAGGCTCATTACTTGCTAAGGATTAAATCGAGAATCTAATGTTAAAACTGAAAAATGTTCTGGAGCTATTGAAGGTATTATTTGTGGATTGAATTTTAACTCCATTGGCATCATTATTATTGTAACCTATGAAAGGACGTTGATATTAGACAGTTAAGCATGATTTGATCATATTAAAAAAATGATAGTTTTTTTATTAAATAATTTTAATTTCATTAAAATACAATGTGATAAAACAGTGTTTTTAATTGACATACCATGTGTTTAATTAACTTAATTAATATCTTCTAAAATGATCAGTCTAAATATTTTTAAATAAAATTAAACCCGATTTAATAGTTTAAAGGGATTATGATATAAAAGATGAAAACTTAAATTTATGGTATTACAAATGCTAAAATGATTTAAAAAAGGCTTAATGTAGAAATAAGTGTCCAAACTATACCTACAGTTGCCTAAATAATTTTTCGTTCAAAATAAGTGTATAACTATTGTCTCCCTACTTTTTGAAGTGTTTTCTGAAATATATTGAATTTGTTTTTATCATTTTTCGTCATTAATGATTTAATTTGTTTTCAGATTTATCTTGATAAGAGAGGAAGAAAGAGGTGTTAAAGAAGGTAAAGATTTTTTTGTCAAGTAATTAGCTTTCCGTGGAGCAAATTGACTGTAAATTGTTGATTGTTGGTTTTTTATTGCATGGTTTAGGTTTATGATACCGATAATGCAAATCAGAAGGAAATCAAGAAGCTGCAAAGGTATAGAGACCAGATCAAAACATGGATTCGAGATCAAGGATAAGAAAGTTAGTTACTAGTTTTATCTTCTTTTAAATGATTTGTTTGCTCTTACTGTAATCTAAATATTTATCTCATACTCTCCAAAAGAAAAGAAAAAAGTATGTCATAGTCGTCATGTGGTGTCGTTGAATCACCTTTGCCTTCAGTGATACTCTAAACTTTATTCTTACATTAATTGTATTAATTGAATTGAAGCTGATCATTATTACTATTTGCTTCTGTTGTTTATCAAAATAGATTAGTGGCTCTTATGAGCAGTTCCTGGTGGATGCAAATTGAACGAGAAATGGAAAGTTTTAAGGTATGTGAGAAAGAGACTAAGACAAAAGCATTCTCTAACGAAGGATTGGGCCAACATCCCAAAACTGTAAACTTTCTGCATGGTTTTTTGTTTTGTTTTTTTTTCCCCCAAAGTTTTTTTTCCACTACATGGAATGTGCTGTATGTTTTGATATATACCTCCAATTGGTCTGGTTGAGTACTTGGAACTTCTTGCTCCTTTTATGATATTCAACCATCTCAGTCAAACATCAAGTTGGCCCCTTTCTGCTGACAGTACTTAGAGGCCTAAATGGTCTTTCCCCCCTTTTTTCTTTATAAACTCTCTTTTGCTTCATCTCACCAAGCTTATTGAAGAATCTTCAAATCTTGAAAGCTTATTCCTCACTGACTGAAACTAATGTTTATTGGAAGCATGAGGTCCCAAAATTTTCCACTCTATTTGAATTATTTTTCATGTGTCAATTTCATTGTAGGATCCGAAGGAGAAGGTTATGTTAGAGACCCTGGATTGGTTGAATAATGTGGTATGGAATTTACCTTTTCTACCTTATTTTCTTTCTTGTGTAAAAATTGGCTTCAACTCCTTTATGGTGCAAGTTTTATTTATTCTCATAATATCTTTTCCGTTCTATCCTTGTTTGCTGAATAAACCATCATTCTTTATTTTGCTGAATAAACTATCATTTTTTTTGGTTGCTAATGGGACCTACCATTTTAATATATAGATATAGAAGTGCATTAAAACTTGCGAAGCATTCTTTCAGTTTATAACAAATGGCCGGTTTCACATACCTTTGATGGAGTCTTGAGCTACTGTTACGTAGAAAGAATTTGTACATCCAAAATGGAAGAGTCAAAAGAAACACATGATGAGTCGACTACTAACTTTAAAAGTTTAACCCAATTGTTTCATCTTCATGATCCATAAATTCAACCAATCTGAGACTAAAAAACAACCTATTTTCAACACTTTGTAGCATCAAGTGAGCTCTGGAGTCTGAGATGGCAAAAACAGGAACGATCAAAGGTCAAAATTTTAACATAGCTTATTTTAATAGAAAGCAAAATGTCTACAACGGAAAACCCAGAATAACCCCTTTTTTTTCCTCTGTTTCTTCTTCCCTTTTTGAGTTTTCCATCATTTTAAGCGCAACACCATACTGATTTTAATAGGAAAAAAGATGACAAAATTGTGACAACCAAAGCCAAAAGAAGCCAGGTTCCAATCCCCATTCTTCAAATATTCACACTTCGAATCCAACCCTGAACACAATGCAAAGGAAAACCTATCCACAACAGAGTGAATGTCCCATCCAATGGTATATCTGCCAGCAAATTATGGATCAGTTAGATGCAAGTCCAAGCGTGAGAAGAAAAGAAAAAAGGGCATTAGTCAACTATGTTGCTCAAACTTGGGGGTGACTATCGGATTAGAATATGCATCCACCATGAACATATTCAAGTTTTTCTAATTCTTCTTTCACATATTTTACATATAGTACACCACATCCATGACTGAATATGAGTTGGACACTATTGTGGAACATGGATACTTCATGGAATATAAAGAGTCAGAATAACATAACTAGTTAACCACTACAAAAAAGAGTAAGAGTATAGTTTATGACCATTGTTGGTTCTTCCTGAACTCAGTAAGGACAGGATATATGTTCTCAAAGGCTGTGTATGTCTCCTCTCTCACCTGAGATATTCAAACAAAGTGAATTAGTAAAGTTATGTGGGAGTTAACAATAACGGATGAACAACAGTCCAACATAATCACCTTAGCCCCAGTGATCACAATCTTCCCCGACACAAAAATAAGAAGCACGATCTTTGGTTGTTTCATTCGATAGATTAGGCCGGGAAAGAGTTCTGGTTCATACTGCATAAAACATCATTAAGATAAGTTCCAATCACTGACCCAAGCAAACCAGTCTTCACTCCTAACAAAGAGGATCTAAGCCTAAGAATTCCAAGTCCAAAATATTCATGCTTCCAGCAGTTCACTAACCAAATGAAAAGATTAGTTCAACACTGTTAGAAAGGGTGTTTCAAAACAATTAGGACTAAAAATTTTAGCCATCATTCCCTGAGCTTCAAAGCCATAAGGGATTTTACATGGAATTTAAGGGGCACACAGAAGAAGACTTTGTATGTGCATAAACACATTCAGAACGGGAAAAGGAAGTCAAACCTGGACATCCCAAATATCCACCTATAAACATGAGCAACCAATGTTCTAACATAAAAGGAAACAACTCAACAAACTGGAACAGCCACTTACACTTGAAAAGGCACCATGGGAGTAGGCAAGACCTTCAAGTCTAATAGGAAATTTGACATCACAAGACCCCACAATGTTCTGAATTTTGAAGTCCTGTCATTGACAACAAAAAGAGTAAACAAGAAGAAGGAGAAAACACTACCATTGAAGCGAGATATATAGTCCATAAACAAGAATCTATGAGCATGTTTTGCACAAGAGAAAAGAATAAAAATTTGAGGAAGTACCTTGAACTTAGCAGGAAAACCAAGCTTTTGGATAATTCTGGCATACTGAAAAGCACATATAGAATGTCTGTTTCGTCAAATTCATGATTGCAATGCATCATAATGGTAATAATAGATATCATGGAGGCACAGAGCAAATTGAACAGAATTAAGGGTACAAACATCTCAAAGATATATAAATACCTTCCTTGCAGCCAGTTTAGACTGCTGTTCGCTTTTAGCACCGGTGCAGACCTGAAGAAGCAAGGAAATTTGTTTTGGTAAATGAAATATTGAACAGTGATAACATGCTTGGCTCAAGCAATTGGTGCAAGCTCTAGTTACTATCTAGGGATTCTGACGCTGAATGCAACAAAATAAATGCATGTGACTGTAATTTCCAGTAAGGAATTACCATCTTCCCAGAGGCAAAAATCAAAGCTGTAGTTTTGGGCTCCCTGATTCTCATAATGACAGCAGCAAAACGCTGTAGGGTTATTAGGTAAATAAAAGGTTAGCAAGTGTGTACCAGCGGCATGATCAGAAACTGCACAAACAAGAAAAAAAGATAATAAGTATAATTAACCATCCCAAGCATACCTTGGGATTGTATTCGGCATTTCGGGCTTGCAGTGCAATTTGCTTAAGATCCAACTTGCAATCTAAGTTCACAGTTGATACGATGTTCCTAAAAAACAATAATACTAATACTAAGATTTCCATATACCAATTGCAGTCATCTATAGAGGATTAAGGGCATGGTTGTCAAGGATGCAAGGCACACTCTAGCCACTCAAACTCTTATATTGCCTGTGTTGCACTGCGTAATCTGCATAATGCATGTTTTAGTACGAGTCTGTCTATACACACACATACGTATATTTGAGTGTATGTATGTATGTGTATACATATATAATAATAATAATAAGCTTAATATATGTAAATTGATAATAAAATATTATCAGTGGTCCAGTTTATCCTACAAAACCTGAAATTTTTTTCTCCCTTTTGTTGCCCAATATGCATGATTTGCTTAATGTCTAGCATCTGTCTTGAATACTTTTAACAAGCTCACATGCATATCAACTAAATCACCTTCTTCCCACATATATGATCAAAACCCATCCCCCTAACCAAATTCCCTTACACAATCCAACGCAAGAAATACCTCTCCACGAACTTATCATCAAGAAATGGTCTAGCACGAATTAGAGATGCATGCTCCCAAGACGCAACCTTTTTTCGAATAAATTTATTGAACACGTATCTCCAATAACCCAAAGATCATAGCATCCACGCGCTAGTATCCCATTCAGCTTATAAAATTGCACGCGTCAGAATCAAAGAAAAGAGAGGCAACAAGGAGACTTACTGGAGAATGGGAACAATACCAGATGGGTGCTTAGAAAGATCAACTGGTTGGCTCCCTTCCAAGCCTCCTTGTTCTGCCATTTCCTTTTTTGCTTCTCCCCCAAAATTTCGTCAAGAATTCGATTGTTTCTCTAGATATCTAAAAACAAAAAACCCAGATCGTATTTTACCAAAAATTAATCAAATTCAACATGTTTATAAACAAAATAGGGTTTTAAAATTAGAGAAATCAAGAAATTTTGGAGGTCATGAACAGAATATCCAAAACAAAACCAGATCGAGCCAGATCTAATAAAGTTCAACACGTTTTCAAAAAAAAAAAGTCGGGAAACAAAGGTGTAAAGCTACAAAAAGAAAAGAGAGGGAAAAATAGAGGAAATGTTTGAAAAGAAGGGTCTTTTATAGGCTTTGGTTAGAGTTTATAAATAAGAGAAACAGACCCAAGTAGAGAAACGAATTGGGATTTCTCGAGAGTGTGGATTGGATGATGAGAGTTTTGACAGTTTATGAGGCGGTGGTTAGATGAATTTGGGAATTTTTGTACCCTAGATCTCCCTATTAAAAATAGTTGACTCTATTACGGTTGAGAATTACCGGGTTCAACGGTTTGTTGGGGGTCGATCTCAGCCTTCCGAGTTTTTTCGCAGTTTAAAATTTGGTATATTTATAGACACCCATGGGGGTTTTGACGTCAATATTGTTTATTTTTAAATTATTTTGACATAATTAAATGACCTCATTAATTAAGAAATTTGTATTTAAGTGAACAGATATTATTTCATGTCATCTCAAATTTATAAAATAAAATAAAATTATTTTCGAAACAATAAATTATATAAAAGGTCACTTAATAATTTTTTATTTTATTAAAATAGAAAAAATAAAATTAATAGTGATTTTGTCAAAAAGAAATTTAGTGTGTAAAATAAAAACATGATAAACTACATATATCACTATTTAATTATGAGAAAATTTTATTTTAACTATCGATCTTTTAATTTTATCAATTAGATTATTTAATTATTTAAACATTGTTAATCAAGTCATCTGTTGTTAATATTTGATGAAAGAATTGAAGTGATAGTTAAAAAAAATGGTATAATTACACATTCGATTCTCATTACTTACAGATTCAATCAATTGGATCTTAATTTTAATTTAATTCAATAAATTTAGATCAAATTGATTGCATGTGTAAGTAATGAAGACCAATGTATAAATATATCATTCTTTTTAACAACCATGTCAGTTCTTCTGTCAAATGCTAATGATGAACAACTTGATTGACAACGTTTAAATAGTTAAGTGATTTGATTGAAAAAAATTAAAAGAACCATGGTAAAAATAGAATCGCCCTAAATTAAGTAGTTAATGGTGTAGTTTACCCATGAAAAACAGTAATTGATTGATGACTAATGTTGTATTTTACCCATTATAAAAGTACAATAACATGAAGCATATTTACTGATCATTTCCCCCGCTTTCACAACGGTCAAAAACCTAATTTTATTCACCCTTGGTTTCTTTAATCCCAGCCCGAAACCTAGAAATCAAATTCGCGGAATCTCTCAATTCAAAACCCGAAACCCCCAAATCTCAGAAGAAGAAAAATGGCGATCGCGAGAACTGGCGTCTACGTCGACGATTATCTGGAGTGTATGTACCAATCGCATTGCTCAATGTTCTCACGTCAAATTTTAACTTTTTATGATTTTTTTATAATTAATTTAGAGCTTCAATCTCATATTTAATTTAAAGTTTCAATTTTTTTCCTTTTTAAATTTCCAATAGACGTCAGCACACTACCTGCTGAGCTTCAGAGACTCCTCAATACAATCCGCGAACTTGATGAAAGGTCCCCATGTAAGCCATAAAAATTTTGGAGTTCAATGATTAGGTTTCTAAATTTGGGGAATTTTGATTAATTTTTTTTCTCGAAACTATGATTAATCAGGCGAGACAACAGACTAAGTATAGTTTAGGATTGGTGGCGAAAAGAGGGAACGGAAATAGTTATATGAACAGTAGTCATGAGGATGAGGAGACCATTGAGAAAATGAAGAAAGATATAGAGGCAAGTCAAGAAAATGCCTTGAGTTTGTGCACCGAGAAGGTTTTGTTGGCACGACAAGCTTATGATTTGGTGAGTATTTGCAATCGGCTATGCGTTTCTTTGTAAATAATTATTCTGATGTCATTGAGGATTGAGGTTTATTGTGATATGATAGCGTGGAACGCCATGATATTGATATCTTGCGCACCTTTTCAAGTTTAAATCAGCATATCTGAGTTCAAGTCATCAGTGGTAACAAACTTAAGATAGTTGTTTGTATCATGTAGGATGTAGCTATAAGTGTTTTTACTTGGTTACTGTAATGTTTGAATGAAGAGTGAAGAGGACTAGAAGTCTGGTTCCATCTAAATAACAGCTTACTTTTGGAAGCAATTCTTCCCTTTCTAAGAGAAGTCGATCTTCATCTTGTTCAGTCACAATTACGGATACAATGTAGTTCAAAACCATCCTGGGTTATTTTCGTACACAGCTTCTCGAGCTGCTGTCATTTTTTGAATCATATTGATTTAAAGCTCACCAAATTTTATAACTGATACTTGTTTCAGATTGATAGCCATGTAAAGCGTCTGGACGAGGATTTGACCTACTTTGCGGAAGATCTAAAGCACGGTACAGTAATAGCTATCAAAATTGAACATCATTAATGGACAAAATGCCAGGTTGTTAACATTTGTCACTATACGTTTCTTCCTGCAATTTTATAAGAACGAAAAATTTCACCAGATGAGCCTGCAATTCTTCCTCCATTGCCTATTGTACCTAAGCTCGAGAAGTGCAAGCCCATTTATTTTACATCCCAATCAAAGAGGCTGGATTACAGGGATAGAGACTGGGATCGAGAACGTGATAGGGATTTTGAGCTCATGCCTCCTCCGGGAAGCCATAAGAAAGATTTTGCTCGCCCTCTTGATGTTGATCAACCCATTGATCCAAATGAACCTACTTATTGTGTCTGCCATCAGGTTCTGCCTTGTTTTAGGTTTTCGGTACTGATTTACTTGTGTTTTTTCTCGTTGTTTCTTGATTTAGAGGCATTTGTTCTGAACCTTATTTAGGTGTCATTTGGAGATATGATTGCCTGTGACAATGAAGATGTGAGTTATTTCCTCTTATGTCTTCATCTCTTTATTTATTTATTTAGTAGTATTCGTATTTCCTTACTTGCCTGTGTTATATTTAACTGTTAATCGTTTAGGTTTCTCATATTAATCGCATCAAGTTTAGGAATTGTTCAAAACTTATCCAATATTTTCATGCATTTCGAAGGTTCTTGATAGATTATATCCCCCATACCATGTTTGAATATGATGATTCGAGCATAGGTGTCACTAACATTTCTATTTATTCAGTGCCAAGGAGGTGAATGGTTCCATTATGCATGTGTGGGGCTGACACCGGAAACAAGATTCAAGGGAAAATCGTACTGCCCAACCTGTAGGCTGCTTCCACAATGCCAATAATGATACGTATTTTGCATGATTTGAGATGTTCCATTAAATTGTCCATTATGATGTTTTCGGCACTCTTTTCAGAATTTAGGAAGTAATTGCAACTGTAATTCACCAATGGAGATAGGATTCGTTACAAAGGTGTGAACCATTTAAAATTTAGAAGAAGAAAAATTCCAGTGCTTACAGGTCAACGTGTAGAAACCTTATTGTCGTTGGATTGTATAGAAGTAGATGTTGCAAGACCTTGATGCTACCCCTTAGCAATTCGAATGATTTGTTCGTAATTCATATTGATTTTGAAACGTTCATATATTTGTATTTTATCCAGCATACAAGATGACAAAAAATGTTACTAAAATAAATTGAATAAACGCCAAGTATAAATACATCTTTGTCCTTGGGCAATTTCTTACCCTTCCAACTCTTTCTCATTAATAAAAACAAAGGGGAACAGATGAAAATCACAAACAACAAGGAAAAACTCAGGCGGGCGTGGAGCAGTCAAGATTGCCTCACCATGCAAAAGAGGCTGAAAGGGTGCTAAGAGAGTCACAATAGTTGATGTAAATTAGCTAGTCTTGTTAATAAACCAACCCAAAGTACACTCCTATTCTATATCTTTGAAGCCAATTATAGCAAGCACTCATGAACTGCTTTCGTCGCCTTCAGTTGAGGCAACTGATCTGTTCTCTTGTAAGGGTTTCACATTCCCATTCGCCTTGACTAAATTGTCTGTTGATGGAAAAGTTGGTTCTTCTACCAAGGCAGCCTCTAAAGATTTTTCCAAGTTCTTGTTTGTCATTGCTGTATTTTCTTTGTTATCGGTTACAGCATCATCATTAGGCTCCCCACTCAAAACCTGTTTCAGAAGAATATAAAGAAATTGATACTTGCGCAGTTTATGCAATGTCATTTATAGGATTCTAAAAGGATGAAAAGCATACTGTAAGTAATACCCGGTGAACAAATGCAAAATCAGGATACAATTCAAACAAGAGTCAGATATACCTATTTCTGCGACACCTGATGCTTAGCCTTTTCTCTTGGATTATCCTTTGACGAGCCTCGTAGAATTCGAAATCTTCGAGAATGCATGTCTTACTGGAATGATCTTTAAAGATTTTGAGACCCTGCTCAAAATTAACCTGTAGCAGCCACCAGCTGTTTTACAACCAGGATGATGAAAATATCACGGAAAGGAGAAATATGTGACCTATGCATATAAGGGTATGGTTCCCCAAATGTTTGAAAGAACTTGGAAACATCAACCAGTTACAGGTGCATACCCATATCCAACACTCATTCGAGTCCAAGTAAAACATATAGTGAAAGAGAGAGAATACCTCTTGGGTGTCCCTACTATTAGTAACAGGCTTGTTCTCATTGTTCTCGAGTGTTACGTGCCTCAGTGAAGTGTTCGGCACATTCTTAATGATGTGCCACTTCACAGGGAAGTGGCAAGTCCACTTGTCTTGTTGCCAGTATTCTACGGTTTTGTTAAAATCAACCGGAGTTCCGATACCAACCAGCTCCAAAAACTGAATAACATCGTCTCAAAGAAGGTTCACTCTCATTTCCCCGCTTAAAAGAATTAAAACTTAGTTGCAGGAGAATTTGTTTTCCGTTCGTTTTCGGAGGTCGATTTTATGAGCTAGCTGTTCGGATCAAATGGTCATCTAGCTTCCTGTTCGAGATTATTTTTTGTTGCGGAAGACGGCTATCGGATAGAGTAAAAACGCAACTGATAATTTGATAAAATAAAAATTGAAGATAAAAGAGACAAAAATTTTACGTGGAAAACCCCTAAATAATATAGGGTAAAAACCACGTGCAACGGTAGAAGAATTTCACTATGAGAAAATAGGAATTACAACTTCTCTCGATCTACCAAGGAGAAAACAATGATAATTCTCTCTTGATAAAAAGGAGAAAACAACTCTCAAGAAACTCTCTAAATTCTCTAGTATTGGGAGAAAGCTAGAATGATTTGGGATGGTTTTGAAGCTAAATGAGCTAGGATATTTATAGTTGAAGCTTAAGGACTAATTTGTAAATACCCTAAATTACAATGACTAAAATATACAATTATACCATTGCTAATTTTCAACAATTAACCAACCATTTTTGACATTTTGTTTTTCGGTAGATTTTAAATCCACTTTTCTGTGGATTAATTCCACCTTTCGGTAGATTTTCAACAATCTCCCATCATTCTTTCTACATTGTACCTTCATGTTGCTTACGTCTCTAACAGGCCACAAGAGGATCGACACCAAGTAAATTTATCGGCATTGATCACATTCATCATAAAATATGCTATGTTGTCTTTAGTATGGAACTACTGCATATCTATTGTCCATTCTTCCACCTTTTCACGAATAAAATAGTACTGAACTCGTATGTGTTTTGTCCTTGAATGAAATGTTGAATTCCTTGCTAGATGCAAGACGCTTTGACTGTCACAAAATAGAGAGAGATACTCTTGATTGTGCCCAAGTTCCTCCAATAGCATCTTCAACCAAATTGCTTCTTTACTGGCTTGTGTAGCTGCTACATATTCTGCCTCTGTTGTGGATGTAGCCACAACTGATTGCAATTTTGAAACCCAGCTTACAACTCCACCAGCAACTTTGAAACCTAGCTTACAGCTCCACCAGCAACTTTGAACACATATCATGTAGTAGATTTGTTTTTATCCAAATCCTCTGCATAGTCAGAATCAACATACCCATTGATAAGTAAATTTGATCCTTCTTAACATAATGCAACATTTGAGGTCCCTTTGATGTATCTCAGGATCCTCTTTATTGTATTCCAATGCTCTTTGCCTGGATTCGCCATGTGCCGACTAATCACTCCTACTGCTTGTGTAATGTCTGGTCTTATGCATATCATAGCGAACATTAAACTTCCCACTGCTGATGCATATGGTACTCAGACATCTCCATCCTCTCTTCTTCACTGCTAGGACTCATACTGGAGGATAATTTGAAGTTTATAGGAATTAAGAGGGTAGAAATTGGCTTACAATCTTGCATGATGAATCGTGACAAGATCTTTTTCAAATAATTCTTTTGTGAAAGCCAAATCTTCCTATTACTTCTATCTCGGTGAATTTTCATCCCTAGAATCTTGTTTGCTGATCCCAAGTCATTCATTTCAAATTCCCTAGCCAGTTGTGCCTTTAATTCTTCAATATGATCTTTGTTGGGTCCTGTAACAAACATGTCATCCACATACAACAACAATATAACAAAATCGTTATCACCAGACCTCTTGAAATAAGCACAAGGGTATGCATTAAGTCTGTTGTATCCAAGGTACATAATGAAAGAATCAAATCTCTTATACCAACACCTCGGTGCCTGCTTTAGACCGTACAGAGATTTGTTTAACCTGCAAACCAAGTTCTTCTTTTCTTTTTCTTCAAAACCTTCAGGCTGGAGCATATAAATCTCTTCTTCAAGATTTCCATGAAGAAAAGTTGTTTAACATCTAGTTGCTCTAGATGTAAGTTCAATGTAGCACACATTGCCAAAACTACTCGAACTGTTGTTAGTCGAACCACAGGAGAAAAGATTTCATTGAAATCAATACCTTCTTTTTGAGCATATCCTTTGACCACCAGTCTTGCACGATACCTCTCCACTTGATCGTCACCATTTCGCTTGATTTTGAAGACACATTTGTTACCAATTGGTTTCCTTCCTTGTAGTAGTGGCACAAGGTCTCATGTATTATTTTTATGAAGGGCTTCAACTTCTTCTTGCATCACCATCATCCATAATGAAGCATATGAGTTGTTTATTGCTTCCTGGTATGTTGATAGGTCATTGTCCTCTATTAAAAGGCAGTATGCAATATTACCTTCTATAACATAATCTGAGTGCCAATTGGGACGTCATCTCACATGATCTGATTGATGAGTTGTTGGAGCTTCAGAACTCTCTGGTTCTTATTTATCATGTGCTGGTTCTACTTCAGAAAAATCTCCTTGTTCAACCTCATTTTCCACATGTATCTATGCAGTCTCTGACTTTTCAGTTCTATCATCGTCTTTTTTTTCTTTTTAGTTTATCTTCTACAAAGATAATATCCCTGATGATGATCACTTTGTGGGCAATGAGATCCCACAAGCGATACCCATTTACACCATCAGCATACCCCAAGAATTTAGATTTCCTGGATTTTGGATCCAACTTTGAAATTTCTTGGGAGTTGTACATCACGTACACAACACTTCAAAATACATGGAGGTTTGAATAATCAGCTGGTTTACCAGTCCACATCTCCATTGGTGTCTTTAGCTCTATTGCAGTTGATGGAGCTCAATTCACTAAATAACAGGCGATATTGACTGCTTCTGCCCATAATGATTTTTCTAAGTCAGCATCCCTCAACATTGCTCTTGTTCTTTCTAACAAGGTTCTGTTGATCCGCTCTGCCACTCCATTTTGTTGAGGAGTGTTCGCCACTGTGAACTGTCTTTTGATGCCTTCTTTCTTGCAAAAGCCATCAAATTCTTCGCTTGTGTATTCTCATTCATTATATATTCTGAAACACTTGATCTTATTTCCATAATCAAGTTCCACTCGCGCTTTAAAGTTTTTCAAAGTTGAAAACACATCTGGCTTCTTTTTAATAGGATACACCCAACATCTCCTGGAGTAGTCATCAATAAATGAGACAAAGTATTTTGCTCCACCTAGGGATGTAACTGATGCTTGCCATACGTCAGAATGAACCAATTCTAGAACATTTTTGCCTCTAGAATTTGATGTGTTGAATTTCAACCGGTGTTGCTTACTTGTTATGCAATGCTCACACAAAGTAAGTGATACCTTTGTTAAGCCTGGAAGTAACTTTTGCTCCACAAGGACTTTCATTCCTTGTTCTGACATGTGTCCAAGTTTCTGATGCCATATCATTGCAGAATTTGAACTACATGAGGCAACAAAGGCTTCTGCTTCTAGCAAAGTCTCCCTTCAGGATGTTCAAGTTTGCAGCTATCTTTTCTCCTTTCAGCACCACAAGCGCTCCACGGAACACCTTCATGATTCTTTTCCATGTTTCAATCTTGCTTGCATTATTATCTAACAATTCGTAGGATAATAAATTTTTTCTTCAGACCTTTCACGTGCCGCACATCTTGAACAACTTTAATTGTTCCATCATACATCTTCAATTTGATGGTTCCCACGCCAATGATCTCTAAGGCATGATCATTGCAACTATACACAGATCCTCCTGAGACAAGTTCATAATGATGGAATCATTCTTTTCTTGAGGTCATGTGATATGTTGCTCCCGAATCAATGAGCCATATATCTGCATATCTTTTTCTACCTTCCACGGTGATTGACGCTTCACAGCATAGAGCATCTTCATCGTCTGAAGTGTTTGTGGTATTGCCTTATGGATTGGAGTTTTTATTTAGACTCCAACAATAATTTTTCAAGTGACCCTTCATTCCACAGTTGTAGCACTTTAAATTCTTCTTGCTCCTCGACTTCGATCTACCATGTTTGTGACTACTGCTTTGGCCACGTTCTTTTGATCTCCCTCTCATCGTTGTCAACGTTTCTGCTTGTTGCAGATTTACTTGTCTGTCTTCCTTGTTCTTGCGCCGATTTTCTTCTTGGAGAACAGCAGCTGCAACGTCATCGAAGACTAGACTGGTGACATTATTGTTTATCAAGTTGATGATGAGTTGATCATATGAATCATGTAAACTTTGAAGTAGAAGTTCAACACGTTCTTGTTCTCCTATTATACATCTTAAGGATGTAAGCTAAGAAAATAACATGTTCAGTGTGTTTAAGTGCTCCTTCACTGAAGTAGATTCTGGCATCCGGAGAGTGTACAATTTCCTCTTAAGGAAAATTTTATTGTGCAGCGGTGTGGCCTCGTATAATTTGGTGAGATGATCCCATATCTCCTTAGTTGTCTTCTTCTCCTTGATGCTTGACAATACTTCATCTGCTAATGCTAGATGAAAGTTTACCATATCATTCCTGTCCATTTCGATCCATTTGTTTTCATCTGTGAAATCTACCGGCCTTTCACTGATAGCTGCTAGACAACCGTCTTTCCTCAGGATGACCTTCATCTTCAATTTTCACAATGAGACATTTCTCCCATTGAATTTTTCAATATCAAATTTCGTTGTCATAGCTTCAATTACGGATAGCTCCTACTATTTTACTATCGTGAATAGTTCTCTGGACCTTCAAAGAATGGGTAATATCTTCTTACTTTCTTATGTTGGAGGATCCACTTTTTGGTAGCAACCACAAAGACAATAAGTAGATATTACACACTCTAATCTGGCTCTGATAGCAATTGTTGCGGAAGACAACTATCAGATAGAGTAAAAACGCAACTGATAATTTGAGAAAATAAAAAAGTGAAGATAAAAGAGACACAAAATTTATGTGGAAAACCCCTAAATAATATAGGGTAAAAACCATGGGCAACGGTAGAAGAATTTCACTATGAGAAAATAGGAATTACAACTTCTCTCGATCTACCAAGGAGAAAATAATGATAATTCTCTCTTGATAAAAAGGAGAAAACAACTCTCAAGAAACTCTCTAAATTCTCTAGTATTGGGAGAAAGCTAGAATGATTTGGGATGGTTTTGAAGCTAAATGAGCTAGGGTATTTATAGTTGAAGCTTAAGGACTAATTTGTAAACACCTTAAATTACAATGACTAAAATATACAATTATACCATTGCTAATTTTCAACAATTAGCCAACCATTTTTGACATTTTGTTTTTCGGTAGATTTTAAATCCACTTTTCTGTGGATTAATTCCACCTTTCGGTGGATTTTCAACATTTTTCACTGCTTCTAGCTTATAACTAATGGAAATTCCTCGTACCAGTTCGCCATTATCGAATGGCACGTCTCGAGACGATGATTATTGTAAAACATGGATGCATGAACTTGTTTTCGAATATTGTTGTTCGGTATGAAACTGAATGTGAAAATCTCGGATGAATAAAGCATTACAATAAATTGTGTCATCTGTGATGAATAATGTCACCATGTTGAACCATATGTTCGTAGCATATTCACACTCATAGCTTAAATATGATTAATGATTAAAAATAATGGAAAGGACATGTCATACTATAGTTAAATAATTGACAACTCAATGATTAAAAATAATTATAACTTTTTATAAATTCAATGAACATAATGAAAAAAAAATCAAAATAAAGTGATTACTAATATAATTTACCCTAACATTTAATACAAAATGCACTGTAAGAAAAATGAAAAATAAAACGTAATACTTGGTATAGTACAAATGTGTAAATATGTCAAAAATCTATAATATTAACAGGATTCTTAACATTGGTTACAAGTTTGTGTTTGAAATATTAGAACTGGATTATACTGGAATCTTCATGCCTTTAACCCTAAAAAGAAAATAGAAAATCCCAATATTTTTGCATGTGGACCACGTAGAGGCCCCAGAAACCTTGAACTCTTACATGTCAATAAATAAGAGGGTTTGTTGTAGAGAAAGTGACACCTGTAAACTACTTGACAAATCATTCATCATCCACATAAGAGGAATTATCCATTCCTCATATATAAAAAGCTTATCTCATGCAAAAGTTGGCTGCACCCATAGCAAAGCTCAGTTCCCTTTTCTATTTAATTGCATCTGTCTATTTAACTCTGTGTTTTCTCAGCTTTCCTTCCAACAAAGACTTGTTGGATATTTGTTGTAACTTATAATAATAATTAGAAAAAGATTTTGCCATGGCCGCCTCCTCAATTAAACAACCTTCCCTCTTCTTCTATGTGCTTGTTCTTGTCGTTTTCTTGCTTTCTCATCCTGTTTACATTGATGGTATCCCCTGTTGGGAAAATAAACTGATTAACGAGTAATTTCCCTATAACCAGATTAGTGAGAATACGAAATAAAAGCGAAAAAATAATACCCGAAATTGATAACGAAGTTCAGCCAATTGTGTCTACGTCTCCAAACTGGTGCAAATCTTTTACTAAAGAGAAAATTTACAGATGTTTACACAACACACATGAGAGAGAACTAGAAGATTTTGGGATGATATTGAAGTTAAATGAACTAGGGTATTTATAGTTGAAGCTTAAGGACTAATCTTTGAAAATATTCTAAAGAGTAATGGCTAAAGTGTAATTTACACATCTCCAAAAAATCAACAAAACACAGCTCATTTTTTTCGGTGTCAATCCTTTTTGACAACCTTATTTTTGACTAAATTATTTGATGCTTTTAATGCATCGAAAAAATGCTTGTCTCTTTCAGCACCCCCCTCTCTCTATCTCTCTCTTTGTATGTGTGTGTATTTGTTTATAATTTGATGTTTTGAATCTTTTCATCATCTTCCTACATATGGGGAAGACCATCTTCTTCAAGGGCTCAACAGCTTCAGGACATCGGTGAATCTCCCGGGATTCGCCAAGAACAAAAACGCTAACTGCGTCGCCAAGAAGATCGCCGACGACATGGACAACGACGATAACCAGCTATGCACGAACCCCAGCAATTCACGAGGAAACAACGGAACCAGACTATCGACTATCCGAAGGCCATATCGAAGTGCAACATCGATGCCAACACCACAAGCGACGTGGTGGTGGTGCCTGTTTGCGTGCCGCATCTAGTTCCGACGCTCGTTCTTACCAACTTCACTCGGACCCAGTACTCCAGATTCATCAACGATTCGAGCTTTACCGGGATCGGTCTTAGTTCCGAAGATGATTGGATGGTGGTGGTTCTTGCTTCCAACTCCCCAACAGGGAGCCTAGCCAATGGAGCTTATTCTTATGGAAAGCTTGGATTAAGTTATTTCATGGTATTTTTGTTGGTGGGTTTAGTCACTCTTAATTTGGCTTGAAAATGGTTGGATTTCTTTGTTATTTTTCTTCCAGTTTGTGATTTGACTCGTGGATTTCAAGTTGTATGAAAAATTTGCTTTGTATTGTGTAATATTTCACATTTGTATTTAAAATATTGTTTATCATTCTTGTTAATTTAATTTCAATGAACTAAAATTTTATAGGGAGGGGTTGTTATATTCCAATATTATTCCACTAATAATGTTAGAAACTTGAAAATTCTTACCAAAAGTTTCCTAATAAAAAAAATATTTAATGCTGGTTAACATAGATAACCAAATATCATAGTATTTTATTAATCTTTACTATTTTAATATTAAAGTATATATCTAAATATCCCCATCTAATGAAGCGGTTGCATGCCACATACACTCGCATGAGGGCGGCAAAACCAAACCTAAAGCCAAGATCAAAACTATTATGTGGGTTTATCTTCGTACCCAATAAAGCAGGACAACATCGAATGAGAACATAGTATTAAATAACACTGCAATGAGAACATAGTATTAAATTACGAAACGGTTATATTGTTATTTTTTTAAGGTTGCAACATAAAATCATAGCATAATATTTTGTTATGTTTTTCAAGGTTGCAACATAGCATAATATCCACAATTGTCCATAATATATCGTAATTGCGAATGCAAAAATATATGATCATCGAAGATCTCAAAAAACATTGTTCTGGTCACAACGAACAATACAGAGCATTGTCTCAACATCTAAACATTGATATGTCATGCCATCAGCTTTTGTCAAGGCTCTAGCCCCTAATCATCTTCTCGCATGCATCGTCCCACACAGATCATGCAATGCTGCTCGAATATTGTAAGGGTGGCACCATCATTAAGACTCGTCCCGATCAGGATAACCAAGATATTTCTCGGCTACAAATGCACACGCACCTTATGAAAATCTATATTCAACGGATCTTTAGGAGACTCCCTTTAGGAACCTTTAGCTTTCTCTGCATCTAAATTGTGTAAATCACCCAACTTATCGAGCTCATCTATACTCTGCTACTAAAGTCACCACATGGACCAGTCCGTCAAGAGCAAACCAGTAGTGTCATCGGAGATGGAATCAGGACTTCAACTCAAAATATAATTAACTATAAAAAATGAGAGGATAAAGTCTAATCAATTATAAGAAATAAGGGGAGTAAAATCAAAATAAACTAAAATTAGAATCTTTAATTTAGAATTTACTTATATATATTTTTAATAATAAAAGAACAAGGGCCAGTGTCATCTATCTTACACGGAGTTTCAACAGTGGGCTTCGAGTTATTTTCATTAGGCAATCAGTCATGGTCATATGAGTTCCACAGTTCACTTCTTCACTCTATAAAAACATTGGAAACCCTAAAGACTAAAGACAAATTCCCCTTTAAGCATACGAGTTTTCCCCCATAATTTTCGCAGCACTCGTTATCGATTTTTAAGTCTTTCAATTGATTTAAAATGAATTTGATTAAATCTAATTATATAACGATTGTCAAATAATCAGATTAATCAATTTTTGATCGACTAAATTAATGGATAATACCGATTCAAATTCTAATAACATTAAGGATTTTATATTTATGTACTAGAATTTAAAACGAAAAATACACATGTTTATCACATGAAAAAAAATTTATTAAGAGAAATCTTAAAGCTAAAATAATTCAAGATTCCTTCAATAGTTTAATATTTTGGAAATCCATGGTTTTCTTACTTTGAGATATGTTCACAAAGTTTAATCAATCTAATGATAAAAAAATATGTTGAGCAATCCTATTTAGGTATTTTGATTTTATTATCATATATTAAAAGCTTGGTTTTAAGGTACTTCACATCACATTTCCTCTCATTAATTCTATAAGAACAAATGTGACAACTCATTAAAATATATAAATACTTGATTTCTTTTTAATATTTAATTGTTTTATGGAAATTAATAAATAATAACCAATTATAATTCAAATAAAAAAAAGAGAGAAACCTTATGAAAATGTAAGATAAAATAGGATTCGTACCTAACTAACGTATACGCGGCGAGCACGTTCTAATACTTTGAGTACAAATAAATTAAACGAGATTTGTCTTCCACCAACCAAGTACCTTAAAACGCAGCGTTTTAACCATGGCGCCAATATAAGTTCTAGCCATCCATCTTGCATTAATGCTTCCCGCTTACGTCTTTCCGTTTTCTTCAAACTCCCTCTTTCTACGATTTTGTACCATTTTTTCCCGAGAATTACATCCAAACAACTCCGTCGTGAAAAGAAAATAAGCCGCGGAAATGGAGTCTCCTGCTCAACGCCGTCTCGACGTCATCCAATCTCACCTCCTCTCTTCCTCCAACGCCGAGGATGACTCCTTTCTCCGCCATAACCTCACTTCCTCTTCACATTTCCTTAACGGTACGTTATCTAAGTTATACATTGCATAAAATACGAACTCTCAAAGTCCGTATTGTGTTTTTTTATCTATTCATAAAAGTAGAATTTGTTTTGATTGATTTCTTATTTTGATTTGGTTATTCATAGTATATTATTTGATTAATGCCGTTGTTTTTTATAACGTTAATAGTTCTTTTACTTTTTTTAAAAAATATATTGACTCCCTATGTCTGTATTCATTTCTATCTATTCATTAGAATGTAAGTGTTCAGTAGTTCTTGACTGATGCTTATAATACAGTAGATTTGATTAGTCTCATTGTTTTACTTTAACTGTTCTTGTTCTTTTTAATAATATCAACTCTTATAGTTAGTATTGGTGTTTTTATCTATTCATAAAATGGAAGTATTCAATATTTGTTTTGATTGATTGCTTATTTTGATTTGATCAATCATAGTAGATTATTTGATTAATCTGATTGTTTTTTTGTTACATTTGTCGTTCTTTTTCTTATTTCGGTTTATAATTTTTGTTATAGGTGAAAAATACAGTGTGCTTCTTCCAGAGAAATTGCAAAGTGGAAAATGGAATGTTCATAGGTCTCTTTTTCTTGCTAGATTCTTCTTTGCATCTTTCCAAAAAAAAATTCCTTCTTTTTCTTGTTTTAACATTGAATTTTCTTATGAAGATCTGTTCGTTCTCCATTGAAGCTTTTGAGTCGGTTTGATGATCATCCTGAAATCGGGACATTGCATGATACCTTTGTGTGAGACTATCTCTCTATCTCTCGTTTGTTCGTTTGGCTTTTAAGTGTTGAAGTAATATATGCTAATTATTCTATGATTTTCATTTGTTCGGTTACTTAGACATGCTTCTGAGACTTATACATATCACAAGTATCTGGGAACGCGAATTCGGGTGGATGGAACAGTTGGGAGTGAGTTATATCAGTATTTGATTTTAAAAAGTTTATAGTTCAAGTTTAATGAGACTAATATGGGAATTTAAGAGTAAGATTTCGTTGATATGCTTTGTATGTGAAGGTATAAATGGATGACATATGGAGAAGCAGCTATAGCTCGGGAGGAAATCGGTTCTGGTCTTTTGTATTATGGGTTGAAACAAGTAGGTTCGAGGAACTTGGATTCTCATGTTTTAGGACTCCATCTTTATCCAACCATGGATTTGTTAGTGTATATTAGTTTGCCTACGCCTAGAACATATTTATGTTTGAATGTTCAAGGATGGATATTGTCAAGGCATTTTTAACATTTTTTTTTGTGCTGGAACAGGGAGCTTGTGTTGGACTCTATTTTATAAACCGACCTGAGTGGCTGATCGTTGATCATGCTTGTGCAGCATATTCATATATCTCGGTTCCTTTATATGATACTTTAGGTGTATCTTTGACGGGATAAATAATTTGTTGTAGCCTCTTGCAGTTCAATTCTAACAGATGTTTTCTCATTATTTTGCAGGACCTGATGCAGTTAAGTACGTGGTTAATCATTCCGCCATACAGGCTATATTTTGTGATCGACAAACTTTGAATTCAGTGAGTTTCACCTTTGCTCCTACAAAGTTGCGGGTCTATATTTTGCACTGTATTAGTAATTAATTTGCTGCAGACCTTGCAAAATTATTTGTATCTTGTTTTAGCTGTTGATTTAAATCTACTCCTTATCTCATTCTTTTTATCTTCTTAAAATTGCAGCTGTTGAGTTTCATCTCTCTGATTCCTTCTGTACATCTTATAGTGGTATGTACCTGTAAAATCTCATTAAAAAAACATGACAAAACTATACATTTGCTAGTTGTTCATCCCATAAAGCTTATGTTTTCCCTTGCATCTTTTACTATGCAGGTGGTGGGAGAAGCTGATGACCACTTACCTTCTCTTCCTTCAACAAATGGTGTCAAGATCATAACATATTCAACATTAGGTAGTCAGGTAGTTGAAGTTATCCAACACTCAAATGCAATTGAAATTTCAAAATTTTCTATTTAATCTAGCTTTTATTCTGTATAAGCTTATTCCACATGATTTTCCTTTAGGGCCAAAGTAACCTTCAGCCATTTTGCCATCCTAAACCTGAAGATATTGCAACAATATGCTACACCAGTGGCACTACTGGAAAGCCAAAGGCAGGATTCTTATGATGTTTGAACTCCCATGCTGAGCATCTCCAGCTACTTTCATCTCTTTCTTGCCTTTACTGCCTTTATTTTCTGCCTAACGCTTACCATTATTTCTGGTTTTCTCTGGAAAGGGTGTTGTTTTGACACATGGAAATGTAGTTGCTAATGTTGCTGCTTTCTGCCGAGTTCTGAAATTCTATCCCTCCGATGTGTGAGTTCAGAATTCAATTTGTCGCCTATTATAATGAAGACTATGATTTTTTTTTAATTTCTGCATTGCTTTATGTTTTTCTATTGATTTATGTTCTCATTTGTTAGTTATATATCTTATCTTCCTCTGGCTCACATCTATGAACGAACAGACCAAATCATCTGCCTCTACAGTGGCATGGCAATTGGCTTCTACCAGGGGGTATGTGACTATCAAACTTTGTAGCAAACTCTTGTGTTGCATGTTGATGTAGATATCTATTAAACCGATCATATGAAAATTTATAAGTTTCACTGTATTATGCACAACATCAAGTGAACAGTTGAATATATGTCAAGGCATGCTAAAAGGATAACTACATCTACATTAGATAAATTCTTTTTAAGACCGATAGGGTGATAGTCCAGAATAATTCTCTTAATTTGTTTATGTATATTATCTTGTAAACGTCTTGAATGAAGATTCTTTTTTCCCTCAATTTATTATTATTAAATAAAGGATATTAAAAAAGGTTTATATCTGCAGATGAGGCTGTATCTATTTCCCTGAACATAAATAGCATTTTTGCTGAATGAATCTAAAAGTTACCTATTGCGAGCTCTTTTATTTCCTTGTGAATTTGAGTACTTTCGTTGTTCAATTCAAAACTTTTGGTGAGGGAAAACAGCTATTGTTTCTTCCCATTCTCTGCTTAGAATTTATTTCTATGCTGATTTTCTAAATGATTTGCCCTGCTGTTGGCAGGACACCTTGAAACTAATGGATGATTTGGCTGCTCTTAGACCAACAATATTTTGCAGTGTGCCTCGACTATTCAATCGAATTTATGTCGGGTATGATGGAGGTTGACAGTTAGATAAAATAAATTGATTGCAACTTTTAATGTTTGTCGATCTTATTTAGTCCATTTCACTTCCATAGAATCACTAACACTGTAAAGGCTTCTGGCACTCTAAAGGAGAGACTATTTACAGTAGCCTACAATTCCAAGAAGCAAGCCATCATGAATGGTAATGTTTGTTAATCATTAAGCTTTCTTTTTCTTTATACAATATATTTCCAATCAATATGAGCATTATAAAAAGGTGTATGCTATCAGTGTGCTTGCCACTTGTTTTGCTGTCTAACTGCTCGTGCTTCCTACAATTGTTTCAGTGAAGAAAGCATCGCTAGTTTGGGACAGATTGGTTTTTAACAAAATAAGGGAAAAGCTAGGAGGACGAGTCCGTTTTATGGCATCAGGTGCTTCCCCTCTTTCCCCTGAAGTAATGGAGTTCTTGAGAGTGTAAATTGATTTTCTTACACGAGATAATTATACACGATTGCTGTATCTGAGCACTTTTCTAGCACTCAATCAGTCTCCAAACCATCTGATAAGCAGCATCCGCCTGATTCAGTACCGTAGCTTCAAGTTCCTCATTCTTTGATGAGTGTATTTTATAGGTGCTTTGGCTGCATAGTAGTTGAGGGATATGGCATGACAGACTTGTAGCATCATATCCTTGGTGGAAGAAAGGGATAGCTTGACTGGTCACGTTGGGCCTCCTAGTACTGCCTGTGGTGAGTAGCCTTGGTTTCTTTCAGTTGAATAGGGGCACTAGCTGTAAATTTTAGATTCTAAATGCCGTACATTTTAAGCTGAAAATCTTGTTGAAATTTTGTCAAGTGTCCAACTTAAAACCAATTGCCAATAGTTGGAGTGGCAACCATTATTTAACAGATGTGGGATAACACAACTTAGGTGTAACCCCCGACCCAGTCTGTAAGATCGACTCAAACTTAAGTGGTCACATATCTCATTCAGAGGTTTTTTTTTATAACTTATAGAACATTAAATATAATATAGAATAAAATATTAATAATACAGATATGTCCAAAACTATAGCAAATACATGTCACCAAACATAACTGAAAAACATATATAAATATATGTTCGTACAAAATAAGTAGTTGATTTCCCCTGATGCCAAATCTGCTAGTTCACGGTCTGTTGTTATCTGAAAAAGAGTAAAAACTATAGAATGAGCTAAAAAGCTCAGTGTGCTCCAAACAATGTATAAAACATACGAATAAAATATTCCAGTAAAATCAGTTATCAAACATGTTTTATTTTATTTTTTTTAAATATGAATACTACCCCATCCATCAAGTCCAAAATGTGTAGGTTCCCCAGAACCATACACCCACCAAGAAGTCCAGTAAGGCCCTGAGCACACAGCAGAGGAGCCGGTAAATAAGGCCCTGAGCACACATCAGAGGAACCTCCAGGTATACTTCCTCCAACATTATTCCCCCCAAATAATCATATTCCGCTTATAAGGGATATATATATATATATCAAAAATTAAAACATAATTCAGGTCAAGTACAAATCAGAGTCCATGTCAAGTATCATATAAAAATTCAGGTTAAATATCATATCAGAATCCAGGTAAAAAATCAGATAAACTATTTATATGATAGTTTAAAACAGTAAAATAACACTGTCAGGAAACACACATGTAACAGTCTGGGAAATCAGATAGGGAAACCTATTACTGGGTCTGTCGATCACGTTCTGCTGCAGCACTAGATCCTACGAATTGGAAAAATCCATAATAGAATCCTAATATAAATAATCTAAATATTATTTAAATAATATACGGAAACCTACGGGTAATTCTCGTAGTACGCGGTTCAGGCTGATCTAAAGAACAGATAACACTAGACCTAATTGATCATTGCTCAGGTGAAACACGAGTACCTTCATAAAATATTTTTATTGAATCAATCCTTGACCAAATCTCAATTAAATAATCAAAGTATTAAAATATTAAGCCTTTTGGGTTTACAAGCTCGATTCGGGAATTTCGGGTCAGAATTTGGCAAAACGGACTTCGAAATCAGATTCAGGACTTCAAAAAACATAAAGTATGACTTTCCGAAAATTTAAATTCTTGGTCAAAACAAAGTCAACGGGTTTGACTGACGATTCGGAGACTTTCGGTTTTGAATTTTGTGAAACCGAAACCAAAAACAGATTCGGGACGTCGAAAACTGTCAGGATAGGTACTCTCGGAAAAGATTAACGGCTGTTTAATAGCCGGTCAAAGTTCTGGTCAAAAACAAACTGACAATTATTTTATAGAAATAGCACCCTTTTTAAAATAATTACCAAAATAGCACATTTTCAAATTAAATTCCCAAAATAGCACTTTTTCAAATTAAATTCCCAAAATAGCACCTTTTTCGAATAAATTCCTAAAATAGCACCAAAATTGAATTAATTCCCAGAATATAACCAAAATCAAATTAATTCTCAGAATATCACCGGTCAACAGTCAACGGTCGGGTCGGGTCAACGGTCGGGTCGGGTCAAAACCGGTCAAACACTTTGAAAAACCGGTTGAACCGGTCATTTCTGCCTTTCCCACTCGCAGTGGGGGCGCGTGGGGGCATTTCTGGTGGCGTAAAATTCACAGAAAAATTTCTAAAAATTATTTTGAGCGATTTCGAGATACTTACAAAGATCGGTTCAAATTTTTGAACGGCGGAGAGCTCGATTTCATCAAATCGGAAACTTTGACCGCTTCATCTCCCCACGCGCCGTCGTCGACGGAGACCGAGGATGATACCGGCGGACTTGGAACGACACAAGGAACACGATGGTGCAGGATGTGTCGTAAACGGAGCAACGATCGGCGATGAATTTAGGATTTTCTAGGCGATTGAGCTAAAAAAAACGTCGATGCTTTGACTTGAAATTCACGGCGTTTGGCAACGTTTCGCTTCAATTAATTTAAGGGTATTGTTCCTGACTCGATAACGAACACGATGGTGCTTTCAAAACGACGATCGGAATTCGGACGGCGTCGGGATCGTCGTCGGAAGTTGGCGTAGGGGAAGGGGATTTTTGGATGTGGTTTTCTGTTTTCAAAACAGAAAACCACGTATACATATATATAAACCAAAAACATATCTAACATTTAAGGGTAAATTCAAGGCTTGATCCCTGAATTTCCTTTAACTCTAAAATAAGCTACAAGTTTTAAAAACTTTCAATTTAGTCCCTAAATTTCACCAATTCACTTAATTAACTCCTCCAAATTCAATTAATTATTATTATTTTTTCTTCAAATTTTCAGGTTGTTACAATTCTCCCCCTCTACAATCCTCGAAATTTACCTTATGCAAATAGATGAGGAAATTGAACCTCCATTGACTCCAATCTCTCCCAAGTAGCTTCTGAGGGGCTACGATTACTCCACTGAACCTTGACCATTGGAATACGCCTATTCCGAAGAACTCGCTCATCCCTCTCTAAAACCTGAACAGGCTCCTCCTCATATGACAAATCAGGTCTCAGCTCTACCTCATCAACCTGAATGATGTGATCTGGATCTGGACGGTATCGCCTCAACATAGACACATGAAAAACATCATGAATACGACTGGGCTGGGGAGGCAACTCAAGTTGATAAGCAACATGTCCGACTTTCTTCAGAATACGATACGGCCCAATAAATCGCGGACTCAGTTTACCCTTACGTCCAAATCTCAATACCTTCTTCCATGGAGATACCTTGAGAAAAACCTGATCTCCAACCTCAAACTCGATATTCTTACGTCGCTTATCTGCGTATGACTTATGCCTATCAAATGCCTCTCTTAAGCGATCACATATCAGTCTGACAATATCTTCAGTCTCTCGAACCAAGTCTGGACCCAAAGTTTTTCTATCATGTAACTCTGTCCAACATATAGGAGTACGACATCTACGTCCATACAGAACCTCATACGGTGCCATGCGAATACTCGCCTGATAACTATTATTATAAGCAAACTCAGCTAACGGCAAGAAATCTTCCCAACTACCACGGAAATCAATCACACAACCTCGTAACATATCCTCCAACACCTGAATTACTCGCTCAGACTGTCCATCAGTTTGAGGATGAAAAGCTGTACTGAAATTCAAACGAGTACCCAGAGCCTCGTGCAAAGCTTTCCAGAACCTGGAGGTGAATCTCGGATCTCGATCAGATATGATAGACAACGGAACACCATGAAGTCTAACGATCCCAGAAATGTACAATCTACCCAGTTTGTCCAGAGAATAATTAACCCGAATAGGGATAAAGTGAGCTGACTTGGTGAGTCGATCAACAATCACCCAAATAGAATCCTTCTTGGAAGGAGTTAGAGGAAGACCAGTAACGAAATCCATTGTAATGCGCTCCCATTTCCACTCAGGAATCTTGATTGACTGTAACAATCCAGATGGATGCTGGTGCTCAGCCTTAACCTGCTGACAAGTCAAACACCTCGCCACATAATCTGAAATATTTTTCTTCATACCAATTCAAAAGTAGCGTTCTTTGAGATTATTGTACATTTTATCCCCGCCAGGATGCATAGCATAAGGACTACTATGAGCCTCCTGAAGAATAATCCGACTCAACTCATCATCTTTAGGGACACAGTAACGACCGTGAAAACACAAAATACCATCATGATCCACAGTATACTCCAAACTCGATCCATGCTTAACTAGTTTAATAATGGGAAGCAATGAGTTATCAAGGAGCTGTTTAACCTTAATCTCCTCGGCCAAAGTAGGTTTAACCTGTAACTCTGCTAACAAACTATTATCAACAAATAAGCTCAAGTTGGCAAATAAGGCTCTAAGATCTGATATCGCCTTACGGCTCAAGGCGTCTGCCACTACATTAGCCTTCCCTGGATGATATTCTATCTCAAAATCATAGTCCTTTAAAAGCTCCAACCAGCGACGCTGTCTCAAATTCAATTCTTTCTGAGTAAGCAGATACTTCAGACTCTTATGATCAGTATAGATATAACACTTTTCTCCGTAGAGGTAGTGTCTCTAGATCTTTAAAGCAAAAACCACAGCAGCTAATTCCAGATCGTGAGTAGGATAGTTACGCTCATGCAGCTTTAGCTGACGTGACGCATAAGCGACAACCTTCCTATCTTGCATCAAAACACATCCTAATCCAGAATGAGAAGCATCACTGTAGACAGAAAAATCTTTCCCATATTCAGGCTGAATCAATACTGGGGCTTGAGTTAGAACAGTCTTCAATTTCTCAAAGTTAACTTGTTGGTCCTCAGACCAGACAAATGAAACATCTTTCCTCAATAGTTTCATCAGAGAAGCTGCGATAAGGGAGAACCCCTCAACGAAACGACGGTAGTAACCAGCTAAGCCCAAGAAACTAAGGATCTCATAGACGTTTCTGGGTTGCTTCTAGTTCAGAATAGCCTCCACTTTGCTCAGATCTACCTGAATGCCAACAGCAGATACGATATGTCCAAGAAAAGTCACTTCGCTGAGCCAGAACTCACACTTGCTCAACTTAGCGTATAATTTATTCTCCCTTAGAGTCTGTAGAACAATCTTTACATGCTTCTCATGTTCTGCTTCACTTCTAGAATACACCAGTATGTCATCAATGAATACAACTACAAACTGGTCCAAATAAAGTCGAAACACCTGATGCATCAGATCCATAAAAGCAGCAGGGGCATTAATTAACCCGAATGACATCACTAAAAACTCATAGTGCCCATACCGAGTACGGAAAGCAGTCTTCGGAATATCTGAATCTTTCACTTTGAGTTGATAATAACCAGATCTTAAGTCTATCTTTGAAAAGATAGAAGCCCCTCGAAATTGGTCAAATAGATCATCGATCCTGGGCAGAGGATATTTGTTTTTAACTGTGAGCTTGTTTAGTTTCCTATAATCAATACAGAGTCTCAATGTCCCATCTTTCTTCTTGACAAAGAGAACTGGGGCTCCCCACGGTGATACACTGGGTCGGATAAATCCCCTGTCCAACAACTCATGGAGTTGGACTTTTAGTTCCTTAATCTCCTTTGGGGCCATACGATAAGGAGCCATTGACACCGGGGTGGAACCAGAATAGAATTCAATCTCAAACTTGACTTCTCTATCTGGAGGTAATCCAGGCAACTCCTCGGGAAAAACATCGGAAAATTCCTTGACAATTCGGATGCCTTCAATATCTGATTGAGATCTTCTGGTGTCCAAAATATAAGCAAGAAACGCCTCGGAACCCTTCCTGCTCATCTTCTCCGCTACCAAGGCAGACACAACATTCGTCAGAAATCCACGTCGTTCCCCGATCATTATAATCTTTCGATTATCTGGGGTCTTCAGAACAACTCTCTTAGTCTCAAAATCAATATTTACTCGATGTTTGTGCAACCAATCTACGCCGAGAATCAAATCAAACTCTTCAAATGGTAACTCCATCAGGTTAGCCAGAAAAATCTCCCCCTTGATCTCTATAGGGCACTCTCTAAAAATACGATCCAACACGATGGATTTGCCTAAGGGACTTTGAACTATCACTGAATGCTCAGTATTCTCAACAGGAATATTTAGACCTTCAGAAACGGAATGTAATACATAGGAATTTGTAGAGCCACTATCAAACAATACAAAGTATGGAACTGAATTAATAGTAATAGTACCTGCAGTCACATTAGGCCCATCACGATCTTGTCGAAGTCTAGCAGTGTAAACCAATGCAGGTTGTCTGGCCTCAGATCTGATTGGACCCCTATTCTGAGATGCTCGGCCTCTGCTAGCCGATCCAGGTGCTCTCTCCTGAGTACGTCCCCGTGTTGGAGTCTGAACTGTACTATGAGAACTAGCGGGAGTACGAGTTGATGTCTGAAATGAACGATCTCTCTCTGGACAGTCCCTCAAAAAATGGTCACCAGAACCACACTTATAACATGTGCCCAATTTCATTATGCATTCTCCAATATGATGTTTTCCACAGTAATCACATATCTTCAAAGGTTGCAACCCAGATGATCTACCATGTCTAGAAGAATGTACAATTGAAGAACCATATGCAACAGGTCTGACACTCGCACCGCCTCTCTGAAAGGAATCACCCCTGCCTCTCTTGCTAGGATGTGCAGAAGAATTAACAGAACCAGAAGGCCTCCTGAATCGATTCTGGGCTCGATCAATATTTCTCTTCTGCTCCATACCCAATAGCTCAATTTCCTCAGCAGTCTTAGCTATCTCAACCAAGGCGTCAAAATTCCTCTCCCGATGGGTAGCGACTCGACTCCTGATCTCATACCTGAGAAAGAGTCTCTACTTGCGGAACAGGAGGATCACGTGGTGATATCGGATCATCTATCGTAACAGAATGTCAAGCGACTCGCCCTCTACCACGTCCACATCCTGTCCTACGACCTCTAGCAACATTCATCGTTGGATTTATAAGGCTCTACAGAAAGAATTTGAAACATATGTCAGATTAGCATCAGGGATCCCGAGAAAACTTTAAATTATAAAATGAGGTGATATTTTTTTTTAATTTCTTAAAAATCCAAAGTTTAGAACCCATATACAGTCCGAGTGTTTAAAACCGAAGGCTCTGATACCACCAAATGTAACCCCCAGACCCAGTCTATAAGATAGACTCAAACCTAAGTGGTCACATATCCCATTCAGAGGTTTTTTTTATAACTTATAGAACATTAAATATAATATAGAACAAAATATTAATAATACAGATATGTCTAAAACTATAGTAAATACATGTCACCAAACATAACTGAAAAACATATAGAAATATATGTTCGTACAAAATAAGTAGTTGATTTCCCCTGATGTCAAATCTGCTAGTTCACGGTCTGTTGTTATCTGAAAAAGGGTAAAAACTATAGAATGAGCTAAAAAGCTCAGTGTGCTCCAAACAGTGTATAAAACATACGAATAAAATATTCCAGTAAAATCAGTTATCAAACATGTTTTATTTTATTTTTTTAAATATGAATACTACCCCCATCCATCACGTCCAAAATGTGTAGGTTCCCCAGAACCATACACCCACCAACAAGTCCAGTAAGGCCCTGAGCACACAGCAGAGAAGCCGGTAAATAAGGTCCTGAGCACACAGCAGAGGAACTTCCAGGTATACTTCCTCCAACATTATTCCCCCCAAATAATCATATTCCGCTTATAACATATATATATATATATATATATATATATATATATATATATATATATATCAAAAATTAAAACATAATTTAGGTCAAGTACAAATCAGAGTCCATGTCAAGTATCATATAAAAATTCAGGTCAAATATCATATTAGAATCCAGGTCAAAAATCAGATAAACTATTTATATGATAGTTTAAAACAGTAAAATAACACTGTCAGGAAACACACCTGTAACAGTCTGGGAAATCAGATAGGGAAGCCTAGTACTGGGTCTGTCGATCACGTTCTGCTGCAGCATTAGATCCTACGAATTGGAAAAATCCATATTGGAATCCTAATATAAATAATCTAAATATTATTTAAATAATATACGGAAACCTACGGGTAATTCTCGTAGTACGCGGTTCAGGCTGATCTAACGAACGGATAACACTGGACCTAATTGATCATTGCTCAGGTGAAACACGAGTACCTTCATAAAATATTTTTATTGAATCAATCCTTGACCAAATCTCAATTAAATAATCAAAATATTAAAATATTAAGCCTTTTGGGCTTACAAGCTCGATTCGGGAATTTCGGGTCAGAATTTGGCAAAACGGACTTCGGAATCAGATTCAGGACGTCGAAAAACATAAAGTAAGACTTTCCGAAAATTTGAATTCTTGGTCAAAAACAAAGTCAACGGGTTTGACTGACGATTCGGAGACTTTCGGTTTTGAATTTTGTGAAAGCGACTCCAAAAACGGATTCGGGACGTCGAAAACTGTCAGGATAGGTATTCTCAGAAAAGATTAACGGCTGTTTAATAGCCGGTCAAAGTTCTGGTCAAAGGTGATGAACAAACTGACAATCATTTTACAGGCACCTTTTTTTTTAAAAATAATTACCAAAATAGCACCTTTTCAAATTAAATTCCCAAAATAGTACTTTTCAAATTAAATTCCCAAAATAGCACCTTTTCCGAATAAATTCCCAAAATAGCACCAAAATTGAATTAATTCCCATAATATAACCAAAATCGAATTAATTCCCAGAATGTCAACGGTCGGGTCGGGTCAACGGTCGGATCGAGTCAAAACCGGTCAAACACTTTGAAAAACCGGTTGAACTGATCATTTCTGCCTTCCCCACGAGCAGTGGGGGCGCGTGTGGGCGTTTTTGGTGGCGTAAAATTCACAGAAAATTTTCTAAAAATTATTTTGAGCGATTTCGAGATACTTACAAAGATCGGTTCAAATTTTTGAACGGCGGAGAGCTCGATTTCATCAAATCGGAAACTTTGACCGCTTCACCTTCCCACGCGCCGCCGTCGACGAAGACCGAGGATGATACCGGCGGACTCGGAACGGCACAAAGAACACGATGGTGCGGGAGGTGTCGTAAACGGAGCAACGATCGGAGATGAATTTAGGATTTTCTAGGCGATTGAGCTAAAAAAACGTCGATGCTTTGACTTGAAATTCACGGCGTTTGATAGCGTTTCGCTTCAATTAATTTAAGGAGATTGTTCTTGACTCGATAACGAACACGATGGTGCTTTCAAAACGACGATCGAAATTCGGACGGCGTCGGGATTATCGTCGGAAGTTGGCGTAAGGAAAGGGAATTTTTGGATGTGGTTTTCTGTTTTGAAAACAGAAAATCACGTATACATATATATATATAAACCAAAAACATATCTAATATTTAATGGTAAATTCAGGGTTTGGTTCCTGAATTTCCTTTAACTCTAAAACAAACTACAAGTTTTAAAAAATTCCAATTTAATCTCCAAATTTCACCAATTCACTTAATTAACTCCTCCAAATTCAATTAATTATTATTATTATTTTTTTCTTCAAATTTTCGGGTTGTTACATTAGGTCATCTGATTTTGGAAAATTTAGATCGCAAATTATCTCATTCTGTTTGTGGTGCACATCATTTTTCTTTTTCTAGAAGTAAAACTTGTGGATGTTCCTGAAATGATTATACCTCTGACGATGAGCCGTATCCTCGTGGAGAAATTTGTGTGAGAGGTCCTACCGTTTTTCAAGGCTACTACAAGGACGAATCCCAAACGTAATAATCTTTAACAATCTTATTAGATTTGTTGCCACATGTATCTGCAAACGTTTACTAGATCTGACTACCTAGTTGGTTGAACAGGAGAGAAGTGATTGATGATGATGGTTGGCTACATACAGGAGACATTGGTTCATGGTTACCTGGAGGCCGTCTCAAGATTATTGATAGGTCATCTTTGTTTAACCTTATCTCATATTAACGAGTGAAACGGATACTTTTATTTAAACCTCGTCCACCTGCACTTTACATGATTTAGGTTTAGGAGGATTTATCTACCCAAAATTTTAGGTGAAAATTAGTATTCAACCTGATCCGGCCCGATATAAATACATACATATAAAAATTTATTTTTATTAGATAAAATAATGATCTAATTGGAAAAGAAATATAGAGAGAGATTATTACAATTATTCCTAAATATATAAAGAATAATTATATTATTACTATGTTGGGTCGGGTCGAATTTTTTCATCATAATCTTGAATTCGACCCAATTCTATTCTTCGAAAAATTTAATCCGAACTCGAATTCAATAAAAAAACCCAAAACCGATCGAATTGAAACTCTTCGGACTCTGGTCAAATGTCCATCCCTACTCTTACCCCTTTTGATTTATCATATAGATTTTTTTAAGTAATGTATTGGACATTCATGTCCAAGGTATATAGAGATTGGATAGAAGTATATAACTCTTGAAGAATCTTTTAAACATATCGAAAATTTTGAAGAAAAAAATAATTTACATATATTTATATCTAATACTCATTTTTAAGTCCGAGTAATATAAACATCTGATACCTATATCTGACATATATTTATACTTTATACATGAGAGTACAGTCCTAAGATTAATTGCTTTCAAACATTAGAGAACGATGTTATGTTTTTTTTTAATCTTTCGAAAAGAATCATCTGTATGGATCATTTCCATTCATGTTTACCGAACATTTTCATGCCCATGGTTGTGAATTCATTACAGGAAAAAGAACATATTTAAGTTGGCACATGGTGAGTACATAGCACCTGAGAAGATAGAGAATGTATGCGCGAAATGCAAATTCATTTTGCAGTGTTTTATATACGGTGAGCGAATTGTTTATAAAAAAAATACTTTTGTTTGATCTTCAACAGTGTTTTATCTTCCTGAATTCCTAATTGCTTAATATATTTACAGGTGATAGTTTTAGTTCATCTCTAGTAGCAATAGTTGCAGTGGAACCTGATGTATTGAGAAGTTGGGCTGCATCTCAGGGTATCCAGGTTATTTCTTCTTCTCCTTTGTCTTTCTTCATTTTCAGATCACTAAATTCAAAATTCCGATTGCTCTAGTGTCCACTCCTATTTGTGTTTGATACATGTAGTTGGGCATAAGTATAATAATATAAATTTTCAAATATACGGAAAAACTCATAACATATGCTCATATAAAACGTATACTCCAGCACTTACTCATTTCAGATCACTGTCATTTAGTTCCAATTACTATTTCTGTCAATGGTATGTTTGACTGTGTTTTGTTTTATAACAAACTTTTTAATGCATTTGCACAGTACGAGGATTTAGGACAACTGTGCAATGATCCAAGAGCAAGGAATGCGGTTCTTGAAGAAATGAATTACGTCGGAAAGAAAGCACAGGTAAAATTATTTCAACCAAAGACGATCCATTTTTTGTCGAGACCAATTAATTTTATGAATACCTGGTCACTCAATCATTAGTTCGTTACAAAAGAGCCCATTTTCTAAAAAAATATAATTTAAAAATTCAATTAAAATATTATTACGAATAGATAACTAATGGTAAAATATAGTGATGTGGATTTGTAAAGTGTGAACGACAGAATAATTTGTTTGTAATAATACTTTAACTGAATGATTAAATTATAAGTTTTAGAGGGGAAAATGGCCTGTTTGTAACTTAATTAATAATTGAATGACCTAAGGGTGTATTTTTCCCTTAATTTATTTGAAACCTTTAATTGAATTTCTTTTATATCACAGTTAAGAGGCTTTGAATTTGCAAAAGCTGTAACTTTGGTGCCTGAACCATTCACAGTGGAGACTGGCCTTCTCACCCCAACATTCAAGGTTAGACACTATTCTTTGTATACCTTTCGTGCGAAGTTGATTCATCTTTAATCTCGACCAGAAATAGTGTAAAAATCTTACTGGTTTTGACCTTAATGTCAAGCTTGTACAGATCAAGCGGCCTGAAGCAAAGGCATGCTTCGGAAAAGTCCTTTCCGACATGTATGCCGAACTGTCGAAATCAGATCAAACATCTCAGAGAATGTTATAAGCCAAGTGCAACGTCTTGTAGTACGAAAAGATGGAGGAAAACAGAGCCATTCCTTATTGTCTATTCAAGTTTATCAATGAAAGTTGCAGTCGAATGAATTCTTATTCTCAACCGCTATATGTATAATATATTGAACTCATATTTGATGCCAGTCTTTCAACTCTCGGTTATAATTTGTAATGCATTTGTATCTTTTATTATTATTTTTAAATTAAAGTAAATTACACCCACAACCATTTAATTATAAGAATTTTAATTTAATTATTAATCTTTTAATTTTATCAATTAGATCATTTAATTATTTAAATGATGTATTTAAATTATTTATTATTAGCATTTGATGAATGAATTGACTTAGTATAATTATACATTTAATTTTTATTATTTATATATTGTATTAATTTGATCTAATTTTAATTTAGTTTATAAATTTTAATCTTTCAATTAGATAATGACATGTGTCACCTGAAAGAATAAAATTTAAACTAAAAAATGATATTGATGAAAATTAGTTGTAGGAGATTGCCCTAACCATTAAACCTGATTTCCATTTAACAATTATATTACAAAATAATCTTTTGATTAATATAATAATAAATATAATCTTAAATATTTATATATTATATTAATTTAATTTTAATTTAAAATAATTAACATATTCTGCCCTTTTAACATTACAGAAATATATAAATTATGTGCTATCAAAATTATCCGAAATTAGCAAAAAAATATTAAAATTGTGTTTAATTATTTACTTTTAAAATTGATATAGAAAAAATTACTCTTCCTTTTCTGAAAAGGATGAATTATCCAATTTTGAAATTACGAGGGAATTAAATGATATTTTCACCAAAATATTTTGATCTGTCTCGCGGCACTACGAGCATAAACCCGAAAGCTGAGGGTGCCGTTCTGAGAAACCAGTAAGAATAACACGTTGCCGTTAAAGAATGAAGAAAGACGCTGCTTTATTAGACATCCAGCTTTATCTCAAATCTCAAAATTTACCCTTTCTCTTTCCTACTTTTTTTTAAAAGAAAAAAAGAAAGGGGTGCTGTGCTACAAAGATTAGATCTTGAAGATGAAGTTTACATTTGATGCTTGTCTAACGGCGATCATAACCGAAGAGGTAGAGCCAGAATCACCACCCAGAACCAAAGAAAACAAGAAAATCCCCAAAAATCCAACCCCAGAACCTTCAAAATCCACTCCAAACCATAAATACCCAAACCCAAAATCCTTTTGCCTTCTGGTTCTATTTCACCTTCGGTATCTCTCTCATCACTTTCCTCTTCGTCTCCTTTTCATCTTTGTCCCCACAAGACCCCAAATCCTGGTTCCTTTCTTTGCCCTACCCCCTACGCCAACACTACTCAAATGGCAGAATCATTAAAGTGCAAATGTCTCCAAACCAATCGCCGATTGAAGTTTTTGTTTCTGAAAATAGTCAGTTTTTGTCATCTGAGAATGTTATGGTCGTTCATGGGTTGGGACTGAGTCCTTATTCCTATAGGGAAATGATTAAGGTATTAGGCTCAAAAGGAGTTCATGTTATAGCCCTTGGTTTACCCGGAAATGGGTTTTCAGATAAATCTAGGGTAGAAATTGAAGAAGGGACAAATGGAGTTTTGGGGAGGTTCAAGGAAGTTTATAGTTTGATTCAAGAAAAGGGTGTGTTTTGGGCTTTTGATCAAATGGTTGAAACTGGTGAACTGCCTTTTGAAGAAATGAAATCTAGAGTTTTGGTTAAAAAGAGTGTTAATGTGATTGAGATCGGAAGTGAAGAGATGGGGAGTGTTCTGGCCAAGTTATAGGAACAATGGGGTTAGCTCCGGTGCATTTGGTTTTACATGATTCTGCTTTTCTAATGACTGCAAATTAGATTTCTGAGAACTCAAGGTTCATTAGAAGCATAACTCTTATTGATACCGGACTAAAACCAGCTTTACCTACTTGGGTTCAGAACATACCTGCGGTTAATGAGATTGTGTTGAGTTTTTCATTTGTTTATGCAAGGTTGATAAACCTGTATTGCACAAAGGGGATTAACTGGTCGGAGTTGGAGGCACATAGATCACTTTTAAAGGGATGGGAGGCGAGAAAAGCTGTTGTGGGGATCTATAAGAAGTTGAATAATAGTTTTAATGTAGAAGAATGGGGAGGTTTGGATGGTATAAAAGGTATGCCAATGCAGGTACTTTGGTCTAATGACTGGTCAGATGAATGGAGTAAAGAGGGCAAACGAATTGCTGAGGCACTTCCTGGTGCAAAATTTGTCACTCATTCCTGATGCAAAATTTGTCACTCATTCCTGATGCAAAATTTGCCTCAGGTAAGGGTTCATTGGCTCTTTTGACATATTAGTTTCTGTTGTTATTGTTTTACATTATTACGTAACATAATTGCATGTCATGGTAATGCTCTTGACTGAGTTTGTGATTGATTCTGGCTTATTTGAATCAAATTATCAAAGAGGAAAAGTCAGATTTTAAGTCTATTTGGCCTCTGATTTTTTGCTACCATGTGTTCTGAATATATGCAACCATGTTATACTGTTGGCTAATTCATGTATTATTGCTTTTTTTATTAGGTATTATTGATTGTTTGTATTTCTTTAATAGATTGTTTTCCTTTGTTATTTGTATTAATTTTGTTCTAGGTTATTTGCATACCTTTTGAATTGTTTACTCTTTAGTTCAAATTGATACCATTTTCCCTTAACTTGCACGTTACTTTGTAACTAATTCTTCCAAATTTAGGTTGTGGAATTTAAACCAAGAACTATGTTGCTTTGATTCTTCATTTTACTTGATGTACACCCGTATCCTGCACACCTTTAGATATGGATGTGGGTATATGACCTTACATGAACATTCAAAATAAATGAAAAGACTTAGAAAAAAATTGAGTTTTTTTCAGACACGTGCCGATGCCCAACACTCATTCCTAAGTCAGAGTAAGATATACTGTGAACATTCTTCCAACTTTTTTGTATGAATATTTTGACCTCTGATTTTGCTCTCGTATGCATCCATGTTCTATTCTTCTATTTCTGGTTAATTCATGTATATAATTGATTAATATGCATGTCCTTAATAGATTGTTTGGTTGAGATCTTGGGAGTGCAATCAACATCTGGACAGGGCATGCAATATGGTGGTTGAATTACTTAAGAAAAAAAACTGACCTTGTAAATTGGGACATTTGCTCAGTTTTGAGAAATTTTTATGCTTGCTTGACTTGTTCTTGGTTCCTATGTAACCTAGAGTCGAGTATAAATGCACATATGAGTATGTGTACAACAGATCAAATTTTACCTAGTTTTCATATATTTGGAGGGTTCTTGGATGGGCATATCACCATTGCCATTTCCGGGTATGAAATATCAGATGGTGGTGATGGACATGGATACTTCAAAACATATGAATAGTCAGAGCAACATAGGTTGGTTGATTTTACATGCATTTGCTTCTATTTTGAGCTCATGTTTGACGTGTGTTTGTGATGTTTAGGGAGGTGTTGCTGGTGAGGTAGTGAAGTAGCTGAGAATGTAGCTCAATTTGTATCTTCATTACCAAAAACAGTTAGACAAGTTGAGGAAAAATCCATTCCTGAGCATATTCAGAAAATGTTTGATGAAGCAAGATTCTGACCATCATCATCACAACCACCACCACCATCATGGTCATGGACATGATCATGCAGCTGGATTCATGGATGCATACGGGCTTGGTCACACATGGGACGGTAGAGATGTGTTTCCTCCTATGTCAATGGATCTGAGGGTGTCATCATCAGCCACGTGTGCTAATTTTTTTCCTGTTTTTCAGGTACTTATTGTTTGGTCAAGATTCTTACATTGAACTTACAGTTTGTAACTTGTGAGACGTTTTTTCCAATTAGGAAGAAAACTTTTTTTGTGGGGTGGAGGGGGTGTCTGTGATATAGGAATGGCAACGGGGCGGGTTTTGCTCTCTCCGTCCCCGTCCCCGAAATGAATCCTCATCCCCGTCCTGTTCCCTGTCGGGGATTTTTTTTGCCCCGTCCCCGACCCGAAATGTTGTACCCGATCCCGAGAAAAACCGAGCAGCCGTAGTTTTCATAAAAAATAGAAAAAATGATCACAAAAAACTGGAAAATTAGTCTACATGATTTACAATTCAAACTACAGTCACAAATTCAAACCCAATTCTAAATAATTGTCTAAACTCCAAAATAAAACACATACATAATTAAATACAAACTTGTTCCGATATTCAAATCATACAACGAAGATGCATACGTAATATTAAGTCAAATAAAGTCATTTAAAATCGTTGTGCCACTTTTGTCACTTTCTTTGGTAGCTCCCTACATTGAGAAATTTATCAATAAATCAACCAAATTTTACTTTAATAATTATAAAAACATGTTATCAAAATAGTAATGTTTTTATAAGCATTATTTGCTTCATCCACGTCATAATTATATTCAACAGAGCGAATATGCCCCGGTCTCTTCCGAACAAGTTTTTATAAACAAAATAACATAAATTTTCCTTTAACACAAATGTTATTCAAAAAGGAAATGACATATAAGTTAATATAGAATATAGTGTTACCGATTTACCTCAAATCTCATTCAAAAACCAACTTTGTGCACGTATTAAAGCCTCCAAAGTTTTTGGATGAAGTCGACTTCGATGTGGACTTATTAATCTTCCACTAGTGCTGAATGTAGATTCTGAAGCAACAGTGGAAACAAGAATTGCTAAAATATCTTTTGCTATCCTTTAAAGTGTCGGATACTTACCTTCATTCGTCTTCCACCAAGCCAACAAATTAAGATCCACGTCTTTAGGCAAAAGCTTCTCTTTCAAGTAGTTGTCCAATTCGACCATATCACCCGAGTCATCATTCTCACTAGGTATTGAAGCAATGTCGGACAAGAGTTTTTTGAATTCACCACGATACTTAGATGACAATCCCGAACTCATGGAAGATAAACCATGCACACCACCTATAGTTTAATAGAAGTAATATTTAATTTAGTATATAAAAATAAGTATAAAGTTGATATTTTATAGGTAATACGGTAATACCTTCATAGTTTATTACACATGGATTGGTAGATTTATATTCTTTAAATAAAGTTCTAACAAAATCCTCAAGAGTTTGAAACTCAACCTTTGTCGTTTCAGGTCCATAAAGTACATCCATAAGCAACTCTACAAATTTTAACTTGTTTCGTTGATCTAAAACCATCGTCATCCCCATAATCCCATGAATTACAAACCAATATCTATCAAACTTAGAAAGCATTTTATACGCCATCAAACTAATCTAATCAATTCCGGATTTTGTCCAATCACGCAAAGAATAACCAATCTCACATATCAACGGGAAAAAGACATTCGCCGTAGGATACTTGTTACCAGAAAACATTAGAGTTACCTCATAAAATAAATGCAGCCTTTCATATATCTACTTTGCTAACTCCCAATCAAGCTCTGTTGGCAAACAAGTATATCTTGACTCTCTTAGCTTTAATCGCGTGAAAACATCTTTATAATGTATAGCGTGTAACATCCTCAACACTGGGTTAGTGACTAAATTGTAAGGTTTCAAAATTTGGTGATTTAAATTAGAATAATTGAGTGGTTTAAAGACTTATATGAGAAATGAGGTGTAAGATCAAATTGAAAAGAATGAGGAATGAAAGGATAGTATGGTCATTTGTAAAGAAAAGAAAAATATAATAATAATATATGGTATATATAGATACACGTGGAAGGAAGGAAACAAAGTTTAGAGGTTTCCAGAGTTCCCTTCTTTTTCTTCTTCTTCTTCACGTGTGAAGCCAAGAAAAGGTGAGTTTTCTCTTGAGCTGATTATGTGCTGAAATTTAAGTTTAGTTTTGATTATTATATGCTAAGTAAGATTAAGGAAAGATTAATTTGCTTTAAAACAACAAAATGAAGAGTTTATTAGGATTTAAAGATTTGAAGTTTTTGAATGAAATATCGAAATAAAGTTTATATTGAGAATTGGAAGTTGAATTTGACTTGTCATCAAGTCAATTAAAAGATAGGAAGTGTTAGAATAGGAATTTGAACATGTTGCAAAACTAGTATAATTTTTGCAATTACATGGGAATGACTAGATTTGAAGTTAAAGAAGTGATTAGGGAATAGAAATAAGTTTAAGTATGTGTATTAAAGTTAGGAGTATTAAAGGAAGTGAAATAGGAAGGTTTAAGCTGAAATAAGGTGATTTTCGAGCTCAAAATGAGATTTCTGGGCTAGGGGAATCGGTACCCATTCAAGGGGAATCGATTCCTCCTCAAACGAATATGAATTTTCAGAATGCTATAGGGGAATCGATACCCCCAGGGGGGAACCGATTCCCCCATAATGAAAAAAAAGAAGAAGAAAGAAGAGAGACTAAACTATTAATCCCTTAAATTGGTAGGCTATTAGAGGTTAATTTCAAGACTTAGGCATCTGATAATCATCTTGAAAATTATGCTTATGTAGATATTGAACGTGACTTTGCTTCAAAGTAATCGAAGGGTTAGAATTGATTCAATTCAAACAAGGTTAAGGTGAATGCATGTGCATAACAGGATTATGTTAGTATATTCAGTTTTAGACTTGCGATAAGTCTAGATTTAATATCTTGATACATGATTCATTCAATATTATTAAATATGATATGAATTCATACCATATACATTATGGGATATACTATGCAGATTGTGGTAAGTCTATTTTCCAGATTAGAGCTTATATATGAATGTATGTGTCATATGGGATTGAATGAGTTATGAGATATCTATATTAGGTATATGAAGTGTGTATGATGTGTTTGTTATGGTTTATAGGTATGAATGAGCATATTTATTGACATGTTACAGTATATATATATATTATATGAGTTGTGTAAATAGGTAGATAAATGTGTTAAATATGTGAAATAGTTAAAATGATCAATATGATTTCATAAGAATATGAAATAAGAAGTATGGAAATGACATAAGAAAGAATATAAAGTATATATAGCATATGAATATGAAATCATATGAGGGGATAAACTACGTGATTACAAATATATGAAAATATGCTAGTGTGATGGGACCTAGGAACTGGTATACGTGATATCTATACATTTATATAAGTTATTGGATGAAAAATGAACAAGAGATAAAAGAGATGAAGGATAATACTATAGGATTATGATAAAAACATAAATGATGACATGTATGTATGTATGTATGTATGTATGTAATGGTTATATGAAAAGGTATAGGTAATAAGATGATCATATGAACATGTGATAAAGAGCTATAGAAAAAGAAAAATGTGATATGATGTATGAATATGTAATAAGGTAAAAGACAATGCCATGATATGAGTTATGAGAACTGTAAGTATAGTTGGTATGCCAAGAGTCAAAGAACTATCTATGTCTTTCGAGACATATGGACAGTATACCTATGTTCTAAGGAACATATGGATAGTTTACCTAGGTTCTTCGGGACCTATGGATAGTTATCGAGGATCTTTATGACCTCTGGATAGTTACTGAGGATCTTTATGACCTCTGGATAGTTACCGAGGATCTTTATGACCTCTGGATAGTTACCGAGGATCTTTATGACCTCTGGATAGTTACCGAGGATCTTTATGACCTCTGGATAGTTACCGAAGATCTTTATGACCTCTGGATAGGTCCTTCGGAATATTCATTGAGCTGTGGTGACATCATACGTGTGCACAACCTCATAATACTCGTATACCTTGGGTTCTCAATAGTGTATATGGGCTTAAATAAGACATAACGAGGATGTATATAATTGTATCTTAATATGGTATTATTACGAGTTATATTGGCTCATATGTGGTATAATAAATGATGGTATGATAGTATAATTGTGTTTGGATAGTAGACGACATGTTTATATTTTAGTAATTCTTGATTATGTAATTATGCCTCGCTAAGTCTATGACTTAGCGTGTAAATATTTTTACACGTAGGTTTTGAAGAGCAGGAGAATCAAGAATAGGAATTTGCAGATCAACATATCTCTACTCAGCGATCAGATCAGAAGTAAAGTCACAGTATGTATTTTGTTGTATGTAGTGTGTTGGCATGTAAGAAAAGTGTTAGTTACAAATGCTCTGATTAGTTTTGTCTTGTTTTGGTTAACTCGTGTACAGTGACAATGTTATTTTAATAAAAGTTTTAAATTTCATTGGTTTTCGTTAAAAGATTAAAGTTTGAAAAGTCAATGTGACACCTCAGACTTGTATCCGGGTCGGATACGGGTTGAGGGTGTTACATTTAATGGTATCAGAGCTACGGTTTAGTCGATTCTCGGCATGAACCGGAGTCCAGAGTGTCTTAAAAAGTGTTCATGCCAACATAGTAGTAAGAACTTCTGATCTGATACGAGTAATGAGTATGTTGTTTAGCTGATAGAAATATTTGGTTATCTCTTATTAGATGTCCGGACAAGATAGCTCTCGGGGTGAAGCGAGAGATGGTAGATTAGCTGAAAGTAGTAATTCACCTGCCCTGGCCAGGCAAGGTGAAGGACAGGCACCCTTTGGAGTGCCTGTATAAGATCAAAATGTATTCTTCAGGACGTTGGGCACTATTTTGACACGTTTCCAAACTCCTGCATCCTCAACGCAGAGGATTAATATAGCCAAAGAGATAAAGGGATTAGGAGCTCCAGAGTTCAAAAGTGAAGCCGAAGAAGGTCCTGTTGTTGCGGACCTTTGGCTTAATGATGTAAAGATCATGTTAGAGGGACTCCACTGCTCTGATATGGAGAAACTAAATGGGATGGTCTCTTTGCTCCGTGGGCAAGCGAGAATCTGGTGGACGAATGTTATTCATAGGATGCCAAATGATCAGAAAACATGGTATTTGTTTTTAGAAGAGTTTAAGCACAAGTATATAGGAGATCAGTTCATCAGGGAAATGAAGCAAGAATTCTTGAATTTGAAACAACTGAATCGCACTGTGTATGAATATGAGTGTGAATTCAACAAGTTAAGTCGATTCGCGGTCGAATTGATTCGGACAGAGAAAGAAGCATGTGAGTGGTTTGTTGAAGGACTACGACCAAGGCTAAAAGAGATGTTGATTGTTTTGAACTTGTCCTCGTTTCAGGAAGTAGTAAATCGTGCTAAAGCTCTAGAAAGAGCTCAGAATGAGCGGTTTGGGGATCAGAAAGCTCAATTTTCCAAAAGAACGGGGGCTTCGTCGAGCTCTGTACCACCCAAGAGAGGTAGAGATTCTGGGTTCCAATACCAAGTAAGGTCTGAATCAGTGGTATCCTCTGCTAGAGGATCAAATCAGATGAGAGCTAGACAGACTCAATTAGGAAAGTCTGGTGATGGAAGAGCACAACAGAGACACTGTCAGATTTGTGAGAGATATCATGGTGGGGCATGTAGAGTTGAATCTGGAGCCTGTTTTCGATGTGGGGAAATAGGACATTTCATGAGAGATTGTCCATTGGGGACAGGAAAGCCTGTGCAGTCGGAGCGATTTGCTTCGATATCCCAGAGAGGACGGGGTAGAGGTAGAGGAAGAAGTCAGACAGAATTTTCTACTCAACAGGAAATGCGTTCTATGGCTAGAGTATATAATCTCAATATCAGTGAAGACAATGAGGATCCAGAGATAATAGCAGGTATCTTCTATTGTACAGTAAATGCTTTATGATATTAGTTGATATAAGCTTGTATAACCATATAAGAGTAGAGAATGGGTAAGAGAATTGAGAATTTAGTTAGAAGTGATTTTTTTTTAAATAGTGTAGTGACAATTCCATTAAGGTACAGTGCTAAAGTAAACAAGATATGTTAGAAGTGTTACATTCGAATTCAGGGAATTTAATTCTCTGTTAATCTAATGGAAATATTTCTCAAGGGATAAGTAAAGAGATAGTGATTTATAAAGGAGTATATATATAGGGAATTAAATGAAAAAGGGGTGTAAAGTGTGAATTATAAGTTGATAGGGGGTAAGGAAATGGTAGATAATGTTATGAAAAGATTGATTGATTTCGTAAAGTATACGTTTAATAACATTTGAAGAGGTTTAGGGTTATGTTCTGAGTTATAGAATGATGGAATAAGAGATTGGGTATGGTTATAAGGTAATTAGAAATGGATTGGGTTCTTTGGGAAGTGAAAGCAAATCATTCATTACAAATTGCAATGGGATAAAGTAGAGAAAGGAGCATGAGAACATTGAAAGATATGTTCTTATCGATATGTGTAATGGAAATTCGAGGATGAATTTTCTTAAAAGGATGAGAGATTTGTAACATCCTCAATACCGGGTTAGTGACTAAATTGTAAGGTTTCAAAATTTGGTGATTTAAATTAGAATAATTGAGTGGTTTAAAGACTTATATGAGAAATGAGGTGTAAGATCAAATTGAAAAGAATGAGGAATGAAAGGATAGTATGGTCATTTGTAAAGAAAAGAAAAATATAATAATAATATATGGTATATATAGATACACGTGGAAGGAAGGAAACAAAGTTTAGAGGTTTCCAGAGTTCCCTTCTTTTTCTTCTTCTTCACGTGTGAAGCCAAGCAAAGGTGAGTTTTCTCTTGAGCTGATTATGTGCTGAAATTTAAGTTTAGTTTTGATTATTAGATGCTAAGTAAGATTAAGGAAAGATTAATTTGCTTTAAAACAACAAACTGAAGAGTTTATGAGGATTTAAAGATTTGAAGTTTTTGAATGAAATATCGAAATAAAGTTTATATTGAGAATTGGAAGTTGAATTTGACTTGTCATCAAGTCAATTAAGGGATAGGAAGTGTTAGAATAGGAATTTGAACATGTTGCAAAACTAGTATAATTTTTGCAATTACATGGGAATGACTAGATTTGAAGTTAAAGAAGTGATTAGGGAATAGAAATAAGTTTAAGTATGTGTATTAAAGTTAGGAGTATTAAAGGAAGTGAAATAGGAAGGTTTAAGCTGAAATAAGGTGATTTTCGAGCTCAAAATGGGATTTCTGGGCTAGGGGAATCGGTACCCATTCAAGGGGAATCGATTCCTCCTCAAACGAATATGAATTTCCAGAATGCTAGAGGGGAATCGATACCCCCAGGGGGGAACCGATTCCCCCATAATGAAAAAAAGAAGAAGAAAGAAGAGAGACTAAACTATTAATCCCTTAAATTGGTAGGCTATTAGAGGTTAATTTCAAGACTTAGGCATCTGATAATCATCTTGAAAATTATGCTTATGTAGATATTGAACGTGACTTTGCTTCAAAGTAATCGAAGGGTTAGAATTGATTCAATTCAAACAAGGCTAAGGTGAATGCATGTGCATAACAGGATTATGTTAGTATATTCAGTTTTAGACTTGCGATAAGTCTAGATTTAATATCTTGATACATGATTCATTCAATATTATTAAATATGATATGAATTCATACCATATACATTATGGGATATACTATGCAGATTGTGGTAAGTCTATTTTCCAGATTAGAGCTTATATATGAATGTATGTGTCATATGGGATTGAATGAGTTACGAGATATCTATATTAGGTATATGAAGTGTGTATGATGTGTTTGTTATGGGTTATAGGTATGAATGAGCATATTTATTGACATGTTACAGTATATATATATATATTATATGAGTTGTGTAAATAGGTAGATAAATGTGTTAAATAGGTGAAATAGTTAAAATGATCAATATGATTTCATAAGAATATGAAATAAAAAGTATGGAAAGGACATAAGAAAGAATATGAAGTATATATAGCATATGAATATGAAATCATATGAGGGGATAAACTACGTGATTACAAATATATGAAAATATGCTAGTCTGATGGGACCTAAGAACTGGTATACGTGATATCTATACATTCATATAAGTTATTGGATGAAAAATGAACAAGAGATAAAAGAGATGAAGGATAATACTATAGGATTATGATAAAAACATAAATGATGACATGTATATATGTATGTATGTAATGGTTATATGAAAAGGTATAGGTAATAAGATGATCATATGAACATGTGTTAAAGAGCTATAGAAAAAGAAAAATGTGATATGATGTATGAATATGTAATAAGGTAAAAGACAATGCCATGATATGAGTTATGAGAACTGTAAGTATAGTTGGTATGCCAAGAGTCAAAGAACTACCTATGTCTTTCGAGACATATGGACAGTATACCTATGTTCTAAGGAACATATGGATAGTTTACCTAGGTTCTTCGGGACCTATGGATAGTTACCGAGGATCTTTATGACCTCTGGATAGTTACCGAGGATCTTTATGACCTCTGGATAGTTACCGAGGATCTTTATGACCTCTTGATAGTTACCGAGGATCTTTATGACCTCTGGATAGTTACCGAGGATCTTTATGACCTCTGGATAGTTACCGAAGATCTTTATGACCTCTGGATAGGTCCTTCGGAATATTCATTGAGTGTGGTGACAGCATACGTGTGCACAACCTCATAATACTCGTATACCTTAGGTTCTCAATAGTGTATATGGGCTTAAATAAGACATAACGAGGATGTATATAATTGTATCTTAATATGGTATTATTACGAGTTATATTGGCTCATACGTGGTATAATAAATGATGGTATGATAGTATAATTGTGTTTGGATAGTAGACGACATGTTTATATTTTAGTAATTCTTGATTATGTAATTATGCCTCACTAAGTCTATGACTTAGCGTGTAAATGTTTTTACACATAGGTTTTGAAGAGCAGGAGAATCAAGAATAGGAATTTGCAGATCAACATATCTCTACTCAGCGATCAGATCAGAAGTAAAGTCACAGTATGTATTTTGTTGTATGTAGTGTGTTGGCATGTAAGAAAAGTGTTAGTTACAAATGCTCTGATTAGTTTTGTCTTGTTTTGGTTAACTCGTGTACAGTGACAATGTTATTTTAATAAAAGTTTTAAATTTCATTGGTTTTCGTTAAAAGATTAAAGTTTGAAAAGTCAATGTGACACCTCAGACTTGTATCCGGGTCGGATACGGGTTGAGAGTGTTACATAGCGACACTAAGCATAAAAAAAGTAGAGTTCCATCGAGTCTTGCAATCAATGATCAACTCCTTTGTGTATTTTATTCCTAGCTGATGAGTTGTTTCCTCAAATCTTTGCTCCCTCTTTTGTGATGCACCCCAAAACGAAACACTATCTCTAATTCTTTCAATCCCCTCATCGATAATAGATAAGTCATATTGAACAATCAAGTTAAGAATGTGCGCGCAACAACGCATATGAAACAATTGGCCTTTCAACATGAGTGATCTTAATGGAAGCTTTTCTAATAATTTGTTGATAATTGCATCATTTGTGGTACAATTATCAACGGTAAGAATAGACAACTTTCTATCTGGATTCCAATCACAAAAACAACCATAGAGCATCTTAGCAAGAACATCAGTTGTATGTGGACATAGCACGTAAATAAACATGTTTACAAATTAATGCGTTAGTATAAGTGCAAAAAATACAATTAAACTAACTTTATATTATAATATACCTCATGATTCGACTTTGCAAGTTTCATTACTCATCTATGAAGTGTGCAGTGATCGCCATAAACCCTTTTCTTTGATAGTTGGATGTCCACATATCAGTAGTAATTGTTATCCTACTTGTGTTCCTCCCTCAATAACTTCATAGTTCTTTGCCTTTCAAACTCGTAAATCTTTAAGATGTCTTGACGGTATTTCGAGATGGAACCTTAAACAAAGGTTGAAGGCATCTAACAAATTTCCTAAAACCATGGTGCTCTACCATTGAAAGAGGATATTCTTGCACAATTATCATCTCCGCGAGATCTTTCCTTGAAGTGTCTGCATTGAAGGTGTTGTTGAAGAGATATGATGAGTGTTGTTGGAGAGATATGATGAACTACCATCAACTTTCTTTTACTCCTTTACCAAGATGCTTTGACGTGTATTTCTTACCATTCATCTTGGACAACGTTCAAAATGGTCTAGTAAATGTTTTGTGTCGTTTTTGTTATTTCCTCCTAATTTTTTCTGGCAATAGTTATATTTCGCCTTATCTTCACCATTCACTTTCATTTTTTTTAAAATGGTTCCACACCACTGATCTTTTTCTTTTAACGCCGGACTTTTCAGCATCATCGAAAGTTTCATGGGTATTAGACTCGTTTTGGGTATTACACTCGTTTTGGGTATCAGACTCGTTTTGTGTAGCAGAGTTACATGGGAGTGGTTGATTGGAATCTTTTACCCCTTGACTGCTTCCTAAAGGACTAGGAGTAGGAGTGTTTGATGTAGATTTATTACCTTGTGATTTCATATGGCCTGAAAAAAAGCATATATAACAATTAACTTTGATACATTATAACAATTATCAAGAGTAGAACTATAAAAGTAATCATTTATAATTCATAAAAAAGAAGTAACATGTCTAAAAATGAATTACATAAAGTTATATGATACATTATAACAATTAACCTTGTGATTCCATTAATATGAGCAGTAAGCCAGTAACCATAAAATGGTTTCCCCAAAGTCATTTATTCTCTTTTGTAAGATTATCACTCTACAGTAACCACAAAACCCAACAAGTAAAATGAGCAAGGAATTGTGGCACATCTAATTCGATAGGTGTCTCTAAAATAAGCAAGCTAGACTTTCATCTTGCTACAAATAAATACTCAAAAACCAAGTAAATGTACAACAACCCCAACATAGGGTACAAACGAATAAGACCAGGTATTAATACAAGTGTTGAGGAAAGGTGTAGGGACTGCCAAAGAAGATATGTTTCTCAAGAACTGTATCGAGAAATTTGGTGAAGGCAAATGGCATCTTGTTCCTCTTAAAGCATGTAAAACATAACATACTTTCAATTCGTTTCTTGATATATTAAATAAAAAAATCATTTCATAAATCACTGCAGGAAGAGATCGAAGAGTTGTAGACTGCGATATTACCTTAGACCAAATATAAAAAGAGGAGCGACGATAGGCGACGGGGACGACGATCGGTTTTCAATCGTCGGACAGCGATAGGCAATCGGCTGTGCGGCGACAATGAAGAATCCAAGACTGAAGCAGTGAAGCTTTCCTGCCTGCGACTGCGTAGGAATAACAAATACAAAGGGGGAAAGTGGGAACTGGGAAACCTAGCTTAAATGTTTTGTTTGTATTATATATAATTAATATAAAATATTATATATATATATATAATCGGGGCGTGATACCTTGCCCCGATACTAAACCCGAACTCGAAACCGAAAAATCCTCGAATTTTACCCCGATACCCGACCTGATATTATTCAAATCCGACCCGACCCGAACTTAGCCGGATTTCGGGTTTCTCCATCGGGTTCGGGTCGTTCTGCCATTCCTACTGTGATAGATATTTTAGGCATTTTGAAATTGAGCAGCTGAAGTCTGAGTACTGTAGTGCTTGATTTGAGTAACTTTTGAGTTTAATATATTTTTTAAATTATATAAATTAGACCCAAAGAGCTCATTATTCTTAAATTTGGGCTAATAAGATAAAGGACCCTGAAGTAATCTTCTTCTCTCTCCCTCTCTTTTGGTCTGAAGTAATCTTCTACTCATTATGCCTGAACAAAACTAAAATTAAAACTAAATAAGAAAATTCATATAATTTAGACATATTAAAACTCGAACTTGAATTCACAAAAACCCAAAACTTCAACATAGGTCAATTATCGCAAGCCTCATTGACGTCATTATTTCTTTATCAAATAATAAAAATGAGTAAATATATGACTATAGTACGATTAATTAGAAATTAGGTTTGTTTAATTATAAATTTGTAGTGTCGTTAACATGAGCGATATGAGAAGTAAAATACTGTATAGTCATCTACCATGAGTCATGACGAAGCTAATGAGTAAGGGAAAGGACTTAAAATAATTGTAGTTCTTTTTTAATTTAAATATTTGTAAAATTAAGTGTTAATTCTTTTCAAGTTTTAAAATTAAATATTTATTAATCCATCTTATTATCTAATCTCAATACCTAATTATCTACCTTTTAATTCCATAATTTAATGCCTTAAAACAATATTAGGTAAGCTGAAAACTACATTAAAATATTTTTTTAAAGAATTGTAACGACTTTAGGTCATCCAAAAAGATGATAAAAAAATAATCAAACTAAAATGAGCTAATTTCATCCCACATTCCTCGATTATGACTCTCATTTTAAATTAGTCTTTAAACTTTTAAATATTTTAATTTCATCGTAAAAAATATGATACTCATTCTAAATTAATCTTCGTGCTTTTGAATGTTCCAATTTCATCCGGAAACCATAACTCTTATTTTAAATTGGTTTCCAAACTTTTGAGCATTTCAATTTCATCTCAAACTATTGATATATACTAATCAAATCCCTTGATGATAAAACTATTATGCCAAGCTATATTATTATATGTTTGAAAAACAATAAAATTTAGGTTAGAATATGGTTAAAACTAATTGCATAATTGAATGAAATTGGAAGATTCAAAAGTTTGAGGACCAATATAGAACGAGGGTTATAACTTGGGAATGAAATTGAAATGTTCAAAAGTTTAAGAATTAATTTAAAATGACAGCCATAATTTAAGGATGAAATTAAAACTTTTAAAAGTTTGAATATCGATTTAAAATAATAATAATAATAATTTAAGAACATATAATGCACTGACTCAACTAAAATATTATTGAATTTCGATATAATGAAATGGTAAGTCTTACATATTTCTCCCATGTCAATGAGGCAATTATACCAAGAGAAAATAACCTCAGTGACCGAAAATTCCTTATAATATACGATTTTGACCAACTTTTTTTCGATTTGCCAAAATGACCAACAAAATTGCAATGCGATCTCTAAATCGCAACGCGATCTCCAGTATCGCAAATCAGTTTCCAGATTCGCAACGCGATTTTGACCATCGCATTGCGATTTGCCAAATTCGCGTTGCGATTTTAGAAAATCGCAATGCGAATATGTAAATCGCAATGCGATACTGACTATCGCAACGCGATTCTGACTATCGCAACACTGAATTTCAAATTCGCAACAGGTTTTAGTTTCGTAACACAAATGTTTTGGGTATATAACTACGCAGCAGCAGCAGCAACTCATAACCTAAATCCCTAAATCACAACTCATTCTATCTCCATCTATCACTCTCTCCGGCGACATCCTATATCCAACGATATCATTCCCCATCCGGCAACAGGTTTTAGTTTCGCAACTCGTTTGTTTAGTAAATTAATTTACAATAATGAAATCATCTAATGTTGATCATGTTTGGATAGATTTGTGTTTTGGAGGGTCATGGGAGAATGTTCATGGTGTTTTACAATATATGCCTTTACCCATGAATCTTCAACTAAAACTGTCATTAAAAAAGTTAACTTATGAAACTCTAATGTTGTTTATGGTGCTCAAAATTTAATGGTTCCACCACAATTTCATCACCAAGCAAATGTTGTTTCACCACATTTCCAATACCAAACACAATCTCAAAACCCACAACCTTTCCCTAATCCAAATCCCAATCAACTTTTAGCACCAAATTCCGGTTTTCGTATTGACCAGTTAGACGATGATGAGCCAACAGAAAAAATTGTGAGTACTAGTCAGTATTCGAAATTTGATCTTGGTCAATACCCAGACTTTGATCTTGGTCAATACTCGGATTTTGATGATGTTTCAGAAGAAGAAACAGACCCTGCGTGTAATGATTTTGATATTGGTCAATACCCGAATTTTGATGATGAAACAGCCGCTGCCGAGGAAGTTGTTGTTGATGATAATGAGGAGGAAGTTACGACTGTGAATGAACATGTTGAACATACATTTTGTAATTCATATAACCCTGAAGAAGAAAAAGAAGAAGAAGAAATCCCCAAAGAAAAGTCCCCGAAGAAAATGTCACGGGAGTATAACTGGAATATGCCAGAATTTCTTCAGATACCGGAAGAAGAGTTGGTAAAGATAGCAGTTGATTGTTACACAAAAATTATTCGTATCAAGAAAGATGATTGTTTTGATACAAAGGAATACTTGAAGATAGCTTTGTATACGAAATGTGTGGAAGATGACTATCAACTAAAAGTTAACAAATCAAGCAAAGATTGTTTCGAAACAAGGTGTATGATTGACAAAAACTGTACGTGGCGTATGATTGCAAAGAGGATAAAAGATTGCGAAATGTTTCAAGTTAGGACTTTTATTGATAAACATACATGTTCAAGAACCCAAGTTTTTCCTCACCATAGACTGACAAACAAAAATGTGTTGGGTGGTTTTCTGGCTGAGTTAATGTTTTTGAATGGTAGGGTATATCGGGGACATGAAATTATGACTGACATGAATGCTCGGTTCAAGATTAGTATCTCATATTCTCAAGCTTGGAGAGCCAAATGTTATGCCTTGGAATTGTTGAGGAGGTCGTCAGAAGCATCGTTTGCCTAACTGCCGGCTTATTGTCATAATTTAAAGCTGAAAAATCCTGGGTCGGTAACTCATATCAAAACAGATAGAGATGGACGCTTTGAGTTGCTGTTTATCGCCATTGGTGCTGCGGTTAGTAAATCAATATAATTTTGTTGACTCATTTTTGTTAGTTACATGCATTTCACATTTAAAATTATATTTCTTGTGTATATTATTTTGTAGATTCGTTCGTTTATTACTTGCATGCGCCCAGTTATTATAGTTAACGGAGCACATTTGAAAGGTCGATACCTTGGAGTAAACTTATTAGCAGTAGTCATGGATGCTAACAATGGGATATTGCCAATAGCTTACGGGGTTGGCAAATCTGAAACCTCTGATTCATGGACATGGTTTATGGGGTATCTTAGGGATTGCCTAGGTCCTATTAGCAATCTGGCAATCATATCCGATATGGCAAACTCAATTGACAACGCTGTTAGAAGGTGTTTCCCAGATGCTTTTCATGGACTTTGTAGTGTTCATTTGTATAGAAATCTAAAATCAAGGTCTGCTGGTATAAAAAATCACAAATAGACATACTGGAAGGCTGTAAAAGCTTATCGAGAAGTGGATTTTAATAAGCATATAAATTGTTTAAGACGTGTTTTGCCTCAGTGTGCTCAAACACTAGAAGATGTCGGGTTTAAAAGATGGTCAAGAGTACATCAACTTGGAGCAAGATATGGTTTCATGACGTCTAATAGTGTAGAATCAATCAACGCTCTAAGTCGTCATTCCCGAAAATTACCCATTACTATATTAATGGAGTTTTTTCGAGCCTCTATTCAACAGTGGTACTACAAGAAAAGAAACCATGCAGGTATTATTTCTTTAAATTCGTAATTTATCATATATTTTACTAAGTATTATTTATTTAAATTTACAGGAACATTGGAACATCGTGTTACACCATGGACTGAAAAAAAGATAACGAAATGTGTTGTGAAGTCAACGTCATGGAGAGTTGAACCATGTTCAAACACTTTGTTTGAAGTACTGGATAATAACTTAAATGGGCTTGTCGATCTAAATGCAAAGACGTGTAGTTGTATGAAATGGCAAACATCTGGTTATTCGTGTGGCCATGTTATAAAAGTTGCTCTTCATCTAAACCAAGATGATTCAAGCGCATACGCTATGGATTGTTACACTACAGAAGTATATCGACAGACTTATAACGAGATTATCTACCATATTCCACATCCTTCTGAGCGGGACATACCAGATGACTTACAAACAGTTTTGCCACCAGCCATGAACAGAAGGCTACCTTGCCGACCAAAAATTCACGATCGTATACCGTCTAAGGGTGAAGAGAAAAAAAGATCGACATGTAGTCGGTGCAAGGAAAGTGGTCATACAAGGTTGACATGTGGATCACCAGTGCCATCACAATCATCTTTTCCTCTACCAAAATATGGATCCTCATCAAAATCCAAAGCTCATATGGTGTCAAGCAAAAGGCAATCAAAATCGCAATCAAAATCAATATCCCAATCACAACCGGCTTCACCTTTTGGGACTATTAACTTAGGTGATTTTTAAATGCAAACGTTGTATTATGTGTATTTTATGTGTAAACTTTTAACATTTTCAGTTAGGCATGTATTAGTAACCTGAGTTTGAACATTGATATGATATGTTCAATTGTTATCACTTATTACACATTCATTTCAATATTGCAACGCGAATTTGACTATTATGTGTATTTTATGTGTAAACTTTTAACATTTTTTTCAGTTAGGCATGTATTAGTAACTTGAGTTTGAACATTGCTATGATCTGTTCAGTTGTTATCACTTATTACACATTCATTTGAATATCGCAACGCGAATTTGACTATCGCAACGCGAATTTGACTATCGCAACGCGAATTTGACTATCGCAACCCGAATTTGTCTATCGCAACGCGAATTTGACTATCGCAACGCGAGTTTGACTATCGTAACGCGAATATGACTATTGCAACGCGAATTTGACTATCGCAACGCAAAAATCTCAACGCGAATTTGACTATCGCAACATGAATTTGATTATCGCAACGGGAATTTGACTATCGCAACGAGAAAATCGCAACACGAATTGACTTTCGCGTTGCGATTTTGGCTTTCGCATTGCGATTATGACTTTCGCATTGCGAAAGTGTACCTTCAACATGTTTTTTGCCTTCAATATGATGCAGATTGAAATCAACAAATCAACTTTTACATTTCATTGAATCAATTAAACAATAACAAATAAGAATTATTTACACATCAATTAAACAAATCAACTTTTACAAATCAATTAAACAAGAAAAAAAATAATTATTATTTTCCTCATCAATTAAACAAAATCAGACTTTTCAGAATCAATTAAACAATAAAAAAAAGTGTACCCCAGACAGGTTGTATGCACCCATACATCAATTTCGCGCAGCTCACTTCAGGATTAACCTGCAGAAACCAAACATTTGCTCAAACAACACTTTCTACACATCTAAAACCAACAAAGAGCAAATTATTGAATTCTAGGTACTTAACAACACTTGCATTTGACTTACCAATTGTTTATGGACACTTTCATAATGCAGATGCAGGTAGGCAGCATCTCGCATATATCGCTCTAGCCATAAAATACCGAAACCACAAGCCTACTGCACCTCTATCTCTATCGGTGGGAGGTAGAAACTGTGTACTTCCTGTCGTCAAACGCTCCAAGCACATGCATACGAGAGGACCACAATCCCCTCTGGCTTCCTGCGTTTGTTGTGGCGCGGTCTCGTCTCTGATAACTGTAATATTGAACTTCTTTGGCTTCTTGTTTCCAGAATAAGTCCAATAATAAATCGCATCCAAGAATTTAGCCAAATGAGAGCTCCATCCCTTGATAATATCTCTCAAATCAGACAATGATATGTAATTTATCATGCTGTCATATATTATTGTCTTCAGGGATGGGAGCTGAAGCTCGACGAGAAGCCAATGATTACGTTCCAAAACAGGGATAAACACCTACAATCATAAGTAATAATTCAATTGCGCACTTATTTTTGAACACCGTTAAAATATTTAAAAAAATAAATACTAACCTTATCGACCTCCCACCATGCAGGATAAAGTTTAGCTTGTCCATTAGCCAACACATATGATTCCTGTCGTTGATTCTTCAAGTGAACTACGTGAAAAGACGTCGGCATAATTGTATATCGTGTATTTTTTTTATTTTTCCTCATTTTCCTTATTATTAGAAGACGTGACACCCATGCATCAATATGTTGTTTTACAAAAAAAGACATATATTAGTGAATTACATAAATTTAAAAAAAATTAATCAAAATGAAATATAAGAAAAATATATTTACCCCCCATTAAAATAGCCTTTGTCTTCAACCCCTAATAACACACCCCACCAAGACCGTTCAATCAACAAATGCATATCATCGTTGAGTTTGTATATGTCAGCGTAACACCCCTGGCTCCGCTCATGTAGATAAAAATCAACTGCGGTCTTAGCCCAAAGGGTATTATCCAGAATTGTTTCCGGTAGTTTTATCCTCTCCACTTTATCTGTTGGGATGGTACTGGTCGGTAACTTATACGAAAGCCAATAATCATCCATCATGTCCGGCACGTGAGCGGGTTTGTCAATAATTCGACATATTACGCCGTATGAATCGGGCTCTTGAATGGTGTGAGGGACCTCTTCATCGATGACAGGGGCCTCTTGAACGGTGGGAAAGGACACTTGAGGGACGAAAGGTGAGTTGGGCTTCTTCTTACGGAGTCTTCGCACTATTGGGGTGAACGTAGACGTAATGGCACATGCACGTCGTCTGATGCGTGAACCCCGTCGTACAAGAAAAACCCGACGTAAAGCATCCATCTTATTGGGCCACTAAAAATAAATTAATACATAAATTAATAAATAAACATACATGATATTAAATAGTGAAAACAAAGACAAATATGTTTCAAACTTGCACGTTATTCACCCAAGTCATTATTCTATCATAGTTCACAAAATGCATCAAATAACATTCCAGAAGTAAGAACTTATATAAACATTTAAAATGACAACATATAGGTTTAGTGCATGTTCAAGGAAAACATAAAGAGTAGTAGTTTATTCTTGAAACTTAAATTTGCAACACTGAAGTTAGTATTTGTCTTTGTCTTTTGGTTGAAGTAATGCAATCCATTAAAGTTTCAATTTACAGAAGAAGAATAGTCGAAACACAAAACTTAAAATCGTAATGCGGAAATGACTATCGTAACGCGAAAATGACTATCGTAACGCGGAAATGACTATCGCAACGCGAATTTGACTATCGCAACACGATAATCGCAATGGGAATTTGACTATCGCAATGCGAAAATGACTATCGCAACGCAAAAATGACTATCGCAACGTGAATTTGACTATCGTAACACGATAATCGCAATGCGAATTTGACTATCGCGACGCGAAAATGACTAAATTCGCGTTGCGATTTTCATTTTCGCATTGCGATTATCCCGTTGCGATAGTCAAATTCGCGTTGCGATAGTCATTTTCGCATTGCGATTTTAAGTTTCGTGTTGCGGCTATTCTTCTTCTGCAAATTGAAACTTGAATGGATTGCATTACTTCAACCAAAAGACAAAACAAAGACAAATACTAACTTCACAGGGTTAGAACTGTTTAGCAGTATTGGCAGCAACCGAATGAATTTACTAAGCAATCTAAGTGAAATTACGAGTAAATCAAGTTAAATATGAAAAATATTAAACTTACCTCGTTGCGTAGAATATGAACCTCATTCTGAAACGATGTTACCATCTCACGTAGAGCCGCTACCTCACAACGTAAAGTAGATACCTCATCACACCATGCACCATTGTCATCACGTAAAGTACCGACCTCCTCACGCAAGGCATTGACCTCATCACGTAACTCACCTAACTCATCCCGTGGAGGTGGAGGTAGAGAACAGGGAGATAAATATCGTGGCATCTTTGTCGTTCGCCTATCATGAGGTGATGATGGAGAAGAGGCTCGATGATGTGACGGAATAGGTTATGGCGCTCGTTGTAGAAGTGTATAGTGTGGTCTATCAGGTGATGGCTCTGGGTGAGGTGATGGCTCTCGAAGTGGAGGCTGCTCATCATCCGTGCCATCAAAAAAATGCTTACTAGCTTACCACCAATCAGTGGCAAGCTCAGCCTCCGTGGGTGTCAGCCTCTGTAATAGAGTGTTGGCCTCCTAATAATTATATAAAAGCTCAAACAAAGTTAAACGTGTACTAGTAATAACTTGTTTATATATGGTAGTATTTGTGTTAACTTATATAATTTATTGTCGTATACCGTAGTAACTCTTCCCAAATCAACAGCCGTCGTTTCCTCTTCCAGGAAATAGCCCTAGAAATATCATTTGAAGTTTTTAATGCATATGTCTGCATGTCGGGAAAAGCCTCAAATATCCAAATCTACAAACAATATAATACACAAACATTAGTAATTGTTAAATAATTAATTATAATTTTGGAAACATTATATAGAAATTCTTACCTTAAAGGCCCAAATAAAGCCTGACAACGTGTATTTGGAACCATCGCCATGCAAACTTTTGCGGTCATCAAAGGCAGACGAAAACTTATTCCAGGTAGCTTTCCATAGATACGAACCTCATGGAAACATGTTCCATGCATTTAGGTCCTCTACCAATAATATTAGGTCCTTAGGAATAGGTTGTCTGGCCTCTCTGCCTAAAAAGCCGGCTTGTAAAAGTACTAAAAGGCATACTCGGACAACATCGACGTCATCCATCCGAGTAAAACCATCTTTCTTATTAAATAATCTCGTCAAGTCGTCGACGTGTAAATTCGGCTTCTCCATTGACAGCTCAGGAAAAACCTGGGATAACCATGATGGGCGGGTAATATGACTAGTGTATCGACCTACATCATCGTGTCCGAAGGTAGACCAGTGATTAAGCAAAACTCCTCCCGCCCAAAACACGTATACGCCGGTGGAAAATGAAACCATATCTCTTTATTACCACGTTTTATACTCTCGGGTAGATCGCGTGTCATGGTCTGAAGCCACAAATGGGTCAACATTGCATCTCCACCCGGATGTTGTACTTTCAGCCATGGCCCGAAGCAAGTATCCTCAAACAATTGTCTTTGTACAGGTGAAAGCTTCGACGCAATTGTAGTGACTAGGCTTATTTTATTCCTTAAGGTAAATTGAGCCGAAAAAAAGTTCTACAAAAACAATAAACATACCAAGTTAGATATACCAAAAACTACACTGTGAATATATACCAAAAACAACATAAAAAATAGTTTATTCTTCAAACTTAAATTTGCAACACTGTGAATTTCGTATTTGTCTTTGTTTTTTGGTTGAAGTAATGCAATTCATTCAAGTTTCAATTTGCAGAAAAAGAATAGTTTATGAAACTTAAAATCGTAACACGAAAATAAAAATCGCAACACGAAAATGATTATCGCAACGAGATAATCGCAACGCGAAACTAAAATCGCGTTGCGATTTTGTCGTTGCGATTTTCATTTCGCGTTGCGATTCTCGGTTTCAAATAGTCATTGTCTAAATTTGAAACTTGAATGAATTGCATTACTTCAACCAAAAGACAAAACAAAGACAAATACTAACTTCACAGGGTTAAAGACTAAACAGTTTAGCAGTATTGGCAGCAATCGAATGAATTTAATAAACAATCTAAGTGAAATGGTTAATCTATTATTGAAATTACCAGTAAAGTTATCATCAATTTCAATATGAAAAACCTAATAATAATACAAAATTTTCAAAATAAAAATAATTAAAAAAACTAACCCTCGGTGGTTGATTTTCCATTTCTGACCGTGAATGGTTGTGAGGGTTGCTCTGAGAGATGGAGATAGACGGATTTCGTCGGAAATGGGGACGAATTTCGTCGGAGATGGGGACGGATGTCGCCGTAGAGAGTGAGAGATGGGACTGAGTTGTGATTTAGGGTTTTTTTTAATTTAAGAGTTGCGATTACGGGATATATTAATATTCATGTTTGGAATTTGAAAATAAAATACGTATTGCGATACTAATGGCACTTTGAAAATCGCATTGCGATTTTGTATTATCGCGTTGCGAATCTGGAAACTGATTTGCGATACTGGAGATCGCGTTGCGATTTAGAGATCTCATTACGATTTTGTTGGTCAATTTGATAAATTAAAAAAAATTAATCAAAATCGTATATTATAAAAAAATTTCGATCACTGAAGTTATTTTCACTTATACAAACGCCATCCACTCTCCCCTTTTTAGACAAAGCCACCAATAAATAAATAATCACGAATGATGATTAAACTTACACGTGTTATTTCCTTCGATTACGTCATTTTCGGCTCTACCCATTGATTTGAGCTACTGTGCATTAAATATTAAAGATAAATAAATAAAACTCAAATGAAATTAGACTTTTATTTCCTCCAAAATTTTAAATTAAATATTTAATCAATTTCTATTATTTTGAGTTTAGATATTTTATCTTTCCCAATATACAAATCTACCTCCGTCCATATTACTGTCCATGCACATATTATTTAATATAACACATATTTAAATGTTAAAATTATTAAATATAACTTGTGGAACTCCATCTGCTAATTATATATATATATATATATATATGACAGGAAATGTCCTTTGAAAACATTGACCGTTAATGGTTTGCGTACACAACCTACGTAGGTTAGTGCATGGGGAATTTATTTAATTATTTTTCCATTAAAGTAGTTGCACTTGCATGCCTACCTTTCTGTGTAGCAGCCGTCGGCATTTTGAATACTACGTCTCTTATTTATTTTTCCATTCTCTTAACATCATCTTCTCATTAATGAAGATGTTTCACGTAAATATATATATATATATATATATATATATATATATATATATATATATATATGCGCACGCGCGTACCTGTATGCATATATGAAATTGAAGATTAAGTCAATTTCATATCATTGTTGGATGTTATTAATTTACAATGTATGTGTAAAAATAATGATTTGATTCAATAATTTACTTATTATATTGATAGATGATGTTGTATTTTTAATATATATCTAGCAATAATTTTTTAGAGCTAATAGATAAATAAAATTTGGTTGAAGTTTATCAAATATTATTAAATTATATTTAAATGATCATTTTGTCATCATATTTTAAAAGTTATTAAATGATCGATGTAATGATATGAAATATAAAAAAATAATAGATTCAATGACCATTTTGCAACAATTCAATAGAACTTAATGACTATTTTTGAAATATTTGATAAACTTTAATGAATATTTTTGGGAGTAACAGTTATAATCTTAACAATCACTTTTGTAAGTTTTAAAAGCTCAATGATCAAAACAATCATTTGAGTATAATTCAGTGACCTGTAATGTGTTTTATCCATAAAAAATTTAAATTATACAATATACATGATTTGGATGAATATAAAATATGTCAATCCAATACCATCAAATGTTTGAATCAACTGACACGAATTATTTCAATTTAATTGTGATTTAAAATTTGAGATCCTGAAAATACATTATGTTACGATATTATATATTCGACTAAAGAACCTTATTTTCTTTATGATTTTATTCATTATTTAAATCATTAATTTATTTTTAAAAAAACCCCTTAATTTATACGTGTGATTGCATGAAAACACGTCATAAACTTTCCTCAGAACCGTTTGATGCATGGGCAGTCTAAGTTTAGGAGAAGCTTTTAAGAGAATACGTTATATTTTGTTGGTTAATATTTTCTATCAGAAAAGGGATAAAAGTGTGATTATTTTATATTTTAGTAGGAATTCTTCAAAGAATTATTTATTTATTGATTTTCTATTAGAAAAATGATAAAAGCATGGTTTTAGAAATTGCGTGATCTTTTTTTATTCCATCTTTGGATTATTTATTTATTTATTTATTATCCATTGAAAGGTCAAAGATTACTTGTTTAGGGTTGTGCTTTGGTTGTATATGTGAAGTTGATTCATTGACATTTTCAATTCATTATTTTTATTGTATTTTACATGCCACGTGGATGGATAAACTTGACAGCTTGTTTTATATTGATAAATTTGAATAGTTTACTGATCTTTTGAATTAAAAAATTCCCCCAACGACGGTGAAAACTATAATAAAAGGATACGAATACTTAATAAAAATTAGAAATTAAATGTTTTATTCATCAATACTAACTGTCAAATCAATTTGAAACAAAATTATGTTAATCTTCTAATTAAAATAAACTTTCTCACTATTAGAAATGATCGACAACCATTCTGTTTATCAGAGAATTAGCTTTTACGACACCTACCAATTTGAAAATTATGATTTTTAGAGCGAAAAGACTTTATCACACTAATATTTCTTAACAACATCTACTGAAAGTAACCGTAACGAAATCAAATTAAAATTTTAATAAATATAATCTAAGTTTTGAAGTTTAATGATTAAAATAAAAGCACCCTAAAAGGTTAGTGACTGTCCGCATACTTTACCCAAATATTTAATGATCAATCATATAATCAAGAATAAATTTGGACATCTGTCTTATTTAAAAATAAAAATATTCAAGATTACATTAAGGGTTTATCACAATCATCGTAAACTAAATACATAATTTGGACATTTTTCTATAACATTGAACCTAGTCACTTTAGATCATATATGAAAAAAAGTTAAAAACTCAACCAAGAGATTCGAACAAAAAATCGATACAAATAAATCTGACTGTATTAATAAACGAATCACAAAAGGGGGTTAAACTATTGAAAGACCACCAAGAATCGCAAATCAGAGTCAGGCGTCGTGAGAAACTATCCACAAATGTAAAATCGCGTATCTAAATTCAATCCAATGGTCCATAGCAAGGAAGATTAACAATATTACAAATAAACGTCATCTTGATTAGTCATGACATCATCAAACACAACCCTAAAAAACATAAAATGAAAAAAACAGTCAAACAACCGAGATGAACGTGCCACAAAGGCAGATATAAATGTGTTAAAAAGACAAAATTATTCCTATTAAAAAACTAAAAAAGAAACAAAGAGAAAAGAAAATCGACGGTCGGTACCCAACATCAAAATCTGTATCGCTGTCTATCAAAGAAGATTAAATAAAAAATTGATTTAATCTATAGAAGACTACACAAACTAAAAAAAAAATAGAGAGAGAGAGGAGAGGGAGAGAGCGGGTAGGGTTTCATCCACGTAGCTTAAATTCAGCATTACTGAGAAAAAGAGATGCAGAAATTCGTAACATTGCTCTTCTCCTCATATGTCTCACGCTTATTATTCATCTAGTATTGGTTAGCCTATATTTTTTTCGCTTCAACAAATTGAATTTTGACAGTAATTGTGTCTACCAATATTTCTCACATTTATTACCTGCTTCATCTATTACGTCTGTAGTAACCCAAAGTCAACTTTCTTACCAGAGATATTGTATAGTTTGATTTATTTGATCTTGAGATTTTGTTGCCAAAGTCTTATAAATTTAAGTGTATTTAAATAAATGATAATAATTTAATACTATTTCTAAAATATTAAAGAACTAATGACTTCGTTTGATTCAGAAGGGCTATTATCCTCTGATGAAATGCGCAATACACCACTTGTAAAGGTTTACCATATTGATCCAAGGCATAATGATAAACATAATTTGTTAACATTTATATAAATATTCATTTTGTCTCATTTTTTTTGGAGTATTGTATCTTTTAATGTTTTAATTTTTTAATCAAAATAGATTATATTTGATGAGAACCATTACTTGACTAACATATAGCTTATGTTGTTAATGTGACATTTATCATGTCTCAATTGAACAAATATAAAAATATCACGTCAACAATATGGGTTATCCGTGAGTCAACTAAGGGGGTGTTTGGATTAAGGAATGTGAGATTCCTATGGAAATTGAATCCACATTCTCATGTTTGGTTGGCTGAGAATCTCGTTCTCGGTAATGTTTTATTATCAATAGTAGATTTTTTGGGGTATATTACCGGGAATGTCATTACCTCTATTTCTTTAGGTATTGTTGGATTACCGGTGTTTTGGACTAAAATGCCCTTAATTTTTTTTTCTTTCAAAAATATCATTTTTCTGTCATTGAATAATAAAAATTCTACGAAGGTTAAATTACAAATTTATCCTTAAGCTATTTTAGATTTACAAAAAAAATTTATAATTAAAATTTTATATGAAGTTCAGGGGTTAAAATAAAATTTTACTTTTTCATTAAACCTTTTTATATTTTTAATTTTGTAAAAAAATATATAAATTTTATGAATTTAAATTTTTTAAAGAAAATATATAAATATTTTCTAACTTGTTAAAAAACAAATATATAATAAAGACAATTTGGTTAAATATACATTCCAATAATCTTTTATTCCTTTAACCAAACACGGTAATCTTACATTCCTGCTAAACCAACCAAACACAAAATACAACATTCCCAGTAATCTTATTCCCTGGTAATCTTATATTTCCACTGGTAATCTTACATTCCGTGAATCAAACGCACCTTAAGGGTTTCCATTCAACATGGTATGTTTTGATTGAGGAGTAAACTATTCTAAAAAAAAAAGAATAGAGAGTGATTGACTATTTATACAAATATTGAGGGTAATTTTCTCGTTATGCCTTGATCTAACTTGTTTCCTATTTTTCTCCTAAATTCAATATTATCTTTTATCTAATCTCGTGATCTTCGTCAAATATCATTGTTATGAAATTTAAAATAATAGATATACACAATTCTTCATTTTTTAAATTTACACTGTAATTTTAAATTTCTAAACCTATTACAATTTGCAAAATTATGACTCTCTTCAACATGAGACGTTGCATGTTTTAATTTCGTTTATAAGAAAAAAAACACCGCCAATAGATAAATATTATATAAGAGTCGCCCACGGTTTCAACAAGAAAGATGTTTATTATTTCACGTCTCTTCATTCTAAAAGTTCAAAGGCTGCTAACCAAGAAGGAGAAAAATTAGTATGCAGAATTACAAACAAAGAACGAAGCAGGCTGTAGATAGGCAGTGTGGTGGATGATGATATCTTAATATTATATTAGTTGAAGCAGCATTTTACTCCCTCCTCTTTTGCAATTCTTACAAATAATTTGGTACATGCATGAATAATAAAAGAAATAAAGTCAAGCAGCACACAATACTGACACGGTTCTTTGATGTTGACATTGGAAAGGGTTCTGTTCTTCGTTCGGTTCGGTCTTGGTTACGGATGATCAATCGTAACTTACAACTTGGCCTCTTGTCATAAACTTTAGTTAAATTATCTCAGATATTTTTAGTTTGGCTTTTAAAAATTCAATTCATTAATGATTAAATAAAGGAATATATACATATTAATGGGAAGACTTCGTCTGCCCATCAAACACGATTACACGACCTTAACATAATTCAATCTTTTTTATCAAATTAAATATGTAGTAAAAATGAAAGATTATCAATAAAATGGTTAATTTTGTTTCCATTATTATTTGCTATTAATTTCTTTTACCAAAAGGTGTGAGAATCCAAAAATATATTTTAATTTCTAAATCATGATATAAAATAAATCTAATTTAATTAGTATTTCTAGTAGATCTATATTTTTTAAGGATGAATATAAAAATTAAAACTTTCTTTGATTAATTATCAATTTTGATAATGATATCTATTTTAAAATTTTATTTGTAATTATTTCATTCAAAATTTTATATTATTAATATAAATATGTGTATTTTTAAAAATATTTATAAATCTGTCATTATATTATCAATATGATTTTTAATTAATTTATATGTGGGCAGTTGAAAGAAGACCTGGTTTCATTGGAGAGTTGATTTCAAAGAGAGAATGTCAAATAAGACGAGCTTAAAAGACAAAAGTGATTTAATTGATTTTTATTTTATTTTATTTATAAAAAAGGCCTTTGTTTAAAAGGGAAATTTAACAGAAATTCCCCTCCAACGAAGCTTCCCTGTCAAGTCCACGTCCCTTTTCACTTTTCCTTTTTCCTTTTTCCTTTTTCCCTATAAATTCTCTTCCAAAACCCCAAATCCTCACATTCTCTTCTTTCAAAAGAAAAATAAAATCATTACATTTATCCGATTAGTTAAACCAAAGTTTCGAACATATTCTTCCACCACCGCAGCCTAGTATTCTGTATTCCTTTATTGTTTTATCCTGTTTATTATTCAAGATGCTCAGCGATTTACTCCACGCCATCGCCGGCGACGACAATGGCAAGAAGAAAATCAGGGGCACTGTCGTTTTGATGAAGAAAAATGTTCTGGATTTCAATGATTTCCATGCATCTTTTCTTGATGGGTTTCACGAGTTGCTGGGGAAAAGAGTTTCGTTTCAGCTCATTAGTGCTGAAAATGACGATGCTGGTGAGTTTTAACTTTTAATCGATTCCTTATGTCTCTTAAACCCAAAATCAAAAGCTGCCATTGCTATTAATTTATAGTTTTTATGTTTTCTTCACACTTTTATACATACATACATACATATATATATATATATATATACACACATATTACATTCTTCTATGAAAAATGTAGTTTTCCCCGCTAAAAAAACAAAATCTTAAGACTCTTTAGATCATAATATTGTTGAGGATGTCGTTTATATGAAAAGTGAAAGACGTTTTTTTTTTCTTTTTTCCCAGCAACTGGGCAATACTTGGACCACTTATTTGAATACTTTATATATATATATATATAGGAATAGTATCCTATTACACAAATATTTTCATTTTTCACATAAATGACAAAATTCATTTTTTATAATTTAAATATATATATTTTTTACAAATTTCAATAAACATTATTCTAAAAACTATGCGTTTTATTTGTTCTGTTGTTGTAGCTAATGGGTTACAAGGAAAGCTGGGGAAACCAGCATATTTGGAGGACTGGAACTCTACAGAAACTTCCGCCGTGGCAGGCGGGGAATCTAAATTCATTGTTAACTTCGATTTTGATGAAGAAATCGGAAAACCGGGAGCTGTCCTGATTAGAAACAATCATCACAGTGAGTTCTACCTCAAAACTGTTACTCTCGAACATGTTCCAGGCCATGGTCGGATTCACTTTGTCTGCAATTCTTGGGTTTATCCCGACAAGAAATATGAACAACCTAGAGTTTTCTTCACCAACAAGGTAATTTCTTCGATACTCGAAGGGTGGAATTTCAGTGTGTTTCTTTGCTAAAACCATATTTTAAAATGTTTCTTTTTTCTTTTCCTTAGACGTATCTTCCGCATGAGATGCCTCAACCATTGCGTAAATACAGAGAACAAGATATGAAGGCCTTAAGAGGCAATGGCGAAGGAGAGCTTCAAGAATGGGATCGTGTCTATGACTATGCTTATTATAATGATCTAGGGAACCCCGACAAGGGACCCGAATACGCCCGACCGGTTCTCGGTGGATCCGCCATGTACCCGTATCCTCGTAGAGGAAGAACAGGCAGACCCTCATCAAAAACAGGTGAGGATCCGTTATGATATATATAGTTAGATGTTCTTATCAAGACAGACAATATCTTGATTTTGACAATGTTGCTGTAATAATTGAACAGATCCCAAGACCGAGAGTAGGATACCACTGCTGATGAGCTTAAACATATATGTTCCGAGAGATGAACGATTCGGACACTTGAAGATGTCGGATTTTCTCGCTTATGCACTGAAATCTATAGTTCAATTCATTGTACCCGAGCTTCAGGATCTAACTGATAAAACTCACAATGAATTCGACTCGTTAGAGGATGTTCTTAACCTCTACTATGGCGGAGTTAAGCTTCCTTCTGGACCTTTGCTTGATAATATCATCGACAACATTCCCTTGGAAATGCTCAAAGAAATTTTCCGGACTGATGGAGCACAACTTCTTAAATTCCCTGTGCCTCAAGTGATTCAAGGTTTGCATTCAATCTATTACTGATTTCAGAGTTAAATATAAAAAATGGGACCCGTCCTACTTCGTCGCCATCTTTAAACGTGTTCGATGCCCCTCTTACATAGATTTTTCTAATGAATTTGAGCAGACAGTAAGACTGCATGGAGGACCGATGACGAATTCGCCAGGGAGATGCTTGCCGGAGTTAACCCTGTTATAATTCGTCGTCTCGAAGTAAGCTTTAAGCACCAAACTTTCAGGTCTCATCTTTTATATGGAAATCTGTTAAACTCTGCAAATTTACTGCATTTTCGATATGTTTTGATTTCAGGAATTTCCTCCAACAAGCAATCTAAATCCTGAAGAATATGGTAATCAAAACAGTGCCATATCCAAGGAACACATTGAGCACAACCTTGAGGGACTCACCATAGAAGAGGCTCTGAGAACCAACAGGTTGTTCATATTGGATCATCATGATTCACTTATGCCGTATCTGCGGAGGATAAACTCTACAACGACCAAGACTTACGCATCTCGAACCATCTTGCTTTTACATAATGACGGGACTTTGAAGCCATTGGTGATTGAGTTGAGTTTGCCACATCCTAATGGGGACCAACTCGGTGCTGTTAGCAAGGTTTACACACCTGCAGAACATGGGGTTGAAGGTTCGATATGGCAGTTGGCTAAAGCTTATGTTGCTGTAAACGACTCTGGTGTTCATCAACTCATAAGCCATTGGTATGGATATACAAATTAGCGATCATATATCGATTTTCTTTGATTTTAGAGGACTTATGTTTATGCTCACGGTCTTTTATTTGTTTACAGGTTGAACACTCATGCGACAATGGAGCCATTCGTGATCGCGACAAATCGACAGCTGAGTGTGGTTCATCCGATTCATAAACTTCTCCACCCTCACTTCCGCGACACGATGAATATCAATGCGTTTGCTAGGCAGATTCTGATTAATGGAGGTGGAGTCCTGGAAATAACAGTTTTCCCTGCAAAATATGCAATGGAAATGTCATCACTGATCTATAAGAGTTGGAATTTGGTTGACCAGGCACTTCCTAGAGAGCTCAAGAAAAGGTACATTTAGCTCGGATACTGAGTTTTTTTTTAATGTATTTAGAGATTTTCAGTTGCGGAAATAACACGTTTTCGTCTTTTCGATTCAGAGGAGTTGCCATTGATGACGAGAGTTCACCAAATGGTCTTCGCCTGCTGATAAATGACTATCCGTATGCTGTTGATGGATTGAATATTTGGTTTGCAATTGAAAAATGGGTGACGGATTATTGTTCGTTCTACTACAAGACCGATGAAATGGTTCGACAAGACCCTGAGCTTCAAGACTGGTGGAAAGAAGTCCGAGAGAAGGGCCATGGTGACAAGAAAGACGAGGCGTGGTGGCCTAAAATGCAGACTCGACAAGACCTGATCGAGTCTTGCACCATTATCATATGGGTGGCCTCGGCTCTCCATGCAGCGGTTAACTTCGGCCAATATCCTTATGCAGGCTACCTTCCGAACCGCCCAACTATAAGCCGTAGGTTCATGCCTGAAGAAGGCACTCCGGAATATGCTGAACTCGAGTCGAACCCAGACAAAGTATTCTTGAAAACAATAACAGCTCAACTGCAGACGCTCCTCGGAATTTCCTTGATAGAAATCCTGTCGAGGCATTCATCAGACGAAGTTTATCTGGGGCAAAGAGACAGCACCGAATGGACGTCGGACGAAACACCGCTTGCAGCGTTCGAGCAATTCGGACAGAGGCTTTCGGGGATAGAGGAACGGATTGTATCGATGAACAACGATAAGCAGTTGAAGAACCGTGTCGGTCCGGTGAATGTGCCATACATGTTGTTGTATCCAACCAGTGAAGGAGGACTTACAGGCAAGGGAATTCCAAATAGCGTATCGATCTGATGATCTTCAAAATTCCTTTAACGATGACCAATAAGTTATTTTATTTAATTATACAGTTTGTAAACAAATAAATCCTTGTTATTACTTCGACAAATAAAACTTTACAGACATCCGATGTCTGTACAACACTGTAAGAACTTTCATGTTATTGTAGTTTCCCTGTACACTCCAACACAAAGTAAATTATGAATGATAAATTATTATTACTTGATGAATTTTAAGAAAATTAATTAAATTAATTATTGCATTTAAAGTATTATATTTATTAAAACTAAATCCACAAATGACTATAGTTAGAGTGATAATATATTTGTATATAAAATTCTTTGAATTTAAAAAGATATTTTTTAATTATTTTATTTAAAGATTAAATAAAATATAAAAAATATTATACTTTAAAATAAGATATAAAAAAACATTTAATCTTAAAATGTGACTATTTTTTCTTCCTTCAACGTTGCTGCTTTATAAATTAGATCATTATCATGTGGATTTGTCTTTAAAATAAACATTTATGATAAATTATAATATAAATAAATATAATTTATTTTAATAAAAAAACTTGAATTTCCTTTATAAAAAAATCATTATCATGTGGATATTTTACGCTGGTTATTTTTCGTCGTTTGAAACCATTTGAAATTTAATTTAAAACGGATAATTTAACATTAATAATATGATTTCCTATGTGTCTCTTAAAAAAACTAATTTTTTTAAGAAAAATCAAGAACTAAATCAATTAATTAAATTTTAATTTCGTATTTAACCAAATTAAACCAAAGAATGGAATTTTTAAAACCTCAAGGGGAACTAAAAGAAATTACCAATGAAAGTAGGGACTTGTTTGAAAATTAGCCTAGAAAGATTTCAAACTTAATCTGCTATTATCATCCGCACAGAACTCAAACCTATATATCGTCAACATCAGATCACTTATCAGTACTTCCACTTGCGACGTGTACGGTGATTAACAACTATTCAGCATCCCATTAATAAAAAAAAGGCCATTTTAAAAAATAAATAAATTAAAAATAAACAAAATATTCTCATTGGCCAAACCACCTTTATATTAAAGTTTCGCGGCAACGCCACTATTCGCTCTCTCAAAATTCTGTTTTCTTTTTCTTTTTTGAAAATTTCTCTAAGTTTAGAGAACTTTATATTTCTTAGATGTATTGATTCAGTAGGGAAGAGGTCGAAAATTGGTAAGTGATATTGTCTCTGATCTGTGAAGTAGGGTTTAAAAGTTAAAATTTTGAAACCACCACTGTGGTTTTTTTCTTCTTCTTTTGCGATTTTGATAAGGGATTTTCTGTTAAAGTTTGAAATTTTAATTCCTTTTTACAAGTATTTTTGGTGTTCTTCAGTGGGTTTGAATCGGTTTTCAAAGTGACTTTGTGGAATAAGCCAAATTTGCTTTGCCTTTTGGTGGTTTTAGAGCAGCATTCTTTTGCAATCTTGTCTTTTTAATACGTAAAAATTTAAGTGTTTCAATACTGAATCAAAAATTTTAATGTGCGTTTGAGATTTTGCATTGTTACTTTCTGTTGGTTCTTAAAAAAATCAAAACTGTTTTTTAAGTTCATTCTTAATTGTTAACATCGATTTTATATTTGCACTATCTTTTTTCAAATTTCCCCTTTTCTTTTTAGAGTTTATGTTTTATGATGAAATGCTTCAGATAGAGAAAATCATTGATGGCCCCAACAAGAAAATCTAAAAGTGTGAACAAACGGTTTTAAGTAAATATGAGCTCTCTCCTGTTAAAGAAGCTGGAAATTCAAGAAAAAGTAACCCACAGGTAGGCGTTTTAAGTCATTTTTCACTGATTATTTGATTAAAGATCAAATTATTTTCTTTTCTTTGGCTATTTGGCGAATACTCTGTTTACTCGGCATCATCATATGCTAATTGTGGATCGTTTTGATGCATGTACCCTTGTATTCTATGCTATAGAAGAAACTATTTGACAAGTTAGGGTCTCCATGGAGCAAGGCAGAGATCGAACGGTTTTATAAAGTTTACCGAGCATATGGGAAAGATTGGAAGAAGGTATACGTTGAGAACTGTCATAGATATAGGAATTGTATAAGCATAATTACGTAATCAACATGTTTTTTTATTTGTTGTTGCTCATGTTTAGGTGTCTGCTGTTGTGCGTAATAGATCAACTGAAATGGTGGAGGCCGTTTACAGTATGAATCGGGTATGTTTAGGTCTCGATGTAGCTTTAAACACTACTCAGTTATCCAATTCATCTTTGGTTTCTTAATCTTGTCCTTGGATGCTTATGAGTTTAATGATGTTTGTTTCTGAAATATTAAAATGGAAAAAAGAAATAAGGGAACTTCGGTCTTAGTTAACTTATTATTATTTTAAACTTTAGTCTGGTTTCTCAACTAGAACTGCTATAATTTAATGCAGATAAGAATTTGGTCTTCATTTCTACAGTATTCAAAAGGTTATGTGGAATCATGTGCTTCAAGGACATTGAATACAGTTGCATTCTCGGCCTTCATTTGCTGGATGAAAACTGAGACTTGCTTTAGTTTGACTATATTTGTTTGTAAATACCATTAGTTAAGTTAATGTGTTCTTTCTGTATTTATTTCCAGGCATATTTATCCTTGCCAGATGGAGTAGCTTCTGTGATTGGCCTTATAGCAATGATGACTGATCACTATAGTGTCCTGGTGAGATTTGATTTAACATTTTGAATAACTGTAAGAGTCTGATAATTGTAGCCAGTGTTGATATCAATGAAAGCTATTTAGTGCGCTTTATTTTTCCAGTAGCATATTTCTCTCTGTTATGGAGTGAGCTGCTTCCTTTTTAGACTGTATTTTTGCTAACTATATCTGTTCAATTTTAGGCTTGCAGAATAAATTGAACTTTTAATGTTCTTCCTCTTATCTACTGGTTAAGGGTTGAAACTTTTTGTACCATGTCGACTTACAGGGAGGGAGTGATGTGGAAAGAGAGAACAATGAGCCTTCTAAAATACCTCGACAAGCTCAAAAGCACAAGCGGGTAAAGGCTCATTGTGATTCCTCAAAAGAGGATTTTTCCTGCCCCAATCAGTTGCATCTAGTCAGGGATGCTTGCCTTTGTTGGAAGGAATAGGATTTAATGGTAAGATCCATTGCTCTTGTTAGCATTCAATAGCAGCCATCTATGGTTATTCTTCAATTTGATTCCTTTATTAATCACAAGTCTCTGTAATTTTTACATCCCATAGTTTTATCTCTCATTTTGCAATGGATGCAACTGAGAGACTGAAAAAGGGAAGTTAAAGTAGTTGAAATTGTCCAAATATATGTGGGAAGCAAATCAAAGCATGGTGCTTGAAGTTTTTTTTATCTGTCACATAGATGAGAGGTATAATAATATCAGGAAGAAATGTTATTGACTGGAAGGGGAAGAAGTAAATAAATGGTACCATAAATGATCTTTCAGTCTCCAAAATGGCAATAAAAGAGGAAACATAATCTTTACTTGTTTGTTCGATTACATAAGATGATGATGTGTGGATGCTTTGATGTGGCAAAAATTGTACTAGGAGGATTCCTCATTGGGTTGATAACTGACAAGCTAACGTTGCAGCTTTCTTTTCATGTATATATATGTATATCAAGACTGTCTAATTTACATTAATGTCCTCTATGGCAATCCATGTTCTGTTGCCTATCTATTGGTAAGCGAGTGTTTGAAATTAGCATCATTAGCTCAGAGAGCAATAAAGACCATTCACTAACTAGGAACGTTCATCAGTGTCCATGGGACTAATTGGAATTTGATAAATTATTTGGTTTTGACTGTGGAATCATAATTTTCTTAACAATGTCAACTTAATATAATGTTTAGTAAGCATAGGAACTGTTGATGGCTGTCTGCTGTCTGAGTTTATTACAATAATAATCTTCATAATTGTGATTGAGGTCCTTATTTGTTTGAATTCCTTTTAGGTGTAAATCTTCATGCAGTTAGGAGGAGGACTCGGGTCCCTGTTTCATATTCATATAGGAGAGATGACATCGAAAGTTATGATCCACCAAAAAAGAGAGTTAAGAAGTCAGAGGCTAATGATAATGATAATGATAATGAACATGTCAATGCAGTGACTTTGAGTGGGGCACTGCAAAGAGAAAGCTCCGTCAGTTTTCTCAAAAACATTACACCAAAGCTGAATGCAGAAAATCTACACCTGTTCAGAGCTATGATCATATGGTACAAAATCACTGATCTGAATTTATAACATTATGGTCATCTTGCCTTCATTATCTATGTAATAATTTTATGTTTGTTTTTTCTATCGATATGTAATTAGTTGTTAGAATCAGAGACAACTAAGGCTAAGCATCCTAGTTCTTCCTATGAACGCCGGATGGCGTTCAGGTTTTGGGGCAAGGAACCTGTCATTGGAACTTATAGAAGAGTTGCAGGCCCCATGGTGAGTATGGAAGGTGCTGCTACAGGTGAAGTTCATCGAAAGGGAAAAAAAATTCCCGGAAGAAAGTGAAAGTTGATGAGATCATGAACAATTTATCTGATGATAGTGGAGAAGCACATAGTGGTGCAGAAGAAGGAATTACAGATACCGTCCAAGGAAAAGTTGATATGGAGATTTCCCGTGCAAAGAATAAACTTTCACCATGGAGTCAGAGGAAGAAAAACAAGAATATTGTCTTGGGAAGTATGAACTTGGGATCTGGGATTGAATAATGTGAAATTCTACCTATATGAGGCACAAAAAGTAGCTAAAGAAAGTTGGGGGGGGGATGCAAAAGTGTGTTGCTTAATTGTTCAAAGCAACTTTCTTTTTTCAGTTACATACGAGCTCAACTTCAACTTCCTTCTGACATTAGCCAAATTGTCTACATCAATGTTGCCAACATCAACAGTAGAATCTGGTAGGTGTCAATTGCTTCTCTACTTCAGTTTTTACTGATTGAGTGTCATATATGATATAGGGTTTCTTGTCACTTATCTTGCTCTAGTTACTCATTATACATTTCTTCTGTTCCGTTTTCTTCATGCATGCTGGAAGAATACATTATTCTCATTCCTTTCGTTGTTCTGTGTTTGCTTAGAGTCATCTGCTAAATTGAAAGAGGACAAAACTACATGTGAAACAGATGAGAGTCCTGTGCATCTGAAGTTGCATCTGTAGGTCATCATAGTGATAAAACTAGGCACCGAAGGCCAAAAGAAAAGGTGCTCAACTTAATCACTGAAGCTGAAGATGGTACCTCTAGAAAATCAAAAGTTGGGAGGTATTCAGTTACGGTTGACAATGTTGTTTCTGAACCAAAACAACAGACAGAACCTATCAATAACTCAAAGAAAAGAAAAAGCAAATCCTTCAGTACTTCACTGGTAACCACTGAATATTTTGCTTGTTGTACTTCTAATCTTGATTTCATGACAATCTTTTGTTCTAGCTGCAGATTTCAAATCCAGAAGCTCCAATTGATTCTCCTTTCATACAATCTTTTGATAATGAGGTAGGTGAATCTTTTAGCCTTCTATTTGCTAGTTTAATGTAAGACAGCAAATCACTACCATATTATTTTAATAATATGCATTCTCTCCTGGGCTGATGCTGTTTTTATGTCTTGTAGGACATAGCTGAAGAAGTGAACAAAAGTCTCAATAAAGGTAAATGCGGCGGTGAATCTTCTGTTCAATCGAGACAATGGAAATCATTCAGAGTGCCAGAGGATTCCCCCACTAATAATGATCTAAAAATTGCTGAAACTGATCCAATGGTGTCAACTTTACAAGTTCCTGCAGAACGTAAACTTGTTAGCTTACCAAAGAAACATCAAAGTAGACGTAAAATGAGCCTGAAGAGAGCGTTAGTTTCAAGTGATATAAATTCTATCAAGTACACCTTAGAAAATCAACCAAACAAGCACTCTCTGTCACAAGACAGACCGAAGGTAGAATCTAATATTCCTCCATTTCCCTTCAGAAAAAGAGTTCCTCGTTTTTAGCATAAATTATAAATGTTTTTGAATTCCAGGAAAACCTCTCTTCCTGCTTATCATCTAGTCTGGCAAGAAGATGGTGCTCTTTTGAATGGTTTTACAGTGCTGTTGATTACACTTGGTTTGCTAAAAAGGAGTTCATGGAGTACTTAAATCATGTTGGATTGGGTCACATTCCACGGCTTACTCGTGTTGAGTGGGGTGTCAATGTCATAAGAAGGTTAGCTTGTCACTATCCCTATATTTAAGAAATTTGAAAAAAAAATTGATTTTACAATGCAATTGCTTGTTATTACAGCTCCCTTGGAAAACCTCGGAGGTTTTCTGAACGGTTTTTATATCAAGAGAGGGAAAAACTTAAACAGTATCGAGAGTCTGTGAGACAGCATTGTACTCAACTTCGCATTGGCACTACAGAAGGACTTCCAACAGATTTGGCACATCCTTTATCAGTTGGACAAGAAGTAATTGCTATTCATCACAAAACAAGGGAAGTTAATGATGGAAAAGTACTTGGTGTGGAGCATGACAGTTGCAGGGTCCAGTTTTATAGTCCCAAACTCGGAGTTGAACTTGTCATGGTAATTGCATTTTTCAATATAGGCATTTCAGTTCATTCATCTTCTGTTCATTCTGGAAGTCACATAGACTATTATTGCAGGATATTGATTGTATGCCATTATATCCATTGGAAAATTTTCCGGAAACTCTTAGGAAGCAAAATCTTGCTTTTGATAAATTCCCCATGACACCCAATGAGTTTCAAGTGAATGGACATTCAGATTTTGGTCGGTCTGGGGTATACACTCCAAGTGTGCATCCAGAGAATGCAACCTTCCCTTCAAACATGTTGGTCAATCCAATAAAGGTTAGGATACCTAGAATTGCAAACATTAGCTGAGGATGCTTTGGCCTGTTAAACTTCTTTTCCTAGGGTTCAAATGTATCCGTTGTTCTATATATATTTTGTAACTTGAGAAATGTTTGGCATATTTGGAGTTAACATGTCACATTCAAGAGCTGTTTGCTTCTTCTTTTGCTTCCTCTCTGCGTATCTTCCAAATTCTCTCTTTTGATAAAATATTCTGGGAGTTATAATTGGTTCTAGATTAGAATTTAAGTACCCTTATGTTAAATACTTACTAGTAACCGATGCAATATACTTATGTCTTGTCCAGGTGGATGCAATCCGTAACATTTTGAATGCTAAGACAGCTGATCGTAATGTCGTTAGTGAACATCAAACAGCCAATGATCAACCCCTTACCATGGCACATATCCAAGGGAGGGAAGCTGATATACAGGTTATGTCTGAATTGAACCGTGCTCTGGACAAAAAGGTTATTCCACTATTTGATAGACTTAATTGTGTATATAATTTTGACATTACTGGTTTGACCTCTTTGGTGGTTTTAGATGCTATATTCAATCAACTTTACTGTAAATCCAGAAGTACATACATTTTTTTTTAAATTATGTTCATGCTGTTTGTGTTAACTTGTGTTACTGGTTTCAAAGTTTAGTAGAATCGTGTTAGTATAGCCGATCTTTTTCATATATAGTGTATATACACTTCAGGAAGCTATATTGATGGAGCTCAGAAAGACAAACGACGACATATTGGAAAACAGAAATGGGGGAAGCTGTTTAAAAGGTTCTGAGCTTTTTAAGAAGCATATTGCAACGGTACTTGTACGGCTAAAGGAAGCCAATGGCCAGGCATGTGGCTTCCATGAATTGATGTAGAAGTGATTTATTCTCTTCTTTGATTTCTAGATACCTTCTTCGATAACTTAGAATTGATCATTTTCCATGCAGGTTTCTTCTGCTTTACATAACTTGACACAACATAATTCTTACCCTGCAAATCCAATATCACTACAGCAGAAACCCCCACCTAATTCCAATTTCATATGTGGCTTGGCAAGTTCTATTGACAGTTCTCTTGTTTCACAAGAATCAGATTCTGTTGTGGGTGAAATTGTCAAAGGCTCAAGACTAAAAGGGGGTTTCATGGTGCATGTCGCTGTTAAGATACAAGTATTTTCTCCCTTGATTATATATTTACTTAAAATCAGAGCTTATGGTTTAATGCCCCTTATTATGCACTATCATTCAGGCCATGTCATGTACGAAGGATGATGAAAATGCATTTATGAGGATTGTAGAAGCTTTGGACTCCATAGATAAACCGCAATTTACACCTGACATTGGGATGCCTTTGATTAAGTCAACTGAGCCAGAGAATGGCAGTATCAGTTATCAAAAACACTTGGTTTCCGGATTATCTCTAAACTACGAGCAAGTTCCTTCTGAGCTTATCACATCATGTGTTGCTACTTTGCTTATGATACAGGTAACCCATAATTTTTTTTTCTGATATGATATCTACTCTTGACCAGCTTGATGAGCTAGAACGTACTTACCTGCACCTTGGTTGCAATCTTGTGCTGAATCTCTCTTCTTCTTTTTTCTTCTTTTTTCTTATGGCACACAGACGTGTACAGAGCAACAATATCCTCCGGCCGATGCGGCCCAAATTATCGATTCAGCTGTTACAAGCTTGCATCCATGGTCTACCGAGAACATGCGGGTTTACCGAGAGATACAAAGGTGTATGGGGAGAATTAAGTCTCAAATATTAGCTTTGATACCAACATGAATAATGAATCCAATACGATGCTTTGTTTTCTTGTAAATATGTTGGAATCTATTCATTTTTTTCTGATAAAGTTTTGACATTTATTTCATTCTTCTGCTGTGATTCCCCTGGAGGAATAGAAATACATAGTCCAAAGTGGATGAGTTTGGGGACATTTTTGGAATCCAACGTGATAATTGAGCTTTTAATGTCACCATGGACTCTACTGGTCTATAAAATGCAGTGTGAATGTATGCCCACCTCATTTGCTAACTCTACACCAATTCTCAACCTGCATTTCCATGGCGGTACCGATAATACCACAAAAAATGATAAAGGCTTAATTTAAAAAAGTGTAATTACACGAGTGATTTTAAAATATAAACATAACTATAATATATTTTGTACAATTAAAAATGACATAAAAAATGAATATGTAATTGTACTCTGTTAATTACATGTATCTAAATAATTTAATTTTTTCTATGATTATGTGAATGTGTAATTACTATGTTAGTAGTTACATTTTTTATATAATTACACTTTAGAGTCTAAATTTGAATTTGACATTTTTTTATTAATTTAATAATTTTTTTTTTAAATTTAAAATTTAAATTTTAACATTTTAATAATATGATATAATTTTATAGAACTGCACTATTAAAAAGATTAAAATAAAAACTAGTAAATTTATAAACTAACATGGTTAATTTGGTTCAATCATAAAACATATATATATGAATTAAATGAATTGAATTAGAATAAATTTATGTATATCTTTATATATATAGTGTTCAAGGATAACAACAAATCTTTGATTATTGTTTTTATTAAGGTCACTTGATTTATATAGTACTTCAAATTTTATTTTTTAAAATATTTATTTTTAAATTGCAGTAAAAGCTATGTAAGAACAACACTTTTCTCTACCTCCTCGACCGTCTCTCGCTATCTTTGTAAACAACCACCAACACACTATAGATACAAATACACTTTGATTTATTCTCTTTCACCACTCAATGTGAAACAAAACAAAACAAAGCCTTAATATCTCTTCAACCCAGGTATTGTCTTAAACTCTTCAATATTCTGTATATATATTTACCTTTTTTTGTATAAGAGATGTTAGTTTCAAAACTAATAGACCAACCGCTTGTTTCTTTTGTTTAGTTTTTCCTGTTTATGTTTGTGTTATTTTCCGATGTATATACATATTTTGATTCAAAATAGCTATGGATCAGTGCAAAACATAACTACCCATTTGCCCAGGTTACTTCTTTCACGTTTACTTTTAACGTTTCAAAGCCTTTTGTTCTTTCCCTGGGGAAGGTTAAGTGTATTGTTTAAATATCGTTTCTTTTTTTTTTTTGCTTTGGTCTTGTTATATGTTCCTTTAGGATCATATCAGAATCTTGCTTATGATTATGACAAGTAAAACCAATTTATTTCGACCTTTCGAAGTTGAAAACTCTCTAGTTCCTGGCGTAGAAGGTGATTCCTGGAGCAATGCAGAAGTGGATGGTTTTCTTCTTGGTTTGTATATATTCGGGAAGAATTTTGGGCAGATAAAACGATTAATCGAGAACAAGGACATGGGGGATATATTGTCATTTTATTATGGGGCATTTTATAGGTCTGATGCATATCATAGGCGGTCAGATGGCAGAAAGAGAAGTCGTCGAAAAAATATATACGGACGGAAAATCTTTACTGGATGGAGGCAACAGGAATTGTTATCTCGTTTGCTTGCCCATCTTCCGGATGAATTACAAAATAATTTTCTGGAGGTAACCCGATTTATCACTAAAATTTCATTTAGAAAGAAGCTCAATGTGTTTTGCTGTTTATTGATGTCAGACTTTGATTTTTCATGTTAGCTTTCCAATATGTTTTACCATGAATATAAGATTCTCAGACTCATCGTCTATTGGCAGGTATCAAAGTCATTTTTAGAGGGGAAAACTCCGCTTGAAAATTATGTCTCCTGTTTGAAGACTAGTGTTGGCATATCTGCACTTGTAGAAGCTGTAGGCATTGGTAAGGGGAAGCCAGACCTTACAGGCCTGGCCATGGAGCCTCCGAGGCTGACTAAGTTTCCCCTGAAATACCGTCTGGGAAGTGTTAGGAAAATAAACCGAGTACAAGTAATTTCCCTATAACCAGATTAGTGAGAATGCGAAATAAAAGCGGAAAAATAATACCCGAAAATTGATAACGGAGTTCAGCCAATTGTGCTTACGTCTCCGGGCTGCTGCAGATCTTTTACTAAGAGAGAAAATTTACAGGTGTTTACAAAACACTCACTACTCACAAGAAAGCTCTCTAGTATAGGAAGAAAGAAATGTTTTGGGATGATTTTGAAGCTAAATGGGTAAGGGTATTTATAGTAGAAACTTAGGGACTAATCTTTGAAAATACCCTAAAGTGCAATGACTAAAGTGAATTTACCCATTCCTATTTTCAACAAACATCTACCAAAATTTTACCAAACTTTGAAAAATATTTTTCAAAGAAACATTTACCAAACTTTGAAAAAAACATTTTCCAAAGTTGGTTGCCAAACTTTGAAACTTTTAACAATCTCCCACTTGAAGACTGATTTTAATATGTCTTCACACCTCGATCAATGCAGCAGCATGTCTGGTCTTGTTATTCTAGCATGCCAACTGAAGTTGAACACAACTTCAGTTTGTCCGTAGTCACCGTCTTTGTCAACATGTCTGCCGGATTTTGAGCTCCACTAATCTTTTCAAGTTTCAAAATCCCATCTTCCAGAAGAGACCGGATAAAATGATATCTCAATTGTATGTGCTTTGTCCTGGAATGAAAAGACGGATTCTTTGCTAGATGGATAGCACTTTGACTGTCGCAATACAAGATATTGTTTTCTTGTTTCTTGCCTAACTCTTCCAAGAAACTTTGGAGCCAAACCATCTCCTTGCTGGCTTCCGTAACAGCGACATATTCTGCTTCAGTTGTGGAGAGAGCAACTATCTTCTGTAGTTGAGAAACCCAACTCACTGCAGTTCCTCCTAGAGTATAGACATACCCTGTAGTGCTCCTTCTGATATCGACATTTCCGGCTAAGTCAGCATCTACATAGCCTGTCAGTATCATATCTCCACCTTTGAAACAAAGTGCTTTATTTGTGGTACCCCGAAGATATCTGAGGATCCATTTGACTGCTTCCCAGTGTACCTTGCCCGGATTATTCATGTACCTGCTAACAGCTCCCACTGCATGAGCAATATCTGGTCTGGTACAAACCATGGCATACATCAGACTTCCAATTGCTGAGGCATACGTCACCTTCACCATGTGTGCACGTTCTTCCTCCGTCTTTGGTGATTGGTCTTTGGAGAGTCTGAAATGAACACCTAAAGGTGTACTTACTGGTTTAGCATCTTGCATGTTGAACCTGGAGAGTACTTTGTTGATGTACTCAGCCTGTGATAACATCAAAGTCCCCGACTTTGTGTCTCTCTTGATCCTCATCCCAAGAATCTGCTTTGCAGCGCCCAGATCCTTCATAGCAAACTGCTTCGACAATTTTTGCTTCAAGTGTATAATCTCTTGCATGTCTGAGCCTGCAACGAGCATGTCATCAACGTACAATAATAAAATAATGAAGCTGTTGTCGAACCTCTTGATGTAGCAACAATGATCTGCTTGGCATCTGATAAAACCACTGCTACTCATGAAGCTATCGAACTTCTTGTACCACTGTCTAGGAGCTTGTTTTAAACCATACAAGCTCTTCTTCAACCTGCATACCAGGTTTTTCTTGTCTGCCTCTATGAAGCCTTCTGGCTGCCTCATATAGATTTCTTCCTCCAAATCACCATGAAGGAAAGCTGTCTTTACATCTAACTGCTCGAGATGTAAATTCTCCGCAGCTACAATTTTCAACACCAGTCTGATTGTAGACAGTTTTACGACTGGAGAGAAAATTTCATTGTAGTCAATACCTTCTTTTTGCTGAAAACCTTTGACAACCAATCTTGCTTTGTAGCGTTTTCTCCCATCATGTTCTTCTTTGATCCTGTAAATCCACTTGTTATGGAGCGCTTTCTTGCCTGGTGGTAATTCAGCTAATTCCCACGTCTGATTTGACATAAGCGAGTCCATCTCATCTTTCATGGAAGACTCCCACTTGACTGAATCCTCCACCTGCATTGCTTCATCATAGCACTCTGGTTCACCATTGTCAGTCAGCAACAAATAGTGCAAAGAAGGCGAATACCGTTGGGTTGGTTTAGGAATTCTGGAGGAGCGTCTCAGTTCTGGTGTGTGTGGTTCTTCTTGAACTGCTTCAGGATTGATCTGAACATCATTTCCAGAAATATCCTCGAACTCAGCAAATTCCTTTGTTTCAGCTTCGGTATTACTTGATTCTGCGGTTGACCTATCTTTGTACATCACATTTTCATTGAAAATGACGTCTCTGCTTCTGATGATCTTTCGATTTTCGTAGTCCCAAAACCGGTAACCGAACTCATCACCACCGTAACCAACAAAGACGCATTTGTTGGACTTGGCATCAAGTTTACTTCTTTCAGCAGAGTTTATGTGTACATAAGAAATACAACCAAACACTCTTAAGTGTGAAAGGTTTATTTCTTTCTTGCTCCAAGCTTCCTCTGGTATTCCGCCATCCAAAGGAACTGAGGGCCCACGGTTGATCAGGTAAGCTGCAGTGTTGATAGCTTCAGCCCATAGAAATTTGGGCAATCCGGCATGTATCCTCATGCTTCTGGCACGTTCATTCAGAGTTCTGTTCATGCGCTCTGCTACGCCATTCTGCTGCGGTGTTATGGGAACTGTTGTCTCCATCTTGATCCCATTGTTTGCGCAGAAATCTCTGAAACTACTGTCTCTGTACTCTCCTCCATTGTCAGACCTCAACCGCTTGACTTTCAAACCAGTCTCATTTTCCACCATGGCCTTCCATTTTCTGAAGGTATCAAAGACTTCTGATTTCTTCTTCAGAAAATAAACCCACACCTTCCTTGTTGAATCATCGATGAAGGTGACATAATATAGTGAGCCTGCAAGAGATGGAACAGGGGATGGTCCCCATACATCAGTATGAACCAATTCTAACCTTTCTGCCTTGGGAGTCTTGCCAATCTTTGTAAAACTGACTTTCTTTTGTTTTCCAAAGATGCAATCCTCGCATAGTCCGATATCTACATTCTTTAGATCCGGCAGCTTCCCTTTTGACAGAAGTATCTTCATTCCTTTCTCGCTCATATGGCCGAGCCTTTGGTGCCATAGGTTTGATTTTCCATCAGCATCTGCTACTGCAATGATATTCTCTAAATTGGAAGTTACATAGAGAGTACCAGTCTTCTTACCACGAGCAATGACGAGTGCTCCTTTGGTAATCTTCCATTCACAGCCTGAAAAAGTTGTACTATATCCTTCTCCATCAAGCTGCCCAACAGAAATCAGATTTCTTTTGAGGCTAGGAATATGTCTCACTCCTGTTAGCTTCCAGGTGGTCTGGTTTGGCAGCTTTAGTCGGATGTCTCCTTTTCCGACGATCTTCAAGGTTTCATCATCAGCTAGATGAACCTTCCCAAAATCACCACTGACATAGTTCTCCATGATTTCTCGGCATGGGGTGGAGTGAAAAGATGCCCCTGAATCCAAGATCCATGATTCAATCGGACTGTTGACGCTTAAAATCATGGCATCACCTGTCTCCTCCGTCATGTTGGCAGATTCCTGTGCACCGGTATTTTTCTTCGGTGCTCGGCAATCTCTTTTGAAGTGACCCTTCTTGCCGCAATTATAACAGGTAAAATCTTTATTTCCTGTTCTTGATTTGCCCCTTCTGGATTTTGATCTTCCACGATTTGAATTTCTTTCTGAAGTTCTCCCTCTAGACTCAGTGTGCAAGGCTGAGGAGGTTGATGCTTCACCCGATTCTCTTCGTCGAATTTCTTCACTCAATACCAGATCCCGAACATCGTCGAATTTTAATTTGCTGTTTCCCGACGAACTGCTGACTGCTGTAACAGTAGCATTCCAACTGTCTGGTAGAGATGATAAGAGAATTAAAGCTCGAACTTCATCATCGAACTCAATTTCCACTGAACTCAATTGGGTTGTGATTGTGTTGAGTTCATTTAGGTGTTGTGCCACCGATGCCCCTTCCGCCATCCGCAAATTGAATAATCGCCTCATCAAATGAACTTTGTTTGAGGCCGATGGCTTCTCGTACATACTGGAGAGAGCCGCCATAAGACCCGCCGTGGTCTTTTCCTTTGCTATGTTAAAAGCAACATTGCGGGATAACGTCAGTCGGATAACTCCGAGGGCTTGTCTGTCGAGAAGAGCCCAATCTTCATCCTTCATGCCCTCTGGTTGCTTTCCTGAGAGAGGTTGATATAGATTTTTCTGGTACAAAAAATCTTCAATCTGCATCTTCCAAAAACCAAAGTCCACACCATCGAACTTTTCAATTTTCACCTTCCCTTCGTCTGCAGCCATCGCTCCCACTCGAATCTGGCTTCGTTTGGATCGTTTCCGACAATTCTTGCGAATCACCGTGTATTAGAACACCACCGTCGACAAACTCGTATCGCCGATCGAATTTCACTATTCACGAAATTCACTATTCACGTGAATAGTAATCAATAGTAACCTCGCAGAAAATTTGAAAAAATTCACAACCAAAAGCTCTGATTACCAGTTGTTAGGAAAATAAACCGAGTACAAGTAATTTCCCTATAACCAGATTAGTGAGAATGCGAAATAAAAGCGGAAAAATAATACCCGAAAATTGATAACGGAGTTCAGCCAATTGTGCTTACGTCTCCGGGCTGCTGCAGATCTTTTACTAAGAGAGAAAATTTACAGGTGTTTACAAAACACTCACTACTCACAAGAAAGCTCTCTAGTATAGGAAGAAAGAAAAGTTTTGGGATGATTTTGAAGCTAAATGGGTAAGGGTATTTATAGTAGAAACTTAGGGACTAATCTTTGAAAATACCCTAAAGTGCAATGACTAAAGTGAATTTACCCATTCCTATTTTCAACAAACATCTACCAAAATTTTACCAAACTTTGAAAAATATTTTTCAAAAAAACATTTACCAAACTTTGAAAAAAACATTTTCCAAAGTTGGTTGCCAAACTTTGAAACTTTTAACAGGAAGGCTTGCTCATCTCTTACATCTAGTGATATCATCAGATTCTTAACCGGAGGCTTTCGATTAAGCAAAGCTCGTTGCAACGATATCTTCTGGGAAACTGTTTGGCCACGTTTGCTTGCACGAGGGTGGCATTCTGAGCAGCCTAAAAATCAATGCTCTGTCAGTTCCAAACATTATCTAGTTTTCCTTATTCCGGGAGTGAAGAAGTTCTCGAGAAAGAAACTGGTTAAAGGAAATCATTACTTTGATTCTGTTAGTGATGTTTTGAGTAAAGTTGCATCTGAACCAACACTTACTGAGTTTGATTCTGAAGGAAATTGTAGGAGGAGCTGCAATGAAGAAAATGGGTGCATTACTGAGGAGTCATCGGAACAAGATGACCCTGCCTATAATAAGCCTCACTATCTCAAACCCCGAGTCTCTATTTACAGTTCTAACCTTATTAAGTTCAAGGTTGTTGATTCCAGTTTGATACATGGAGGAAAAGCATCCAAGATGAGAGAACTGAGATATTCACCAATTGATTTGACGTTTACTTCGAAACCAATTCACAAGGATGCTCTAGATTCGGGGAAGGTAAATGCTAATCATTTGCTGTCAAAAGGTGATAAATGTGTTAAAAATGCTGCCCATCGTGAGGGTATAATGGCTAGCTCTACTGCACGGCACATAAAATTTACCATTGTGGGTACCAGTTTGCTACAGGGAGGAAAATCATCCCGGGTTAGAGAACTCAAATATTTACCGTTTAAGGTTGAAATTTCTTCTGAAATTAATAGTTTTTTCCGGTGGAAATGACGATAATTTAACTGATGGTTCTTCTGATGAGCATGAGCGAAAAACTGCAGAAAGACTACATAGTCAAGGTCCAGTTGCCACTGATACAAAACCTAGTAGTGAGCCAATTGCTGCAGATAATGTTATGAAAGGTGGAGGTGACTATGAAAATGACATTTCAAATCAAGATCTGAAGAACTCGTGTACCACAGTCCAGAATTTGTCGATATACCAACAGAAGAAGACCGATACATCAGAAGATGCCAGGTCAAAGAGGATAATAAAGCACCATTTCAGTCGAAGAGCTAAATCAAGTCCTTCTGTTAGCTTGGTCACCCCGGAAAAATGAAAGAAGTTAACTGCTTGTATTAACAAAGAGGAAAGCTGCCTGACCGAGAATTTAGCTACTGTGTCTATTAACATAGCTTCTCCAACGAAACGAAAAAAATTAACTGCTTGTGCTATGTTGGAGGGGAGTGATATTGCTGAGAATAACTCTAGAAATCCAATTAATTTAATTTCTCCGATGAAGAGACAAAGATTAAATGCTTGTACCGAGACAAAGGAAAGCCATGTGACCGAGAAGTTTTCTGGTGGCATTAATGAGCAAATGGGGGTATGTCGTGCCTCAAATTCTCAAGAAGAAGGCAGCAATGGTGTTCTCCATGTGAGTCATTTCCAAGAGGAAGTATTATTTCTTAGCTCTTCTGCTGAAGGCAGTTCAGAATGCACAGAGACTTCTCGAGGGAGTAATGAGAAGCTTCCATCCCTGTCATCAATTGGTTCAGACCCTCCCCTGTTTCCACAGGACTCCCGGAATGATGAACCAGGATGCGCCAAAGCTGATGGCAGCCAATTCATCATTGTGAATAGTATGCTGATTTGTTGAAAACCGCTACTAATGTCTATGCGGAAGAGCAGCAAGCTATTGTGAATCCCCGGAGGCAAAGCAAAAGAAGTAGACCACTGACCACGAGTGTTGGAAGCTCTTGAGAGTGGGTTCTTCAACATGAAGAAGACGCAGAGAATGAGAGACGTTCAAGCACCAGCAATCCAATTTTCGAGTCCTTCCCAAAGGGCACGCAGTAGAGTCAAAGCATGCAAACGTTGCTGTTAAAACTGCAGATGCCAATGAAGGAAAAGACCAAGATGGTTCATTTATTTCTTCTAAAGATATTATGAACCAACCTCCTCAAGTGACTCACTAATATTTTACAGGATCGGTCAACATCATGAAGTTCTTACCAGAAACGAACTGATGTATTCATTTACTGATATTTTGCCAGTCCATATCCGTGGATGCCTCGAACATCTATGATAAAGGAAGGGTTGAGCAGTTATGCATATGCCTATATGATTGAGTCAAGATGGCACTGGTAAACCGATAAGAGTCGAGGAGGGTAAACCTATACGAAGCATGGAGCAGTCGTAAGTAGGAGAAGATTTCCTGATACTTGTGTTCATTTTTGTATCTTTCATTGTCCATTTACGTCATTGAAGGATCCTTTGACAGCTTGCGAATGTTGTTTTTTCATGGTATTTTTGTTCTCCTCCACTCATGAATTTATGAAAGCTGTTTGAAGGGTTCATCTTTAACCAAATTCATGGTATTTTTGTCCCCCATGCAATCGGCATTCAGCTTGACCTTAGAGAGAAAGGGCTTGACACTCATTTCAAGTGGTTCGGTCTCTTGTTTGATAACCACAAGGTGAAGGCTTCAAATATTGAAGCAGGAGAACGAGGAGACCAGACTTAAAAAATCAAATTATTATATATTTTATTTTTATATATTTTTTATTAACAATTTATTTTTGACGACTTTTCCTCTGGAATTCCGGCTATCTTCGTGAACTACCCTCGGTCTTTAATTTTACGGTGAAAAAAATCATTAAGGGAGATGATAATGATAAAAAGAAAAGAAAGATATTATCATATTTTTAAATAAAATAATATTTTAATTTTAACCATTTAACATGTAACAAATATATAATTCATTATCTTCTTGAGAACATAAAAGATTATAATTTTATAAGGTTAAACTTGTTGTAGAATTCGGGTTAATTTCCACTGATAATAACAAATTCACATTGAAAACTATTATCTAGGTGACTAGTGTGAAAATGATTATACTAAAAATCACCCCAAGGTAAATTCCCATGAAATAGGAGGGGTCACAATGGTCCATCTTAAAACCCACTTTCCTTAGACAGAACTACCAAGACAAGTAATTTTAATAGGACAATAATTAACAACAACTATACCCGACAATAGCTATTAAATAGACATAAAATAGAACACCAAAATTTAATGAGGTTCAGCCAAAATTATGCCTATGTCCTCGAACACTACTAAGATAATATTTCACTAATAGAGGAAATATTACAAAGAGAGAAAGAGTACAAATAACCTTTAATAGTGAAGAAAGCTTATATTTATGGGATTCTTAACTATGGAGGAGGAGGGCTCTATTTATAACAAAAGAATTTCCCCTCCTCCTTATACACAACCAATGTGGGACTTTGCCAAAAAACCAACAAATCTCCACCTTGGCAAATCCCACAAATATAAGTCTTCTTCACTATTAAATGTTATTTGTAATCTTTCTCTTTGTAATATTTCTTCTATTAGTGAAATATTATTTTAGTAGTGTTCGAGGACATAGTCATAATTTTGGCCGAACCTCGTTAAATTTTGGTGTTCTCTTTTATGTCTATTTAATAGCTATTGTCGGGTATAGTTGTTAATTATTGTACTATTAAAATTACTTGTCTTAGTAGTTCTGTCTAAGGAAAGTGGGTTTTAAGAGGGACCATTGTGACCCCTCCTCTTTCCTGGGAATCTACCTTGAGGTGATTTTTAGTATAATCGTTTTCACACTAGTCACCTAGATAATAGTTTTCAAGGTGAATTTGTTATTATTGGTGGAAATTAACCCGAATTCCACAACAATTGGTATCAATGCTCTTGGTTTATTTTAGTATGCTCTGTGATTGCGGCTTAGGTTGATCTTCCACATCAGAAAAATTTTTTCTTGGGCTAATTGACATTTCGCATTGACAACTATTAAATAGAATTTGTAGCAGAAATGGCAGACGATACAAAAATATCCACATCGTCGTCAACAGCTTCTTCATCTTCAATTTTGACAAGAAATGTTATGACAAATGTTAGATTTGCAGCGGAGATTTTTGATGGCACCGGTCATTTCGGCATATGGCAAAGTGAGGTTCTAGATGCCCTATTTCAGCAGGGTCTAGACATTGCTATTGAAGGAGAGAAATCAGATGATGTTGAGGAGAAATAATGGAAGAGGATCAATAGATTGGCATGTGGTACTATTCTATCATATCTTTCTAGAGAGCAGAAGTATGCATTTTCTAAGGAAACTTCTGCAAGTAAATTATGGAAGGCACTGGAGGAGAAATTTTTGAAGAAAAGCGGTCAGAACAAGCTCTACATGAAAAAGAGATTATTCCGCTTCAACTATGTACCAGGTACCACTATGAATGATCACATTACTAGCTTTAATCAGCTGGTGACTGATCTGATGAATATGGACGTGACTTTTGAAGATGAAGATCTAGCTCTGATGTTGATGGGATTACTTCCTGATGAGTTTGAGTATCTTGACACTACTCTACTTCATGGGAAGATTGATGTGTCTCTCAGTGAAATAACTATTGCCTTGTATAGTTATGAATTGAGAAAGAAAGACAAACAAGAAAACACAAGTGTCGAAGCAGAAGCTCTTGTTGTTAGAGGCCGTTCGAAGAGTCAGAATAAAGGAATGAGAGGGAGATCGAAGTCAAAGTCCAGATTTAGCAAAGATGAATGTGTCTTTTGTCGAGAAAAAGGGCACTGGAAGAAAGAATGTCTCAGGCTAAAGAATAAAGGCAAACCTGAAAGGGGAAAGGCTGTCTCAGAATCAAATGTGGTCGAGTATGATGATGCAGATTCATATTTCGCATTCGCTGCTACTCCATCAACCAGCTGTTCCAGTTCATGGCTGTTAGATTCAGTTTGTAGCCACCATATGACCCCCAATAGAGAATGATTCTTTTATTTTAAAGAACTAAAAGGTGGATTTGTCTACACAACAAATAATTCCCCTCTTGACACACTTGGGATTGGTTCAATTCGCTTGAGGAATCAGGATGGATCAATCAGAACCTTAACAGGTGTCCATTATGTACCAGATTTAATGAGAAATCTCATCTCTGTGGGAACCTTAGAGTCAAAAGGTTTAGAAGTGAGGGAAAAAGATGAAATTATGAGGATTATCTCTGGTGCACTAGTGATAATGAAGAGAATCCAGAAAAGAAACAATGTGTATTACTTTCTGGGTAGTACAATTGTTGGGACAACAACAGTGACATCTTTTACTGATAAACAGGAGTCAAAAGCGACCAGGTTATGGCATATGCGCTTGGGGCATGTTGGTGAAAAATCTTTGAAATTACTGATAGATCAAGGATTATTGAAGGGTGCTCGGGGTTGCAAATTGGCTTTTTGTGAGCATTGCATCAAAGGGAAGAAAACGAGGGTGAAATTTGGAACAACAATCCATGATACTAAAGGTATTTTGGATTATGTTCATTCAGATGTATGGGGGCCTTCCAAGATAACTTCATTGGGAGGAACACACTATTATGTCACCTTTGTTGATGATTTTTCCCGGAGAGTTTGGGTGTATATAATGAAGACAAAGGATGAGGTGCTAGGATTTTTCTTTAAATGGAAAAAGATGGTGGAGACTCAAACAGACAGAAAAATCAAATGTCTCCGTACAGACAATGGTGGAGAGTACAAAAATGATCTATTTTTGAAAGTATGTGAAGATGAAAGTATTGTCAGGCACTTCACTGTCAGATCTACACCACAACAGAATGGGGTGGCAGAGCGTATGAACCGGACATTAGTGGAGAAGGTTCGGTGTATATTGTCTAATGCTGGGTTAGACAAAGAATTTTGGGCTGAGGCTTTGGTCTATGCTTATCACCTTGTCAACCGCTTACCATCGACTGTTATTGGTGGTAAAACAGTACAATAGATTGTTAGTGGAGAAAGAGTACAAAGAATGATGGGTTATCAAGGGATAAGAAATTGGGGAGGCTTTGTTTGTCTCAGAAAGAATATCTGAGGAAGGAACTAAAACGTTTTGGCATGAATGAGAAGTCAAAACCAGTTAGTACACCTCTTGCTCCTCATTTCAAGCTCGATGCATCCATGTCACCTAAGAATGATGTAGAACGGGAATAAATGTCAAACGTTCCGTATGCAAGTGCTGTTGGTAGCTTGATGTATGCAGTGGTGTGTACGAGACCCGATATTTCACAGGCAGTTGGGATTGTGAACAGGTATATGCATGATCCTGGAAAGGAGCATTGGCAAGCTGTGAAATGGATTCTTCGGTATATTCTGAACACCGTAGATGTTGGTTTGGTCTTTCAACAGGACAAACAAGATGGTCAGTGTGTAGTTGGGTATTGTGATTCAGACTATGCAAGTGATTTGGACAAGCGTCGATCAACTATTGGTTATGTGTTTACATTTACAAAGGCACCAGTCAGTTGGAAGTTCACCTTATAGTCAACAGTGGCTTTGCCTACTACAGAGGCAGAGTATATAGCAGTTACAGAGTCTGTGAAGGAGGTAATTTGGCTTCAAGGGACATAAAAGTACACTGTGACAGTCAGAGTGTTATTCATTTAGCAAAGAACCATGTTTACCATGCAAGGACGAAGCACATCGATGTTCGATATCACTTTGTACGAGAGATTCTAGAAGAAGGTGGAGTCATAATCCAGAAGATTCAGACCACTGAGAATCCTATTGATATGTTGACAAAAGTGGTAACTGCGGTCAAGTTTAAACATTGTTTAGACTTTGTCAATATTGTTACAAATTGAAAGATGAATTTGCAGACACTATTGAATATTGGATTTTTTAGAGATGTGTGTGGAATTTGCCAAGGTGGAGATTTGTTGGTTTTTTGGCAAAGTCCCACATTGTTTGTGTATAAGGAGGAGGGGAAATTCTTTTGTTATAAATAGAGACATCCTCATCCTTAGTTAAGAATCCCACAAATATAAGACTTTTTCACTATTAAAGGCTATTTGTATTCTTTCTCTCTTAAATAAGGAGGATAAGGGCTCTATTTATAGCAAAAGAATTTTCCCTCCTCCTTATACACAAGCAATGTGGGACTTTGCCAAAAAACCAACAAATCTCCACATTGGCAAATTTCAAAAATATAAGATTTCTTCACTATTAAAGGCTATTTGTACTATTTCTCTTTGTAATATTTCATCTATTAATGAAATATTACAAAGAGAGAAAGAATACAAATAGCCTTTAATAATGAAGAAGGCTTATATTTGTGGGATTCTTAACTAAGGAGAAGGAAGACTCTATTTATAACAAAAGAATTTCTACTCCTCCTTATACACAACCAATGTGAAACTTTGCCAAAAAATCAACAGAACTAAAATTTTTTTTATTCATGAATGATTCTTTATAGAAATAACATTATTTTAATATTATATAAATAAAACTATATCACATTATATATATATTTTAAATGGCTCGTCACATCAATAATGTTTTTTTTAAACATGTATGATAGAATATGGTTTTGTCCATGTGTCATTTTTTTTCAACATATCCATGTGTCATTAGAATGGTGCATTGGAGGACTAAATTTGAAAAAAAAATCTAAAAGAAAAATTATACGAAGACGTATTAGTACGAGGATGATTGGTTCCCCAAGAGATTGGGAGAAGACTATTTTGAAGATTATTATCCGACAGACGCGCGAAAAACAATACTACAATTTACACGGGAAACTCTTCCCCCTAAAAATATCTCCGATGTCGGTGCTTACAGTTCCTATTTCATTTTCTTCATCTGTAAATCTATATATATAAACCCTGTTTCAAATTTCAACCCAAATCCCAACACCATATCGGCTCCATTAGATTCTCGACCTTTTCTGGTTTGTTTCTAATGGAGCTGAGGGTGAATCTAATGTATGCCAAAGACCTCAAACACGTCAATCTCATCACAAAAATGAAGGTCTATGGCGTCGTTTCGATCAACGGCAATCCTCGGACGAACCAGAAAACACCTGTTGACAAAGAAAACGGGTCCAACCCAGAGTGGAATTGCCGCATGAAGTTCATCGTCGACGAAGCTCACATCCACCAGAACCTCATCTTCCTCGTGTTCGCTCTCAAATCGAGCCGCATGCTCTGGGACAGGGACATCGGCAACGTGCAGGTCTCCGTTAGGGAACTGCTCCACCAAACCAACGGGAACCACATGGTCGACCAGAACGTCAGCTACACCGTGGTGTTGCCCGATGGTAAATCGAGAGGCATCCTCAATTTCTCGTACAGGTTCGTGGGGAACCTCAATGGCACCGCTCCGTTCCCTCAGCTTCCGGGGGCCGTACATGAAATACAAGGGGGAAGCCCTGTTTTGGCGCTTGCGTCGCCCCAACACGGTGGTTCGTATCCTTATCATCCGCCGCATGGGACGAGCATGTATCCTTATCCGACGCCGCATGGGATGAGCATGTATCATTATCCGACGCCTCATGAGATGAGCATGTATCCTTATCTGCCGGCATATGGTTACCATCAGGGCCGTGGACCCGTTTCAGGCTATGGATATCAACAGCCGCCACAGTGCGACAGTAGTAAACCTCCAAAACAACGATCTGTAAATGAGGATAATTGGGTTTGAGTTGAAATAAATCAATTTTTTTTAAAATGTTTGAAGCATTTCGTATAAAAATAGGATGAAAAATATGAACAGTTCAGGAAAATGCAGATAAAAAATACTCAAATCTAAAAGCTAACATGACTATCATTTACACTTTTTTTTATATATATATATAATCATTAATATTTATTCATTAATTAATTTTAAAAACAGATTAAGAAAGTGAAATAAAGAAAACAAATATTTTAATATTAGTCATATCATAAGTGATGATCAAAGATAAGACGTTAATCACAAAAAGAGGATAAATGAAAAGATTAAAAAATATTTGAAGACAGAGAAGAATGTCATAAATATAGAATTATTAAAATTTAAAAATTAAAGAAGAAATAAAATTGTGATATAAAATAAGGAAAAACAAAAAATATGATTAATCGAATATCAACATTAAAATTGATATCACCGTCTATTAAATTAAAGATGAAAGATAAGAATTAAGCCGGTTTTAAAAAGAAAAACTATAGAAAAAAATTCTTCTAAATTTATAAAAGAGCATACACTAATTAGTAATTATACAAATAGAATAATATATGGAAAGAAACAAAATTTCAACCAAATAACAAAATAAAATATATGAATAAGCATAAAGCATCACTATGTGCATGAAAATAAACAATACTAATACTAATATGAAAATGAATATAACGACAATAACATATTAATAACCGACTTTATTATAACTAAAACATGACATATATAAAATAATTACAAGCAATTATTAATACGAGACAATTAATCTCAAGAATTAAATTAAAATTAGATTAATAATACAATTAAATAAATATTAATCAGAGACATCATATCGAATTCAATCATAAAAATATATTATAAAAGTAGATTTTTTTTAAAAAATGGAAAAAATATTAAACAAAATAATATAAAATCTCAAAATAATAAACTTGTGATTTAAGGATTGTTTTTTTTTTAGCAATAAAAATTGAGTCAAACATACAGAGGAGGACTTTGGTCGGTTTATTGGATAAACCGGATTTTGCCCTGAACTTATAATTCTCGCCGCCTCCTACGATTTCCTTTTCACTTTTTTCTTGTTTTCGCTCCCAACACTCGCGCTTTTTTCTGATTTCACCAGCTCAAAGGAAAGTTCAGAAGCTAAAAATAAATAAAAAAATAAAAATCTTTATTTTTCTCAATTTCGCTGAAAACTCTGCCCGGAAGCAGCTGAAGCGATGTCCGTTCAGCGATTAGACAGAGGCGATCTATGGAAGAACAAGGCTCGTATCTCACAACTCCAGCTCAGGCAGCGGTTCAGGGTGGCCGTTGATCGCCATCGCCGTTCTGTATTTGCTGACCGTTACTTCTCCTCCACGGTTCAACACTGGCTCCGTCGCTTCCGTGACTTCCGCCTCGATTCTCTCCCTTCTTCCTCCGTTTTCTACCGCAAACGAGGTCGCTTTTTCCGCTCCAAATTCCATGCCTTCTATCTATTTATGCTTTTTAGGAAGCATAACTTCGTTTGTTTTTCTACTCTTCGATCGCTTAGCACTATAAAGAAAAAGAACGCCCAGATGTAATTGTTAGAAAGCAAAAGTATCCTTCACTCTCCCTCAATTTGGAACTTGTTCTTTTAATTGCATAATTCGAAAAATTTTAGATTTATGTGGATGTTCAGTGTAAAAAAACTTCGAATTTTTAGCTTGATCAATTTAAGTTGCTGGTCTTGCAGTGACCAAGGACTTTAACTTGGAGGAGGATTCGGCTGTTTTTCGAATGCTTCAAGCTGTAGCGTCTGCCATGTTTTTATGAATGGTCTCAATCGTGTCCAAGTATGCAATTGAGAAAATTCTATTGTGTTCTTTGCAGGTATTTCACAGTTTCTAGGAATTAGTACATGTTCTCTAATGTGGCAGGTTTATGGCCTTGAAAAATTACATGACGCTTTGCTTAATAGACCCAAGAACAAGCCCCTTATAACAGTATGTACCATGGTTTTTGCTATTTATCTGTTTTAGCTTTTGCCTCTTTCATCGGTGTTATGTATGGTCCTATTATTTTGTGTAGCATATGCTGATGAAGGAACGATTATTTGCAGGTAAGCAATCATGTTGCTTCTGTGGATGATCCATTTGTCATTGCTGCATTGCTTCCTCCCAGAGTTCTTCTTGACGCTCAAAACTTGAGATGGACCCTGTGTGCATCAGATCGATGTTTCAGTAATCCTGTGACTTCTGCATTCTTTGGTTCTGTAAAAGTCTTGATGGTGTCTCGTGGTGATGGGATACATCAGATGGTATATTTTTTAAATTTTGACATACTCTTATCAAGTATAGAACAGTGTTTGTTTAACACTGAGTAAGTGGATAACTACAAATTCAAGTGCAGATGAATATCCTTGCTTTTTAGAATTTGTTTTATGCGTTGTTTAGAATCTTAGATGAGGGACATTCAACTGAAGAAAGTGGAAAACAAAGAGGAGGGGCATATTTTTGCTTTTGAACTTCTTTAAAATGGATATGATTGCTAATGTAGTATGATTGTAGACACAGTCTTCAGTTTTTTTAATGTGTACGCATGCTACAGCATATTGGTTTGCATGCATATTGTTAGTGCCTTGATACTTTGTTTCCTTTTTCATTCCTTGAACTTCTTAAGATGCATTGATTATGTAATATGTTTTAGGCCCCATATATTTGCACCTTTCTAGACAAATTTCTAGTATAGTATATCAAGGTTCATCTGCATATTTATGCTTTCATTACGTAAATGTGTGGCATCATACCCGTTTCATCGTTTTGATTCAACTGTTGTAGGGCATGGACATGGCCATTTCAAAACTGAATACTGGTGGATGGATTCACATCTTTCCTGAAGGCAGTCGTTCTCAAGATGGTGGAAAAACAGTTAGATCTTCTAAGAGAGGTGTTGGGAGGTTAGCGTTTGGAGGTAACTTCTTTTTATGCAAATATACATCTTACATCGTTCATCTGTGTTATAGAGATAATTGTTCAATAAATTGAACTTTTATCCTATTTGTTGTTTTCCTTGTTAGTTACTAATATCTTTAAAAATATAATTATGATGATACAGGTTGGTTCTAGATGCTAACAGTATTCCAATTGTTCTGCCATTTGTGCATACTGGAATGCAAGATGTTGTGCCTGTAGGAGCCAATTTCCCGAGGATTGGCAAGACGGTATGTACTTTTGCTATTATCTTTTTGCATAATATGCATTTGTTTATATTATCTTTTAATACATTAAACTTTGCAGGTGACAGTCCTAATCGGAGACCCTATACTTTTTGATGATCTGGTCAATGTAGATGATACCTCTGATGCATCACGAGGAAAATTATATGATGCTGTTGCATGTAGAATTGGGATTCAACTGCAGAATTTAAAAGTGAAAGTCGACAAGTTAGCGCTCTAGCAATCTATCCAATCAGAAAACCTTAACAAAGATGGGTCAGAACGTGCTGCCAATATCTTGCATCAGGTTGATTGAGATCCATTTGGCTTAGGAAGCCATGGCTATATGGCAGATGAATCTTCGGTAGAAAAAACCCGAGTTCAAACAAAGACAAATGATATCAGTCCCGAAGAAGCAACTCCAGATAGATATTTGAGAATGGGATTTTCTCTTGGCGGGATCGGTTCAAGGTTTCACAGTTATATGGATCCAACTGAATTAATGGGTTTCGCGGCGAGAGGCTTGCTAACGAACCGTAGATTTAAGGGAAGTTATTCAGACGTTAGTGACATACGCCCACTGAAGACTTAAGCGGTTTTTCGAATCTAATTTGTTAATGCAATGGAATATTTTTCTGTTCGATTATGTAAATAAGAATTTTTTTTTGTGGTGAGTCTTCCGACATAGATTTTCTACATACAAAATAACTCAAACTGTTTATCATTTGAACTAACAATAATTTTTATCTATGCTAATACAAATTCCCAGCTTTCTTTTTCTTCTCATATTTTAGCAATATTTATGTTATATTCATTTTAGCAAATTTGTATCAAATACGTATTTTATCTTAATATTTGTATTAAATATATATTGATATTTGATATTCATATCCGAATCCAAATATATTTTATCCTAATATTCATATTAAATTAATATTTGTATTAAATATATATTGATATTTGATATTCATATCCGAATCCAAATATATTTTACCCTAATATTCATATTAAATACGTATTTATATTTGTTATTTATATCCGAATCCAAATATATTTTGCCGTAGAATAATGCCTGAAACGTGATGCTACCTAAGTGCATATGAATCCAGATCCAAATAAGCCATAGATAAACCGAAAATTGGGCTATCTTGAGACAGAAATAAGCCCAATAATTACCCGTGACTCCGTGAGGCCTAAACGAACAATTCACCGGCTGCGGTTCCTTCCTTTTCTTCGCGAACAAGAGAACGATAAACATCTTCATTTGTCTCTGTTCCTTTTTTCTTTTTCTATATTTGGATTGCTTTCTACGATTCTCCAACTCATCCCTCCGTTGAAATCAGTGTTGTTCTTTGAAAACCGTCACTGATGGCAACCTGTTTGGTAGAAGATTCGAGCTTTGAAGAAGACCAGCTGGCTTCCATGACCAAAGATGTTATCGTCCGAGCTTCCCGTCTTCTCGATAATAAGATTCGAAATATCAAGGTCCTTCTCGAGCCTTGATCTCTCTCTATCTCTCGGTTACCTAATTATTTTTTACAAATAAGGGAATGTTGTTTAATGTTAAATTTCTGGTTTTATTATATTGGGGAATCTTGATGCTTGAAGCTGGACAGTTTTCTTTTGCACCGAAACTTTTTTGTTCTTTCGGAAGAATGTTGCAATCTTTAGGGTGAATTTTCTGATTTTTGTTTTAATTGGTTTATGTTACGTAAGGAGGAGATGCAAAGGACAAATCTCGAGTTGGATTCATACAAGGAAAAGATTAAGGAGAATCAAGAGAAGATTAAGCTCAACAAGCAGTTGCCTTACTTAGTCGGTAACATTGTCGAGGTAAATTTTGCTTCATTTTCTTTCTTTTTCCCCTCTAACCCTGTTGGACTTCTGTGTTATATTTGTGTTCCAGAAATCTTCTATTTATTCTCTACTGGTGTATATGATACTGAATTTAAACATCCTCGAAAGAGTATTCAAAGGGATAGCAGATGAGTAGTGAGCCGTTACTGATGTGATTATATCATAAATAAGCAACCATATGCCTTCTTTGTTATTCACGGTGTGAGTGTCGGATATGGGAATGTGCCCAACATGTTACTTTTTAGCGTTTCTTTTTTGAGAAGTTTTATGTAGGTTTATATTCCATACCCATATCTGAAAATGAAGAGTAGGAGTTGCATGGTGTCTGCTTGGGTGAAGCAACATAGTCTGCTTGGGTGCTTTAATTTTTATTACTCTTTCTTTCAGATATCGGAGATGAATCCTGAAGATGAGGCGGAGGAGGATGGTGCCAACATCGATCTAGACTCGCAAAGGAAGGGTAAATGTGTTGTGCTGAAAACCTCTACCCGTCAGGTAATTGCAAAGCATAATTTCTTATCTACTACTTGTAGGGGAATTCGATGTTCTGGTATGTTTTTCCCTAGTGAAATTAGTTGTCAAATATCAATTCAACATTTTCTTAATATTGTTGAAACGATAATTGGTTTCATCTTGACTTGTTTTTAATTTACTACAGACCATCTTCTACCTGTTGTTGGACTTGGTGACCCTAATAAATTGAAACCTGGTGATTTGGTTGGGGTCAACAAAGACAGCTACTTGATATTGGATACTTACCATCTGAGTACGACTCCAGAGTAAAGGCTATGGACGTTGATGAGAAGCCAACTGAGGACTACAATGATATAGGTGGCTTGGAGAAGCAGGCAAGATTTTTTAATTTCCACTGGCCCTTTCTAAGACTATCATTTCATAACTGTTAATCTATTGTTTAATGTTGTTTTCCTGATCCTTGTTCCTGGATCAAATCCAAGAACTAGTTGAGGCCATTGTGTTTCCCATGACTCATAAAGAACGGTTTCAAAAGCTAGGCATTCGTCCCCCTAACGGAGTGCTCTTATATGAACCTCCTGGAACTGGAAAAACATTGATGGCTCGTGCTTGTGCAGCACAAACAAATGCCACGTTTCTGAAGCTAGCAGGTCCCCAACTAGTTCAGGTATGAAGGCTTGTATCCTTTTCAACCTACTTTATATTTGGACCCTGTCTAATCCCTTCAATTCTCATTGCAAACGACTTTTGCCGTACTGCTCGCTTCTTGGTTAGTAAAACATTATAGAAAATTTGTAACAAAATAGTATATTATTTAACAGCATTATGCTCTGCTTTTATATCAGTTTGCTTCTGCTCTATGTTAACCAAATTGTAATGCATGTAGATGTTCATTGGAGATGGAGCAAAACTTGTTCGTGATGCTTTTCAGCTTGCTAAAGAAAAATCTCCATGCATCATTTTTATAGATGAAATTGATGCAATTGGTACAAAGCGTTTTGATAGGTAATGCAATATCTTAATTTCTTCTGAAGCAAATTTGTTGAGGCTGGTAGTAGCATTTATTTGTGGATAGAACCACTGATTCTTGATATGTTTGTTATCATTTGCTGTGAGGTGAGTGGAGATAGGGAGGTTCAGCGAACAATGTTGGAACTGCTCAACCAGCTTGATGGCTTTAACAGCGATGAACGCATTAAGGTTGCATGATTTCTTTTGGTTATTTATTTGCTAAAACATAAGTGATATATTTTAATTTAATGAATGTATTGTAGGTCATAGCAGCAACTAACCGTGCTGATATCCCTGATCCTGCTCTCATGCATTCTGGTCGATTGGATCGTAAAATTGAGTTCCCACATCCCACTGAAGAAGCAAGAGCTCGAATCCTTCAGGTATGACTTTCAGTCCTGCTGCTTCTGAGGATTCTATCCTGGGCTAATTTGACTGAATACTTCATTGGGTTTTTAGATCCACTCAAGGAAGATGAACGTTCATCCAGATGTAAATTTCGAAGAACTTGCTCGATCGACATACGATTTCAATGGAGCACAACTGAAAGCTGTTTGTGTGGAGGCTGGCATGCTAGCTCTTCGCCGTGATGCAACTGAGGTGCAGTTCTAATTTTCTAGGAGTTTATTTACTTAAATTTCATTTTGGGAAGCAAACATATAGGAATCTATTTTTTTTTATAGAATATAAGCCTCATTAAAACCCCCTTCATATCCTACATGTTATATAAGTAACATGAAGGACATAGGAAGGAGGAAAAGAGCGCCTCTGAATTATATTAATCTGGAACATAACATACAACCAATCCATAACCATAGTCTGCTAAAAACATAAGACTTAACAACCTAAACACAAACTGCAGCACTAAAACCACACTCCTTAAAAAACTGAATAGAAATCACATCCTAAAAACAATAACTCATAACCACATATCATCCTATACCAGCTTTTGCTAACTCATCTGCTTCCCAGTTAGCAGCTCTCACAATATGTCTTAAAATGATGCCCTTTCCTTCCACATAATTAGCTACGCCTCTTTCCAACGACTGAAACAACGAGGTACATAAGTCTGGATTTTTAATCCACTTTAGGGCCGTAGTCGAGTCTGACTCCAAAATAATCCTCTGAGTTGGAAAAGATCCTAACTCCTCGATGAGACTGCAACCTCTTTTGATCGCCACAACTCTGCAAGAATAGGCGGACCTCCTCCAATTTTTTCAGAGAATATTCCTAGTTTCAACCCTCTGTCATCCCTAATCAGACCTCCAATTTCTCCTTTGTCCCATCCCTTTACCATTGCCCCATCAATATTAAGTTTAATGAAACCTTCCGGCGGAGGTATCCACCTAGAAGTAGGATCACACCTCTGATTCTGTCTTCCAATCGAGTCTGCCAATTTTAAATCCCCAACTAGAGAGTCAAAAGGAATATTAATATCCTTGAATCTCACCCCAAACCAAAAAGCAGTTCTAAATCTAGAAAGAAAGAACAGCAGAGTAGAATCCACTTTCCCTTTCTGGAAAATAATCTCGTTCCTACATTTCCAAACCGACCACAACACCGCAATAAAAATGAATTTCCAAATAGTAGATCTCGGAATTAACTCATCCCACAAAATTAAGAAGTCAATCACCTTCTTAGGAACCATAAAAGAAACATTCCAGCCCCTCAAAAATCTAGACCACATAACCCAAACCACCTCACAATGCAAAAACAGATGTGAGATCGACTCCTCCCCCTTCCCACACATCGGGCATAATAGGAATCTATTAGGTATTACTTCTTTATGCATGCATATTTGTATTTGCTTGTATTAGATTTAACATGTGTATAACTGAGCCATGGGAGCTGCGTGTAAGTAAAATGGTTTGGGTGTGTTTTATAGGTGAATCATGAAGATTTCAATGAAGGTATCATTCAGGTGCAAGCAAAGAAGAAGGCAAGCCTAAATTACTACGCTTAATCATAGAGCATATCACAGTGTATCAAGCGAAAGTAGAGAAGGTATGGTGCTAATGTCAAGGACATGTCATAATGCTGTTGGGGAATATGTTTTTTTTATAGGAAGTGTAGGTCTCGTTAAAAAAGCCCCTCATGATTAACGGAACACCAATTGGTGTTTCTTAATCAACGGAGGGAGGAAAAGAGTGCCTCAAAATTCATTAATACCAAAAGATTACATAACGTTTAAAAACAAACAAACCCCTTACAATAGTAACCCAAAACATACCAAACAACACCCAGTAAACAATTTTAATTCTGCCCAAGCTAATGCTTATGCCACCCACGTGAAGGTGGCAGATGCTCATACCATGTTACTGCGCCCCAACAGCCCAGCATCCCTGCATCCCACGTGCAGTTTGATTCCCCATCACCCATGCCCTGCTGCTCCACGAGCACACAAACCGGGGCTGATGCCCATCCTCCACCTAGCAATCTCAATCCCTGCCCATACCTTACTGCCAAATATACATCTACCAACAGCTCTAAAATACTAACCATACATAAAGCCAAAATTTGGCCCGAAAATACAACACAATACTACTAAAAAAGACGTCAAATAAAACAGGTTATACAATCCATATAATCCAGAATCTAACACTACAACCATAATGTTCTGATATCAAAACCACCTTAAAGCCTTCAAGATCAGAAAAAACTCCCCTCGATGTACCTTCCTCTGAGTCCTCTTGCTTCGACTTTAACGAGGCTTCCTTTGGTGAGCCGAAAATTTTTCTTGTAAAATTCGGAGAGAACTAAAAATAACATTTCTCTCCTCCAAAGCTCTAAGTTTCTGACGCCCTTCCAAAATGGGGAAATCAATTAAAAAATCCTTAGATCTTTTGAATGCACACTTATTTGTAAGGCCCACATTAAACTCATCCTCCACCACCTTTGAATCTACACGTCCAACCAACATGGGGAAATGAATAGAATAATCATTCTTTCTCTCAAAAACACGTGCATGCTCATAACTTTTCTTGCTATCTTCTTCTGCCCCTCTCTTTTCGTGAACCACCACGTCCAAGCAAGGCACAATGCCCTTTTTCGACAGCCCTTCTTTAGGCACGTTTGGGAAAGCATGCGCGTTTACAGCGCACACCTCCACCTCAGATCCCACGTTCTCCCTACACAAGACTTTTCCACTTGAATCAATGGAAATATTCCTCTCTTTATTTAAAGCCACAATACCCATACTCACGTCACTAGCCTTGGTCTTTGGGCCCTCAATACACAAAATAGAGTTATTGTGCGCATTACTATCGAGAGCAGCACAACCTCCAACACATTGTGCACATGAACTTCGATAGCAGCACAACCCTCCAACACATTGTGCGCATGAACTTCGATAGCAGCAGAACACTCCAACTCGGGAACCACGTGCTCCCTACAATCAACCTCCAAAACATTCAAAGTGCCACTCCTCGGACAAATTGAAGCATGCGCTGCTACCCCATTACAAGATGTCTGGGGAACAATTCCAATATCCCGGACCTCTTCGAATCGAGGTTCTTCATCAACTTCCTTAGCCAAGGAACGCCACGCTCCACCATCAGCAAGGGAGTCATCTAAGACCGCTTGAGCCTTTTCATGAACTTCCTCCCTTTGAGTGGAGACATCAATTAACTCTCCCATCGCAGATAACGGGGAAGCACCCTCCATTTCCATCGAATACGGCTCTTCCCAGACAGATTCTGGGCTGAAGCATGGTTCAAACTCTGAAACATGAACTGTAAAAAACCAATTCCCAACTTTCAAATCGAAGGATTCATCCACTTGAGCTTTGTAGTTCGTGGTGATCTGAAATAAAGCCCTGTCAAACAATCCGGGATTTAAAGTCCCTTTCCTCAATGGAAATAAGCTCTCCCCATTTTCCTGCAATATTCCTGAAGGTGGAATTACTCCATGCAAACGGAGGGATCCCTTTGCACGATAACCAAGCCTGTCGACTACTGCACTGAAGCTGTTCCGACCATACTTCCACTTTGTCGAAGCATTTATTCAATGCCCCAATCTGATTATTAAGAGTATAATCCCTACTCTCTTCATCTTCAAGTATAATTAAAATTGCTAGCCCGCTTAACCTCATAATTTTCGGTCCTAAGATGCCTTGTGCATAAAATCAGCCAGATCATTCATTTTTATGAATTTTCTGCACTAACCGGCCAAGCTATCTCTAAGAGTTAGAAGCTTATCCTCATCAACAACACCAACAATAGGTTCCTCTGCCTGACTAGCATCCTCCATTCTACTCTTATTCTCGGCTGGATTTGGACCAGAAAGCTTCTTCCTCCAGAAGGCTACACGAGGTAAAAATCTCGCCATGTAAACTCTAATTTTACTACCATGAATCCAGGATCTATCAGCACCGATGATAGCCTTCCTCGCGTCCTCCAATATGGTAAAACGAACAAAGCCAAACCTACTACCTCCCTTGCTTCTTTTGTCGGGGATGAAGGAATCAATCACCTCGCCATATTTATCAAATATTGGCCAAAGACCTTGATGATGAACTCTGGGATATTGAAGATGATAACTGTTGTCACCATGTTTACCAACGCCTGATTTTTTAGAGAGAAGGAGGAGCTTCTCTCACTATTTTCTAATTAACACTAAATATTTGGGAAATATGTTGATAAACGTGCTTGACTCTGCTCAATTGTATGGTGTTTTACTTTTTAAAAACTGCTATGCTTTTATTTGAATCTTGTCATACTCGACGCTGTTTTAGCCACACAAAAAAAAATAGTTGGGACATCCAATTCTTTTACCCTTACCGCTTCAAAATGGTTGGTACTTGCAGCAGAGGATTGGGGAATCAACCCCGTAAATAATAGTAGCATTCCTACGTTTCCCTATCACAAAACAGTTGCAAACACAGGATAAAGGGGCTCACCCCCTGATATCCCCGATTGCAGTCATTGGTCTGGGGGTTGAACTCTTTCAATTCGCCCAACATGTTAACAGATCATCCAGACTCTCTTCATTTGTATGGGCACTCTTCGCATCTCTGATTGGTATATTATTGCAATATGCACGAAACTTCTTATTAAAATCTTCTGATAAAGCTAAATTATCTTGGCTGATGAAAGATCTAAATCTCAACACATCTTTATCAATTTTATTCCTTTCTTGTATTATAATCAAATTTAAATATTGGGTTAAATGGTAATTTGATCCCTTTCCATTGCAAAAATTTTACACGACTCTTCTGAGAATGTCATGCCATAGATATTATATGTATTAAAAATTTTGAAATTTATAAAAAAATATGTTTTTTATTTTTAAAGTTTTATTTATTTCTAATTCAGTTAAATTTTTAAAATTTATATATATATATATATATATATATATATATGTATTACATAAGATTCTAAAAGCAACACATTCTTGAGATATGTTAAGTGAATGAAATATCAAAATACCACTCAATACTCAAATGTCTTTGAATTTTTATTAATATTTAAATTATACTGATTTTTTATCAATATTTTAATTGTGTCGTGTTTGATAATTTCAAGTCTACATCTTAAAAGGATTTGAACTTGGCTACATCAACAACGTATACCTCTTTACATTAGCCAAAGCACCCCCCTACTACTGGAACAAAAATCCTCTGCCACCTCTATGTGTCCCTCTTTATGCCCCTCTAATAATATTTTGACACGTGTTTTTTATTTTTATGACAACACATGTAAATTTCTAAAAAAAAATTGCTTTTCTTTTAACTTCATCTTCTACATTCTCTCTTTTATTTACAAACTCCAAAACAAATCAAGAATTTTCAGGTTGATTAATAAAAAAAAAAGTTCAATTCGCAACAAATTTTAGTGTACCCCAGCTGATGAATGGTATTCTTTTTCTTTCAGCAAAATTAGTACATGATTCTCATTTTTCAATTCAATAAAATAAACCCACACCTTAGGATTTTGTATTGTTATTGTTACCTTAGCAGTTGATTCTGAAAAAGCACAACAAGCAGCTTTCGATTGTATTTTCATACAAATGCAAGAAACAAACTTTCGACTTTTTATGAAAAATAAGAAAGAAATTCAAAGGGAGCAGTGGTGTCATTATTTTATTAACCAATTTTTGCGGACTTATCTTCTCAGTTTCCCAGCTTAATCAAAATGATATATATATATATATATACACGCCAATGTCAAACTCTTGTATTCATGTATTATTAGGAAGTGAGCGTAATAGAGAATATACATAGGAAAGTATACTATATTCTTCATATCAACTGGTACATTATATTTATACAAGAAGATTAGACTCTCATCAGCTCCACTAACCGTCTAACAAACTAACAACCTCAGCATAACCAATCCTAATAGTCTAATTGCCTCCTCATGCACACGTGTTGCATTGATAGTAATCTAACATTCCCCCTACTCTTTCTTTTCTCCTCTTTGACTACAATCTAACATTCCCTCTACTTTTCCTTCTTGATGAAAAGATGAACACTTGAATCGGAAGTGCCAATGCTTCCTTTCGTTCGATTTGAATCGGAAGTGCCGATGCTTCCTTCCGTTCGATTTGAATCGAAAGTGTCGATGCTTCCCTCCGTTCGACTTGAATCGGAAGTGCCGATGCTTCCTTCCGTTCACTTGAATCGGAAGTGTCGATGCTTCCTTCCGTTCGATTTGAATCGGAAGTGTCGATGCTTTCTTCTGTTCGATTTGAATCGGAAGTGCCGATGCTTTCTTCCATTCGATTTGAATCGGAAGTGTATCGGAAATACCAATGCTTCCCTCCGTTCGACTTGAATCGATGCAAACTTTTGATGTGAATGAACATTCAACAAAAAATTCTAAAAGAAAAACCTATTCTATAACAACAATGTGAAACAAACCAAACACCAGCAACATCATTGAAACATTTGGTCTACATCACCACAAAGTAAGTTGAACATAGTTCCCTTGCGGTCGAAATGATGTTGAATCAACAGGCAACCCAAGCTCTTCTTTTGCTTCTACTGTATCGTGACCAGCGTCCTGCAGATTATATGCACGGAGCTTGTGGCCCAAACTGATTCCCATGCCTTCATGCCCACGAAGGTATACCAAAACACCCCTGCCAGCAGCCTCGATCTGTTTCATTGCAAGGCCAAGCTGATTCCCACAGTCGCATCTAGTGGATCCAAATATGTCTCCCGTGAGGCATTCCGTGTGAACCCTGACAAGAATATCTTGTCCATCTCCAATCTCACCCTTAACCATAGCTATATGCTCAATCCCATCCAATATTAACTTGTAACAATAGGCCGTGAATGGCCCCCATATAGTTGGTATCCAAGCCACACCAGCGAGATCAATTAATTTATCCCTCTTTCTCCTATATCTGATTAAATCAGCAATGGATACGATTTTTAAGTTGTTCCACTCAGCAATTTGATGAAGCTTTGGTAATCTAGCCATGGATCCATTATCATCGACAACCTCACAGAGAATTGCAACAGGGTCCAGCCCATCTAGCACTGTAAGATCAACAGAAGCTTCAGTATGCCAAGCCCTTTTCAGGACCCTTCCTTCCCTGTACTTCAGTGGGAAAATGTGACCCGGGCGGTTGAAATCCTCTGGCTTGGAATCTCCAGAAGCAAGGGCCAACACTGTTGTTGCTCTAACATGAGCTGATACACCAGTTGTAGTACCATGTTTTGCATCCACTGTAACTCTGAATGTAGTGCAGAGTTTCTCTTCATTTTCTCTTTGATTCACCATCAAAGGAAGTTGCAGTCTCTCTAGATCTTCCTCTAGCATGCTCGGTTCTTCTGGAGCATCATCTTCCAAATCAGCCCATCGAACATGCGTCTCGGCGATCTTTTTGGTTTCTTGAGGAGTTGGTGCCTCGACGGAGGTGACGGTCGAAGTGGTGGAGTCAGCAGCGGTTTCAACCATGAAGTTGTAGAAACTAATGGAATAAACGGGAAGTTGTATAATCCAAGGCAACTGAGTCAGCAGTTTGCTGACTAGACCCATTGTGCACCATGAGTGAAGAATCAGAGAGAAAGAAAGTTTAGAAGCGTGAAACTAAAATTCCCAGGACTTTGGCGAAAGATACCATATTAGGAAGTGAGCGTAATAGAGAATATACACAGGAAAGTATACTGTATTCTTCATATCAGCTGGTACATTATATTTATACAAGAAGATTAAACTCTCATCAGTTCCACTAACAGTCTAACAAACTAACAACCTCATCATAACCAATCCTAATAGTCTAACTGCCTCCTCATGCACGCGTGTTGCATTGATAGTAATCAAACATGTATATAGAACTAAATTTGTAGATTCGGGGGAGGGGGATGGCAGTGATGAAGATTATTTTGAGATCCATCCTCTTGAGTTGTTTAAAGGGTGTTGTGAAACTGGAAAGCAAGTCGAAGAAGGAAGATTCAAAGCAAAGTTTATTCACAAGGTTTTACCTGTTAGACTTAAGTGATCCAAGCTCGATGTTTTCGGAAGATTCATCGACCTCGTTCTATGGTTTTAATCTTCATGTGTTTACACTTGGGGAGCTAAAAGTGATAATACATAACTTTTAATCGACTAATTTTCTGGGTGAAAGTGGGATTGGAAAGGTTTATATATGTACATCTTTTCCAAAACCTTCTGTAATAGTAGAATGTAGAAGATGAAGTAAATCAGGGAAGTAATTTTTTTAAAAAGATGTTTGTGTGTTTCCATATAAATAAAAATAGAGAAAATCGCCTCAGTGACCAAAAATGCATAATATACGATTTTAACCAACTTTTTTCGGATTTGCCAAAATGACCAACAAAATCGCAATGCGATCGCTAATTCGCAACGCGATCTCCATTATCGCAAATTCGCGTTGCATTTCGCGTTGCGATAGTTGGAAATCGCGTTGCGATGATCTACAGTGTCGTTGCGATTTTCTCAATTTGCAATGCGAATAAGTAAATCGCAACGCGAATTGGGAATGCGATACTGACTATCGCAATGCGATACTATCGCAATGCGATAATACAAAATCGCAACGAGATATTGACTTTCGCAACGCGATTTACATAGCGCCATTCGTATTAACGCGTATTTTTTTTTTCAAATTCCAAACACGAATTTTTTCTTAATAAATCAGAAACTGAACCGTCCACAATAATCGCAACTCATAACCTCAAACCCAAAATCACAACACTCAGTCTCATCTCCATCTCTCACTCTCTACGGTGAAATCTGTCCCCATCTCCGAAGATTTCCGTCTCCATCGCCGGCGAAATCCCTCACAACCATTCACAGTCAAAAATCCCTCACAATCATTCAGAAATGGAAAATCAACCTCCGAGGGTTAGTTTTGTTTTATTTTTATTTTGAAATTTTTGCATTATTTTAGGTTTTTCATATTGAGATTGATGATAAGTTTAATGGTAATTTCAATAATAGATTAACCATTTCACTTAGATTTCTTATTAAATTCATTCGATTGCTGCCAATACTGTTAAACTGTTTAGCCTGTGAAGTTAGTATTTGTCTTTGTTTTGTCTTTTGGTTGAAGTAATGCAGAAGAAGAATAGTTTCGAGAATGAAAATCGTAATGCGGAAATAACTATCGCAACGAGAGAATCGCAACGGAAAATAAAAATCGCAACGCGAAACCAAAATCGCATTGCGATTCTCTCGTTGCGATTTTCATTTCGCGTTGCGATTTTCATTTCGCGTTGCGATTCTCTCGTTGCGATAGTCATTTCGCGTTGCGATTCTCATTATCTCGTTGCGATTTTCTTTTCAACCAAAAGACAAAACAGTGTTGCAAATTTTAGTTTCAAGAATAAACTACTATTTATGTTTATTGTTTTTGGTATATCTTAACAGTGTAGTTTTTGGTATATCTAACTTGGTATGTTTATTGTTTTTGTAGAAATTTTTTTCGGCTTCATTGACATTAAGGAATAAAGTTAGCCTAGCCACTATAATTGCTTCGAAGCTTTCACCTGCACAAAGAAAATTGTTTGAGGAAACCTGCTTCGGGCCATGGCTAAGAGTACAGCATCCGGGTGGAGATGCTAATTTGATCTATTTGTGGCTTCAGACCATGACTAGAGATCTACCGACAGTATACAACGTGGTGAGGAAGAGATATGGTTTCATTTTCCACCGGCGTATATTTGTTTTGGGCGGAAGGAGTTCTGCTTAATCACTGGTCTATGATTCGGACACGATGATGTAGGCTGGTACACTCGTCATATCACCCGCCCATCATGGTTATCCAGGGTTTTTCCTGATGAGTCAATAGAGAAGTCGAACTTACACGTCGACGACATGAAGAAATTGTTTAATAAGAAAGATGGTTTTACTCGAATGAATGACGTCGATGTTGTCCGAGTATGCCTTCTACTACTTTTGTATGTCGGCTTTTTAGGCAGAGAGGCCAGACAACCTATTCCTCAGGAGCTAATATTATTGGTAGATGACCTAAATGCATGGAATCTGTTTCCGTGGGGTTCGTATATATGAAAAGCTACATGGACTAAGTTGTCGTCTGCCTTTGATGACCGCAAAAGTTTGCGGGGCGATGGGTCGAAATACACTTTGTCAGACTTTGTTTGGGCCTTTAAGGTAAGAATTTCTATATAATGTTTTCAAAATTATAATTAATTATTTAACAATTACTAATGTTTGTTATTATATTGTTTGTAGATTTGGATATTCGAGGCCTTTCCCGCCATGAAGACATATGCAATAAAAACTTCAAATGATATTCCCAGGGCTATTTCCTGGAAGAGGAAACGTTTGTTGGATTAGGAAGACTTAATATCATATGCGACAATAAATAATGTAAGTTAACACAAATACTATCATATATAAACAAGTTATTAATAGTAGACGTTTAACTTTGTTTGAGTTTTTATATTTTTAGGAGGCCAACATTCCATTAATTAGATTGACACCCACGAAGGCTGAGCTTGCCACTGATTGGTGGCAAGCTAGTCAGCGTTTTCTTGATGGCACGAATGATGAGCAGCCTCCACTTCCTCCACTTCGAGAGCCATCACCTCACCCAGAGCCATCACCTGATCGACCCGACTATACACCTCTACAACGAGAGCCATCACCTATCCCGTCACATCATCGAGCCTCTTCTCCATCATCACCTCATGATAGGTGACCGGCAAAGATGCCACGACTTCTATCTCCCTGTTCTCCACCTCCACGAGATGAGTCAAGGGAGTTACGTGATGAGGTCTATGCCTTGCGTGAGGAGATCGGTACTCTACTCGATAACGATGGTGCATGGCGTGTGGAGGTGTCTACTTTACGTGGTGAGGTTGTCGCTCTACGTGAGATGGTAGTATCGTTGCAGAATGAGGTTCATACTCTACGTAATGAGGTAAGTTTAAGATTTTTCATATTTAACTTGATGATAAATTTACTCGTAATTTCACTTAAATTAACTATTTCACTTAGATTGTTTAGTAAATTTATTCGGTTGCTGTCAATACTGCTAAACTGTTTATTAATACTGTGAAGTTAGTATTTGTCTTTTTGTTTTGTCTTTTGGTTGAAGTAAATTTATTCGGTTGCTGCTAATTCTGCTAAACTGTGTATTCTTTAACACTGTGAAGTTAATATTTGTATTTGTTTTATCTTTTGGTTGAAAGTTTGAAATATATTTATCTTTGTTTTCACTGTTTAAATATCATGTCTGTTTATTTACTGATATTTGTATTTAATTATTTAGCGGATCGATAAGGTGGATGCTTTACGTCGGGTTTTTCTTGCACGACAGAGTTCACGCATCAGACGGCGTGCACATGCTATTAAGTCTCCGTATACCCCAATAGTGCGAAGACACCGCAAGAAGAAGCCCGACTCGCCTGTCATTCCTCAAGAGTCCACTCCTATCGTTGAAGAGGCCCCTATCATTCCTCGAGAGTCCCCTCCCACCGTTCAAGAGGCTACTGTCATCCCTCAAGAGTCCACTCATATCGTTGAAGAGGCCCCTATCATTCCTCGAGAGTCCCCTCCCACCGTTCAAGAGGCCACTGTCATCGTTGAAGAGGTCTCTCCCACCATTCAAGAGCCCGATTCACATGACGTCATATATAAGATTCTTGAGAAACCCTCTGACGTGCCGGACATGATGGATTCAAGTTGGCTCTCGTATGAGTTACCGGCCAGTACCATATCGGTATCTGAAGTGGAGAGGAAACAACTACCAGACACAATTCTGGATAACACCCTTTGGGCTAAGATCGCAGTTGATTTTTATCTACATGAGCGAAGCCAGGGGTGTTTGACTGACATATGCAAGCTCAATGATGATATCTATTTGTTGCTTGATCGGTCTTGGTGGGTTGTATTATTAGGGGTCGAAGACAATGGCTATTTCGATGGAGGGATAAGTCTTATATTTTTCTTATATTTTAATTTGATTATTTTTTTGTAAATTTATGTAAGTTACTAATATATGTCTTTTTTTGTAAAACAGCATATCGATGCGTGAGTGTCACGCCTTCTAATAATTAGGAAACTTAAGGAAAATAAAAGAAATACACGATATATAATTATGTCGACGTCTTTTAATGCCGTTCACTTGAAGAATCAACGAGATGAATCATTTGCGTTGGGCAATAGACAAGCTAAACTTTATCCTGCATGGTGGGAGGTCGATAAGGTTAGTGTTTATTTTAGATTGAGTTTAAAAGTATTCATAAATAAGTGTGCAAATGAATGAATTATTACTTATGATTACAGGTGTTTATCCCTGTTTTAGAACGTAACCATTGACTTCTCGTCGAGCTTCAGATCTCATCCCTTAAGGCAATAGTATATGACAACATGATAAATTACATATCATTGGCTGATTTAAGAGATATTATTAAGGTATGGAGCTCTTATTTGGCTAAATTCTTGGATGCGATAAATTATTGGACTCGTTCTGGAAACAAGAAGCCAAAGAAGCTCAATATTACAGTTAGAAGAGACGAGACCGCACCACAACAAACGAAAAGACCCAGAGGGGTTTGTGGTCCTCTCGTATGCTTGGCGTTCGACCGTTTGATCACAGGAAGTATAAAGTATCTACCTCCCACCGATATAGATAGAGCTGCAGTAGGCTTGTGGTTTCGACATTATATGGCTAGATCGATATATACGAGACGCTGCCTACATGCATCCGCGTTATAAAAATGTCATAAACAATTGGTATGTTTATAGGCTTGTGGTTTGAAAATATTTGGTTAAGTACCTAGAATTCAATAATTTGCTGTTTGTAGGTTTTAGATGTGTAGAAAGTGTTGTTTGAGAAAATGTTTGGTTTATGCAGGTTAATCTCAGAAGTGAGCTGCGTGAAAATGATGTATGGCTGCAAAAGTTGATTCAATAGTAGAAGTGTTATTTTCTCTAATAATTATTGCTTATTTTTTGATTGTTTAATTGATTTGTAAAAGGTGATTTGTAAAAGTTGATTTGTTTAATTGATGTTAATATAATTCTTATTTGTGCTTGTTTAATTGATTGAAATGTAATGGTTGATTTTGTTGATTTCAATCTGCATTATGTTGAAGGTAAAAAAAGTACTATCGCAATGCGAAATGAAAATCGCAACGAGAGATTCGCAACGCGAAATGAAAATCGCAATGAGAGAATCGCAACGCGAAATTAAATTCGCGTTGCGATTTTCATTTCGCATTGCGATTCCCTCGTTGCGATTTTCATTTCGCATTGCGAAATTAGCGTTGCGATTTTCATTTCGCATTGCGATTCTCTCGTTGTGATTTTCATTTCGCATTGCGATAGTAATTTCCGCGTTGCGATAGATATTAAGATGATTGCCTATTAAGTGATAACAACTGAACATATCATAGCAATTTTCAAACTCAAGTTACTAATACATGCTTAACTGAAAATGTTAAAAGTTCACACATAAAATCTACATAATACAACGTTTACATTTAAAAATCACCTAAGTTAACAGTCCCAAAAGGTGAAGCCAGTTGTGATTGGGATTTTAAAGATGATTGCGATTTTGATTGCCTTTTTCTTGACACCATATGAGCTTTTGATTTTGATGATGATCCATATTTTGGTAGAGAAAAAGATGATTGTGATGGCACTGGTGATCCACATGTCAACCTTGTATGACCACTTCCCTTGCACCGACTACATGTCGATCTCTTCTTCTCTTCACCCTTAGACGGTATACGATCGTGACTTTTTGGTCGGCCAGGTAGCCTTCTGTCCATGGCTGGTGGCAAAACTGTTTGTAAGTCATCTGGTATGTCCCACTCAGAAGGATGTGGAATAGGGTAGACAATCTCGGCATAAGTCTGTCGATATACTTCTGTAGTGTAGCAATCCATAGCGTATGTGCTTGAATCATCTTGGTTTAGATGAAGAGCAACTTTTATAACATGGCCACACGGATAACCAGATGTTTTCCATTTCATACAACTACACGTCCTTGCATTTAGATCGACAAGCCCATTTAAGTTATTATCTAGTACTTCAAACAAAGTGTTTGAACATGGTTCAACTCTCCATGACGTTGACTTCACAATACGTTTCGTTATCTTTTTTTCAGTCCATGGTGTAACACGATGTTCCAATGTTCCTGTAAATTTAAATAAATAATACTTAGTAAAATATATGATAAGTTACGAATTCAAAGAAATAATACCTGCATGGTTTCTTTTCTTGTAGTACCACTGTTGAATAGAGGCTCGAAAAAAACTCCATTAACATAGTAATGGGTAATTTCCGGGGAATGACGACTTAGAGCGTTGATTGATTCTGCACTATTAGACGTCATAAAACCATATCTTGCTCCAAGTTGATGTACTCTTGACCAACTTTCAAACCTGACATCTTCTAGTGTTTGAGCACACTGAGGCAAAACACGTCTTAAATAGTTTATATGCTTATTGAAATCCACTTCCCGATAAGCTTTTACAGCATTCCAGTATGTCCATTTGTGTTTTTTTATACCAGCAGACCTTGATTTTAGATTTCTATACAAATGAACACCACAAAGTCCATGAAAAGCATCTGGGAAACACCTTCTAACAGCGTTGTCAATTGAGTTTGCCCTATCGGATATGATTGTCAGATTGCTAATAGGACCTATGCAATCCCTAAGATGCCCCATAAACCATGTCCATGAATCAGATGTTTCAGATTTGCCAACCCCGTAAGCTATTGGCAATATCCCATTGTTAGCATCTATGGCTACTGCTAATAAGTTTACTCCAAGGTATCGACCTTTCAAATGTGCTCCATCAACTATAATAACTGGGCGCATGCAAGTAATAAACGAACGAATCTACAAAATAATATACACAAGAAATATAATCATTTAAATGTGAAATGCATGTAACTAACAGAAATGAGTCAACAGAATTATATTGATTTACTAACCGCAGTACAAATGGCGATAAACAGCAACTCAAAGCGTCCATCTCTATCTGTTTTGATATGAGTTACCGACCCAGGATTTTTCAGCTTTAAATTGTGACAATAAGCCGGCAGTTGGGCAAACGATGCTTCTGGCGACCCCCTCAACAATTCCAAGGCATAACATTTGGCTCTCCAAGCTTGAGAATATGATATACTAATCTTGAACCGAGCATTCATGTCAGTCATAATTTCATGTCCTCGATATACCCTGCCATTCAAAAACATTAACTCAGCCAGAAAACCACCCAACACCTTTTTGTTTGCCTGTCTATGGTTAGGAAAAACTTGGGTTCTTGAACATGTATGTTTATCAATAAAAGTCCTAACTTGAAACATTTCACAATCTTTTATCCTCTTTGCAATCATACGCCACGTACAGTTTTTGTCAATCATACACCTTGTTTCGAAACGATCTTTGCTTGATTTGTTAACTTTTAGTTGATAGCCATCTTCCACACATTTCGTATACAAAGCTATCTTCAAGTCTTCCTTTGTATCAAAACAATCATCTTTCTTGATACGAATAACTTTTGTGTAACAATCAACTGCTTTCTTTACCAACTCTTCTTCCGGTATCTGAAGTAATTCTGGCATATTCCAGTTATACTCCCGTGGCATTTTCTTTTCTTCGGGGACTTTTTCTTCTTCTTTTTCTTCTTCAGGATTATATGAATTACAGAATGGATGTTCAACATGTTCATTCACAGCCTCCACTTCCTCCTCATTATCATCAACAACATCTTCCTCGGCAATGGTTGTTTCATCATCAAAATTCGGGTATTGACCAATATCAAAATCATTACACGCAGGGTCTGTTTCTTCTTCTGAAACATCATCAAAATCCGAGTATTGACCAATATCAAAGTCCGAGTATTGACCAAGATCAAATTTTGAATACTGACTAGTACTCACAATTTTTTCTCTTGGCTCATCATCGTCTAATTGGTCAATACGAAAACCGGAATTTGGTGCTGAAAGTTGATTGGGATTTGGATTAGAGAAAGGTTGTAGGTTTTGAGAAAAACTTAGTTGATTACTACCCGCTACTGACCCAACAATACTACTTCTAGGTTCAACAACATACAATGTAACATCATCACTTGAAACACTAATGTAAGCAATGAATCGTTCAACATCTTCATTGTCGGTTAACAAATAAACTTTACCATTCCTCTGATAAGATAGCCTAAATCCACTTAGGGGCTCTAAATTCAATTTCTTTGAAACACGTAACATTAGAGTTTCATAAGTTAACTTTTTTAATGACAGTTTTAGTTGAAGATTCATGGGTAAAGGCATATATTGTAAAACACCATGAACATTCTCTCATGACCCTCTAAAACACAAATCTATCCAAACATGATCAACATTAGATGATTTCATGGTTGTAAATTAATTTACTAAATAAACGAGCTGCGAAACTAAGACCTGTTGCCGGATGGGGAAGGATGTAGGAACGGATGTCGCCGGAGAGAGTGATAGATGGAGATGGAATGAGTTGCGATTTAGGGATTTAGGTTATGAGTTGTTGCTTCTGCGTAGATATATACACAAAAAATTTGTGTTGCGAAACTAAAACCTATTGCGAACTTTGAAAATCGCATTGCGATTCTGTATTATCTCGTTGCGAAAGTAAGTATCGCGTTGCGATTTTCCTAATTCGCAATACGAATAAGTAAATCGCAATGCGAATTTGGAAAATCGCAATGCGATACTGACTATCGCAACGAGATAATACAAAATCGCAACGAGATTCTGACTTTCGCAACGAGATTCTGAAAATCGCAATCATCTTCAAAATCCCAATCACAACCGGCTTCACCTTTTGGGACTGTTAACTTAGGTGATTTTTAAATGCAAACGTTGTATTATGTGTATTTTATGTGTGCACTTTTAACATTTTCAGTTAGGCATGTATTAGTAACTTGAGTTTGAACATTGCTATGATCTGTTCAGTTGTTATCACTTATTAGACATTCATTTGACTATCGCAACGGGGAAATCGCAACGCGAAAATGGCTATCGCAATTCGAAATGAAAAATCGCAACGCGAAAATGGCTATCGCAACTAGAAAATCGCAATGCGAAATGAAAATCGCATTGCGATTTTCTCGTTGCGATTTTCATTTCGCATTGCGATTTTCATTTCGCATTGCGATTTTCTCGTTGCGATAGTCAGTTTCGTGTTGCGATAGTCTGTTTTGCCTTCAACATAATGCAAATTGAAAATCAACAAATCAACTATTACATTTCAATCAATTAAACAAGCACAAATAAGAATTATGTACACATCAATTAAACAAATCAACATTTACAAATCATCTTTTACAAATCAATTAAACAATAAAAAAATAATAATAATTCTTATTTCTTCATAAATATTTGAATCAATGAATCAACAACTTTGTGACCCCGTACATCCATTTCACGCAGCTCACTTAAGGATTAACCTGCAGAAACTAAACATTTGCTCAAACAAGACTTCCTACACATCTAAAACCTACAAACAACAAATTATTGAATTCTAGGTACTTAACCAAACATTTTCAAACCAAAAGGAGTATATATGTTAACAAAACTTGCATTTGACTTACCAATTAACAATGGACACTTTCATAAGGCGGATGCAGGTAGGCAGCGTCTCGAATATATTGCTCTAGCCATATAATGTCGAAACCACAAGTCTACTGCAGCTCTATCTCTATCGGTGGGAGGTAGAAACTCTGTGCTTCCCGTCGTCAAACGCGCCAAGCACAAGCATACGAGAGGACCACAATCCCCTCTGGCTCCCAGCGATTGTTGTGGCGCGGTCTCGTCTCTGACAACTGTGACATTGAACTTCTTTGGCTTCTTGTGTCCAGAATGAGTCCAATAATTAAACCCATCCAAGAATTTAGCCAAATGAGAGCTCCATCCCTTGATCATATCTCTCAAATCAGACAGTGATATGTAATTTATCATGCTGTCATACACTATTATCTTCAGGGATGGGAGCTGAAGTTGGACGAGAAGCCAATGACGACGTTCCAAAACAGGGATAAACACCTGCAATCATAAGTAATAATTCATTTATTTACGCACTTATTTATGAACACCTTTAAAAAATTTAAAAAATAAACACTAACCGTATCGACATCCCACCATGCAGGATAAAGTTTAGCTTGTCCGTTGCCCAACGAAAATGATTCATCTCGTTGATTCTTCAAGTGAACTGCGTGAAAAGTCGCCGGCATTATTGTATAACGTGAATTTTTTTTATTTTTCCTAAGCTTCCTTATTATTAGTAGACGTGACACCCACACATCGATATGCTGTTTTACAAAAAAATACATATATTAGTGAATTACATTAATTTTTAAAAAAATTAATCAAAATCATATATAAGACAAATATAATACTTACCTCCCCATCGAAATAGCCACTGTCTTCAACCCCTAATAGCACACCCCACCAAGACCGATCAAGCAACAAAAACATTTCATCGTTGAGTTTGCTTATGTCAGTGTAACACCCTTGGCTCCGCTCATGTAGATAAAAATCAACTGCGGTCTTAGCCCAAAGGGTATTATCCACAATTGTTTCCGGTAGTTGTCTCCTCTCCACTTCAGATACCGGAAGGGTACTAGCCGGTAACTCATACGAGAGCCATCTCTTATCCATCATGTCCGGAACCGGTGGGGGTTTCTCAATACTTCGATATATTACCCCATGTGAATCGAGCTCTGGAATGGTGAGAGGGACCTCTTCAACGATGACAGTGGCCTCTTGAACGGTGGGGGGGACTCTTGAGGGAGGATAGGGGCCTCTTGAACGATTGGAGGGGACTCTTGAGGGATGACATGTGAGTCGGGCTTCTTCTTGCGGAGTCTTCGCACCATTGGGGTGAACGGAGACGTAATAGCACGTCCACGCCGTCTGATGCGTGAACTCCGCCGTGCAAGGAAAACCCGACGTAAAGCATCCACCTTATCGGGCCGCTAAAAAAAATTAATACATAAATCAGTAAATAAACAGACATGATATTAAACAAAGACAAATATGTTTCAAACTAGCATTGTATTCACCCAAGACATTATTCTATCATAGTTCACAAAATGCTCAGATAACATTCCAGAAGTAAACACTTATATAAACATTTAAAAGGATAATATATATAAACATTCCAGAAGAAGAATAGTTTACTTTCGCAACACGAAAGTTAAAATCGCAACGCGAAAATGACTATCGCAACGCGGAAATGGCTATCGCAATGCGAAATGAAAATCGCAACGCGAAATGAAAATCGCAACGACAAAATCGCAATGCGAAATGAAATCGCAACGCGAAACACAAATCGCATTGCGATTTTTATTTCGCGTTGCGATTTTGTCGTTGCGATTTCATTTCGCATTGCGATTTTGTCGTTGTGATTTTCATTTCGCATTGCGATAGCCATTTCTGCGTTGCGATAGTCATTTTCGTGTTGCTCAAGTAAACTATTCTTCTTCTGCAAATTGAAACTTGAATGGATTGCATTACTTCAACCAAAAGACAAAAACAAAACCAAAACAAATACTAACAAAAATAGTTTAGCAGTATTGGCAGCAACCGAATGAATTACGAGTATGAAAAATCTTAAACTTACCTCGTTGCGTAGAGTATGAACCTCATTCTGCAACGATGCTACCATCTCACGTAGAGCGGCTACCTCACCGCATAATGTAGACACCTTAACACGCCATGCACCATCATCTTTGCGTAAAGTACCGACCTCCTCACGCAAGGCATTGACCTCATAACGTAACTCCCTTAACTCATCCCGTTGAGGTGGAGGTGGAGAACAGGGAGATAAACGTCGTGGCATCTTTGCCGGTCGCCTATCTTGCGGTGATGGTGGAGAAGAGGCTCGATGATATGACATAATAGGTGATGGTTGTCGTTGTGGAGGTGTATAGTCGGGTCGATCAGATGATGGCTCTGGGTGAGGTGATAGCTCTGGGCGAGGTGATGGCTCCCGAAGTGGAGGCTGCTCATCAACCGTTCCATCAAAAAAACGCTTACTAGCTTGCCACCAATCAGTGGCAAGCTCAGCTTCCGTGGGTGTCAGCCTCTGTAGAGGAGTGTTGGCCTCCTAACAATATAAAAGCTCAAACAAAGTTAAACGTGTACTAGTAATAACTTGTTTATAAACATATGGTAGTATTTATGTTAACTTACATTATTTATTGTCGTATACCGTAGTAAATCTTCCCATTGCAAGGTCCGTTTCCTCTTCCAGGAAATAGCCCTGGGAATATCATTTGAAGTTTTTATTGCATATGTCTTCATGGCGGGAAAGGCCTCAAATATCCAAATCTACAAACAATATAATAACAAACATTAGTAATTGTTAAATAATTACTTATAATTTTGGAAACATTATATAAAAATTCTTACCTTAAAGGCCCAAATAAAGCCTGTCAAAGTGTATTTGGAACCATCGCCATGCAAACTTTTTCGATCATCCAAGGCAGACGATAACTTATTTCATGTAGCTTTCCATAAATACGAGCCCCACGGAAACAGGTTCCACGCATTTAGGTCTTCTACCAATTTGATTAGATCATTTGGAATAGGTTGTCTGGCATCTCTGCCTAAAAAGCCGGCATGCAAAAGAATTAGAAGGCATACTCGGACAACGTCGACGTCATCCATCCGAGTAAAACCATCTTTCTTATTCAACAATCTTGTCAGGTCTTCTACGTGTAGATTCGGCCTCTCTAGCTCAAGAAAAACCCGGGATAGCCATGATGGGCGGGTAATGTGTCTAGTGTACTGACCTACATCATCGTGTCCGAAGTGTAGACCGGTGATTAAGCAAAACTCCTCCCGCCCAAAACACGTATACGCCGGTGGAAAATCAAATCATATCTCTTCATCACGGCATTGTATAGTCTCTGGTAGATCGCTAGTCATGGTTTGAAGAAACAAGTGTGTCAACATCGCATCTCCACCGGGATGTTGTACTTTCAGCCATGGCCCGAAGCATGTATCCTCAAACATTTTTCTTTGTGCAGGTGAAAGCTTCGACGCAATTGTTTTGGCCAGGCTGACTTTATTTCTTAAGGTCAATTGAGCCGAATAAAAGTTCCACAAAAATAATAAACATACTAAGTTAGATATACCAAAAACTACACTGTGAAGATATACCAAAAACAATAATAAACATAAAGAGTAGTAGTTTATTCTTCAAACTTAAATTTGCAACACTGTGAATTTCGTATTTGTTTTTGTTTTTTGGTTGAAGTAATGCAATTCATTCAAGTTTCAATTTGCAGAAGAATAATAGTTTCTAAAAATGAAAATCGCAACACGAAAATGACTATCGCAACGCGAATTTGATTATTGCAACGAGAGAATCGCAACGCGAAACTAAAATCGCGTTGCGATTTGCATTTCGCGTTGTGATTCTCGGTTGATTTAATAAGAAATCTAAGTGAAATTGTTAATCTATTATTGAAATTACCAGTAAACTTATCATCAATTTCAATATGAAAAACCTAATAATAATACAAAAATTTCAAAAAGAAAATAATTAAAAAAAACTAACCCTCGTTGGTTGATTTGGTTGATTTTCCATTTCTGATTGTGAGGGTGGCTCTGAGAGATGGAGATAGACGGATTTCGCCGGAGATGGGGATGGATTTCGTCGGAGATGGGTGAGAGAGTGAGAGATGGAGATGGGACTGAGTTGTGATTTTAGGTTTTAGGTTATGAGTTGCGATTACGGGATATATTGTGGACGGTTCAGTGTTCCAATATATTAATATTCGTGTTTGCAATTTAAAAATAAAATACTTGGCCAGGATACTAATGGCGCTTTGAAAATCGCATTGCGATTATGTATTATCGTGTTGCGAAAGTCAGAATCGCGTTGCGAAAGTCAGTATCTCGTTGCGATTTTGTATTATCGCATTGCGATAGTAAGTATCGCATTGCGATAGTCAGTATCGCATTGCGATTTTCCAATTCGTGTTGCGATTTACTTATTCGCATTACGAATTGGGAAAATCGCAACGACACTGTAGGCCATCGCAACGCGATTTTCAACTATCGCAACGCGAAATGCAACGCGAATTTGCGATAATGGAGATCGCGTTGCGAATTAGCGATCGCATTGCGATTTTGTTGGTCATTTTGGCAAATCCAAAAAAAGTTAGTTAAAATCGTATATTATATGGGAATTTTGGTCACTGAGGCGCTTTTCTCATAAAAATACACGTGTCAAAATATTATTAGTGGGGCACAAAGAGGGGCAGAAGATTTCTGTTCAGTTTACATAATATCAGTCGATCAGAAAGTTTTAAAATATATCTTCATAGCCTAAAAAAAACATGTAAAACTATCATAGTAGTAAACCCCAACTTTAAGCACCTTGAGAAGCGTACATATATTATAAGAGTAACCCTAAATAAGTTTACAAGTCCAGCAATGGCAATGTCGGTTTCACTTCCTTCAACCCGTAGGCGAAGTAGAGGAAGGTGGGATCGGTGGCGCCATCTTTGTAATACGCAAACACTAAGCTACCATCATCATGCATGCTTTCCCCCACGAAACTGCAAACGCAAATCAAAGAAAAACGAGTAAAATCGCATATGATGAAATCCGAGACGATGGATGAGAGTTGCATACAATTGAAGATCTTTAAGTTTCGAAATCAAATATTTGGTTGCCCCCTCTATGTTCTTCTTGAACGACTCTTGCCTCTCTGCCTCTAGTTTGGGCGTCAAGTTCTTTATGTACCTTTTCATGAAGGTTACAAACTGCTTCTTGTCGAAAGCAGGTTGCTCCTACAAATTGAAGACACGGCGATTACGGTAAAATATCCGTATATAAATCATGAATCCATAGCAGCGTTCGTTAAACACCTGAAGACTGAAAGTGTCGACAACGTCTACAATCTTTACAGCTTGATCGTCGACGCTTTCATCTCTTCTGCCGAAGGGTTAATTTGCACCAATATCTACATTGACGGCTCCTTGCACAACCCACTGCAATTATAAAAGCCACGTCATGTTGGTCGTAACTTGTAGAAAACATAGCAAACATAAACAAGTAACACACTGCAGGTTGGAATCGGAAGACTTTAGTGTTTTTTGGCATCAATGTTTAAAACTCTATCGTGTACCCTAAAAGAAATATAAGTAAATAATCCATAGAATATAAGATCAACACATCTTCAAGCATAAACGAAATAATGAAGAAGGAAAAGATTCAAACCTTCCCTTCTACTTCCCATAACATTCCATTCTCAATTTCCTTGCATGGAAAAGGAATCTGAGAGGAGTTCATCGCCTGAAATTCGTCAACAATAACCAAATTTAGAATTCAACCATACGGATTAAACCCCCCAAAAGAACTTTTTTCCCTGAAATATCATGTTCTTTTCATAAGAAACACAGAATTTTCAGATATAACAAATAAAATCCTAATAATAGAACTCAGTTACCTGTAAAAAGATCCTGATAAATTAACATAATTGCTGGAAATTAATTAACTTAATGAACTAACTAGCCCTCTCTGATTCTTGTGTTTGGCCTTGGAAATTTGAAAGGGATATTTAATGAACCAAGGCCTCTCGCGGATTCTCAATTTACCAAAGCACCCTTGGTATTTTTCATGAATTTCTCTTTTTATTCTCGTTAATACGTGGACAATTTTGAAATTAAAAGTTTTAAAGAGGAGAAAGAATACAAAACAGAAATAAAAATCTTAGTTGCTTTTCTAACATGAAGCAGTTTTAATTAGGATAAATGGTCGGTGATTTTTTTTAAAGATAAATTACATAAATGGTCTTAAGTGTTATTTTATTGAGTTTTCAATTATTAAAAGTTATAAGATAATCTTTCAATTATAATATATTGTTTTGTTAAATCTATTAATTATTAAAAGTTATAATATAATAATTCAATTATTCATATATTCCAAATTCATTATTTTTGCAAAAAAATTAGTGATTGTTTGAGCTAGACATTAACATGCTCATCGAGATATGTTAAAATTTGATTCTATAATTGTGTGAGTTGTAATTGTGGATTAAATCTCTATTTATATTATGTCATCGAGTTAGTGGTTGAAATATTATGTCTTGAACCAATGCTTGAAAGCAAAGAGAGTACCCATAAATATTATTAAAATATGATTTTATTATATCTCAGTTAATAGGTTATTATTTAGCTTAAGCGACCTTTATTTTTTTATGAAAAAGAACGAGTTTAAATCATATTAATAGTTGAATAATTATTTTATAACTTTTTAATAATCGAAGAACTTAATAAAATAACACCTATAATTAAACGATTATTTTGTAAACTTTAATAAGCGAGAGATTTATTATAATAATACCTTATAATAAGAGATCATTTATGTACTTTATCTTAATTTTAACTACTCATTACCATTTTACCGTAATTTATCCACCCAAGAATCTAAAGCATTAATGTTTTAGATATAAATAATAATTTTTTATTGATTTTGTTAAAAAAATAATAACAAAGACAACCTGGTAAAATATTCCACTGGATCGGTTTGAGCAAAAAGCCCTACAATGCCGCCGCCTCCAATCCTATTAACGGATAACTGAGCTATGAGAGTCAACCGGGCGAGAAGAAACGGAGCGACCCGCCTTCCTCTTCGCGCTTCTCCTCTTTCTTTAGTCCACCGCGTCAAAGCCACCGTCAAAGCCGTTTCCTGCTGGTACTGCGATCTAAAAATCTACGCCCTCAACGAACCTCTCTTCCGGTTCGGCCGAAAGCACGCCTCGATTTTCAAACTCTGGTTCTCCATCGGGACTGGTTTCGGCCTAACGGCACTCGTTGGAGTCACTTCGATTATTATCTGGCAACTATTCATTAGCTCCGACCCCCGGCTTAGCAACCTTTTCGGTTCCCTCTTGTTCGGGTTTTCTCCTTCTTTAAGAATCTCATTGTCCGATGCCGGATATTTATTCATCTCCACTTTGGTCTCCGTTTTCGTCCATGAATTTGGCCACGCTATCGCCCTTGCAAGGTCAATTTCTATTTAATTGATTTCATGGAAAACAGAATTGATGATTTTAGTTGAAATTTTGAGTATCAAGGTTAGGATTTTCTCATGTTTGTTACTATAGGTGAAAAAGCAGTGAGGGAATACAGTTGGAGTACATTGCAGTTTTTCTTGCGGTTCTATTTCCCGGTGCACTAGTTGCTTTTGATTACGATTTGCTGTTGGCGTTGCCTCGATTAACTGCCCTTCGCGTATATTGTGCTGGGATTTGGCATAATGCAGTGGTAATCTCACGAATTTTTAACGAATCTATCGTGTTTAAATGATCTCAATGGTTTAGGTTTAATTTAGCATTGTAGTTGGATTGCAAACACTTTGGTTCGTGAAACCAGATTTCAAAGCTGGAATTTTGAATCCGTTTACCTATAGCATAATGCAGTGGTAATCTCATAAATCTAGATCAGTTTTAATGTTTTGATGATTTCTTGATCTGCTTAGGCTTCGCTTAGCATTTTTGTTGGGCTGCAAACTGAAATTTTCAACCTGCATGACGTAATGCTGATGTATCATGTTTAGATGATTTCTTGATCAGCTTAAGCTTAGGTTAGCATTGTATTTGGGTTGTTGCGAAACACTGGTTTTTCCAACCATGACGCAGAACTGAAATTTTGAATTGATTTACATCTAGCTTTGTCATTGTGGTCGAAATTAGAGTTTGAAAACCTTACTGTAAAGGAAAACTCAACTTAATCTAGTGCACCTCTTACTTTAACTTTTCTCTGGTGTAGTTCTGTGCACTTTGTGGATTGTTGTTGTTCCTGCAGCCAGTGATCCTGTTTCCATTTTACATACATGCCGAGAGCCCTTTGGTACTGGACTGCAAGTATTTACTCATTTTATTCTTAGATTTGAAACATGAATGTTGATGGGCTTGCCTTGATTTATCCTTCTACTGTCTTGATGGGCTTGGCTTGATTTATCATTCTACTGTCTTGAATAGGTTTTGGACGTAGCATCTCCGTTATCTGAATTTTTGTCTCCTGGGGATGCCATAGTGTCATTGGATGGTGCAGGCATCCATGGTGTACAAGATTGGATGGATATGACTGCTCTACTAGACAAAAAGATACTTAAGAATTCAAGTGATTTCCATCATTTTAGAGGCTTTGGTGCCGTAGATAGAAGAAAAGGATACTGTGTGCCTAATGCCTTGTTGGAAGACAGCAAGAATGTTCAATTGGCCAAAAACCAAACTGTCTGTCCTTATGATTTCACAGAATTTGTGAAAATTCACTGTTTTGATCCAAGTAATTCAGTCAATGTTGTTGATGAAGATGGTGATCTTGGAAGAAGAGAAAATGTGCTATGTTTGAATGCAAAGGATATTGTCAATCTCGAAAAATGTGATGGAAGGGGAAAAGTAATGAAAAATGGAAGCAGATGCATGTGTTCTGAGGTAGACTTTTATCTTCAGAAGCATAAATTAGCCTTTTTCCTCAAACTTGCTTCAATATAATGCTAGTAATATACTATTGATCACAACCTTGTTTCTCAATGTCTGTAGGATGAGTCTTGCTTAAGTCCAGTTCAGTTTCCAGGTTTGATGTGGGTCGAGATTACATATTCAAGGCCCCATTCAACAGAATGCTTACAATTTAAAAGTTCCCTTTTAGATTCCAACACTTCTTCTGATGCTGTAGAACAAACCTGTGGTGGAACTTTTGTTTTTGTTGGTGATGTGATATCAATGGCCCATTCAGTTCAGTTGACCGAATATCAACCTCGGTGGGGATTTTTTATCGGAAAATATATTCCAAATAAGCTAGAAAAGAGCTTAATATGCACACTCCATGTTTCTTTAGCATTACTTCTTCTCAACAGCTTGCCAGTAAGTACCATATTTTACTTCATAGACTGTTCTAGCATATGCTTTTTCATTTTCATTTCATTGCCTTTCATCACACTAAACAAAGAGATAAGTTGATAATGAAGGTTAATGTTAAATTGTCATATTAGGAAACAAATTTATTTTTATGGTCTATAAGTAGATTAGGGATTTTATCAATGAAGTAGAAGAGTTGCTTACGGATAATCATGTTTATGTTACCCAAAATTGAGCATAAGTGTCCGATATAAATATGCGCCTAAAGCAGGTATAATCAACCCTTTTTACAAGTTTTTTTTTCTATATATTTGTAGGATCATACGGTTCACACTCCCATATCCATACCCCAAGTATTTATCAAGGGAAGTGTGTATGGATTTTCTGTACCAATCTAACCTCTTTTTTCTTTTCTTTTCTTGATTAGGTATATTTTCTAGACGGTGAATCGATTTTGGAAGTTGCTTTGTCTCACTTCACATCATTGAGCTCAAGAAAGAGAAGAAAAGTTCATCAAATATGTGTTGTGGGAGGGACTTTCATTTCAGTTCTGGCGTTCTCGAGGATCTTGTTTATCAATGTCTTCTAATATTATTATGTTATACGAACTTAGAACTTATATCAGTCGCGGCTCATTCAAGTTTGAATCTCAATATTTGTAACTTCTCTTCGGATTTTGAGGTTGTAGCATCACTTTGTACCAAAAGAAATTTAGTATACACTCGTTCTATATTCCTTACAAACTTGAACATTTAGAAAGGAAATGGAAAGATTTTTGCACTCTTCCCTTTCAGATTTTATATTTTTAATGACTGTTACGTTATTGTTAATCACTCTTCTGCTCCCGAGTCCTGCATGTGTTTGCTCATTGCCAAAAGCCAAGCTCTCCTCCCCCACTACCATTCTGTCTTCCATAACCCATCAATCCACACCATCTCCATTTTTCAAGTGTCACTATGTAGGGTTGAGCCTGCATTTGATGCACCTGGATTTAAACTGCGGCCTGCATTCGAGTACTCGATCTCATCCTTTGCAGTTCATACTAAAATTTAATGTAATTGATTTATATATTTAAATTTATGAGAATTAAATCTAAACATGATCTGGATTTTACAAGTTTAAGCACATGGAAATGAATGAATTTGAAAGAGGATTCCAGGTCCTTTCTTTCTACCAGTGTCTCCCATGCAATGCCAAAAGCAGCAAAATAAACAAGACGTTTTTAAAAATAAAAAAAAAAGGTTTGAAGACCCAAGTTTAGGCTAACAAGCTTAACTGATGATGAGATGTAGAATTTTAAAGAATATAGATTTGTGATGATATGATGACCAAATTTTGGGACAAAAGTAACTGAGGTTTTCCTTGTATTTGGCTGCAGAAAGCAAATACAAAACCAGTAAGAATAATATTTTCTAGGAGTTATGTCAAATTCGAGAGAAAAAAATGAAGGAAACAATCAATTCTACACCATTTTCATCGCATTGGAAATTCCAACAAGTGTAGGACCCAACAGGCCACAGCTTTGATGATGATAATGGCATGCTTATCATGTTTCTGAACCAGGGAAACAGTCGTCATTTTATATGGCATTGTTAAAATTTGTATATAAATGCATAACACTTTCTTTGCTTTTTCCACTCAACTCACAAACTTCAAAATCTTTTCTTCGTATGGCTTTCGGGTGAGTAACTCTTGTTGAAGAAGCAGGGCACGTGCAAATTTCCATGTCTAGCAATCTTCTCAGTATTTTTTTTTACATATGAACTTTGCATGTGCTTCCCTTGTCCACCATGAGTTCCTCACCTTTTTTTCTCGTCTCTCACTCTCATTGGTGACTGCACCCTGCAGTGCAAGTGCAACTCACTTGTTGAAAAACTACAGATGCTTAGTTAAAGGTAAGATATCATGCATATATATATAGTCATATAATTTTGTTTATTTTTCACAGGCCTCCCTTCAACTTAGTTTCTCTCTTCACTTACAACGATCAATTCTTCTTGCATATGTATGTATGTATGTATTCGGGTCCATCTATGACAAGAACCATCCAAGTTCTGTGTTCAAATTTCAGAGGGCTTTCTCTACACAGGCTATATATATTACCCGAGTATAAGTATAGAATACAGTATAAAAATATGTTTGCTTTTATCGAATATAGATATCAAACATGATTGCCTTTTTTTTATAAAAAAAGTAAGCTGCAAGTAATAAAGAAGGAAGAAAAGAGATGGGTTGTTGGATGAAAGATTAATGTAAATTTACTTTTAAAGAAGAAATACTGGGTTTTTAGCAATACGGCAGGATCATGATGCAAAGGGATTGTACTTTGTGTTGTTGACTTGAGGAAGAGTAAGCATACAAAGAAAGTTTAATAATTCCTTAATCTTTCTTAACTACTTCGTCTTCATTATTTTAATGTTACATCAAATATTAATATTTTAATATTTATATTAATTTTAGTTTTTAAATTAAAAAACGGAAGATTTTCAAGAGTAACTAAATAATTTAAAATATTTTACATTGAACTATCCGAATACTAATTACCATAAATCTACTTTTCTATTTTCTCTAAAAAAAATATTTTTCAGAAATGATTTTTCATATAAAGGAATGAAAGGGAAGGGAAGGGAAGGTTAAAGAAATGGAAGAATACAATATTCAAAACCTGAATATTAATTAAAGCTCTACACTTGAATCTGTTCATCCATTTTGCTTGAAGATGAAACAAGGCGTTCTCTGATTTCCCATTCATCTGATGATGTTATTGAACGCTTCCTGCTATAAATTGCGTACAGAAGTAGTTGTGCTATTCCAAGAAGTAACCCTATCCCATTTGGTACCTGCAATGAAATAAAATTCGAAACAGACACATATTCGAATATGATTATTGAATGTATGTATTTGCTACATATTCGAATATGATTATTGAATGTACGTATTTGATACATATTTGAATATGATTATATTTTTCATATCGTATTTAAATATAGTTTTGAAATGGAACATACTCCAAGAAAGATATCTTTGACGAGCACAGCATACAAAGTCCAAATGGCCCCGTTCAAGAAAACGAACAATGAGAGAAGGAACGGCATATACTCCACGCTTTTAGTCGTCACCACCGTTTTCTGCACAATATTTCGAGGTCAAACTATTTAATCTATGTTACTCCCACTCTTTATTTATGTTCGATTATTTATCAAACTTACTAAACAGACAGTTTAAGCTAATCTTACCATTGCTGCTAAAGGCGAGCCATACATGATAATATCGAGGCCTGCACTCAGAAACCCTAACACATTAATCCTCATTTGATCTCCATGCACAACCACTTGAGTGACCAAAACTGTTGCTGCTACAAATCCAACATCGAGAAGCCCAAAGAGTATCCCAGTTTTAGCCTAGAAGTACACAACAAAACATATCATTTTATATACTTTGAAGACATGGAGTTCATGTTGATGATGTAGTTGATAATACCCTGATTCTCGGAGGTGCAAAAATAAGGAACAAAGCTACATAAATCAATTCCACCACTACTCCAAATCCATTTATAGTGGCAACCAGGAAACTTCCAGGATTTGTAACACCATAGTAAGTCCACAAGGTACAACTCAAGAGGGTCGAAATGTAGGGAAAGCTCTCGAATTTTTCTGTCGAGCGGTTCCTCACTATTCTGCAGAATGTGCTCCTGCAATAACACAAACAACATTAGATCTCGGGTTTGATCTTGAGTGGTCTCTGTAGTAAAAGAAAATATTATTCATTTTAAAAGACTCAAAATCGAACAACTACGTTTGCAGGTTTTATATTGTCAATTAATACTTTATAATTATCTCGTACTATTGAAAAGAAGAACACGGACTTACAGCGGAGAAAGAAAGAAGAAGACAGAGATGATGTTGCCTGATGCATTAACAGGAGAAAATACAAGCAAATTAGACGTTGAAAAAACACAGAAATCTGCAATCACATGATCATCTGAATGTTTTCTTCACCTATTACTCCGACAACGAAACTCAGGCTTATCATGTTGGGATTTGAGACGACTTTCTTTTGGTGAGGCTTTGGTTATGAAAAACGTTCAGCTATAAACAAAACTATCCCACTATTACTTACAAAAACAGATTGCTTATTTTCCAAATCCTTTGATTATTTTAATACAAGACATGGATCATCTGTGATATATTATATTGTTCTTAATAAATATTTCTAGCGTGATCCATAGTTGGAATGCATTGCAAGCAATCTTAAAGACTTTGTCCTTTACATAATCTTCATATACGAAGTTGGATATTTTTTTTAATAGTATTTAAAGTGATTATAAGGTAATATATGTTAAAAAATATTAATAATTTGTATACACCCTACAGAAACATCCGTTTAAACTCGAAATCTTAAAAAAAACATTTACTTTAATCAATAAAGTCATCTAATTAATTTACGAAGTTAACTATTGAATGTTAATTTTCATTAAAATATTTTTTTATTTTCTTTTATTTTGGCTTGAGTCGTTTTTCATAATTATATGCTAATAAAGAGACACAACGAGAAAAAAGAAAACTAAAGAACTAATTACTTTTTGATTTCAGATAAGATCTTATTTTGAATAAATATTAAAACAATATGATAAAGTACGCAAGGGTGCAACTTTATATATAACAAGTGACCACGATATATTATTAAAAAAAAGAACTATAAATAAGATTTTAGGGTAAACTACAGTAATGGTTACTTACCTTTGATATTTGTACATTTTTATTCACTAAATTCAAAAAACTAAAGTTTTAGTCACTTATATTATCATTTTATTAAATTATGGTCACCAGAACGTTGAATGACGTTAATAGAAGTGTTTAATTTTTATTTTAACCCCTGAACTTTATATAAATATTAATTATAAGACTTTTTGTAAATTTAAAAAAGTTTAGGGACAAATTTTCAATTTACCCATGTTTAATATGCTTTTCTTTGAGCCGCACACCATTCATCTTCTCTGTCGTCGGTTGAATGCACTGGAAAATTGCTTGAAATGATAGAGAATATATGCATTTTACACTTTACTCGGTCTCACTTTACTCTACTGAGTTTTCCATGCAAGAGTATAAACTGACACTCAGTTTTTCGATCGATGGAGTTGGGAATAGGGCTGGCGTGCTTCATGGTGGTCAAGAGAATAATGGTATAAGGGTTTGCTTGCCCTTTTGGAGAAATATAACCCATTTGGAGCTGTAATGAAGTTGATGATCAAAATAAGGAGCAAAGCAATTCAGGTGGATATTGGAATAATCACTACAGTAAAACAGGTTTTTTGTTTTTAAACAAAGATTTGAAGACCCAAGTTTAGGCTAACAATCTTAACTGATGATGGGATCTAGAATTTTAAAGAATATAGATTGTGATGATATGATGACCAAATTTTGGGACAAAAGTAACTGAGGCTTTCCTTGTATTTGGCTGCAGAGAGCAAATACAAAACCAGTAAGAATAATATTTTCTAGGAGTTAAGTCAAATTCGAGGTCATATCTGTTAAAAAAATGAAGGAAACAATCAATTCTACACCATTTTCATCGCATTGGAAATTCCAACAAGTGTAGGACCCAACAGGCCACAGCTTTGATGATGATAATGGCATGCATATCAGGCTAAACTCACGATATAATACACTCAAAATAAATAAATCACGATCTGATACATTCCCTATATTATTTGCTGAAATAGGGCGAAATCAACAGTGGCCGTAGGTCGCCATGCCTTCCGGGCGACCTACTACGTCGCCATGGCTTCCCGGGAGAGATAATGGACGTTTGCATGGCACATGCACGTCCCAACAGGTCGCCATGCATTCCCCAACACCCCTACAAGGTCGCCAAGCACTCCCAGCGACCTACAAGGTCGCCATGCACTCCCAGCGACCTTGTAGGTCGCCAAGCAGTCTCGGCGACCAAGCTTCTGTGCCCCTCTGCTCCCGTGCTCCTCTCATGCTCGTGAAATCACCTGCTTCATGCAGCAATGCATGCATGTGAAGCCGTGAATTATTGGTTCAATTATTGAAACATTGCAGCGTGAAATCAGCTGCTGCAATTGCACAATTATTGGTGAAATAATTGAGGCAGCCGGTGACATTATTGGTGAAATAATTGAGGCAGCCGGTGACACCTAAATTATATATGGGGTGTGCATTATAGTGAGAACATAAAAGAAAGAAAGGGAGAAGAGATTGCAGCAGAAGAAAGGGAGAAGAAATTGCAGCCGAGAAAGAAAGAAAGGGAGAAAGGAAAGGAAGAAGAAGAAAAGGAGATAAGGCTCTTGTGAGGTAAATTTTTTTATTTAAATTAGTTTATTATTATAAATGTTTAGTTTGTTAGTTTAGGGTTTATGGTAAAACAAAAATCAGTTAATTAGTTTGTTAATTTAGGGTTATATGATTGTTAGTTTAAGTTATATTATACATAAATAAAAAATTATTTAATTAGTATGTTTGATAGTTATATAGTTAAAAAATAATTAATTAGTTTGTTTTGTTAATCGTTAGTTATATAAAAAAATTATTTAATTAGTTTGTGGTAGTTAAATAGTTAAGTTATATTTGTTTGTTGAATTTATATTATATAAAAAATTAGTTAGTAAGTTTATTAGTAGTATATTATAATGAAAAAATAGTTTATTAGTTTTAGTTATATAAAAGAATATTTTATTAGTTGTTTAAGGGTTTAGCGTTTACGTTTAACTTATATTTTAAAAGGTTTAGTTTGTTAGTTTATTAGTTTATTATATTAAAGTTTAGTGTTGTAAATTAGTTAGTTAGTTTATATTAGATTATATTAAATGATTTTTTAAATATTGTTGTTTAATTTTTTTTACAGATTCATCCAATGGCTGACCAAATTCCACTGTTGAGGCTTGACAATGAACATATTTCAAGTCATATGGGAATAATGGTGAATAAAATATTTGTTTAATGAATTATAATTAATAAATATTTGAATATTATTTTATGATTGTGATAAATTTTTTGAAATATTTAATTGCAGGAGGACGAGCAGCGAGTCCTTCGTCTTCGGCTACATAAAGTGCCCAAGCCACACAGATTAATAGAAGAAAACTTGCAGGAGGCTGGATTTTGGTATGTAACATTTGTGCGAGATTACAAGTTGGTCCTAGGTTTGATCAGTGCCTTGATTGAGCGTTGGAGACCAGAAACGCACACGTTTCATTTGCCGTGTGGCGAATGTACGATAACTCTGGAGGATGTGGCATTGCAACTCGGGGTCCAAACAAATGGGATGCCAGTGGTAATGTCACATGAGTTTAATAATGTGGCACAACTTTGTAGCTTGTTTCTTGGGAAAACGCCCGTGCCACCAGAGTTTAAAGGGTGGCGTGTGAGGTTGTCATGGTTGAAGAATGAATTTCAGCTTCAACCAAATAGTACGGAGCACGAAATTATATATGCAACACGAGCATATATATTACAGTTGATTGGGGGTATTTTAATGCCGGATAAATCCGGTAGTTATGTTCACACTCAATATCTTCTTTTTTTAAGAAATTTTGAGAATAGTAGGAAATATAGCTGGGGATCGGCGATATTGGCGTTCTTGTATCGTGAGATGTGCAAGGCGTCATTAGTCGTGAATGATAATAATACAACAGAAATCAGTGGATGTCTGTTGCTGCTACAGTCATGGGCTTGGCATAGACTTCCGTTTCTGACACCGATTAGTCGGACTGCGGTTGACTTTCCGCTTGCCGGAAGGTAATATGAATTCTCTATTTTAATATAAAATATTAATTATAAAATAAAAATGACCATATTTTTGTTTTGATTGATATACAGATGGAGGCATAAAATTGAAGGCACGGGGTTGATGCACAACAACATTAAAGAGTTCGGGCTGAAGATCGACATTAAGGCTAAAAAGGAGATATGTATAATATGTTATTTTTAATTATTATTTAAATTAACTATATTATTTGATTTAAATAAATTTTATTGTTTTTGTAATTTTACAGTTTAATTGGAGACCATACATGAATGAAGAAATACTTGCGTTGATACCGCACGATATTTTAGATGGGTTTCAATATTGGTGTGATGTTACACCATTGATCAATTTTGCGTTTGTTGAGATCCAATTTGGGGATAGAGTGTTGAGGCAATTCCACTTCCACCAACCTATTCCGCGGAGTCCATGGGATCATGACCTCCTCCAAATCTTAGATGGTCGTCGTCAGGTGAATTGGGTTGAGACGCATGACCAGCTGCACAGATTTGATGGTCGTCGTAAAGAAAATGTTAATTGGGTTGAGAAGCATGCAACCTACATTAATGCTTGGAACAATAGGGCTTCATTCATGCCAACTCTTGACGACATTCAAGATGACGACTTTAATTTTGAGACTTCGGCTTACCTTGCTTATTTTTTGGATAATGGAAAGCCATTCTTGACAACAATTGTAGAGAGGCGACAATTTTTGAGGTTTAAGAAAAGATTTGGTAAAGCTGAATACTCTATACCAAGTGGGAGTGGGAGTTCATCTCAACAACCTGAAGCGGAAATGACCGATGTAGATAATAGCGCACCACAACCGTTCGGCGATGCATACATACCAGAGTTTGTGCAGCCTGATGCATCCATCCACTCTCCCATGTTTTCGTCGACGTATGAATTTGAACACATGTCAGTTCAAATGCCCCCAACGAAGGAGGAGGATGGGTACCATACTCCTGAGCAACCGCAACGGCCACAACGCATCAGACGTCCGCCCCAACATTATCATTCAACAACACCCCGACATCGGCAACAATTGTAAACTAGTTTTTTATTTGTTACAAATTTCATATTGAAATTAGACTAGTTTTTTCAAACCTTAACAAATTCGATATATTTATAATGATTTTTAGTATCAAATCATTATTATAATTTCATTACTAGTTATGTAACGAAAATATGGTTAATTGAACCAAACATTGTTCATTGTTCAAGTCGTAAATCATTACTATCAAATCATTAATATCAAATCATTAAATATTAATAATAAATTATTATTACTAATCATTACTAAATCATTACTATCAAATCATTAAATATTAATAATAATTTCATTATTACTAATCATTACTAAATCATTACTATCAAATCATTAAATATTAATAATGATTTCATTATTAGTAATCATTACTAATCATTACTATCAAATCATAAAAAATTAATAATAATTTCATTATTACTAATCATTACTATCAAATCATTAAAAATTAATAATAATTTCATTATTACTAATCATTACTATCAAATCATTAAATATTAATAATAATTTCATTATTACTAATCATTACTAAATCATTCTTATCAAATCATTAAATATTAATAATAATTTCATCATTACTAATCATTATTAAATCTTATAAATACATAGAAATTCATAGAAATACATATATCATTACTAATGATGAGGCCTATATCTTGGTAAATTAGGACAATTATTTTTTGAATGGCCTTCACCCCTACATAATCCGCATCTATTTGCTTGACCTCTCTCTAGCATGGAAATCCATACTGGTATGAATACGAGTGGACTCAGGTCGACCCTTTGGACTTCTGCGAAGCATTGGATTTGGCAGCCATTCGTCATGATCTTTTCTGGGCCAATATGATTCATTTGGTATCTGTCTAAACGCATAGCTGTAGACATTTAATATCCTACGTAGGTGAAAGCACTCATCAACATAAGTGTATGCGCTTACACCAGCATACATACATGCAGCGACTGCATGAGCACATGGATATTTTCATGCCTGAAAACGACCACAATCACACCATTTCTGTCGTAAATCAACTCTAAATGTTTGGTCTTCTCCTCCGATGTTACGGCGTATGCACGACACGACAAAAGTATGACCAACTCGGTCGAAATTATGAACAAACATTGATATTGCCAATCGCTCATTTGCTTCCATTGATTCCACCACTGTAGGAGCCCAAGTTTTACCTCTATTTATAAGACTCTCTATTTCTTTGCCTTTGTCCAACCAAACTTTAGCCAATCTAAAGTACGTCTCTTTCATCACACTCGCAATTGGGAGATGGCGTGTACCTTTTAGTATCGAATTAATGGCCTCAGCAAGGTTTGTGGTCATATGTCCGTATCTCCGACCTTCATCGTATGCTTGCGACCATTTTTCCCGCGGTATTTTTGAAGCCCACTTCCAAACACGCTGATCATCATAAAATACCTTCAAATTCTCCAATCTCTTGTCAAAATTTGGTCGACATAGTTTGTATCCTGTTTCATAATATACTGTGTTAAACCACAATTAAAAAAACCATGTAAAAAATGCACAAATATTGAAAATAAAACTTACCCATGCTGACTATCTCGCTACGAATGTGTGCGTTATGAAATTGGTCGATACTATTCTTGCCAATATAACGGATACAAAATGTCGGATATGCATACGAAGGTATCCAACGACTTCCTGGTCGTTCAATTGCCGCCAAAATACCCGTTCCTCTATTGGATATCAAGCAAACTTCATCTTCACGAACGACATATTGACGTAGATTGGTCAGAAAGAAATCCCAAGCCTCTGTTGTCTCTCCCTCAACAATGGCGAATGCAATTGGGAAGATATTTCGCTCACCATCTTGAGCAACTGCCATCAAAAGTACATGCCTATATTGACCATACAGCCACGTACCATCTACTTGGATCATACGTTTGCAAAATGGAAATCCTTCAATACATGCCTTGAATGCCCAAAATAGTCTATGAAATATTTTCTTCTCTGGCAGAAGTTGACCTTCTTCGTCATATGCGGGCATGGTTTGAGACTTCACTATGGTTCCTGGGATAAATCGCTTCATTACTTGTAGCAAATGTGGTAGCTCATTGTACGATGTATCCCAATCTCCATACGTCAGCTTCATCTTCGCATTCCACACCTTGCCATATTTTACTTGATATCCAAATTGGCTTCGAATAGATGCAGCTAACACTGAACAAGATATCCTTGGATCCTTTTCAACCATCGCCTTCACGTATTCACATATTACATCGGAGTCCAATAGTCGGTGGTCTTGTTCGATGAAGTTTTGCAAACATGTGTGCGGACCATTGTACCTCGTGATGACCCAAACATCGTGCCTTTGATTTTTCGACACTCTGATCTTCCACTTGCACTCTAGGCCATATTTTACACACTTCGCGTATAGGGTTTTCTGGTTGGACTCTGCAACATGGATATCAACATGGCATTTTATGCAGTACTCTTTAATCGCCAGGGTAGCTTCATTTTTTCCTCTGAATTGCACCCCAACTGAAAATTCACCAGAATTATCGAATGATTCAGTCATTTGGTATGGAGGTAAATGTGGTATGTTTGGGAATTCAGGTGCCCTCATCGCATCATAGTCTATCTCGTACATGTGAGGAGTAGCTTCATACGGTGCCGGAACTTCATTAATTGCACCTCCACCAAAAATATTTTCGTCGCCGCCCAAAACGGGTTCTTCGGTTTCTTCATCTTCGCTTGAATCATCATGAATTTCTCCCCATCGATTTTCAGCGTCAATATCAACAACCAATTCCGGTATGTTTCTCGCCTCATACTCTGCTGCTGTAGATGTCCCACCGACTTCATTTACACTTTCCAATAGTGCCATAAAACTGTTCGGGAACTTGTATGTCGGCTTCTCAAACTGACTATATAAAGCCATTTCAGATGGATTTTGAGTCACACCTCTTGATGACCCAGGAACATCACATATGTTACGTACATCAACAAATAACTCAATAACTGCTATATTGGTTGGCTCATGTAATCCAACCATGGTTCTAATATCATCTTTTTCAAGTGGAACTGCAGCATATCTGACTGGGTTGGGGCATATCATAAACTTATACCTCAAACCATCAACTGCAGCTCGAATTTTTCTTTCTATCTTATGCTTCATTTCTATAAATGTGATGTCTTTTTTGAACATCATATTTATTGTTTTTTCAGACTGAAAAACTACTCCGACCTCATTTTCCATAATATGTCCATTATAATGGACAATCGTGAAAAAGTTATTGCTCATTTTCTCTACAAATAAAAAATAAATTAATTTAGATTAAAAAATTAGATAAGATAATTTCATAAATCATTAAATCATTAAATATAATATAATATAATATACTATTATATTAATGATTAAATAAAATTTGTTATTTAATTTGATTGATTGATTACTAATATTACTAATAATGATTTAATAATTATTATTAATCTAATGATTTGATATTTAATGATTTAATAATAATATGATTTAGTCATGATTACTAATAATTATTTATTATAAATATTTAATGATTTATATTTGATACTAATCATTTAGTAATTATTACTAATAATAATGATTAGTTTGATAATATTTTTTATTTCTTAAAAATATCAAACAAATTTGTTAGGCAGAACTGTCGAGATAATGTTCTCGAAAGAATTATTTCGTGAGATAATGCGTTGACCGGATTATTTCATTCAATTAATTTTTTACTCTTTACTAATTACACATATAATATAAATTAAACAAAATATTTTTAAAACAACACTAAATATTTTTAAACACAATATTTTTTTAAACAGAAATTATCTCGCACAAATTATCTAATATAAACTTACTAACTAACTAATTTACACATACACAATAACTAAAAATGGACAACAAAAAATAATAAATTACCCGCGTATTTGTGTCTTCTTCCTTTCCTTTCTGACAACTAATTAATTTTTTTTATAATATAACTTCAACAAACAACCTAATATACGTTTAAAGATACTAACAAATTAATTAATTTTTTTATATTTAATAATTTAAACTAAGAAACTAATTAACGAATTTTTTATATAATATAATATATAACTTAAACTAACAAACTAATATAATATAACTTAAACTAACAAACTAATTAACTAAATTTTAGTTTTACCCTAAACCCTAAGCTAACAAACTAATAATTTCATATAATAAACTAAATTAAACAATAAAAAATTACCTCAAAAAAATGTTTGAGCCTTTATCTTCTTTTCTTCTTCTTCCTTTTCTTTCTCTCGATAAAGTTTCTATATGTGCTGCTTTTATTTTTACCCTAAACCCTAAACCTCCATATCCTATATATATAAAGAAAATGAGCGTTGGAGAGCGTCATTAAATTTGATTGTATAATATTGAGCATTGAATCGTGTAACTATTGAGCGTTGAAAGGCTGCAATTCAACAGCAATATTTGCTACATTTAGCAGCTAAATTAACGCTTATGGATGCATGAATCTCCCAGCTATGGATGCAACGCATGCATGAGGGAACAGAGGGTTAAAGCTTGGCTACAATCTCCCAGCTATGGATGCAGGAATCTCCCAGCTATGGATGCAATCCATGCACGAGGGAGCCAGCTATGGATGCAACCCATGCACGAGAGAGCAGGGTTAAGTTTGGTCGCCAGGATAATTGGTCGAGGCTTGGTCGCCAGGATTGCTTGGCGACCTTGTAGTGGTGTTGGGGAATGCATGGCGACCTGTTGCGGACGTGCATGTGCCATGCAAACGTCCATTATTTCTCCCGGGAAGCTGGCGACGTAGTAGGTCACCCGGAAGGCATGGCGACCTACGGCCACACTGTTGATTTCGCCCTATTTCAGCAAATAATATAGGGAGTGCATTAGATCGTGATTTATTTATTTTGAGTGTATTATATCGTGAGTTTAGCCTGCATATCATGCTTCTGAACCAGGGAGACGGTCGTCATTTTATATGGCATTGTTAAATTTTGTATATAAATGCATAACACTTTCTTTGCTTTTTGCACTCAACTCACAAACTTCAAAATCTTTTCTTCGTATGGCTTTCGGGTGAGTAACTCTTGTTGAAGAAGCAGGGCACGTGCAAATTTCCATGTCTAGCAATCTTCTCAGTTTTTTTTTTTTACATATGAACTTTCCGTGTGCTTCCCTTGTCCACCATGAGTTCCTCACCTTTTTTTCTCGTCTCTCACTCTCATTGGTGACTGCACCCTACAGTGCAAGTGCAACTCACTTGTTGAAAAACTACAGATGCTTAGTTAAAGGTAAGATATCATGCATATATATATATATATATATATAGTCATATAATTTTGTTTATTTTTCACAGGCCTCCCTTCAACTTAGTTTCTCTCTTCACTTACAACGATCAATTCTTCTTGCATATGTATGTATGTATGTATTCGGGTCCATCTATGACAAGAACCATCCAAGTTCTGAGTTCAAATTTCAGAGGGCTTTCTCTACACAGTCTATATATATTACCCGAGTATAAGTATAGAATACAGTATAAAAATATGTTTGCTTTTATCGAATATAGATATCAAACATAATTGCTTTTTTTTTTATATAAAAAGTAAGCTGCAAGTAATAAAGAAGGAAGAAAAGAGATGGGTTGTTGGATGAAAGATTAATGTAAATTTACTTTTAAAGAAGAAATACTGGGTTTTTAGCAATACGGCAGGATCATGATGCAAAGGGATTGTACTTTGTGTTGTTGACTTGAGGAAGAGTAAGCATACAAAGAAAGTTTAATAATTCCTTAATCTTTCTTAACTACTTCGTCTTCATTATTTTAATGTTACATCAAATATTAATATTTTAATATTTATATTAATTTTAGTTTTTAAATTAAAAAAAGGAAGATTTTCAAGAGTAACTAAATAATTTAAAATATTTTACATTGAACTATCCGAATACTAATTACCATAAATCTACTTTTCTATTTTCTCTAAAAAAATATTTTTCAGAAACGATTTTTCATATAAAGGAATGAAAGGGAAGGGAAGAATACAATATTCAAAATCTGAATATTAATTAAAGCTCTGCACTTGAATCTGTTCATCCATTTTGCTTGAAGATGTAACAAGGCGTTCACTGATTTTCCATTCACCTGACGATGTTATTGAACGCTTCCTGCTATACATTACGTACAGCAGTAGCTGTGCTATTCCAAGAAGTAACCCTATCCCATTTGGTACCTGCAATGAAATAAAATTCGAAACAGACACATACTCGAGTATGATTATCGAATGTACGTATTTGATACATATTCGAATATGATTATATTTTTCATATCGTATTTAAATATAGTTTTGAATTGGAACATACTCCAAGGAAGATATCTTTGACGAGCACGGCATACAAAGTCCAAATGGCTCCGTTAAAGAAAACGAACAATGAGAGAAGGAAAGGCATATACTCCACGCTTTTAGTCGTCGTCACCGTTTTCTGCACAATATTTCGAGGTCAAACTATTTAATCTATGTTACTCCCACTCTTTATTTATGTTCGATTATTTATCGAACTTACTAAACAGACAGTTTAGGCTAATCTTGCCATTGCTGCTAAAGGCGAGCCATACATGATAATATTGAGGCCTGCACACAGAAACCCTAACACATTAATCCTCATTTGATCTCCATGCACAACCACTTGAGTGACCAAAACTGTTGCTGCTACAAATCCAACATCGAGAAGTCCAAAGAGTATCCCAGTTTTAGCCTAGAAGTACACAACAAAACATATCATTTTATGCACTTTGAAAACATGGAGTTCATGTTGATGATGTAGTTGATAATACCCTGATTCTCGGAGGTGCAAAAATAAGGAACAAAGCTACATAAATCAATTCCACCACTACTCCAAATCCATTTATAGTGGCAACCAGGAAACTTCCAGGATTTGTAACACCATAGTAAGTCCACAAGGTACAACTCAAGAGGGTCGAAATGTAGGGAAAGCTCTCGAATTCTTCTATCGATCGGTTCCTCACTTTTCTGCAGAATGTGCTCCTGCAATAACACAAACAACATTAAATCTCGGGTTTGATCTTGAGTGGTCTCGATGGTAAAAGAAAATATTATTCATTTTAAAAGAATCAAGTTCGAATAGCTATATTTGCAGGTTTTATATTGTCAATTGATACCTTATAATTATCTCGTACTCGTACTATTGAAAATAAAAACACGGACTTACAGAGGAGAAAGAAAGAAGAAGACTGAGATGATGTTGCCTGATGCATTAACAGGAGAAAATACAAGCAAATTAGACGTTGAAAAAACACAGAAATCTGCAATAATATGAACATCTGAATGTTTTCTTCACCTATTACTCCGACAACGAAACTCAGGCTTATCATGTTGGGATTTGAGACGACTTTCTTTTGGCGAGGCTTTGGTTATGAAAAACGTTCAGCTATAAACAAAACTATCCCACTATTACTTACAAAATAATTGCTTATTTTCCAAATCCTTTGATTATTTTAATACAAGACATGGATCGTGTGCGATATATTATATTATTCTTAATTAAATATTTCTAGCGTGGTCCATAGTTGGAATGCATTGCAAGCAATCTTAAAGACTTTGTCCTTTACATAATCTTCATATATGAGGTTGGATATTTTTTAATATTATTTAAAGTAATTATAAGTTAATATATATTCAAAAACATTAATAATTGTATACATCCTACAGAAACACCTGTTTAAACTCGAAATCTTTAGAAAAACAACATTTACTTTAATCAATAAATTCGTCTAATTAATTTACGAAGTTAACTATTGAATGTTAATATACATGAACATAATTTTTTTATTTTCTTTTATTTTGGCTTGAGTCGTTTTTCATAATTATATGCTAATGAAGGGACACAACGAGAAAAAAGAAAACTAGAAAACTAATTACTTTTTGATTTCAGATAAGATCTGATTTTGAATAAATATTAAAACAATATGATAAAGTACGCAAGGGTGCAACTTTATATATAACAAGTGGCCTCGTTATATTATTAAAAAAATGAACTATAAATAAGATTTTAGGGTAAACTACATTAATGATTACTTACCTTTAATATTTGTACATTTGTATTCACTAAATTCAAAAAATTAAGTTTTAGTCACTTATATTATCATTTTATTAAATTATAGTCTCCGAAACGTTGAATGTCGTTAATTGAAGTGTTTAATTTTTATTTTAACCCATGAACTGTATATAAATATTAATTATAATTCTTTTTTTAAGTTTAAAATAGTTTATGGACAATTTTTCAATTTACCCACGTTTAATATGCTTTTCTCTGCACTGGAATATTGCTTGAAATGATAGAGCAGATCTGGGTTTTACACTTTACTCGGTCTCACTTTACTAGACTGAGTTTTCCATGCACTGGAATAGTATAAACCAACACTCAGTTTTCCGATCGATGGAGCTGGGAATAGGGCTGGCGTGCTTCATGGTGGTCAAGAGAATAATGGTAGAAGGGTTTTCTTGCCCTTTTGGAGAAATATAACCCATTTGGTCAAGAGAATAATAGGGCTGATGATCAAAACAAGGAGCAAAGCAATTCAGGGGATATTGGAATAATAATGGAGTGTTAGGTGGAGGATCATGGTAAGAGAAATGAAGAAGGATCAAGGAACTGCTTTTCCTTAATTTTTCTTTCATTCACTTTTTCAGATGGTTGATTTGGTTTTTACTTGTTTAGAACTAACAGATCATTATCATAGGATACATGCATATATAATGATGGGTTTCTTTTCTTTTCAATCTCCTTTCTCTCCTACGAACAGTGTAAAAAAAGCAGATCTCCTTACAACGGTTTATCATTTCAAGCAATATTCTTTTCCATAAGAAACCCAAACAATCCAATGCATTCAACCGGCGACGGAGAATATCAACGGTGTGCGGCGCAAGTGTGGTTGAAAGAAAAACATATTAAAAAAATGGATAACTTGAAGTTTCATCCCTAAATTATTTTAAATTTACAAAAAAACCTATAATTAATACTTATCTAAAGTTAAGGGATTAAAATAAAAATTAAACCTTTTTATTAATGGGTTACGCCATCAAACAACGGGATTCAACGTTCCGGTGACCATAACTTAATAAAATGATAATGTAAGTGAGCAAAACTTAAGTTTTTTGAATTTGGTGAGCAGAAGTGTACAAATATAAAAGGCAAATGATCACTCCTGTAGTTTACCCAAGCTTTTATTTTTGCGTGAAAAACATTGCTTAAAAGTGTTAATCATCGTGTTACTATTAAATTATATAAATAATATTACAACATTATTATAATATTATTTTATACAAAAGTTAATTTTTTGGTAATAATATATGTTGTTACTGCTAATTAGCACTGCACAGAAACTGTAGTCATTGGGTACTGCACAGAAACCTTGTATGTATTATGCCATTATGGAACTGCAATAAACAATAGCTTCATATATGTTAACAGTGATTTACTTTTAAATTATAATTGACATTCAGAACCTATTAATGATAAAAAAATATTATTTTCTTTAAAATTTTGGATTCAAAATATAAAGTATTTGTTTATTATCAATTGAATAAAAGAATTTCTGAATAAATACTATATTATAATCACTTCGGACTATTAAAATTATAAGGAAAGTTACAATTTGTTGGGTGGCTATCTTGTATTATGCCATTATGGAACTACAATAAAATAATTTCTTATTTATTAAATGTTAGAATGCTGCTATGAATTATTGATCATATATTTGATTATAGGTTTAAAATTAATAAAATATATTTTTAATTTGAGTTGATTAAAATTTTAATTTTGATGATTGATTACAACGAAAAATAATAGATTTATATTTTAGTTTTGGATATTAATCAAGAGTAACTAATATTTTAAATAAATTGAGTAAAATAAAATATCATTGTATATTAATTTATTTAAAATATCAATATATTTGTGTATTTTTATAATTCATGTTTTTATTAGTTGATCTAAAAGTAAGCTAATATTTGACCAAATTTAAATGAAACATGTGGTAATAATTATGCGACAATCATAAAATATTTATTTGAACAATATATCACTTCAAAGATGAATTCAGTATTCAACATGATTTACTGCTATTGTTTGCTTGCCACAATAAAAATACAATTTATTATTCAAAGATTTAATACTCACGTTGTATTTGATATATTGAGATGAAAATGAACTATTATTTTGAATTTATTGTTAACTTATAAAATATTAATCTTTCTTATATATTCAACTAGTTCACCTTATGTTATCATAATATCAATTCAAATTCAATACTCATGTTTAATGAAGAAAACTTTCAAGAAATGAAAATGTACTTATAAATAGTACTTGGTTGTATGGATATAGACCATACATTAAGGGGAAAACTATATAAAATTCTTACTGTGATAATCACCTCTAATGCAAAAAGAGATTTTGTGAGGTGCGATCATTTATAACATATGAGTTTGATGACCAAAATACATAATATTTCATAAGTCTCTAGGATCACATTAGGAAACATTAAGAACATCAGATTGTAGTGGAGAGTACAACGGAGATATGATGACTTACGTGAACCGAGTTCAGCTCTATTTGCAAAACTCTTAAAGAAATGTGATATTGTTCTATAGTACAACATGCCAAGACCACAAGTATGAATGGTATACTTGAAAGACGTACTATAAGTCTTAAACATATAATAATGGGCATGATTGCTCATTCTACCTTAGTTCCTCCTAAAGGGAATATTAAAAACATCAACTTATATTTTTAAATATAGTATCCACTAAAGCAATTTTAAAAATACCTTATGAACTTTGGACATGTCGAAAGTCTAGTTTAAAACACTTTCTCATTCAGGGATGTATTGTAACATCCTCAATACCGGGTTAGTGACTAAATTGTAAAGTCTTAGAATTTGGTGGTTAAAATAAAATGAATGAATAGTATAAAGATTTACATGTAAATTATTGTGTAGGATGAAATTGAAAAGAAGAAGGAATGAAAGGACAATAGAGTAATTGTAAGAAAAAATAATTAAAGAAAGGATAAGTATAGATATAAGGATACACGTGGGTGGAAGGGGAGAAAACACCCAAGGCTTCCAGAGTTCTCTTCTTCTTCTTTCTTCCTTGTGCGTGTGAACCAAAGCAAAGGTAAGATTTCTGATTATTGAGTTTCTTGTTAAATTTAATATTGGGTTTTGATTATTAGATGATAACTAAGTTTAAAAAAAGCTTAAGTTATCTTAACATCAAAGGATGGAGTTAGGAGAGATTTAAGATTTGATGTTCTTAAATGAAATCTTGGAATAGAGTTCATAACTAGAATTGAAAGTTAAATTTGACTTGTCATCAATCTAGTTAAGATATACGAAGTGTTAAAAGTGGAATTCAAACATGTTGAATTATTGATGTAATTCTTGAATTACATATGAAGGATAGAATTTGGAGGTTTAAGATGAAATAAATGAGTATAAATTGGTTTAAGGATGTGTACTATAGTTAAGAATGAAAAAGAGGATTAAACATGAAGGATTTAATCCAAAATGAATGAATTTTCGGGTTCAAAAAGAGGATTCTGGGCAGAGTGCATCGATGCATATTCATAGTGCATCGATGCATCAAGGTTAAAACCCAGAAAGTGTTTGAAGGTGTATCGATGCACAGGTAGTGCATCGATGCACTCTTTTAAAATAAAAAGATCGAATGCAATTAGTGCATCGATGCATAAGGCATGCATCGATGCATCCCATTAATAATAAAACATCGAATGCATTTTATGCACTGATGCACAAGTAGTGCATCGATGCATACCTTCATTAAAAGAGGAAATTGACATTTATCTTAATCTAAAGAGTGAACCATTAGAGTATATTAGCTATGATACTGATATAGATCCATGTATGATTATGTAGATACTAAAAGTAAGCTTATTCCGGAACGATCAAAGGATTAGAATCGAATCAAAGCAAAGCTAAGGTGAGTGCATACTATATGTATAGTATAATGGAATAAGACTTGTGATAAGTCTAATTCCTATATTGATTTTCATAGTACAATAGTTGTGAACATGCATACATGATAATTATTGTAATACATGCATAAGGCATATATATGTTCATGTGATTGGATAAATGATGTATATATATGAATAGATTCAAATACACATGTGATATGATATGTGATATGAGAACATGACATGAGCTACATGATCACAAGAGAAATGACATGAGCTACATGATCATAAGAGAAATGACATGAGTACATGAACATATGGAATATAAAAAATAATGCCCATAGTATACGATATGAGAGCTATAGGTGTAATTGGCATGCCAAGAGTCGAGGGTATAATAGTCCTTCGGGATGTAGTCCTTCGGGATGTAGTGGTCCTACGGGACATATATGACAGTCATTCGGGACGAATACTGAACTAAGGTTCGGTGCCCCATGAGGGAATTGATACGAGCTGTGGTGACAGCATTAGTGCACAACCTCAATGTACTCACATACCTCTATTCTCAACAATATACATGGGCAATTGAAAATACAAAGTAAAGTGAAAGTGGTACAAGAAGGTAAGTTTTGTACATGCATGATATGATTATATATGTTAATGTGTAGTAGATACATGCATATTGAAATGTCATGAAGGAAATGGTAAGAATGCATATTCATGAAGATATTGTTGCATATTCATTTATTGCCTCACTAAGTCTATGACTTAGCGTGTAAGTGATTTACACGTAGGTACCGAGAAATAAGAAGATTCAGAATAGAAGTGGCACGGACAGCAAAATTATTAATAAATCAGATCAGAAGTAATTGACAAAGTAGGTATTTTGTTGTGTAGAAAGTGTTAGTATGTAATAAGTGGTTAATTACGAGTGCTCTAATCGATTTTGTATTAAGTGGTCTCTTTTATGTAAATTAAAGTATTTTGTTTTAATGAAATTTTTAAATTGCTGGGATTTTTCTTTAAGAATCAAAGTTTGAAAAGTCAATGTGACATCTCGGACTTGTATTCGGGTCGAATATGAGTTAGGGGTGTTACATGTATGCAATACCTTTTAAGCCACATGAAAGGAAATTTGACTCTATAACCGTGAAAAACTATTTTATTGATTATTCAAAGCGATCTAGGGGCTATAAATTTTATGACCCCACAACTAATAATATTTTTATGACAAAAATTATAACACTTTTTGAGAATATTGAGTTTAGGAAAAGAAATAAGGTAAGATGCATTATTTTTGAGGAGGAATTGAATTTTAACTCAATTCCTACATTTTACCTATTATTAACTAAAAAGTGAATCTAAAACTCAATAAGACAATGTTGAACAATACCTCACTTAATGAGGTAATTTTTCCAAAAAAGAAATGAAGTCAACAATCTGAAAAAACAAGTATCATTAAGTAGATGCACGAGAAAAAAATATTTATATTATATTTTTAACCTTATTTTTATTATATTTATATTTTGTTAATTTTAAAATTGTGTCCTCGTTCATTTAGAGAACCATTAGCATTTGATTCTCTATGAATTTGTTAATTTTTTTTAATAGCCTGAGTGATTACGATGTAACATCTATTCAGAATCTTTTTAACTATTAAAAACATTACGAAGTAGCATCTATTCAAAATCTTTTTAACCATTGAAAACATTCTCACACCCTACAAACGCTGTTACTTGAACTTAAAATTTCTAGAAAGGACAATACTCTCCTTAAAATTACTTGATGGATTCTTTGTAATTTTATTACATGATCTTTCATATATATATTATTATTACAACACAAAATGACTTTATATAAAGTATGAGACACCCTTCCTTTCTTGTGTTGACTAGTTGTGTATTTTAGCCTTGATTATAGTTACTTATGTGGAGTTAAAAGGTACTGAATTCACATTTTTGGTAATTGGAGAATTGAAAATAAAGCAAATGAATCGCTTACTGATACCATATCTTGCAATTTTGGGAATAATTGTTAGGGTTCTGATTCAAAATGCTAACAAAGCTTTTAATGCGTTTGCTTCTATGAGATAACTGTATCATAAATTTCAAAGATACACTTTCGAAAATCAAACCCATCCATAAATAGAACAAACATCTTTCATCTTTTTTTCAATACCCAAAATCCTCCATGGAAACCTTATGTGTCAAATTTTCATCTTCTTCAGATACTTCAAGCATCTCAGCCACCTCAGAGGATGACACTCAAACCAGTACCGGCAATGGCGAAAACACCACGACGACCGCCGCCAAATTGAAAGAGAAAGTGTTCCTTAATGTTGAACGTTCTCAAGAACAATCATTGAACCAGCCAAATTCGGGGTTTCGTCTCCCACCGAGCGAAATGTTTCCTGACGACAAATCGGTTGAACTGAAGCTCTCATCGTCGAAAGCTAGGGCTTTCACGTGTGGTTTTTGCAGCAAAGAGTTCTCGACGTCTCAGGCACTGGGAGGGCATCAAAACGCGCATAAACAAGAACGCGCGATCGCCAAGCGGCGTAAAGAGACGGGTTTTGGGATTTGGGGGCATCACCAATATCCTTATTACTCGTATTCCAGCCTGTCTCAGGGCTCTTTGTATGGATCTTTTAATAGGTCTCTTGGGATACGAATGGATTCGTCTTCTTCTTCGATGATTCAAAAGCCTGCAACAATTCCGGGTTATCATTGGAACTCACTCGGCTATCGTTTCGGCCATGGCAGCATCGTGATGGATAGTTTCCAGGCTCAGAAGAACAGCGTTTTGTCGACTAGTTCATCAATGTCTGCAACTCCAGTTTCGATTGTTGCAGCAGCAAATAAGATGTCGATGACTAGGACTAGCAGTGATGATTCTCATGTATCAAAAAGTAACGTGGATGATGATTCAGAGCTCGATTTGACTCTTAAGCTTTGAATCTTTGATTATGTTATAGAATTTAAGAGTTTCCCTCATTTTTATTATAAAACAATCATAATTAGATTTAACTTCCATTTCTATATGGAAGTAACGAAGATGATTCAGGGCTCGATTTGGTGTGTAATTTGAAAATAAACTCTCATTTTTATATCTTTATTATATGATATTCTTGTTTTTTATTTTATAATTTTTAATAATTATGTCTTTGTAATACGTTTTGCTCTATTTTTTGATACATTTTCAGTCATTTGGGTGTTGTTTTAGTTTATGTTTTTTTAGAGTTAGATTTGACATCACCACAACTGATCAATATATCACTTATTTATTATCATGTTGATTTTTCCTACTTTAGACTATCAGATTGAATTTGATTAAGCGATTTGCGTTCGTAGATAGTTTTTCACGTCGCTCGATTTTGATTTACGATTTGTTAGTGGTCTTTCGATCACTTGATTCCCTTTGTGATTCATTTACAGATACGGTCAAATCAATTCATATCTATCTTTTATTCAAGTTTATTTGGTTATATTTTTTTTAATTTTTTCTTTGTATGGTATTTGTGTGATCTCAAGTGACTAATTTCTTTTGTTATTGATTATAAGAAAATGTTCTTATTATGTATTTACGGTTGTGGTTATAAAATTTTATTACAATTTGGATATTTTATATTTTTAATAAAATTAGCATCTTCTATATAAAAAAATAAACTCTCATTTTAATCAATGATTTTTTTTTTGCTTTTATTAAATAATTATTAGATTTTGAATTCAAAATACCATAGACATCTAATTAATATTTATTATCTTTCATAATGAAATATTTTTAAAAGTAATTCATTAGTTTAATTAAGGCATGAGAGGATACTTTCTCAGTTAACTATGATTGAATAGTTTAGACTATGGGTAAATATTTTATCATTTAAATTTTATTTGAAAAAAATTTAAGAATAGTTGAATCATATATATTTATTTAAATTAAATTAAAAATAAAAAAAAATAAGTCAAATTAAAACTTTATTTACTTATAACTTGAATAAATTTTAAGTTAAAGCACATAAATTATGGACCATATAAACGAAAACTTCTTTTAGAAAAAGAAAAAATATACAATTTAATATGATAAACTAGGTTTGATAATTTATTTGTTTAATGTTTAAGTTTAATAAAATTTGAACTAAATCAATAATTAATTAATATATAACTTATTTTGTTTTGAAAATATTTTAAAATATTAATGGATCTTTTATAAGGATTAAATATATTTATAAATTTATTGAATTTTTATAAATTCATGGAAAGATGTTTATTTTTATTTATTGAAAAATTGGATTAGTTTGCTCACTTTTAAAAGTGATTCAATGAGTAATTTATTAATTGATTTTTTTTAATATTCTAATTATTGAATTTAAACTCCAACCAACTGATGATTTATCTCTTGTTTCTGCGTATTTTCCAAAGGGTATTATTATTGTTGACCTCTCTAGGATTTATTGTACAGCTAGCTTTTACATGGTTGCTCATTTATATAACAAGTAAATATTATTTTTCAAATTTATATTTAAATTCAAATTCTACAAAGACTTACCTTGTTTAAATGTGAAACTTACAAATCTTTATGAATTATTTCAGTTTTAGTTTTCTTTGTGAACAAGGAAAGTATAATTGATTAATTTAATAACAATTATTTATTTTAGTTAATTATTCAGTTTCACAGTTTTAATTATTTGCTCAACAGAGTACAACTCACATATTTATTATATGGTACACATGTGAAAAGATCAAAGATTAATTTTTGGCATTTAATTACCAAAACTCGTTAAGGCAAAGTATTTTTGAAATACAAAACTGAACCTAATTAGACAATTTTGTATTAATTCAAATCAGTCTCTTCCAATTTCTTTAACGTTAAATTATGTTAGAGTTGGTGGAGTTAATTTTTTTATCTGATAGCATGTTAGTCTAAAATATCATAAATTATATGCTAGAATTAATACGAAATAAAATATTTTAGATATAATATGAAAAGTTCAATCAAAATATAATATAAAATACCATATGAATATACAAAAGTTTAAAAGGTAACATATAATTGGAAATGTTATATTAAATAGTAATTCAATAAATAAAAATGACACTAGTGTTTGGCACGAACTAACTTAGCTAAGTGGTTAAAGGAAACATTATTGTTTGTAGAGATCATGGGTTCAAGCACCAGTGATTGCAATGATGATTGAGCGTTTATTGTCAAATAGTTGAAAGTATTTAAAAATAGATACTACTTTTAATAATCACTTTTACGATGATCTTTAAACAAATTTTATAATATACTTTGTCTTTATTTTTATAAAGGTTAGATTTAATTTCATCTCTCTAATTAAACATTTATTTAATCATTTTGTTAATCTACTCTAATTTAAACCCTCATAGCGATCTTTTTATACTAATAGGTGCTCACAACCATAAAAAATATATTCGTTTGAGTTATGATAAAGTCAATTTATTAGCATATCAATATTACGTAGGATAATTATTTGTCATAAAATTAATAAATTGTTTTTAATAAAAATGGTACTTGCTTAACATTTGATTGTTGCATGAAAAACAATCAATTAATGTTAATAATCTGCTCAATTTTTTTTAGACTCAGAATTACAATTTTATTATATATTTTCATTTAATAAAACTGACCGCTATAATTGTTGACTACAAATGAACTTTTTTTTTTCTCAGCAATAATTTTATTTTATTACTTAGAATGAAGAAAAGTATCGTATCCCAAAATATGAGTCTCATTAAAACTCCCCCTAAACCTAACTGGGGGAAAAGAGTACTCCACATTTGAGGGAAAACCACAAAGAAAACACCTCAGCTAAATTCAATGTCTCCGTACATCAAACTGGGAAGGGATCCCCAATACAATCCATCTCCCAAAATCTAACCGATTTAGTTCTTATACCAGACATAGAATTAAAAAAGTACAATTCCATACGAGCCTCTCACCAGCATGCTTGAAACATAACCGATCTCCTGGACCCCAAGTTGGCCAAGTAATCTGCCATTCTATTTACTAACCTTGGCGTAAAAACATACTTAACCTCCCTAATCTTCAAGGCATTTTCATCAATCTGTTGAAAAGAAGAACCCCACCTCCAAGGTCGAACTAAACAATTTTGAACCCAATTCAACATTACTATAGAATTCGATTCCACAATCAGTTCAACCTTGCCGCACCACGTGGATTCGCTAAACAACACCAAAGCGTTTTTTTATTGCTGTCAATTCTGCAAAGTCGGAATTAACCTCTGCAACCGGTCCAAAGAACATCGCTACTACATATCCCTCGGCTGTCAATTCGTTTTTTGCTTCGAATCTTCACTATTCTATGGAAAAAAGGAAGTATTTTCATCTCCAAGCTTCAGCCAATTCATTCTTGATTTTTGACGCCAAATGTCCTCCTTTTGTCTCAAACAATCCCACGATTTCCTTGTGCATCAAACTACCTCCTCCCTTTCACCAAACGTCCAGGACAGAGAAATATCTTTCTTTTTGTCCAGGTCATTAATCCTCTGTTCTAATTTTTTAACTTCATTATCGACATTCCAAAAGCAATCCTTATTCCATTTTTGCAATGCTCCTTTCACCCTTTTTAACTTCATACTTAAATCTTCCTCACAAGAGTAATCCAGTTGTAAAGTCTCTTGTATCACCTTCAAGTAACTATCCTTTTTTAACCAACTGTTAATAAACTTGAAAGGTCTCGGTCCCCAATCAATTATCTCCTTACCCAACAGAATCGGTATATGATCAAAAACTGATCTCGGTAGCCCCCATAGAATTACGCCACTATTTCCCTGAACCATTCTTCCTCAACAAAAATTCTATCAAGGTGGCTTCTTCGATTTTCCGGTCCGAGCCATGTAAATTTCCTCCCCGCTAAAGGCATATCAAACATATTACACTCTTCAATGAACTTGTGTCTATAAGAGCATCCACTACTCTCACTGTGATTCGTATGGCATAAAAATCACTAGCCATGAACCATTTGTAGCTGAACTTCCCTCTTTCTACTATAATCTCATTCCAGAGTGTACCTTGATCAGAAGCAGCACAGGGAGCGTAAACATTCAACACTGAATAAATCAAAACCTCTGAAGCATACCTCCCTATTAACAGAATAAATATGTCATGTATTATACTATCTACAATATGAAAACGACTCTTATCCCACACAGACAGCAAACCCCCAGAATTACCCACCGCTTTCAAAAATCTGAAATCAAAATCATCATCACACCAAAACCGTGATATATCCGACTCATCAAAAATCTCTTTTTTAGTTTCTTGAATCAACACAATCTCACACTTATGCAACCTAACTAACCTCCTCAATTCTGAAATTTTAACAATTGAACCCATCCCTCGTATATTCCAAGATAAGATCCTTATCTCCAAACCTACTTCCGCTGAACTCTACTAAAATTCAATAGAAAGGGAATTTGACTCACCTTCCAATTCTTCCGCTGCTACAATCTCCCGAATCAAATCCTCTTCTGAACCTTTAAAAGCTATGCCCAATTCTTTCCCCACCTGAAGCGTTTCTCTGGCCTCCTTCCTTTGTCTCTGCCACCTTGCATGTAAGTCAGAATCGGACAGGGATCTGTCTTCAATTTCAGTCGATTCTTCCACACGTTGCACCTTCTTCAGATTTTTCTAGCTTCGACAGTTTCTGGACTTTCTTTGGGAAGCCAAAAATTTTTCTTGGATGAATCGAAGAGAACTATATTTTTTACTTTTCCCCCCTTAGCTTTCTCGATCTGCCTTTGGTTATGCAACAGAGAGACATTCCCCGTATTTGTTGACAAACTAAGTTTCTGGCCCGCATCCTCACATTCTTGCCCAGTAATGGGCCTTTCATCTAGCTGATCAGCCTCAGCCCCGTCCTCATGAAAACATTCTCCCATGTGAATCTTGGTACCGCACGTGTTTGTGAACCCCATATTAAAAACATCCTCAATCACCTTTGGCTCGGGTCGGCAACCTAGTATGGGCACTACTTTAGAATAATCCTCCATTTCATCATAAACAGTATTGACAACTTCTTCCTCTCTCTCCACGTGTTGCAGCGCATCCTCGTGTTCCACTGCTAACTCAATTAGCATTTGATCATTCACTGCACCAGCCCCATTATTGCACAGACCCATAATAGATTCCTCACCAATGTCCCTTTCTTCCCCATCCACACCCGACAAAAAGCTGCCTCTTGATAAATTCTCCATACACCATAACTGAGTGTCTTCCTCATCGGAATCCCTCTCGTGCTCCTTCGCCTCCGATGAGTCCGCAGTTTTTTCTGCCGAGGATTGTGAATCAACAAGAACCGCATCCTCTCTTTGTTCTCGGTTGCAATTCAATGAGACACTTCTGGACGTAGGAATTTTCATTACTCTAATTCTAAAAATATCTCTTCCTGCTTCCAAATCTACCACTTCATCAATAGATTCTTTCCTCGAGGTTGCTATCAGAATTGACATCTCCTCACATCCCAATTCTTGAAGAGCATTTTCTCCCAGTACAAGGCACTCCCCATTGTTTTGCAATCCTCATAAAAGTATATCAAATAACTACTTTAGAAATCAAATATAATCGATCATGAATGACGAAGCTGCCAGATATCTGATCTTCACGTAAATATACGGGTAACCAATCAATACAGCCACTAAAAAATACTCCTAGTATATAACACCATGCATTAAATAAAAAAATCATCTAATTGGTCAGACTTTCGGTGAACTTGACCCCGGTTGCCGGCAACCACGACCGGCCGTTAATGAACCTCCCAACGGTGAAGTAATCCACGGTGGAAGAATCTCGGATAATGTGGTAGCCAGGCCATTTAAACCGTCCGGACAACGAAGCACCAGGGCCGTAGTTCTTATACTCGCCATACCAAAGTGTGTTCAAACCAAAGTTCCCGTACCACTCGAGCCACCCTCTAGGCTGCACCAGGCCACTCATGAAAGTGTTCAAATAAACCGTCCTCGAATACGGCTTCCACGGCCGCCCTAGATAAGTCGGTTGAGTGGCTAAAATATAACTGTTCTGGATAGAAAACCCGGTGTTCTGGTTCGGGTTTTTCCGTCCCTGAGCGGTGATCGTCACCTTCTGAAGTGGTAAAGGGGCTCGAGTGAATATCTTGCAGTTCTGGAGAACAGCTGCAACATTGCCAAAAATGAAGTCTATGGTGCCATAAATGTTGCACTCACGGTAGAATTGGAGGAGGGAGTGGCTGTAGAGGGTGTCCTGATAGCCTTCTATGCTGCATCGAAAGAAAGCCGATTGATTGGAATCCACCCGGAGAGCGACGGCCTGGTGGTTCTCCGGTCCGGCCGTGTTTTGAAACGTGATGTCTCTTGCTATGAATCCCTTTCCAGAAACAGCTGCAAGAATCAAAGCACAAGGAATATTATTAAATGAAGCGTGTGTTTTCAAAAATGGAATCTCACTTTCTAAAAGTAATTACTTCATTTAGTGTCTTGTTCATATAATTTGGCTAATTCAAAGTTTAAATACCATTAAAAAAGAATCAAACTTGATTAATTGCTGAAATTTAGTGTGGTACGTACCAACGGTTGCGGTTCGAAACATCGTCCATCCTTGCAAGAAATTACGGTTCCCTGTCACAACCATTTGTCCGATTCCATCTCCGACGAGCATAATATTGGTTTTCTTCTTCTTCATGTCAATGTTCTCCTTGTAAACTCCCTTCTTCACGTAAATGACGTACCTCCTGTTACTATAACTCGGAGCATCGTTGATGGCATCGGTTATCGTCAGATAACGTCCGGTCCCATCCAGAGACACGACGGCATCTGCGTGGATGTGACTTGAATGAGTCCGTAGAAGCTCTTGATCGCCATTGGTTATCCATTTCGGAAATTCCGAGCCTGCATTCGTTGTGGAAGTGCTATTGCGAGGCGATCGGAAAGGCAAGCTATGTAACTGAGTGTACATAGCTAGAACATTGCCGATGAGTTGCGTAACTTGTTTCACGCTGCCTCGGATGGTGCTCTCGAGGTGTCGGTCGGTGCCTTCGAAGCCTTCGAGGCAGGTATCTTGGTTACTCAACGCAGCACTTAACCAAGCCTTGAAGTTCCCTTCAGATTCACCACTATTATAACCATCACGAATCTTTCTCATCTCGGCTAAAGACCAGGCCAATTCGGACACGGAGAAATCGAGGAGTTCCTTGCAATCTTCAATGGCCATTTGTTCACGATAACTCGCGGACAAACCAGTGAACCTTGACATGGTTTCAATGACTCGTCTAGCTTCATTAAGCGTGGTCCTCAATGCAGCATGCAAAACTGACGATGGGGTTTGAGGCCCTAAGTTTTGAAGCTCGGTTTGAATATTTGAGAGGCATAAATCGTTGTTATCAGTGCCTAAACAGACAAGTGAAATGAACGGTTGAGTATTTAAGTTTTGATTAACATCAGGTAAATCTTGGAATGAAGGTAACACTAAGAGAATGGTAAGAAGAAAATTGGCAAAGGCCATTTTCTCAGGAGAGAAAACTGCAGGGAAGGGGTTTTTGTGTTGTTTTTTACAGAGAAGGTGAAAGTTTTATATGCGAAGAATTGAGGGGTTGTTTGGTTAGTAAGAAAAGAGATGTGGTTTGAGTTATGAAATGAACTTGGTTTATGCTTTCCCCTGACCAAGTTATGCTTTCTTTTAAGATCACATCCCTAATATTCTGCGCCATCCGGCTCTTGCTCAAGACGGGCGCTGCTATTTTCACACCAGCTATTATTACAAGCCCAAGTTCGGCCGCACAATTCAATGAAGCATATTGCCAGGGCTTGGGCGTTGGAACGGGTAGGCCTGCGGGTTGACTATCTAACCAGGTCCTGGCCTTTGGTACAGATAGGCCTACAGATCAGTGTACTGATGACTAAATTAAAGCCCAAGCCTGGAAAACCAGTTTAATTCTCAATAATTAGGGGTGAGTACTCGATCAAATTGAATCAAAAAAATTTAAGTTAACCAATTTGACTCTAATTTAAAAAATTTGATACTTAAATTTGATTTAAAAAAATTTGAGTCGATTCAAGTCAAATTATTCGAGTTTTTGTTTAAATTTAATTGTAAACATTTATAATAATATGATAATGTTTGATTCTAATTTAAATAAATTTCCATAACCACATATGATATAAATGTATACTTCTTCATATTTTTTCATATATGATATACATATATCATACAAAATTGAAGGATTTGATTTGAACTTGAAAATAATTCTATAAATTACGAAAATTTTTGAATTATTCGAGTTATATTTTATATTGGATTTTTTTTTTCAAATTAAATCAAATCAAATCGAATTGAATTCTTTTAACACTAAAAAGAATTAAAATATCGAGTATTTTAAATCTAGAATTGAGTTTTACTCACCTCTATTCATAGATATATCATGTTTAAATTACTTATAAAATAAGAATAAAATGGATGATAGATAATTTAACTAGTTATAAATATCATTCTTCTACAGTCCCTTCCCCTCCCCTTTATAAAAACAAAGTTCAGCACTGCTTCGGCCTAAGCTCAATCCCTTCAACAACTAGCCCTCCTTTAAGGTGGGTTCCATTGACTTCCTTTAATGACATCTTCACTTCCAAATCATCACCACCGTGATTGTAAAAGCTCCCCAATTCAATTTCAGTCCATCCATCTTCACGTTTGCAACCAACCCTTTCTTCCATTATCCCTCTACACTCCATTGATCTTGCAACTGATTCGATCCGGTTCGAATCTAAGCATTGCTTCTTACTGTCGTACTGTCGGAGATAAACGTTACCTTCTGATTTCACATTCCCGACTTCGACAGAAACTTCTGATGGCAAAAAATCTAACCCGTATGCTCGGTCGACGAACTTCACGATAAGATAAGGCTCGTAGGTTGTTGTCGGAGACAGCATACGAGAATTGATCTTGCCTTGAATTTCAAGCCACCATGTGGTTCTGAGTTCTGCAACTTCATGGAATCTGAGAATGAAAAGTTATGTATATATAAACAACTTATATATATCTTCCATATTTAAGATGAAATGAATAACGTGAGACCTTGATGTTGGGAAAGGTTTCCAGGACCAGAAGAGAGGGTTGTCGGCCCATGTAATGTCCAACTCCCTTGCACTCAACATGTAACGTTTTTTACCTGTTGTCTTCTCTAATGAAAACGTCTGTCAAATGTTGCAAAATTACTCGTCCATTATCTCTCATGTAATGGAAAAGAATATTGATCGTTACTATTTAAAATTTTATTTTTTTAAGCTCATATAAAAAATTTATGTTATTAGTATATATATATATATATATTCACCTTAAAATATATTTCTAAACCTATCCCTAAACATTGTCATAGAATCCATAGGGAAAGGGTTGCTAGTTAGGCCGAATTTGAGTATTTATTTGATAACATGAACAGTTTTTCAAGGTCATGCTTTGCATCCACAGGTTATGGAACAAATATGAATTATTATTATTATTTTTTCATTCAATAACTCATATTTGATCCACCACCTGTGCACACAAAAATAACCCTGATAAAACTGCTTTTTATTATTAATTTCATCTAACTTAAAATTGAAGAAATAAATAAAAGAACTCATACATATATATATTTGCTCACACTTTTTTATGGATCAATGATAGCTCTCATTTGATCCATCGGTGGTATGAACAGATATATAGTAAGCCTTCATGTACTTTTCAGGAGGTAAACATTTTCAAAAAAAAAATCTTGGTAAATTAGCTGCTTTAGTAAACAAGTGAAAAATATAAGTAAATGTAACCAAAAAGAATACATGAATGTAAATTATATATTTTAACATAAATGAGCTATCTTCATATTTGTATACCAATGCAAGTAAAATATAAACACAGCATACCTATTTTTTATATAATTGAAAGAGAGCAGAGGGTTCAGATTTTAGATAAAGAGATGTCAATCAATTTTACCTTGTTACCTCTGTCAAATAGATGTGGATTACATAATTTGAGGAATAACTCTTTCTTGGATGAATAAATCAAAGGATGTCGTAGTTTCGAGAGGATTTCTCGATGATCCGATGGTAAAAATTTCTCCCAAACAATATCCGAATCAGCCGAAACTCGAATTGACGAAGAAACAATCGAAATTTGACATGCATCAACCGGTGAAGTAAATGAAAGAATATGTGCAAAACAATCGTAAGGTAAAATATCCAAACTCATTTTTCAAAACCAATGAGGGGGGGGGGGGGGAACAATAAGAAGAAATGTATGAGAATTGAGTGAATGGTTGTCTGCATATATATTACGTGCCTCACGGAGCAGCCATGCGTTGAATGAGAAGCAACATGATGAATGATTTGGTCAATGACTCAAATGTGTCGTTAATATGACAACATATTCTCTGCGGGGTTTGCTTTACATGACGACACGAAGACAAAATATGAGCACATCATGTAATATAATATTATTTTTTGTGTAGGATACAGGTATCGACACCACCTCCTCCGATAAAAGAACAGACTAGAAATATTAAAATTATAAAGTATCAAATGCTACTGATTAAATTAAGTCCTTAATTTCAATTATTTTAGATATCGAGCTTAAATTCGTATCCGAGTAAATTAAGATTAAAAAACATCAAATCTTTTTCTGGATACATCAAATTCCTTTGTCGTTGACATTGTAAAGATGATAAAAGGAAAACAACATCAACCTATCCCAATACCTTTCTTTAATTTCTCTGTTGAAAAGATTCTAAGACAAAGTTCATCGTCTCCATCCCGAAAAAATATGTGAAAAATGCTTTTGGGGCCAATACCTAACCTAACTAACACTTTTCTTTTGAGGTTCTATGAAGCCCAATTAGGCCCATTTGATTTCTTGAGCCAGACCCAAGAAACCTTTTCTTTATTCCCATTAATCTAAAATCTTATGTGGGTTGGTGGATTTTGAGTAGACGGAGGGATGGGTATGAGTGATCGTATTTTTGAGAGTTTTAATTTTTTATATAGTTTATTTATTTATTATATTTAACATCTCTCGTACAAAATCACGCTTATTATTCTAGTAACGAATTGCCACAAACAACTCCTACAATCACACAAAAGCCCTTAAAACCAAACAAAGTCTAAATACTTTTGGCTTAAATATACAAAAAGTGTTAAATCTATGTTCGTTTTTCTAATTTAGTGCCTAACATTTTTTTCGTTCCGGTTTTGTGTCTAACGTTTTATTCCGTTACTCAAAATGGGTGAAGCCGTGACGGATTGTAAATTTTCTTCGTTAAGTAACACGTGTCAATATCTCGTAATTTTGAATTTTTTTAAATATTAAAATTATTATTATATTTATAATAAAAACCCTTAATTCTTTTAAATTACAAAAAAAGCCTCATAATCCTTAAAATCCCCAAATCCTAACACTAACCCGTCGTCACCACCCTTTTCAGTCACGATCACCGCCGTCGATATATTCCTTGTCATCATCCTAATTATAAGTTGTCGTCGATTGGCCTTCGAAATCGCTTGGGAGTACGATTTTCATCATAGGGTTTACGGGGTATAAAATGTCGATTTGTCGTTGATTAGTTACGATTTCATAGGGTTTTGGTTGCCAGGGGAGGTGAGATCGGGTGGAGCTTCGTCAACGGCAAAGGGTGACGGTCGGTGAGGGTTTAGGGGTTGAAATGAAGGTTTTCAAAGTTTTGGGTTATTTCAATATTTATGTGTTTTCTTTTTTTAATATAATTTTTTTTTAGTTTTATATAGAAATTTTAAAATTATCAGATTTTGACATGTGTCACTTAACGGAGGAAATTAACGGTCCGTCACAATTTGACCCATTTTGAGTAACGGAATGAATCGTTAAGTACCAAACTGAAATGAAATAAACGTTAGACACTAAAATAAAAAAATAGGCATAGATTGCACACCTTTTATATATTTAAGCCATTACTTTTTGGTATAGGAATCACCATTGTTAACAGGATTTTGGTGATCATAACTAGACCCGTTACTGCAAATGAGTATATTAATTAGCAATATTTGTAGTTGCAGAGGGTGGAGGAGATTTGGGGCAGTTGAGGCCTTCCTTCCCTTCTCGGCACTCGTTAGCGAAAAGACCAGGCGGATATTTGCCGTAAAGGTTAATGTAGCTGAACATGGTTGAAGCACAATCGGTTGTCAAATCATTGATCTCTTTTGCGTAAGGGCAAGCGAATTTCTTGAACGCCGCACAACACTCGTGGGCTGGGTATTTGGGTGCTTTGCATTGGCTCGTGATCACCGTGTAGTTCAGAAATTCGAAGTTAATAGGACACGCTGAATATCCAAACCCCAAGAAGAAAAACATTTAAAAATATTAGTTAAACTCGAATCAATCGATTTAGATGGATTCAGGCAAAATCTAAGCCTACCATCTGGGACAAAACTAAAGAAGTTATAGGTAGGGTTGTGACTTAAATTTTTTTATTTACAAATTTGAATCTATTTTACGATCTCAGAAGAAAATATTTTTTTTTTAGAGATTTAGAATTCGAATAGTTAAATTTATGTGATGTACGTATGTTCATTAAAATTCAATAATTTAACTATTCTTAATGTTTGATCCTAACTCTCGTCCAATTGGTCTCCTAACTCAACTCACCTTTCTTTGTCTGAAGCAGATGCCTTCCTGTAGAAGCGAGAGAGGATGAGAGTGAGACTCCATCTGCAATTTCAAACCACAACAAATCAATATATTAAGACAAAGTGAAGAGCAGATAATGTGACAAAAGCTGAATGAAATATACCAGAACTGGAAGTAGAGAAAGTTGGAGAAGCGGCAACAACCAACACCAAGAGAATTGTCAAATTAGACGATAACCAAATTCGTTCCATTATTTTGCACTAGTTCAGAATCTTGCTTTCCAATCTTTTGGCAGCTTATTTGAAGGATGGATCGGTGTACGTAGAGTCAAACTCGGATGACTCAATGAGTGGTTGCCAGTTGGAGATGGTTAAATGCTTGATAGGACTGATTCAATTGCAAGATCCAACAAAGTCTTTGCATACAAGTCGTTGGCACATGTAATTGTAAATCTCATTAAATGTCTTTTTCTTTGTACAGAGTAGAGTCGCCTTCCAAAGTTCCACCACCCTGACAAGGAGGATAGTTTCGGTAATTTTACTACGTAACAGATTAATTTAAGTTTAATTTATAATAATTTTTAATTTAAAATATTATTATGTTTAATCTAAAAAATTATGAAACTTGTAATAATTTCGGTTATAACTAAAAATATTTTATTACGGTGGGTTTTAATCTAAAACATTACATGTACAACCTAAAAAGATATATAATTGATAATAATTTAGATTACAATCCGAATAATTATACAATTTATATGATTTATTATGGAGAAGATAATATTTTTTATTTCAACCTAATGACATATTGTCTAACTTAAAAAATTAAACTCTTAAATAAATTTTTCGGTTATAACTGATTTTTGACATTTTTAACTTTATATTAGTAGGTTATATTTTAGAATTGCCCGTCCAGCTCAGTTGGTAGAGCGCAATACTCTTAATCTTGTGGTCGTGAGATTGAGTCCTACGGTGGGCAATTCATAATTCTGATTGTCGGAAGTCTTTCACGGAAGCTGCTCTCTACCTGGCGTTGAGGGCAACCTACTACCTTACCTCCTCTCACTCCATTACATATAGGAATAGGGTCAGCTAATTTTTTTAGTAGGTTATATTTTAGACTTTTTCAAGACTTACACCAAAATCCCTGATAACACTTTATTTTTGTTGAAAAAGTTAAACCATCTTTTTCTAATTCTTATTTTCAATTTTTTACACATTTTAATTGATTATATGAATTTTTAATTTATCAAACATATAGTAGTACGTATATGATAATTATAGAATTTATATTTTATATAACAATTAAATGTAAAATTGATTTTGGATTTAATTAAATTTGTCAAAAACTTATTAAAAATAATTCAAAGTCTAAATTAACTTGAAAATATATTTTTAAATGTTTTCCATATTAGTCGAACCTTTTCAAACCTTTTCCTGATCATTTTCGCGTTTTAAAATTGAGTTTCCAATGTATTTTAGTTTAAAGGATCAATTCCCTAATCAGAAGAATTTATCCTCTTGTAAAAGGATCGATCCCTTGGATTCAAGTAGCCATGGATCGAAAATATGTTTTAAATATTTTCTATATTACTCGAACCTTTTCAAATCTTTTCGCACTTTAAAATCGACCAAGGTATTTTGGCTCAAAGGATCAATTCCCTAAGCAGAAAGATGGATCCTCTTGAAAAATAATCGATCCCTCGTATTCAAGTAGATGGATCGATCACTTTATCAAATGATTGATTCCTCGTTGAAAATGTTAATCTATTATGCATTAAATGTTACTTTTTTATTATAGATAACAACTATAATAATCTCCCACGACTCCAAACAATTAAATGGGTGGTTCAGAATCTTGCTTTCCAAGAGAATTGTCAAATAAGACGATAACCAAATTGGTTCCATTATTTTGCACTAGTTCAGAATCTTGCTTTCCAATCTTTTGGGCTTTGGCAGGATGGATCGGGTACGTAGGGTCAAACTCGGATGACTCAATGAGTGGTTGCCATTTGGAGATGGTTAAATGCTTGATAGGACTGATTCAATTGCAAGATCCAACAAAGTCTTTGCATACAAGTCGTTGGCACATGTAATTGTAAATCTCATTAAATGTCTTTTTTTTTTTTTTTGAAGTGAACATTAAATGTCTTTTTCTTTGTACAGAGTAGAGTCGCCTCCCAAAGTTCCACCACCCTGACAGGGAGGATAGTTTGGGTAATTTTACTACGTAACAAATTAATTTAAGTTTAATTTATAATAATTTTTAATTTAAAATATTACTATGTTTAATCTAAAAAGTTATATAGTTTGGGTTATAACTCTCAATTTTTTACACATTTTAATTGATTATATGAATTTTTGATTTATCAAACATCTAGTAGTACGTATATGATAATTTATCAAGTAAATTTAAAAATAATTTATCAAACGTATAGTAGTACGTATATGATAATTATAGAATTTATATTTTTATATAACAATTAAATGTAAAATTGATTTTGGATTTAATTAATTTTTTTAAAAATTTATTAAAAATAATTCAAAGTCCAAATTAACTTGAAAATATTTTTTAAAATGTTTTCCATATTGGTCGAACCTTTTCAAACCTTTTCCCAATCATTTTCGCGCTTTAAAATCAAGTTTCCAAGGTATTTTGGCTTAAAGGATCAATTCCGTGGGCAGAAGGATCTATCCTCTTGTAAAAGGATTGATCGAAAATATGTTTTAAATATTTTCTATACAACTCGAACCTTTTCAAACCTTTTCCCGATTGTTTTCACACTTTAAAATTGAGTCTCCAAGGTATTTTGGCTCAAAGGATCAATTCCCTAAGCAGAAAGATGGATCCTCTTGAAAAATGATCGATCCCTTAGATTCAAGTAGCCACGGATCGATCACTTCGTCAAATGATTGATTCCTCGTTGAAAATGATCGATCTCTTATGCATTAAATGTTATTTTTTGTTGTAGGTAACATCTATAATAATCTCCATCGACTCCAAACAGTTAGAATTGATAGAGAAAGTATAAAACAAAGTCAAAACATCTCAAGAACATCAAGAATCATATTGTATTAATCTACCAACCTAAAAGTGTTTTAGTGTGCTTAATTTTTATATCTTTTTATTGTAATACACTTGCGAGCTAAATTGTTAATTTTGTTCAAGTGTGATTGAGTGAATATTTAAAATGTGTAAACATATTTGCCTTCTGATATTTTATTTCTTGTTTTCTTCATTTGTAATTGGTTTTTCGAAAGAGCTAACATAATTAGTTTCTCGAAGTATTTCAAACATAGCAAATATATAACATAATTTATAGGCACAAATTATGCTATATAAATGTTATCATTTCAAAAGAAAATGTTATATAAGTGCATGAATCAAACTACTTTAATGGTTAAAAGAATAATTATTATTTTTAAAGGTTTTAGGTTCGAACACCGTTGATTACAACTCTCCTAAATTAGAAAAAATGAACCGTTACAAGCTGCCTTAATCTTATTCTCCCATCAACAGATTCTAATAACAAATATGTTAATATATTAGATTCCATCTCTTCAAGGGTAACCGCAAGAACCATACGAGCTAAGTTGGGAGTTTCCGTTTGAATATGTTGTTAAATCACAGGCAAATGATAGAAATTTTGTTGCAGATTAGAATGTGCTAAATACCCAAAAAAAAATGGCATCAATCAAGGGAATGGAATGAACTACGTTCAACTAACAAATACAGATACATAGGAGCAATAACCTTTGCTCATTTACATCTACGTTGAAGTTGTAACAAAATCAACAAGTGTGGAAGAAGAGGCAGATGGCTGAAATATCATCCATTGCAATGCCCTTCCTCTTCTTTTTCCAAGCCCGGACAGCGGACTCGACCAGCTTCTTAGCTGCCTTCGCCTTGTCTGGGGTTGAAGATACTATTTGTATTGCTTCCTGATTGGTTACAACATCCCATACCTGCATGACAAGATTCAAAAACAAATCAAAAGCATTGTCATCTGATAAACTTTCATCAAAGCCTTGGTGTTTGTATATATACATACCCCATCAGTAGCGAGCACTACAAATTCGTCTCTGCCGGTTATATGTCTTTGTGTGACTTCCGGAACTGAAATAAGTCCGTAATCTTTAATGCAGTAGTCCCCAAAAGCTCTTGACATTGCCAGCCCCGGTGACTCCTCATCAGGTAGCCAAACTCTGTGCACCCCTGGCTCATCATGCAGGCAGAAAACCCGACCTTTGCACTGAATTATCCGCTCGGCCTCCTCTGCAAGCAACATCAGCCGAAAACATAAGGATCCTTAATCGCTTCTCTTTCGTTTTCTTTTTCCCGACATTTTTAGAGACTCTGATCGAGAACTCACGAGGTAGATTCGGCTTGAAATCTACTGTAAGCTGAACGGGAACCAAGTTTCCTTCATCCGATGTTGTAGCCAAAACAGCCCGAGAATCACCAATGTTGGCTACATATATAAGATCTCCCTATCCAATATAAACTTGAAATCACTCTCGATGATCATTTAAAATGTTCTGAATACAGATGAGTGTTCAAGTAATACTAAACCGAGTACCTGTCTGACAATTGTTAAGGCAGTTGTTCCACTGTAAAATGAATTGATCTTCTTATGCCGCTCGAGCATGCGATCGACTGCAGCGCAAGTCTTTAGATAAGAATGCTTCCATATATGAAACCTTTCATGGTTTTTATTGGATTCTAAATCGGTATCTGGGTCGATCGATGCCTGAGCTAGAGTCTCTTGCCAATTGCAGAGCAAGGACGAAGGCATTGATTCTCGGACTTCCTTAGCTACAAAATGACCCCATGGACCATGCCCATCAAATATCCCACAAAACAACATGTCTGTTTGACATCCAAATTCCTATCCCAAGCAAAAAAAAGTGTAAAATTTACAGGACAAACACTCGTATACCGGGAGTTAAATAGCGATCCAATTGTTATATAACGGTAATTATGCCGTCCGAAATTGTTATTGTATGATTGTGATACCCAAAATGACTACAATAGCATTAATTATGTCCAAAGTTGCGATAAATACATCGTAACCGAAAATGAGATTATAACCGCAATTTAAATCTATGCTCATATCAGCCTGGTAAAAAGAAACAGTCATCTTTTATTACCTCCCATACAATGGCACAATCCTGGTTCACTCCTTTTCGACCTCTCTTCGAGAACACCGAAGCGAAATTGTTCGAACCATCGACGTTTACGGAGCCGGAAGATCTCAGAATGAGTTCATTTCTCTTGGCATCCTTCGTCTTTACCTCGGCAGTCTCTCGTCCGTCATCGTTCCCCGAATTGTTCCCTCTCAGTGACCTTGCTAATCCATTCAACATGGATGAAAACTGCCTCATTGCCTTCTAGAATTCAATTCACGCTACCAAAGAAGACATAATCTGACGCAGAAAGGTGGGAATCTAACAATTTAATAACAGTAAAAAAAAGTATAACTTTAATTGTAAAAGGCTTTACAGAGAATACTCATCGTGCCATAATAATTCAAATAACCTCCCCCATTAGGAAATTTTAAAGGTGCTGAACTAGTAAATAGATAAACTTAACACCTCAGACGTAGCTGTCTGCACACCATCGCCTGGTCTGTTTGGTTGCCGAGAAAGGATAATGGGGAAAGAAAAGGGGAGAGTTCAAATTGCCATCTTTCAGTATGTTGTAAAGACTGGCTGGTGGCCAACTTGAAAAGTAAAAGAAGGATATCTAGAGCTTACTAGAACTTCAAGTTAGCTGAAATTTCCCTTTACAGAAAAGGCAAAAACTAAAAGATAGAGCTTTCTGGTTTTCCTTAGATAATATCCAACATTTCTAAACTAAAACAAAAACCCAATAACCAAACTTTCTCGTCTTCCACTTTCTTTTCCTCCATTTTCTCAGCAATCAAACAAGCCACTCCAACCAAAAAAGAAAGAAAACATCAAGATCAACCCCGCCAAAAGGAGAGAAAAAAGGTGATGTGATTAGACCTCAAGAGCAAATGGTTTGCTGAGAAGCTGATGTGAGTAACCAGAATGCAATGAGTCGATCTTTACAAGAAAATATGAGAAACCGACACATAAAATATGGAGATGGATCAGAAAAAATACCCATAGTGAAAAGAAAGAATATTTTCCTTCGTTGTTGTTTGTTAGGTTGTGGTTTTTTTAAAAGCTTTAATTCTTATCCGTGAAGAGGAGAACAAAGGAACAAAAGGCGCAGAGACATGTATTTACATGCATGAATTCTTGCATTTAGTCCATCAAATGATCAACTTATTTCATTATTTTCATAAACAAAAACTATCATATAATATTAATTGTTAAAATATTTTTTAATACTATTAAGAAACAGTTAATAAACAAGTAAGAAAAGTTGAGAAAAGTCTTGGAGCACAAAGTTGAGAAAAGTCTTGGAGCACAGCTGGTGCATGAACAGATGATGCAGCTGTCCATGAGCAGCAACAGAAACATCAACTTTTAGATCCAGAACTTGTCTCAATTATTAATTAATTTACAACGCTATTATAAATAAATCTAAATGTAACTGTAATAGAGGTATGAGTTACGAACAAATGTTTGATGTAATAAAAAAATAAAGTGTAATATCAAAGAAAAAACTTGAATTGAAATATTAAAGAGGATATTATCATAAATAGTAAAATAAACATAAAATATATGTGTATGAGAACGAAATTATTAGCAAGAAGAAGCAAGTTTGGGCATGCAAAACACTTATAATTTTATTGAGAAGGATGTTGAAAGTAGTCAAAAACTGAGTGGCAACATATTAGGGGTCAAAGAATTGTGTGGAGGTAAGAGAAAGGGTCCACTAAATGCGATGGATGGCTAATTGATGGGAAGGAGAGGGCCCCAAAAGGCCGCACAATGTTCATGGGCATGCCATCCGTGTCGGTAACATGCACCTCTCCGTCATGGCAAACCTTTGAATAATCCTACTTTTTTTCTTCTTCTTCTTCTTTACGAAAATTTTAAAATACAACTTACTAATACAATGTTTAAAAATACTAAAAATTGATTATAATTAAACAATTTATTAAGAATGTAACTCTTTATATTTAACATAACAACACTTTAGGTTGAATCCAAAAATGTTATATTCTTTGTAATATTTTCGGTTACTATTAAAAATGTTATATATATATATATATTGATTTAAACCCTAAACCCCATAATATAACTTTTCGATTACAATATAAAATGTTACAATTTTATATAACTTTTTAATTGAATATAATCATATTTCAAATTAAAAATTATTTTAAATTAAATTAAATTATCGCATAACAATACTATCTTTATTTATTTCTCATCTTATGTTTGGGATTTTGATGATAAATACCCATCTTTTTCTTCAAACCACACAAGTTCATATCATGCTTTATTTTTACAACAGTATGCTTTGTTTCAATGATAACGCACTGATGTTGGATTTGGCGTTATGTTGGAATAATTAAAATTTAATTGATGGTTGTAGAATCGTCAAGAAATTTTTGAAGGTGGTTTTTTTATTGATTTTAATTAAATATATATATTATTTAAATTCAACTAATGGTATTAGAGTCGTCAAGAAATTTCAGACACAATCCTTTATTTAGTTTTAATTTAATATGTTAATTATTTAAATCAAACTAATGATTATAATTAGTGATGTATTCTCAAAGGAATCATGTTGTAAGTGTAGTTGTTTTAGGTCAATTGTAATGGGCGAAATTATTGAGACAAAAATTGTAAACAAACACAAAATGTTATTTATGCAATTTGAATTCACAACCATATCTTTGTGAAATTTAATCATAAAATTATACACCATAATATTCGCAGTATAACAATGTTAATCTCAACTTAATTCTATATTAGTTGAAGAAATTTCTCGTATAATGCCTAGAAAAAGTTGTGGTTAAATTATTAAAGTAACACTATTTTAATATTTTGTATCAAAATAGTATTAAAAATTTTTAATTCCTATAATGGCACATATTTTTCTTTAATTACACGTATTTACCTAAGTGATGTGTCACATGTAAAATATAAATTATGTTCATATTTCAGGTTACCTATAACATAAATAAAAATATTTCTTTGAGGAAGAGTCTTTCAAAATGCTACGGTGATGGGAACATGTACTATTTTGAAAAATAAATTTGTTTGGTGTCATTTTGATTAAAAAAATTTAAAAAGCCATTATTTTAATAGTTTAGCCAAAAGTTGTGGTCCATAGAAAATGACTGCCGGCTGATGTTCTAATTTCCTGATTAATTACGATAACAATCCCTTGCTGATCTAAAAGTATTGATCATAGATTGCGTTGGGGGCCACAATGTCAGCAGACCCCACCACCCATCGACAAATCCAACTAACCAGAAGTTGACACGTAATGATCTCAACAATCACATGCGGGGCGGCGCAGTAGATATCGACATTGAAACCTTTATTTATAATAGTTGGATCGGGTGGGTAGGTGTGGACTTTATTTTTTCTGAAAATCTCTACTGCAACCCTTCTTTTGGTTTGGTTTGCCACGAGAGCTAAAAGTGCGACTCATTTGGACAACAACGATGACTACATGATTCTTTCAATAACTTGTTAGTAAATATTACTAATATACTTTTATAATTATATTTAAATAAATTATGTTTTAAACAGTAATTGACTGGATTCAATTATATCTTAAAGACTTAAACTCGGTCTATTTTCAATTAAATTAATTTAGCTCGAAACTTTTCTACTTTCATGACAATACATTGGAGCAGTTGGTTCCGCCAATGGTGAAATTACACTGTGGGATCTCGGAATGCGGGAGAAGTTGATCTCGAAGTCATTCAAGATATGAGATATTTCGGCATGTTCAATGCCATTTCAGGTTTGTGTGCCATTACTTGCTGAGATCTCGCTCTCTATTATACTTTCTGCCTTCTTTTCCTTTGCAATGTCTATCAAACTACCGTTTTCATGTCACTCATGTCTGCTTTAGCAATTTCTATGGGTTTCGGCATTGCAATTGATTTTGTTGGAAGAATTACCTGCAGGTTTTGATAGCCAATGATGCCCCAATATCTGTCAGCCGTGTCACATGGAGTCCTGATGGAAGTTTTGTAGGTGTGTTCCTTTTTTATATATTATTAACATTTTAGTTTGCATATATTGGCACTTATTGCCTTGCTTGCTGTAGGAGTTGCATTTTCCAAACACTTAATTCACTTGTATGCTTATGGTGGATCAAATGATCTAATCCAGCGGTTAGAGGTTAGTTGATATTTCTTCTACTCTCCAGATGAAAGGACAGATAACCAGTGTTTGACCTTTTCTACTTTGTTAACAGATTGATGCCCATGCTGGTGGTGTAAATGACTTTGCTTTTGCTCCTTCAAACAAAAAAACTGTGCATTGTTACCTGTGGAGATGACAAGATCATAAAGGTGGCAATAGTAATTTTTTCACTAATATAATAGTTCGATTAAACTGGATATTTGTTGTGGTATTACTGAAAGAAGGGGAACAGGTGTGGGATTCAGTGACAGGAAAAAAGCTGTTTAATTTCAAGGGTCATAATGCACCGATATATTCCATCTGCCCGCATCATAAAGAGAACATTCAGGTACAGTTGAGACAGTCTGATTGGTTGTTGATCATATATACTTCTTAGTATTTAGAATAGGAAACAAGGATAAAGCCTTGATTATAAATCTGCTAGCAGCAGTGGCCTCTGCTGCTGTCTAGACTGTGATTATAACCAATCTCTTCTGCCTAAAGACACTATCAGAACCAACTTGTTAAATGCATGGAACTTCATATAGCAAAGTGCTCTGTGTAATTTATGATTTCCTTTCCTGTCAGATATTCATCAAAGAGGTGCCCGCTTTATCAGAACCATTTTCATACTCCCACTTAGAACTTTATGCCCAATGATTTAGTTCTAAGTGATCTGTTATATTTGATACTCCTCGTTCAATAGTTTAGGCCAGTGTCTTTGTGGAGTTCAGGGTTTGGTTGGATTAGTTGAATGCTTAGGGTCTTCTTTTCGGGCCAATAATTGATGCTTCAATGGGAATTTATACTTCCCTTTGGTAATTATCTACATCACTGCAATTCATATTTTCAACTGATGCCAATGGGAAAATTAAGGCCTGGCTGTATGATAATTTGGGTTCCAGAGTTGACTATGATGCCCCAGGTCACTGGTGTACTACTTTGCTTTACAGTGCCGATGGATGTAGGTATGATCATGACAACGTTAGCAATTTCCTGTTAAAAACTTCTAATTACCTTCACCCCCAGAAAAATGATTGTTTTAGTCTCTGCAACGTTATAATAAATTGTAGAAGTTCGATAAATTAAATGTCCATGTCGTAACTTTTGAAAGTTAGGTGACCAAAACAATCATCTGAGCATAGTGACCATTTTGTAGCGTTTCTGTGACAATTTATCAAAAGTTACAAAATGGTCAATAAATTGATCTAACTTTTACAAATTATTATAATGTCGCAGTGACCATTTTGTAATAGTTTGATAAATTTAATGACCATTTTGTAACTTTTGAAAGTTAAGTGAGCAAAACGATCTTTTAAGCAAAGTTTAGTGACATCTGTTGTACTTTACCCAAAAATTGCTTTCCTTATAGTGCCTTTAATTTCTTTTATATTTTTGGTTAAGTTTTACATGTAATTCATTAATCTTGAACTTCTACTAATTTCTACTTCCGTTTCAGATTGTTCCCTTGTGGAACAAGTACAGATGGAGAATCTTTTTTGGTTGAGTGGAATGAAAGTGAAGTAGCCATAAAGAGGACTTATGTTGGGTTTAGAAAGAAATCAACCGGTGTTGTGTCTTTTGACACAGCACAAAATCATTTTTTGGCTGCAGGAGAAGATAGCCAGATAGAGTTTCGGGACATGGATAACATCAATCTTCTCACTTTCACAGATGCAGAGGGTGGACTTCATATAACTTAAATGTTCAAATCTTCTCACTTTCACATATGTAACTTAAGTTGGGTGCCTAATTAATCATGTTACTTTCTTCAGAGTCTTCCCCGTGTGAGATTCAATAAGGAAGGAAATCTCCTTGCTGTGACAACAGCAGATAATGGATTCAAAATACTCGCAAATGCTGTGAGCCTCAGGTCTTTAAGAACTGTTGAAGCATATTCTTTTGATCCATTGAGAACACCCATTTCTTCTGCTGCAATTAAGGTTATTATAGTTTTGGTTTGCTTAATGTTCCCTTAGGAATATTCGTGTATTGAGACCTTCAGGTTTTTGCTTTTTTCTCTGTTGGTTTAGGCTTCAGGATCATCTTTGGCAGTTGCGAATGTTGGTCCTGCCAACTTTAAAGAGGAAAGTAGCTCTCCTGTTAGGCCTTCTTCTGTACTTGTATTTTAGCTTGGATGCTCCTTGCTTCATGTTTGAACTCTTTTCCTGAATATTATATCATAGTTGGAGGTTGCTACTTGCTGTTACCATATGGTTCATTATGCTACAAGCATTTTAGGAGAGAAGATTTAATGGCCAACTCTTTCTTAACTTATAGGTGCTACCTTTCATTTTTCTTTTCATGCAATAAGATGTGCTTTCAATGGAACCAAGTTGACCATATATAATTGAAATAAACCCCTAAGTTTTCAAGTGTTTTTCATGGTTCTGATGCTCTTATTGCTATTGATTCTATTTTTTTGGATTGTTTTCCCTCAAGAATGGAGTTGATCCCTTAGGTAGAAGTGTCGAAAAGCCAAGAGTTCTGGATGATGCAATAGACAAGACTAAACCCTGTCAGTTAGCTGAAATTGTGGATCCCGATCAATGTCGCCTAGTTACTTTACCTGACAGCACGGATAGCTCCAGCAAGGTTGTTAGTTTTCTTCAAATAAGAGGTTTTCATCATGTTTTATACCATTTAGCACTGCCACTGAATCATTGCATCTCTTTAAAGGTTGTTCGGCTTTTGTATACAAATAATGCCAATGGTATTTTGGCACTTGGATCGAATGGTGTTCAGAAGCTATGGAAGTGGCTCCGTAATGAACAGAATCCATCTGGAAAGGTAAAACACTTCCTCTTGAATCAGATTGTTTCTTTTGCTTTTGACATTTACTCTATAAAATTCATTTTTATTGCCAAGAACTCTGATCTCCTTTAAACTTTAAAGGCCACTGCCAATGTTGTTCCACACCATTGGCAACCAAATAGTGGTCTTATGACTAATGATGTCATAGGCGTCAACTTGGAAGAAGCTGTGCCCTGCATAGCAGTCTCAAAGAATGATTCATATGTACTGTCAGCCACTGGGGGAAAAGTTTCTTTGTTTAACTTGATGACTTTTAGGGTATGCCTTCACGTTCTTGTGTGTCAAATGCACATTATGTTCGGTTCTCTAATAACGCATGATTTGCAGGTAACGACAACACTCATGTCTCCTCCTCCGGCTTCAACGTTCTTAGCATTCCATCCTCAGGATAATAACATCATTGCAATTGGAATGGAGGATTCAACTATCCATATTTATAATGAGGTGACACTTCCGAACTCCGAAGACATATGCTTATTGATTCTTCTTCCCCATGTGCTATTTTGCTCCCCTAATTGATTCCTATCTAGTATGTTTCAACTTTTTTTTTCTTTTTTAGGTGAAATCAAAGTTGAAAGGTCATCAGAAGCGAATAACTGGTTTGGCCTTTTCAACCAGCCTCAATATCTTGGTTTCTTCAGGTGCTGATACTCATGTAAGTGGTATCCAGGCTTGTCTTATTTTTTTTCTTAACTTGTTTATGGATATAAATGACACAAAATTTAAGGTTATACAAAATCAGAAAAGGCACTGATTTTATTAGTTGGCTTTTCAACTTAGTTTCCTTGGTGTTTCTCAGGTCCCATCATCTTGGTGTACATTACACATTTTTACCTATTTAATTTATTTTTTGAGTGTTGTATTTTTAACATTTTTTATGTCATTTTTTCTTCCTTCATATGGCCAAGAAATGCTACAATGTTTATTTATGAAAACAATGTCATGGAGTCATGGTCATATTATTGACTGGCAGAGTCGGGAAATGGGATGGAGAGGTAGCATGTAAGCGATGTTATTAAAATCTTGCTGTTCTCTGCAGCTGTGTGTGTGGAGCATTGATACATGGGAGAAAAGGAAATTAGTTGCAATCCAAATCCCAGCTGGAAAAGCACCTACAGGTGAAACTCAATTACAGTTTCACTCTGATCAAATTCGCATGCGGTAGTTCATGAAACACAGTTAGCAATATATGATGCCTCAAAGATGGAGCACATTCGACAGGTAGGAAAGTACACAAAAATGGCATAGGTTTTGATAATATAAAGTTTGCTTTTGACGGAGGGAACACTTACTAATGCCATTTATTTGGTGCAGTGGATTCCTCAAGATGTACTGTCTGCACCCATAACTTGTGCAGCATACTCCTGTAATAGCCAATATGTGTATGCTACCTTTTGTGATGGTAATATCGGGGTATTTGACGGTGATAGCATGAGGCTTCGATGCCATATTGCTTCATCAGTTCACTTGTCTCCAGCGATCCTAAAAGGGTAAGTTGTCTGTTTTATTCCTTTCAACTGCACGGAAGCTGTGGCGGCATTCTAATTGATGTTATTTTTATCTGGACTATTGTCTACTATGATCAGACCGTTAAATCTGACATGTTTTTCCTTTGTACCGTTTTATAGTTCTAAATTGATGTTAGCATCGTCTGGACTATCATCTTCTATGATCAGGTTGTCAAATCTGTCTTGTTTCGCTTTTCCTGTACCAGATTTTGTCATGTTCCGGACTGGCAGTTCTGTTAATTCCTCTTCCCAGAGTGCTGCATGAACTTGGATTAAACTTTCAATTTTTCTACCGTTTGTTTTACAAAAACCAAGCAGTATATCCGCTGGTGGTAGCTGCACATCCGATGGAGGCAAACCAAATTGCAATCGGGCTGAGCGATGGAACCGTGAAAGTGATGGAGCCATCCGAATCTGAAGGGGAGTGAATCCACCACTGATGGATAACAGTGTTGTGAATGGCCGGACGACATCGTCGTCTACTGCAAGCAATCACACAGCTAATCAATTACAAAGATGAGATTGAGATATATGTCCGTAGTCATTAAAATGTGTAATTTCATGTATATGTGAGCAGCTGTGTTCGCGTTTTTTCTGAAAAAGTTCGGACAAGTCAGCATATGATGCAAGAGTAAGCTGGGAAAAGCTTTGCCTCCTTAAATCTGAAGGAGGGCTGGGACTTAAGGACATAAAGTCCTGGAATAATGCTTGTATGATGCATTTGATCCGAAATATTCTAGCGGGTGAGAGTTCCTTGTGGATTGCCTGGATAAAAAATTATGCAATCAAGGATTCTGATTTTTGGAACATGGACGTTCGTATTAATTCTAGTTGGAGCTTTCAATGCTTACTTAGCATGAGACACCAAGCTTTTCATGTTCTAACTTCTGGTGCACTGAATATTAAGGAAATTTGGCTTCTGATTCGAAACAAATGGCTAAAAGTCGTTTGGCACAAACTGATTTGGTTCCCTCTCCATATTCCTAAGTTTAGTATTATTGCATGGATGACCATATTAGACAGACTCCCAACTAAAGACAGACCGAAACGTTTTGGGTTTGATATTGACGATAAATGTGTGCTTTGTAATGACTCAATGGAAACTAGAGATCATTTATTCATTCAATGTCCTCTAGCTATTTCTCTATGGGATGTGGTTATCATCCTCAATGGCATGCGAAGGAAATCACATTCATGGGGAAATCACTTATCTTGGGCTTGTGATGCTTAGAAAAGAAGATCCTTGCTCACTACCATTATGAAATTAGCTTGGACAACATTTATTTACACTGTTTGGGAGGAGAAGAACAAGAGGTTATTCCAAGGATACTCAAGAAATTTTGAAGCATTGCTCCATGCTGTAAAACACTCTGTTGCTATTCAACTAAGGGGTAGAAGTATTAATAGGAATGATAGTGTTAATACTACACTTTGTAATCAATGGGGTATAGATTACCTTGTATTACATGGGAGTTTGCTCTTTGGATAATGAAATCTGATTTATTCAATGAATAGTAAGAGCAGAAGAGGTTTTCACTTAAAGCGTGGACACAGCTTATTCATCCTGAGCTATCGTAGAAGAAGTCTTCAGTTAAGGCATGGACACGCCAAATATCAGTTCAGTTCGGTTTGGATTAGTTTCGGATTTCCAAACAGAAACTAAACTGATCCAATCGATTTTTATCGGTTTCGATTTTTTAGTTATCGGTTTTTTTTGGATTGGTTTTCGGTTATTTTTTTATCGGATTGAATCCGATCACACTTATTTAATTTTGTAGCAGACTCTGGTTCTTTGGGTAATAAAATAATTTAATTTATCCAAAAAAAAAGAATGTATAAAATTATGTGTTCTTAGTATGTCTAAATGATTAACAGTGAATGCATGGCCAAATTCTTGTACAATCTTTACGTCCTTACTGCTTGATTGATAGTCAAAGTGGTGGCAGTTTTACTTGATTCGATCATGCAATATTGTTGTTGTTTGTTAAGTTGCGGGCAGCAATTAGGGTTTATGTTTATTATTTAGATATCTTATTTAGAGTTTATGTTTATAATTTAGGGTTTAAGTTAGTCCAAGTCTACATGATCGTTGGACTAGTCAAAGTAGGCTCTACCACAGGATTCTAATCGTTTCAGCTGCAAGCCAGAACGCTGGAGGCCTTCAAGAGCTAGGGTGAACAAAAGTTCAACTCTACTCGGAAAAACTGAATTTTTCAACTGACGTTACAAAATTAGTTTCGTTTTTTTTTAAATTTAAGTACCAAAATGATTATCCGACTATAGAGTATTGCTTTGTTAAGTTCTTATACTATTGAAAGTTACAAAATGATCTTTTGACTATAATGTATTGTTTTGTTGAGTTCATTGACTATTAAAAGTTATAAAATAACCACCCGACTGACATATGTTTCATATTCGTCTTTTCTTGTTAAAAAATTAATTATTGTCTAATTAAGATATGATAAAATTATATTTTAATGATGTTTATTAACACTACCATTACTTTCAAGCATGGGCTCAAAAGACATAATATTTCAAACATCGGTTCAATGATATAATGTGAGCGGAGAGTCGATTCATAAAATACAACTCAAACGCTTATGAGATCAAATTTTATTATATTCCAATTAATAAGCTTACATTCAACTCAGACATCTATAAATATTTTTAATAAAAAAATAATTTGAAAAATATAAATAGTCAGATAATTATTTTATAATTTTTATTAGTCGAATGACTCAACAAAATACATTATAGTCAAAGAATCATTTTATAATTTTTAATAATCAAGAAATTCAACAAAACATAACCTTATAATTAAGGATCATTTGTTTACTTTACCTATTTTTTTTATCCTTGGTTAGCAGTTTAACCGGTTTTTAAATCGATTTAGATTGACCATTCACCGACATTTGAGTGCAAAAAGTGCTCTAATCTCATTTGATCACCATTCTTTTGAAATTATTTTTCTTATTTTCATGATATTTATCTATCATAAGCTAAAATTAATAGGTGAATAGGTCATCTGATCGTATGACAACTAAAACTAGAGATAGATATGAGATCTAAACTCGATGGGTTTTTTTAAAAAAAGTTCGGGTTCAAGTCGATTTTTTTAAAGATAATGTTCGGGTTGGGTCGGAATCGGGTTTATGGAGAAAATATCCGACCCAACCCGACCCGGGAAAAAAATATAATTTTACCTTATATATTTAAGAATAATTACAATAATATCCCTTTATATATTATTTTTTTCAATTAAATCATTGTTTTATTGAATAAAATAATATTTTTATTATTTCGAGTCGTATCGGATTCGGATTCTATCACAAAAGATCGGGTCGAGTGGAGGATATATATTTTTCGGATTAGGTCGGGAGAAGGGTGTAAAATTTTCAGTCGGGTCGGGTTGGCCGAAACCCGACCCATGCCCATCCCTAACTAAAACTCCACATCCCACATAAATTACATTCATTCATTCCAACGCCTTATTCAACATTTTGCTTCTAAATACATCAATGTTTTCACTACAAACAGCATATCAAACCGTAGATCGCAGGGCTCTGTGCCATGAACATGATGTCTGCGAGGGTTTTCGGGTCTGCAGTTGGAGCAAACAATTTGAAGGCAGTCATAAAATATCATCGCGGACAACAGCAGCCCTTGAATGAACTTGCATCTTTTTGTCTTCTCTTCCTGATCCTTGACCGAAAGAGGAGTCAATTGAACATTTCTGTCACGTCAAAACCATACGAGCAAAGCGGATAAACATGGATCGCACTATATATTTCAAGTATACCATAACGAAAATATAACACTAAAAAGAAAAACTAGGACCAAGCATGAAACCCCATGTAATTATTATAGGTCACCTTTGAATAAGGTTTCAATAATGATGCACGGTGAGAAACTCTCGATAAAAAAAATATCGAGACATCCTATGAAGTGTCTCAACCTCTTTCTCACAGAATAGCATCATGTCCCTACTTTATTGTCACGAAGAACGGCTTAAAAAGAAAGCATCTCGTTGAGGGGGGGGGGGGAATAGAACCATGTCTGGATGCCCTTTTCACTTGGGGCTGAACTGAACCTATCCCATTCTGAACAAGAAGGATACGGAAAGATTCATGTTATCTAGGATTGCAAGTATAACCCGATAAAAGACTGTGCACACAGAACAATTGAACAATCTTTAACTTACCTTTCCAACTTATTTGCTTCTGAACTATCCTCAGTTGTATTTGTTTCCCAAGAAAAGTGAGGCTGGACCCCGACAAAATCATCAACCATGGGCAAAATAAAAGAAGACAACAACGGATTAGGTGCGGAATTGGATGAAGCCACTAAACAAGAACCCCCAAGGAGAGACTGTAGGTTTCCTTCTCGCAGCTCTTTCCTTAGGAGCGACAGTGTTGAATGAGATCCACTTCTATGTGATTTCCTTTTGCGCTGCATGTAACCACTTGTTAAGGAAATGAAAATACCAAGTCAGGTCCTTTGAATGACACGACTGACTTACAAGGAAGCCCCGCAAACAAAGCTAGCAATTCTACAAGTTCGCAAGTAAATCGCTAGCTTTGTTTGTGGGGCTTACTTGAAGAAATTGATATGGTTTAAAGAGAAATTCGATTCTTCAAACCCCAAAGTCAAAGAGAAAAAACAACAATGATAAAGTTTGCAGGTAAGATAATGAGCAATCAAACTCCAAAATGTAGCAGACTCCAATAACAATTTTCAAGGCACACCAAAAAGAAATAACTTATTGATATGGTTTAAAGAGGAACTCGATTCTTCAAAAATAACAACTCAGAAAAGGATATCTTGAATATATTTCCATGGTGTAGTGTTATATGTGCAACCATATCGACTCCCACTTTCATTGCACAGACTGGGCATACCTGTAAATAAAAATGACCACAACTGAATTTATAATAATAATAATAATAATAATAATAATAATAATAATGTACCCTTTTAATCTATAGAAAGGTCTTGAGACCATGTAAAAGGAAATCTATAAAGAGAAATTATAAAGCTCCTTTTCTCCAACTAACATATAACATATCAACCTACAATTTATCAAGTCAATCAGCACCAATACTAAACTTGTAAGCAAAATTAACACTAGAGCTAACTTTTCCTATTAGTGGAGCTTGAGCTCACGCTCCGAAGTCCAAATTATATCTGGCAATTATGAACATTACACGGACAAATCAACTAAAAGTGAAAACGATACATGAAAAAACAGCATAGAAAGGTAGTAGAAACTCTCTGACATAAACTATTAATCTCAGGATCTATGTAACACCTTAAACACAATATGACTAGGAAAAAGTACCTTGAACGCAAAAGATACATGGATCGCTCGATCTAGACCAGAAGTAGTTCATCCAAAAACTTCCATATTGTAACTGTCGTAAGACTCATTTAAAGTTTGAAACTCGGGTCCATAACAAACAAACCTCTTCTCAATTCCTTTTAGTGGACGGATCAGAATTCAAAGCTAAACTCAGTTATGGCACTTCGAAAAACTACAAAGATGATAATCATGTAAAAGAATTCCAATATAGCCATCTTGACGATATAACAAATAAAAAAGGCACTGGAAAATAAAATAAAAACAGAGCAATACCCCATTTTTAGCCTCCACGGGATGCTCGTCAGTCGTATTGTTGAGTTGCTCAAACAAGGTTGGATGTTAAACTTTAATTGTATACCTCCAAAAAGTAACAAGATTATAAATGAGATAATGAAACTGACATGAAAACCACCATTCCGTACTCGTGCAGAGATTAATCTCGTGTTGCATGCAGTAAACTAGTAATTTAACTCAATTATTTTTCTCTCGTTTTATATTTAAATTTTTTTTAATGATTCCTATTTAAAGAGAGAAAATATATCGACCGAAAATTATTAACTATCTTCTTTATTATTTTAAAAATGTTATATAATAAATTTAAATGAATTTATTTTCATCAAAATCAGTCAACGAAATAATATTATTATAAAGATAAAAACTTGAAAGTACTCGATCGGGCCGAGGAATTCACCGTAGAGTACGACCCGACCCGACCCTACTAACTTAACCCGACCTAAATGAAGATTAAAAAACGATTAAAAACAGTAACTACGCTTATAATCTGAAACACTGAGCCTAATAAAATTATAAAAATATTTATAATCCCCCACGTCTACCATAACTTTTTCTTCTTTATAGTTACACTTTCCTGGTGGTTTCCTTTAAGAACGATCCTCACCTTCGCCGGCGCTTGAGTCGGCCGTTCGTCTCTTTTCAACTGTCCCCTAAACGGCCGATCGCCGACCCCCGGTCACGTGATCATCCCTCTCTTATTGTTTTTTTACAGCTCCGCCATGAGAAAACCTCAATTTCTAGATCTCTAAATTCTTAATCTGAATCCGAATCTAGATTTTATTTTTAAATTTTTAGTTAATATATATTTTTCGTTCTAGAGCTATGGCGACGAGGAACCGGACGCTGTTATTTAGGAAATATAGGGATGCGTTAAAGAGTGTAAGAATTCCGATGAGTTCGTTGGCATCGTCCTCGGTCCCGAAGAGTTCCGGCGGAGGACCGGTGATCGAGATGGTTAGTACTTCGTTGCTCCATCCAAATCGTTCTTATACTCCTCTAAGTACCGAGGATCCTGGAAATTCAAGGTAATTCAACTTTGCAGCTAATATTAATTTTATAATAATAAAGATCGAGATCAATACTTGTGTTTTCGTTTTATTAAGAGTGAATTTATTTGAAAGCAATTAGTTAGGTTAATTTAGCTGAATTAGTCTCCTTTTATATGAAGTAGAATTGATATAGTTTAGGCTAAGCAAAATTGTTGAATTATATGTTAAGTAACTAATTTTTTAGGGATTGGCATCGAAGAGATGCTTACAAATGAATGTGGTTGAATCTAATTGATATCCTTGAACAGTTCTTACAAGAATTATTTAGCTGTGTGATATTTTGAATGATTTGGGAAGAGCTAACAAAGATCATGAGGTGCTTTTATGCAGTACAATGAAAGATCAAGGCTTTGCAATGAGGGATTGTAGATATAAATTACAATTGGGTTTTCTTTTAAAGTCCATGTTCTCATTCAAATGGTTTTGAGTTTTTTTTAATGGTAATAATTTTGAGTTAATGTATATCTCTGTTTGAATGGTCATATAACTCTGTAGTAGGAAAATAAGGGTTGTATGTCTGTTGCAGTAAGGGCGCAAATGCAGTTATAGTGGGTCTACCACCAGCTTGGGTAGATGTATCTGAAGAAATAGCAGCAAATGTGCAACGAGCACGTACAAAAATGGCCGAGTTAGCGAAGGCCCATGCAAAGGCTTTAATGCCTTCATTTGGTGATGGTAAAGAAGACCAACGCACTATTGAGGCTCTTGCCCATGAGATTACTAATCTGTTGAAGAAATCAGAGAAGAGATTGCAGAAACTCTCTGCAACTGGACCTTCTGAAGACTCAAATGTCAGGAAAAATGTCCAGGTAATGCTGAGTGATGGTGAGAAAAAGGTCATCTTTGATTCTTTTTTTTTATCCCATGCACGTGTCCTTAAAGAAGGGAAGATAATAATGCTGATGTTTAGTGCTTTATCCTCTATACTCTCTGACATAATTTTAATTTTTTATTCCCTTTGATAATGTACACTCTGATCTATTCTTTTGTCTACATTTCTTGCTTTTCATGCTGCTCTCCTTTTTTGCAGCGTCAACTTGCTTCTGACCTTCAGAACCTATCAATGGAGCTCCGGAAGAAGCAATCAACTTATTTGAAGCGCCTTAAGCAGCAAAAAGAGGTATAGACAAGAAACTTCCTTCTTGACAAATCATTTTTATATAGTATTTGGTTGCAGTTTCACATGCTAAATGACCCATACAATTTCAATTTCTGTTTTTTGCACTGCATATTTTAACTAAATTACGGGTATCTTTTGTAGGGCCAGGATGGAGTTGATCTAGAGATGAATATAAATGGAAATAGGTCTAAAGCAGAAGATGATGACTGGGATGATATGGTATACTGGTTTCTTTAAACCCTCCTTTTAGTATATACGATCTATCTGGACACATTTTAGGAAGCATGAGTTTTAGCAGAATGCCACGTTACATGTTAGGATCTTGACAGTCAATTATGTGGCAACCAAGATCCAAAATGTGCCTACTCAAACTTTCATATGTTTTCCTTGTGCAATCATGATATTAGGTTTTGATGGATTTGTGTCTTTCATCTGATTCCAGTTTGGTGTCAAGATTCTAATAGTGCACGATTATGTCATGTAGGTATTTAGTGAGCATCAGATGGCAAAGTTAAAGCAAAGTGAAGCATTAACAGTTGAGAGGGAAAGGGAGATTCAACAGGCAAGTGCATTGCTCTTGATCTTTTTGTCAACTGATTCTGCTGCTTTCATAGCTATCCGGAATGAATTATCTATGCATGTATTAAAATGGATTTTGTAGGTTGTGGACTCCGTAAATGAGCTTGCTCAGATTATGAAGGATCTGTCAGTTCTTGTCATTGATCAGGTACAAATCCATCTAGCATTAATAATAAGTTGCAAACTTCTCTCAGAGTTATTAAGTGGAGTTTCCAAACAGGGTACCATTGTCGATCGGATAGACTACAACATTCAGAATGTTGCAACTACGGTCGAAGAAGGCCTCAAACAACTACAAAAGGTCATTCATCTTTGCCCATTATTTACCCACATTTACATTTTTGAGTAATCATATTCTAAATCTTGTATGGATTCGAGTTGCAGGCTGAGAGAACACAGAAACAAGGAGGCATGGTGATGTGTGCTACGGTGCTCGTTATAATGTGCTTTGTCATGTTGGTCCTCCTAATCCTCAAGGAGATACTCTTCTGATCCACAAACATGGCTTTTTTGCTTAACGATTTACACTTTGACCTTCCATGTAAGCCGATTACTTAAGATGTCAAGAAGCAACAATTTCCTTGTCCAGCAGCGTAAGAATGTGTGGAACTTGAATATCCCCATATACACTTTAGAGGTTCGTGTTTACTTATTTTCTTTCTCTTCGATTTTTCATTTCGGCATTCGGAGAAGGGGAAGAGGGGGAAAGGAGGCGGTGTTTGACCAGGGTTTGAGGATTGATCTTTACAGAGCTTTGTATAAGTTAATTATGTATTAATTTTCCTTGAGCGAGGAAAGGAGCTGATTATTGATTCTTTTAAACACCCTGGGTTCGGAATTTCTAACTGTAGTTGGTTCCATGAGGAGATGAGGTGTTTGCCTATATATTACATGTATCAATTCTTTTACCTTCAAAGAAGTGACGTAAATATCCACTTTGTAGTAGATAAGCTCATCATATACATACATACGTGTATATATATATATATCAGCTAAGGAATCTGTTACCTTGTTCGGCTCTGAGTGGATGGAGGTATAACAGTATTTTTTTTTTAATTCTGAGGAATAAATTTATTTATTTGGAAACCCGGAAATCAGCTTTCGTAGCTCAGTTGGTTAGAGCACCCGTTTATTAAGTGGGAGGTCTTGAATTCGACTCTCAATGAAAGCAATTCTTGTTTTCCACCTTTTTTTTGGTCCTTGTTTGTTTCCCATCTAGCCAGATCTCTAACAACTATCCATAGCCTTTCTAAGTAGAATCAGGCAGATCCTTTTTTGATTTATAGTTCATCTCTGTTGGATGCTTTGCATTGCATCGACAAGGTTCAACAAATCAATGAATCCAAATTTACAATCTTATACCTAGTGCTTAATGGTACTTTAGCTTGAAAGAATCAAGGAAAGCGTTGGTGATGCTATTTCCAAAACTGAGAATCATACCATTTCCAAAGTGAAGAAATGAATATGATCCTTTAATATAGATTTCCCCTCAAAGAATCTATAAATGCTAGCTAGAATCATCATTCATTCATAACGGAACATAGAATTCTCATTGTCCATTGATTCCCAAAGTAGTATTTACAATCATCATCAGCCATTCCCAAAAAAATGAATTGCTTTCCTGTTGTCTTCTCTTCACCGAAGGTAAAAACAGTACAACCGTCAAGAAAATGGCTATTTTTCGTTTCACTTGACAGCAAAACAAAAACCCAGGAAAAGTCGAAATGAAAATGGGGAAAAAGAAAGGAGCTTTATGGGTTAGTTCTTCTCGAGAAGGTAATCCCCATTTTGGGTTTCTCTGTTTCTTCATAGCTCAAGCAAAAACTGAGCCACAAGACAATGCCATCAAAGAAATAGCAGCCTCTTCTACCTCTCCCAACTCCCTTCTCCTTTGGCATCTTTGCTTCTTCACCACCCCAGATAATGATGATGAACTTTGCAACAAAACTTCACTTCCCAAAGCATATAATCTCACCTTCACAGTCTTACTCAGTCCATTGAAGCTGTAATTAATAAGCTTCTTATCACCATCGTCATTTGTGTAAGTATTCGAGCTGCTGTGTGAAAAATCTGATATCTCTTTCTTCCTTTTCTTCTCTAAACCCTTGTTCAAGCCCATCATTGCTCTTCTCTTTTTCCTGTACCTGATCCCACATGCATTGCAAAGTGACTGAAATTAACCCAAAGAAGAAACCCATCAGTGAGCTTTCTTACCAGAGGACTCGTGGTAATGATATCAAAAGAAAAGAAGCGACAAACCCAAGGTTCTAAAGGAGAAGAATTGTTGATTTGTTACGATGAAAATAGAAAGTGAAAAAGAAAATATACCTTGGGACCAGCAGGGCCACCTCTCCAAAGAGGAGTCTTTGTGGTTTTGCAATCAGTGCAGAACTTCTTGTTCTCATTCGGTGAATTCTGAATCATGCACAGAAACCAAATTAGTACGTACCACTAAAAGAAATGGGTTGAAAAGATGGAAGCTTTTAAGCATTGAAGATGATTTGTTTTGATATCCACCATTTCTCTCGGTTCCATTATACCCATGTGAAGCAACTCTGTAAAGAACTTCGATCAAAACAGAATGATAAAAGGAAAATGACAAAAAGGGTTTTCAAAGCTCGATGGACGGAGCAATACCGACTTAGTAACACAATCAAAAACCTTCTTCATTCGCTGAGGAGAAGAACAGATAACAGTGGGAAAAAACAAGGTGAGAATGAAGAACTGACATGGAGGGATAGAAGCAATAAACCCTAGACAGGGGAGAGTGATTGAAAAGACGGAGATACCCCTCCTGGTGACAGCTCTGCGCCGCTCTTCTGTTGATAGATGAAAAGGCCACACCCGCCAAAATTTTGAGAACTGTCGCTGTCCACGTGGCAACATGCATGCGTGGCGGGAGATGAAATTTCAGATTCTCTTCACCCTCAACTTCTTAAGTATCAGTCTAATTCGGACAGGTTTACGTATTAGGCCTTGCGTGATTTACCAAAATGATTTTTCTATATATATTTTTATTTTATGTTTAATTTTTGTTTGTTTATGGATGATACTCAGATTTTTTTTTCCTTTTTAGAATTTACTAATGTAATAAGATTTTATTTCTTACATAAATATTATTTCTTATAATTTCTAAATTATATATAAATAAAATGTTATTATTCATGTAATTTTATACTTGTAATATTTTATAAGTTATAATATAATTCTAAGACAAAATATTATGTTGGTATTGAAGACACTTAAATTCGTCGCTCATAATATATTCATTATGTTATAAGTTATAATATATATATAGTTTATTTACACTTAAATTCGTCCCTTATAATACATACATATATATATATTATATTATGTTTATTTACATTTTTTTTTTCCTTCTTTTCTTCTCTCCTTTTACAGGCCCAACAGTAATGGCCCAAATCCACACGCTGACCCAACTGCAATGGAAACCCTAGCAGCCTCTCACTCATCAGCGCCGCAAACCCATCCAGCTGAGGACTCCTCGCCACGCACGGTCCGAGTTCTCCGGCGCAAGGGAAGCAATAAGATCCTTCAGTAACAACCCACAACCGATCATCTCGGTTCACCAACAAACACAATAACATTAGTGTTTCATTAGGAGTTAAACTCTTAAAACATAGAACCCTATATTGTACTATAAATAAAGGTGGAAATCAACACAGAAGAGAGGAGGGATTTATAGGAGAAATAACAGAGAGATTACGCACTAAACACTCAAAAAGTACGAAGCAAATCGAAGCTACTGTAAACGTTTCAAAAGGAAATAAGAAGAAGGTAGCAATTATTTTTACCTTGTTCATTTGTTCACCGCTTTTGCATGTATTTTCGTCGAGATCTGGTTCGAATCGAACCCAAAAAACGTTTTTGAGTCAATGACCAAAAGGGGGTTTTTCGGAACTCTCATTTTAGATTCACACTCCCCTGAGGCGATTTAAGAAAAACCATGTTGATTTTCGGAATGAGGGTGCAAAGATCTTTCAAAAAAAGTAAAAGCTTTTTATTTTTGCCGCCGATGAACGGCGGCCGTCACCGTTCAACGGCGGCGGCGAGGCGGCGCACGGTGGCCGGGTTCTGGGTTCATGAAGAACCCATGGCCGTGTTCATCCGTTTGATGAACGATGGAGAGAAAAGGGGAGAAGCTCTCGACCAGAAGAAGAGGAAATGAAATGAAAAAAAACATTTGATCCGTTTATATCAGATCCGTGTTTTGCAATAAATTAGGGTAAACTACCCTTTTGGTCCCTCGCAGCTTCTAAAGATTTATCTTGACCCGATATTGCTTTGAATTTTGACCTCTAGCCTGCAGTTCTTTCATTTTAGTTCTTTCTCGGGATATTAGTTTTAATTATCTTTTTATATTACATTATAATATTTATATATATTTTATATTATTATTTTTTTTTTACACATTCGTATATATTTATTATTAGTATATTATTATTTCACTTATATGTTATATATATATATATGTATATATGTACACATTTTGTATTTTACCCTATTTGTTTACTTCTTTATTATTATATTTATTTACATTAGTTTTAATTATCTTTTTATATTACATTATAATATTTATATATATTTTATATTATTATTATTTTTTTTTACACATTCGTATATATTTATTATTAGTATATTATTATTTCACTTATATGTTATATTATATATATATATATGTATATATGTACACATTTTGTATTTTACCCTATTTGTTTACTTCTTTATTATTATATTTATTTACATTATTTATTTTTTTTCTATTATTATTATATTTTTTCCTCTTATATTTAGCTATTATATAAATGGTATTAATGTTATTATATGTTTGTATTAACTTTATGTGTTTTACTTTATACGCTATTATGTTACACTTTTTTTCTATTATTGTTATATATATATATTTTCTTATTTCATTTTCATTATTTTTCTATTATTAGTTTACATGTACATATTTGATTATGGTGATTTATTTTAGTTTTTTAGTTTTTATTTATTTATTACTATTATATATATCTTTTTATTTTTCCCATTGTTTATATCTTTATCATTATTACCACCATATACATTATTTTTATACTATGTATTTTCCTCATCTTATTTGTTTTCCATTTTACCTTAGGTGTTTTTATTTGCATTCTTTATCTAATATGTGTCTTGATTTTCTAAGAGTACAATTTAAGCAATCTAAGGTAAGTAATTTGGATCGTCATTTTACATTTTAATTTAAATTTACAACTTTCTTAATTAAAGACAACTGGAAATTATATAGTACCGAAAGGGCAGTTCAAGGGTGTTAATCCTTCCTTAGCTGTAACCGACTCCCGAATCCGACATATCTTTGGTAAGACGCAGATCAGGTAAGGTATAGGGTATCCGATTAACCTATTTATTGTAAATAAATAATCGGTGGCGACTCCAATCCATTTTCCTAAGTCGAAGCCCAATTCCGGGGCATTACCGAAAGACGGTTCCGACAGCTTGGCGACTCCGCTGGGGACACAGGTAAGTGAGTCAGGCTAAGGTAATTTCCAGTTGTCTTTTTAACGAAAAGGGTAAGTTTAAATTTTAAGGTAATATTTCGATCCTTATTACTTATTTTTGATTATATTTTTCGAGTAAATAGTTGGACTGACCGTTTTCTAATGATTTCAGCTTTCCAAACATTTTCATCTAAGGCTCTAAACCCGAGCTCCGAACCCTATTTTAAGTGGGGGTGAAAGCGACGCCTTCGTGTGAATTTATTCACCGTGCGGGCCTAGCAAGTAGCCTTCGGGATTCATATACCTTATGTCTTCGTGTGAATTTATTCACCGTGCGGGCATAAGGGAATGTGTCCCCTCGAGTTTAACTTAGTCCATACAAGCCTGTGATGGGTTTAGGACTAAGGGTCTGGCAAGCCCAAGAGGGCACCGACAAGGAAAACTCGGGTACCGTTTTTTAAAACCTAAACCGGGAGACCATGAAGAATTAGAGCCTACCCCAAAACCACATTCCAAAACTTAGGATTTTTTACCCTAACCATGTTTTTGTTGCGTTTTTTTTCTTCCGTCATTTTTTATTTGTATTCTTATTTTACTAACGTTTTTGCCTTTGTGTTTGTTTTCTAGCATTTGCATCATTACAAGAGGCTATTGATCCCTAAAAAGCGTTTGTTATACACAAAATAATTCGAATTAATGGACAAAGGTGTTGTAATACAAGAGATTGAAAACGCTGAGGCACGACTATGGTCCGAGAAGGCTCAGAAGGAGAAGGGAGACAGTCTTCAGGGAAACTATGTGTCAGAACTGGTTAGTTATGCCGCTGTCAGCCTGAAACAGAATAATGTCCAAGAGCTGCGAAACATTTGGGACAGTTGGAAGAATGACAGAAAGCAGAAGTTCAGCCAACGATATGGTGATATCGCCCTCTTGCTCCATGTCAAGACTGATGAGCCCTTGCTCCGAGCATTAATTCAATTCTGGAACCCGGGATATAGTTGTTTCACCTTTAACCAGGAAGACATGGTGCCTACTATCGAAGAGTATACTACTCTATTGCACTGCGAAAGCATCAAACTAGAGAGGGCATATATTAAACATATCAAGAGTCAGCCCTTCAAGAACGGACTGGCCAAGATTGCAGGGGTTGATGAAAAGTGGGTGACTGATCGACTCCGGCACAAAGGTAGCGGGGAAGGAATCGAGTGGATCCATATAAAGCAACTAATGAAAAACCACCCTGATGAGTGGAAGACTATAGACCTTTTTGCACTGGGTCTGTACGGTTTAATCATATTTCCGAAAGCTTTGGGGTGCATTGACGCTGCCGTGGTGGAATTATTTGAGCAACTTTCTAAACGAGTTAACCCAGCACCAGCCATCTTGGCTGAGACCTTTCGATCGCTCAACCATTGCCGAAGAACTGGCGGAGGAAGATTCACCGGGTGCATTCAGCTCCTTCAGGTCTGGATTCACAGCCACTTCTGGAAGACTGACGGGGTTGCCTACCGCCGTTTCAGCACCACCTATTCACCTCTAGGTGAATTTATTACCTTAAAATGGCATGAAGGCGCTTCAAAAGAAAAATGGATGAAGGTCTTTACGCACCTTCAAGACCGAGATATTGTCTGGAGAGCCCCTTGGTTATTCCTCAGTGATGTTCTTTTTCGGTGTGGTGACTCCGACACTGTGACCTTACTTGGACTTTGGGGAGCAGTCGGGTATGCTCCGCTATTAGCACTTAGACAGTATGGAGCACGTCAGTTTGTCCCAGCAACATGCGGTTTAGCTAGGTCAGAGTTTGAGTATCACGGCGACAGCTATAAGAAGATGATCAAAGAAGCAGCCGATTCGTGGAGGAAAGTATTCCGAATGGATGTTGTAGCTGCCAGAAGCATGCTCACTCCAGATTATATGGAGTGGCGAAGATTGAGAAAGAATGACAATGTCCCGGTGCCAGACTGTGATGACACCCGGACCATGGAAGAACATCTCAGGCATGTCCCTTCTGAACTCGAGATAGCCAAGACCGAGTTTGAAGCCGTGAATAATGAGCTGAAGCAAAGAATAAAGGAACTTGAAGCTGAACGTTATCAGTGGAAGCTTGATGCTGACTCTCAGAAAGATCGGGCAGAAAAACTAGAAAAAGAACAAAAAAGAGTCCGTTTTGAGCTCGAAGACTTGAGAAAGGGGTATCAAGATAAGGTCAAAGATAACTCCAAGTTGAAGGTAACCTCTGAATACTGGAAAGACGAAGCTCATAGCCTGAAAAGGAAGTTTGAGGGGCCTGATGAGAAAGCTTGGAAGGAACAGATGAAGACTGCCCAAAGACGCTTGGCAGATAGTCAATATCAGAACCAGCGCTTGAGAGTTCGGATAGCTGACTTAGAAAAAGACATGAGAAAGATGACAAGACAATAGCTGAGTTAGAAGCTATTATAGATGGGTTCAAGGGGCAAGCAAACGAGCTTCAGATAGTGCCTTTCGACGGAGGATTACAATGGCGTTTCCGTTGGGAACAAGCACAGCGAAGGGTGAGGGCCCGAGACGCAACCATCAGAGATTTCCTGGATCAAGTGCAAAAAGCAGCCCGTCATCTTCACGGCCTAGCAAGGGAAGCTGGTGTGGTTCGACAAGGCATTCTACCAGTGACAGAGGAAGGCAGAAGACTTGTCAACTTACTGGAAGCTGTTCGGGGTCTAGAGGACTTAGTCCGAATGTACCTTTAATATGTTTTTATGTCTCTTAAAAGATAAGACATTTTTGTCTGAACAAGGGTTATTTATAATAATGAACACTTTTCTGGATCAATGCCTCCAATTGCATACATCATGCATTGCATTTCTTGCATTTTATATTTCATGTCTGTTATTTTATATTCTTTCCATGTTTTTACATTCGTATTAACTAACAGAACATGTCTCAGACACCGAGCTTACCACCGCAAGCATCAGATACACATCACCCGCACAATACTCGAGCAAAAAAGAGACAAATGGAAGCCAGAATGGAAAAGATCGAAGAGCACATGGCAAGACTTCAAAAGGAGCTAGAAGATAAGATGGCTCAGAACAGTGAAAGTACTCTTGAGTCCATCAAGAAAAATCAGGAGTCCTTGGTCGACCAAATCGTAGCCAAGTTGTCAGGTCTACAGCAAGCTAGTGCATCAGGGGGCATCTCTTCCGAGGGGGTGGCCATACCACCAACCCCGCAAGTGGTTCTCTCACCCGGAATATTACCCGGGGACGCATCTGCTACTAAAGGGAAAGCAGCACTACCCGGGGACTCATTCGCTACCAAAGCGAAAGTTGCACCTGCTGTGAAGATACAAACTTCTACAATCATCCCTGATGATCATCCGGATGATTATAATGTCCCAGACTTTGACGAGGAAGATAAAGCCAAAAAGATGGAAGAAAAGATAAAAATATTAGAAGATCAAATAAAGATGGTCCAGGGAGACCATGATTATTATGGAGTGGACGCATTGGAGCTAAGCCTAGTTCCAGACTTGATGCTTCCACCAAAGTTTAAAATTCCTGAGTTTGAGAAGTTCGACGGGAATAGCTGCCCTTCAGCCCATATCACTATGTTCTGTCGAAAGATGACAGGATATGGAGGGAATGATCAACTCCTGATCCATTGTTTTCAGGAGAGCCTGTCCGGTTCAGCTATTCGGTGGTACAACCAGCTTAGCCGAACTCATATCAAGACGTGGAAAGACTTAGCCAAGTCTTTCCTGGAGCAGTATAAGCATATCAACGATATGAGACCAGACCGGTCATGTTACAAAGCCTGGAGAAGAAACACAATGAGAGTTTCCGACAATACGCACAGAGATGGAGGGATTTATCTGTGCAAGTTCATCCACCTTTGGATGAAAAGGAAACTAGAAAGCTGTTCGTACAGACCCTGAGGGCACCTTACTTCGGGCATTTGGTAGCAATCACGTCGGGGAGTTTTTCAGATTTAGTCATGGCCGGCGAAATGATCGAGTTGGCCATTAAACAAGGAAAGATTGAGGGAGGAGACTCCAGTAAAAAGCCTTCCACGAAAAACAAGGAGCGAGAGATCAACAATGTGAACACCTACAACGTCAACAAGGGAGTTACGATCTCAAGCTCAAATTCCACAGCAGCTGTACCATCCGGTACTTCTAGACAGAACCAGAGAGAACCGAGAAGAGAAAGGGAAAGGGAGCAGTTTGACCCCATTCCCATGACGTATAAAGAATTATACCAACAGCTCTTCGACACCCATGCAGTGTCGCCTTATCCTATGAATCCAATAAATCCCCCTTACCCAAAATGGTATGACGAGAGCGCTCATTGCGAATACCATGGCGGTGTGCAGGGGCATTCGATTGAAAGTTGTCTCGCATTCAAGAGACTTGTGCAAAGAATGAGAAACAAGAATTGGATCACTTTCAACTCCGGAGCACCAAACGTCGCTCAGAATCCCTTGCCCAATCATCAGGAGACAGGAATCAATGCCATTACTACTGAAAGGGGAAGGAGAATTAAATCAAGTGTTTCAGAGATCAAGTCTCCTTTGGCTTGGGTATGGAGCCAAATGGTGAAGGCAGGGCTTCTTGCACAATACCCAGATACGACAGGAAATGAAGATGGTAACCATTGTTGTTACCACAACAAAGAAGGGCATAAAGTGCAAGATTGTCCAGAGTTCAAATTGTTAGTCCAGCTCATGATGGATCGAAAGGAGTTGGAATTTTACGAAGAAATTCAAGATTCTTGGGAAGCAGATGTTTGTGCCACCGGAGAATCATCAGATAGAAATTTGGTAGGGGTAGTCCTTTGATAATTACCCCTAAGGCAAGTATGACAGTGACAACACCAGCCAAGGTGGTAATCTCCGCACCGCGGCCTTTTCAATATAAGGACAATCGGCAAGTGCCATGGAAGTACGAATGTCGGGTGAGTACTTCCGGAGGAGGTAATAGTAAAGTGGGGCAAAGACCACTGGAGCCATTCAAAGAAGATGTGCTAGTCGTCAATGAACCTATAAAGGAGGAAGAAGCTAAAGAGTTCCTCAAGATCTTGAAGCACAGCGAGTACAACATTGTAGAACAGCTCCACAACTTACCTACACGTACTTCATTGCTAGCACTATTTTTAAGCTCGGAAGCACACCGAGAAGCGTTGTTGAATGTCCTTAATCAAACGTTCGTGCCACAAGACATACCAGTCAGCAAGATGGATCGACTGGTAAACAATATTCAAGCTGATAATCTCATCTCGTTTTCAGATGATGAGATTCCATCAGGAGGAAGGGGCCGAACGAAGGCGTTACACATTACCACCTACTGTAAGGGGCACGCTTTACCAAGTGTCTTAATCGATAACGGTTCAGCCTTGAACGTGATGCCTTTGATTACATTGAAGAGGCTACCAATAGATACCTCTCATATGAGAGCTTGTCAGAATGTGGTCCGAGCATTTGATGGGACCAAAAGAGAGGTAATCGGAAAGATTGAGGTACCATTGACCATCGGACCAGCCACCTATAATGTCGAGTTCCTTGTGATGGATATCATGCCATCCTATAGCTGTCTTTTGGGAAGGCCGTGGATTCATCAGGCAGGTGCAGTACCCTCCACGTTGCACCAGAAAGTTAAATTTGTCATTGACGGGGTCTTAGTAATCATCAACGCTGAGGAAGATATCGTGGCAAGCGTGACCACGGAGGCTCCATACATCGAAGTAGACGAGGAAGCGGTAGAATGTTCGTTCCGCTCTTTGGAGTTCGTGAATGCCACATTTGTGGCAGAAGGAAAGAGAATCCCAAGACCTCGACTCTCCAAATGCACAAGGATGGAGATAAAGCAAACCCTAGGCCGAGGCGCCAGAACCGGGAGAGGTTTTGGGAAATATTTGCAAGGGATGATCAATCCTGTCATTCCTATCCCAAAATCAGACCAATTTGGGCTCGGTTTTCAGCCCGGTTATCATGAAAAGAGAAAGGAAATCCAAAAGAACCGGGAGAGAAGGTTAGCTAGATTGACTGGAAACGAACTCCAATGGAAGCCTATGACATTCCCGCCGCTTTTCAGAACATTCAAGTCAGGTGGTTATGTGTTTGAGACCACCACATCCGAGTTAGAAACAGCTCTGGAAGATCTGAACGTTAATGCCGTGACCACAGAAGATGTTGACAACGGAGATAGATCTGGGATATGCCTTCTGCCACATGGGTTCGTGCCTAGCAGTTGGTCGGTGGAAGAACTACCTGTGGTTTACAAGAATCTTTCAGAGTAATATTCGAACTATCCCTATTTGCCTATACCCGGGGCAATAGGTGATCTTGTGTAAGGGTGAATAAATATTTTGTTTAAGTTTAATAAAGGATGCATTTTTTCTTTTCCATGGCAAACAAATTTTTCTTTTATTTATTATCTATCTCCCTCATTCCAGTACTTCATTTCCAGTTACTCTCAAAGTTAGTTCTTGACCATTCCGTGTGGGATATTATCCTCTCACACATACACATCTTCTTCCTTTCAGGTTCCCAGATAACGATAATGTGGGCACTAATGACCCTGATCCGGAGGTGGATTTTGAATCAACCATTTGTCTTGGGGAATTTGAAGAATGCGATAATGAAGAAGAGTACAACTTGCCTACCGAATTGTTGAGAATGATAGAAAAAGAAGAAAAGCAAATACTGCCACATGAGGAGACGATCGAAATCTTAAATTTGGGCACTGAGGAAGATCGAAAGGAGGTTAAAATCGGTACAACTCTTTCGACTGAAGCAAGAAAAAACCTGATAGCCTTACTTCAGGAGTACGAAGATGTGTTTGCTTGGTCGTATCAAGACATGCCGGGACTAGACACAGATATGGTAGTTCACAAACTGCCAATCAAACCAGAATTCAAACCAGTGCAGCAAAAACTGAGAAGAATGCGACCAGAAATGCTCCTTAAGATCAAGGAAGAAGTCAAGAAGCAATTTGATGCCGGTTTTCTCCAAGTAGCCAAATACCCTGAATGGGTGGCCAACATAGTGCCTGTGCCGAAGAAGGACGGGAAAGTACGCATGTGTGTCGATTACCGGGACCTTAATAAGGCCAGTCCCAAGGACAACTTTCCTCTGCCACACATAGACACTCTGGTGGACAATACGGCCGGGAACGCCTACTTTTCATTCATGGATGGATTTTCGGGGTACAATCAGATCAAGATGCATCCCAAAGACATGGAAAAGACCACTTTCGTCACAATGTGGGGAACTTTCTGTTACAAAGTGATGCCTTTCGGATTAAAGAATGCTGGGGCAACATATCAGAGAGCTATGGTGACCCTGTTCCACGACATGATGCACAAAGAAATCGAGGTTTATGTCGACGACATGATTGTCAAGGCACAGACCGAGAGTGAACATGTCAAGAATCTGAGGAAGCTCTTCCAGAGATTGAGAAAGTTCCAACTGAGACTAAACCCTAGCAAGTGTACCTTCGGGGTAACATCTGGAAAACTATTAGGCTTTATAGTCAGCAGGAGAGGCATACAGGTCGATCCTGATAAGGTTAAGGCTATCCAGAATCTACCTCCACCACGAACCCAAAAAGAAGTCCGAGGTTTTCTGGGCAGACTAAACTACATAGCTCGGTTCATCTCTCAGTTAACCGACAAATGTGACCCCATCTTTCGTCTCCTCCGGAAAAATAGCCCTGGAGCATGGGATAAAAATTGTCAGATTGCATTTGAGAAGGTAAAAGAGTACTTGTCTCACACTCCTGTCCTGATGTCCCCTATCCCAGGAAAACCTCTGTTTTTGTATCTCTCCATATTCGAGAACTCCATGGGGTGTGTTCTGGGTCAACACGATGAGTCTGGGAAGAAGGAAAGAGCCATCTACTACTTAAGCAAGAAGTTCACCGATGGCGAGGTCCGATATCCTCCTATTGAGAAGGTTTGTTGTGCCCTGATATGGGCTACAAAAAGACTTCGACAATACATGTTGTATCACACCACTTGGCTGATTTCCAAGTTAGACCCATTAAAATACATGATGGGTGTACCTGCTCTATCCGGAAGGTTAGCTCGATGGCAGATGCTTTGTCTGAATTTGACATCGAATACGTGAGCCAGAAAGCGGTAAAAGGCAGCGCCATATCCGATTTTTTGGCAAGCAGAACTGATGAGAGCTATGAGCCGCTGGACTTTGATTTCCCGGACGAGGACTTAATGGCCATATCTTTAGAGGAAGCAAGCATTTCAACGGACGGTTCCTGGAGAATGCACTTCGATGGGGCATCAAATGCACTAGGACATGGCGTCGGGGCAATTCTAGTCTCCCCAGAAGGGAGTCACTACCCATTTACCAGCAGACTGAACTTTGATTGTACCAATAACATGGCAGAATATGAAGCCTGTGTCTTGGGAATTCGGGCTGCACTGGGACAAAATATAAAGACTTTGCGGGTGTATGGAGACTCAGCCTTAGTAATCTATCAGCTCCGAGGAGAGTGGGAAACCAAGGATATAAAGCTGTTAGAGTACCGAAAACTAGTGTTGGATCTGCTCGAAGAGTTCGACGAAGTCACCTTCCACTACGTGCCTAGAGAAGAAAATCAAATGGCTGACGCTTTAGCTACCTTGGCTGCCACATTCAAGGCTGGCGGGGAGTCTGAAATGATGCCAATTAACATGCAGTCGTATGAGTACCCAGCTCATTGTTACCAAATTGAAGAAGTGAAAGATACTAAGCCTTGGTACTTCGACATTTGCAGTATATCAAGCATCGGAGTTATCCAGAGAAAGCCACCGAAACCGATAAGAGAACCCTTAGAAGGTTGGCAGCTGGATACGTCCTTGACAGAGAGGTTTTATACAAGAAAAGCCATAACCAAGTTCTGTTAAGGTGCGTCGATGCTGAAGAGGCAAAAATGATAGTGGAAGAAGTACATGATGGGGTTTGTGGAGCACATGCAAATGGGCATATGATGTCAAGACAAATAATGAGATGCGGATATTTTGGTCCACACTGGAAAGTGATTGCATCAACTATGCTAGGAGATGTCATAAATGTCAGATTTATGGAGACAAGATAAATGTTCCACCCCATCCACTTCATGTAATGACGTCACCATGGCCTTTTTCCGTGTGGGGCATGGACGTTATCGGGCAAATCCATCCGAAGGCTTCGAATGGTCACCGTTTCATTCTCGTAGCAATTGACTATTTCACGAAATGGGTAGAGGCTGCGTCATACGCCAGTGTCACTCAATCCACTATTTGCAAGTTTCTGAAGAAAGAAATTATATGTCGGTATGGTCTACCTGAAAGGATTATCACCGATAACGCAACAAACTTGAACAACAAGATGATGAGTGCTGCCTGCGAACAGTTCAACATAAAACATCACAATTCCACTGCTTACAGACCAAAGATGAACGGAGCAGTAGAAGCAGCAAACAAAAATATTAAGAAGATAGTGGAGAAAACAACTGAAACCTACAAAGACTGGCACGAGAAGTTGCCTTTTGCTTTGTTCGCTTATCGAACCTCGGTACGTACATCGACTGGGGCAACTCCATTTTCACTAGCCTATGGAATGGAAGCAGTGCTACCCATTGAAGTCGAGATTCCGTCTCTCAGGGTCTTGTCAGAAGTCAAACTAGATGATGCAGAGTGGGCACAATCCAGATATGATCAGCTTAATCTGATAGATGAAAAAAGACTGAAAGCCATGCATCATGGTCAAATCTATCAGAAACGAATGATCCGAGCACACGACAAAAAGGTGCGCCCGAGAATATTCCGTGAAGGGGATCTAGTGCTAAAAAGAATTTGGCCAGTCCAGAAAGATTTCCGAGGAAAATGGACGCCAAATTGGGAAGGACCTTATGTCGTGAAGAAGGCTTTCTCCGGAGGAGCCCTTATCCTGGCTGAAATGGACGGACCTGAGCTGCCACATCCCATTAACTCGGACGCAGTCAAGAAATACTTCGCTTAGGATGAAAACCCGAGAGGGCGTCTTAAGTTGAAAAAAAAAAAAAAAAAAAAAAAAAGAGAAAAACGTTTAGGGTGAAAACCCGAAAGGGCGCCCTAAATTGAAAAAAGAAAAAGAAGAAAGAAAATAAGGTGGGTTCAAGATGAAAACCCGCAAAGGGCGTCTTGCAACTAAGGATGGGTCCAAGTTGAAAACCCGGAAAGGGCAATTTGGATATCAACGGTGGAAACATCCCGGCACATGAATCTTCTACGAACTCAACAAATCGGAGAAATGTTGCACCCTCCCAAACGTTGTCGCATTTTCAAAGATCCTTTGGCAAAGGATGCATTCAAAAGTCACCAAACGGCTTTTCAACTCAGAAGTGCCCACGTTATCGAGATCTAAGACATTCATTTGCACATCATTGTGTATTCGTTTCCTAGAATGTTTGCCATGTATTATTTGTTCTTCTCCTCCCTCATGAATAAAGACCATCTTTCCTCCAATTCCTTTTGAGCATCTGGAATTAGATTTAAACCTAATGGTTTATTTATTTTTATGAAAGATAATCGCATATTACTGTACAAAGATTCATTGAAAAGTACAGGTACCCAGAAGCCGATCAAGGCTCATGCACATGCTTGAGATGGTTGAGGAGCATCTTCAAAAAAAAAAAAAAAAAAAAAAATCATCAAACACTTGAAGAATTCAAAGATCAGAGATCGGAACTTCAAGCTCAAGAGTCAACAACGACAGGCCACCGGAGAACTCTCCAGAGCTCAGAATAACATATGTTGCATATGCATTTTAGGCATACCTAAGAGCATGACATCCATACCATCGCATATATGCATATCTTTGCAGGTTTTACTCAGAGCCAATTTCAACTTCACAACGAAGGATATTGGACTCCAGACAACGTAAGTTCAACTTCACGACGAAAGGACCGCTGGTTGTCAACGAACATTTCTCAATTTCAGAGCCAATTTCAACTTCACAACGAAGGATATTGGACTCCAGACAACGTAAGTTCAACTTCACGACGAAGGGACCGCTGGTTGTCAACGAACATTTCTCAATTTCAGAGCCAATTTCAACTTCACAACGAAGGATATTGGACTCCAGACAACGCAAGTTCAACTTCACGACGAAGGGACCGCTGCTTGTCAACAACAACTTCCCAATCTCAGAGCCAATTTCAACTTCACAACGAAGGATATTGGACTCCAGACAATGCAAGTTCAACTTCACGACGAAGGGACCGCTGCTTGTCAACAACGACTTCCCAATCTTAGAGCCAATTTCAACTTCACAACGAAGGATATTGGACTCCAGACAACGCAAGTTCAACTTCACGACGAAGGGACCGCTGCTTGTCAACAAAATTTCATTCAGATTCAATTTCAACTTCACAACGAAGGACATCGGACTCGGAACAACACAATTTGCTCAAGAGTAGATTTCAACTCCACGACGGAGGATATCTAACTCGAAGCCAAACTTCACAACAAAGGACTCATACTCAGAATCTTCCAGTTTTGACTCAACCTCACGACAAGGGAGTCATTTCATGATCAAATTTCAACTCTATGACAAAGGATAGTGGATGTGGACGAAATTTGTGTCTTTTAATCTTTGCTCTATTTTCGTTACACGATAATGAGCAAAGAGGGGCAACTGAAGACACTTAAATTCGTCGCTCATAATATATTCATTATGTTATAAGTTATAATATATATATAGTTTATTTACACTTAAATTCGTCCCTTATAATACATACATATATATATATTATATTATGTTTATTTACATTTTTTTTTTCCTTCTTTTCTTCTCTCCTTTTACAGGCCCAACAGTAATGGCCCAAATCCACACGCTGACCCAACTGCAATGGAAACCCTAGCAGCCTCTCACTCATCAGCGCCGCAAACCCATCCAGCTGAGGACTCCTCGCCACGCACGGTCCGAGTTCTCCGGCGCAAGGGAAGCAATAAGATCCTTCAGTAACAACCCACAACCGATCATCTCGGTTCACCAACAAACACAATAACATTAGTGTTTCATTAGGAGTTAAACTCTTAAAACATAGAACCCTATATTGTACTATAAATAAAGGTGGAAATCAACACAGAAGAGAGGAGGGATTTATAGGAGAAATAACAGAGAGATTACGCACTAAACACTCAAAAAGTACGAAGCAAATCGAAGCTACTGTAAACGTTTCAAAAGGAAATAAGAAGAAGGTAGCAATTATTTTTACCTTGTTCATTTGTTCACCGCTTTTGCATGTATTTTCGTCGAGATCTGGTTCGAATCGAACCCAAAAAACGTTTTTGAGTCAATGACCAAAAGGGGGTTTTTCGGAACTCTCATTTTAGATTCACACTCCCCTGAGGCGATTTAAGAAAAACCATGTTGATTTTCGGAATGAGGGTGCAAAGATCTTTCAAAAAAAGTAAAAGCTTTTTATTTTTGCCGCCGATGAACGGCGGCCGTCACCGTTCAACGGCGGCGGCGAGGCGGCGCACGGTGGCCGGGTTCTGGGTTCATGAAGAACCCATGGCCGTGTTCATCCGTTTGATGAACGATGGAGAGAAAAGGGGAGAAGCTCTCGACCAGAAGAAGAGGAAATGAAATGAAAAAAACATTTGATCCGTTTATATCAGATCCGTGTTTTGCAATAAATTAGGGTAAACTACCCTTTTGGTCCCTCGCAGCTTCTAAAGATTTATCTTGACCCCGATATTGCTTTGAATTTTGACCTCTAGCCTGCAGTTCTTTCATTTTAGTTCTTTCTCGGGATATTAGTTTTAATTATCTTTTATATTACATTATAATATTTATATATTTTATATTATTATTTTTTTTTACACATTCGTATATATTTATTATTAGTATATTATTATTTCACTTATATGTTATATTATATATATATATATGTATATATGTACACATTTTGTATTTTACCCTATTTGTTTACTTCTTTATTATTATATTTATTTACATTAGTTTTAATTATCTTTTTATATTACATTATAATATTTATATATATTTTATATTATTTTTTTTTTTACACATTCGTATATATTTATTATTAGTATATTATTATTTCACTTATATGTTATATTATATATATATATATGTATATATGTACACATTTTGTATTTTACCCTATTTGTTTACTTCTTTATTATTATATTTATTTACATTATTTATTTTTTTTCTATTATTATTATATTTTTTCCTCTTATATTTAGCTATTATATAAATGGTATTAATGTTATTATATGTTTGTATTAACTTTATGTGTTTTACTTTATACGCTATTATGTTACACTTTTTTTCTATTATTGTTATATATATATATTTTCTTATTTCATTTTCATTATTTTTCTATTATTAGTTTACATGTACATATTTGATTATGGTGATTTATTTTAGTTTTTTAGTTTTTATTTATTTATTACTATTATATATATCTTTTTATTTTTCCCATTGTTTATATCTTTATCATTATTACCACCATATACATTATTTTTATACTCTGTATTTTCCTCATCTTATTTGTTTTCCATTTTACCTTAGGTGTTTTTATTTGCATTCTTTATCTAATATGTGTCTTGATTTTCTAAGAGTACAATTTAAGCAATCTAAGGTAAGTAATTTGGATCGTCATTTTACATTTTAATTTAAATTTACAACTTTCTTAATTAAAGACAACTGGAAATTATATAGTACCGAAAGGGCAGTTCAAGGGTGCTAATCCTTCCTTAGCTGTAACCGACTCCCGAATCCGACATATCTTTGGTAAGACGCAGATCAGGTAAGGTATAGGGTATCCGATTAACCTATTTATTGTAAATAAATAATCGGTGGCGACTCCAATCCATTTTCCTAAGTCGAAGCCCAATTCCGAGGCATTACCGAAAGACGGTTCCGACAGGTATGATATATGACGGCATGATAAAAACATACCAAAACAAGATATGACGATGGTGTTAAAACAGAATCCCTAAACCCTAGAAAAGGGAAAGCACATCCAAACCCTAAAACCCCACCTCATGTCGACACAAAGTATGATAAAAAAGAGATGGTGTGTTTGATGCTAAGCTCAGTGTCCAACACAGTTTGTTAATGGTGGGAGCATGGGGTTGATTGCTGCCTTTTAACTTCCCCACGCATCAACATCAATATATGAGCTTTCCACTCTTTCTCTCTCTCGGAAAAATTGCAGTAATTTCTTTTTGGGTTAAATATAAAAATTGTCACCCGACTATAGGATATCACTTTGTTGAGTCCCTCAACTACTAAAAGTTATAAAATGATCTCGTTGTTTTGTTGAGTCCATCGACTATTAAAAGTTACAAAATAACTCGATTGTTCATTACGTTTCAAACTCATCATTTTCTGTTAAAAAATTAATGATCGTCTGAGTTATATATTAACATGCTGGTTGAACTATGATATTCGTTTGAGGTTATTAGATCATATTTTAGTTAGCAAGTTAATGTCCAGCTACCATCAATTTTTTAACGGAAATGGACGAGTATGTAACATAATGAATAGTTGGATTACCATTTTGTAACTTTTAATAGTCGAGGGACTCAATAAAGTAGCACCTTATAGTTGACAGATCATTTTATAACTTTTAATAATTAAGGGACTAAAAATAATATCTTATAGTCAGAGACCATTTGTGTATTTTACCCTTTCTTTTTTATTTATTGAGAAAAAGTTGCGCATCAAAATCATGTAAAAAAATAGTTTGTTTGTTTGTACCTTACCCCTTTGCTATACTATCAATGGCGGAGTACTTTAAAGGAATAAATCATTGTTTAGTTTGGTCTTAAAAAAGAATTCAGTCTACAATAACTTTTTATTTAGTAATTTTAACTTACTTTTAATCTTTTTTTTTTGGGGGAGTGGGGGGGGGGTAAATATGGATTTTAAATTTTAGTATTTTCTAAAAATTTTATTTTATTTACAATATTAATATTTTCAGAATTTATTTTTTTATTTTTATTTAAAAAACATTTTATCTCATCCAACTAACCAATAAACAATAATTAATATTAGATATTAATTTATGATCGTCACATTCAATATTTTTGAACTAATTAATAACTAGTATTCTATAATAGTATAGAAATATATAGTTCAAATTTGATCAAAGATAAACTTAAAATAAAATATAAAAAAATATAAAAAAATCATAAATTAAATTATAAAACAATTAAGGCTTAATAAAAAATAAATGTATTAACTATATATTTTTCTTATATAGGTGTATAAACTATTTTCCGATGAATTTAAGTGTCTAATGTTACAAATATTATCATTTTAAATGTTTCGGGCGTAATAGTATTAAAATTTTTTTGTTAAGTGATACATATCGTATTCATATAATTTTAATTTAAAAAAATGAAAAACTTTAAAATATTTTTAAAATAATTATTTTAGAAAACAATTTTTTTAAAAAAAATTACTTCCCATCGTCCCCTCCAACCCCCCTACCGACCCACGCAGTTGTTTTTCTCTGAAACCAGAACCCCCTTTTCCCTTCGATCCCTCCCCACAACCCCTCAGTTCCATCGTCCCCTCCCTCTTTAACACCTAATTTAATTCTCACACCAGTTAAAATTAGGGTTAGGGATTTAATATTCTCGCCCATTAAATTTAAGGTTAGGAATTTAAGGCTTTATATGTTTAGGGATTTGGGATGCCAAAAGAGGCGATGATCCTGACCCGGTAATCAAAGTTGACCGACAATGATCGAAAACAAAAATTAAATAGAGATTTTAAGATTTTTGAGTTTTTTTAATCAAATTTGTAATTTTTTTAAATTTTTAAATAAAAATTTTAAAATTATACAAATGTGAAACATATCATCTAACAAAAAATTTTAACCATCATTTTAACTGATGTTATACCCTGAATTAACCAAAAAATGATTTAAACACCCAAGTAAGGAGAAGGATATAATTTTAAACATTTATTTTTATATTAAACCAACAATCACACTATTCAACTAAAATCCAAAGATCAAAATAGCAACATTTTAAAGTTCAGATTTTTAATCTTTCGAATTAGCAAAATCCAAACTTAAACTCCCAAACTCAAAAATCAAATCACTAATTTGAATTAATTCAAATATTTAGAAGATCATAGCTCTTAAACACAATCATGATACAGATAAACAATACGAGCGAACTCAGTTGCTCAAAGGACAAATAGAAGAAGAAGAAATGAAAAGTGGAGTAGAATATCAAAAAACCATTAATTACAGTAACGAGTAGCAAACTCTATTTCCCATTGCATTGAGGGACTGTATACCCTAAACCCAATAAATAAAAGACTACCTAAATGCACAAATTGATGCATGACATCACACAACTCCTATTACATACAACCAAAAAGAACGTTCCCATGTTTTACTCGGAGCAAGAAGGTAGCTGTTTTGCGAATATGCTAAAATCACCCAAGCAAACAATGCATGGAAAGCTATTGCAAACGCATCAACCAATACCACCATAACCCCTTACTGCATAATATGAAGATGGGCCGTGTGGTTTAACCCCAAGCCAGCCCGGTACCCTTGACACCCACACCTGACCAGACTCTAACATGACAACATGTCGACCACAAACCCAACTGTTCTTCCATAATCTCCACAAGGCCTTCAATACAAAACCAGATAAAATTTCTGAAATATAATCAAATAAGAATACGAGCATGTATCTATTGCAGGGTTTTAAATAGCATTCGTGATCATGTTTTCAATCGCGTCACGTTTATCACGGTTACAGACATAACGGATGTCATTGCAGATATCACGATCGTGAATTTTTTTAAATGTCGCACAACTTACCCTAAAATGACTAAATTAAATATAATTAAAATAAATTATAAAATTTAAATTACTGAAATTAAAACTAAATTAAATAAAAATTAAAATTTACATTTTAAACTAAAGATTAAATTATAAATTCTAAAAGTAGAAGGGATATCAAATTAATATATCATTTAAATTTATATTTTAAAAATTATTAAAATAATAATAATAAATCACCCCTCCCCCTCCCCGACTTTCTACCTTCCCTTCCCCACCTTTCTGTTTTTGTTTTGGAATCACGGTCGTAACGTTATCGGCACAATCATCCGTTTCTTGTTAAATTGTGGACGCAATCGACCGAGATTAGTGTGAATCCGTGACCCACCACAAAAACCATGAAAATCGGTTTCGGACGGTGGCGTGACTGCGATATCACGGCCGCTATCACGTTTTCAAAACGCTATTTGATACCCTGATCTATAGTATCAAGAAAAACGTAATATGCTTCTGCTAGAAAAAATGAAAAATACATGCGAACAGAAGCACGGCATACCTTTAGCTGACATTGAATCCCCCAGAAGGGACAGGAAGATCACCACCAAACTGAAAACCTGTTTGAGAAGCATCACCTTGTGGTTTCATATCCTCCTCCTCTTCCAACCAATACGTCTCAAGAATTTTCACAGCCTTTTCATATATCTCAGTATTATCATGAGACAGTAAATTCTCGATATTCTCTAAGCCCTCGGCATCATCAATCATTTGTGCATAGAGATTAACGCCTCCGGTACTGCCAAGGTTCTTGTCAGCTTCTCCTACCTTCAAAATGTTTTCAAGCCCTTCAAGACAAACCGTAACAATCCTTGGATCATGGCAGTTAAGAAGATCACACAATGGCTTGATACAACCTTGACTTACAAGGAACCCGAAATACATGAACAAGCCCGGATGAGAATTAGTTTATCCTCAATAACCAGCCACGGTATGATTCCACACAACTAAGATAGGAAACAATTTTCATACTTGATCTGCTCAGGAGTCCCACCAGATGTAGCATTTGAAATGGCCCATGCAGCTTCCTTCTTAATATCAAATTCAGCATTTTGAAGCAAATGAACCAGTGGAACAATAATATTAGCTTCAATCACAGCCTGTAAAACACATACAATTATACATCCTTGGATGGTATAAATAAAATAAAACGATGTCTGAGGCTCAAAATTGAATAATTAGGAAATATCAATGCAAGAGAAAAAAAGTACAGGAGCAGACAACATTTAGACCAAAAATTAATTAACCCATAGGAATATCAACGCAAGAAGAAAAAAGTGATATGAGTCCAACTGTTACCTGTATTTGTTCCTTGTTTCCAGCTGTGATATTGGAGACTGTCCAACAAGCCTCCTTCTTGATGCTCTTTTTAAAATTATTTTCCAAGAGGCTCAAAAGGCGTGGCAATGCTTGATGCTCGATAATACACTGTGTGTCAACAAGATTTGTCCATAACGACCAAAGACAAATTGGTTACAAACTATATAAAAGATAACATTCAAAATGTAAACACAAAAATCTTGCATTTGACTACAATTTAGGAGGGGGCATTCATGTGGTTTGAGTGAGGATATTATTGTTAAATGAAAAAAAAAGACAAAGTGGCTAATACCTGGGTTTGCGCATCATCTCTAGTGACAATATTTCCAACTGTGCGAAGAGCGGGAATCAGCACTGAAGGAGATGGATGCCTGTTTGAGCCACAGGATTTTAGATTTAGGTCAGGCAAACTAATCAGAAATATAAATACTTTTGAGAATAAATGAAGAGCAAATAATCTTAAGTTCTTAACTCACATCAAGAGTTCTATCAAACGCCCACACACACCAGCTTCGATAACAGCTTGAATTTTGTCATTTGTACCATCAGAAAGATATGAGAGAGCCCATCATGCATCAGTTAATACTTCATCATCATTTGAATGGATAAGATGAGCCAAAGCAGGAAGTGCAGGTTTAACCTTAACAAAACATAAAGGATAATTAGTAAAATGATAATTAATTCAACACCAGCAGTGAGTTGCCACATGATATCCAGCTAGACAATAATACTCTATATTCATAAGCCATCTAACTCTCTGGTCTAGTTTTAGCAATGTGCGATATCTCGCTCTCTGGTTTAGGTTAGCAATGTATTGTGATGTACAATTTCTTGATCCAACAAACAACCCACCATCTCGGATTTCAAAGACAGACAAAGTAACTTTAAAATTGTAAATCAATAACACTGAAAACAACCAAGCTTGCCAGTTTCCTCTTATCAAAAAAAAAAAAGAATCAACAGTTTCCAACAAAACAAAGGGGGACAGGGTCAAACCTGATCAAAGGGCGGTTGGGGTTTCCCCCTGCAAAAATTTGAGAGGGTCCATGTAGCATTTCTCAGCATAGAGAGTTTAGCATGCTCATTCAACAGGGCCAACAAAGGAAGCAGAGCGCCATGGCTAAGGACAAGATCACGACATCTAGGAGAATCACTAGCCACATTTCCCAATGCCCAGACAGCCTGAATGTTCAAAATGAAAAGAGAAAATAAGATTTTAAAAAATTTCCTACTAGCTTTTGTTAAGTAAAATTTCTCACTTCCTAATTCAGTCAATAACCAAAATTATACTAAATTCCCTTAACATGGATACCTGCTCACGAACATCATCACTTGGGGAACCAAGTAACTTCACAAAAATGGGAATAGCCCCATGATCAATTACCACCTTTGTGTTCTCCGATGTTCCAGAAGCAATATTAGTGAGGGCCCAGGCTGCCTCAAACTACAGAAATATTAAATTAATAAACCTTAATATATCTAGTAATATGAAATAATGAGATAATGTTGAAGCTGATAGAAAATCCAACCTGAAGCTGTGGAAAGTCCTCTCTCAAAAGGAACTCAACAAAGCGAGGAACAACTCCAGCTTGTATTACTTCCTCAATAGGCGGGCTATGTTCTGGGATAAATAATAAAAGATATTGAGGCATGTAATTTAATTGTTATATGACTATTAAACAAAATTTATTGCCGTTCTTACCAATTGAAAGCAATTTCCTAAACTGAGTAGTTGCCTCAAGCTGCAGGTTATTATCATCAGACCAGACACCAGCAACCATGGCAGGTAGATATTCCAACTGCAATCAAAGATTGAACATGGTCAGAACAAGTCAATGCTCAGTCAATACATAGATAGCCAAATCATCATACCATGCAAATAATTAGCAAGTGCAGTACAACATAAAAGGTGGAAAAAGAATCTATTGACAATATTCTCAATCAAAACAAAGCCCAAAACAATAATTATTAATTCGTCAATACAGTAAAAAAAACAAATATACGATCAAACAAAATTAAAACAAATAAAAATAGACCTTTTTCACAACAGCAGAGGAGTGAAGGGAAGCAGGCATAGGCTGAGCTTGGAGTCCTTCACGTCTCTTTTTCTGCAAACTCTCCTCACAGCGATTTTTTCTAATCTCCACCATGTTATCCTCCCTCCTCCGCCTCCCTTCCTCGGCATCGACTGCTACCTTATACCTATTTCTCCGAACTTCAGTTTTCGCGTTCGGCCTGAACGACATGACTTCAAAAATTACTAAAAACAAAAATGAAAACGGTCGAACAAAAACCCTAGAAAACTCTCTTTTCCAAAGATTTTGATTAATTTCAGATGGTACCAAACGGGAGACTTTATATGATTTATGGTCTGGATTGCATCCTAATTACCTTATTGCAATTAAATTAAAAAAAAATCTGAAACTATTAATTTATTTTATTTAAAATAAGATTTATTGCAATTAATAGAAAAACAAATAAGAATTTGATTTTTTTATTGAAAGATTAGATATTTAAATACTGTAGGACAACAGAAGTGAACTTGTTTACAAGCGGATATTTAACGTTAAATGTAATTTTATTTTAGAATTAATAGAAAACAAATAAGATTTATTGAATTTGTTAGAAATAAAATCCGTTATAAAATAACATTTAAATAAAATTAACTCTTCTCTCTAATTGTATATGTTGTCAAATTAATTACATTTAACGTCTTAATAACTTAAATATTATAAATCAATAATATTAATAATTAAAATAATATTTTTATAATTTAATAATTAAAAAATAATAAATATGACATAGGTTACCCCTACCTATAATTTATTCGGGCGATGGGTCCTTAATATTTTTAATCCTTCTTTAATAAAAATAATTTATTTAATGGTTTTATATTGGTATGTACGTACATGGTGCATATTGAAATCATAGTATACGATATTTATTGCGGATTTATCCTTTAGTTGTATTTTAATGTCGAACAAAATAGTTGCAATAATTACATTATCTTATTTTCTGATTTTGAATTGGACAAATAATTTTTAAGTTTTATTTCGTTTATTATCGGGAGTCAATTCGGAATGTGAAAAATTCAAATACAAAATAACTTTTATAAATTAATATTTGATATATGAATAATCTTTTTAAAATAATATTTTTTCGATTTCAATTTAAGTTCAATGTCTAAATTAATAAGATAATAATTTTTCGGAATACCCTTATATAAATTTAAGGTCCATTCAATTTTATAAATTAATAATTCTATAAAATTAGAAATATAACTAAGACAACTTAGTAAAATATGATTTTATTGTTGTTTACTTCTTCTTAAAATATAAATCTAATTACATTTCATGTCTAACTTTCCTTATTGTATCCAAAAGTTTAACTGTTGTGTGTGTTCTATATTGGACTTTAACTGGCTTTTAAATAAAAATTTTCATCAATTCACTATTACAAATCTTTTTAGATGCATGTGGTGTAATCCCTCCTATATTCATATAGTGCTTTACGTATTTGATCCGTCAAAGTTGAGTTTTGGACACCTTCTAGACGTGAAACCATGGTTGGTTGGTTTGGACCTGGATTGACTAATTACGAATGTTTGAAGTTGTTTATATAATGGTTGATTTCCTAACCATACATGAAATTGCATTAAGTTTGAACTAGTATTACATACTACAATGAACTTTATTTTTTTATTAATATATATTATATTTAAGTAGTCACATCGTACATGAACATCATTTGATTAGTCCATACAATATAATATTCTATTCATGAATAATAATGTAGGTTCATTTAATTAAAAAAAATCTTTTTATATTAATAAATTATTAATTTATAAATTAATTAATATATTTTTAAATTAATAAAATTATGCGGTGTCGGTATTATTAATTTATAATGGTTAATGGCGTCCATGCAATGCAAGTTGCAAAGATGATCAACTTTTGTAATCCACCCAATAGTCGTTTATGCGTACAAAAACTAAATAAATAAAGCAAAACAGAGACGAAAACACACCACCAAGAATATCTCCTTTTTTTTTTCTTTTAACATCATATGAACCAAGAACCTTCTCCTCTCAACTCACCACCGACGATCTCCCCCTCCCATCAATATGAGGCTCCCGTTCATTCAGTTACCATTATTATTTAAGGATAAATATATGCTTTTGGTCCTTAGAATTGAATTTAAGATTTATTTTGACACTTGAATTTTTGTTTTTCTAGTTTAGTAAATAAACTTGAAGTTTAAATTTAAAGTTGATATTCGAACATTTTTATTCAAGTGTATATTTTGAAGTTGAAATTTTAGTTTAAATTAGGATATAAACTTATTTTTATGATCCAAATAAATAATTCATCAAAAGTCATGTTTAACTACATAATTAAATTAAAAAATTGATTTAAAATTCAAAATAAAAATTCATACTTATTTTAAAAAATACATCATAGAGTTAAATACTAAATCATATTAAATCTTAAAATTACGTTAGATATAAAAATTATCATTATTTCCACGTTCAACAATTATGATCAATTGATTTCAACGATTAAAGTAGTTACTATTTTTTATTGAGATCTTGAATTTAATAATTAAAAAAATTATAAATAGATACTAATTTATAATTATTTTATACTAATAAAAAAGGTTACGAACAAAAGGGACTTTTTGTTGACATTAAACGTTAATTTTTTAAAATTAAAAATGAGAGATTTTATTAAAATCCATAAAATAAGTGACAACATTTTTGCAAGTTGCACAAAGGTTCTTAACTTTGCTCCTAACTAGCCAATCCCCCAATTCCGTAATGAAATAAATTAGCCCTGTATTTTAAGTTATTATGATAAATAGGGGGTGTAGAGCTAGTCATCGGCGAGAACAGCTCCGTTTCGCTGCATTACCTTTAGATGAAGTGACACGTGCTCTCTTCGTCTCCGTTGGATCATTGTTAACGTCGAAGCTCCTGCCATCTCCGCCAACTATATCGGCGAACATCCTTTGCAAATCCTCAAAACTGTCCTCCTAAGGTAAAAAGAGTACAAAAATCTATTGTATAATATTAATGCATTGTCATTTAAACCATAATTACTTATTTAGCCTTCTGATAATTAGAATCTCACGAGCAAACCTCATCTTTCACATTGATCATCATCGAGATCATCTCTTGCATAAAATCACAGAAGTCCTGCTCGCAAATCTTACAAAATTTAGGGGCTAAAATGGAAATAACACAAAAGAAGGTTTTCCATACGAAATTTAATGAATAAATAAAGACTCGAAGAATTGATATTGCAGTTGCAATGACATTTTCACTGAGCATGACGAAAGATCCGACACCGTTTTATATGCATTTATAACTAAATAAATAACTTCTAAAAGAATGAAAGAAGACAAATGAGATATTTTTACGTACTTCATCATCTTCTTCTATGGGATTGTAGAGACCGGCGTCATACATTGATCTCTTAGATTCGTCGGAGAGAACTGAGAAAAGATAATAGAAAATTTAAGGAATAAATAATTACACCATCAGGATTCAACGGCAATAAGGTAAAAGGGATCTAATACTGTTAGCAGAATAAGCTTCTTGGATCTGCTGAAACCGGCTTTTGGCTTCGCCGGCGACGACCGGATTTCTGGCGTATTTGTCCGGATGCCATTTCTTCAGAATTTTGAACATTATGCAAGTTATTTTTTATTTTTTTAGAATGAACATCTTAACCAAAACTAGAAAGATTGCAAAAGCAAAAAATGAAATGAAATGAAAGCGAGAAGTTTCTAATTACCAGAGCGAGCTTACGATAAGCAATGCGGATATCAGAGAAGGAGGCGTTCTTACGAATCCCAAGAACGGAGTAATAACAAGATCCTCCGTGGGATCCTCCCTCCCGATCCATCTCTGCCGTCCAAAATCCTCTATCTATACTTCCTCACTCTCTCTCTTACTCTCTTCAAGCAAACAAAACTACAAAAAGGAGAAGCATCAGTTTTTTTGCAGTCACTGTTGATTTTTATTTTTCCAGAGGGGGGAGGGGATGCTTGGGGAGAGAAAATATCTTGCGGAACTGTGGGATATATGAAGAAGGAACCTTCGGGAGATGCCGGCCTGATTAGTGATTAGTAGTCCTCCGAGCTACATATTTTATTGGCGGGGTTTCTAATGCCGCTGCTGTTCGTTTCAAATTACATGGTTGTCACCGAAATCCAAAAAGAAAAAAAATACTTGATAAAAGAATTGTCTAAACTGTACATATTTTATTATTTAGGTGTTTAATTTTTTTTTGATCAATTTAGAAATATAGTGTTTCAAATATTATAATTTAGGTACTTCAACCATTACCTACAATAAAAAAAAATCCATCAATCATTCAGAAGTCTTTATACATTTTTACATAATTTCTTTTTTTTTTAAAAATTAAAATTTTATTATTTTTAAAAAAACTCAAAATATTTTTAAAACTAAAAAAAAGTCTTAAAATCCTTAATCTCAAAACATCTACCCACCCGTTGATCCTCTATTACCGTTGTCGCCTCCACCAGTCGCATACCCACCCGTCGTTGGTCTTCAATTGTAGCTTAAAACCCTGAAATCTTTAAACTCAATACTTCAAATCTAAACTCTAAATCTCAATACATATCCATCTCAATCGACATGTGAATGGTCAGAGAGTGATTGACGAGTGAGTGATCGACATGTGAATTAGTGGTCGCCTACGAGTGAATTGAAAGTCTTGGAGTATTTTCTGAAAAATATGAAAAGTTGATTTTCTTTTTAAATTTTATGAATTATATATATTTTTAAACAAATAAAGGAAATAAAAAAGCAGATCACATGTCAAATACTGATTGGTTGATTTATTTTTAACGATTTTTTAACGGTCGTTACGTCGTAAGCACCTAAATGATAATATTGGAAACGTTAGACACCTAAATTGACAAAAAATGTTTAGACACCTAAATGATAAAAGGGGTATAGTTTGGACACTTACTTTTATATTTTTTAAAAACTAAACAATCTTTTTTTATCTACATTATTTTTTATTAAAATAAAAATTTAAATTATTATTTATAGTACTTTAAACATTTAAATTATTTTTTAACATATAATATCTTGTTGGTTGAATTTTTTTATTAAATAACGACAACATTTAAAATAATTACAAAATAATAATGTAAACATTCATTTAATAAAAAATAATTCATATATTAAAAAAATAATTTAAGTTTTTTTTTACTTTTAATTAAAAGAAAAACTAATGTTTTTGGACGAAAAGGGCATATAAATATTGATTTAATTATTACAGGTTCTCTTTCATAAAATCATAAGTGAAATAACAAAAAAAATGTGTTGAAGATTTTTTAAATATTATAACTCATAAACTGATTTTAATATTAAAGAAAAATTACATTTTAAAAGATTTAATATTCAAGTAATTATGCCTGTTTAGTATTCATATGTTGTTAATAAACTAAAAAACTATCTATTCAAGATACTACTTCGTAATTACATAAATTATTAAAAAAAATACTCTTTCAAATTAAATTTTTGTTGTTATTTTATTTAGATAAGTGATAAGCATTGATAGATCCATTTATTGTTTACGGTGGACACCCATATTTTTTGTTAATTATATTTATTTAATGGACTCACCTCGTACAAATTTTTTATGTTATTAATCAGTGACATATTCAAAAATTAAAAAATTAGAGTCCACAATTTTAATACATTTATTCTAAAAAATATTAAGTATATAATTTTTTATTCTCTTAATATATTAAATTATTTTTTATATTTTTTTAAATAATAGAATGTACATACTCCGTAAGGGTTAGTGCATCTACAAATCAAATAAAGAAGTAGGGAAAGTGAAAAAAATATCCAAAGTAAGTAAACATGAAATGCTGACTGTGAGGTTCGAACTCACGCGCATTTAAATGCAGCAGATCTTAAGTCTGCCCCCTTAACCTCTCGGGCAAATCAGCTGATGGGTTTTTAATTTTATTATAATATTTAATACTATGTAAGTCCAATTCCATAAAGCAGAAGTGTACGTATGTTACTTTGGGCTCTTTTGAAATTTGAATCATTCCTTAGGCCTCAAAGCACATGCCTTCTTTCTTCGGGCATCACTTCGATCAATTTCTTCCTTCAAAACTTTGGAAATTGGAATATTTAAATAGAAAGAAAATAATCTCAATCATAAATTGAGAAAAGGAAAATAAAATCTCTCATGAACCTTTTTGTAGGGATGCATTGAAGATAATTGATCGTTATCTCTACAAATTTTAAATTTTTATATAATTTACTACCTTTTTATATTTTCAATTAAAAATACGTTTCAATTTAAAAAGTTTAATAAATTCACTCCATAACATTAAAATTTTACAATCGTCCATCTCTGTTTGCAGGCATCGATAATTTTTAGGGTTAATTCATTCCTTTTTGAGCCGTCAAAGAGCCTGCTGTTTTAGGGCAGGATTCGCCCTCTTCCACAGTCTCCACCAATTCCCAAAACCTTTCTCTCAAATCCCTTTAGAATTTCAATAAGCTTATTCGAACTCATAACGTCCCACCTCTCCACACTCGCTATTGAATTACGTGAAAGGGTTGAATTTTGTTTGTATTTAAAGCTTGGCCATGTTACATTGACTTGACGGAATTTCGGGGATGAAGAAACTGAACGAGCCTCGAATACGAGGGAGTATGCTAGGAATGTAGTTATAGAATCTGGATCGATCGAGAAATTTAAAATTTATTTATTTGAAGCAGCACGAATCCTTTGATCTTGGTAGAGAAATAATTGTTATTATTCCTTAAGGTATCAGGTTTGAGCATCGATAATACAGGAGTATGAGTGATAAATATCAAATGATTAAGTCTTATATTATTTTATATTTATCTCCGATTAATAATAAAAAAATTTATTTGAAGGAATATTCTTTTTTAAAATCAAAATAAAAAATTCGGTGAAGAAAAAGAAAGGTACATCACAGTAGACATTTAGTTTTATCAGACAAGCAAAAGCGAAAGATACAAAGATTTCAGAAAATCCAAAAGAAACTAGTTGGTGCGTTTATCTTTATCCATTTAGAATCTTTTCTCTTTTCTGTTAGATCATATTGCAAGATTTTATTTTTTTAATATAGAGAATGTTTGGCTCGCGGGAAATGAAAGAAAACAGAAGAAATTATTTCTTGCTCTTATTGATGCAATTATTAGTCTAATTCTGAATCATTTGATATTTTTTCGTACATTTTCTCTTTGAAAACTTCCAAAGCTAATGACTTTGAGTTATTTTGTTCAAGCTCTTCATGGTTTGACTTTTGAAATTATCAAATTAATTATCATTTGCTTTGGTTTTTTGGTATGATTAAGCCAATGTTTGTTCAATTGTTTTGTAGAATATATGGTTTTATACTTTCCTATTTGCATGTTGATAAAATGGAGGGGAAAATAGAAAGAAAAAAAGTTGAAAAGGAATAAACATGTCATTAAACGCTTGCTTGAGTTGTTTGTTTTCCTGGATTCTGAACTGGATTTTGTATTTGATTTTTAGGATTAGTCATTCATATGAATTTAGCATTTGAAAAAGCTAAAATTACAGAATGGTACAAAACATATGTGATTATATGCGGTGTTCAAGCTAATGCTTCGTTTTTTTTTAATCTCACTTCAGTAGCATTGGCTGTGCCTTTTTGAAATGGGATTTGAGGAAAAAGCTACAAAGCTGCAAGATGACGAGAGGAAAGCTTGTGAAACGAAAACAATTTGCCTGCATGCTTTTATGGATCTAACCTATGTTGCTCCAGTAGTATTCTTATACCTTCTTAAAGAATGTTATGTTCATGGTAAAGTTTTCCTAATTTTCCTTCTTTTCACCGCTAATCTTATCATTCACTGGGAAAATGTTTCCCTGCCTTGTTTACTGTGTTGCAAGAAATTAGTTATAATGCAGTGGCTTTCCCTGCCTTTTTCTTGTCTGTTCTCATTCCCTGGAATGATTTGACAGGAAGCTTGAAGGCAACTAAAAAGTTCCGAGCTCTCTAACAAGTCCACCAAGTTTTAAGTAATTCTAACCAACCAGGACCAGCAACTTTTGTTGCTCATTGTCTCTATATCCTGCCTATTTTTGGATCATATTGTGAAGGCTTCGGTCATTTGATCGTATCTTCTTTTCATCGTTTTCTAAAGACTGAAGAGGCTGCTGGAGACTATTTGGAAGCAAAATCTTTAGCTGCACAGTTATTTCTTGATATTGTTGAGGGTTCTATTGACCATGACGAGATGATTGCTGTGAAGATACTCGAAGTGTTTGATGTCAGATTTACAGATATTGAGAAAGTTGCATCACAATCAAAGGCCAAGAATGACCGTAGGTTTCACAGTGTAAAGACATTTGTTGAGCAGTATATATTTGGATTGATAGAATCACATTCCTATACGGCAGCAGTGAATCTGTTGGAACATTTCTCTATCAATCAATCTGGGCAATCTTTTCTTCTCAAAATGATAGAAAACAAAGAATTCAGAGCAGCAGAGAAGTGGGCAACGTTTATGGGGCAACCAATGGTGTCCATACTCGTCCAGGAGTATGTTGTCAGGAACAAGCTAAAATTTGCTTATTTGATTGTAAAGAACAATCTCCAGCAAGAATTCCCAGATGTGCATCACAAATACAAAAGGTACCTGCAAATATCTTACTCCCCATACTGGCAACATGCTCTGCCCGCCTCGGATCCCAGAAACGACTTGGAGTAGAGGTGTTAAAAACATTAAATATGATACTATATTTTACCATTTTGTAGTGCACTAAAAAAGTTGGCAGAAAAAGCATGTTGGGATGCTGGTAAGTATACTTTTAAATGGATGATATCATTTTCAAAAGTCTATTTAATATGAAATGGAGCTTTGTAGTTTTTGCCAACTCATTTGTTTTTCTCAAATTTCTCATATACTTGTATGTTTCTATTCGTTGTTGATTTTGAATACTTGCTATGGATGTTAACAAATTTAATTTCTGGGTGTTAGGTTTATCTGGCCATGGAAGTTGGATACTTTGAGAAGGTTGATGAACTGTGTGATCGTTACTCCCTTGAAGGTTTTCCAAAAGCACAAGGTATCATTACTAAGAGGCCTTGTTTTTGGAAATAAAGGAACATGATACATAGAGCATGGATGTGTACCAAAACTTATAACCACCAATACCAACTCTAGTGCTTGGTGTTTATTCAGGCTTGGTGCCCGACGTGTAGATGTAAATAGATTTTCTAGGCTTCTTTGATGATTATGTGAAAGGCAGAGTCTCATGCTTCTAGTTATTCCCTTGTTCAGGACATTAATCAAGTTTTCTGCCTCATCGCTTTTTAAATCTTAGTGAATAGAAGCCATAGTTTGGGTGGACGAACTTAATGGTCTTGGTGAGGCTACATGCCACATTGAGGGATCCAAAGTTGTGGGCCTTGACAGTGAATGGAAACCCAATTATGTAAAAGGTATCAAACCAAACAAGGTAAGCATGGTATCATCTTCTTCCATTTCCTATGGTTTATGATCTCTCTTGATTGATATAGGCCTGGTCCTCGGAACATTTTTTGCTTAGAAACAAATTTGAAATGAATGTCAATCCTCTCTTTTATAAGTTAGTTCATTGTGAATTAGCGACAAGCTTGTATTGGATTGCATTGCCAAACCATAAGTGACTTGTTTGCATTTTTTGTTTATCAATTATGACTTATGATGACTGATCGAATTGTCCTTAAATAATTAATCCAGATTGCCATGTATCAGGTTTCTATCATGCAAATAGCTTCAGATACGAAGGTTTTCATATTTGACTTGATAAAATTATACAAGGATGTGCTTGCTGCTCTAGACAACTGCCTAACTCGCTTCTTGCAGTCCCCAAGAATTCTAAAACTTGGTATGAGAATCTGTCTTTTTCTGAAGAGGGAAATCTTCTCCTGGTACATGGATCCTTCTTTTCTAGTTATCTTGTTTGATATATCGAAACTATCTTGATACACACACACGAAAGTTTGCATTCTTGATTGTATGGTTTAAAAAGGAAGGCTGCCTATCTTAAACTAAAGCATCTCATGGTTATTGTAACAATACCCAGTTGGCTTTTTAACATGCTACACATGTTGTAGGTTATAGTTTTCAATGTGATGTAAAGCAACTAGCTCAATCATATGGAGATTTAAAGTGCTATAATATGCTATTGGACATCCAAAATATGTTCAAAGATCCCCGAGGTGGCCTCTCCAGTCTTGCATAGGTAAGCTAAACATGAAATTTGAGTTTATGCTTCCTGTCCTCTCAAATTCCATTTCAAATACAACTCTGTTTCTTTTTATCTTTTATTTCCCACAAATTTAATGGTTCACAACAATTCCTCCCACTCAGAAAATATTGGGAGCTGGCTTAAATAAAACAAGACGGAATAGCAACTGGGAACAAAGACCATTGACCGAGAATCAGGTATATATCCATGACTGTTCCATAAACTTTCATATTTGCAGCTTACATAAAGCAAGAAGGTATTGCAACTGTATTTACATTTTCTCTTGCATTTTTGTTCAGCTTGAGTATGCTGCTCTAGATGCTGCTGTTCTTATTCAAATATTCTACCATGTACGAGACCATTCCCATACTGCTAATGCATTAGACAGGCATGACAAAATCGAGTGGAAATCTCATATTGTAAGTACATGGTGACGCTCCTATGTTTAACCGCCGGTTAATGCCATCCGAGTCTTATTTTAGGATTATTTTGCAGGTTTCTCACATGGATAATCCAAAAAAGTCCAAAAGGGAATCAAGCCTTAGAAATAAACCGGAAGTCGAGAACCATGAACCATGAGCCATGAGAGTTTTTGTTTTCACACCAATCACATTACGACAAGGTCATAAATTGTTTCTATTTTAAGGTAATACCAATTTCTTGAGTTTACGACTGCGACATAGAGAAAAGTCTATATTAACTCGATTCTCAACCGGTTGATCTGCTAGGTAGCCCCACAGTACTGTGAACTTAAGTTCTGCCCGTACCATATTTTCCTTTTTATACATATATGCTGAAAGTCATATTTTGTAAATATGGTACAAATCTCAGGACTTCCTTTGTAGTTTAAGGCATGAATGTTTGTGTACACTGCAGCTAGGGTTTATACTGTATAAGGGTTTCTTGTGACAAGTCGAAATTGCAGGTATTGACATTTGAATCCCATACTTGTCGAATAATTTGAGAAATAGCACATGCAATTGATGTGATACATTTTCCTCTTCAATTAGGAGAAAGATTGTGATATGATTTGATAATGACAAGCTAACAACCCAATAATGTAATCATGGAACCTATAAGGCCTTTGCTTAAGATTGTAAAAAATAAAAATCATCTTCAACTATTTTGCTCACTCCCTTTTTCTTATGTAATTACGGATTATTATCAGACAGAAATAGGGGACTTTTCTTAAAGCAATTACAGCGTTAAATTTGCAATGTGACATGTAGGGTGAGTATTTAATTGAGTATGTGAGAAAGAAATGAATTAGTCCACGTTATGAGTATTATTTTATTATTTAATTTTTTTTTTCAAGTTGAGTTGAATCGAATATATTTATTTGGATTTTCATTTAAATTTAAGTGTAGTTATTTATAATGTTATACAATTGATTTGTTCAAATTACACAACTCTCTCTAATTATTATATATTCATATTTTTTACATGTGTAAATTTTGTAATGTTATTTAATAAATAATATATATTCTGAAATTAAATAATATATTTATGATATTATTTTTTAAAATCTTAATGAGGATAAAGCACTGTTGAGAGTATAAAAGAATCAAATAATTTATGGAAATAAAGAATTTTGAAGGAATTATAGTTAAATAATAAAATTTAATGAAATGCAAAGTTAAGAGGTTAAATTATAAAAGGATGGATTTTTTTCTTCAAAAAGAAGATTTGAAATTACATAGATATTTTTCGGTAGTTAAGAGACTAAATTATAAAAAGAAAATTTGGAAGCATGTGATTTTAATTTGGTAAAATTATATTTAAAATTTAAAATCTTGTAGAATCATAAATGTTCAAGTGTTAGTAAAATTTGATAAATATTGTTTTTGAATTGATTTTTTTTAATATATATATTTCTAGTGTGCTTATTATTGTCTTCCAAAATGATATTAATTGATTTTTTTTTGTGTTGAAGAAGTTTGTTGACACCTACATTCTTATTGGTTTGTTAAAGCAAGTCAAGATGATTTCAAAATTTCAATAAATTTTCATAAAATAGACAATTTCTTCATTCATTTAATTTCATTTTCTTCAACTTCTCGAGAAAATAAATATATTTTCAATAATTTACAAAAGTGTAATTTATTTATTTTTGAAATATGTATATGTTCTAAAAATTCTTAACTATTTGACAAATGAAAGCTCAAATACCCTTGCAGTTTCTGATGTTCGGAATCAAGCACCTTCAGGATAACAATTATTTCTTAAACTAATGAGATAGCTTAATTGATGCATGGAACATGAATTTTAAAACTTAACACTGTCGTTGGGGGAGACAAATAAGTGGAATGGTGAACCACGTGGAACCCATGCAGTAGACTGAATTTTCAAAATGCTATGTACATTATGCATGCCGCGAGGAAAACAAATAACACTGTTGTTGGTCGTGTGTCACGTCTTCCAAGCAGCGAGGAAGACCCGAAGCTCATGGTAAATCTGCTCCATGTGGCATGGCCATTGGTGAAAAGAGTTACAGAAGAAAATAAACGAGACAACGATAATTAATTGATTTGTTTCACAAGGGATGACCTTGGGTTCTTAAATTTCCATTAGCAGAGTGAGGTTGCGTATTGTACGATTGTTTCTGCAATATTTACTACTCAAACTCAGACCAGACAGACATTTGTACTCTTTTAAGCTCTGTAGATGTTTTTTTACTGTTAATTTTATAATCTGATTTCTGTAACTTATCTGGTATCAACTGAATCTGTCTCAAAGTATCTCTGCTATTGTCACTAAGATATTTTTTCCCCGGACTTGGATCTTTCTTTTCTGTCCATTTCTTACTTAGAAACCAAACCCATTGTTCTATCACTATTATTTTAGTTGCAATAAAAGGAAAAAGATATCCTTACCATACATGGAAGAAACCAAAAATGGTGCTTGGGTTTGAGTTGTAATAAGATTGAAGTTCTTTGTTCAATTGGAAGAACACCCTGTTTGATTTACTTGTTTTCATGTAGCTCCATTGTGCCAAAAGAAGGATCTTGGTGCTTGGATCATGGATTTTAACAGCTTTTGAATAATTCAAGGTGAGGGTTTTTTCTTACATGTTGGATCATTGAGATCTGATTATCTTGTTCATGAACTTTTTGTCAGAAAAAAACTCTGTTTTATTCAATTTCTTGCTTGAAAGATGATACATTGAGCAAATGAAAGTAAAACATTGGTGAGTTGTGATAATTATTTTTTCACATGGACCTTGTTTGATGAATCGATTTTCCCTTTTTGTTTTGGGTTTAAATAGTCGAGTTCTGTTGGTTTATAGATGCGATAATGGAGGTCGAAACGAAACATTCGAGGGGAGGACTTCTTAAATTGTTTGATTGGAATGGTAAATCTCAAAAGAAATTGTTCTCAAACAATGCTGTAATCTCAGGTATATATATATATGTATGTATCTGCTCTTCATCTGTATGTATAATATATTCGTAGTTCATGCACAAACCTGTTTATATTTCGAATTGTAGGAGAATCAAAGAGAGGAAAACCAGTGGAAAATCTACTGAAGTCGCCGCCTTGTAATGTGCGGTTTCAGCCCCTTTTTCCTTTTTCTGTACTGTAATTTGGGTAAGATTTTTAGTTTCGGACTATGTTGTTTACTTTTGTATTCTTTACCAGATGGATGGGGATGGCTACAATGGCGCTTCAAGTAATGCATGCTGTGCTGATTTTAGTTCTGCTTCCTCGGTGACTAGTTGTGAAGGATGTGGTCCATGTGGATCTAGAGCACCTGGACTTGTTGCTAGGCTCATGGGGTTGCACTCATTGCCTACACCGAATGTCTCCGAGCTGTCTTCTACCACAAGTTCGGGGTCTCGCAGCTATCAATGTATGGACCACACCGGCATCTCTAACAAGCTTGATAGTTCGTCTTCAAATCCCATTGATCCAAGGCTTCATAAGGTGCAGAACCGACCAATTGAGCGATTTCAGACTGAAATATTGCCTCCGAAGTCAGCAAAACCAATTCCAATAACTCACCATAAGCTCTCGTCTCCTGTCAAGAGTCCGGGGTTCATCTCAAACAAGAATGCAGCTTATATAATGGAGGCAGCTGCAAAGATTATCGAGGTTGGTCCTCGGACAACTTCCGAACATAAAGTGCCGTTGTTCAGGCCTTCTTCAATCCCTTTGAAAATCCGGGATTTGAAAGAGAAAATTGAAGCTGCACATAAGGTATCCAGACGTCAAAGATCTGACCAGCCTAGTCAGAGCGTAGCAAAGTCTTTGAAAGAACAACATAAGGGCAAGAGCCACAATAAATTGGATTTGGAAAAAGGTAGTTCTAACAGTTTGAGGAACAAGGGGAAACCGATCTCACTTGCAGAAAAAGGAAGGGTTAATGTTAGGAGGAAAGAGGGGCCGTTTTCTAGTGGTAATGGGAGTCCTGCAAATCCAAAGGAAGGGAATGATGCTAAAGGAAAACATTCTTCAAGGAGACAGGCAGATGTGCGAAAGAATGTTGAGAACGGAACTTCTGCGAATAGGACTAACAATGTCCTGAGGCAGAATAATCAGAAGCAGAACTGCATATCTAATAGAGACAATTCGACATCAAAGACTTCGACTCTGGACCAGCAAGGTAGAAAGGCTAGGTCCATAAACGGTGCAGTTGGGTTGAATAGGACTAAGTAAGGTGACAGTCAACTCCGAATCTCAATCCAGGAACATGAGCTCCTCTGCAGCTGGTCCTTCAAAGGAGCTTCTCATGTTTAGACGAAAGAATTTGTCTAGAAAGAAACAGCCTGTAAATGAGGATCTTCTTTCCGGAAAAACAATTTCCAAAAATTCATTGATGAGTGGCGGTGAAAGTTCCATCAAATGTAACGTTACTAGAACTTGTGGGAACTCGAATCAAGATGCAGAGACAACGAAGACAAGCATGGATGTTGTTTCATTTACATTTACATCTCCCATCAAAATATCCATGCCCAATGTACCTTCCACAAGTCATGTTGGGGAAACGAGCTGCTACTTTGATAGTGATCCTTCCAGAGACAATAATCCACTATTCTCAAAAAGCTCGGGTTTTTCTTCTCTCGGACTTAATATAATCGGTGGGGATGCTCTGAGTGTTATTTTGGTGGAAAAACTTGAGAAATTGACATATGGAATTGAGTCATCCAATTGCAATATCATTTTAGAGGAGACCTCATGTAGTCCTGCATCCAGTCAGAAAACTTCAGATATCTCATTGGGTACATTGATCACTACATCAATGGGACATCACGAAAGACTTCAGGTGGATCTAGAGAAAGACATATCACCTAGCTCCGCTGACTTAAATCGCTCTTCAATCGACAGTCCGGAGCTTGTTCGGAGAAGGAAGTGGGAGGTTTGGTTTCTGCTACCATTTACTTATATAATGGCATGTTTTGCTTATAATGGCATGTGTTACTTAAGTTTATCTAATGATGCCAGCTTTCAGAAGAAATTGAAGATCGAAATGCTAGAAGCAGCAGCAGTGAGACTGGCAAAGAATTAGATCTTCAACATCCTAGCCCACTTTCAACTCATGAACTTACTGCCACGAGCGATTGTTTCGCTGATAGTAGAGATAGTACCAGTGGTAAGCTGTACCCGTATTTCCTTGGGATTCAAGTTTCATCCACTTGACCAATTTCATTATATTTTATATTCAGCTAGAAACAATATGAGGTTTGCATAAATGTAACTTGTTGATTAGGTTTGCATAGATGAGTAATATGTAAACTCGGTAATCAAGTTGCTGCATTGACTTTACATTTGCAGGCATGATGCATTTGGCTCCTGATGAAGAAGTGTTAAGTTCGTCTCCTGGAATCGAGTCATCCCAAATTGTGGGAGAAATGGACGGAAAGCTTCCAACTACAACATCAAAATCAACAGATTTTAAAGAGTCGACCAATTCTGAACTTGATTATGTGAAAATGGTGCTAAAAGACTCTGAGCTAAAAAAGTTCATAGAATATGCATTGGGTCAGACTGATAATATCATGACCCTGAATGCTTTTAATCAGCTTGGGCATCAGAACGGAACTGATGGACATGGAGAAGATCACAACAAGGTCGAACTAAAACTTTTACTCGATTGCGTGCGTGAATCCCTGAAGTCACGGTACGACCAAGTTTTTGTCGGAAGCTGCAGAGGGTGGGATAAGTGGGGAGAATTGATCCAAAACAAAGGATGGTTAGCAGAAGAGTTATACAAAGAGGTATTGGGTTGGAGAAACATGGGGAACATATTGGTGGTGGACGACCTTGTAGGCAAGAATATGAACACAAAGCATGAGAGATGGCTTGATTTTGATACGGAAGCGTTTGAAGAGGGTTTAGAGGTTGAGAAAACTATATTAACTTGCTTACTTGATGAATTAGTTTTTGATTTGTTGCTTTAAGGCCATCTTAATCTTAAGATATCCCTTTTCTCCTTGCTGTAATTCACTGTCTAGCTAGCATATACGTCTATATTAACTTCATTCCGTGATTACAATTATTATAAATACTTATTATATTGTTGACAAAAATAATATTTAGATTAAATTGTGGCTAAAACTAATTACATTATTTTTAAAAAAAGTTATAAAATATTATGAGAATATATTTATAACATCAATAAAATATATTACTTTTATATAAACTATTTACATCTATAATGTTGGTGACCATAAGGTCCATAACACAACTTTTTAAACTTTACTGATTGTTGCTCTAGTTTAACCTGTTTTATTTATCAAACACTACCTTGTGGAGGCAATCACGGACCACATTGAGGCCACAAAACTCATGTTTACTTGCAATACTTATCTATGATGAAAGCAAATGAGCCATCATATTATTTGGGAAGCCTGCCATGGCCTGCCCTTCCTTTTTTTAATCTAAAAAAAAGAACATATATATATATATATGTATGTATGTATATGTTCCAGCTGAGCCTTGTGTAAAGAATGATAAACAGCATGAAGGTTTTTTCCTTTTCCTCTTTAAACTTTCCCAAATTTCGCTTCTTATTAGTGTAAAGAATAATTTTTTTTCATATTTCTTGGATCTCAGTTTGCCCATAGATAGGATAGATCCAGCAATTATAATAAGACAAGAATTAGTGTTAATGCAGAGTCCAGAGAGGCTGATCATATGCAGTTCGATGAGAGCAACATAAAGTCGATAAAAAACGAAATTGGAGATGCGGGGTATCGATCCCCGTACCTCTCGTACCATCTGAGCTACATCCCCTTTGTTGAAATTTATCAGAGTTTTTCTTATTGACAACATAAATTCAACTTAATCCTTGTTATTACATTCTTGGCCTGGCATGGTATCATGGCCTCAGGACAAGGTGGACGAGTAATTAAGAGTTGTTCAATATTTCCAAAGTTGGTTCCTGCAGGGCGAGGTGGACCAATAATTATAAGTTGTTTAATATTTGTGTCTGTCACATATCCGAATATATATGAGTACATGGTACGTACGGTCTTCCAAAGATTCACTAAATGCATAGAAAAATTTAGGAAAAAATAAATATACATGCGTTAGACATTCACATCCTAATCTGAATAACATAGCTGCTGGGTAAGAGGGAGATTTGGTGGAAAGAAAATAATAACAAGGATATATGATGTCATTTCTGTTAGTTCACTCTTTCTGGCTTGGGGTTTGTACATTTGAGCAACTTGTATATTCTGCTGACATTCTTGGTTGATTTTTACCGGCTTGATTACTGCTACATGCTGAAGAAGTTTAATCAGGACCATGCAAAGGCTAATTTTCTGACCCTCTCTCGACCACATTATCATGTTAAATTCTTTGACAAGTTTTGCCATTGGCATGATTATCAGACGCCAAACGACTCATTTTGACAAGTTTTTTTCTGACCCTCTCTCGTCCATGCGCAGTTGAATATTTTTGACAAATCAGCTTTTTTGCAGTGATATCTGATGAAGAGAAAATCCAAAGATTGCTAAGAACAGCAGACAAAAATTGCTGAAAATGGAAAAATAGGTAGAAAGGATTAGTGAAGCTGAGGGAGAAGAAATAAGAGAGATAAAGAGGAAAAAAATTGTTGGGGTTAATCTTAGATTCTGAGCTATAGAAAGACCGCAGGAAAAAGTTTCAGAAAAAAGCGAGCACTCTACCATTTGATTTACATCCTCTTTGTAGCTCTACCTACTTAATGTACTGAGAAAGCCACCTGAAACCATCTCCCAAGTTGACAATTTGTATGACATCCCTGCAATGGTGCGATGCTAGAGATGAAGAATAGCAACATACTAGATGCATATTACTACTAAAATTCTCGATTATCTAGTGATTAAAGCGTAGGAGTGTTTTCGTTTTAAAAAGTCACTTTATTTTCTTTTCCAAAATAAATTGTTTCACCCCTTCTATGCTCGTATCATCTAGCCATGCAACAAACTTCTCCTTATTTGACACTTGTAGAAAATCTGTTCTCCATATCATTTATAGAATCAACAAGGATTGTGGGAAAAGATATGTACCTTGGCATAGTAATCTTTCCAAACTCTTCGAGCAATCTGATGGCCTCCCAAATCAAAAGCCTTACACTTAATTTTCCCAATGCTCAATTCCTCGGATGTGGGATGTTGTGTTGGCTGATGCTGAACTAATCTCTGTCGAATCCCATCACCAAATTCCATAAAAAAAATCCAACTTCCAATTACTTATCATTGAAGAAATTATAGAACTCTATTAGAAAAAGGCAACAATATATTAACACAAATCTGACTCCCAGAATCGTAAAGTGGTGCATTGGCGATGTTTCATTTTGAAAAACCGTAAAACAGTGATGATACTGATAATGGGTGAAATGTGAAAAGTAGCTCGTCTTTGAGCATGTGAAGCAGCGTGGTTTTGTCGGCATTATCAATCCCCAGAAACAAGATCTTGGCGTCTTTTTGCCATAAACCAAGGGATGCAATGATCCCTTAGAAATCAGGTATATCAGAGCTACCAATCTCGGGCTGTTTCAGTTTCGGATCTTTACTTCTCACTGTTAATATTAAACTAAGCCTACCTACCATTAACGACTGTTGTAATCTTTTACTCCATTAAAAACTAGATCTTGAATCTTGATCACGAGATGTAATGTGGTAGTGTTTGTCTCGTCTCTTATTTACGAGATTAGTATTTAATTTTTATTTATAAAAATAAGATGTTTTTTATAATTAAATATTTATATCTTAATAAGTGTATAGCAATAACAGTATGAGTTGAGATTAAATTCTAATATATCGTACATTTTAGATACTAAAATTTGAGTTGGTGTTCAAATTACCACATTGAGAAAAGGGGACAAGAAAAAAGATGAGAGAATGAGAGAACAAAGTGATGCGGAATACAGCTATCGGATAGAGCAAAATCAGCACTGATAATTTGAAAAAATAAAAATGAAGATAAAGAAGACACTAATTTTACGTGAAAAACCCCTAAATAATATAGGGTAAAAACTACGGGCAAATATAGAAGAATTTCACTATGAGAAAATATGAATTACAACTTCTCTCGATCTAACAAGGAGAAAACAATGACAATTCTCTCTTGATAAAAAGGAGAAAACAACTCTCAATAAATTCTCTAGTATTGGTAGAAAATTAGAATGATTTGGGATAATTTTGAAGCTAAATGAACTATGATATTTATAGTTGAAGCTTAAGAACTAATCTTATAAATACCCTAAAATTTAGGGACTAAAGTTTGTGATTTTACCATTTAAAAATTCAACAAAATCATGTCCACTTGCACCATTTGCACCGAAAGTAATTGGCAACTTTGGTGCTTTGCCTCATTTTTCAACACAAAGTTATTGTATCCTTCAAAGAAAAATAAGAAAAAACAATACTTAAGGGGATGAAAAAAAGTCTCTATTTTCAATTAAGTTTGAGAAGATGAACTGTTCTTACAATAAATATCACTGTTTCAAGAAGAAGAAAAAAAGAATTAGACCTGATTTTATTAGCTCTAATACATATTCACATTAAAGGTGTGTTGTTTGTTAGCATGAACTTTTTTTCCGGCTAGGCGGATACAACAGATTTCAATTTGATCTAATATGGTATTATTTTTTATTTTAAAATATTTTGATTCGAATCGATTTTTTTAATTGTGGATCGAGTTGAGTCAAAGTTGAGTTTAGAATGAAAAAACTCAACCCGTTCCAATTCGAAATAATATTATATTAATCTTTTATATATTTATGAATAATTATAATAATACTCATCCTAAAAAAATTAATTAAAACCCTAAAAACATAATTATTTTGTACAAGCACAATGGAATTTTTTAATTCCAAAGGGGAGTTAAAAAAACATTAAAAAGCATAGTTATACTGTTATAAAAATAAAAGTTAAATAAATAAAAGTGGATGGTTTTTAACCCTAGGTAGTGGTCCGACTAATAATCCAATTAAAAATTTTGTGATATTGCATCCACAATTGATTATAATAAAACTTGTTTAGTGAATTGTAATATTTCTTATTTTGACTTCTTTACGTAAATGATTTTCCTTATAAAAACTAGCACTTCGAAATATTGTTGGACGACTGATTTACGGGTTTTAACTCAAAATTATTCAAATTGATATGAGATGGGCTCATCCCTAGCAGATGAGCTTGAATTGTTCAAACTGAATACATCTGACTGTAAATAAAACTAAAAAAAGACTGGCAAAAGTTAAAAACCAGGCAGCAATCAGTCGCAACTCATTCCAATGCAGCCTTTAATTCCATCTTCCCTACGCCCTAAAGCTACAAATACTAAAAGACGGGAACTTCTTTATGAGCACTTTCATGGCGCTTTTTCTATTGCGAAATTGAGGCCAAGGTACTGCACTGATATTCGTCTTAAAGCTCATCCTGCATGCAAAGGGACAATCACTTGATCAATTTAGGCACATATAAATTATGAATATTGATTACTAAAGACACAAAGGAAAATAACTACTTACACGTGCATCCTTCTCTTTCTCACTACTGTCGTTGCTTGTGTCTGATTTGCTTTCGGAATCAGACTCACTTCCATCACCACCGTCACTTTCATCGTCGTTGTCTTCGGCCTGGACAATCCGATAACACAATGAAAACAATAAAGAGCAAACAAAGCAATTATATCTTTAAGACGGCATGTTATAAGCTTACATCCGAAACTACAGTGCCGTCCTTTTTCTCTTCCTCCTCAAATGCAGCCTTCTCGGCCTGCAAAAGCCAACCAAATCAACCAAAAGAGGAATTTAAAAGTCAAAATGAACACTTCGAAATACATAGATGAACATACATCCTTGTGCTTGCCCCATGTTTCTTCAGCTAGCTTTTTAGCATACTCTACATCGTCAGCAAGTAAGATATTGTCAAAGAGTGTTCCAGATTTCACCTGACAAAACAAACATTTATCTTGTTATGGTCTAAAAGGGCATGGGATGATAATAGGATGTTAATAGAGAAAAAAAAAAGTGGCAAAAGAGTACCTGCCACAGTTCGATGCCAACATACTTCAAGTTGGGATAAACATAAAGATCGGGATCGTCCTTGAAATCTGTGGACCATATAAAAACACAGTAATAAAACACTTAAAGGTTTTGTTGTTAATAAGAAGAAGAAATCACACACTACAAAAGAAATAGAAATGAACCTGGGTTATCGATCTTTGGTGCCTTCCACTTGCCCTGGTAGTTGGGGTTCTTGATTTTCTGCAGAAAGAGAAAGAATTGTAGCGGAGTCATATTAAATGCTGCAAATTGGACAAGGATCTCACAAACCTTTGGCTTCCACGGACCCTTGTACTCTGGGTTGGGAATCGTTGGGGGTGTCCATTCACCATCTTCTTCATCATCCCAATCTTCAGGCTGGTGTAAATAATTTTAACCATTAACCCTCATTACAATCAAGACATAACATTTTATAATAGAGGCATTTAAGAAGAATTATATCACTACCTTCTTAGCATCAGGATCAGCAATCTCTTTTGGAATGTCATCATAGCCCTATGGTCAATCAAACACTAGAGATTAGCTTGCCTATATATGTAGTATAAGAAAACCAGAGAAAGGGTTAAAATGAGAAGGTTTTTACATCTGGTTTCTTGTCTTCAGGATCAGGGATTTGTTGCCTGTCATCCCAATCTTCAGGCTGCCATCATGCAAGGTACTTAGTTGTATCCAATATTCATACAACAAAAACAAAAAACAAAAAATACATTATTTGTGACTAATTACCTTCTTGGCATTGGGATCCTTGATTCTCTTCGGTGGGAGAAGTTCCCACTCCGTGTAGAAGCTACCTTTTCGTTTCTCAACATTATCAATAAGAATGCTAAAGGTAGCGTCTGGACGGAGGATAAATGTGTAAACATGAGTGAGTTGATCAGTCTCACACGGAACTTCCTTTTTGATCAAGTGGTTTGTCCCGTTGTAGTGAAGAATAGCATGTGTTCTCTTGATGCTTCCACATACATCAGGCCCAAACATAATGCTACACCCAACCAACATAACAAAAAATAAAAAAAAATCTATAATAACATACTTTAGAGATCACAGGGTAAGAAAATAAGACCTGTATGGGGTTTCACCACCGAATTGCTTCTGGTCAATGTCAACACTAATCAGTTTCATATAGCCACCACCACAATCAATCTTCTGCTCATGCTTGACAGAAAATTGGAATACTAGAGTCTTGCCCTTGTTGTTAACTGCAGGGAACTTAGCCGAAATAGCGTAGAACCTGTGGTCTTCACTTGTTTGTATACCTGTACAAAATATGAAGCCATTAGTAAAGCATGAAACAGAGGAGTTAAAAGCTACCTTCATCAATTCCGAGCTACAAGTATTCTAGAAGGTTACCTTTGTCATTAGGATCGCCATTCCATTTTCCAGCAGTGTAATTCCATTCCCCGGCCAAGTTCTCATCTTTCTTCCAGTCAGATTTTACCCATCGACTTTCCCATCCATCTTCAATTTCACAACAATAGCAAAATCACCCCCAAAAAAAGAGAAAAAAAGTAAAAATCCCGCTGTTTGAAAACAGTGAACCGTACGATAAAATTAGAAGCAGCTTCTATTTCAATTGTTAATAGGAAGCAGAATCTCAGGAATGAAACCAGGCATAGAACGCTTAAACTAAATTATTGCTAAGAACTACTGTTTTCATTCCCTTACCCCTTATCAAATCAAAAAATTAATTAATTAACACATAATAATAATATTAATAATCGTTCTATTCTATTATTCTCTCCAGTTACAGATCAATCGAAACATTACACTAATTCACTGTCATTTCTTAAAAGAATTCAAATACATTTCTAATAATATATATATTAGAACCTTATATGAAAACAGATTATGCACAGAACAACAGAAACACAATACGTCAATCCGCAGCCATTTCTTAATGGAATCATATACATTTCTAATAATTATATTTTAAAAATTAGAAACCGATATGAAAACAGATTATGTGCAGATCAATCGAAACACAGGAACCTAATTCACTGCCGATTCACAAAGAATTCAAATATTTAAAAATACAACTTTATATGAAAACAAATTACTTGCAGATCTATTCGAACTTATTACATTCTTTTTACGTAAGTAAGCATCGAGTGAAGAAACCATCGAAAACAACTAGATAGCCTACTTAGCATGTAAAATTAACCGATCCGTTCATGTTAGATCAAAATGAAATCGTAAAACTCTTAAGAAAAACAGATTCAAAGGACAAAAACAAGCCGATCTAAAAAATACGAATTTACGATACAATGCATGTAGATTTCGTAATAGAAAGTGGAGGAAAATGCGTAAGAAAGAGATTATACCATCGAAGCGTTCTTCGAAGAACACTTCAGCAGAGGCAATGACGAAGAAAGAGACGATGATCAGAAAGATAAAATTAGGGATTCGTTTGTGAATTGCCATAGCTGAATTCCACGAAGCGAGAAAGTAGAAGTGCCTACTGATAGTGTGATGGGGTGTAGGTAACCCTTTATAATATACTCGTTCTGAAAATTTCCACGGGTTTTTCACGGCTCATCTAAAATGATGTAACGTTTATTCTTGGTTAATATGACGTGGACTGAAGTTAATGTACGCAGCCAATCGTTTGATGACATGTCATTCACAAGTGTCATTATGTTGACGAGGCCAAAACTTATTGGCATTGAATTTAGCGTGAAGCGTAGAAGGATTTTGCCCTGTTCTGTTTTTTTGGTAATTGTGTAAAACGTGGCAGGCAGGCAGTGGTCCATAGAGACCTCCACCTAGACGTTAGTTTTTTAACTCTGAAGCCGTGGAAGCAGATTATTATTTAAGTCTCTTAATTAATAATTAAAGACCAGCCTTTTATTAGCCGTTGGATTTCAACATTATCATCTCCTAACAACCATTCCTACTATTTCTGTGAATTGGACAAATAGAATTGATTTTGGATTAGATTTTCTTGTTAGTTTTGAGTATAGCTGTTAGGTTGTTTTAGATTGAGTCATTCATGTTTGATACTTGGGTTTTTTTTTTATGCAGATTTATTATTGACTTCAATAGTTTATGGTTTAAGTTATTTCATATTATTTATTAGGATATATTGAAGAATTTTTTGAATCAATACAGTTTGAGGGGACTATTTAAAATTCTTTAAAAAATATGGATATTTAAATTAATTTTTAATTTTTTAAAGATTTAAATAAACAAATTAAAAAAAGGAAGTTTAATTATTTTTTAAGGGTAAATTCACAAATGGTCTCCGACTATAGGATATTATATTTTGTCGAGTCTTTCGACTATTAAAAGTTATAAAATGGACCCTGACTATAGGGAGTTGTTTTGTTGAGTTCTTCGACTATTAAAAGTTATAAAATGGTCACCCGACTATTTATTATGTTCCAAACTCATCCTTTCATGTTAAAGAATTAATGGTCGTATGAGGTGGACGTTAACATGTTGATTGAGATATGATAGTTGTTTAATATTATGAGATCATATTTTATCATATTTCAGTCAACAAGTTAAGGTCCAGCTCAGACTGCCGTCAAATTTTTAACAAAAATGACAAGTTTAGAATATAATGAATAGTCAGATGACCGTTTTATAACTTTTAATAGTCGATGGACTCAACAGAACAACTTCCTATAGTCAGGAGATCATTTTGTAACTTTTAATAATCAAAGTACGCAACAAAGCCAATATCTTATGGACGAAGGACTATTTGTGTTTACCTTTTTTAAACATCTTTTTGAAAAAATTGAGGAACTTTTCGTATCAATTTTACCTTTAATATTAAAAAATAAAAAAAATCATTAATTAAGCAATACAAAATTTTAATTATTTAAGTTTATAAATTTTTATAATTGTCATGTCAGTAATTAAGAATGATAACGGGTTGAGTTGAGTTTTTTTGTCAATCCGATCTGATTCAATAAATACACTTATTCAATATGAATTTGATTCGACACGAGAAGTATATCCCTCTAATTGACCCAATCTGAGAAGTATATCTCCCCACTTGACCCGATCCGACCCGAGAAGCATATTTCTTCAACTGGAATTCGACTCGATCCAGATTAAATATAAATAATTATCTTTATTCTATAAAAAGGGACCTAATTGAAAAAAAAAAACTATAGAGAGATGAGTATTATAACAATTATATTCTTAAATGTATAGAAAAAAAATTCTCGGGTCAGATCAAAGATTTTTCACAGTAAATCCAAACTCAACCCGACCTCACTCTTTAAAAATTTCAACCTCACTTGAACTCAAATTTTTTTAAAAAAAGAAAATTTCAACCTTATCAGATCAAATTGGGTCAAAATCTATCATGTTCGAGTTAAATTATCATCATGTCAATAATTAACAATAACATTAAATAGAATCTAAAGGAAATATCAAGATTTTCAAATAAAAAAGTAATATTGACTCAATTTTATAAAAATAAAAGTAAATTTTAAAATAGTGCATTATCTTTAATATATTTAAACCTTGCTAGACATTATTTTGTTAGTATACTGAGTATTTTAGCGGTATAAATGTTGGGTTATTGCCCTTTAATTATGAGTCGATAAACAAAAATCCATAATCATTAGATAAAGCGAAGTTTGATAAAGTCTCTTCTTGTCAATGGAATTCATGGAGTAGTTGTTTTTAAAGATACAACAAATTTTGATGAAAAAAGAAAAGATATGGTACCCAAAAATACTAAACGGATTTAAATTTATTTATTGATATTAAAAATGATTTTTCCTTTAGAGCACTTTGAAAAGCAAGCCGCCATGTGCGGCAAAGAATGGAGCAAACACCAATGACTCAACCGCCATGAGCTTAATGAGGATGTTGAGTGATGGTCCAGAAGTGTCCTTGAGTGGATCTCCTATTGTATCACCTATCACTGCAGCTTTGTGACAATCCGAACCCTTTGGACCCAGTGACTTCGCATGCTCGCTACCACCTGCCTCAATATATTTCTTGGCGTTATCCCATGCTCCTCCTGTGTTGGAAGCTGAGATGGCAACTTGGACGCCCGATACCAGTGAGCCGGCTAGGACACCGGCCAGAGTTTCGACTCCGAAGAAGGTTCCAACGATAAGCGGAGTAAGCATAACAAGTGCACCGGGTGGTATCATTTCCCTCAGTGAGGCATCGGTTGAGATCTTGACACAGTTTGCGTAGTCTGGTTTAGCCGTGCCTTCCATTAGTCCCGGAATCGAATTGAATTGCCGACGAACTTCTTCGACCATTTTGAGAGCCGCACTCCCGACGCTCTTCATTGTCATGGCTGAAAACCAGTAGGGTAGCATGGCTCCAACTATTAGGCCAATGAAGACCTTTGGTGTCAATACGTCGACTGACTCAATGCCTGCTCGGCTAACGTAGGCGCCAAATAGAGCGAGAGATACAAGTGCAGCGGAACCAATCGCAAATCCCTGAAATGCAATGAGAGAAACATGTCTGGAATTCTTAAGTACGAACAATGAATTTGAAGAGAACAAAAAAAGATCATGGAATGAACATAATATGCTTACCTTGCCGATAGCGGCAGTGGTGTTTCCCGCAGCGTCTAAAGCATCGGTCCTTTCGCGTATCGAGTGGCTCATGCCAGCCATTTCAGCAATACCACCAGCATTGTCACTTATGGGACCATAAGCATCAATGGCAAGACCAGTAGCTATAGTACTGAGCATTCCCAAAGCGGCCATGGCGATTCCGTACATCGCAGCCAGTCTAAAGCTCACGTAAATAGAAGTGGCAATGGCAAATATGGGAATGATGACAGATTTGTACCCCAGAGCCAACCCGAAAATCACATTCGTTGCAGCACCTGTCCGGCAAGAATCCGCCACATCCTGCACCGGACTGCAGGTATTTGAAGAGGATGGTAAGCATCATCGATAGCAAATGACTACTCCAATTAAGTAATCTTACGGTCCTTACCTGTAAGCATTGCTAGTATAGTATTCTGTAATGTATCCAATAACAAGTCCAGCCCACAAGCCAATAGCAACACAGAAGAAAAGGTGCCTGAATTACACATAAATTGATAAGACTTAAAGAAAAGACGGTCGGAAGTCGGAACCTTCAAATGAAGAGACAACAGTTTACAGGTTGCATACCAGTTCTTCACCAGCTTTTCAGTTCCGAAATCGAAGAGAGTGAATTCCGACGGCAATGCCAAGAAGCTGACGATGGCAATCCCAGCAGTCATCAGGACAGTGGAGATAAGGAGTTGCCGTTTCAAAGATGGTTCAATTTCACTTACTTTCTTAATCTCAAACATATCAGTTGCAAAGATTGTAGTTATCAAGCAAACCACAATTCCCATTGAACTAATGATCAAGGGGTAAGACATTGAAGTAAAGTCATGATTGATACCAAAGGATGATATTGATGCAACAAAAAGGGCTGCACATGTTGATTCAGCATAAGATCCGAACAGATCGGAACCCATCCCAGCAATATCTCCGACATTATCGCCCACATTATCGGCAATAACCTGTATAAGTGCCACACTATCTAACAATTTGCGGGACTAAAGCATTTGTCCAAAGCTAGCCAATATGGAGATATGTAAAAGCTAAACAACAAACACAACTTATACTAGGCTAATAGGTTCAGCAAAGTGAAAAAAAAGGAACTGTAGGAACTTACAGCAGGATTTCGCGGATCGTCTTCAGGGATATTTCTCTCGACTTTACCGACAAGATCAGCACCGACATCGGCTGCTTTTGTATATATTCCTCCCCCAACTCTTCCAAAGAGGGCCATAGAAGAACCGCCAAGACCATAACCAGTAATAGATTCAAAAAGTCCCTCCCAGTCATCACCATAGTACAGTTTAAACAAATTGATGGATATATAAAGAACCAAAAGGCCATTGGCAGCAAGGAGGAAACCCATGACCGCTCCCGAACGAAAAGCTATTATAAATGCCTTCCCAACACCTCTCCTTGCCTCTAGAGTGGTCCTAGCATTGGCATAAGTTGCAATCTTCATCCCTAGAAAACCCGAGAGAACCGAAGTAAGAGCCCCGAGCAAGAAAGCGATCGTGCTAAAGGCGGCATTCGCCAAGGCCGGTTTGCAAGTATTTCCTTGGTTATATGTGCATGGTTCACTTTCAGTGCTGAATCCCTTAACCGAACCAAGGAAGAGGAAGATGATGACAGCAAATACGCCCATGAAGATGCCGAGGTACTTGTACTCGGTATAAAGGAAAGAAGTTGCACCTGGGAACATGATACAGACGGGTAAGAACTCAGCCATAAACAGATCAAGTTAATCTATTGAATGTGAGATGATAGAGAAGAAACAGAGCTTACCAACAGAAATGGCATGTTGAATCTCAGCACACTTGATCGAAACCTCAAGATTGTCAACGCCCTCTTCTTCTTCATCAGCTTCAATCAGCTTTGCTTTATATCCATTGCTCTGATCGTATGATGAGACCTTCACCTTGGAGACCAAAAACCATTGAAGCAAAGCAAAACCAATGCCTACCAAGGCAGCTATGGGTATCAAAAACTGGGTAAGATTCTCACTCAAGGCACCCATTTCCACAAACTCTCAATCTTCGAGGAGGAGAGACAATAAGATCAAAATGGTAATATTTACTTGATCCTATATTATTAAGATTCAACTATTTTTAAAATTATGAGATTATTAAATCATGGATCAATGGCATTTTCTTTGATTATTACTTGAAAGACAAGAAATAATGTTTTATTATATATATTTTTCTTGACTTTGATGCGTACGTCAGAACAAGGACTTGGATTGAAACAGGCAGTTAAGGGGAATTGAATGGATGAGATTTGATGGATTCAACCTGACAATAAAACAGAGCCTGGAGAAAGTATTATTTACCTATGATACTCAATTTAATTGTATCACATACAAGAACACACAGAACGAACAAAATTTTAAAATTTTAGGAGATAACAAAATTTTAAAATTTTAGGAGATAATAATTTATTAAAGAGACGAAAACATATTATCAACAAAAATGTAAACAAATATCTAAATATATGATTATTTAAATTTTTTGAAAGGGATGACTATTCCCAACCAATTCCTCGATCCATACCTACATATGTTCAGTTCCTTTCCTATATTTCTTTCATATATATCCAGGTTATATTGTCGTAACTATTTTGGAATTACTAAAGATAAACACAATTATTTAAGAACATGAAAAATCAAGCAGGCAATGTGCCAAATTGCCAATATCATTGCATTTTGAGTATTTATCAATTAATTGCAATATTCATGTACCGAAATTTTTAAATCTCAAGATAGTTTATACAAGAAGAAAAAAATATTTTCTCTACTGTTGAAAAATCGGGTAAAGAAAACGGAAAGAACACAATAATTTTAACGAGGTTCAGCAATGTGCTTACGTCCTCGGTGCCCTTGGCGGTGCTAGAATTTTTATTCAATGTTTCATAGGTTTTTGTTACATCTCTTTTTATAATAAATAAACACTGGTACATATTTACAAAATAATCCTATATCGGTAAATTTATGAGACATACCTAACATCCACGAATTTGTATAATTAAAGTGTGATTTGAATTTTATTTTGATTTAATTCGTAAAATCCAGTATAATTCATTTAATAAAACAAATACATTGGCAAAAAGGAAACAAGTCATATGTGGGCTTTGACTAGTGATAGCAATGGGTCAGATTTTCGATCAATCTAACTCGAGAAACATACTCTTTATAATGGAGTTATTGTTGAGGAATTCGGGTTAATTTCCACCAATAATAACAAATTCACCTTGAAAACTATTATCTAGGTGACTAGTGTGAAAACGATTGTACTAAAAATCACCCCAATGTAGATTCCCAGGAAAGAGTGGAGGGGTCACAATGGTCCCTCTTAAAACCCACTCTCATTAGACAGAACTACTAAGACAAGTAATTTTAATAGAACAATAATTAACAACAACTATACCCGACAATATCTATTAAATAGACATAAAAGATAACACCAAAATTTAACGAGGTTAGGCCAAAATTAAACCTACGTCCTCGAACACTACTAAAATAATATTTCACTAATAGAGGAAATATTACAAAGAGAGAGAAAGAGTACAAATAGCCTTTAATATAGAAGAAAACTTATATTTGTGGGATGCTAAATTAAGAAGGAGGAGGGCTCTATTTCTAATAAAAGAATTTCCTTCTCCTTATACAAAACCAATGTGGGATTCAAAATTTGCCAAAAAATCAACAAATCTCCACATTGGCAAATTCCACACACATCTCTCAAAAATCCAATCTTCAGTAGTGTCTAAACTCATCTTTCAATTTGTAACAATGTTGACCAAGTCTAAACAATGTTTAAACTTAACCGCAATTACCACTTTTGTCAACATATTAGCAGGATTCTCAGTGGTCCGAATCTTCTGGATTATGACTTCACCTTCTTCTAGAATCTCTCGTACAAAGTGATATCGAACATCGATGTGCTTCGTCCTTGCATGGTAAACCTTTTTTTTATTAATTAAATAGCACTTTGACTTTCACAATGCACTTTGATGTGCTTCTGTTCCATTCCCAATTCACCAAGCAACCCTTGAAGCCAAATTGCCTCCTTCACAACCTCTGTAACTGCCATATACTCTGCCTCTATAGTAGACAAAGCCACTGTTGACTGTAAGGTGGACTTCCAACTGACTGGTGCTTTTGCAAATGTAAACACATAACCAGTAGTTGATCGACGCTTGTCCAAATCACCTGCATAGTCTGAATCACAATACCCAACTACACACTGACCATCTTGTTTGTCCTGCTGAAAGACCAAACCAACATCTACGGTGTTTAGAATATACCGCAGAATCCATTTCACAGCTTGCTAATGCTACTTTCCAAGATCATGCATATACCTGCTCACAACCCCAACTGCCTGTGAAATATCAGGTCTCGTACACACTATTGCATACATCAAGCTACCAACAGCACTTGCATATGGAACCTTTGACATGTATTCCCATTCTGCATCATCCTTAGGTGACATGGATGCACCGAGCTTGAAATGAGGAGCAAGAGGTGTATTAACTGGTTTTGACTTCTCATTCATTCCAAAACGTTTTAGTACCTTCCTCAGATATTCTTTCTGAGACAAACAAAGCCTCCCCAATTTCTTATCCCTTGATATCTCCATGCCTAGAATCTTCTTCGCTTCACCAAGATCCTTCATCTCAAGCTCCCTGTTCAATTGAGTCTTTAGTTTCACAATTTCTGTCTGACACCTGGAAGCTATCAGTATATCATCAACATAAAGAAGAAGATATACATAGGATCCGTCTTGTAGCTTGCGTAAATACACACAATAATCATATTTACTTCTTGTGTACTTCTGCCCTATCATAAACTTGTCAAATCGCTTTTACCACTGCCTTGGAGATTGCTTCAATATGTATTTTTCTAATTTGCACACCATCTCTTCTTTTTCAGCAACTTTGAATCCATCTGGCTGAGTCATGTAGATTTCCTCATCTAAGTCTCCATGTAAAAATGTAGTTTTTACATCCATCTGAACTAGTTCCAAATCCAACTGCGCTACCAAAGCCAACAAAATTCTGATGGAGGAATGTTTTACAACTGGAAAAAATACTTCATTATAATCAACTCCCTCCGTTTGAGCGTAGCCTTTAGCCATCAACCTTGCTTTGTAGCAGATGTTATTCTTGTCAAGAAATCCATCTTTCTTTGCATATACCCACTTGCACTCAATTGCCTTCTTTCCATTCGGAAGACTAGCTAGTTTCCACGTCTGATTCTTTTGAAGGGATTGCATTTCTTCATTCATGGCGATCCTCCACTTTTTATGTTCTGAACTTTGGATTGCTTCATTAAAAGTGACAGGAACGTCATCAATTGCAATTGGTAATGCAAAAGAGACCATATCAGCATAACGAGCAGGTTGTCTAATGGTTCTCTTTCCCTTTCTGAGTGCAATTGATTCATGTTGTTGTGGAGGTTCTTGGGTCTGAACCTCTTCTTCATCTGACTCTTCTTCTACCATAGGAGAGTCAACACCAGTTTCTTTACTGGCTGGGATAATTCTGCTTCCTTCAAACTCCACCTGTTTGGGAGTTCCATCTGTCTGCTCTAATTTTTCTGAAGTCACCTTTCTCAACATGGTAGATTCATCAAAGGTAACATCCCTGCTGAAGATTATTTTCTTTATTTCTGGACACCAATGATGATAGCCTTTCACACCATAGGTGATCCCCATAAAGATCGCCTTTTTTCTCTTGGATCCAGCTTTGACTCCTTAACATGGTAGTATGCAGTGGAACCAAACACATGTAAGGAATCATAATCTGTAGCAGTTCTCCAAACCATTTCTCTAATGGTGTTTTACCACCAATAGCAGTCGATGGTAAGCGGTTGACAATGTGACAAGCATAGACCAAAGTATCAACCCAAAATTCTTTGCCTAACCCATCATTAGACAACATACACTGAACCTTCTCCACTAATGTCCGATTCATACGCTCTGCCACCCCATTCTGTTGTGGTGTATATCTGACAGTAAGTGCTGATAATACCTTATTCTTCACAGACTTTTAGAAATGGATCATTTTTGTACTCTCCACCATTGTCTGTGCGGAGACGTTTGATTTTTTTGCCTATTTGAGTCTCCACCATCTTTTTCCTTTTAAGGAAAAAACCTAGCACCTCATCCTTTGTCTTCATTGTATACACCCAAACTCTCTAGGAAAAATCATCAACAAATGTGACATAATAGTGTGTTCCTCCCAATGAAGTTGTCTTGGAATGCCCCCATACATCTGAATGAACATAATCCAAAATACCTTTAGTATCATGGATTGTTGTTCCAAATTTCACCCTCGTCTTCTTACCTTTGATGCAATGCTCACAAAAAACTAATTTGCAAGCCCGAGCACCCTTCAATAATCCTTGATCTATCAGCAATTTCAAGGATTTTTCACCAACATGCCCCAAGCGCATATGCCATAATCTGGTTGCTTCTGACTCCTGTTCATCAGTAGAAGCTGTCACTACTGTTGTCCCAACATTGTACTACCCAGAAAGTAATATACATTATTTCTTTTCCGGATTCCCTTCATTATCACCAATGCACCAGAGATAATCCTCATAATCCCATCTTTTGTCCTCACTTCTAAACCTTTTAACTCTAAGGTTCCCACATAGATGAGATTTCTTATTAAATCTGGTACATAATGGACACCTATTAAGGTTCTGATTGATCCATCCTGATTCTCAAGCGAATTAAACCAATCCCAAGTATGTCAAGAGGGGAATTATTTGTTGTGTAGATAATTCCACCTTTTAGTTCTTTAAAATCAAAGAACCATTCTCTATTGGGGGTCATATGGTGGCTACAAGCTGAATCTAACAGCCATGAACTGGAACAGCTGGTTGATGGCGTAGCAGCGAATGCGAAATCTGAATCTGCATCATCATACTCGACCATATTTGATTCTGAGACATCCTTTCCCTTTTCAGGTTTGCCTTTATTCTTTAGCCTGGGACATTCTTTCTTCTAGTGCCATTTTTCTCAACAAAAGGCACATTCATCTTTGCTCAATCTGGACTTTGACTTCGATCTCTCTCTCTTTCATTTATTCTGACTCTTCGAACGACCTCTAACGACAAGAGTTTCTGCTTTGACACTTGTGTTTTCTTGTTTGTCTTTCTTTCTCAATTCATAACTATACAAGGCAATTGTTACTTCACTGAGAGACACATCAACCTTCCCATGAAGTAGAGTAGTTTCAAGATACTCAAACTCATCAGGAAGTGATCCCATCAACATCAGAGCCAGATCTTCGTCTTCAAAAGTCACATCCATATCATCAGATCAGTCACCAGCTGATTAAAGCTAGTAATGTGATCATTCATAGTGGTACTGGTACATAGTTGAAGCGGAACAATCTCTTTTTCATGTAGAGCTTGTTCTGACTGCTTTTCTTCAAATATTTCTCCTCCAGTGCCTTCTACAATTTACTTGCAGAAGTTTCCTTAGTACTTCTGCTCTCTAGAAAGATACGATCGAATAGTATCATATGTCAATCTATTGATCCTCCTCCATTATTTCTCCTCAACATCATATGGTTTCTCTCCTTCAATAGCAATGTCTAGACCCTGCTGAAATAGGGCATCTAGAACCTCACTTTGCCACATGCCGAAATGACCAGTGCCATAAAAAATATCCACTGCAAATCTAACATTTGTCACAGTATTTCTTGCCAAAATTAAAGATGAAGAAACTATTGACGACGATATGGATGTTTTTGTGTCGTCTGTCATTTCTGCTACAAATTCTATTTAATAGTTGTCAATGCGGAATGTCAATTAGCCCAAGAAATATTTTTTCTGATGTGGAATATCAGCCTAAGCCACAACCACAAAGCATACCAAAATAAACCAAGAGCTTTGATGTCAATTGTTGGGGAATTCGGGTTAATTTCCACCAATAATAAAAAATTCGCCTTGAAAACTATTATCTAGGTGACTAGTGTGAAAACGATTGTACTAAAAATCACCCCAAGGTAAATTCCCAGGAAAGAGTGGAGGGGTCACAATGATCCCTATTAAAACTCACTCTCCTTAGACAGAACTACCAAAACAAGTAATTTTAATAGAATAATAATTAACAACTATTAAATAGACATAAAAGAGAACACCAAAATTTAACGAGGTTAGGCCAAAATTAAACCTATGTCCTCAAACACTGCTAAAATAATATTTCACTAATAGAGAAAATATTACAAAGAGAGAGAAAGATTACAAATAGTCTTTAATATAGAAGAAAGTTTATATTTGTGGGATGCTAAACTAAGGAGAGGATGGCTCTATTTATAACAAAATAATTTCCCCTCCTCCTTTATACAAAACCAATGTGGGATTCAAAACTTACCAAAAAACCAACAGTTATCATTCAATATGAATTTTAGAATTCCAACATAAAAAAATCAGCAAAATAGGTATCTAACTGGAAAAAAATAGAGAAAGATAGTATAATAATTGTCTCTAAATATATAGAATAAAATTATATTATTATCCTGGATCAAGTCGGGTTAGAGATTTCTCACCTTAGATTCGAACCCGACATGACCTTGTCTTTCACAACACCAAAATCAATTTGACCCAAACTTGATTTAGAAAAAATGATAATGTCGTATCCACTTGAAACTCGTCAGATTCAAGTAAATTATCATAATTTCGACATTTCTTCCTATTTAATAGAACTTGTCGTACACTCAATTTGTATATGATTTTTCTTAGTTGTTAATTGAATTTAGAAATTTAAGTATTAAAAATTATTATATATTAGATTTCTTCCTCGTTAATATAAAAAAAATATGAAGTAGAGTTAATGAAAGACGAAATCTTAAAATTTGTTTTGAGTATTTATAATAACATCTCCTTTGCTTAACCACGAAGTTGCATATATTTAAAAGCTTAGCAGTGTAAATATGCTTTGGAAACTGCATTCCTCCATCTACATTTTACTACAAAATTAAACGAACATGCAGAAGAATACTTTCCCTTTCCTTTTGCGTGAAGCTTCACGTTGCTTCAACTTTTGACCGTCATTCATTTGGAAATTTAAACTGCAACTCTCCGGCTAAACAAAAATAAAATATTACAACGAACAAGGAAAACCGTTAAAATATTTAATTCATCATAAATTTAGAAAATTTATGTTGAATGTATCGCCATTGAATTTTGACATAATTAAAAAAATTCAAATAAATTAAACTGCCACGGCATTGCTTCCTTTTACAAGATACTGGCTTTGACAAATTCCACATTTTTACTTCACAAATTATGATCAGTAGAATACAGACACACAGGGATGGACCTAGAGGGGCGGGTTGGAGCGGTCGTCCCCCTAAAAATTTCAAATCATTATATATTTTAGATATTTTCTTTGTATTTTTTGTTGAAGCTCCTATAAAATTTTATAAGTTCGACAATCCTTTAAAATTTATAAATTGGCCCCCTCTAACATAATATTTCGCGTCCGTCCCTGTAGACACACAGAACTAGTCGTATTGAAGATCAAAGAATAGTCAAATAGACGAGCCGTTAGGTAGCCTAATATTTGCAGTTTTATTTATTTGATATAATTATATACATTTTTCATGTATTTAATTAAAAATGTTTATATAAAATTATGATCAAAATCGTTTAAATTAAAAAAATATTATCTTTTATGAAATTTGAATTGGTTTAAACAATTGTAGATAACTTAGACTCAACTTATATGAAATTTAAAATTATTTTTTGAATTAATTTCATCATATGTCCCCAAACTATAACCCTCATTTTAAATTGATCCTTAAGCTTTTGAATATTATAATTTCATCCCTAAAATATGAATCTCATTTTAAATTAGTCCTTAAACTTTTGAACATTCTAATTTCATTCCTAAATTATGATCCTCTTTCTAAATTGGTCCCCAAACTTTTGAATATTCCAATTTCATCCCCTAATTCATCCAAATATGTAATTAGTTTCAATCATAGTTAACCTAAATTTTATTATTTTTTTGAAACATGTAATAAGCTTAACGATTCATTAACAAGGGTTGTGATTAGTATATACATATAGTTTGGGATGAAATTGAAATGTTCAAAAAGTTTGGGGACCAATTTAGAATGTAGGTCATAGTTTGGAGACTAAATTTAATTGTTTAAAAGTTTGAGGACTAATTTAGAATGGAAGTTATTGTTTAGGAATGAAACTAAAATATTTAAAAATGTAGGGACCAATTTAAAATGAAGAACATACTTTGAGGACATGTGATACACTTAACTTGTAGTTTTTTATAAAGTTAAAAATTTTGAATAGAAAATTGATGCTATATAGTTAAATATAAAGATAAAATTTTACATTTTTTAAATTGAAATTGAATATAATAATAATAATAATTAAAATACTTAAGGGTGTCAAAAGTCCTCAATTTTTTTAAAAAAATAATTAAGTCCTTAAATTTTTATTAAACCAAATTAACTCTATAATTTAAATTTTTATCAATTCACCCCCTTTAACCAATATTGCTTATTAAGTCTAATAGTTTTTTAGATTAATTGGTGTCAAATGTCGCATCATGATATTGTCCAGTAGCATTTTCACAAATTTATTATTTTTAATGAAAATTTAGATTTTCTTAAGTATTATTTTAGAATTTCAATAATTTTCAAAATTTATTTAAAAAATCTTTAAATTTCACGTTGCAGAATCACAATTTATGTGACAATTATATTTCTAGATTTAACGCTTAAAATTAATCAAATAATTTAATTATTTCAATTTTTATTTAGTATTTAAATAATTTAATATTATATTTTTTTTGGATAATTCAGCTTTTATTATCCAAAGAGCATAATTTGTGACAAAAAATAATCAGGGTTCAGAACAAAAACGATTTACATACAAAAAGAATAAATGATCAACTATATCTCAATGATTACAGAGTGTAATATTAACACTATCAACTCTATTGATATTCCTACCCCTAATTTGTAAACTTACAATATCCTTAATTGCCTTAAAAATTTCTTCAGCAGATCTGGATCGACCTTGGAACACCCTTTTGTTTCTTTCTTCCCAAATTACGTAGATGAGTGCATTGAGTACGATCTTCATGACCATAGTTAACAAGGATTTGCCTTTTCATGTTGAGCAAGCCCACGCTGTGAATGTTTCCCATGGGCAAGCAGTAAAATGCAAACCAGAAAGTGAGAAAACAGTTTTCCTAATGAAGACTGCAGTTGGACATTTTAGAAAAAGATGCTCCCTTGTTTCCATTTCAGAATTGCAGAGGACGCAAAGACTTTCGTTGATAAGTCCATTTTTTGAAGCATTTCCTTTGTCGGGAGCCTATCAAAAAAATCATCAAGCTATCAACTATGCTTGGGAATATACAAGGGAAACCATAAAAGTTTCTGCTGGGGGACCTTAGGTTTCTTCTCCCGGATTGAGTCCCAAATTGTAGTAGCTTTTAAAGCTCATGATGACAGTACTTGGTGTGCCTTGGTCTTAGCTTCGGTAATATTATAATTTACGGTTCAATTTATACAAAAAAAATTAATTTTTAATTTTTTTAAAAAAAATCGAAGATTTTTTCTTCATGTACCTTAAGTTTATCCAGTGGCTGCCATCTCAGCAGTGCATACCCAATCAACATGTGATCTGCTTTGTGAACTAATATAGTAGGGAAGATTAGCAATGAGGCAAACATAGGTAATGAATAGGACTTTGTTAAGCAAACAAGCGTGGAGACATTTTACACGGCATTTTGAGCTCAATAACGATGAACTCAACCGACTTGAAAATATATAGTGTACATTTGACATGATCCGATTTGAAGAGTATTTTTTTATCTGAATTTGATTTAATTTATTTTTTTAGAGTATAAACTTGATACGATTTTGAATAAAATAAAAATTTAATTAAAAAATTTAAAGAGAAATAGTATTATAGTAATTATCCATAATTTATATAAAAATTATACTATTATCATCAGATTGGTTCGGATCGAAGATTGTTCACCCTTCACCTGACCTGACCTCATCCTATATAAAAATCAACCCAAACCTAATTTTTTTATAAAAAAAAATTAACCCTATCGAATTAAGTTAGAATCTATTAATTTGGAGTTAAATTACCGTTCCTGCTCAAGAACCACTTTAATGAACAATATTGATTTGAGGCTGTTATGCATTTGATGAAAAGGGAAATTGTTGTGTAATAGAATGATAGTTGATGGTTCATAATAGGGGTGAATGCACTAAATTCCTTAAGATAACAGTGTGTACTTGTTTTTTTTTTTTAAAAAAAGAAAAGATAAATTTAATTTAACATGTTTAGGAGGGAGAAAAGTTTACATAAAAGAATATTAAAATTTTATGTGCATATTTAAATTTTTAGATATTTAATGAAATCGTGCATAATTCTGAGCATCAATGGGTTAGGAAAGTAAATAAGTGAAACAGTGGAAAGAGTGTTTGTGGCAGCCTGGCAGGGAGCCTCCTCTTTCTCCCAACTCAAATGATGAACATCAGCCTGAAAAGTAAGTCGAGGGCATGAATGCTGAGGGAACTGCTACTGAAGTTGGTCAAAGTAGTGATGCCACCCGATGGATGCTACATAATCTCTCTTGTTCAGGGACGGATAGAAAAACAAATAAAAACAATTGTTCTTTCAAAAAAATTAAAATTATTATTATATATTTTTATTAATAAGCTACTTTCATCTCATAAAATTTTAAAATTCTTAAAGTATACGTGGTTATCAATGTTAACGGAAAGATACATCGTTGTGTCCATTTTTACAAATCTTGTGATCTTTTGACTAGAAAAGATCCCGACATTAATATAAAGGTATATTTTATTGTCTTTAATAAGAAAATAGGTCTTTTAGGTGAATGGGGGATGGGCCTAGAATAACAAATGGAGAGGCCTGGGCCTGCACTCCTAACCCGATAACAAATGGAGGGGGGCCGTTTTCGAAAAGGGAGTTTCTTGAGTAAAGGGAAAACGAAAACTTGAAACTTTTATATAGCATCGGATCATTACTTCCGTTTTTCTACTTCTTCTTCTTCTTCTTCTTCAATTGATCGATCTATACCCTTGAATCAGAATGAATGTAAGTTATTCCGTTAATTATCTTTAAATACCCACTATTGTGTTCTTACTCTAGCACTTTCTACTTTAAAAAATAGCACATTTTTCTTTTTACTTTTTTTTCCATCTTCATTGTTGATGTTTTTCCCTAATGCAGTTCATGGCTTCAAAGCAACCTGAAAATAGCTTGCTCGGCCCCGAATCTGACTCTCAAAGGACTCTGTATGTTATTTATCTGATTTCAGCTGAACTAGGGTTTTCTTTTGATGTTGGGTATTTGAAAATTCCCTCTCTTTTTTTAATTGATAGGTACCCATATGTGACTGGAACATCAGTTGTGGCTTTAAAGTATAAAGATGGGATTTTGATGGCTGCTGATATGGGAGGTTAGCTCATCACTTCCATAAGAAATTTTCTTTTTCTTCTGGATTTTTGTTTGTTGGAGTTGGTTTTGTTATTTGAAGTAGATAATGCTCTTGAAAAGGCATGCAAGTGGAAGAAAAAAAAAGTTATGGCCCTATTTAAAAGATATCAACTAGAAGCAACCTTGATCCGAAGTCTTTTCCTTTTAACTTTTTGGATTGTGATATGAATTTGAATTATGGAATGATCCTTTTTCAACCCTTTGATGCTTTATGTAATGTTTTTATTTTCCTTAAAAAACAACAAAGTTGGTTTTGATTAGAGGATGGGTATTGCCAAGTAGCTTAAGAATTTTAGCATTTAACATAGTATTTTAGTACTTCTAAGTACCTTAACAACTTTAGTGTTTAACCCTTTTTCAACCTGTTGTAACTTGTGATGGAAAACATTTATGTTCAAAATCTGGTCATAGTATTTAACATACACAGCATTTGATACAATGCTTGTTTGATGGTATTCTCTAAATGATCATTACTTTATATAGGATCCATATGTTTGTTTAATTGTAACGTCATTTGTATAATTAGGATTTCATTTTAGATTTCTTATGCTGTCAACTCTATTGTGCAAAGCGAGTAACATAATTCTCCTCATGGGGAGGGATTAAAGAGGTCTTGTTGAGGCATTTTGCATTATTGCTAGATTATTATAGAGAGAAATGGAGTTGGAAGTTGTTTAAGGCTCTCTGTACTTGTCAATGTCATGCTCTTTCACATTGAAGTCCTTATTCCTTATTTATTGTGGTTTCTCCTAAAACAAGTTATGCAATTGCGAGGGAAATACATTTTGCTTATGGTTCACTTTCCATGCATGCTTTCTACCTTTTGGTTTTCATTCTCCTTCCTCTTCCATGTTCTCTTGTTTTCTGCTGGAAGTCTGCTGTTTCAAGTATCCTAGCGTTTCTCTAAAGCTGATATGCTCTCATTTGATACTTATTGCCCAACTGATTGGTCCCTGCTTTAAATACACCCATGAATGCGCTTGTTTTATGTTTGAATCCTGTTAATTTTCAGGTTCTTATGGGTCCACACTGAGGTACAAGAGCGTGGAGCGAATGAAACCTATTGGAAAGCATTCTCTTCTGGGTGCAAGTGGTGAAATCAGTGATTTCCAAGAGATTTTGCATTATCTTGATGAGCTTATGTAAGAATTGACCGAGTCACTAAGATTATTAGCACTTTTGTTTTGGTTATTCTTTCATGAGTTATCTTATTCCATTACCCCCCTGAACTTTCATCTGGGTTTTATTGGGAAAATTCTGACATAAAATTGTTGCATTTTGATGTTTGATTATTGTAGCTTGTATGACAATATGTGGGATGATGGAAACTCTTTGGGGCCTAAAGAGGTGCACAATTACTTGACTCGAGTCATGTATAACAGACGTAACAAGTTCAATCCATTGTGGAACTCCCTTGTACTCGGTGGAGTTAAAAATGGACAAAAGTATCTTGGAACAGTAGGTTCAAAGTTTCACCATCTAGTGTTCAGAAATGAGCTACTTGCAGTTTTAAGATTGTAACTGACCATTTTTATAAGTATGATTCATCAGGTGAGTATGATTGGTGTGAACTTTGAGGACAATCATGTTGCAACTGGGTTTGGAAATCACCTTGCACGACCAATTCTTCGTCAAGAGTGGCATGAGAACTTGAGCTTCGAAGATGGTGTTAGACTACTGGAGAAGTGCATGCGTGTTCTGCTCTACCGTGATAGATCAGCCATTAACAAGCTTCAGGTTTGATCTCCACTTTTAACTTCTGAACTCCATTTTCATAAAAATAAAATAACAAATAATCCATGCTATTTGAAGCAATTTCTAGAAAAATGTGCATGGTCTTCTGCACTTTTCTGTTGGTCAACAGTCTATCCAATGGATATTGCTATTCTTATAGACTAACTGGCATTTATCGCATCCTGTTCGATTTTAATGTATGCAACTTAGTTTGATGTATTTCTCAGGCTGGCTGTTAATCAAGTCTATTTGTCGATCGATCTTTACTTGACAATCTGAGGCAAAACTTTGATATTGATGTTTCATTGATTGCAGATAGCTAAGATCACTGAAGAAGGCTCGACAATTTCCCAGCCATATTCATTGAAGACCTACTGGGAATTCTCTGCTTTCGCAAACCCTGCACAGGGTGCTGTGGGATCATGATAGATGTGGCGAACATTTCATCCCTTTCAGAAACTATGCGATCATAACAAGAGAAACACTAAACAGAGAATTTATTGCATGTTTTATGTCTGGTTGAAACTTATGAGTTTGAAGATGATTATCATTTGATTAATGCGACAGTTATGCTTTTTTTTCACTTTACTGTTCTGATTTCTTAACCTCCGAGTGCTGTTACCATTAATGATGAATTAATGGCTTTTGTGAATTAAAATTCCAATCGATCAAATACTATCGTTAGCAATCTAAAAGATCAGAAACTGCTGCTCATCTTCTGATAATAAAATCAAAGAACCATGCCGGATCAAACTATACATTAGGCATCCGAGTCCGTAAAATGGATATGGACAATGTTTTATATTGTAATATATCATATAATTTTCTGTTGTTAACTTTAGAAAAACGTGAGAGAATAAATTGAATGGATATGTAAACCATAGGAATATGCCCACTTACAAATGGAAATGCACTAGCATTTGAACTAAAATCGAGGGTCAAAAGAGAAAAGGCTTCTTTGTTCCTCTGTAGGATTCAACAACCATCGGCAGAACATCCATGCAGCTGCAACTACTGATAACAACGACAGCATTGCTAGAAAACCGAAATGTGAAGCATCATTTGCGATTATGGCAACCCCCAACATCAGTGACTCGGCTAAACTTGCAACAGAAATCTCTGTTGTTCCAATAAGATTCGCTTTGGATGAGGGGATTCCTGTCTGCAGTATCTGGGCCACAACAATATCATACGACATATGACCCAACCTTGATAATACCTGCACACAAGGTGAGGATGATTCAGGTATCATGCATATGTTAAACCGATCGTCGTGTTTTCTTCACTCTTCATATTTTAGACGACCATGTTATAAATTGCTACAAGAATTTCCTAAAATGATGTCAGATCTCCCGGCCTTCAGTAGAGCAACCGATAACTTGTTTGAGACCTTTAGGGATCTATTCGTCTCTTCCTGGTGCTATTAGTGGATAACTTGTTAGATTCCTAGTTTCCTGAGGCAATTCCGGTTGTGCTCTTTTTAGATTCCTAGTTTCCCGAGGCAGTTCGGGTTATACTAAAGTAATGTAGTTGATGCAGAAACATGAAAGTCTAAAGATGTTCTTACAATCAAACATAAGAAGACAAGAAGGGGACTCCTGTGGGCAAGAGATCCACGCTGGTAAACAGCTACAGCTATGGTGAGAAGTGAAGCCTGAAAAATTAATCCAACTGCTCCAGCCTGTTCGAAGGGAAAATGGCCAATCAGCCCCAAAATAGAAAATTTCAGCAGACAAAACCAACACAAGAACCAACCTTTAAGATGCCGAATCTCTTGACCAAAGTTGAAGATTGAAGGTTGCTGCAACACCCATAAAAGCACATAATCCACTAAACCCCCCCAATAATAGATGGATTTAAACCTGTTAAACAAACCCACATAGCACTTTGGAGTCAAAAAAAAATCTGCAATAATAAAAGGTTACTTTCCTCACCTTAAATATAAAATCTATTCAAGGAACCAGAAGTAATCTAGCAAATGAAGAAAAAAATACAGTAATTTACAATCAACTACACAATATGAAGCGACTTCAGGCATATCAGTGCATACAATACTTTAAATATCAAATTTAGACACTCTATTAGCATGTTCTTAGAATAATGATTATTTTAAGCCTCATTCGCTGTAATAATTTTTTTCCGTTGGTTATCTTTCTGAAGTTCTCCTCAAGACTGGGACCAAACTATAAACAATCAGGAGATTTGCATCAAAATAGATAGAAAAATACCACACTGAGTTAAAAACGCCGTCATTAAACTTCCAGGAGTAAGAACAACATTGAAGTAGAGGAGCACATAAGCTAGGCTTGCAGGAAGGACTGGCTGATGTATGTATTCTCTCAATCCGTGCTTGATAGCTCCCAAACCAGTATTAACTGGTCATCCACAAAACAGAATCACTTAATATAGCAAGCATAAATCAATTTTCGGGAAAGGTGCAACCGCTAAATAGAGCAAGAAGGAAAGTTTGAATTTGTATAGTAATCAGATGAACAAGTTTTACCAAAGTTATCAGAATCTGGAAGCAGACCCTCGTCAGATGATATGCAACAGGATTGTGAACACTTAGCACGGTCAAGAACTCCAGTAGAAAGTTTGTTTGTTAACCATGTCAGAGCAATCTGAAGAAAGTTGATAGAAATTAGAAGAGGAAGTACATCCTTTCTCCAAATAATATAGATAATCAGAACAAGAGTATAAGCAATTACCATAACAGGTAATGACCACATCATCAACCCAGCAGCAAACTTTAAGCAGTTTACTGGATCATATTTAGAGAGAAGAATTCCAAATAATGAAGTGCCAACTATCTGCAATTATGCATGATAATGAATCTCTCGTTCAGAAATTTCTTGTGTAACTTGATTGCCAAGATAACTGCAAGCTTATAAAATTTCCAGCATTTATTTAGGATTCAAACTCTATGGATTACAAGCAAACCAAGAATTATGATGGCTTGAACCAAGAAAGATAACGTCAAGGTCCAATGTTAACAGAATATTAAAGAGCTTCAGATTTATCAAATACCTCACAGAGCAGGTCAATTCGATTGAGAACAGCATTTGCTTCTGCCAGGGCAATTGGTCTATTTATTCCAGCTAACTGTAAACACAATAACTTTAGTTCAATTCAGGGTCCATTTTCCTAGAGATAGATGACCAATGTTTCCTGAGAAGAAAACAACCAAAATGCACGGACTGGTATTACCAGCACAACCCAGTCGCGCTCCATGGCAACCCCCAGTGCCACTCCAGATAGCCTCTCAATAGCTCCTGCTAACAGTAGCACAGCAAACCAAGGACGTAGAAGAATAGATGAGGCAGAAGTAGAAGAAACTGTATGAGCATGAATTATCATCGCCGCCGACAACAACTGAGCAGAAGCCTTGTAGATCCAATAAATTTAGAAAACAAATTAGGACAGTGTTAAGTATACATTAATCTTGAACAAAAAAATGTTATTTTTTGTACCTGAATAACATTCAAAAAGATATATGAAGGTACTCTTGGAGAATGATCCATAAGTTTGCCAACCAATGGGCCTCCAATGATGATAACAAGCTATTAACATAAATTCAGTTAGAAAGTATTCCATTATTCTTGCTATATATTGTGAATTCATGTTGTTAGACTAATCTATACCTTAGTGAAGAATCCCATGACAGCCACCGGTAGAAGGCTCCGATGAAGCAACGCGATAGCAGAAGGCCAAGCAAAATTCCAAAGCTGTTCCACTACATTTCCAGCCAGGCAACTTGCATAAAATGCTGAAACATGAATGTCTTTAAAGTTAGCAGCCGGTAATACCAATTTAGTGAAACGATAGAACAAGATACAAAAGTACAAGACATTATAGTTGATATAAACAAATTTGACTCATTTAAGATAATGCGTTGAAATGAAACAGTGTAGCAACTTTCCAGAACTTGAAGATATACAATCTAGGGGGGAAATAGGTTAATTATGCTCTAAATGACAACTTGAAAGAAACTCAATCCCAAAACCACAAGGATTGTGGATGGGTACAACAACTAAACTACTTAACACGATGTTATATTCTTATGGCTTAAAGAACAAAATAGAATCAGTTTATGTCTTTAAGAGTATAAGAGCTATTCTACTGTGCTATAAAATGAAAATAGAATGTCATACCATATAATGCCTCTGGGTGAGCTGGAGTTCCAGCAAGAGCTTTCTGTTCCTCCTCTGATAATACCTAAATAAGAAAGAGAATAGAACAAGAGGAAAACGTTAAGAGGATATTAAACTGGTAAACCAAGAGGAACATGCCGGGATTGTTGTCAAGAGACTATCTACGTAAGTATCCCCTGTTAGTATGTTCAAAGATTCAGTCTGAAGAACATCAGATTTAAGCTGAACTATTGGAGTTGTACTTGTACAAGAACAATCACTACTTTTTGCAGATAAATCCTCATCCTCGGTAGCCACATGGTTGAAGTGTACATCAGTATTTATTATTGAACATCTCGATTTGAAGCTGTCAAAACTATGACTAAACCAAAAAAAAATGCTAGCTGCCTCATTAAACAGCTTTTTCAGAACAAATTGCAGACTAATTCAACCTTGAACCACAGGTCCTTAAAGCAATAAGACATTGCATCAAAATTACAATTGCCAAATTAAACTTAGAGAAACCAATTAACTAGTTACCTATGAGTAGAAGTGGAAGGGGAGTTGAGATTCAACCATCGGCTAGAAAAGAAGCGATGGCGAATTCCACAAGCAGCTTGTCTCGATATAAAGGCTTCTCTTCTGGAAACAGAGAAGGTAAACAAATTGAAAGAAAGCTGAGAGTTTGTGACTGCCACCATTGCCATGCTAGCCCTGGCTGTTGCTTATTTAACTTCTTATCACTCCAGAATTTAAAGCACCGATAATCAATTTTGATTTCTTCTAAACTCATGCAGCTTTGAAGGAAACAAATCGAGAATCACACTAAGTAGCAAATTTGGGTTCAGTTAGATAGCAAATGCTATCTGGGTTCAAACGAGTTAAAAAGAAACAAAACTTGAAGTTGAAATTCTTCAGTTTTTGAGATACAAAAAATGCTATCTGGGTTTATAGCAAATTGTTTGTTTTCCCCCAAAGAAAAAGTGGAAGCTTTGAACTGGTTCAGTTTCTAGATAACAAAAAAAAATCTGGTAAAGGTATAGCCTTTGGATTCTTTATTATTCGTGAAGCATAAAGAAGGGTTTGGGAAAGCGGAGTTGTTGAAGAACGTGGAGGCTTATCCTACGAGGGTATGAATTTCTGTGTAAGAGTCCGGCGGTCAGCGGAGAGGCGTAAGGGAAAGGCGGGGAAGATTGTGTGGCCATTAGATTTGATGGGTGGCGCCAGGCTTGTGGATGTGGGTCCATTACAAAGCTAGATTCTTTATTGCTTTTTTTGCCAAGTTTCCATTTTTCCTTTGCCCAACAGCACTCGGCGTAAAGATGGCAAGCCAAGTTGCCTTTCGATTTAAATTCCCACATTTAGCAGCCAAACCTTCGGAGGTTTTTTTTTTTGGTAAACAACCTAAAACAATTAACACTTAATTTATTGAATTATTTTAAATTAAGATTAAATTAAAAATATTTTATTATATTATGTTACATTATCATATTTTTTAATTTTTTCAATCAATAATTAATGAGTGACTAAATAAATTATTTACCCATTTTTTATAATCTCATGTATTTGTTTATGAAACAAATATCGTCTAATCAACCATTGATAATTCATCCTTTTTTATTTGAATACGATTTGAGGAAACAATTACGGACAGATTTCTCTCTATAAAAAGAGTTGGTCATAAGGGAGAAATAAAAAATTATAAGTAGAGATCATGGAAGTCAATTTTCTCTCATTTGTAGTAGTTAAGTATTTATAGTGTTTATAGTGTCAGAAATAGAACTATTGTAGGTTAGTCGATATTCAAATATGTGGGAGAGAATTGATCATTAGAAAAAAAAAAAGCAAGGAATTGTAAGTAGAGATCGTGGAGGCTAGGATCTTCTATTAATTATAATTGTTAGCTATTTATAGTCTAGTTGATGGTGCCAGACATAATTATTATAATTATTTGTAGTTAACAAACTAAATAGATTTAATCGTCGGATTTAAATTATTATGATAAGTCATGTAAGACTTATTTATACGTTATAAGATTTGGAAACTTGTGCACAAAGAATGTGAATTTCTTGATAGCTCCGGTAAATATAGAGATTTATTTTAAAATCTTAATCAATTTAGAGCTAATAACTTCCACAAGTCATATCTAACAAAAGCTTGATAATTTTCAAAAATCAATCTCTAGAAATATACACTTATAACAACTAAGACTAAAACCATTTATTTTTTTCTAGTGTTCTGTTTTAAGTTCATTGGAACTGGATCGTGTTAAGTCAATAATTTAGTGGTTGGATTAGGATAAAATAAATTAAAAAAAATATGTAAAAGGTTGTGAACTGTTAAGAAAACATTGAAAAACATTAAATTTACGGTTGAATAGATTTTCAACTCTTTAATATATTTTTATTAACTTTTTACTGTTTATTCAATTATTATTAAAATGATGATTTGATTAGTTGAATTGATAAATTATTGAGTAGTTTTGATAGTTAAAAGAGTATTGTTTTTTGAGATTTTGAGTTCAAGTTGTTAAAGAATGCGAATGACTGCATCAATAGAATATATATGTTGTCAAAGTTAAAAAATATTATCATGGGTTACTATATTGTAATCATCTAAACTATTAAAAAATAATTGAATTAATTGTTAGTAATCTTTAAAAAAGTTAATAGATCTAAATTGACACATTTCTTTTCTAAGTTATGCGGTAATATTATTATTAAGAATATAATTCACTTTCTTGTCTCCTAAGTAAGAATTGTTCAGAACAAATTAGTTGAACAGATCAAATTAGTTCCCTTTGCCGGCTGGAGGTCACTTTTAATAGCGGTATGTCTCTGTAGATGACCGTGATGGATTTTCATAACTTTTATAGCTGTTGTTCTTCTCCTCTTCGTTGCTGTTGCTGCCAGTTTTACTGTCACTTTTCGCATATACCGTCGGTCTGGAAGCCTTAACCGGTTTCCCATCGGTGCTGAACTTACCAGTTCATTATCAGGCGTACCGTGAGATGCAATCTATTTTTTTAATATTTATTTATTTTATTATTGTACTCTTTATGTACAAAATTTTATGTTATTTAATATATGTGTACAACCTTAAAAATATTTTTAAATCCGTTACTTGACAATACTACACTAACAATCCCAGGAGCAGAACCAGCAGGATAACTGCCTTCATGGTTACCCTATGCTGCAATAAGTAAAGGATCATGTAAGGTTTACTTGAACAAAAACTGGTTTATCAATGAAACTAGACAATACCCTTATATTCCTCCTGCAAATGCTTTCAGGGTAGCATTTATAGCCTGAAAAAACTGTGCTTAATCATGATTAGGAGGGAAAAGCTGTAGTGATTATTGGAGTAATCACAATTACCAGTGGTTATCCATACATGAATGTTGAAACATTCATATTTCAAACTGACATTTCTAGTAATTGGATGAGGTTTTATATGGCATTATCTTTCTTAATGCAGCTCGGTTATGTTTGCAGTATAAGGTTGAACAACTTAATCTTCTACTAGCATGGAAATTGCTGGATGACAGCGATAGATATAACCTAAACGTCATTGGTTTAGTTAATTATTCTAGGTAAACTATATTCATGATCACTCAATGAAACTGAATAATTAAATTGAAACATTTAGTGATCAATAGGAATGAGAGTAAAATTGAGTGATGAAATATATAATTTAACCTAAATGAAAACAGTGATAGCCTCTCCTTCCCTCTAAGTGGTTAAAGCACCAGTTATTCAGGGCCTAAATGAAAACACAGCAGAAGGCAGTGTTTTTTTCTCTCCACCACTTGTATTTTTAAACTCCATCCTGTCATTTTCAGTGCACTACAAGGACAAAAAAAGAAGAAAGAAAAAACCCAACTTGAAACCACTAACCAAATGTCTAGTTTAATTACAGAAAACTGAGTTTGACCTATGGCCATGAGACTGCTGTCAACTCCAACTGCTCTATCTCACCCAACAAAGCTCTTCTTCATTTCATCGCCAAAACCCATCTCAAGAACAAGCTCCTTCTTTGAATCGAGACCCCCGTGCAGAGTTTTCACGAGGAAAATGGTGGTTACGGCATGTGTAAAGGTGGAGGAAGCGAATGTGAAAGAAACTGGTAAACAGGAATGGGGCAAGGTGTCGGCAGTGCTTTTTGACATGGATGGTGTGCTGTGCAATAGTGAGAACCCTTCTAGGAAGGCAGCTGTTGATGTTTTTGCAGAAATGGGTGTCCAATGCACTGCGGAGGACTTTGCTCCTTTCACTGGAATGGGTAAAAATTTTAGCTTGATCCCTTGTTATTGCTTTAAGTTTCTTCTGTTATGGATAGTATTACTTAAATTCGAGAAAAGTGTGAATTTTGGTGAAGGTAGGTGATTAATTGTGTGGTGCTTATTAAAAAAAAAAGCAAAGGTATTTGAAAACGTTCTTTGTAAATATGTAAATCTGCGATCTTACCTGCATTTTTCTACTTCACTGATATACCAGGTGAAGCAAACTTTTAGGAGGCGTTGCTTCTGTTAAGGGTGTTAAAGAATTTGACACCGAGGCGGCAAAAAAGAGATTCTTTGAGATATATCTGGATAAGGTAATTTAGCCTTAGTTTTTATATTCAGATTTATAGTCTCTTCTTATGAATGGATAATCTTACAATGCCGACTTTCGTTGTTTTCGATGAACAAAATTTCAAACATGTTATCTCCTTCTCGTAGTATGCAAAACCAAATTCTGGAATAGGATTCCCAGGTGCTCTTGAGCTCATTACTCAGGTACATAAGCCAATTATCACAAGTGAGATAATGATGTCACCTCATATATATGGCCTTATGATAGAATAATATTCTGTTTGACAGTGTAAAAACAAGGGTTTAAAAGTCGCTGTTGCATCAAGTGCTGATCGTGTCAAGGTTGATGCTAACTTAGCTGCAGCCGGATTGCCAATATTAATGTAAGCCAACTTAATGGAGTTGTTTGGACGCATATATCGGTGGTTTGTTTTCAATTTTTAGCTTTGCAACATCAATTTTTGTTTTTTTTCCTTTTATACCAGGTTTGATGCTGTTGTGTCAACAGATGCTTTCGAGAATCTGAAACCTGCTCCAGATATTTTCTTAGCTGCATCAAAGATATTAGATGTTTCCCCTGAAGAGGTATACCTAATTCTCTCACCTCTACTAATTGAATCAACTTTCTTCCTACTCATTTACCAAAGAGTAGCTTGCTCTGCATGAGAATGGTGATTCTGCTGTATACATTTGCAAATTTTATGTGTATTTCTGTGAAAGAGAATGCATTTTTCTTCTTTATGTGCTAAAAAGTATTAAATACTTACTGACGTTGCCATGTTTCATGCTCTTATCATACTTCCCATTTCTCTCATGGGTGGTACCACTGTAGAATTTTGACAGCTTTATTACTTGGCTGGAGAATTTCATATACTTGCTATAATAATACCGCAGAGCTTCAGTTGTTAGAACTCTTTGTTCTTTAAAATGACACTTTAGTTTATCTACTGATGAATATGACATCAATCTATCATTTGCCAGTGTATTGTTATTGAAGATGCTGTGGCTGGAGTACAGGCGGCTAATGCAGCAAATATGAGGTAAATGATCATGTATGCATGTTTGTTTCAATTTACATATGCCTTTTTTTAAAACATTTTCAACTTAGGTGAAGGAAATGATTTGCATACATGATTAGTACGTTTTATCAAAACCATCCGCTTTCCCTTTTCTTAACATGCTAAATTGGTCTTTCAGGTTGTGTTTTCAACCATTTTCTTCTCTCATCATACATAAATGGAGGAAGTTTATAGTAAATTATGATCATTCTCCACTGGCTGCAGATGCATAGCTGTGACAACTACTTTGAGAGAAGAGGCTCTAAAAGCTGTCGGTCCATCATTTATCAGAAATGATATAGGGAATGTTTCGCTTGATGACATTCTTGGTGGTGACTTAGGTGGTTATAGTCTGTAATCCTGAGAATGTGCTGCAAATGTCATTTTGTACTACCGACGTTGTAAAACGGTGATGCTTTTTAGTGTTCTGTTTTTTAAGATACACTCTCTTTTAACGGGATCCTATGTACTGGGAAATTTTCAGTTCTATTGATAAAGTCCATCCTTGTGCACTAACAAGGAAAGTGCTCACCTTTAAACGAAGCGGCATTGAATACGCTTCTACCCATTCTTTTCCTGAGTAATTACTAGGGCATATAGATTTTGGCATATAAAATTCTAATAAAAACATTTGAGCTGTTCTTATGGTTTTGCAGCTTTCTGAATCAGGGATCATTGAAGCAGAAAATGGTGATGCCCTTCCTTGTATGCAACTTATCTTTTTAACCTTATTATTATTTTTAAATGGAACTTCAATACACAGGTATGGAATTTGAAATATGTTTAATTTCGCGGAGGTAGTTTTCTTAATGTTTATTTAGTTCTAGGGTTGAGCTGTACGTCGCATGAATTGATGCATTCTCCTTCATATGAAGATCTCATGGCGTGATTAGCACTGGAATTCAGTGTAAAGTTCTCATTTCCTATTGATTTGTTGGAAAACTTTTTATTGCTGATACATACTACAGTCTGTTCAGATATCTCATATCTAGACTTGAACAAAGAAAATGCTGAAATCCTTACTTTAGAACTGAAAGGAGTTCATCTTCCTACACCAAAATCCAAATCTTTGAGATGCCTTAGGAGGCTGATCGGCCGACACACAGACCATTGTTATTAACAGCGGTTCATCCAGTGAGGGGGACTTGCATGTCAAAATACATTACCAGAAGAGTATCATTTCTCCAAGGTCTCTCCACCATAGTTACACCAAAGTGATGCACACATGACTCACTGAAGGGTCTTACCCCTTCTTTACCTTTATCTTCTCCTAACTTTGTCGCTTTAAAACAGTAGCATTGCCATCTAAGAATATTCCTTAATATTTTCATTCCTAAACCAATTGCAGGAAGCACGGAGTAAATTCACTGGCGCCATAGAACCCGAAAATGCTTTGACTATTGATCCCTTGGATGGAAAGCTTAGTCCAGGGGGATCCGCCAAAGTTCATTTCTGAAGATCCGCTTCTTCAGCTTTTTCAGGGATGATTAATTGCAAGGTCCTTTTTACAGTTTTAGGAGATGTATATGTGTGTCGGCGCGCATGCTGCTGCGTGCATGTGTTATTGTTGTCTAAATAGTTGTTAGTTATTCAATGTCTGCCCCCGGATCCTTGGACCATCTTTGTAAGATTAGTACTTTGTAATTTACGTTAAAGATAAATCATAGAACAACTTTGAAAATCAAATCAAATCATTTGGGTCAGACTGTTTGGTTCTTGACCTTGCAGGTGTATTATTGCAAAGATGAAGTGTAATTATACCAATCACTCTTATTTAAGGTAACATTCCAAGAGGAAGATCTAGAATCTAAGCCTGCAGAAATCAAACATGCCTATGATGTGAAGCCCCAAGCTTCAACCAAATTGCCTCCTAAGATGCTCATATAAATATGTATGTGTATACTTTAAAAATATATTTATGTATGTATGTATGAATGTAATTCTTCTTTGTATTCATACCAATATAGTTTTACTTGGTACATAAATTTAGCAATAAACAGTATTGTAAAAGACTACAACAAAATCCTCTCCCTATTGATTTGAACATCCTTAATTTATGTAATGCTCTGCTGCCGTTATTATGGTTCCATGTTACTATGTAAAAATAAATGTTGCTGTGATCATTGATTGTGGCTAAAAAAATTAGTTTATCGTACGTTCTCAAATTATGTTTCAAATACAAATTGATCCTTGAACTTTAAAATTTTCTAATTGTGTCCTTAAAGAAAGGACATTATAACCACTAATATTGTCATCAGCTTGGGCTTTAAATGATGACTTAAGTTTGACGACAAGTATATGTGAACACATATAGCAAATTGTAAACATATGTGCAATTATTGTATTGTTAATTTGAATACGATGTGTTAAAAAATAATCAGACTCAAATTATAAATATACATGCAATAGGTAAATGTGTTTTAAATATACTCAGCCTTAAAATCAAACTGACATTTGATGCTTAAAACAACAAAATTAGATTGCTGAAATGACTTGATTAGTATAATGCGAGAGTCAAATTAGAATGCTTTGAAGGTTTATAAACCAATTTAAAATTAGGCTATAATCTGGGAATATTTGTACAATTAACCCAGATAGATAGAGATAGCTTGGGGAGCAAGGCAGGGACACATCCGTGCAAACTTGTATTAAATTGGTAAAATGATGGTGGTATGAAACATAAAATTTTGGTTTGTTGATGAACAAAGACGATTGGATGTCAGTCACCATATAATCAAGCCAATTTGCAGTCATAAAATTATTATCAAATTAAAACACTAATCAAATACTTTTGACTAATTTAAGCTGCTTTCACCTGTGACTTAGGTCCTTGTTTTGTATTATTAATTCACGGACTCAGATTTCTTAAATTGATATTCTCTATTGGGACGGATACAAATTTTAAAAATATTATTAAATTATATATTTAAATTTTCAAAAAACACGATTGTACTGATAATCTCTATCCGTCTTTATCTTCTACTATTTTAGTTGGAGTTAGGGACGGACATTTATGAGTGGGGAAGGGCAATATCTCCCGACTTTGATGGTACAGTTACTTTTTAAGTCATTGGTAGTTTTGAAACTATTATAATCAAGTTCTTGTCTCCCTCAAATTTTTTTGGTATAATTATTACTTAGGACACTGTCAGTTTTAAAATTAATGAAATTAAATCTTGACCTCAAATATATTCAGTTTAATTAATTTTTAAGACCCTTGAGTTTTAAAATAAAATTAAACATTTAATCTCTTAATTTTTATGTTTTAATTATTTTTAGACATTGTTTATTTTAAAATCAAATAACTTATATTTCATAGTTCTACCACAACTTCATCCCTAATTGGAGCTGAATCTCCAGTTTCAATTGATTTGCTGTCACTTTCCACTATATATAACCTAACTGGTAGCATTAGTATAAAACATTTTGCTATGTTTAATAGGCCGAGAACCCATGTTCTGTAAGGGATAAGGATCAAGTTAGCAATAAAAAAGAAGAAACTAACCTTGTGTTGCGTGTTGTCTTATACAAGATCACGGGTTCTCAATTAATTCAATTCATTAATTAGAATATTTCGTAAATTTCTGGATGACGCGGCAACGTGGCCTAATTGGCTCGTCTTTCATAAATTCAAATGGATAAGAAAGAATCAAACTGGGCCATGAATTTTGGCAACAACCTTAATCAACCCCTTCCTTCAATTATTATTTACGTTGTGTAAATTGAAAGATTAGTTTAAAATTGAGATTAAGGAATTTGGATTACTGGCTGACTTTACTTTTGTTTTTATTGAAACGGGGTTTGTCTCAGAGGAGGGGGCAGGGAGTCTGGCAAGTGGTATAATACTATAATGTGATGGTCCTCTTCTGATTCTCTTCAAGATTTTCCCACCCATCCTATCTAATTTTTCTGCTCCGCATCTCACATACAAACAAACAATCAACTCATTCTTTTATGGGTAAATTTCATTCTCAATCACTAATTTAATTCCACTTTAAAACTCACCACTTATTACTACTTTCCTTCGAAATCAACTCTTATACATAACATGGCTACATTGTTTTCAGTCTCATAGATAAATTAAATTTATTGTTTTTATAGTTATATTTGAAGGTTTTATTAATTTTAAATATATTTATACACATTCAAGCTTAATGTATTTTATCGAACAAATAGAAGAAAATGAAAATAAAAGAAAAAGTAATTTACATATTTAATCATTCACGTATTTTCATGATTTTATTTTAATCATTTAACTATTTTTCTTTAAAATTATATGTAATATATTTTAATTTTATTCTAATTATTTACTGTTAAAAGTTAACTGTGATATTAATATATCATCGTACCGTCAAATATTAATATAGGAAGGAAATTGCAGGCTTTTAGCGCATCGTGCGTGAGCACGGAGCAGGCGATGTGGATCAAACCTGTCCACAACGTGAGCAAAAAAAGGATTCAGAACAACTATCGAATAACTCCCAAATTTAATTAAATTATCTTTAAAAACATTGTATTTTTCTATTAATATATATTAATATGTAAAAAAAGAAAAAGACAAGTGGCATGAAAACAATCACATGTCTTCTCTTTTTGTCTATCCATTTATTAATAATAGAGCAATATTATTAATACTTTATTTGTGCATCACCCACTAATCATTGCCGAGAATAAAAACAAATAGCATTAGCCCCACATAAAAAACAAAAGCGGATGAAATTTTAGTTTAATGGCAAGATTGGCATTTAAGAATTTTGAGATTTTAAATTCAAGTTTAACTATATAAATTATTTTAATGTTTATTATGATTTAAATTAGAGTAGACGTGAATGTTATTCAAATATATTTTAATTTGAGTTTATATATGATTAATGTGAATTTATAATACAAAATTAATTTGATAGTTGTTGTAGGAATTAAACATAAATATAATAAAATTGGGAAATTAAGTTGTCCAGACAATCAAGAGGAAAAGGCCTTCCTGGTTTGTTATTCATGATTTCAGAGGAATATGATGCTTAACTAAAGTAGGTAAGATAAGTGTTTGGACTATAGAGGTAAGCTAAAGAAAGATGTTGAATCATCGGAGTAGTCTTTTAATTAAAAGATAAGTTGTTTTTATTATAGATTTTGAGTTCAAACAATATTTACAGTTATATGTGTGCGTTAATAATACTTAAGAAAGATAAAACCAATGATTTTGAAATAAAAATTAACTAAATGACTAAAACAAAATTAAAATACATGTAAGTTACCATTTTATTTATTAGTTCATTGCTAGTTATTCGTATAAAATTTTAATTTGTAAAAGATAATATATATCCTGTAGGATTTGAGATTTTCATTATTTACTTATTTTTAAAATTAAATTAATTAGAATTTCATTTTCCTGTTTTTGAAAGTGTTTAACTTTAAATTAAAAATAAATAAAAGTACATATAAAATGTGTGAAAAAAATAAATTATAATAAAAAAGGGAGAGAGACAGCACAGCACAGAACCTGGAACCCGCGTGTGTGTGTGTGTTTTTTGTTGGTGGGAGGGGTTGAATCGCTTTTATAAAGTCATTTCAAGCCCCTCTTTCTATTTCACAAACTCAAATCCAAGTCAATTACACAAACATATATCATTCAAGAACTAGAACGTGGACGTGGACGTGGACGTGGTGTTTCTTTTTCCTCTCATTTCATTTCTTCTCCACTTCTTTCTGCAATTATTCCCAACTTTCCATGGCTTCCTTCATACCAAACCTCGAACTCGCCCCCGACACATGTCCCGAGTTCAAACGGCGGAAACGAAGGATAACAGACGAAAAGCTTGCATATTCTCATTATCATCAACGTCACCAAAGAATTAAGCGATGGCGAACGCAACGCGAGCAACACATCTACTCTTCCAAGTTCATCCAGGCACTCCGCCGTTCTCGGCTCACCTCAACTTCCTCCTCCGCCTCCGAGGAAGTCCACGAGACGGCGGACAGAGTACTCGCCTCTTTGGCCAAGGGAACCACGCGTTGGGGCAGAGCGATCCTCAGCGCTCGCAAGATGGTCAGACATAAGAAAGCCAAGGTCGCCGCCAATACGAGGTTGAGGAAGCCGGCGGTTAACAGGGAGAAGAGAAAAACGCCTTCCGTTCAGAGGAAGTTGAAGGTTTTGGGACGTCTCGTTCCCGGTTGCCGGAAACTATCATTCTCGAACCTCCTAGAAGAAACTAGCGATTACATAGCGGCCCTCGAGATGCAAGTTCGAGCCATGACGGCTATCACCGAATTTATCGCCGGCGGTGGACGGCAGCCGCCGGCTGACCGGCTTGCTTCTAATGTCAACTCTTGAAAAGATGTTCATTATGATTATTATTATTTTTGGAAACTGTTTTGGGTGAGATTCTTAAATTCCTGTATTTTATTGTGTATACATGATTTTTCCCCCTTCTTTTTAACTCCACTTGATGTTTATTTCATTTTATTTATTATTATTTTTTGGTTTGTTAAGAGAAGCAAAAATCATTCATTTAATTGATTAATCATAAAATAGAACATACCAGTGCCAGCTAATTCTTGGTTTTAGTCGAATAATTGAAGCTGATAACACCCCCCCCCCCACACCTCTACAACCCTAACTAATCACTTCTTTGGCCCTCATGTTGTTGGTTTAATTCTTTGGAGTGGAACCAAAGGAACATCAAAATTTGTCGGCAAAAGGGTCGGACCAATAATCTAGTTTGCCACAAATACTTGTCACATGGATGCCAAGTTATGGGAGAGATTTGCAAGATATAAACCCTAATAAAAAAATTAAAATTTAATTTCGTCGTTGATTTTCTTTTAATCATTAATAATATATATTTCATATATGTAATTGTTTAAATTTAAATTTTTTTAAAAAAATAATTTTTTTTATACCACGCTATAACTTTCGGTGGTTGATAAATTGAATACATGTAATTCCTTTTATTTTCATATTGCAATGTATTTGTGTGAATATGTATATAGGATCAGTGTTTTTATGAGCAAAGTATCCTCACAACATGTGCCCTTGATTAAGTGGAGTTTTTACCGAAATATAACTTTTACACGTAATAATTATATATTAAGCATCATTTCTTCAAATATTTTTGTTCTATCACCTTTTTTATATGATGGTAATAAAGTGTAGTTCGTCATCTCTGTCTTTGCGAGCTATGCCCGAACTGGCATCACGTAAGGGGAAGGCGCAGATAACTATCAACACCTTCAAGGGTTCTGACATGTATGAAAGGCGCGGATCATTATACACATTGAATTATTGGTACTTCATTATTATCCGAGCATGAAAACTCGGTTTTTAAACACTCATATCCCTTATAAATAACAACTCCTTGGGATGCAAACATCACCACACTAAAATTAATTGTTTATTCTTACCTCTATCAATTCCTTCTATCAAGCTAAGTATATTTTGTTATTATTTTTATAAAGTAAAATTATTTTTGATTATATTATATTTATTTATTTGAACAAATTTTATTGTACTAATTATTTTATATTATTTTTTGCGATTGTAAAATTGGAAAGCGGGATTATACCTCGAGACATTTTGCCGATACAGTAACAATATGAAATTGTGTTGTTTAAATTATTGTGATTTTTTTTAATTTTTTGGATTAATTTATATTTTAATTCATATATTATTTATTTAATTATGCGTATTCCAGATATAAGACTATCTTTCAAAGTCTCAAAATGACGCGTATTTTAGTAATTGTTTACTATGATAAAGAAATTCGAGAATATGAAACGACGTTGTCTTCACATCAAATCATTGTCAGAATATCCTTCAAGAAAAACATTACTCTTGAGGAGTTGATCACTAAAATTTTAAGGAAATACTAAAATTTCATGTTGAAATTACTAGAAGATTGTCCTCACTCTAGTTCAGATTTCCAACTGTGGTATTTTCGTTATCTTATACAGCGTTCGAACTCTCCAACGATGACGATTCTCAGAATCAATATTCAGACGCCGATACACATATTTATGCGGTATTTTTTTCAAGTGTCTACGGTTCGTGGTATATCATTATGCTCCTACTATGAGCTAACTCAACAAGCTGATCAAGTTGACAGCCCAACTCAAGTAATGTGTAATGATTTTAACTCGTTAATAGAAAATTCACATCATGGTGCAATCTCATCAAGTTTAATAGGTATACATTCATCAACAACTTTTTACGTTATGTACCGAGGTGACTCTACAAACAATTCGTATGGCAACGTCGCTTCCAGTTGATGTTTATTTCATTTTATTTATTATTATTATTTTGTTTGTTAAGCGAAGCAAAACACCATTCATTTAATTGATTAATCATAAAATAGAACATACCAGTGCCAGCTAATTCTTGGTTTTAGTGGAATAATTGAAGCTGATAACCCCCTTCCCCCCTACAAGCCTAACTAATCACTTCTTTGGCCCTCATTTTGGTTTAATTCTTTGGAGTGGAACCAAAGGAACAACAAAATTTGTCGGCAAAAGGGTCGGGCCAATAATCTAGTTTGCCACAGAGATTTGTCACATGGGTGCAAGTTTTGGGAGAGATTTGCAAGATACAATCCCTAATTAAAAAAATAAAATTTAATTTCGTTGTTGATTTCCTTTTAATTTGATAATATATATTTAATAGACAAAATTATTTAAATTTAAATTAAAAAAAACAAAAATTTTGATATCACGCAATAACTTTTGGTGGTTGATAAATTGAATGCATGCAATTCCTTTTATTTTCATATTGCAATGTATTTGTATGGATATGTATATAGGATCAGTGTTTTTATGAGCAAAAATCCTCACAACATGTGACCTTGATTAAGTGGCTCTTGTATCGAAATATCACCCCCTATACTTAATAATTACATGTTAGGTATTATTTTTCTAAATATTATTGATCTATCATTTTTTTGACACGATAATAATAAAGTGCGGTTTGTCATCCACATCTTACGAATTTTGCCCGAGTTGTCATCACGTAAGGAGAAGACACAAATAATAATTCGCGTCTTCGAATATCCTGACATGTACGAAAAGTGCGAATCATACTAATGTAAATCCAATGTGTTAGACACACATTACATATATTTATTCTTTTTAGACAATTTATTTACTTTTTTATATTCTTGATCCCTTTTTATTCCTTTCAATATAACTCAAACCTTTAAAATTTTGATTAGTTTCTATCCCATCAACAAAAGATCTTATTTACCATAAATATTTTATGAAAAACGTATTTAACATAGCACATCTTTTTAAAAAATATACCAATTCGATAATTAGATAACAATAAGTATTGCTTGAAAATTATATTTTTTTAGATGATTAAGTAAAGAAACCTTACTATTACTATTATTATCTCATAAATAGAGCAAGGAAAGTTCTACAATGTAACACCTTTAATATACAGTTAAAAAAAGACGTTATCGGTTTTATTATTATTATTTAAATTATAAAATCGATAAAAATTATTATTTTTACCTAAAACATCAATATTTTTTAACATTTTCAGTAAAGTACCTAACAATAGCAAAACCGATATAAAAATAAAAACGCCCAATAATAATAAAATTGATAAAAATAATAATATTTTTAGTAATTTTTTTTAATTTTATTATTTAAATAAAAAATAATAATAACACTTTTTTTAATCATATATTAAGACTTATTCACGTTATCATTTACCAAAGAGCAAATGAATACTCAAAGGAGAGGAATCTCCTTTTTCACGTTTAAGGGCTAACACGTGTGGTAACATGCAAGCCAAGCTATCTGATTTTGGGATTGGGACATGTGGGATGCTGGTCATGAGAAGTTTAGAGGAAGCCCCATTTTGCAATTTTTGTAATATGTTATTATCAATCAAAGGACCACATGGCCTTGTTCTTTTGTGGAGTGTTTTTTTTTTGTATATTTATATATTAAGAGTTATTAAAACATAATATTTATTTATAATTTTTATTATAAATATAACTATTTAAATTTACGAAAATTAATATTATCTTTAATCACGAAAACTACGTGATAGTTCGTTTTTGTATATTTCTTAATTCAACCATTCATATTATTTATTAATATTTTTTTATGTTTTTTCCTTCCGTGTATTGCCCAATTCAGCATATTTTCACATGCAGCCATGTGACTTCATTAAACAAAAACAATGTGAAAGCAACCAAACAAAAAACATGCCACAACCTACTTTTTCTTCTCCAACTAACACGTGTCTCTTTTGCAATTACCTCAAGTAATCGGCGCCCGTGTTTTGAATCAGTATCATCCCTTTTATCCCTCCATAATTAAACCTAAAGAGAAATATTCATTTTAAAATAAATGGTAAACTACGTCAATGGTCATTAATGTTTGAATTATTAATTATTTTCACTATTGATGTTTTAAAAATTATAAATCAATCACTAATTTTATCGCTTCTTACACATTTATGACTCCTCTTCAATCACTTCTCTCTTTATTTTCAAGCATACGATAAATCAGGGGCGGCTGTACAAAGCCCCTTGAGGTCAAGTGTATCCCTATTATTTAGGAATTAAAGTGAAATTTAATATAATATGTTAAAAAAATAGAAGAATTTTTTTTATACCCCTATTATTTTTAAGAAAAAAATTAAAATTTTAAATTTTATTTATAAATTTATAGATCCATCACTACATAAACCCCAAAAAAGTCACCCCATTCTCATTCTCTTTAAGGCCATGTTTTGCATTCAAATGTGATTCATCCACTTTCCCATAAGAACAAGAAAAATGTTACCTTCATAACTTGTGATTCATCCAATTTCTCCAGAAGAACAACAAACCCCAAATGTGATTCATCCATTTTCCTTAGAAAAACAACAAAGTTCCAAATTTTAAACAAAGCAAGAGACTGCTTAGTTCAACAGACCAAAAACCGAACTAAACATGGAAACTTAACTCTAATCGGAACCCTTTTTACAGAAAAAGATTAAAGGTCGAGAAATGAAGGGAAAGGTGCTGCTCTCTTATATCCTTCAACGCTCTCTCAGCATGTCTCAGGTCGTAGAAATGGACGGTCACGGTCCCTTCTCGGACCCTTTCCATCTGAACCCCGCGTACTTCCCCGAAAACTTCCAATTCTTTCCGCACCTCCGTCTCGCTCACATCGCATGGAACCAATGTCAACACCAACTTGATAAAAAGGAGCTGAGAAAAAGTTTATCTTTTACGAGTTCAGCTTAGAAAACATTTTCTTCGTCTGCAATAGTGTCGTTTTCCATCTCCAAGAACACAATAAATTTCTCCAGGAAACCAAAAAAGGTTGCTAAAAATGTCGTGGATTCCCAAAATGCCACCTCATGGGAAAGATGTTTGTATTTTTTACAGGGAAGACCCTACCAACTTGATAAAAAGGAGCTGAGAAAAAGTTTATCTTTACGAGTCAGCTTAGAAAAACATTTTCTTCGTCTGCAATAGTCGTTTCCCATCTCCAAGAACACAATAAATTTCTCCAGGAAACCAAAAAAGGTTGCTAAAAATGTCGTGGATTCCCAAAATGCCACCTCATGGGAAAGATGTTTGTATTTTTTACAGGGAAGACCCTTAGTTTTCTGGTGTATTTGATAATGATCCTCCTTGTGATTTCGAGGTGATAAGAATGTGAAACTTTTAACCTAAACTCAGTTTTAAAAAAAAATAAGAAGAGAAGAAGAAGAAAGGTCAAAGGGCTAGTCAAACGTACTGAGTCAGCGGGTGTCAAGTCAGTATTATGTGACGGTAAATTTCTAGCGATTATTTTATAACAAACGACAATGTTAGTGATCGATTTGTACCTTTTTAAACATCAATAGTGAAAACGATAATTAACCTAAACATTAGTGACCATTGACGTAGTTTGCCCTAAAATAAATATTTTGATAAAAACAAATATTTAAATTTTTATCAAAAATAAATATTTGATTATTTTAAAATTAATTTATTATATCTATTAAAAATATTAATATTAATATTAATACTAATACTAATATTAATATATCCTCTTTTCGATGAGAGTATTAATATATCCTCGAATGTCATTTTTGGGGGCAATTTAATTTTCGTCAAGAAGATGTTCAGATAGATCACTTTGTTTATCAAAACTATTAAGAAATACTTACTTATCTGGTATAGGTGTATAACAACCTTCTATATTACCTACAATGTATAAATAAGATATCTGACTGATCAATGTGATCTAATATAATGAAATTAAAATATCTAACAATCAAATTTATTTAACATGTTAACCTACAAATAGTCATAGTTACTCTATAACATCGATCAAGGATCAGCTATTCACCGACTGCAGCTATATGTCCGAACCAAAATCATAAATATTAATAGAATGATATGTACAAACAGAATCGTTATTTTTTGTATTCAAAATACTCAAACCGGTAAACTAAATGAACATGCATGGATTGAAAACTACGGGTCTTTGCAAAACAAGATGATGTCTTGTCAGTCCATTCTGCTTATACTTGAGGAATTGATGGATCGGGATTTCTCCAACATTACCTTTATTCAGGTGATTATAAATTCACTACATTTTGGGATACACTCAATGGAGCCCTTAATCTTCCCGCTTTTCTCCTTTTGCTACCTCACAATTGTTTCAACTTCTCCAAGGAGATCACGTTAGCTTAATATGTTTAGGTTTTGCTCTCTTTCTTTCCCCTTTTATTTTGGGGTTTGCTTGAAGGTGGTGTTGATTTTGTGGTGGCTGTACATGACGCTGACCCAACTTGCATTGCATGAGACAGGTGAGAGAGCCTGAGCCAGGCCCCCTCTTTTTTGGAACCATATTTATTATTTATATTTTAATTTATTATTTGACTTCTTGTTCTTATGTCTAAAACTGTTTTATTGATTGTGTATCAGAAAAGAACATTTTGTAGGTTGTTTAAAAAACTATTGAAAAATATAAAAAATTATAAAAAAACATTTAAATATATTAAAATTTGAATTTTTTAAGAAATGTGACCGTGCCCATCAATATGAATACAAGCGTGTGCGTGTAGATATTGGATGGATGGAGCTACAAAAGAAAACAAAGGAAGGAACAAAGGGCAGAAGGTGGTCAGGTGGCGGGGCAAAAGAAATTTCATCATCTCGAGTAGTTGTTATCTTTTCCCTTGTTAAAAGTTTTGTGACACGTATGTCCTTCCAACGTGGCATGCCACATTTCACTATCTTTAGTGGTGCCCTGATGGTGACGTTGTGTATGTGTAGTTGTGCCAGGTGTCCTTCTCCCATTGCATTATTCTGCAAATGAATGACTATGGTTGTGCATACGACAACTGCCGATCCCACCCTCATTTTTTCTCTTACAACTATTTCTTGTCATTACCCACACAGCTTATATTTATACTAGGGGTTAATAGAGTTAAATGCACCACAAATCCCACAAACTTCGACTCTCATTATGAATTGATCTCCAAATTTTTAAACATTCAAAATTATTCCTTAAGCTACGATCCTCATTTTAAATTGGTTTCCAAACCTTTAAACATTCCAATGACGTCACCAAAAATATTCAAAAGTTTGGGGACCAATATAGAATGATGGTCATATTTTGGGGATGAATTTTGAATTTTCAAAAGTATGAGGACTAACTTAGAATGAGAGTAATCTTTTGGGATGAAATTAAAATATTAAAAAGTTTAGAGACCAAATTAAAATAAGAATCATAGATTGAGGATGTATGTGTACTACAATTATCTCGGTTAAATATACCAAATGCCTCTAAATTATTATCCTTATTTTAAATTAGTTTTTAAACTTCAAAACTTTTTAATTAAATTCTTAAATTATTAATGTTTAAAACAAATAGATCAAATTCTAAATATGTCACAACTTAGGTTTAATTATGTCATTATTAAAATCTAAAGTTTTACTTACATATACAATTGTACGGGCACAAATTAAGATGGTATTTAACACCTAATCTAATGTCCAGATTGTTGAAAGAATATGAAGGATACAATCAGGGACAGAGCAAAATTTTATGTTCGTGAGCAAATTTTTAAAATTTTAAGGGAGGATAAACTTGTAAAAATTGGCAAGGGGCAAAATTATATTTTCTATTGAAAATATTTATAGAAAAAAAATCTAAAATATATAATAATTTTAAATTTTCAAGCAACTCCCCATGATCAATCCCTGGATACAATAACGATACTTTGAAGACACAAATAAAATGCTTTGAAGTTTGAGACTAATTTAACTTAGTTTAAAGACTTTTGATGCAATTAACCCGAATTGCTTCATTGGTTTGGGTTAACAAGCTTCAAAGTTGAAACATGGAATTCCTTGTCTCTTTACCTCAGGATCACTCCAAAATTCAATCTAAATTAGTCGGTTGGTAAATCAAATATCAATAATCAATTAAAAAAGTTTAACAAACAAAGATGGAGGGAGCAATAAAGGAGGAAACAAGACATCACTTTTGAGTTGTCAAAGGGGCCAACAGCCATAAGGATTAGGGGAGGGAGGACCCAACAAAGGGGGGTTGGGGGACCTAGAAAAAAAGGTAGGAAGGAAGAGGACAAAATGTATGTCAAACAAACAAGAGAGGGAAGCGTGGGCTCCTTGGCCGTTTGGGCACATGTAGAGTTAAAAGGGGGCGGTGCTGTGTTATTGCTGCACTATAAATGAAAGTCGTGGCCTCATTCTCAGGCACGCAACCATTGTCCTAATTACGACTCCTTTATTTTGTGACAAAACAAAGTTCTGACTCACGTTTCAACATCTGATAAGCATCTGCTGGGGACATCTTCCCACACGTGGATGGATCCTTGGTGGCTTCGACTGTGACCCTTCATCTTTTGTAAAGGCCATAGGAGCTGCACATGGAAAAACATGCACAAATCCCATATTGAAACAAAAGTGACCAAAATGTAACTTTTTTAAAAAACAGTGACCAAAATAAGACCGACCAAAAACAAATGGGATCACTAGTGTAGTTTACCCTTTTTATTGTTGAGGCATCCTTACTGCAACTGGTGGAGAATTACAGTAAGTACTTATAACTAGTTATGGAAGAATAGACTTTTTTTTGGGCAATGGGATACACAAGGTCCTGGATATCGATGAAGTTCTCAAATGACTGTCAGACTGTATATGATTAGTTTCTCCGGGGGCAGTTTGTACTATTACCAACGGTCAACATTTCTTGAGAAACTAGAGTTGCAAACTGCAATTGCATACTCATAAATTTGATTAGAATGTCGACTCTCAGTACTCGTTCTCGAGGCAGAAAATAAAAGAAAGGGCTCTAGCAGCAACATCTTTTTATAGCCCCCAAAGAACTAGACTGATAAACTAGGCCTTGGATGGTTCAGCCCTCGGCCTCCACAAACCCAACCTATATTTGTGTGTATATTTCAGTATCAGCTTTCTCTGCAGGACCGACACAAAAAACCATGAGTAGCTAACTCAATCCCAGTAGAAATGAAATGGCAGTTCTACAAATATATGTACTTAAATAGAAAAGCTTTTTACACCCTAAAAAAACAAAACACTTTCATAGGATAACGAGAGCGCATAGGCATCACAGATAAAACTACCACAATACAGCAAAATCTCACTCAACTCAGCTGACATTCTACTCTTTATAACAATCAGATAATTAGTAATCTTAGTTGATGGATCTAACCCATTAGGTTGATGATAAATCAGTATATTGCATGCTATATAGCTAATGCAAGAAGCTTCTTGTCTACAACACATTAAAAAGTGCAGAATTATCTGTGCTCATGCCAACGTCCTTTGAGAAACATGAGAATACACTTTCAGGCTTTGCTTGCTATAAACAACAGAAAACATTGGGAGCGGAAAATTTGTTAATCTAATGGTTAAGCTACAAAGTAAGAAAGTGGTCATGAATCTTAAACATTTGATTAAAAAATTTCACATCCTCATTCATTTCCTTCCTTCATACCAAGCAAAGCCTAAATTATGGCTGCTAAAACCATTCTATTCTATCCTGTTCTTTCAAACTATTTGTAACCTCCCATATTTGTAAACTTAAGCTTTGGAAGATCCTAAGTGGCAAGGTCTAATGAACTACTAAAACTAATTTAAACAAATAATAAACACACAGCTTTAGACTAAGGCCATAAAAGAACAGAATAGTAATAGTTCAGTCAGCTGCAATTCCAGTTTGATAAACGACATGCTAGGAGTTTATATCGTAAACTAGGGGCAGCATAGTGGGAGCATTAAAAAAGTAGTATACACAAATACTATCAACAATGCTGCATAACTAGATAATCAAAACTGCACAAATGCATGCAGTTGCTCAACATAGGCATGCATATTAAACAAAATTTGTGTTCCAGAGTGCGAGTCGGGAATCATTACATGTTTGCAAGGAATTCCAAGTTTCTTGAGCTTAAGAGTGCGGGCGACGAGCAGTTTCTGAAAGTCACCAATCTCGGACTCCAGCTTTGCTACATGAGTTTCAACCCCATTCCCTACTCCATTCAGAAATTCTGGTATTCCAACCTTTTCTGCAACAATAACAAGGTCACTTATCAAATTCAATTTTCATCATTTCAAGGTTAGAATTATCAAAATGATTATAATTGCTTTTGGGAAAATAAATTCTCCTTGTGATACTAACTTAGCTTGTAGACATGAAAAAGGACAACATCATGTTAAAGTCTATGTAGCTATTCTAAAAGATATTTCTCAAGAATCCTAATAATCTAAAAAATGAATTGAAAAGCCCATTTAGGATTTAGCTAATCGTTCAAGCTCATTGGACTGAGAAAAAAATATCTGAACTTTTTTCCTAAAATACTCATTATTCTGAACAATACCAGAATCCTGAAAAAAGCTTAAAGAAGCACAACCAACGAAACTAACACAAATAAGATTCTATTGGTTTCCCAGGAACCAAACGGAACTATGGGGATATTTCGTTTTTAATGTTCTTGCTATCGTTTAAGAAGGAAAGTGAAGACATTACCAAAAATAAACTTGACTTGGAGAAGAACCTTGAGAACCATGTGGATTTGAAAAAGGAATTGCCTTTGTGCTGTTAAGAACTTGCATCAATGCCAAGGTTAGGTTTTTTGTTTTGTTGTGAACAGATTGTTGGGTTATTTCGAGGGGAAAACGAACTCCCTATTTTATTTAGGCCAGAACTTCGGTGTTTTTCCTTGAAAAAAATAGAATAAAACTACAAACTATGGTCACTAAAGTTCTATTTGTTTTATTTTGGTGACTAAAAGTTTCGATAAATAATAAAATGATCACTCGGACAAATTAATAACAATGGTTAATATTAATTTGAATCCTAATTATAATAAACATCAATTTGGTCCTTAACAACATTTTCTAACTCTATTTTTTTAAAAAGAAAAACTTCATCTTCCTCGACAAAAACACATGATTACTTATATAACATATTTACATCAGGAAAAAAGTTATCATCAATTCTAAAGGATAATTCAATTAAATTATATGAGACAAAACTATAATCATACTACACTCTACATACGACACTCAGAGATACTCAAAATATTAAGAAAATTCTACGTTCTACCTTATTCGAAAGCAAATGATCAATCATCCGACTTTGTTCCGTTATCCCATTAAGCTATACGATACGAGAGAGCGTCTCTATGTTAAACATGAGTAACCAAAAGATAGTCCTTAGACTCGCTTTTATTCTATATTTGAACTGCATGACAATCATGCATGTCAAGTTGTCTACTTTCGGATATTGTAATAGACATGAACAGAAGCAAATATCTATGTTGGGGGATGCAAACTTAAAAAGTTATAGTATAAATTTTGAGTGTAAAATTACAAAGTTTTAAGAGGTGAAATTAAATTATTAATAAAAAAATATAAATAAAATATTTAAATTATAGGAGAATTTAAATTTAGACGATACAATCTTGTCCTTCGGCATCTCTCTATCCATCTCTAAAAACAACAGATGTCGGCTCATTCTGGTAGAGTATTAGAGTAATAGGAATTGCAAGCAGTCCAATAGAAAGTTGCTCATTTCAAAATAATATAGCAGTCCTCGCCCACCCAACAGGCAAAAAGAGAACAAGAGAAGTGTTATATATGCACACCTAAAGTCTTCACGTCGAGTGGTTAAAAGAAAAGAAAAACAATTGAATTTCTGTGTTTTTATTAGTCAGTCATTATCATATTGAACCCCATGAGGTTCTAGATCAAATTCAATAAACAATGTGAAAGATCAGAGAATGTTAGAATTTACAGATTAACTTGTCAAAAGAAAGAATCTACAAGAAATAATCAAAACTTATGAAAGAGAGCTATTAAGAAAGGAAATACTGAGAAATTAAGTTTTCCCCCCATAAATATTTTAGAGTTAGAAAATGTCGTTAAAGAGCAAATTTATGCTTTATCTATATTTTAGTGGTTAAATTATATCAAACATTATTATTAACGTCTGAGTGATTATTTTATTATTTATCGATAATATTAGTGATCAAAATAAAAATATTTCAAACTATAGTGACCATATAATATAATTCATCCACAATAACAGCCCACCAACCATTTGCTTTCAGTGAGTTTGTCAAAAAAAAATCTAATTACTTTTAGATGATAATAGTCTACTATTAAAAATTATATAATAATATATTCAATAGTAGATTCAAAAATATTTATGAAGAACAAAATTATTGAACAAGTTGGACATAAATAAAATTTCAGTGTAGATACCATCAGTAAAACAAGTAATTAATCGAAGAAAATTCGGATTGCATGGTGAGCACATGTCCACTCTCACTTAATTGTGTTTTCGCTACTGGATCCATTAATTATAGGATGTTATTTTGTTAAGTTCTTATACTATAAAAGTTATAAAATGATCATTAAACTATTTATATGTTTTAAACTCGCCCTTTTTTATTAGAAAAATTAACTACCATTTGAGCTGGACTTAACCAACTAACTGAGATATGATAAAATTATATTTGAATGACTATGACCACCATTGTTTTTAATCACTGGCTCGACGATATAATGTAAATGGAGAATCGATCCATAAAATATAGCTTAAACAGTTTTGGGATTAAATTTTATCCTATCATAGTCAACAAATTAATGTCAGCTCATGCGGTCGTTAATTTTTTAACGGGAAAGGACTTGGAACATATAAATAATAAGATGACTATTTTATAACTTTGAATAGTTGAGAGACTTAATAAAGCACAGTCTATAATTGGGGTACCAAGTGTACTTTACCCATAATATTAAAAAAAAAACCATTTATCACTTCACAAATCTTTTTCTAGTCTCTACTCTCTGCCCTCCACGGCTCCACCACTACCCGCCTTCGACGATCCCCTTTCATTTCTTTTCCGGACAATTTGGTTGAGATCCGGAAGAACAAGCGCGAAGACAATCTCCTTAAAAAGCGGAGAGAAGGCCTTCTTCAGTCCAGCCTCCCTTGGTCGATACCTCCCAAAATGCCGCTATTGAAAAAAGGGTACCTTTTTTTATTGGTTTTGGGTTTCAAATATTTCGTTCTGATTTTTCTTTTTGAGTTTTTGATTGCTGGTGAAAGTTGAGATCTTGATTCAACTGAGTGTATTGCAGTGTTACTTTTGTCAAGATATTATTGCTGTTATTATTCAATTGGACTTTTTTATTCTATTAAGATCAGAAAGAAATGAATAGGTTCATGGAGATTTGGGTTATTAATTTTTATGCATACTTAAAGTAGGGGAAATAAGAGGTTTGAGGTTATGGATTTAGGATTTAGGATGACACATGACAGTATTCTCATATTCTATGATCTAGCTAGCAGCTTTTCAGAGAAGTATTTGTAGGATTGTTTTCTACCAATAATGATTGGCTGTTCGGTTTTGTTTCTTATAAAATGGATTTAGTTAAGAAAGGGCTTAGCATTTTAGATCTCATCTCTTTCGTCATGCAGGGGATGGAAAAAGGTTAAATGTCATTCATATTCTGTTTTTGAAGTTAGAATATCCAAACTTCAATCCTGTTCAAATGTTCAGAATGTGTAGGGAGGGATTTTGATGTGGTTCTGATCCTTCTGAATTTTAAGCTTTTTATTATTTGGATCCTGAACATGGTATTCCTGATGACTCCTAACAGTTGGAAAGTATTCCTTTGATGGTACAAGGGGTGTGGTCCGATGATCCTGCCACCCAGTTGGAAGCCACAACACAGTTTAGGAAACTGTTGTCGATAGGTTAGTCCTACTTCTATATCCTAATTCCTACACTTAAAGCGGTTTCTTTGTCAAGGAATAGGTCAATTTACATTATTAATTTTCATCTGCTTACTTGTAGAGCGCAGCCCTCCAATTGATGAAGTAATTAAAACTGGAGTTGTTCCTCGGTTTGTTGAGTTTCTCGGAAGGCAGGATTTGCCTCAATTACAAGTACAATGTTTTGTTTCTTTTGTTTAAATTGAAATAATTTGTATAAGAAATACTATTATCACTGAGACTGATCATTATCATTGAGACTAACTTCCATTTTATTTTAGTTTGAGGCTGCCTGGGCTTTGACCAATGTTGCCTCTGGCACATCTGAGCATACACGGGTTGTTATTGAACATGGTGCTGTCCCAATGTTTGTGCAGCTGCTTAGTTCTGCTAGTGATGATGTTAGAGAGCAGGTCAGTTTTTGTTTTAATAACTCATCTATATCTTCTGTATTTGACTGAAGAATGAAAAAAATTCTCTTACTTTCGATGAATGTCTGGTCATTACCGTTTTTAGTTCAACATTTCCTAGATGTACTTTATCTGTCACTTCATATATTTTATATCCTGTCCTATGTTGCTTTGTTTGCTCCCACTTATAGTTTATACTGGAATTAATTTCCACATGCTATATTTACTTGTCTGCTCTTTTTGTCTTTTCTTTGTCAATCATCATTTTATCTGTGTACATTGCCTCTAATTACTATCCTCACCCTATTTTCTGTTTAGGCTGTATGGGCATTAGGTAATGTCGCAGGTGATTCACCAAGTTGTAGAGATCTAGTTCTTGGCATTGGTGCACTTATGCCATTGTTAGCTCAGTTAAATGAGCGATCAAAATTATCAATGCTGAGGAATGCTACATGGACATTATCTAACTTCTGTCGTGGCAAGCCACCAACACCATTTGAGCAGGTTGAGACTTTGGGAGGCTCCTCTTGAATTTTGTATAAGAGCAGTGTTCCCATTTATAGTTTGCTTATTATTGTATTTTGGCACAATACATTTTTATAATTTGTTTGTGGTGTTCTTGATAGCAACCTTGTTTTCTTTTCAGGTGAAGCCTGCTCTACCAATTCTACGGGAACTTATCCACTTGAATGATGAAGAAGTTCTGACAGATGCTTGCTGGGCACTTTCTTATCTTTCAGATGGCCCTAATGACAAAATTCAGTCTGTGATTGAAGCTGGGGTCTGCCCACAACTGGTGGAACTTCTAGGGTAAGCTTTACAAGGTTTATATGTCTATATATTTTCTGTCATTTATACTTGTTGATTTTCCCCCCTATATACTTGTTGCAATATTTTGACTACTGGTTCTGACTAAAGTTCATTTATGACAGTCATCCATCACCCACTGTTCTTATACCTGCTCTTCGGACCATGGGAAACATCGTCACTGGTGATGATAGTCAGACTCAGGTATGAAGTACATTTATGCATGTTCACAGCGGTCTTCACATCAATAGTGTTCTTCTTTGATTCTGGTTTATCTTCTTTTCTGTTGTTTACTGAATGGAGTTTATTTGCTTCATTTGGATTGTTCATGAAGCATAATCTAATTGTAAGGATATAGTAAACAAACTAAATCTTTTAAATAGAAACAGTATTTCAAAGTTCTATTGTTGTTGATTACACAAAGATAAACAATTGTTGTGAAGATTTTTCTCTGTTTTCTTTAAAAGAGGCAAAATAACTCCGGGTATATTTTTCAGTTTGTCATTGACAACAAGGTGCTCCCTCATCTCTATCAACTTCTCGTACAAAATCACAAAAAAAACATCAAGAAAGAAGCTTGTTGGACAATCTCTAATATAACTGCTGGGAATAGAGCTCAAATACAGGTATAGTTTCTCTCTGCCCCTTCTTGAAGATTCTATTGCCTCAATGTATGCAGGAACCAAAAGTTATAATTATTTAATCTGTGCCAATGCGGCTTTTATGTTTACTGATTATTTCGAAGGTGTCAATAGCTTGTCGCAAACTTTAGTTCATAGTAACTGAAGCATTGCTTTGCTTACTTAATCTGTGACTGCAATTAGTACTAGTTCTCGTGTAGTATATATCACTTTAAAGGCACTCACACTGTTGTTGATTATTTGTTTGATTTCCTGTTGCACAGGCAGTTATAGAGGCAAATATTATTCTTCCTCTGGTACACCTTCTCCAACATGCAGAGTTTGATATTAAGAAGGAGGCTGCATGGGCCATCTCAAATGCAACCTCTGGAGGATCTCATGAGCAAATTAAGTATCTCCTACTACTTTTTTGTTTACATTTCAGTTTTTTTCCTTTATTGGATCAGACATCCAAGCATGTTTGCAAAAGACACATCAAACCTCCACCATAGATTCACTGGAGAATATATGCTGATATTTTTTTCCAGATGCAAGATTAGAAGCTAGAACCATGATGCATACATGTATACTTGGATACTGATAGGTCCGGAGCTGTTGGCGTACTGAACTAAATTAAGCTCGTTAACAATTATAAGTGTAGTCGATGTTTTTATTTTTCTCTCGCCTCCAATTGCTTGTCATAAATATGATGAAAATACAATATAATTTTTTGGGGCATGCATTGCATAATAATTGCTCTTAACCATTTCAGTTGATCATATTCACTTGGTACAATGAGAGTTACATGATCTGTTATTCTGCAGATTCCTGGTGAACCAAGGTTGCATTAAGCCCCTATGTGATCTCTTAATTTGTCCAGATCCACGAATTGTGACCGTGTGCCTTGAAGGGCTGGAGAACATCCTGAAGGTTGGTGAGGCTGATAAGGAAATGGGAATGAATGATGGAATCAATCTATTTGCACAAATGATTGATGAATGTGACGGGTTGGATAAAATTGAGAACCTTCAAACTCATGACAACCATGAGATTTATGAGAAGGCTGTGAAGATCTTGGAGAGATACTGGGCTGAAGAAGAGGATGAACAGCATCTCCAAGATGGCGGGGATGAAAACCAGCAAGGCTTTAATTTTGGAGCTAATCAGGCCAGCATTCCACCCGGGGGCTTCAAATTTGGTTGAAGTGTTTAGTTTTGGAATGGCTATAATTTTGTAGGGCTTACTACTTTCCTTGCAGTGAAATTTCTGGACTTGTGTTTGCATTTTCATTGCTGCCAAAGAGTCGGGGTTTTTGTTCTGGTGCATAGACGCATGGTGTTTTGCTTTTTTGGGAGTGGCGCGAATGCTTGAAAGGGTTTTAAATATTATTGTATTTCTATTTTTCTTCCTACATTCCATCTGAAATATTGCATGTGATAGTTATAAAGTCTGAAATTAGCATTAATGCTTTTCTTGCACCACTATAGCATAGGCATTGATGTAGGGCATGTCCTGTTGTAAAACAGAGGTGGTGTCCTTGCCAGGCCAGTTGTAGTAGTATAAAATCTGTTACCATCTTATGGTGCAACGTGATGAAATGTATTGATTCCTATTCAGCCTTTATTTTCGTATTTTATGATTGTTTCCTTGTTTGTCTTTGCCCCATGGCAGCTATTTACCTCGTGTTTGTTAATTGAATATCAGAAAACTTGAGCTCTCGTCTCTTAGTATGAAATGTCCCTTCACAAATGTGCTCACACTGGATTCCTCTTATCACCCTCACTTCTTTCTCTTCCCAAAACTTTGACTCCCCAAGTGTTGCGTGTTCTTCCTCTGTTTCCAGTCCATTAGTAGTATATGTAACTTGTTTAAATTCACAAAGGGGTTTGCTTGTTCTTCAAGTTTTGAGTTTTGTCTTGCATATATGGATATGGTATCTTAAGTTGCTCTGTGCTTCTGATATTAAAAATGATTGTGAGCATAGGGTGTGAGAAACGTCTATTTTGTCCCTGGAATCATCTACTTTGGTTCTGCTGACTGCGAGTGGGGCTTGATACAATGCCCTTCATGCAAGAGCCTTCATTTTACTTTCAACAAAACAAGGATTTTTTTTATAGAACCATCTACAAAACACTTCTTTGTTAATATAAGACTAAAAAAAATACAAATCGTTTACAGCTGAAAATCTTATCAAGGGTCCTAAATCTCCACAATGTAGCTTTCTGATTGCAATTAAAAATATTACAAATTTGCATAACTTTTTGTCGCACAGCATAACTACCCATATTTTAGCATTACCAACAGACTCTTGTCTGTACATCTAATGTTTGGATATTTGGTTTGCTGAGGCGCTGTTCCTTAGGGCGTGGGTTGTGTTTTGTTTTGGGTGGAATTCGTATCTGGTTGAATCGCTTTTTCTGGTACCAAGTACCATTAAACTTTTTATGATTGCAGAGCAATAAAAGAAAAAGAGAAAATAACCTCATGATAAAAAATGTCTTATAATATACGATTTTAATCAAATTTTTTTGGATTTACCAAAATGACCAACAAAATTGCAATGCGATCTCCATAATCCCAAATCAGTTTCCAGATTCGCAACGCGATTTTGACTATCGCATTACGATTTCCCAAATTCGCGTTGCGATTTTCCTAATTCGCAATGCGAATACGTAAATCGCAACGCGATTACGTAAATCGCAACGCGATTATGAAGAATCGCAATGTGAATGCAATGCGATAGTACAAATTCGCATTGCTATTTTCCAGAATCGCAACGCGAATATGAAAATCGCAACGCAAACATATAAATCGCAACGCGATTCTGACTATCGCAACGAGTATCTGTAAAATCGCAACGCGTATCCGTAAATCGCAACGACAATACGTAAAATCGCAACGCGTATCCGTAAATTGCAACGAGAATACGTAAATCGCAACGCGTATGTGTAAATCGCAACGAGAATACGTAAATCGCAATACGTATCCGTAAATCGCAACGACAATACGTAAAATCGCAACGCGTATCCGTAAATCGCAACGCAATTTTTAAAGCGCCATTACAATCGTTACGCGTATTTTATTTTCAAATTCCAAACACGAATATTAATTATCGGAACACTGAACCGTCCACAGTATATCCCGTAATCGCAACTCATAACCTAAAACCTAAAATCACAACTCAGTCCCATCTCCATCTCTCACTCTCTACGGCGAAATCCGTCCCCATCTCCGGCGAAATCCCTCACAACCATTCACGGTCAGAAATCCCTCACAATCATTCAGAAATGGAAAATCAACCTCCGAGGGTTAGTTTTTTTAATTATTTTTATTTTGAAATTTTTGCATTATTTTAGGTTTTTCATATTGAAATTGATGATAAGTTTACTGGTAATTTCAATAATAGATTAACCATTTCACTTAGATTTCTTATTAAATTCATTCGATTGCTGCCAATACTGCTAAATTGTTTAGTCTTTAACCCTGTGAAGTTAGTATTTGTCTTTGTTTTGTCTTTTGGTTGAAGTAATGCAATCCATTAAAGTTTCAATTTGCAGAAGAAGAATAGTTTCTAAACTTAAAATCGCAACATGAAAAATGAAAATCGCAACACGAAAATGACTATCGCAACGAGAGAAATGAAAATCGCAACGAGAGAATCGCAACGCGAAATAAAAATCGCATTGCGATTTTCATTTCGCGTTGCGATTTTCATTTCGCGTTGCGATTCTCTCGTTGCGATTTTCATTTCAACCAAAAGACAAAACAATGTTGCAAATTTTAGTTTCAAGAATAAATTACTACTCTTTATGTTTATTGTTTTTGGTATATCTTCACAGTGTAGTTTTTGGTATATCTAACTTGGTATGTTTATTGTTTTAGTAGAAATTTTTTTCGACTTCATTGACATTAAGGAATAAAGTTAGCCTAGCCACTACAATTGCTTCGAAGCTTTCACATGCACAAAGAAAATTGTTTGAGGAAACCTGCTTCGGGCCATGGCTGAGAGTACAACATCCGGGTGGAGATGCTAATTTGACCCATTTGTGGCTTCAGACCATGACTAGCGATCTACCCGACAGTATACAACGTGGTGAGGAAGAGATATGATTTCATTTTCCACCGGCGTATACTTGTTTTGGGCGGAAGGAGTTCTGCTTAATCACTGGTCTACGATTTGGACACGATGATGTAGGCCGGTACACTCGTCATAGCACCCGCCCATCATGGTTATCTTGGGTTTTTCCTGATGAGTCAATAGAGAAGCCGAACTTACACGTCGACGACCTGAAGAAATTGTTTAATAAGAAAGATGGTTTTACTCGGATGAATGACGTCGATGTTGTCCGAGTATGCCTTCTAGTACTTTTGTATGCCGGCTTTTTAGGCAGAGAGGCCAGACAACCTATTCCTCAGGAGCTAATATTATTGGTAGAGGACCTAAATGCATGGAATCTGTTTCCGTGGGGTTCGTATATATGGAAAACTACCTGAACTAAGTTGTCGTTTGCCTTTGATGACCGCAAAAGTTTGCGTGGCGATGGGTCGAAATACACTTTGTCAGGCTTTGTTTGGGCCTTTAAGGTAAGAATTTCTATATAATGTTTTCAAAATTATAATTAATTATTTAACAATTACTAATGTTTGTTATTATATTGTTTGTAGATTTGGATATTCGAGGCTTTCCCCAGCATTCGGACATATGCATTAAACTTCAAATGATATTCCTAGGGCTATTTCCTGGAAGAGGAAACGTCTGTTGGATTGGGAAGACTTAATACCATATGCGACAATAAATAATGTAAGTTAACACAAATACTATCATATATAAACAAGTTATTAATAGTAGACGTTTAACTTTGTTTGAGTTTTTATATTTTTAGGAGGCCAACACTCCATTACAGAGACTGACACCCACGGAGGCTGAGCTTGCCACTGATTGGTAGCAAGCTAGTCAGCATTTTTTTGATGGCACTAATGATGAGCAGCCTCCACTTTCTCCACTTCGAGAGCCATCACCTCACCCAGAGCCATCACCTGATCGACCCGACTATACACCTCTACAACGAGAGCCATCACCTATCCCGTCACATCATCGAGTCTTTTCTCCACCATCACCTCATGATAGGCGACCGACAAAGATGCCACACTTCTATCTCCCTGTTCTCCACCTCCACCTCCACGGGATGAGTCAAGGGAGTTACATGATGAGGTCAATGCCTTGCGTGAGGAGATCAGTACTCTACGCGATAACGATGGCGCATGGCGTGTGGAGGTGTCTACTTTACGTGGTGAGGTTGTCGCTCTACGTGAGATGGTAGTATCGTTGCTGAATGAGGTTCATACTCTACGCAACGAGGTAAGTTTAAGATTTTCCATATTTAACTTGATGATAAATTTACTCGTAATTTCACTTAGATTAACCATTTCACTTAGATTGCTTAGTAAATTTATTCGGTTGCTGCCAATACTGCTAAACTGTTTATTCTTTAACACTGTGAAGTTAGTATTTGTCTTTTGTTTTGTCTTTTGGTTGAAGTAAATTTATTCAGTTGCTGTCAATTATGCTAAACTGTGTATTCTTTAACACTGTGAAGTTAGTATTTGTCTTTGTTTTGTCTTTTGGTTGAAAGTAAATTTGTTCGGTTGATGCCAATTCTGCTAAACTGTGTATTCTTTAACACTGTGAAGTTAATATTTGTCTTTGTTTTGTCTTTTGGTTGAAAGTAAATTTGTTCGGTTGCTGCCAATTCTGTTAAACTGTGTATTCTTTAATACTCTGAAGTTAGTATTTGTCTTTGTTTTGTCTTTTGGTTGAAGTAATGCAATCCATTCAAGTTTCAATTTGCAGAAGAAGAAATAGTTTACTTTCGCAACACGAAACTTAAAATCGCATTTTGTGAACTATGATAGAATAATGACTTGGGTGAATACAATGCAAGTTTGAAACATATTTGTCTTTGTTTTCACTGTTTAAATATCATGTCTGTTTATTTACTGATTTTTGTATTTAATTATTTAGCGGCCCGATAAGGTGGATGCTTTACGTCGGGTTTTTCTTGCACGACAGAGTTCATGCATCAGACGGCGTACACGTGCTATTAAGTCTCCGTACACCCCAATAGTGCGAAGACACCGCAAGAAGAAGCCCGACTCGTCTGTCATCCCTCAAGAGTCCACTCCTATCGTTGAAGAGGCCCCTATCATTCCTCGAGAGTCCCCTCCCACCGTTCAAGAGGCCACTGTCATCGTTGAAGAGGTCCCTCCCACCATTCAAGTGCCCGATTCACATGGCGTCATATGTAAGATTCTTGAGAAACCCTCTGACGTGCCGGACATGATGGATGAGAGTTGGCTCTCGTATGAGTTACCGGCCAATACCATTCCGGTATCTGAAGTGGAGAGGAGACAACTACCGGACATAATTCTGGATAACACCCTTTGGGCTAAGACCGCAGTTGATTTTTATCTACATGAGCGGAGCCAGGGGTGTTTCACTGACATATACAAGCTCAACGATGATATCTATTTGTTGCTTGATCGGTATTGGTGGGGCGTATTATTAGGGGTCGAAGAAAATGGCTATTTCGATGGAGGGGTAAGTCTTATATTTTTCTTATATTTCAATTTATTATTTTTTTTAAATTTATGTAAGTCACTAATATATGTCTTTTTTTGTAAAACAACATATCGATGCATAGGTGTCACGTCTTCTAATAATTAGGAAACTTAAGAAAAATAAAAGAAATACACGATATACAATTATGCCGACATCTTTTAACGCCGTTCACTTGAAGAATCAACGAGATGAATCATTTGCGTTGGGCAATGGACAAACTAAACTTTATCCTGCATGGTGGGAGGTCGATAAGGTTAGTATTTATTTTAGATTGAGTTTAAAGGTATTCATAAATAAGTGCGCAAATGAATGAATTATTACTTATGATTGCAGGTGTTTATCCCTGTTTTGGAACGTAAACATTGGCTTCTCGTCGAGCTTCAGCTCCCATCCCTTAAGGCAATAGTATATGACAGCATGATAAATTACATATCATTGGCTGATTTAAGAGATATTATTAAGGGATGGAGCTCTCATTTGGCTAAATTCTTGGATGCGATAAATTATTGGACTCGTTCTGGAAACAAGAAGCCAAAGAAGCTCAATATTACAGTTAACAGAGACGAGACCGCACCCCAACAAACGGAAGGAGCCAGAGGGGATTGTGGTCCTCTCTTATGCTTGACGTTGGAGCGTTTGATCACATGAAGTATAAAGTATCTACCTCCCACCGATAGAGATAGAGCTGCAGTAGGCTTGTGGTTTCGGCATTATATGGCTAGATCGATATATACGAGACACTGCCTACCTGCATCCGCGTTATAAAATTGTCCATAAACAATTTGTAAGTTTATAGGCTTTTGGTTTGAAAATGTTTGGTTAAGTACCTAGAATTTAATAATTTGTTGTTTGTAGGTTTTAGATGTGTAGAAAGTGTTGTTTGAGCAAATGTTTGGTTTCTGTAGGTTAATCTCAGAAGTGAGCTGCGTGAAAAAGATGTATGGCTGCAAAAGTTGATTCAATAGTAGATGAGGAAATAAGAATTATTGCTTATTTTTTGATTGTTTAATTGATTTGTAAAAGATGATTTGTAAAAGTTTATTTGTTTAATTGATGTGAACATAATTCTTATTTGTGCTTGTTTAATTGATTGAAATGTAATGATTGATTTTGTTGATTTCAATCTGCATTATGTTGAAGGCAAAAATGACTATCGCAATGCGAAATGAAAATCGCAACGAGAGAATCGCAATGCGAAATGAGAATCGCAACGCGAAACTAAATTCGCGTTGCGATTCCCTCGTTGCAATTTTCATTTCGCATTGCGATTCTCTCGTTACAATTTTCATTTCACATTGCGATAGTCATTTTCGCGTTGCGATTTTCACATTGCGATTTTCATTTCGCATTGCGATTCTCTCGTTGTGATAGTAATTTCCGCGTTGCGATAGACATTAAGATGATTGCGAACGTCATTTCTGTGTTGCGATAGTCAAATGAATGCCTAATAAGTGATAACAACTGAACAGATCATAGCAATTTTCAAACTCAAGTTACTAATACATGCCTAACTAAAAATGTTAAAAGTTCACACATAAAAATCCACATAATACAACGTTTGCATTTAAAAATCACCTAAGTTAACAGTCCTAAAAGGTGAAGCCGGCTGTGATTGGGATTTTAAAGATGATTGTGATTTTGATTGCCTTTTGCTTGACACCATATGAGCTTTGGATTTTGATGAGGATCCATATTTTGGTAGAGGAAAAGATGATTGTGATGGCACTGGTGATCCACATGTCAACCTTGTATGACCACTTTCCTTGCACCGACTACATGTCGATCTCTTCTTCTCTTCACCCTTAGACGGTATACGATCGTGACTTTTTGGTCGGCCAGGTAGCCTTCTGTCCATGGCTGGTGGCAAAACTGTTTGTAAGTCATCTGGTATGTCCCACTCATAAGGATGTGGAATAGGGTAGACAATCTCGCCATAAGTCTGTCGATATACTTTTTGTAGTGTAGCAATCCATAGCGTATGCGCTTGAATCATCTTGGTTTAGATGAAGAGAAACTTTTATAACATGGCCACACGGATAACCAGATGTTTGCCATTTCATACAACTACACGTATTTGCATTTAGATCGACAAGCCCATTTAAGTTATTATCCAGTACTTCAAACAAAGTGTTTGAACATGGTTCAACTCTCCATGACGTTGACTTCACAACACGTTTCGTTATCTTTTTTTCTGTCCATGGTGTAACACGATGTTCCAATGTTCCTGTAAATTTAAATAAATAATACTTAGTAAAATATATGATAAGTTACGAATTTAAAGAAATAATACCTGCATGGTTTCTTTTCTTGTAGTACCACTGTTGAATAGAGGCTCGAAAAAACTCCATTAACATAGTAATTGGTAATTTTCGGGAATGACGACTTAGAGCGTTGATTGATTCTGCACTATTAGACGTCATGAAACCATATCTTGCTCCAAGTTGATGTACTCTTGACCATCTTTCAAACCCGACATCTTCTAGTGTTTGATCACACTGAGGCAAAACACGTCTTAAACAGTTTATATGCTTATTAAAATCCACTTCCCGATAAGCTTTTACAGCCTTTCAGTATGTCCATTTGTGATTTTTTATACCAGCAGACCTTGATTTTAGATTTCTATACAAATGAACACCACAAAGTCCATGAAAAGCATCTGGGAAACACCTTCTAACAGCGTTGTCAATTGAGTTTGCCCTATCGGATATGATTGTCAGATTGCTAATAGGACCTATGCAATCCCTAAGATACCCCATAAACCATGTCCATGAATCAGAGGTTTCAGATTTGCCAACCCCGTAAGCTATTGGCAGTATCCCATTGTTAGCATCCATGTCTACTGCTAATAAGTTTACTCCAAGGTATCGACCTTTTAAATGTGCTCCGTCAACTATAATAACTGGGCGTATGCAATTAATAAACAAACGAATCTACAAAATCATATACACAAGAAATATAATCATTTAAATGTGAAATGCATGTAACTAACAAAAATGAGTCAACAAAATTATATTGATTTACTAACCGCATCACCAATGGCGATAAACAGCAACTCAAAGCGTCCATCTCTATCTGTTTTGATATGAGTTACCGACCCAGGATTTTTCAGCTTTAAATTATGACAATAAGCCGACAGTTGGGCAAACGATGCTTCTGGCGACCCCCTCAACAATTCCAAGGCATAACATTTGGCTCTCCAAGCTTGAGAATATGAGATACTAATCTTGAACCGAGCATTCATGTCAGTCATAATTTCATGTCTCCTATATACCCTACCATTCAAAAACATTAACTCAGCCAGAAAACCACCCAACACCTTTTTGTTTGCCTGTTTATGGTGAGGAAAAACTTTGGTTCTTGAACATGTATGTTTATCAATAAAAGTCATAACTTGAAACATTTCGCAATCTTTTATCCTCTTTGCAATCATACGCCACATACAGTTTTTGTCAATCATACACCTTGTTTTGAAACGATCTTTGCTTGATTTGTTAACTTTTAGTTGATAGTCATCTTCCACACATTTCGTATACAAAGCTATCTTCAAGTCTTCCTTTGTATCAAAACAATCATCTTTCTTGATACGAATAATTTTTGTGTAACAATCAACTGCTATCTTTACCAACTCTTCTTCCGGTATCTGAAGTAATTCTGGCATATTCTAGTTATACTCCCGTGGTATTTTCTTCGAGGACTTTTCTTTGGGGATTTCTTCTTCTTCTTTTTCTTCTTCAGTGTTATATGAATTACAGAATGGATGTTCAACATGTTCATTTACAATCGTAACTTCCTCCTCATTATCATCAACAACATCTTCCTCGGCAACGGCTGTTTCATCATCAAAATTCGGGTATTGACCAATATCAAAATCATTACACGCATGATATGTTTCTTCTTCTGAAAAATCATCAAAATCCGAGTATTGACCAAGATCAAAGTATGGGTATTGACCAAGATCAAATTTCGAATACTGACTAGTACTCACAATTTTTTCTGTTGGCTCATCATCGTCTAACTGGTCAATACGAAAACCGAAATTTGGTGCTGAAAGTTGATTGGGATTTGGATTATGAAAAGGTTGTGGGTTTTGAGATTGTGTTTGGTATTGGAAATGTGGTGAAACAATATTTGCTTGGTGATGAAATTGTGGTGGAACCATTAAATTTTGAGCACCATAAACTGGGGTTGAAAAACTTAGTTGATTACTACCCGCTACTGACCCAACTTCACTACTTCTAGGTTTAACAACATACAATGTAACATCATCACTTGAAACACTAATGTAAGCAATGAATCGTTCAACATCTTCATTGTCGGTTAACAAATAAACTTTATCATTTCTATGATAAGATAGCCTAAATCCACTTAGGGGCTCTAAATTCAATTTATTTACAACACATAACATTAGAGTTTCATAAGTTAACTTTTTTAATGACAGTTTTAGTTGAAGATTCATGGGTAAATGCATATATTGTAAAACACCATGAACATTCTCCCATGACCCTCCAAAACACAAATCTATCCAAACATGATCAACATTAGATGATTTCATTATTGTAAATTAATTTACTAAACAAACGAGCTGCGAAACTAAAACCTGTTGCCGGATGGGGAAGGATGTCGTTGGATATAGGAACGGATGTCGCCGAAGAGAGTGATAGATGGAGATGGAATGAGTTGCGATTTAGGGATTTAGGTTATGAGTTGCTGCTGCTGCGTAGTTATATATCCAAAACATTTGTGTTGCGAAATTAAAACCTGTTGCGAATTCAGAAATCGAGTTGCGAATTTGAAATTCAGTATTGTGATAGTCAGAATCTCGTTGCGATTACGTAAATCGCAATACGATTACGTATTCGCATTGCGAATTAGGAAAATCGCAACGTGAATTTGGGAAATCGCAATGCGATAGTCAGAATCGCGTTGCGAATCTGGAAATTGATTTGCGATTCTGGAGATCGCGTTGCGATTTTTATTTCGCATTGCGATTTTGTTCGTCATTTTGACAAACCTAAAAATAATTGGTTAAAATCGTATATTATAAGGCATTTTTGGTTACTGGGTTATTTTCTCAAAGAAAAATTATCCAAGACAACAGCAACCCTCGCGTTTTATCAAAAACAAGAGCTTTGTCTCCTGTAGCAGGATCATGCCAATCTTGGTAATACTGTCGCCTCTTCCCACCGTTTTCATTGCACAATCGTTGATGTCTGTTTTGGTAAATGGCAATCTTGGTAGATGCAGGTCAAAAAAGGTTTTTTTTTTAATTTAAAAAATCAGTCAAATCCTATATTTATACACTATACATAAAATATTAATCATAAATATAAATAAAAAGGAGAACAAATCCTAAACTACAATAAGTCAATGACTCTTCTCTCAAAACTTTTAATATTTTTGTAATTATAATAATACATCAAAAAATATTATTGTAATCCTAATTAATATCAAATTTAATCTCAATCAACCTTCAGTAAATAGTATTAAACTCTAGACCATAATAAGCAAATAACTTCCATCAGACTAACTTTTCTACAACTTTAAGAATATCAAATCCTAAACCCTAATAAATAAGTTCTCTCAAGGCTTAAACTTTTCTCCGGAGATGGAAAATATTTGTAACATGGAGCTGTCAAACATTGAATACATACCAAAGAAGGTGACATAAAGTTTGTTTCTTTATAACATGAATTCTCTTAACTGTATATATTGTTTAGTTCGATAGATGTTATGTTTTATGTTATTTCTCGACCTGTCGCATGATCTGTGCCTGCTTTGTCAAACCGTATATAGTTGAGTACTGAGACCTTGGCTCTTACTTGAAAGCATCGATGGATCGGATAACTGAATTGCCTGAAGAACTGCTTGTTCGTATTTTATGTTCTCTATCCATAAAAGAAGCGGCAAGATCAGGCGTTGTTTCAGGAGTATGGCGAGGTTTATGGAAGTTTGTCACTTGTAGTCTAAACTTCGAGGCTTCACAGACGTTACAGCCGAATCCCGAAGAGAAAGAGAGGGATGACTGTGTAGAACGGGTTACTCACGTTCTGAACTCACATGAAGCTCCAACTATAGTTGAGTTGAGAGTTTCATTAGATTTAACCCAGCAATATAGTCATAACATCGATCGATGGATCGAGATTGCACTAATGAAGGGGGTTAAAAGGCTTGAACACACCCTGCAGATTGATTCACTGGAGATACAATGAACATTACATGTTTGCAGACCGATTTTGCGGTTCATCCGACATTAAGTTCCTAACTAGTCTCTGTTTCAAACATGTTGATGTGAGCGGTAGGGTGCTGGGGACTTTCCTTTCCGGTTGTCCCTTACTTGAAATGTTGCATGTCTCGCACTCGCTGTCGGAATGGCTAACGTATCTGAATGTTTGCGGCTCGTCGCTGAGGCTGAAACACTTGAATATATCTTTCTGCAGTGGGATCAAAAGCATTCAAGTTCATGCACCAAATTTGGTTTCTTTTGAATAAAGTGGAGAGGAATCTATAGGATTGCTTATAGGTCTGAAATATGTTCCCAACCTTCATGATGTATGTTATGGTATACCTTACGGGGCACCATGGGACTCTATAAAAGGCTTCAACTTTTGTCAAGCCTTTCCCAGCTGCCTATCGGTCTGTGTTTCTCAATTGGTGAATCTGTCGTTGCAGTTCAAGGCCGACATAAGTGTAAGTTAATCCTATTAGCCTCATAGATAGATCGATAGATATCCTGTTTTGATTTGATTTTATGGTTTGAATAATGTTGGTTGTTTCCTAATTCGATTTGAAGATCCGAGGGTGTCCGAAATTACGGAGCCTTCGATGTTTGACATGTAAAGTTAGGGATTTATTGCTTCAATCAAAAGGAGGGCTTATAAATTTGTTGTTCCTGGTGGATTCCGCGCCTCTGTTGCATAAATTCAGAGTTGAGGTACGTAATTGTCTCAACTCTAGCTGGTATATTTATATACCCATGCATGATCTAAGTAAACATCATATATTATTAGTTGGAACAAGGTTATGCAATTAGACTGATGAAAGGAAGCGAAGCGGTGGGGAGGGTGATCGGCAAAGTGAAGACGATGATAAACGACGACGGAAAAGGACCGGAGATGCTGAACTTGAAGGAGGTGGAAATAGTTGGCTTTGTTGGGGCTAAAGCAGATATTGCACTAATTGTTTAAAACTGCTTTAAACCTTGAACACATTGTGATTAACACTTACCCTCCTCATTGGGACCGTCCACCCTTGTTTGATGGACAAAGATTAAAGAAACAAGAAGATGCTAGAATGCTTGCCTATCATCTGATCCTGGAACATCGACCTCAAGGAGTCCAATTTCTGGTGCTCTGAGCTATATCAGTTCCCTTTTTTAAAAACTATTAGTACATTAATTAATGATGATGAATAGCATTCAGCATCCTTTGAGTGTGTCGTGTAAAGAGACTTGTTTGAATTATATCTTTTAATGATTCATGATGTGAGTTAAGTTACTGTCTTTAAAAAATTATCGTAAAAGTTTGGTCGGTTAGTCCATTAAATGAAAGAACATTTCATCATCTTAATGCAGCTGTGGGTCCTAACTAACTTAGAAACTTTGAAAATTAAGGGATTGTTATAATTGGACCGTTGACTCGAACAAGAAAACTCAATTGTCGATCACCGGCTTCTGAATATGGTGGTGACACGCGGCAGCTGGTAGTACCCCAGGCGTCGACACGCAAAAGATGCAGTGGACCCTACGGTGACTTTGCCACTAAAATTTAGAATCATAATATATTAATAACAACCATCTATAAGGAAGCCATGTGGCTCTGAATGGATTACGTGGCCGTATCACAATGGACCCTACACTATCTAAGTACCCCCTACCGACTCCCATCTTGAACAGTGCACTAGGTGTGTTTGGTGCTGCTAATTATTTTTTGCTCATACAAGTAATTCAAAATTATATTTTTAATGAAATGATAAATATTTTAAATTGATTTACAATTTATTTATAAAAAATAAATTATTTTGTTTATTCCTACATAAACACGACCACCTCACCGCACCCAGCACAACACCAACAGCTGAGATTTCTACTGCATGATACCAAATACCAAAGCATAACATCAATTTCCCTTCAAACCAAACACTCGTACCTTACCCTTGTACTCAAACATGGCCCCTAACATCAACAGTAACAAAACTGCCACTCTCACCGCTAAAGCTCCAATCCCTCCCAAAAGGGCATACGTTACGTTCTTGGCTGGGAACGGTGACTACGTTAAGGGCGTGGTGGGGTTAGCCAAGGGACTCAGGAAGGTTAAGAGCAAGTACCCACTTGTGGTGGCTCTTTTGCCTGACGTGCCGGAGGATCACAGGAAGATACTTATAGAGCAAGGATGCATACTCAAGGAGATCGAGCCTGTGTATCCACCCGAGAACCACACCCAGTTTGCCATGGCTTACTATGTCATTAACTATTCCAAGCTTCGTATCTGGGAGGTATATATATTAATTATATCTTTGTATTTTTTTGTTTAGTAATTTCAGTTTCCAAAATGAATAAATTTCTTTCTTTTTTGTACAGTTTGTTGAGTATTCCAAGATGATATACTTGGACGGTGACATCCAAGTGTTCGACAACATAGACCACTTGTTCGACATGGAAGATGGTTACTTTTATGCAGTGATGGATTGTTTCTGTGAAAAAACCTGGAGCCACACCCCACAGTACAAGATTGGCTACTGCCAACAGTGCCCTAACAAGGTCCAGTGGCCTTCTCAGCTAGGTCCTAAGCCTCCTCTTTACTTCAACGCCGGCATGTTTGTGTATGAACCCATAGTTTCCCTCTCTGAGGACCTGTTGAACACTCTCAAAATTACTCCTCCTACCCCATTCGCGGACCAGGATTATCTGAACATGTTCTTTAGGGACATTTACAGGCCTATTCCTCCAATCTACAACCTGGTGATGGCCATGCTATGGAGCCATCCGGAGAACATTGAGCTCGAAAAGGCCAAGGTTGTTCACTACTGTGCTGCTGACTCCAAACCCAGGCGGTATACAGGCAAAGAAGAGAACATGGACAGGGAAGACATTAAGATGATGGTGGGAAAATGGTGGGATATTTACAAAGATGAGTCGCTTGACTACAAAACTGTTGTAGCTTCTCGCGAAGCAGAAGCTGATGAGGATGACGGAGCAGGCCTGCAACTGCAACAATTTTTCGCAGCATTGCCGGAGGCCGGTATTGTTCATCATATTAAAGCCCCATCCGCTGCGTAATTTGGTGGATGATATGGATTATTAATACTATACATTACAATATAATACACCTAAATTGTGCAGATGGCATTAAATGTTGTAATTTTCTTCTTTGTAATTGTATTTGATCCGTCCTTACATTTTTTTTAAAGGGACAGATATTTTATCAGAAAAATAATAGGATTAGGACTATGATTATGTTATCCTTATGGCTATTTTCTATGATTTGATTATTTGTAGTCTCATTTGTAAATGTGGACATTTTAGTACCCCAATGAATTAACTTCAACTTGGCAGTATGTTTTTCCTAATATTCTGTTTGTTTTCAAATTAATATTTGAATTAAAATTTTAATTTTATGATGCAATATTTTAAAATTATATAATAAAATATTTAATTTTTAAAAAAATTACGTCATAAAAAATAAAAACTTTTGAATATTAAATTAAACTGAATTTCTAAATTTAAAGAATAAATATTACATTATCCAATTAGTAAATGTGGATATGGGTGGTGACATTTGTTAATTTATATGTTACAAGCAACCCAAAGTCTAATCTAATGTTATGTAATCTTACACGACCAAAGAAGAAATGCAAACGTAGGTTTCCACCTTTTAAATTTTAAATTCAATTTTTAAAAATATTTGTTGTCATATAAATCCATTAACCATGCTAAAAATGGTGACCGATTCAAGGAATCATTCCCAGAAATCTGGACAAGCTTGGCCCTTCATTCTTTTTCATCCTTTAATTATCCCCTCTTGCTTTGAATTAATCAAAAAAGTTTTAAATTAGTTGGGTTAAACAGTTTATCACCTACACAGAATAATTAAGGATTTTTTTAAAGTTTAATTATTGATTAATTCAAATTAAAATCGATTAAATAATTGAATTATCCTATAATATTCAATATTAAATATGTTATATATATTTTAAGTCCAAACCTATTAAAATTTTAAAACCGTCTCGGATTCAAATATAAAACATATATCATAAGTTTTCTAACAAGTAAAGAAAATATCCAAACCCAAATTAAAAAAAAAATAGTTATATGTCATAGCTTCTAACAAATTTAAGCTAATTCAAAAACATTGAATCATCCAAAATTTTGTTCAGTTTAATTAATGTTTTCTTTGAATTTTTTTATTTGATAAATGGTTAACAATTTAAAAAGCTCGATTAATTTAATTTTGAGTAATCTAGTTCACTTACTAACATAGATGAATGTAAGATTTTATGTCAGGGTGAAAATCTTTTTAGAAGTTATATTAAAAATTTAAGAGTACAAAATTGCAAAATTATTATTGCAGACATTGTGATCAAACTCGTGACATCTAAAGATAATCACTCTTTTTGAATTAATTACTGGTATCCGATCTATTGACCGATTAATATAGATCGGATACTGCAGAGGCGATGGCGACCCTCCCAACTCAATTTGCTCCATTCTTAAACGCAAGATTATAACCTCTGACCTTGCTTAAGAGACCCAATACCTCATCCTCCTAAATAACTGATTGTTGGTAAAGATAATCACCCTTTAACCATTAAGATTACTTGGTTCGTACATAAAATTTAAAAGGTTCACACAGAAATAATAATCAATATTAAATATAGCACTACAAAAACATCAGTTTTAAAAGTTAAAAAATCGAAAATTGGATGTAAAACTTTGGATAAGTTGAAAGACAATGAAAAAGAAATATGTTTAAGAAAATTATCCTCGGAGATTTGGTCGTTTAGTCCATTAAATAAAGAAACTATATCCCATAAACCTAATGCATTGAAACGTTTTGTTATCTTAATGATTGTGGGTCATAACCAACTTAACTAGAAACTTTGAAAAAGAGAAACAAATGAAAAGGATAAATGAAACGGTTCTGTTGGACCGTTTGATTCAAGCAACTGACAAGTAAATTCACCGACATTATTCACGATGCTGACACATGGCGTCTGATTGTCCCACTGGGAGCAGTAGATTTACTGGACCCTACGACGACGTTTACCACTCATATTAAGCTATGAACAGGCGACAGTCTACGAGGAAAATACTTGACTCTCAATGGATAACGTGGCGATATGACAATGGACCACGTATGTTTGGTGATGTCGGTTAGTTGGAGTTAGTTAAGCTGTAAATAAAATGGAATTTAAAAAAATAGTTAATTAACCCAGGATATTATAAAATATTATTTCTATTTTCCTTTATGTTCCTGATGGGCCAACGCGTTGTTTATAGCCTATATAAACACCACCTCCCACATCCCTCCTCAACACCAGCAACTGACCTTTCTCTTGCATCACCAATCTCTATTTTCCTTCAAATCAAATGCTAAGCTAAAAACACCCATTACCTTTTTCTTTTAACATTTAACCACACCATTTTTCGAACATGGCCCCTAACGCCACCAGCACTAAAGCTGCCACTGTCACCGCCAAAGCTGCAATCCATCCCAAAAGGGCATACGTTACGTTCTTGGCAGGGGACGGTGACTACGTCAAGGGCGTGGTGGGGTTAGCCAAGGGACTCAGGAAGGTTAAGAGCAAGTACCCACTTGTGGTGGCTCTTTTGCCTGACGTGCCGGAGGATCACAGGAACACACTTACAGAACAAGGCTGCATACTCAAGGAGATTGAGCCTGTGTATCCACCCGAGAACCACACCCAGTTTGCCATGGCTTACTATGTCATCAACTATTCCAAGCTTCGTATCTGGGAGGTATATATATTAATTATATCTTTGCATTTTCTGTTTAGGAATTTCAGATTCCAAAATGAAAAAATTTCTTTCTTTTTTGTACAGTTTGTGGAGTATTCCAAGATGATATACTTGGACGGTGACATCCAAGTGTTTGACAACATAGACCACTTGTTCGACATGGAAGATGGTTACTTTTATGCAGTGATGGATTGCTTCTGTGAGAAAACCTGGAGCCACACCCCACAGTACAAGATTGGCTACTGCCAACAGTGCCCTAACAAGGTCCAGTGGCCTTCTCCGCTGGGTCCTAAGCCTCCTCTTTACTTCAACGCAGGCATGTTTGTGTACGAACCCAGTCTTTCTGTGTATGAGGACCTGTTGACCACTCTCAAAGTTACTCCTCCTACCCCATTTGCTGAGCAGGATTATCTTAACATGTTCTTTAAGAACATTTACAGGCCCATTCCTCCAATTTACAACTTGGTGATGGCCATGCTATGGCGCCACCCTAAGAACATTGAGCTCGAAAAGGCCAAAGTTGTTCACTACTGCGCTGCTGGCTCCAAACCCTGGAGGTATACGGCAAAGAATAGAACATGGACAGAGAAGACATTAAGATGCTGGTGGGAAAATGGTGGGATATCTACAAGGATGAGTCGCTTGACTTCGAAAATGCTATGGCCAATGGCGAAACAGAAGCTGATGAGGATGACCAAGCTGGCCTGCAACAATTTTTCGAATCATTTCCGGAGGCCGGGATTATTCATCATTTAAAAGCCCCATCGGCTGCTTAGTTGTCGTGGCCTTAATCTGACGGGGATATAAATTATTAATAATGATATATACAATACATCTAAGCTGTGTAGGGAGTGTAATTCTGTAAATCTATTATTTTCTTCTTTCTACTTGTATTTGATGTGTCCTTATATTTATTAAAAGGAACAGACAGATATTTTCTCAGGAAAACATAAGCAACTATTATGCTGTCCTTACGGATTCTTTGTTTAGTTTGACTATTTGTAGATTTATTTGTAAACGTTTTGAATATAAAAATGAATATTTTCTGTAGTTTTTCTTTCTTTTCTAAATAAGTTCCAGATCCTAATAAACAAGGTGAGTATATTAAAAGTATGTGAAACCTAATATGAAAGAAAAAAGTTGGATTGAATCCAAATTTTTCCTTTGCAGAGGTTGGAAATCATTTAACTTTGGATAAATTACCAAATCTATGAGGGGTTTGTTTAGCATCAAACACTTGGTCTGCGCAAGAAGAGAAGAAAGGTTAATCAGGATAAGTAATAATACATTTTTATGGCATTTCTTTTACCAGTTGCGTTCTTTCTTTCTTTTTCTACAGGCATAGTATATGGATAAAGATCAAACCCATCAAGGGCTACAAGCCTTGGAACAAAAGGAAGCCGATCCGACGATTCATGCAAAATAGAGATGAACCAGATGAATTGCCGGTAATCTTCCCAGCCTATCAAGCCAGAACAGCCAGCTCACCTGGAGCTTTCTGACCTAACTAATAAACATATCTGCGATCATACTCGGAAATTTCACAACTTATTACTATGAAATGTCGACAATGAATTCAATAAACTCTGAGAACAATGAATTACATCTACAAAGCAGGCAGGCAGTCAAACTGCCCGTATCTAACACAACCTCGTACATTTCTTGTAAAAGTTAACAAGCCAAAGAAGCATTCCAATACCAGAAATAAAAAATAAAATATACATATTCAAATTCGACTTCTGCAAAGATTACTGCCACAGATGTAAATGTCGCTGATCATCGACGACCCTCTCAAGCCTAGAAAAAACACAATGAATAAAAGCAATAATTAGAACAGAATAATATCTACAACGGGCTCACACAACAGTCTGAACCTACCTTGCTAGCTATGTTGTTGGAGAGCCAGTCAAGTCCCTCATACAACCCTTCACCAGAGGTAGCACATGTACTCTGGATATACCTGTGACTCCCAATAAAGAAATGATCACATTCTATAAAAAAAACAAGTTCTTAAGAACAAACAGACTGATATGGACATAAAAGAGCAGGGTACAAGTTGATTATAAAATACCAGTGGCGCTGACGGAGGGAATGAAGGCCAAGTTTATCAGTGATCTCAGCAGCATTCAAAGCATTTGGTAGATCTTGCTTGTTTGCAAATACAAGCAGCACAGCATCCCTCAGCTCATCCTACACATATTAGAAGCAACATTATGAACAAAATAGTAATTAAACATGCTTAAGCAGTTAATGTAGACCAGAGTCCCATTATTTTTCTCATCCCTTGTCTCGATATGACATGTTTGGACATAACTGCAATTACAACCGTAGTCATGTTTGGTAGTACAAATTGTAATTACAAAGTTATGTAAGTTTAAATTTTAAAATAATATTTATTATAAAATTGAAACCGGACCCACAAATTATGATAGTTGTCAACTATATAATTAGAACCTAGGTTGCACTGATATGGGTATGGAGACAAATACAGGGATGGTTACAGGGACAAGAAACGATAATTTTAAAAATTATAAGGTACAAGTACGCTAAATATAAAATAAATCTTAAATTTTTTTTTTAAAAAAAAGTCATAAATATTCATTAAAGTTCATAGTGACTAGAATTCTTTGATAAAAGATTGAGATTGCAGTTAATGTAAACCAAATCTTCAGTACAACTTAGATTTAACTTATTCCTCCTAAGTGAGTGGACGAAGGAATAATTACTCCAATTTCTTTCGCAACAACTGGATGAAGTAGGTTGTTCAAGCACTTTGAAAGTCAAAGATTGGAGCAATGGAGTTTCGGCATCGAAGTTAGTTATCAACTTTTTGGATCCGAAGAATACCTCATTGTATGAGAAATTAAATCCTAATTAAAAAATAAATCATATCATAATTCAACTATATCCTTTTTTTATTATTTAAATCTTAAAAATAATTCTAGGTACGCGAGTGAAGATCAAATATCGTCCCCGATACGTCCCCAAAAATCTATCTGATGCACCCAATTAATTTCAGTCGTACCCCTTAAACATGAGACGTCTCGGATATATACCCAAGCTGTACCCGTCTTGTACCCAAGTTGGGGACGTATCGGGTACTTGGTACGGCACTTATTTGCCGTACCCGTGCTACATAGATTAGAACAAAATCTAATTATTGGGTGACTTTCCAAACACACATAAAAATTCCAACTCAATAGAAAAAAAATAAAACTAATAAGAGAGCAAAGAAGCAAACCAGCACCTCATTTAGCATACGGTGAAGCTCATCCCTGGCCTCGACCACACGATCACGATCATTGCTATCAACAACAAATATTAGCCCCTGGGTATTTTGGAAGTAGTGCCTCCACAAAGGTCGGATCTGAAAGTAGCCATAAAAGCGACCAGAAATTAGCATGCCATCAAACTCCAGACATTTCACTCTAAATTTGAAGAATGGGTAAACACATCTACCACAGAAAAGCAAGCAACAATTCTCAGGAAAAAAAATCAAACTCAATTGCATTGAAGAAATAGTGGTGGTTGCACTATATATTGAATATAAAATTGAAGCAAAAGACAAATTAACTTGGCATTCACCACAATTTGCACAGTTCAGAAAATCAGCAACAGTGTCAATACCAGGTAATTAAAAAAGAAAAGAACTTTCATTACCACTGCTGTTAGTTCTAAACAAGTCTGAATGAATACGGATAATAATTTATATAAACTACATAAACATTTTTTTATATATGCCATGATGCAGATAGCCTTCCCCTTATAGCCAGAGGGAAAACTTGAAAGACAAGATAGCACAGGTAAATATAGCTTATGATAATGTTATGTGCTAACGGGAAACATCTAGCTAGCACAAGACCGTCAATAAGCACTCAAATTCATCATCTGCAATTATAAAGCACCTGCTATAGCAAACAACATATTTATGAAGGGAAAAAAACCAAAGCTTTGTATGAATATGCTCAATAAATCAAGATATCACAATAAAGGCAAGAAGTCAAATAATGTGTCAGCCACAACATGGAAAGCCTCTTCTCATACCACCAAATGAAAAACTAGAAAGACAAGGTGTCATTAGTAGATGTGGCTTCCGGTTATCTTATATGCTGGTTATGGATTATGCCATCAGCATAAGACTGTCCACAAACACATCCGTCAGTTGAAACATCAACATGATTGTACAGTTGAATAACATGGCAAAATATCATGTTCCATCAAGCAGTAAGACCCAGGAAAACAATAAATGGTAAATCGCTAATTATTTGTAGTTGAATCTTCAACATTTTTTTAGTTCCGGTTGCATTACCTTGTCCTGACCACCAACATCCCAAACAGTGAAGCTAATGTTCTTATATTCAACAGTCTCCACATTAAACCCTGGGTGAGATAGCAATAAGCATCAATATCTATAAACAGACGATAGCAAAATACTTGCAGAAGAGTTAGCAATGAGAGGATACCAATTGTGGGAATGGTGGTGACAATCTCCCCGAGCTTCAGCTTGTACAATATGGTGGTCTTACCAGCAGCATCAAGACCCACCATAAGAATTCGCATCTCTTTCTTGGCAAACAGGCGACTGAACAACTTAGCAAAAGAAAGACCCATCCTTCTATTCTGGCTGAAGGGAAAATAAAGGAACATAAGAGAATGTCCGCCCCAGCTTATTCATCAATTAGTACAACGGAAAAAAGAACAAAAAAAATCATTTGATATATAATTGGTAAAATATAATATAAGCCATCCCCCATTTATACAAGACAGATGTATGTAATTGCCCTATATCGAATCGATGGATAACATTAGGAACAATTTATTTAAAGAGGTAAGGACATTTTCAACACATGATCCGAATCAACTAGAACACAATAACATGTAAAACGAAATGAAAAAAGCACTAATTAAGCAAAAAAAAAAAGTAGATTCAATATGAAATCTAATGGTAGAAGCATACTATATTTCACAGAAATTAAGATCCGGGAGGAAATATAAGTAGATCTAATAAAACCCAGATCCAGATCTGGATCTGGGATAAAATAACAAAAGAACCATCAGCAGAAATCAACGTGAAAATGACTTTTATTAATAGATACACATAAATCTAAACAAAAAAGCAAATGTAAAGGGAACAGATAAACAACAGATAAATTGGAAATAAGATGCAGAAGCAAAAGGAAGAGGAAAGAGATTTGTACAGTACATGGCAATAGATTGACGAAAAAGTGTAGAGACCTGCAATCAAATGAAGGGGAATAATTACATAAGAGCAACGGGATTTGATTTATTAGGAAGATTTCAGGTTAGGGCCAGCGGAGGCTTGGGCTTAAAATTACTAGACCCATCCTTTCATTTGCCTAAAACTAAACAAGAACCAATCAATGGATCGATTAATAAGAAATAATATAATAATATTTTAATATTATTTATTTTAATTATTGGTAATATAGATGTTTGATGTAACTGTTTAAATTTAATTTTTTAAAAACAATAATATTTTATTTTATTATCAAAATTATTTAATAAATTTATATTTTTATAATATTAAAAGAAATATAAATTATAAACAAAAATAAATGATATTTTATAAAAAAAATAGATAATATAGTAGAATTATATATATATATATATTATATAATAATGAAATGAGTAGAGATGACAAACAGGCGAGTTAGATAATATTTTCGTATCTATCATTTATCTACTACCCACGATGAATAAAATTTTTAAATTCACACCTACTACCCGACTAGATACTCACCACCCTTTATGTACCTCTTGTATTTACCTAACACCAACCTCACATATTACATAAGCTTGATAGTTGGTTAAATTACAAGTCGTTTCTTATAATTTACAAAATAGTTTGTGAATTTATATTTAAATTTATAATGGTCTAAATTTTATATGGAGTGTAGTCACTGGACGAACAGATGCGAAACAGGTAAAGTCTTAAACTCATCACCTATCTATTATTCATGACGAGTATGATTTTTTATATCTACACTCACTCGTTAAACACTAACTTATACCCAACTCCACATTAATTAGAACGAATTCGGTACAAAATCTACGTAATAATTTATAAAAAATTATTGAATTAAAAACTAAAACAATTAATAAGATTTATAAATATATAATTATACTAATTTTATTAACTATCATATCAAATCATTTATCAAATATTAATGACATATATCCCAATTATCATTTAAGTAATTAAAAATTTTAATTAATAAAATTAAAATTTGATAATTAAATTAAATCTATTATAGTTTTATAATTTATCTCTCAAAATTTAATACTATCAAAGTCCATCACTGTCCCAACCCCACCCACCTTCAACGAAACTGACAGATACAAATATGATATACATTAACACTGCAACTTGTTTTCTTCTTCTTTGTGGGAATCATTAGCAGATTAGCTTTCGTATTTGTTTAAATCAACTTTAGATTAGATAGACTGTTTGGCTGTGACTTCTCATTTCTTTTTCCCGTCAAACACTACAGGTGACCAAAGCATATAATCTTATTCTTGTTCTTCTTCTTGCCTTAGCTTTCCAGGTATATTTCTGGGTTTTCTTTTCACGTCTTTGTCACTTTCGGTATTTGATTTCTATCTTGGCTTCGCTTTTTTGGCATGGATTGTGATTATTTCTGGGATTCTTAATTTGATTGGTCTTAGATCAGATTAACTGATTCTAGATTGTTCATTTTATGGTTTCGGAAACTGGATCATTATGTTCTTTAGCTCTCCCAATTTGATCTTACAACTTTGTCTCTTAGCTGCTTCCTTTCTGCAGATTTATGAAGTCTCTCTTCTTCTTTTATCTAATTGCTATAAGTCTTTGTAAATATGTACGGTTTTTGAAGCTTTTATGAAGTATTATCTTCTGGAAAACTAAAAGGAATGTATTAATCATCAGAAGTTTATTGTCTCAATGTATTCATAGTTTATAAGGCTAGTTGATAGGTTCAACATCTTGAAGCTAGTTGATAGGTTCAACATCTTGAAGCTAGTTGATAGGTTCAACTTCTTGAAGCTAAAACTCTGGCTCTCATTTCCTTACCAGTACCATCCTTTGGTAATTTGTAATTAGAATATACTCTTTACTGAGAATTATATAGGATCTGCACGAAGTTAGGAGTAATGAAGTGTAAATTTGTTAACCATGAATGTTCTCGATCTTGAAACCGGGACGAGGTCATATATTCTGCTTTCGTCTGGTTTTGTAAGTTCCTTGTAGAGCTTGTTGGTTTACTTCTCTTGTGCTTCATGCAGGTACTTATATAACTATATCGGTTTTCTTGGGGGATAAGACTTCGTCAGTATCATATGAATTGTTGATTGATGGGTTCCGAAGGGCCAGCAGCGGTAACCATCCATGTGACTGGTTTTAAGAAATTTCATGGAGTTTCCGAGAACCCAACCGAAACCATTGTTAGTAATCTAAAAGAGTATACAAGAAAGAAAGGTTTACCGAAAGGCGTTATCCTTGGCAGTTGTAGTGTTCTTGAGACTGCTGGACAAGGAGCTCTCACTCCACTGTATCAGACATTGCAATCTGCCTTAACAGGGAAGGATTCTCAATCTTCATGTTCTGAGAAAATTATTTGGGTTAGTTACTCGGCTTTCACTTTCTACTATGTTATAATTGCTTAGTTTCACGCATGCATACCAACTTCATGTTTACATTAGTAAAAACCGGAAAGAAGAAAGTGCGTCCCGGTGACGGTGCTGGAATTCTCTTGTTCCAAGCACATTTGCAGAAATGAATCATCAAATAATTCTTCTGGCTTTTAGATAACTAGGGAGGAGGCCTTTTTAACTAACTGCTCTATGCAATAACTCTAACAAGCTACCCTGCATTCCCTTTATTCTCCGCAAATGTAGCGAATAACTGTAAAATCTCATTTAAAGTGCCATCTTGAATCCACATTGAAACTGCATGTTCGGGAGCATGTGATTAGTCGATCTGATAAATCTGAGATCAACCATTTTTACTGCCATCTTCTTTTCCATCTTAAATGCATGAAGAGAGCTCAGTTGAGATAACCGGGCCCAATTTTGATGCAATGTGTATGAGGGGAGTTTGCCAACAGACATTTATCTTGATAACTTGTCTTCGATGCAATCCTTACAAATTCAAGCCTAATGTTACTTGTCCATTCTGACAATATTTCTTCAGGTGCATTTTGGAGTCAATAGTGGTGCCTGCAGATTTGCTATTGAGCATCAAGCTGTAAATGAAGCTACTTTCCGTTGCCCTGACGAGATGGGATGGAAACCTCAGGTTAGATATATCCCATTGCCCCTTTCATGGTGCATATGCAATATGTCATGCCTCTCCCTCTTTCCCTCAAACTTTCATCCTTTTGTTAAACTTTTATATTGTTTGCAGAGAGTACCCATTGTGCCTGCAGATGGTGGAATTTCACGTGTACGTAAGGTAGTATTGTTGTCCCTAAAGTATAAGTTTTCTTGCAAGGCATGGAAATCTCATATGATACTGTAGTATTTTCCATCATCATTAAAGAGTTCCTTCTGTTACGTTTCTGCAGACTTCTCTTCCTGTTGAAGAGATCACGAAGGCATTAGCAAAGAAGGGATATGAGGTGATGACATCGGATGATGCCGGACGGTTTGTGTGTAATTATGTGTATTACCACTCCCTTCACTTTGCAGAGCAGAATGGGATCAAATCCCTCTTTGTCCATGTCCCTCTCTTCTTGATCATAGACGAAGAGACCCAAATGAAATTCGCAGCCTCCTTGTTGGAGGTACTTGGTTCACTCTGTTAGTAACATAGTGTATCAACCCATCTTCTTTTCCAAGAATCGACACTGTTGTACTGTTATGGATCATGTTGTGAGGGATGGATGCATGCTTATTTATTAAACAGACGACGCGTTTATGCATATGGAAAGAAATTGTATTTCGGCAGATACATCTTATGCATTTAACTTATTTTTCCAAATACGTGTTCCTCTTATGCTTGAAAATTAGAATGTTGATACGTGAATAGATTCCAGCTTTGTTTCTATTACAGAAAGAAGGCCAATGGGATGCAAAAAAAGAAATAAAAGGAAACAGAAACTGAGTGTTTTATTCAACATGTATTAACATTGGCATAAAACAAAGACATTATAGCTTAAACAATGAAGAAGATATAGCAGCATACGACAGAATTGGCGTCTAAAAAACATAGCATGTAGAGTAGTTTTAAGTTTTAACCCCAATCCACAAAGGGAAGCGATGGATAACCAGACTCCGGAGGAGGCTGCAAGGATGGTGGCAGATTTCCCCACGACATTGTCATGCCATTACCAGTCCCCTCCACACCACCTATAATATAATATAATATAATATATCATTAGAAAAATTGACGGTCGTGCTAACATTATATTTTATATTATTTTCTAATGTTGTGCGTAAAGTTAGCGACGAGAGTAATATTAGATATAATTTTTAAAAAAATAATAATTAGACCATCAAAAACATAAACTAGTGAATGATTAAATAGGTAGTCCACCCAAATAAATATGGCCTGAGAATGAAAAGACCTGGTGCAGGTTGAGGAATAGGTCCCCGGGAATCGTTGTTGGGATGGAAATATTTGCAGTTATCTCCGAAATGGCAAAATCCCTAGAAGAAGGGGGAAAAGAAACGAGTGCAATTAGATATTATAATTGAAGTAACAAAAAAATGGAATTACCAGAAGAGAGGGATGGTTAATTACCGTTTTGAGGAAGCGATTGCAGACGCCTTTTGAAAAGGGTTGCGATGAACTTTGATAGAGATCTGCACTCACAAAGTGCAGGGAAAAGAGAAAAGAGAGAGAGAGAGAGACAAAGAGAGTGTAAAAGGAGTACCTACCGGGGGCGTTGAGGGAGTGGAACCATTGGGCTTTGGCACGGAGGTGTTGGAGGCCCTGCAGGTGGCGTTTTCGAGCAGCTGGGGTGTCTTGGAACTGCTTATCGCAGTAGTCGCAGTAGTACTTCCCTATCGGCATTCCTTTCTCCCTTTTCTTCTCTCTTCTACCACTTGTTCAATATACTGCTATTATTTATAGTAGGATGTTCTTCACTCCGATGATTGCTGACGCTGCTACAAAGAAGCCTTGGTAGAAGAAGAAAGAAGCTTTCGCCTTCCCCTTCTTACCTTGCATTGCATTGTTTCAATCTAGCAGATCCATACATATTTCTTAAAGAGAAGTGCAAAATTTCGTCACTCAATTACAACTTCACTCTTATTTTGATAAGTGAAATTTAAATATTTTCAATTTAATTATTAATCTTTTAAATTATTTATATTTTAATCATTTCATCATTAAATATTTGCATCGCTTCAAACACTCTTTGGCTTCGCTATCACAATCCCAAACCTTCAATTATTTTCACAATTGCCGACGCACCCACACATCGATTAAAATAGTATTGTAATATTATGAGTTTAAATAATGTCTACGAATATTCGTGAGTTATTAATAATTAAAATAAATTTTTAATAAATACTACCATATAATAATCTTATATTATTAAAAAAATATAATTTTTTTTAATATCATAATCGGGCTACAATGTAAACGAAAATGAAATCTAAGTTAAATAAAAAATATTAAAAAGAGAAACTCCTAAATTTTAATTCCCAAACCATCTGCTTTTACATTATTAGTATTTTCTAAATCTCTTCTTTTACATATAACACAGACATACATAAAAAATAAATTGCTTACATAAGATGATAATACACTTTCTCAGCTGCTCTGTTACATTTTGCATTCAATTACAAACCAAGATTTGGACATTGCTTTCTTGCATGCTCCGGAATCAATTTCACCAGAGCCTCTACTTGAACACCCTTCAGTTCTGGTGGACAACACAAACAACCAGCCATCCCTCTATATCTCTACAACATTCAATAACCCCTGTTATAAACAAAAATGCTCTTACCATGAGGTTTAAAGTTAAATGATGGCGGAAGGAAACGACCCTTAGCAAGCGGACATCTGGATCACGCAGCTCGTCAAAGAAAGGATGGACCAAGGCATCTAACTGCAACACAATACCATTTTACGACATGAGATGTGTGAAACAAACCGAAGACTTTTAGGACCACAATGTTTTAGCTCTTCTATTCTACCATCTCCCCACGCCAAAACAAAACAAGTAAACAACAGAGAAACACTTTAACCTTTCTCTTTTTTGTTTCATTATTTAATACCAACCCAGATGGTTACTGAATTTTTAAATAATAAGCTTCGTTTTCTACAGAGATTTTTCATTTCCCACTTTTTAATCAGGAAGGAACCTCAAGCTTCAAGCTTACCCCAAGATCATGCACAGGGCAGCTTGAAGGAAAAGCACTAAATGAAAAAGATAAAGCATAATAGATATTTAAATATAAAGATTTTATAAACTCACAGCACTGCAACCGAGATTAGGAGAATATTGCAAAAGTCTTGACACCAAATCAACAGATTATTGACACGCCCTTTTTTTTCCTGATTGTTAATACCTTGTGCAATGGGTGAGCCATAATCTGAGGGAATTTGAACTCTGTATAGTTAGGGTTCATGCACTTAATTTCTTCTCGTGTTGGAGTTCCCAATACCTATGGAAAACAATGATTAGTCATAACGGTTAAAGAGAAATAGTCAATTTGACATTCAATACGAGGAGAACATGCTATTCTAATACCATAATGATATATGACAGAGAACTACAACCAAAGTTCTTAAAGCACAAGTACACCTACAAACAACATATTCAAAAGGAACACATGGACTTAATAATGTTATGGTTAAGAAAAGAACTAGTAGGAATAATGATAACTATGTCAATTTCCATGCAGAAAAATAAATTTCATCCCGTCAATGTAATCAACAAAGAAAAGACACTTGAAAAGGTACAGATATATGCTTATGTGCATACATGTCTATGTATACGTATACGTGCATCGTACTAACTAATAAATTAGTCAGAATCAAAATAACTTAATAATCTCTACAAGCTGGTCTACTCCACTCTCACCGGGAAACAAAGGCTGGCAAGTGAAAAAGCCTTAGTACAACACACCAAGGACAATTCAATACAACAACTACAATAATGAACCTCATTTGATCAAGCTTCTTACCTGCCCAAGTAAAAGCTCAGCAAGGACACAGCCAGCGGACCAGATGTCAATAGCTGTAGTGTACTCAGTTGCCCCAAAAATTAGCTCAGGTGCTCTATAATACCTTGAGCAAATGTAGGATATGTTCGGTTCCCCTTTCAGTTGCCAAGAAAAGAAAGTTTAAAAGTGTAAGACCTAAACAAAAATCAAAGATTGATACTTTAACAAAGAAGTAAAAGTTGAAAGAAATTCCAACCTACCAAGACTTTTGCACTTTCAAAATCACATAGTTTAACCAGATGAGTATGTGGATTTACCTGCAGGAAGAAAGGAAACAAAAGCACATCCATAGGATCACTGAGTTAGCAGGTATGAGATATAACAAAGAGACTTGACATGTTTCATTCATGGTGCAGATAAAGAAACAGTACTACTATACTCGACCAACAACGAGATATCATATCCCAGACAAAACAGATATTTTAACATACCAAAATGTTTTGATGTTTAATGTCCCGATGACACACCAATGCAGCGATGGATGTAAGACAGTCCTCTAAATATCTGCAAGCATCGACCTTTATTAGCATCTCAACCAAGCTTCATTTTTAAAACACAGGAGGAACCAAATTTTGAAAAACCAAACACTTTACCTGGTACGTGTAAAGTTTCACATATATCAATGGCATCCTTTGGTTCAACTTGTTATAGTGCTTGATCACACGATGAACAGTTTCAGGTACATACTCGAGTACCAAATTAAGATAAAGTTCATCCTTTTCAGTTGTTGAAAAAAAAACAATGCTTCAAAGCTACAACATTTGGGTGGTCAAGAAGACGCATTGTTTGTAACTCACGATTCTTGTATCTCTTATCTTGAAGAACCTTCTTTATAGCAACACTTTCACCAGTCTCTAAGCACTTTGCCTAAATTTTAAAAGAACTTATTTTACAAATATACAAAAATAAGAATTCTTTTCCACCTTACAGAAACAAATGAACAAGAGGGCTTTTACCTGGAAAACAACTCCGAAGGATCCATGTCCAACCACATGTTCAACCATGTAACTTATAGTCTGGAATTTTGAACAGATAGTGTTATACTAGAAGAAAATGGGGTAAAAATACTAAAAACTTGTACTGGCTCACTCATAACAATGACAATCTCACACAAGAGAGAAAAGAATGTACCTGTTTTGGCTGACCATTTCTACCACCTATAGTTGTCACAATTATATGCCCTTTCTCTGTTCCATTACCATCCACAAATGTTGCTTCCATTTCCTTCAAATTAAAGATGATCAATGAGTTACAGCTGCTTTTGTTCAATGAAATTAGTTGCAAATGTGGTGGTGTTAAAGTAATCAAAGAGGAAAAAAATGCAAACTGCAGGGAACCGTAATGGTAAAAAAGAAACAGTCAAACAAAGGAATGCTAACTTTGTCTTCTCTAATTTTCATGTCATGCATCTCCTCCGGTAACTTGTCAACACCAGCAGCACTAGATTCTCTTTAACCAGATGCAGGCGCCATGCCAATGGACGCTATCTGCAGCACAAAGATTGTCCAAATCCTATTTCCTCCTACTAAAAAGCCAACCAATTATCTACAACACAAAAAGGGAAAGAAAAATGTTAATAAACTCGATGAGACATTATTGGTAACAATTTCCATAATTTTCTACAACCTGTATTAACTGCAAACAAACTTACATTATAAACAATCAAGGGAAACTAAACGCTTTAAACAAATATAGCAGTTCAAGCTTGGCAAAATTCTTAACCAGTCAAAAGACTCAAAACCAAAAAATAAAATATCAACAGATACTCTTTATTTTGAAAAACAAAAGCAAAAGAAACTAACAACAGATTTCAGTCAATCAAAGCACAGATATTTTATATTATATTGCAGGAAATCTCAATATCCAGGCTATTGATGTCTTTAATGTGTAAAATGTTCTTCATTAAGTAAAAAGAAGCTAACCCAGCTTAACAAACTAAAAGACCCCATAAAAAAAGCATAAAATGATTTATAGGTGTGAATACATTTCATCATCAAGGACTTAACAATAAAATTTACATCAACAACGAAGAAAATTATTTCCACTTAAATACTTAATCCCTATAAATACAGGATAAATGATAGATAATTAAAGACCCATCTCTCAATCATCTCCTCACCAATAATCAAAAGAAAAATGTGTTCTAAAAAAGTTACCAAAAAAAGATATCGAATGTTAAATTCAGACAGAGAGGTATCTAATGCTTCATATACATAATTAGAAAAGGAACTGCAGATCAAAATCAGATGATGATCACCAAAAAAGATGGCATCCGACCCAAACGAGTTTTTTTTTTTGGGGGGGGTGAATGAAGACAGAAAGGCAACAAGTACATTAGAAAAATAGAAAGGGAAAATAAGAAGATGATGTACCGATATTTAGAAACAGATAACAGAGAAGAAAAAATGGGTGGCGGAAGGCGACGCGAGGGCGAATGCGTTTAATGAGGGAGAAAGAGAAAAGGAGAGACAAGTACAGGAAATTATTAGTCTTTATTGTTACATGATGGTGGTGATGGTGATGATGACGATAGAATATTTGGCCTCTTAGTTTTTTTCTTTCTTTCTTTTAATTACTTCAATTTTATAGTTATAATTAATTTTATTTTTAATAATTTTTATTTGATTTTGACTGTTGAAATTTAATCTAATCTAATCTAATCTAATCAAACAAACAAAGCGATATCAAAACAGATATATTTAAAACTTAGGGTAAAGTATAAAAATGATTTCGACTATAAGATATTGTTTTGTTGAATCCTTTGATTATTAAAAATTATAAAATAATCTTTTAGTTTTATGGAGTTGATTTGTTGAAAAGTTATAAAATGATCTCCCGACTATTCATTATGTACCAAACTTATCATTTTGTTAAAAGTTAACGGTTGTTTAAGCTGGACGTTAACATGTTGAATGAGATATGATAGTCATTTAAGATTGAGATCGAGTTTTATTATATCTCATTAAGTAAGTTAACATCTAATGTAGTCTGTTGTTAAAATTTTAACAAAAAATATGAGTTTGGAACACAATGAATAATGGGGTGACTATTTTGTAACTTTTAAAGGTCAAGAGACTCAACAAAGTAACTTCCTATAATCAAATGACTATCTTATAATTTTTAATAGTTGAGGGACTCAACAAATCATTATCATATAGTCATTATATCATCTGTGTATTTTACCATAAAACTTAAATATACTCGTATTGAGACCATGATAAAAAGGAATGTTGTGATTTTAAGTTCGAGTACCTATGTTTGTTGGATGTGTGTTTTTTTTTGGGAAATAAAGGATACATGTTATTAATTAATTAAGAAAGTTTTTTTTGAAAATGATACAAGGAAATATTTATTTATCGAAAACTGTATCAACAACGTATTGTTAATCACATACTGAACAAACACACTCGAGATTATCATAAATCTTACGATGATCGCGTAATGATAGTTTGATAAGAAAAAATATCAAGAAATGAAGCAACGGTGTATATAAATTGATCGTACCAACGGCTCCGAGCACCAACCATAGAAGAAAAAAACTTGAAGAATATCAAAAACAACAAACGGAGAAGACGACCTCCCCTTAAAAAAAATTTATGTTGAAATACAAACCAAGAAGAAAAACTAATAAACAAACCTGCACTGAAAATCCACAAATAACGATAGTCAAGATACACTTTAATAGAAAAAGGGTCAAGAAAACATTAATATTAAACAATGAAACTAAAATTGAAAATTAGTAAAAGTAAAAGGAAATAACTAAAAATGAGAACAAAAGGCGATAAGATGGTTGTGAAGACCACCACCATTACTCCAAAAATTCTGTCTATTTGCTTGTAACTCCTGAACTGTCTCATAAAATGAACAATTTTGGTAACTGTCGTAAAGAGTTTTAAATTTACTAAATTAAATTTATATATTAATTAAAAAAATTAAATATATATTATCTTATAGTCTCCATTGATTATTTAAAATACTCTATTTTTTAATTTAGATAAAAATTTGAAATTTTAAACTTTTTTATCAAACAATATACTTTTAAAGTAAAAATATAATTTCCATTTTTTATAGTTTATAAATTTATAATTTTTCAGGAAGACATCATTATATAATTAAAAGTTATGTATATGTTTAAATGTTTTATGACGCTTTCGTGCTAATTTTTTAGATAAAATTATTTTAAATTTTATATACTTTCATGAAACACGTATAATGAATAAATCATTATAAATTATTTTTATTAAAAAATATATCACAATTTAGATATATATATATATATATTAAAATATTAAAAATTTAAATATCATTTAAATTTATTTTTTTAATTTTCAACAATATATCTAAAATACTCATTTATCATTTTAAAAATACATCTTAACAGCAATGTCAAACACTTCAAATCTCATACCAAACTTCCTGTTTGTCATGTATTTTTTTTCTTTTTATTCTAAGAATTTTAATATATATAATAATTATAAAAGTTTTAATTATATTCGAAAAACACTTCGATGACAAATTTCCCGAAAAATCCTTGGGTAGAGTACATAAAAAAATTAAAATATTTTTTTATCAAACAAACCCTAAGATTAGAAACAATATATGGGCCATTGTTTTTTATCTTTAAAGTCGTTGGGTTGCGCAGGAACAAAGCCCATAGTACAAATGACATGGCCCATTCCCGCCTCCCTGCATATTCAAATCAATCAGTGTCTTTTCCTTCTCTCACCGATCTCAGTCTGCTTATCTAACTAAGACGATTTAATGATGAACCTCAAAGCAGAAGCAAGGACAAGAGCGGGAGGGATCGTTGATGTGTGGGCAGAAATCACAGGGGCACCGGAACAACACCAGCAATCTACAGTCCAACCCATCTATCAGAGAAGACGTCAACCGTCTCTCCCTACCCCCACTGACTCAGACCACCAGCTGCTGCCGCAACCCTCTAACGGAAGTCGCGTCAGTTTCGTCGCCGCTGCTAACACCAAGCGGGTCAGTTGGAATCGTTCGCTTTCCACCAGGTTCCTTCTTTCTTTTCCATTTCCCCATTTTTATATAACCAAGGAATAGGATAAGAGATCACGCCTTATTGTGCTGCTGCCCGTACTACAATTTAATGTTTTCTTGTTTATGCTGCTTGTTTAATGATCCGGGTCCCCCCCCCCCTCTTTTCTTTTGTTTCGGTGTTTGCTCAACAATCTTCAAATGCGTTTTCATTTGCTTTGTCATGTTGGGTTTTAATGTATCTCATATTTCTGCTTCATTCAGAGGGAGGACAAGCGTTGCTGTTGCTCCTTGCGTGGCCAATGAACCGCAACAAAAGCAGCCCAGGAGAAGGGGAAAACCACCTGTTCCCAAAGTATGACTGACAGACCTTCTATTGCCTATATCATCATATACAATCTCAAGTCTAACTTTGTTTCCTTCATTTCATCTGTTGCTGCACAACTACTAATGTGCAAAACCAATCTAGTGTCTCCAGAGAGGTTGATGCCTTTGAGTTATTGGAAGAGAGCCCATCACCAAAACACTTTGGGACATGGGCAACGGGCAATCAAACTGTCCCTTATTCAATACCACATATTTCATCCAGATTAGAGAAGTGGCTCTTGTCGAAGAAGATAAACTTCAGTTGTGGGCCTTCTTCCACTTTTTCTAAAATATTGGAAACTCCTGCTGCTCCAATAGATGACATATATACCGATGATATGGATTTTTCAATTGTGAAAACTCCTGAAAAGTGCAGTCCGATATCCATTAGTGATGGTGATCAAGTTTGTGAAGATATAAGTGCAAGTGATGGCGACCAAGGTTGTGAAGATATAAATGCTTCCATTGGGAAATTTTCCTTGGCATCTACAACAACATCATCACATCTTGATCGTATTGATCCATTTACTGGTTTACTGGGAATCTGTGAACAGTCAGCACCGCTACAGTTTCTTGATTTTTTCTCTAAGTATTGGTTAGTCTCTCTTGAATTAATTGTTTTCTTTTTCCCCTTGAAGAAAACTGCACATAATTTATTTATGTGGTTTTCTGTGCAAGTGGAGGGTGAGCCATTGCGATGATAGGTTGTGTTCATCTGACTTAACCACATTGCTGAAGCGTCCTGCTTTATCTGCTATTTAGTATTGACTCTGTTGTGTTATCATAAAATATGCTGTTCTTTTTTTGAGAAATTAGGAATGCATATTTCTGTGTTCAAGGGTTTCAGTGATCTTCGTGGACCTGTTAGTTCCAATGGTGTTTAGCTCATTTCATTGTTCTTCTATTCCTCTCTGCACTAAATAGTTGATAATGTATACTGCTCGGGTTGATTATGGTGAAATCTTCTTGATTCAGTGCTCCAGAAAGTATTGCTAAAGTTGGTGAAGGTACTTACGGAGAAGCCTTCAGAGCAGGCAATAGGGTGTGCAAAATAGTTCCGTTTGATGGGGATTTCCCAGTAAATGGAGAAGTGCAAAAGGTATTGATTCTAATGAAATTAACTTTTCTTTAAGTAGCTTGCTGGTTAAATTATTCTTTTACATGAAGACTTTTTTTTAATATGAATTCATGACTTGCTTGTCTCATCACTAATCAGTATTCTTTTTTGTGCTACAGAAATCGGAAGAATTGCTTGAGGAGGCTGTGCTTTCTAAAGCTCTTAACAGTTTACGAGAAATTGAGAAAGATGATTTTAATGCTTGCACGACCTTTATAGAAACAATTGAGTATGTTTTCCACATCACAATTTTCTGTATCATTCTTTGTAACTTAACTTCTGATAACCATAAGCAAACATTTAAATTAGAAGCAGTTTTCATTCTTACTTGGCTTTTTAGGGTCATGCTCAAGAGAAAGTCACAGTTCATGAAATGTGTCTAATAATGTATGACTGGTTGTGCACTTTCAATTTTGTAATTACGTGTTTTGTAACCCGGTCGAAATTTGTTCTTCCTATCTGATGACTTATTATTCAGATCATCTCTTATTGATCTCTTTCTTTGATAGTTTAAAGGTCTGCCAAGGTTTGTATGATGCGGCGTTGGTTAGAGCTTGGGAAAAATGGGATGAAAAGAATGGCTCAGAAAATGATCACCCCAAAGAGTTCCCAGAGAAACAGGTACCCTCTTCTTCCTGATGAATATGTGTATGCAAGAAAGTTATAAATATATACTTTATGAATACTGCACGTAAAGGAAACTCCCAAAGTACAAATACTTTTTGTTTACCAATACTCTTTTGCTGATCCTGATGCACTTGCCTTCAGCGTTATCTCGTATTTGTTCTACAACATGGTGGTAAAGATCTTGAAAGCTTTGTAATTGAGAATTTTGATGAAGCACGAAGTTTATTGGTTCAGGTAAATCAATGAGACTTGTGATAAAAAATTATTCAAACAAATTTGAAAAGTGATTTTCTAGTTAAAAAGATCATGTCTCGTTTCATGGATTATTTTTTCTGTTATTACCAGCGCAGAGTGAACTTATCAATTGTCGTGTAGGTTACGGCTGCCCTAGCTGTGGCTGAAGCTGCATATGAGTTTGAACACCGTGACTTGCATTGGTCCGCTTGCTGTCACTTTTTTTATGGTAAATTCGTGTCTTGATTATGATTGCTGATCAATTTTTTCTCCTTTTTTTTATAGGGGAAACATACTTTTGAGCCGAAAAGATTCTGTCACTATGAAGTTTATGCTAGAGGGCAAACAAATATCCTTCAGGACATATGGGATATCAGTGTCAATAATTGATTTTACACTGTCGAGATTAAACACTGGTGAAGTTTGCTTCTTTCTTTTATTCCTTTTCAAAACTTTGCTACGTCAGAAATTTTATGTGAAAAAAATTTCTAATGGCTTTGGTATACAGGAGAAAAAAATACTCTTTCTGGATCTGTCACAGGACCCTTATCTTTTTAAAGGTCCAAAAGGAGATAAACAAGTAAGAAACAGAAACAAGCTGTGAATTTTGGTTCATAATTACGTACAAAACGTATTCACATCTAATCTTGCTAAACTAATTATGAAATGCAGTCAGAAACATATAGAAAAATGAAGGAGGTTACAGAAGATCACTGGGAAGGAAGGTACTTTTCCAATCTATTCACATATGAGAACGAGCCACTTTTGCTGTTTCATCAATTCAAGCCTTGAATTGTCTTACTACCCACCTTATTATAACTTCATGTATTGAACCTTGATATTAATCAACTGGATCCAACTGCGGCACTGAAATTTTTGCTTAGATCATGTTCTTTTTGTAAAACCTTTGTTCGATTTCTTGGTTTTGCAGTTGCTATCTGTAGTAGTAGTGATTTTGTTCCTAACTGGTAATTGTTCTAGTAAATTAATAGGGAAGAATGAGATCCACAAAGCTGCCAAAAAAAAACAATTGAGGCATTTCTACTTTTCTGTTTTGGTCAGTTTTTCTGTCTTAAAGGTTTTGGTCTCTTTCATTAAACCACATGTTTCTCATAGTTGATTGTTGTTGTTGCACAGTTTTCCCAGAACAAATGTGTTATGGTTGATATACTTGGTGGATATACTGCAGCTGAAGAAAACATATGTAAGTGATTTTCGTCCTATAATAACTCTACAAAAAATGTTGCCGATCATTGCTTTTTACTTGGTTGATTATTAGATATAGTTGTCCATCAAGGCTTGTATAATGGGTTGTGTTTCTTTTAACAAAAATTGTGAGGCAGGTACGTTCTTCAAAGAATGAAAGAGACATGAGGTCCCTGAAAAAGCGTCTGGACAAATATGATTCAGCTAAAGAAGCTATTTTCGATAGCTTCTTCGGCGATTTGCTTGTGGATAATTAATGCTTTTGAAGTCGAATTTAGGATGGATATGGATATACGGGATGATTCCAAATATTGTGTTTGGTACTAGTTTGTAATGGGAAATGGATAGCCTGGTCCTGGGGCATTAGTTAATGAGGCTTTGAATCTTTCATTCAACTCACACGACTGCTCTGCCATGATAGGCAGGCTACTTGGTAATGGGAAATGTATTGTCCATATGTATTGTATTAATATATGCCCAGCTATATAATAAGTATTGCTACTACTATCATCCATGTGTGCAGCTGGATTCATCAAAATTAAATAATAGATGAGAAATAAAAAGAAATATTCATCCTAGAAGTCTTGGGTTCGAATAGTAACTTTTGCAGGGTGTGTACATTGTCAATTTGTTAAAAAAAATTGAACATATATTACTTACAATCACACAAACTATTAAAAAAATGATTTGATTGTCCAACTAAACTAGCCTCAACTACATACCTGCCCATTTAAGCTGTGCTCGTCTAAAATTTCAAGCTTATGGTCTGTTCTATAAAAACATGTATATATTACCCTGCTGTGTGACCAAACATAAAGGATAAATAATGTATATTAGAGGTATTTTATCAAGGTAGATTTCGGGGGTTAGTTCCTACAATTCGTATGTAAATATGTACAAGCATGATTTTATGTTAGAAGAACTTAAAATATTTCAAGGGCAGACGTATAAAATTTTAGATATATGATAAAAATATATTGTTAATAAAAATTACAAAAAAATATCTACAATATAGAAAAAAAATTAAAATTTTAAAGGCCAGTTCCCTTCGGTCCATCCTTGTACGTAAAGTCGACAACACAGAATTGGTAAATGTTTTGTCATCTTGGTGCTCGGTACAGCTAATAAAATCCATTATGGGAAAGGAAGAAAAAATTGTGATGCATGTTGCTATTACACTAATGTCACCTCAAATCTCCTTCACAATGAGGACGGACGGGCATTTCGACTGATTCTGGGAAACAGACTCATGTACTACATCTACAAGCCTTTTCTTTCCACGAAGGCAATGGTTCTATAGCCTTTCCTAAAATCCTCTTCAGGTATTTTCATTATACTCATTACCTACACAGCTAAATGAAATCACCGCTTTGAAAACACTACCAAGATCAACATCGACATGGAGACTACAATCTTGAAACAAGAGGTTTCCCAGAAATTCTGTTTCTCGGTACCAACACTTGCAGATTGTTGTTTTGCAGCCAGCTGATCTCTAAGCACTTTTAGTGCTTTGTCCCTGCGCTCCCCCATCTGCCAAAATGAGTAAGGATGAGCTCACCATAGTGAAAAAACTTGGCTCCGTATCATGACTGGCTTAGCACAAGAATTTGTGCAAATTCAAAAGTGATCTAAACAAATTAGCAATCCGAGCACATTTTCAGTTCTAAAGCAAACATATAATTTAGAAACAGCACTTCAGCAACAGATAATCTCTAAAACCATACTTTAGGAATGAAGCATGAAGCAATATATTAACATTACCCTTTGGAGTTTTCGTGTTTGAGAACGAGCTTCCTGGAGACAGAATTCCAACTTCAACACTCTCTTTTTCAGTTCCTGATCAGCCCTTCGTTGTTTCTCTAACTGCTCCATAAAACAGATAAACAATCATAAAAATAAAAAAATTATAAATAATATATATACAAAAAAGGTGAAATGGTAATAAAATTCAAAGGATGTTTTTTCAAAGACAACTTATGCATATACATAAAAGTACCTGTGATTCCAACTCTTTAGTTTTGAGCTTGAAGTGGGCTGACATAATCCTGATTTCATCTTTCAGCTTGGCTATTTCTTCATCCTTGGCAGTCAAAAGTTTATTAATCTTTTCAAAATTGTTGGGAGAAACCCCATTCAAAAGTTTCCTGAGCTCACAGTCCTTATTTGCTCCAGCCTTAGCAACAGCTTGCATGATATCATGCTCAATTCTCAAAACCTCATCTTGCAGCTGCTTTTGGGAGCATTCCCTTGCTTGAAGATCCTTCTGCAAATTATCTAGTTGCTTTCCTAACCTAGTAACACGATCCTCATGCTCTTTCAATAAACTATTCTTCTCGTCCAACTCTTTCAACAACGCTAACAACTGTACTTGGGCTGACTGAGCTGATGCTGCACTAGCATCAGCAGTGGCTTGAGTGGCTGTAAGCTGCGATCTAAGATCATCCAATTCCCTAAGGTACTGAGAGGCACATAACAAAGTCATATCAGAATCTTACAAGTGGGTTTGGCTAAACCAAATAATGGAAAAAAGAAGGAAAAATCATTGAAGCAGCAACACCAAAGGGCACGCCTTACATGCTAAAATAGATGAAGAACTAGAAACAAGATTATAAACACATGCCTAAGATAGCCTCATAACCATCCAAGTGGAAAGCAACATGGTAATGGTACCATCATTACCCTTCATTCATAGAGTTGCATTTTACATAAGATCATATACTTCTCAATATGGACAGACATCTTGTGCTTCTTTAATAATGATCAAGTGAAAATTCAATTATAATCTGAAAGCACACTAGTAAAAACATCTCTCTAAAGTTGGAAATTATCAAGACGTCGATATATTTGCTGTCTAATTGGTGCCTTTCTATACAGAAACAATAAATATGTCAGCAATTAGTACAGGGAATGGATACCAGCAAAGGTCACAGTTGGTGCAATATGGAACATAAGGTTTAATGATTTAACATATTCATTTAAATATATAATAAATAGAATCCATCAGTTACGTAAATGGTAAATATAATGTTTTGTGAATAATTATAAACATTCCTCAAGTTAAACTAATAAATTAGAAGTTAAGAAGAGCAACTCCTCCATAATGCATGAAATAAGAACATTTATAACTTGGCAAAACATGCACAGAGTTCAATTTTGTGACCAACCAAGCTCTTACAAAAATTTCCAAACTTCTACAAGTTATAATAAAGAGGAGACATTAAAATAAGATCAAAAACACTTGGTCGTCTTTCCTTTGATGGGCTCCCCAAGAAATAACTAAACAGGAAAAGCCTAGAGACGTATAACTTTAAAAGGTCAAGATGCAAAAAATAAGGGCATGATGGGTTCTTTCTAAATTATCATTAACAAATGAAAATGAAATATAATTACTGTATTATAAAGCTAATTAATATGCAAAAGAAATGATAAAAGTTCAAGAACCGGGATTTAGGCGGGACCTTTTCAGAAGCAGAGGCTGAAGCTTGAAGCTCCCCATTTCTCTCCTCTAACCTCTTCTGCAGTTTAAAAATCTCCTCCTCCATGTGCTTTGCCTTTGTCTCTGCATCCTGAATTTATTTTTTGTTTTAAAGAGAAACCAAGTCTATTAGTAAACAAGTTCCATTTGACCCCACAAACAAAAGACCCAAAAAGGGAGAAATATTCAATTAAAAACTGAAAGTTAAACACAAAGAGACACGGAAAAGAAGGCATGCCTGTCTCGTTAGGGTTTCTTGAGCAAATGACTGTTCTTGCGATGCCAAACGGCTCCTTACCTCCTTCAACTCCGCCGCAAGCGACACCACGTTACGCCGGAAACTTTGTTTCTTCTCATTCAAATCCTTCAACAAAGGATCGAAATCCCTAGGCGATGAGGACGACACGGATGACATCAGGATTGCACGTTCTTGATCCAGCGGTAAGTACAGCTATCAGGTATATAACCTTCTTGATCCGAAGGAGAATATGCAGGCGTAGCTAAAAGATCTGATCGTGAATGCAAGAGCTTTGAAGGAGATAAAAAAAACCTAGTGGCTTAGAGGCAGGTTCGTAGCCTTTGCATGTAGTAAATGGAAGGTGTTTCCCTGAGATACCCGCATGTGAACATGGTGGTTGTGCATTTAATTAAAGTGGGACAGAAAGAAACAAGTCTGAAATATATATATATATATATAATATAATATAATACAATACAATATAATACAATATAATACAATACAATATAATACAATACAATACAATACAATACAATACAATACAATACAATACAATACAATACAATACAATACAATACAATACAATACAATACAATACAATACAATACAATACAATACAATACAATACAATACAATACAATACAATACAATACAATACAATACAATACAATATAATATAATATAATATAATATAATACCACTCGCAAGATTTAAGGATTTTGTAACTTTGAAACAGTGAAAAGGGTATTTGAAACGAAGGATGAGAAATCTGGAAGCAGTGAAAATGGATGAAATGAATCTGGTAAAAGCAAAGAGAAGGCTAAATGGCTATGAGATGGCAGTAGAGCAGGTGGAGATATAGAGGTGCTATAAACAACAACCATAACTATCCATAATGAAAGTCTTTGTAAATTGTTCATGAAGACATAGAGAAAGAAAGAGAAAGAGAAAGAGAAAGAGACAGCTTCTATTTTAATTTGAAAATAAATAGAAAGAGAATTTTCTAGGGAAAGTGAAAAGAAAGAGAAACTGAAACGCCGTACTGAAAACAAACTCCAGAAGAGAGAAAAAAGCCAAAGAGAAAGGAATAAAAAGAAAATATTTTGACTTTTTAAGGAAAAACAAATAGACGAAAGGGAGACAAAAAAAGAGAATCAGAAAGAACAGAATAGAGAGAAAGAGAGTTTACCAACTAATAAGCCATGGCAGCAGCTTCACTTCTTCTCTGTAGATGTCTCTGAGCTTAATCTGGGAATTTGACAATAAGCAAAAGCTTGTCGTTATCTGCGTGTGGATTTTGTTTTCAGTAATTGAAAAGATAGATGGTGGAGAAGAAATCGGAAGAGATGAGATTGGATCTTTGAATTTGTTAATGGAATCCAGATTGTTTCCTAATATTATTTATTTATGACGTAATTAAAAAATAAATATTTAATTATATATTTTTTAATCTAAATATATATTTTATTTCGTAATTATTTTTAGATTGTTTGTTGAATCTTTTTATCTAATATATACATAAATAAAACGTGATATCGATTTATTTTTTTTCCTTCTAATTTTTTAGATAAATAAGTAAAAAGATAAAGAAAAATTTTGATTCAAAAGTTAAATATCTAAATAAAAAACTAGAGTTTAAATATTTATTTTCACTTAAACTTTTATTTATTTACGTTTTGTTTGATGTTGAGTTTGGGAGATATTATTTAATTACTTATTTAGCCTTGGTTGGGATTTCCGAACCTGGGGTTTTGTGGCTATCACAAAATCCTAAGCTGTGTTTTGTGTTGTGATTATGACAAAATCCTAAGCGAGGCAAGACTAGCGCGGCAAATCCAAATATTTGGTGTTCGCCCAGGGATTCTTGCCGCGTGGATCCGTTTATTTCTCTCAACCGTTATATCTATTTTTGCTGGCACTGTCGCTTTATTGGGCTTGGGCTGTTCCATTTATTTTTTATAATAACTTTGGGCTATTTCTTTTGGTAACTCCTTTCTTATGTGGTAAGTTGTTAGAACGTATTGTTCATAGTGTTATCAAAATCAAATCAAATTGGTTGATTCAACATAAATTTATTAGTTTGATAAAAAACAAAATCTGATACTAATTTAGTAACTTTATCCAATAAAAGTAGCACAAATAGGATGGAAGAAGCAGGCAGAAGCTATCCCAATTGAATCAGATTTAAAGCAAACCCCTTAAATTGAATTCTTTCATCTACTCTGTAGCCTGGATTGTCTTCCACCATATTTATTTCTTCGAGTCTGTGGCTTGTAAGTGTTCCCAAATTTGAGAGGTACAACTTGCTCAATATATGATTTTCCAGGAAAAAAATCCTTTTTTCTCTGGGGAGAGGAACAAGCTCCGGCAACCAAAATGCTACGTACTCGGAACTCCCCATCTGGATCATATGTCCGCGCCTTAAAAATTGTTCATCCACACCAATATTGCATGCTACTCGGCCATGTTTTTACTTGAAAGTGTCTCATGTTCACAAACTTGTGTAAATGCATAGTGTATCCTAGTGCACTTACTTGCTTTGGGATGCTGAAATACCGATCTTCTCGAGGATCATTTTCCAACTCCTTAAAAGAAGAAACGTTATATCATGTTAGGTAAAGACTTGTCATATTCCAGAACAAAGGTTGAACAAATGAGCTCACAATTCACCTGCACCATACGTCCAGTTTCCATAGTTCGAACACGGGTCGTAATCTGGAAGGCATGTCTCGAACCATTCTGCACCCATGCGCCAGTCAATTCCCATGTCTCGAACAAGAAAGGAACATACAATCTGCATGCCATTTCATCATGTTGAAAACATGTTTTAACAGCTTGCAGGATTCGAAAGCAAGCAACAATTATAATTATATTCTACATGAAAGAAAAAAAATGAAAAGTTTACCTGCCAGCCTCGATTCGACATAAATCCAGAGGCTGATAGTTCCTTCATGTTTGCATCAATTAGAGGGTAGCTACAAATTTGTGAAATTCACATAAATGCATGATAAAGTATATAAATGAATGAAACGAAGCATCTGCTGTATACCCAATGCAGCCATTTCTCCAGGCCTCAAACGATTTTTGGTCTTGACGCCACCTCTGTTCCACTTTTCTTGGACCACCTAATTACCCAAATTTGTCAATTGATATGATATGACTATTGGTTCAACCACGTTTGTGAAGAATTATTAATACTATCAAAGAACCTACTTGCAGACCTTCTAATGGAACAGTGACAATGTCACCATAAATATTAGTAATACACTCCTAAAGAAATTTGAATAATTTCGATCTTTACGTAAATGGAAAAGGGAATTCCCATGTTTTATCGAAACGAACCGGAAGTAATCCCTCCATATCAATTCAAACAACACCCTGCAACAATTCGTCCTTGATAACGTTTCTGGAGCTGGTTGAAAATGAATTCGTCGGCCTGCCGTAGCCACTGCAGATGTATTTGATTCTGGGAAGAAATAAGAGGACAGCCGTCATTGTTGATGCGATCGACGGAGGGGTGGTGGTGGGAGAATTCAGAGAAGATTTCGGCCGGAGTGATGAATAAGGGATGGTTTTCTTTAAACTTGCACAAAAGCACTGCAAATGTTTGTTTTCACGCCCAGGACAAAGGTTGGTATATAACCTTTTATCGAGTTAATATCACACCAACGTAAAATATAAATCATTTTTTTACATTACATCATTCTACCATTAAAATCAAGGATTGAAATAAAGAAAATCGATCAAAAATATTTTAAGATATGTTTTTTTTATTATTTCCCCCTGATTTATAGCTTAAATGGTAGAGAGTTGAGTTTATTTTTATTTTCTGGATTTCCTATTTCCTATTTTCTTATTTTTCTTTTAATTTTATAATCGTTAAACTAAAGAGTAAAAACCGGTAGCTTGATTATTTCTACCCTAATCCCTGATTCTTACATCATTGATTGTTAGACATCAGTTTTACATGAATGAGAGGATACAGAGAGAGAGAGAATTTCGATAAGTCAAACAAAAGCAAATACTACATGATGAACAAATTTATTAACATATTCATGAATTGCATCACGCACCGGTACGTTGGTAAAGTTTTACGTTTGAGCATTTAATTTTTGAAAAATTTAGGATGAGTGAACTTATAATATTTTAAGAAATAAAAATATTTAAAAATTATGATAATTTAGTATTTTGAAGAGACATTGTTGTCCTCAACCGTTCCTCGATTCATCCCTACCAGTACCACACATTCATTGCCCAGCTGCACCTGCACACATCAATCTTATGAGTTGGGAAGAGATGCGCAAGTGAACGCATTCTGCACGAGCTGACTAATAGCGTCCCTAAACTTGTAATAATCCTCAACCTTGTTGTAAACTTGATAAGATATTTGAGCGTACCCGTAAATGGACCGACCTCCCCTTCCTTGGGTGCTCGATAATATATCGAAACTTCTACACCAAACTTGTCCCTCAAGTATGTTCGTAACTTCAAAGTGTGTTGATCGCTCGACACTCCCAAACAAGCAGGCAGACCCACCATAACCATGCTCGAACACAGAAGGGCAGCCCAGATGAGTTCCCCATGCTTTTGCCAACATCTCCCCCATCTCGACTACCGCGTCATGGTTCCTTTTCTTGATTCCGTCGATGCCGCCTTCGAACCTATCGACAAATTCCAACACTTTAGGAACAACCAACTGTGCACTATAATCCCTAGTCCCGATCCAACTACTTTCTGTGGCCAACCCATTCCCGTACTCGTGGGAAACAACGGGATGATGCAAAGCAAAGCTTTCGTTAGACCTTCGACAGTACAAGAATCGAAGGTGGCGGAAGGTGGGCAGAACAACCATTTATGCAGATTACTAGTGTAGAAGTCGGCTCCGATTTGTTTCATATCGACGTCGACACACCCGATTCCATGAGCTGCGTCGATGAAGATGTGGTCGACGCCTGCCGATCGACAGATGTTGACGATTTGTTTAACTGGAATGACCACGGTGGGCATGAATGTAACATGGTCGATGATGGCTAATCTCACCCTCCTGTTGTTTTGCTTGGCTTTCTCTAATGCCTGCCTAAACTCTTGCACTATTTCATCATCGGAATAAAGAGGGAAAGGCAAAGGGACCTCGATCACGTAACCTCCGGTTCGTACGAAATATGCTTCAACGGACTTCTTGACGGCTCCATAAGCACAGTGAAACATGACAGTGGCATCGCCAGGGTAGAATCTCCCCTCGGCGAAGCCCCATGCGATATGCTGAAGCACGATGGAGACCGCGGTGGTGGCGTTGTCGACAATGGAGACTTCATCAACATGGTCAGCGTTGATAAGGTCCTTGATAACGTTTCTGGAACGGAGCATCCCGAGCTGGAGCTGGTTGAAGAAGAATTCGTCGGGCTGTCGTAGCCACTGTAGCTGGATTTGATGCTGGGAAGAAATAAGAGAAAAAGGACATCTACCAAAGCCGCCATTGTTGATGCGAGCGACAGAGGGGTGTGGTGGGAGAACTCAGAGACGATTTCAGCCGGAGTGATGAATAAGGGTTGAGGAGGGGCAGCGGCGGGGGCAGAAGTAGCGTTCATGGCGATGATATTTGAACTGAAATGGCGAAATGATAAGATGAAGGAAGTGGAAATTAACAAGGATGAAGTGATGCCGAATGTGTGACTACATAGCTGCTCGTACATGTAGAAATTGTTTTCAACGAACACTTGTTTTCGACTGATTGGATTAATGGTGAGTTTTAGATAGAGTTAAATTAAGTAGAATTAAAAAATTTGAATTGATGAGTTTAATTTTATAATTTAAATTTGATTTTAAATTTTTTTAGTCGAGTTTATATTTAAATTTAATTGTAAATATATATATATATATATATATATATATATATATATATATATATATATATATATATATATATATATATATATATTCATATTTTTTATATGAGATATACATATATCATAAGAGTCGAAGTACTCGATTCAAACTTAAAAAATAATATACTAATTACTAAAAAAAAATTGAGTCGAAATTATGAAATTACAACTTAAAATCAATTTGAGTCGAGATAAATTTTTTTAAATCTGTTTTTTTCAATCAAATTAAATAAAAATTAAATTTTTAACTCTAATTGAGGTATATTTAAAACTAGACGATATAGAAGTGAGGGCCTCAGGGTGCATGGCATGGCCATAGAGCGACATGCTTATCCTTTTGCTCAATGACGAGTCAAGTGTAAGTTTGGTTGCGAATTAACATTTGTTTATTTATTTTTATTTTTTATTATAAATTTTAAATAAAAATATTGAAAATAGTTGGATTAATTTTAGAAATAATTAATATCTCTAAAAAATTATGGTCTGGCCCTCCCATAGGTGGATAGGGATGAACCGATCCATAAGGAATGAACCCATAATAGAAATGGTGGGGATGACACATTGGCTCCATGTTTCCCATATTTTTCAAAGATCTTCATAATTATATACGGATTTACATTTCCTGAAACTTTCATTGTCCCTTTCTCTGCATCAATGACAACGGAATATAAACACCCCTAAATCTATATCCAACAACAAAAAGGAAGATATTACTTTCTTGGAAACCATTTTCCTGGAAAAAAAGTTTTTTTTTTACTGAAATATTCATTGAAGAATGGGAAATGAATTACCATGGAGATTCTGCAACACATCCATCACCTTACTTTTGCATGTCTCGCAACTGACGTTCACTTTCAAAACACAAGACTGCAAGAAATAAAAGAAGAAAACAAATTAGTTTCAGGACAAAGTGATGGAAAATATAGTTAAAAAGAAGAAGATGCAACCGTTTACCATTTGTGCACGAGATTCCATTGAAGCAGCCTTTTGATGAAATTCCTGGGTCAGGAAAAATGAAAAAGAAAATTGTTCATATCTATACATTTACATGGAGAGAGAGGAGAAATTAAGTTAGTTGGATAAGGTAAATAATAAAATAATGGATTTTGTTTCTTTCATATGTGAATAAAATTTCCTAAAATTCCTCCTTTGTTTATATATTGCTTAATCCGTCTGTCTCCTCCGGTTTAAGTCGAAATAAGTTAATCACTTACATAACCATATTCCCGTAAACATATTAAATTATTATTTTTGTTTCACTTTGATTTTTTTTAAATCACACTTAACGTTTAGTTTAATTTTTAATTTAGTATATGTCACTAAAAAATTAACATAACCGTTGACACGATATTTTATTATTTTTTTAATAATAATTGTAACACGTCAAAATCATTGTTAAGTTGTATCTTTTTATAAGAAAGTAGAGTTTTTTTTTAATAAAGGATTATGTTGTTATTTTTGTAATGTACAAGAGAATTTTTATTGTGTTATTTTGTTTTTGTTTTCATGCCTCTATAGACAATGGCGAACGTACATGTAGTTCAGGGTGGACACGTATACATCTTGAAATCCAAATTTCTTTATGTTCGTTGTTCGTTTTGTTGATGGTGACCACCCTAAAATTTTATTTGTGCCTTTTCCATACAAAGAATTTCTATTATTAATACATGCATGTCCGCCCTAAAAAATATTTTTAGATCTTTCACTGTCAATAGAAAAAAATTTATATTGTTCTCATTTTATTTTTGTTCTTCATGGATCGGTGAAGCAAAGAATCTTTATTTTTGTCACTTTTATTTATATGTTAGTAAGACATGAAATTTCTATTTTTGTTTATTTTATTTTATTTTATTTTTGTGTTGTTAAGAGTTTCTTTTGTTATTGTCTTTTTACTCTTTTAAATTTTCTATTTTGATGTTTGTATCAGTGATAATGTCATCTACAAGATCCACTATCAAAGTCTAAGAGTAATAGTTGGAAATGTAAAGATATTCACTGGAAAAAAAATAATTTTTGATTTCCCTTCATCCAACGATCCTAAAAAAGTATAAAACTAAAAATTTTACACTAGGTTTAAGTGTATCGTAACTCTTTTTAATATTCATCTTCATTTTCTAATTTGATATATATATATATATATATATATATATATATATATATTATTTGAATTTCATTTGGTTTGACTTAAACATTTTATGGTATGACTCACTTGATGAACAAATTAAAATTAATTTTTTGTGTGGCGGAGGTGAAGTCTCTCAGACCTTGGAGGCTTATAGGAGTATTATGGGGTTTTTTTAATCTCTTATTATTGATTATATTGATTTTTTTATTTATGATTAGGGATGAGTAAATTTTAATTTAATTTGATTCGAAATATTAACTCGATTAGAAAAATAAAAAAATGATAAAAAATGTCTCATCAACATTACTAACTCGAATGAATTCAACTAATTCAAATATTGGCTTAAATATACGAAAAGTACCTAACGTATGTCCGTTTTTTCAGTTTAGTGTCTAATATTTTTTCGTTCTAGTTTGATGCCTAACATTACATTCAGTTACTCAAAATGGGCCACGCCTTGACGCACCGTTAGTTTTTTCCGTTAAGTGACACAAGTCACAATCTGGTAATTTTAAAATTTTAATTTTAAAAATAAATATTAAAAATATTATTATATTTATAAAAAAACCCTTATTTCTTTTAAATTACAAAAAAAACTCAAATTCTAACACCGAAGCTTACCCACGATGACGAACGGCGACTACGACGTGACTATGGCTGTAAATGAGACGAGACAAATCGCGAGCTACTCGAGATCGATTCGGTCAAGGCTCGATAAATACTCGGATCGAATGGACTCGACTCGAACTCGAGCTCGACTCGAATTCTTAACGAGCAGAAACGAGCTACTTGATACTCGACTCGAAAAGCTCGTGAGCAGCTCGAAATATAATATATTAAGAATTATTTTTTTAAATAAATTATTAATAATATATTTATGTGTTGATTTTTTTAAAAAATACAATAAGGCTTTCATGTATTTAAGATTCAGGTTCGAGTTTGAGTTTGATGATTCAATCTTGTTAAGTTTAAGATTTTTTATTTCGAGCATTTTCGAGCTGCTCACGAGCTTCAGTTCAGGATTTCGAGTTCGAGTCGAGCTTAAAAATTTTAAGCTCTCGAGTTTTTGGGTCGAGTCGAGCTCCATTTCAGAGTTTTCGAGTCGAGTCGAGCTCATCAATACTCGAGCTCGACTCGGCTCGTTTACACCCCTAGACGTGACCCACCTAGGGATGTGCATGGGTCGGGTTTTTGGTCTACCCGACCCGACCCGAAAACAAGAGAGCCTCCACACGAGACCCGACCCGACCAAAACAAGGTTTCACCCGACCCGACCCGACCCGAATATATGACATAGAAACCCGACCTGACCCGACCCGAAATAATAAAAAAATTATTTTTATTCAATAAAAACAGTGACTTAATTGAAAAAAAATTATATATAGAGGGGTATTATTATAATTATCCCTGAAAATATAGGGTAAAATTATATATTTTTTTCGGGTCGGATTTTTTTCACCTTAAACCCGAACCTGACCTGACCTGTAACACCCCCAACCCGTACCCGACCTAAATACGAGTCTGAGGTGTCACATTGACTCTTGACAAAATTCAAAGAAAATTTAAAACTTTCATTTAAAAATAAAAGTGATTTATTTATATAAATTGACCAAAATAATCAAAATCGATCAGAGCATATTCAACTCAATCAATTAGTACATGCCAACTATATTTAATAACCAAATGCATTTAAATCATCATTTTTCTAATATGAAACTTTGTAAGGGAGATGCTGACCTGTTTGTTTTTGCTCTTCTTCGCTTCTATTCTCGCTTCTGTAACCTACGCGTGAAACAATCATACGCTAAGTCTATGACTTAGTGAGACAATAAACATATAATGTAACTATAACTTGTATTCATGCATGAACTATTACTGCTATCACTCATACCCTTATTCATGTAACAAATCCCTATAACACATATGCAATATATCATTACATGTAAGAACATATATACACACATATACTCATCATTTCCATCAGTAGCCTCATTTCATTATCAATATCATTATTATTTATCTCACTACGTATATATCCTCTTATACATAGTATTTTACCCCACATTTGACTTATTTAATCATACAATCCACATATCATCATATAAAATCATATAATATAATTCATAGCACAAAAGCATACAAATCACATGTAATATGTTTGTTGTTATTTCTTTATTAGCCCATGTACACATGTGAGAACTATAGATATATGAGTCTATAGAGGTTGTGCACAAATGTTGTCACCACAGCTCGTATAAATGCACCTAAGTGCCATGTAGAATTGCACCGAAGTGCCGCGTAGAATTGCACCGAAGTGTCATATAAAATGTCCCTAAGGACCACGTAGAAAATTCCTTAAGAATCATATACATATACAAAGGATCAAGTATGTGTCTCAAAAGACATCACACATGTTCCAAGGAATACATATATGTCCCGAAGGACCGCGTAGACCCTCGACTCTTGGCATGCCAACTATACCCCTAGCTCTCATGACACATAACATGGGCATTATTATCTATGTCATTTCATATTCACACATTCATAACACTTATCTCTTATTGCATGTCTGATCTCTTATAATCATGTAATCACATAGCTCATGTCATTTCTTGTGAAATCATACATATCATGTAAGACATCTTAGACATGTACACACAAATCACTTCCATATAATTCACATGATGATTTATTATCTCGTAGATCATATCACATTTTCATACAATTTCACAATTCATTGTCATATATGGATATCACATTTGTACTTAATCACATAGATAATGTTATAAAGCATTAAAATCCCACAGTTCCTATTTCATAGCTTATATATTGTTCTTATATCTTTTTATAGACATATAAACACTTAGATCATAATTCCCCAATTTATTGTACATAATCATATCATCATTTATATTCATAACCCCTAGCTCATATTTTGTTCTCTTATGTTTACATAGATCCTATAACATATATTGTAGCATAGTAACATATATCACTTATATAAATTCATTTATATACAAATTTCTTATATTCTCTTAATTCATTTATATACATTACTCTTATAACCTTTTCCTATGACTTCATAGATCTTTACCATGTAATTTCTATATCATAGCTCATCTAAGCACATAAATCTTTCTCATACAGCTTATCTCTCATATGATTATTATTATTATTTATGTACAAATCTCCTAATTGATATTCTATTTTCATATTATCCTATAAATCAATGCTAGTTAGTTTATCTCACTTTTTATTTAATTCTATAAGTAAATTATAATAGTTTCCATAAACTTGACTCATGTACTTTATGTTTTGCTATTATATCTTCATCTAAACATATATTTACATGTTCATGATCACTTAACTTATTGTCTTTCTATGATTATCACATACAACATTTACTATTATACATGATTTGTGACCTTATAACTTATTTCACATATTCATACAACTCATAAGGTTCACATATAGTTACATATTTCGTTTCCGTATAACCCATATCATATAAATTCACACCTCATAACATATAATATGAACAAAGCATATACACATAATACAAACTTGATCATGCTTCTATTCATGCAAACATATAAAATATTGGAAACAGACTTATCGCAAGTCTAATTTCCATATAATAATATGCACAATCTAATAATACGCACTCACCTTGGCCTCACTAAGTTCCAATCCATTTTTATGATTTCATCTCTTCCGATCGAATCTTAACTTGATAATCGTTCTGGAACTTGTTCATGTTCGATATCTACGCAATCATATATTTATACTATCAGTATCCCATTGATATACTATAATCTATCATTTCTTAGACCAAAAGAAATGTCTATTTCAATTTCCCCTTGAAGTGCATCGATGCATTCTACAGTGCATCGATGCATCCTTTAACATGTGCATCGATTCACTACCCATGCATCGATACACAAATCCTATTCGATGTTTGTCTTTTAAACGGGTGCATCGATGCACTCCTTATGCATCGATGCACTATTGGCATTCGATGTTCAATATTTGAGAGTGCATCGATACACATTCAAGATGCATCGGTGCACACAACCCAAAATTTACATTTTAAGCACGAAATCCACTCTCTTTCAGCTTAACTCTTCATCTTTCACCTCCTTTAATATTCCTAACTTTCATATACATACTTAAACTCATTTCTACTCCATAATCGCTTCTTTAAACTCAAAATTTTATCTTTCATATGAAATCCAAGAATCATACTAAATTTTCTGCTTGTTCTAAATCAAATTTTATTACTTCATATCTCTTAATTAGATTGATGACAAGTCAAATTTAACTTCCAATTCTAGTTAAGAACTCTATTCCAAGATTTCACTTTTCTATATCATTTCTTTAATCCCTCATGTACTCCTCATCTTATGGTCTTAAGATAATCTAAGCTTTCCTTAAGCTTAGTTATCATCTAATGATCATAACCCGACCTTAAATTTAACCAGAAATTATCTAAATAGAAGACTCACCTTTTATTCAAGCCCTTTACGCATGAAGAAGGAAGATGAGAAGATAAGAGAACTCTGGAACTTTTTGATGTCTTCTCCCTGCCACCCACATGTATATATAACCATATTTAATTATTTTCCTTGCAAATGACCATTTTGCCCTTCCATTCATCTAATAATTACTAACAACTTTTATGATTTATTTGGAAATAAATCATTGAACTAATCCATTGTTCTACTATATTCACCAAATTCTGAAACTTTACAATTTGATCACTAACCCGATATTGAGGATGTTACAAATCTCCCATCCTTTAAAGAAAATTCATCCTCGAATTTTCACTGAACATATCAATAAGAACATATATTATACCCTCTCTTATCATATACACAGTAACCCATAACCTCCATCCATCTATGTCTTTTCTCTCATTCGATTCTGCATTTTCCTTTGACCTTTCTAAAATCCATATAATGTCACTCATTACATAGACAGTAACATCCATTTTCATTTCTTTATTCCATTATTCCTTTATTCATTACAAATTGAAATCTCCTTATACATAAATCATATATTTCCTTTCATGTTCATATACTCTTGTCTTATCACCTATACTCATCTCTATGTATCAATCTTCATAACTTTGATAACCTATTTCTTATACAGAACTTCATTCTTTATCATTTCTTATACTTGTATTTTTTCTTCCTTAAGGTTTTATGCAAATACTTATCCCCTTTTCTACATCATAGCTATCTGATCAGAATACACAACTATATTCAGATTCACATCATAATTGATCAACTCAACTTTATCTTTTCCTCCAATCTTATAACTCTATCACTTTTACTCTGATAGCTAGTCAATAACATCTGTCCAATCTAGGGCACAAGCCCTAGTCAACCAATCATATACATCATTCCCAATCGAAATTATCTCAAAATTCGTTTACTTAACTTGTCAATTTCACCTCTATTCTCATGCATCCTAAAATTTCCATTGTTCAAACTCAACATTATGACTTCCTTTATCTTATAAACTAATTATCGATATACACATTCTCAAATTCTTCTTATCAATCCTCAGCTTTACTCAAATATACAACTGTATCCAGATCCATTTCAGATTTGGTTATCATATTCTGACAATATCTTATAATCTTATACTTCCAGTACATTCCCATCACATATTCTTGTTAGCCAACGCTAACTTTTTCCTTCTAGAATACAAAACAGTATCTACATCACTTGATCCATTTAAAAGACTTCTTATTCCTCACTTTGTATAATTCTAGCAAAACTCTGAAGTCATTCCTCAAATTTGATCTTTTAACTTGGAATACAACCAATTCCAACCAAGTTTGTAGTTAAAAATCATAATCTCTATCTCTATTTGATTGTGCTGATTTATGAAATTCTAGTTCCCTTAATCATTCTGAGTTCTCTCCAGAACCTTAACATAATAACCACTTTTGAAAAGGGAACCATTTCAACACCTATAGCACTCTTTTAATCTAGGCATCAACCCTTTACACATCACTTGCATGCATCAATTTCATTTAAATTAGGTTCATAACCTTTCACTCTACTCATCAAACTGTACTCTTGTCCATACAGTACGTTTTCCCTCTGTATCAAACTCATAAACTCTGGCTTCATATACCTTATACTGATGCACTTATCCTTAAACTCTTTTGCAATTCTAACCCAATCATTTGATCTCTTAACGTCTTTATGGTGACACTTGCTCACCATATTCTATCTTATTCACTTTATAACAAAACTTCTCCATATCACTTTTTCGATTCGAAACAGTGAAATCCTTTTACCACTATTCTAATATGATTTCAACTTTCTGAAATCAACCTTTAATCTTATAAGACACTTTCTGAGGTTTCTGCTCTTCATCCTGCCTGACCAGGGCAGGTGAATTGCTATCACCATCAAATTTGTCAGTTATCGATTCACTTCGATAATGTCTATAATAAATTTCTTCTATATCATACAAATCTTATTCTATTAGCAAGACAACATACTCCTTACACTATCATATCATAAATTTTCACTTTTAGTTGGCATATACATATTTTTAAACCTCATTTGACTTTAAGCCTAGAATCGGCTAAACCTTAGCTATCATACCATGAAATGTAACACCCCCAACCCGTACCTGACTTGAATACGAGTCTGAGGTGTCACATTGACTCTTGACAAAATTCAAAGAAAATTTAAAACTTTCATTTAAAAATAAAAGTGGTTTATTTATATAAATTGACCAAAATAATCAAAATCGATCAGAGCATATTCAACTCAATCAATTAGTACATGCCAACTATATCTTTAATAACCAAATGCATTTAAATCATTATTTTTCTGATCTGAAACTTTGTAAGGGAGATGTTGACCTGTTTTTTTTTACTCTTCTTCGCTTCTATTCTCGCTTCTGTAACCTACGCGTGAAACAATCACACGCTAAGTCTATGACTTAGTGAGGCAATAAACATATAATGTAACTATAACTTGTAATCATGCATGAACTATTACTGTTATCACTCATACCCTTATTCATGTAACAAATCCCTATAACACATATGCAATATATCATTACATGTAAGAACATATATACACACATTAATTTTGAAATAACCACAAAACTTTGAAAACCTTCATTTCAACCCCTAAACCCACACCGACCACCGCCGCCGCGCCGCCGCTCGTCCTTGCCTATCACTGCCCAGGCCAATCGAAGCGCCTCGCCGCCATGATCAAAGCCCCCCAAAACAATTTATGGATAGCCGTCGCCGTTCGTCGGAAACCCACCCGACGCCTCGGATTTTGGACGATTCTGACCGCCTTAGACCTCAGTTCGCCTCATCGCCACCATATTTAGCTTCCTCGTCGTCATCCGCTCAAAACCCAACCAGTGGGTCACGTCGTAGTCGTCGTTCTCGCTGTCCGCTACCGTGGGTAAGCATCGGTGTTAGGATTTGGGCTTTTTTGTAGTTTAAAAAAAATAAGAGTTTTTTTTATAAATATAATAATATTTTTAATATTTATTTTTAAAAATAAATTTTTAAAATTACCATATTGTGACACGTGTCACTTAACGGAGAAAACTAACAGTCCATCATAGTGTGACCCATTTTGAGTAACGGAATGTAAAGTTAGGCACCAAGCTAGAACGAAAAAAACGTTAGACGCTAAACTAAAAAAACGAACATATGTTAGACACATTTTTTTTTGTATATTTAACCCTCAAATATTCATCCTTTGTTCCTCCTATCTCTGATTTCTCTGTCCCTTAAATCTGTTTTATAACCAAATTTGAAACACATACACTTCTAATATTATAAAATATCTGTATGACTCTTATTTCTATTTTGAACAACAAATCGACAAGGCAAGGTGTATTCTGCATGCAACCTTGTGAATGATTTAGCTAAGGAATAAAATAATGCAGGCAAAGACCCAAGAAATGAGGTAGTAAACTCCCTCTCCACCATTGCTTTTCTGATGTCAATCAAACCAAGCAAGCAACGGACCACAGCACATGGGGATGAGAAGTTTAGCCTCCCCAACGCATACACTTGTCCTCTATTATGATTATCGATTCCTTCCCTCCTACATGCTTGGCTGCCCGTCCCCTATAAAACCGGCATCAGGTCCACCCATACTATCAGACTGCAGCGCTGCAAACTCAAACACAAATCTCTAGCCATGGCAGGAAACAAACACAAGAAATCCTTCTTCTTGGGTTTCTTCAAAGCTAAGAAGGGTCGTAATGGTTATGATCAGGAGGAAGATCCTTGTGGCATAAGGAAGGTGTATCCAAGTGAGGAAGACAGTACTCTCAGGGTGGTTGCAGAGCCTGGTATTGACAGGACAGCTTCAGCTTTCTTTGCCAATTTCCATGCAACTCGTTTATCAGAGATCATCAGCATGCAGGCGAAGAATTGACTCCGACCATATATGAACTCGCTTTTCCTCTACACCGCTCTACCTAGCACCCAATTGTCCTGTGTTGTTTATAGTTTGTGAATGGAAATTGAATATATAGGTCAATTGAACTATGTCATATAACAAGAAATGCTTTTATTCAATCAAGTTCCCCTACAGAGCTGTTTCCTTCTTTGATCTTTCGCTGCAAAACCTCTTCGATTCGTTTTACCAAGCACATAAGATAAAAAATCATCTACTAAATATATATTTCTTGAGATCAAGATGTGAATTACAAATATATTTATATATACATTATAATATTAAGAACGAGAGTTATTATATTAATATGATAAATTTTTTTCTTACGAAAGATATTAATATATATATTTAGAAAAAAATTACAATACTCGTCGTATGGATGAGCACAGTTAACGATGAACATCGTTAAATTAATTTATAAAACGTTAAATTATAAATTAGTTAAAAATATAAGTGTAATTTAATTAAAATATAATATCAATAAAACATTAGTTTTTAGGATAAATTATACCATTGATCACCTAACTATTTACTCCTTTTACTTTAACCACTTATTTTTCAATTTTGTTAATCGGGTCACCTAACTATTTAAATCTAGTCAATCAAGCCACCTGCCGTTAAATATTATCGGAGGAGGTGACATGACAGTTAATAAAATTTGTATAATTACACATTTAGTCTTTCATTACTTACACATTCTATTAATTTGGTCATAACTTTTATTTAATTCAATAATTTTAATCCTCAATCCGATGGTGACATGTGTCACTATGTGATTGAATATTTTTTCTTAATATTTTTATTTAATTTAATAAATTTTCATCCAATCAAATGGTGTCACGTGTCACCAATTGAATGAATAAAAAATAAATTGAATCAATAACCCGCTGCTAGTGGTGTGTGAAGGGGAAACAAACGCCTCAACCAATAGGCTACATCATTCAAATGAAAAATCTATCACAACATAATATAGTTAATGACAATAAAAAAAGGAAAAATGACCTAATAAGAACCCCAACATAGAATAATTGAATGATATGATAATATGATATATATATATATATATACACACAGAAATATTATAGCTGGTTAATATGTGAATGTATTTTATTTATATTTTAAATCATTTAAATAAAAAATAAAAAATAAAAATAATTTTAATATATTATAATTGAAATATAACGAAGAGCTTCATTGACTTGAATTTTCCTGATAGTTTAAGACTTATCGTAGTAAGCATTTTAACTTATGCATTGAATTGTTTATATCCTGGTTGGAGTAAGAATTTTTTTATTTATTCATTATATATTTGAAGAAATTTTAGGGGAAACTTGAATTTATTGAATTAGTCTATTTTAATATAGAAATTTTAAATAAGATTAAAATCATATCGACATTATAATATTTTAAAATATAAGATATGATACATTTTAGTTCAATAAAATTAGAATAATGAAAACAATTTATAGATTTAAAATATGTAAAATGATACATTTCAATTATAACATATTAAATTCACTTTTATTTTAATTTTTACATTAAATGTGATTTAAAATATAAATAAAACATATTCATTTATTAATAAATTAAATATATGTTTATATTTATTTTATATTTTATACTATTCAATTATTTCATGCTTGAGTCCTTATAAGGTCATTTATTACCATTAACTATATTATAAATTATATAGATTATGTTTTGTATACTAGACAAATTTAGTGGTCTAGCTTAGTGATATGGGCACTCAATTTTTTTTTTTTTGCTTGAGTCTTAGGTTCAAACCCCACCCAACAAATATTATTGATTTAATTGGTGACACAAGACACCGTTTGATTGGATGAAAATTTTATTAAATAGAAATATTAAAAAAATCCAATCACACAGTGACACATATCACCATCATATTGAGGATTAAATTTGTTGAATTAAATAAAAGTTATGACCAATTAATAGAATGGTAAGAAACGAGAACTAAATGTATAATTATACAAATTTTATTAACTGCCACATCATCTCCTCCATTAATATTTAATAATATATGGCTTGATTGATAAGATTTAAATAGTTAGGTGATCTGATGAACAAAATTAAAAAATCGGCAGTTAATGTAAAAAGGGTAAATAGTTAGTTTGTAAATGGTAAAGTTTATCCTAAAAACTAAAGTTTTTTAAATACTGTATTTTAATTAAATTACATTTAAATTTTTAACTAATTTTTAATTATATGGTTAGTACTTTATACTTTAATATTTTATAAATTAAGTTAATGGTGATCATCATTAACTGTCCTCATCCGTGCTCGTTGAACGTGTCAACATCATCGTATATTTTATTACAGAAGAATGAGAGTTATAATATTAACGTGAGTGATTTCCATTTAGTTACTTTTATGATATTTTATTACATGAAATATATATATAGTCAATAACCCAAATTATTACCACTACAGCAACTTTCATTGTTTGTTAGTTAGTTAGTTTGTTTTATAAATATAAAGGTTGAGTTTAGTTATCCCACATTGTTTATAGAGCTTTAATTTCACTTTCTTGTTGAGCAATGTAAAATGTCTCTCGCATACGTACTATTGAAAAGAAATATTTAAAATTATAATGAAAATTTATAATCATAAATGTAAACTAAACATATAATTAGTACATTTTCTTATAATCATTAATACAAAAATTAGTCACTTAAGGACTATACAATGAAAATGTTAAAAATCTAACCAAAAAATTTGAATAAAAGATAGATCCGAACATATCTAATCATATCTACAAATGAACCACAAAAGATGATAACTATCCACTAACGTAAAAAAAACTAAAACAATGACCAAGTCCACATATCCACTAACCAAAGTCGAGAAACGTACAACTATCCACTAATGTAAATCACAATTCCAATGCTAATCTAATAGTCCAAAGCAAAAAATATTAACATGATAACAAATAAATTTCATATTGATTAGTTGTAGGGATGTCAAATCCAACCTTCAAGAAAAAATAAACTAAAACAACGGCCAAGTCACCAAACGATAAGAAAACGTATTATAAAAATAGAAAAAAAAATTCATATAAAAGAGAAAAATATGTCATAAAAATAAAATTATTAAATACAAAAAAGTCAAAAAGGAAAAGAAACATAATATAAAAATTAAAGGTAAAACAATAAAATTTGAATGTTTTACAAAGTATGATAATTACATATTTCTGACATATACCACATACATATATTTTTTAAAGAAAATATGACTGTTTTACTAAAGTTTTCAGCTTAAAATGAGATTTTTTATAAAATATTTATAAGTTAGTTTTGATTTAATGTTTCAAAAATTTAAGAGATTGTTATTAAATTTCTCTAAAATTTATAAGAACCGGCGTTGTCTTCAACAAAACAAGATGTGCTTTTGTTTACATTAACATATGGTTTTGTTTATGAACCAAAAGAAGAGAAGGAAAAAAACGCATATTCTTTTGTTTACATGAACCTTGTACAGGTGTGTGGAAGGTCGACCATCGAAATTTGCGAAAGAATTAAGATCCCTCTTGTTCAAGTTTCAGATACGTCTTCAGATTCCTGCAGCACGCACCGTATCGCAAACAGTGAAGATTCTTTCTTCATTTTCCTTCACTAATTTCACTAATCTCATTCAATGACAGAATTAGAATCTCAGTTCAAGAAAATTATATTAATAAATATACCGTAAAATAAGAGGTTTGTATTAAGGGTAAAGTACACAAATGATCCACTGACTGTAGTATATTGATTTGTTGAGTTCATCGACTATTAAAAGTTACAAAATGATCTCCTGATTATAAAGGTATTGCTTTGTTGAGTCCCTCTACTATTCCTTTTCCGTTAAAAAATTGACGGCAATCTGAGTTGAACGTTAACATGCTGACTGAGATACAATACTCGTTTGAGATTATGAGGTCAGATTTTATCATATCTCAGTCAGCAGGTTAACGTCAAACTCAAAAGACAGTTAATTTTTTAACGGAGAAGGACGAGTTCGGAACATAATGAATAGTCGAGTGACCATTTTGTAACTTTTAATATTCGAGGGACTCAACAAAGCAACAACATATAATCGAGGGACCATTTTGTAACTTTTAATAGTCGATGAACTCAACAAAGTAGTATGCTATAGTTTGAGGACCATTTGTGTACTTTACCCTAGTACTAATATAACATATAACGTTAGCTGGATCTAACGTTAGCTGGAGCTTTAGACGAATTCTCAAGTTGAGATCAATTGCTTTCCCTATTGTCTCGGCTGCTCCTCAGCCGATCATGGAAGATTGGGACAAGATTCGGATACAACGCATGAAGGTTTGTTGGCACAAACTTATATGGTACCCTTTGCATATTCTAAAACACAATTTGATTTCATTGATGGCCTTATTGAATCGGTTACCTACTAGAGACAAGTTGTAGAAACTGGGTTTATGTTCTGATTCTACATGTGTTAACTGCTGCCAAGATCAAGAATCGAGGGATCATCTCTTTTCTCAATGTCCTTTTGCTATTGGACTTTGGAAAGCTGTTTTGCAATTGAATGATATGACTTTTATTCCTCTTACTTGGGAAAATATGGTGTCTTGGGCTAGCACTACTTGGAGAGGGAAGTCTCTTATCATCACCTTATTGAAGATTTCTTGGAATGCATTTAACTACTTCATCTGGCAGGAAATGAATCAACGTATTTTCCAGGGTCGGCAAAGATCGATCGACATTTTGCTTAATGACATTACTGAAACTGTTAATATTAGACTTAGGGGCAAAGCTATTAATAGACTTGATATTACTAATCAATTGCTTTGTAATGCTTGGGGTATTGTCTAACCAATCTTTGGTTCTTTTGTACTAGGTTTCTTTGTCCCTTTTGTTAGTTGATTTGTTGTAGCATAACATTGCTATTTTGGGTAATAAATTTTGATTTATCCAAAAAAAATATAACATATAAAATAATAAATCGAACAAACAAATAAAATATTGTGTCGTGGTAAACCAATATCTTATAAATAAATTCGCTCCGATTGATATAATCGATGCACTGAACAACGCCCCTCGAGGCTAACACAATCTTTCCAAAAAAAAAATCGAACACACCCAAAGTTTTGAATATGACTATGATGATATTGCTCTTCTTTAAAACCAGAACTAAAAAATAAAACGCACAAAGATCTTGTAAGCAAAATAAGTTTCTGGGATGATTTGAAAATGTTGGAAATCTTGATATTTATAAGCTAAATTCAGCTGCAGAAAATAGATCATTCGAATTTAATACAAACACGAACCAAGACAAACTGACTATCCGTTGAAGGTGTGCACGTGCGAGGGACTTGTCATTCCGCCATTCAACAAAGAAAGAAAAGAAAGATTTCTTATAAATCCATCCGAAAACAATTCCCTCTCTTAATGTGGATTTACATACCTTATATTCCTTTAGCATTTCGAAAAAATAAATTATAATTATTCAAAAAATAAATATATTTTATAATTTTTCCTTAAAATATTCAAATTTGTTATATAAAACTAAAGATAAAATGAAAAACTGAGATGGGATGAGAGGCTAGCCTCTTCCACATATAGAGTAGATCTGTCTCCCATCTCATATTCATTAATTTGAAGATGATAATCATATATTCATATATTAATGTTTGAATCTCCAGGACTTTATTAATGGATGTGTGACCAGGACAAGCGAAACTAATATATTATCCTAAGACCAGAATATAACACGGTGTCTTGCGGGTTCATCATGTCCAGTACGCAGTGGCGTCTATCCACTGCATCCACATTCGCCTCAGGCTCAAGAACTATTCTCTCCGCCTACAAGTTCTCTCCGGAGTATTCGCCGCCATTATGCTTCGGACCCTTGAGACGCTTTACTCAGCATATCAACGGCCTGTTGTTAACATCCTTCGACTTTTGGTCAATCACGTTCAAATCGTGCGGCAGCGGAAACCCTTTTCCGGTCAGGTTTAGGAACATGATTTGTGTCATCTCCTTCTCTCGATTGTCTCTGCACTTTTTCTTGAGCTGCTCGCTGGCTTTTGCTATCCTTTGCCGGAGGAAGCTCTCTTGGTTCTGTTGGAGAAAAGTCAGAAATGGTGGGCATAGAAAAGGGGGGCGCAGGCATCACATTTTTAACAATGGGTTAATTGTTGTGAGTAGTCATTGTAACTTTAGTCATTGCATTTTTAAGGTATTTATAAGATTAGTCCATAAGCTTTAACTATAAATACTCTAACTCATTTAGCTTTAAAATCATCCCAAATAATTTCTTCTCCAAATACTAGAGAGTTTCTTGTGAGTAGTGAGTGTTTTGTAAACACCTGTAAATTTTCTCTTTTAGTAAAAGTTCTGCAGCAGTCCGGAGACGTAAGCACAATTGGCTGAACTCCGTTATCAATTTCAGGTATTATTTTTCCGCTTTTATTTCGCATTCTCACTAATCTGGTTATAGGGAAATTACTTATTACTCGTTTATTTCCCAACAACTGGTAATCAGAGCTTTTGGTTGTGAATTTTGTCAATTTTTTGTGAGGTTACTATTCATTAATATTCACGTAAATAGTAAATTTCGTGAATAATAAAAAAATTATCGTCGATACAAATTTGTCGACGGAGGTGTTCTAATACACGGTGGTTCGCAAGAATTGTAAAAAACAATCCAAAAAAAGTCAGATTCGAGTGGGAGCGATGGCTGCAGACGAAGGGAAGGTGAAAATTGAAAAGTTCGATGGTGCGGACTTTGACTTTTGGAAGATGCAGATTGAAGATTTTTGGTTCCAGAAAAATCTATATCAACTTGTATCAGGAAAGCAACCAGAGGGCATGAAGAATGAAGAATGAAGAATGAAGAATGAAGAATGAAGAATGAAGAATGAAGAATGAAGAATGAAGAATGAAGAATGAAGAATGAAGAATGAAGAATGAAGAATGAAGAATGAAGAATGAGTTCTTCTCGACAGACAAGCCCTCGGAGTTATCCAACTAACGTTGTCCTGAAATGTTGCTTTCAACATAGCAAATGAAAAGACTATGACAAGTCTTATGGCGGCTCTCTTCAGTATGTATGAGAAGCATCGACCTCAAACAAAGTTCATTTGATGAGGCGATTATTCAATTTGCGGATGGCGGAAGGGGCATCGGTGACACAATACCTAAATGAACTCAACACAATCACAACCCAGTTAAGTTCCGTGAAAATTGAATTCGATGATGAAGTTCGAGCTTTAATTCTCATCATCTCTACCAGACAGTTGGAATGCTACTGTTATAACAATCAACAGCTCGTCGGGAAATAGCAAATTAAAATTTGACGATGTTCGGGATCTGGTGTTGAGTAAAGAAATTCAACGAAGAGAATCGGGTGAAGCATCAACCTCCTTAGCCTTGCACACGGAGTATAGAGGAGAACTTTATAAAGAAATTCAATCGTGACAGATCGAAATCCAGACGGGGAAAATCCAGAATGGGAAAGAAATATTTTACCTGCTATAATTGTGGCAAGAATGGTCACTTTAAAAGAGATTGCCGAGCACTGAAAAAAGATACCGGCGCACAGGAATCTGCCAACATGACAGAGAAACAGGTGATGCCATTATTCTAAGCGTCAACAGTCTGATTAACTCATGGATATTGGATTCAGGGGCATCTTTTCACTCCATCCCATGCTGAGAAATCGTGGAGAATTATGTCAGTGGTGATTTTGGGAAGGTTCATCTAACTGATGATGAAACCTTGAAGATCGTCAAAAGATGAGACATCCGACTAAAGTTGTCAAACCAGACCACCTGGACGCTGAAAGGCGTGAGACATATTCATGTTCTCAAAAGAAATTTGATTTCTGTTGGACAGCTTTATGGAGAAGGATATAGCACAACCTTTTCAGGCTGTGAATGGAATATTACCAAAGGAGCACTCGTCATTGCTCGTGGTAAGAAGACTGGTACTCTCTATGTAACCTCAAATTTAGAGAATATCATTGCAGCCGCAGATGCTGATGGAAAATCAAACCTATGGCACCAAAGGCTTGGCCATATGAGCGAGAAAGGGATGAAGACGCTTTTGTCAAAAGGGAAGTTGCCGGATCTAAAGAATGTAGATGTCGGACTATGTGAGGATTACATCTTTGGCAAACAAAAGAAAGTCAGTTTTGAAAAGATTGGCAAGACACCAAGGCATAAAAGTTAGAGATGGTTCATATTGATGTATGGGGATCATCTCCATTTTCATCTCTTGCAGGCTCACTATATTATGTCACCTTCATTGATGATTCTACAAAGAATGTGTGGGTTTATTTTCTGAAGAAGAAATCAGAAATCTTTGATACATTCAGAAAATGGAAGGCCATGGTGGAAAATGAGACTGGTTTGAAAGTTAAGCGGTTGAGGTCTGACAATGGAGGAGAGTACAGAAACAGTAGATTCATATATTTTTGCGCAAACAATGGGATCAAGATGGAGATAACAGTTCCCATGACACCACAGCAGAATGGCGTAACAGAGCGCATGAATAGAACTCTGAATGAACGTGGCAGAAGCATGAGGATACATGCCGGATTGTCCAAATTTCTATGGGCTGAAGCTATCAATACTGTAACTTACCTGATTAACCGTGAGCCCTTAGTTCCTTTGGATGGTGGAATACCAGAGGAAGCTTGGAGCAAGAAAGAAATAAACCTTTCACACTTAAGAGTGTTTGGTTGTATTTCTTATGTACACATAAATTCTGTTGAAATAAGCAAACTTGATGCCAAGTCCAACAAATGCGTCTTTGTTGGTTATAGTGGTAATGAGTTTGGTTACCGATTTTGGGACTATGAAAATCAGAAGATCATCAGAAGCAAAGACGTCATTTTCAATGAGAATGTGATGTACAAAGACATGTCAACCAGAAAATCAAGTAGCTCCAATACCGAAGCTGAAACAAAGGAATTTGTTGAGTTTGAGGAGATTTCTGGAATTGATGTTCATATCAATTCTGAAGCAGTTCAAGAAGAACCAGGCACTCCAGAACTGAGACGCTCCTCCAGAATTCCTAAACCAACCCATCGTTATCACCTTCTTTGCACTACTTGTTGCTGACTGACAATGGTGAACCAGAGTTCTATGATGAAACAATGCAGGTGGAGGATTCAGTCAAGTGGGAGTCTTCCATTAAAGATGAGATGGACTCGCTTATGTCAAATCAGACGTGGGAATTAACTGAATTACCACCAGGCAAGAAAGCGCTCCATAACAAGTGGATTTGCAGGATAAAAAAAGAGTACGATGGGAGAAAACGCTACAAAGCAAGATTAGTTGTCAAAGGTTTTTTAGCAAAAATAAGGTATTGACTACAATGAAATTTTCTCTCCAGTCGTGAAACTGTCTATAATCAGACTGGTGTTGAAAATTGTAGCTGCAGAGAATTTACATCTTGAGCAATTAGATGTAAAGACAACTTTCCTTCATGGTGATTTGGAGGAAGAAATCTATATGAGGCAGCCAGAAGGCTTCATAGAGGCAGGCAATAAAAACCTGGTATGCAGGTTGAAGAAGAGTTTGTATGGTTTAAAACAAGCTCCAAGACAGTGGTACAAGAAGTTCGATAGTTTCATGAGTAGTAGTGGATTTACCATATGTCAAGCAGATCATTGTTTCTACATCAAGAGGTTCGACAACATCTTTATTATTTTATTGTTGTATGTTGATGACATTCTCGTTGCAGGCTTCAGACATGCAAGAGATTATAAACTTGAAGCAAAAATTGTCGAAGCAGTTTGCAATGAAAGATCTGGAGCTGCAAAGCAGATTCTTGGAATGAGGATCAAGAGAGACACAAAGTCAGGGACTTTGATGTTATCACAGGCTGAGTACATCAACAAAGTACTCTCCAGGTTCAACATGAATATGCTAAACCAGTAAGTACACCTTTAGGTGTTCATTTTAGACTATTCAAAGAACAATCACCAAAGACGGAGGAAGAACGTGCACACATGGTGAAGGTGTCGTATGCCTCAGCAATTGGAAGTCTAATGTATGTCATGGTTTGTACTAGACCAGATATTGCTCATGCAGTGGGAGTGTTAGCTGGTACATGAATAATCCAGGCAAGGTACACTAAGAAGCAGTCAAATGGATCCTCAGATATCTGCGAGGTACTACAAACAAAACACTTTGTTTCAAAGGTGAGATACGATACTGACAGGCTATGTAGATGCTGACTTAGCTGGAAATATTGACATCAAAAGGAACACTACATGGTATGTCTATACTCTAGGAGGTACTGCAGAAGATAGTTACTCTCTCCACAACTGAAGCAGAATATGTCGCTGTTACGGAAGCCATCAAAGAGATGGTTTGGCTCCAAACTTTCTTGGAAGAGTTAGGCAAGAAACAAGAAAACAATGTCTTATACTGCGATAGTCAAAGTGCTATACATCTAGCAAAGAATCCGTCTTTTCCTTCCAGGACGAAGCACATACAATTGTGATATCATTTTATCCAGTCTCTTTTGAAGATGGGATTTTAAAACTTGAAAAGATTAGCGGAGCTCAAAATCCGGCAGACATGTTAACAAAAACGATGACCACGGACAAACTGAAGTTATGTTCAGCTTTAGTTGGCATGCTAGAGTAACAAGACCAGAAATGTGTTGCATTGATCGAGGTGTGAAGACAGATTAAAATCAGTCTTCAAGTGAGAGATTGTTGGAAAAAATTTAGAAATGGTGGGCTTAGAAATGGGGGCGCAGCATCACATTTTCAACAATGGGGGGCACCAAATTCGGTTCCCCAATTTTTAAATTAAAATGTAAATGAGTTAATTGCAACTTTAATCATTGCATTTTTTAGGGTATTTACAAGATTAGTCTCTAAGCTTCAACTATAAATACCCTAACCCATTTATCTTCAAAATCATCCCAAATCATTTCTTTCTCCCAATACTAGAGAGTTTCTTGTGAGTAATGAGTGTTTTGTAAACACCTGTAAATTTTCTCTCTTAGTAAAAGATCTGCAGCAGTCCGGAGACGTAAGCACAATTGGCTGAACTCCGTTATCAATTTCGGGTATTATTTTTCCGCTTTTATTTCGCATTCTCACTAATCTGGTTATAGGAAAATTACTTGTTACTCGTTTATTTCCCAACAGGTTCACCATCTTCTTGCTTTGTTCCATCTCGGGCATCTTCTTGAACACGCGATGAACTCCCTTAGGGTCAGGCCAAACCTCCGGTTGTGACTCGTAAGGACGGTAGATGATTGCACAAAAGCCTCTATCCCGCAAAGTGTACTCACTTCGCTCACTTTTTTCATCAGACCCTTTTTTCTTTTCTTGTAGGTAGCTTTCCTCGCAGAATTGTTGGTAATGTAGGCAAGCTTAACCTTCTCCCTAGCCATGGTTTAGTAAGCTAATTCACCCCCGAAAAAAATCTTTCGTCCCTATATATATATATATATTATATATATATGTATGTATGTATGACAGATATATTACATTAACTGACAAAGATACATACGTTGGATTGTAGAGGGGGTGAAAATCAATGGTAATGATATTATATGGAAGGTGTAATTTTAATTAATTGAGGATAAATCATGGGATCTTGGTGTGAAGTCTAAAGATATCAAATATCCATATTGAATGGGGTGAGCTGGTTCTTACACACACACATATATAAGGACATATAATTCTTGTTTAGCCTTCAATCGTAACGTCTATACATTATGTATTATATAGTATATATCTATTTATTGTTGTTTTTGGTAATAACAGAGAGAGCAATATCCATATTTTTGGATGATTATTAACTAATAGGAGTATCAAACATTTATTATCAAGGATAATGTAGGATTACGAATGCTTAGAAAGTTATATTAGAAATTTAAAGGATACAACATTAGATCATCAATAAAAATTTATATAAATTATTTAAAATATATAAAAATTTAAAAAAAAATTAAGAGATGCAACCGTTTTCCAATACCCTCTCGGTCCATCTCTATTTATTATTTTAATGTCGAAAGAAAAAATAATAAAAGAAATGGAAAGCAAAAGAAAAAATGTGGATGATATGACTGCCATTCTGGAACTTTTGTCTGCATTTGGATTGGATACAATCATCAAAGTAAAGTTTTTCTGAACTACATTCTGCAGACTGGGAACAAAATTGAATTCCAAAAGGATTTGCTTATTGCATTTGCATTTTTCTGCACCCTTCCTCTATTTATTGACATAGCATCCCATTCCATTGAATTGCAGGATGCTTCAAATAACATATATGCGACCAAGTATACGTAAGTACATGTATACGAACCGACCAACTAGTATACGAACCGACCAACTAATACGTATAATCAGCTAAAAACCAGATTGTGGCAACTATTGTCACAAGGGTAGGGGCAATCAATGACCTTCACGCCTGCTCTGTCAAAATACCAATCTCCAACAGCCGTTGCAATTGCCTGCCATATTATCCATTACCATACTAATAAATGTTAGTAGTAAGCTGGAACCATTCGATTTATGTTCGAAAACACCCTATAACTACAAAATCAGTTTGACGTATAATGTACAGAATACGACTGACATATCGGAAATCCGATATGAATTGGACATACCTTGTTCCTCATTCTAGGGGAATTACCGGCAAACCATGTGTCTTGCCTTTCGGTTTGGCAGTGAGAAAAACACGAATTTATAAATAATCCATTCTGTCTAGACATCGAGAACCATTTGATAGCATTAAGCATCTGCGTCCGGAAGCCTGATTCGTATAAAATGAGATTTGCTTAAGCTGACAAAATATTGTCTATCAAGGATCAAGCATTTTCATTCATTTTGTAATCACCTTGTAAAAACCTGATCTGGGATGCAGAACATTTTGCATGGTTCAATCTGCAATCATGCCAAGGACCATGTGGATCGGCTGATGATGGACCTATACTGGATTGGATCTAATATCAAGGAAGGAACAAATTCCTTCATCAATTTTGTTAATCGAGTTGTGCAGATTTCCAACAAAGGTAATCTCTAGGCATGGATAGTACCTGCCAAGAATCATACGCGGCATTGAGAATAAACAGTGGAGTTTGGACGTTGCTGATTATGTTTTGAGGAAAGAAACACTGAAAGAAAGAAGTTTCAGTCAAGTGAGTACCATGTAGATCGAGCAAGAGAATATATTTGTCAAATTCACATGATGTTTCTTCTTAATTACTCAAATTATATTTGGTCAGAAAGAAATCAAGAGAAGAGATTACCGAAGTTGGATCGCGGTGGATGGTGCACATGCGTGGCAAGTTATGTTGCACACCCTGTGAGATCAACAAGAAGGCTCGAGCATGGATTAATCGAAGTTCAGTGAATCCATATAAATTATAAATTCTTCCTTCCTTTCTTAAATTATATATATTTCGTTTAGCATGCGTCTAAATCTGCTTTTCACCAAACTTTAATACAACAAACTAGGCATAATCTAATTCTACCCACACATTGTAAATACAAAGATCAATATCAAACCTGCAAGCCGACCACGCCGCTGTATAAACTCCGTGTGACCACCAGACACATCAATCCTACAGTCCAGAGATGTTACAAGAAAAATATATTATGAACTAAAGAACAATCTTACTGGGGCTTAAAACAATACCCTGAAGGATAATGTGTTGAAAATTGTTGCATTCCACCGAAAGGTGGAAAGTTATAATTAAAAAAATATTAAAATTGTCAAACAATTGGGAGGGCACGAAAAGTGGTTAGGTTTTAGTTGAATTGGACAATGGTAAAAACACATTTTTAGTCATTGTAATTTAGAGTATTTACAAATTAGTCCTTAAGTTTCAACTATAAACCCTAGCTCATTTAGCTTCAAAACCATCCCAAAACATTCTAGCTTTCTTCTAATACTAGAGAATTTAGAGAATTCTTGAGAGTTGTTTCTCTTTTTATCAAGAGAGAATTATCATTATTTCCTTGGTAGATCGAGAGAGGTTGTAATTCCTTTTTTCTCATAGTGAAATTCTTCTACCGTTGTCCGGGTTTTTACCTTATATTATTTAGGGGTTTTCCACGTAAATTTTGTGTCTCTTTATCTTCATTTTTTTTCTCAAATTATCATTGCGATTTGTTCTATCCGTTGCCACCAAAAGGTGGATCCTCCAACATAAGAAAATAAGAAGGTATTACCCATTCTTTGAGGTTCTAGAGAACTATTTACGATAGAGAAATAGTGGGAGCTATCAATAATAGAAGCTATGGCAACAAAATTTGACATTGAAAAGTTCAATGGGAGAAATTTCTCATTGTGGAAATTGAAGATGAAGGCCATCCTCAGGAAAGACGGGTGTCTAGCGGCTATCAATGAAAGGCCGGTGGATTTCGCAGATGACATCAAATGGAACGAGATGGACGAGAAAGCTATGGCAAACTTTCATCTAGCATTAGCAGATGAAGTATTGTCAAGCATCGAGTAGAAGAAGACATCTAAGGAGATATGGGATCATCTCACCAAATTGTACGAGGCCACATCGCTGCACAATAAAATTTTCCTTAAAAGGAAATTGTACACTCTCCGTATGCCAGAATCTACTTCAGTGACGGAGCACTTAAATACAATGAACACCTTATTTTCTCAGCTTACATCCTTAAGCTGTAAAATAGGAGAACAAGAACGTGCTGAACTTCTACTTCAAAGTCTACCGGATTCGTACGATCAACTCATCATCAACTTGACAAATAGTAATGTCACCAGTCTAGTCTTCGATGATGTTGCAGCTGTTGTTCTACAAGAAGAAAATCGGCGTAAGAACAAGGAAGACAAACAAGTAAATCTGCAACAAGTAGAAGCGTTGACAACGATGAGAGGGAGATCAACGGAACGTGGCCAAAGCAACAATCACAAACATGGTAGATCGAAGTCGAGGAGCAAGAAGAATTTAAAGTGTTACAACTGTGGAAAGAAGGGTCACTTGAAGAAGGATTGTTGGAGTCTAAATAAAAACTCCAATCCACAAGGAAATACTGCAAACACTTCAGATGATGGAGATGCTCTATGCTGTGAAGCATCAACCTCCGTGGAAGGTAGAAAGATATATGCATACATATGACTCATTGATTCGGGAGCAACATATCACATGACCTCAAGAAGAGAATGGTTCCATCAGTATGAACCTGTCTCAGGAGGATCTGTGTATAGTTGCAATGATCATGCCTTAGAGATCACTGGCGTGGGAATCACAAATTGAAGATGTACGATGGAACAATCAAAGTTGTTCGAGATGTGCGGCATATGAAAGGCCTGAAGAAAATTTATTATCCTACAGATTGTTGGATAATAATGCAAGCAAGATTGAAACACAAAAAAGAATCATGAAGGTGTTCCGTGGAGCGCTTGTGGTGCTGAAAGGAGAAAAGATAACTGCAAACTTGTACATGCTGAAGGGAGAGACTTTGCTAGAAGCAGAAGCCTCTGTTGCCTCATGTAGTTCAGATTCTTCAATGCTATGGTATCAGAAACTTGGACACATGTCAGAACAAGGAATGAAAGTTCTTGTGGAGAAAAGCTACTTCCAGGCTTAACAAAGATATCACTTACTTTGTGTGAGCATTGCATAACAAGTAAGCAGCACCGGTTAAAATTCAACACATCAAATTCTAGAGGCAAAAATGTTCTAGAATTGGTTCATTCTGACATATGGCAAGCACCAGTTATATCCCTAGGCGGAGTAAAATACTTTGTCTCATTTATTGATGACTACTCCAGGAGATGTTGGGTGTACCCTATTAAGAAGAAGTCGGATGTGTTTTTAACTTTCAAAAACTTCAAAGCGCGGGTGGAACTTGATTCTGGAAATAAAATCAACTGTTTCAGAACAGATAATGGAGGAGAATACACAAGTGAAGAATTTGACGACTTTTGCAGGAAAGAAGGCATCAAAAGACAGTTCACAGTGGCGAACACTCCTCAACAAAATGGAGTGGCAGAGCGGATGAACAGAACCTTGTTAGAAAGAACAAGAGCAATGTTAAGGGATGTAGGCCTAGAAAAATCATTCTGGGCAGAAGTAGTCAATACCGCCTGTTATTTGGTGAATCGAGCTCCATCAACTGCAATAGAGCTGAGGCACCAATGGAGATGTGGACTGGTAAACCAGCTGATTATTCAAACCTCCATGTATTTGGAAGTATTGTGTACGTGATGTACAATGCCCAAGAAATTTCAAAGCTGGATCCAAAATCCAGGAAATGCAAATTCTTGGGGTATGATGATGGTGTAAAGGGGTGTCGCTTGTGGGATCCCACTGCCCATAAAGTGATCATCAATAGGGATGTTATCTTTGTAGAGGATAAACTACAAAGAAAAGAAGACGATGATAGTGCTAAAAAGTCAGAGACTACACAGATACATGTGGAAAAGGAGGTTGAAGAAGGAGATTCTTCTGAAGCAGAACCAGCACATGATGAACAAGAACCAGAGAGTTCTGAAGCTCCAACAACTCTTCAATCAGATCGTGTGAGAAGACGTCCCAATTGGCACTCAGATTATGTTATAGAAGGTAATATTGCATACTGCCTTTTAACAGAGGACGGTGAGCCATCAACATACCAGGAGGCAATAAACAACTCAGATGCTTCACTGTGGATGATGGCGATGCAAGAAAAAATTGAAGCCCTTCATAAAAATAATACATGGGATCTTGTGCCACTACCACAAGGAATGAAGCCAATTGGTAACAAATGGGTCTTCAAAATCAAGCGAAATGGTGACGATCAAGTTGAGAGGTATCGTGCAAGACTGGTGGTCAAAGGATATGCTCAAAAAGAAGGTATTGATTTCAATGAAATATTTTCTCCTGTGGTTCGACTAACAACAATTCGAGTAGTTTTGGCAATGTGTGCTACATTGGACTTACATCTAGAGCAGCTAGATGTTAAAACAGCTTTTCTTCATGGAAATCTTGAAGAATAAATTTATATGCTCCAGCCTGAAGGTTTTGAAGAAAAAGAAAAGAAGAACTTGATTTGTAGGTTGAACAAATCTCTTTACGGTCTAAAGCAGGCGCCGAGGTGTTGGTACAAGAGATTTGATTCTTTCATTATGTGCCTTGGATACAACAGACTTAATGCAAACCCTTGTGCTTATTTCAAGAGGTCTGGTGATAACGATTTTGTTATATTGTTGTTGTATGTGGATGACATGTTGGTTGCAGGACCCAACAAAGATCATATTGAAGAATTGAAGGCACAAAATGGCTAGGGAATTTGAAATGAAGGACTTGGGATCAGCAAACAAGATTCTAGGGATGCAAATTCACCGAGACAGAAGTAAGGAAGATTTGGCTTTCACAAAAGAATTACTTGAAGAAAATCTTGTCACGATTTAGCATGCAAGATTGTAAGCCAATTTCTACCCCTCTTCCTATTAACTTCAAATTATCCTCCAGTATGAGTCCTAACAGTGAAGAAGAGAGGATGGAGATGTCTCGAGTACCGTATGCATCAGCAGTGGGAAGTTTAATGTTTGCTATGATATGCACAAGACCAGACATTGCACAAGCAGTGGGAGTGGTTAGTCGGTACATGGAGAACCCAGGCAAAGAGCATTGGAATATTGTAAAGAGGATCCTAAGATACATCAAAGGGACCTCAAATGTTGCATTATGTTACGGAGGATCAAACTTACTAATCAATGGGTATGTAGATTCTGACTATGCAGGGGATTTGGATAAAAGCAAATCTACTACAGGATATGTGTTCAAAGTTGCTGGTGGAGCTGTAAGCTGGGTTTCAAAATTACAGTCAATTATGGCTACATCCACAACAGAGGCAGAATATGTAGCAGCTACACAAGCCAGTAAAGAAGCAATTTGGTTGAAGATGCTATTGGAGGAGCTTGGGCACAATCAAGAGTATGTCTCTCTGTTTTGTGACAGTCAAAGCGCCTTGCATCTAGCAAAGAATCCAGCATTTCATTCAAGGACTAAGCACATACGAGTTCAGTACCATTTCATTCGTGAAAAGGTGGAAGAAGAAACGGGTAGATATGCAGAAGATCCATACCAAAGACAACATAGCAGATTTCATGACGAATGCAATCAATGCTGATAAATTTACCTAGTGTCGATCCTCCTGTGGCCTGTCATAAACGTAAGCAACATGAAAAGTACAAGGTAGAAAGAATGGTATGAAGATATGATTGTTCCAATCAAATCTTCAAGTGGGAGATTGTTGAAAATTGTTGCATTCCACCGAAAGGTGGAAAGTTATAATTAAAAAAATATTAAAATTGTCAAACAATTGGGAGGGCACCGAAAAGTGGTTAGGTTTTAGTTGAAATTGGACAATGGTAAAAACACATTTTTAGTCATTGTAATTTAGAGTATTTACAAATTAGTCCTTAAGTTTCAACTATAAATACCCTAGCTCATTTAGCTTCAAAACCATCCCAAAAGCATTCTAGCTTTCTTCTAATACTAGAGAGAATTTAGAGAATTTCTTGAGAGTTGTTTTCTCCTTTTTATCAAGAGAGAATTATCATTGTATTCTCCTTGGTAGATCGAGAGAGGTTGTAATTCCTATTTTTCTCATAATGAAATTCTTCTACCGTTGTCCGTGGTTTTTACCCTATATTATTTAGGGGTTTTCCACGTAAATTTTGTGTCTCTTTTATCTTCATTTTTATTTTCTCAAATTATCAGTTGCGATTTTGCTCTATCCGATAGCCGTCTTCCGCAACATAATGATACTTACGCGTCAAGGAATAGACCGGCATCACTAAGACACTTAACTTGACTAGTTCTTGGAAACATGTTCCTGAACTCATCACAGTGTAAAATCGAGGCCAGACCCCCAACAGAACACCCCGAAAGAAGAGCCTGCTTCGCGTTGCGCATTCCTTTTGACATTAATTCTTCCATTGCAGCTAACCATATACGTTGGCCTCGAAAATGCAGACGTGCAGCCTAAACACAGAATGGCCTGGTTTTTAACACATGGTCTTTACATAAAAACAAGAACAAATTCAAAGATCACCTCACTAAGATAATTGTCAAATATCTTCGATAGAATATAGAGTCAATTATGTGAATCACTTGGAACCAATATCCAAAATCCAAGAAACTGACATTCTATGGTTTGTACCTTATTTTCACTGTTCCCAGTAAAAGAGGCACCATCACAATAACGAAGCTTTACTCTGTTCCAATTGTAAAAGTCTGCAATTTAAATATGAAATTAAATAAAATGTCTGATCAATGTAAATTTTTTTGGTTTATTTATTTTCAGAGTATAGCTTGAGAGGAGACCAGGATTTTCTGCAGCATTATCACTCAATATTCCAGTAAAAGGTATCTGCTTCTCCATGTACATAGATGATCCGCGTCATGTTTTCTTGCGGTAGACACAAGTTCTTATGTTATTGCACCATCTTCCTCCCTGCCACAAGATCATTGGCAAAGTGAAGTTAGAATGCATCCATGGGGGCAGACTTTTATCTAAAAGCGGCTCGAACATTTTCAGGATTATGAGCGAAAACTAAAAAATGGACTCTTATAGAAAGAAAACATGTTTCATTACTTCAAACAATTAATTTAATATTTCATTAATAAACAATAGAAACATTATTAAACTTTTTCAGCTTACTAACATAGAGGCACTAAAAAAACACATATATAACGATGAAAAAGAGGAAGATTTTAGAGGGACGGACCTCCAACTGAATCAACCAGCTATTAGCTCCTGATCCGTATCCACGATGCCAATGATAACCAGGTAAAAGTTCCATCCAGGCAGACTGCACAAATGAAGAACAGAAGCAGGTAACTTATGAAATTGTCCTTTCTAATTAATTAAATAAATATTTCTTCATTAATTCTTTGTTTAAGTGTGTATTTTTATACATATTTATATAATAATTTGTTTTAACATTTTGGTAAAGTGGAATCGAAGTTATAGCCAATATGCAGGAAAAGGAAATTGATGTGAACTTGTGAACAAAATGAAGAAGAAGCAAACTTCAATTAACAGAATGACTGAAAGCTGATACATAATAGTTTCATTTTCACGAAACCCAGATTTTTCCAACAACAGAAGCAAGGGTAGAGCTCAAATTCAGTGCATGATTGATGATAGAAAAAAAAATGAACAAAAGATCATATGATTAATTTCAATGAAGGAGCTGGATGAGTGAGAGAAGAAAATGAAGGTGGTGAGCACTGAGCAGATTTGCAAATTCAAGAAAAAGAACAGGGTTTTGGTGGGGTTATAATACCGAGGCAGGGAGAGGAGCATGTACGTCGCATGGAAATGAAACGTGCCTAATAAGACCGTCTAAGAGGAGAGCCGTTGGAGTATTTTCACAAAGGATGAAAATACGTTTAGTTGTTAATGTATTTTAATAAAAGTGAATAAAACGTAGCCGTTCCTCTTTTTATATGGTTTCGCTCTTTTTCTAATTTTCTTATATGATAAAGGCATATAGAAATATGCATGCTCCTCCTCCGTAACTGTGTTTGTTTTATTTAATAGTATAAAGTGATTACAATATATATACTCATAATTTTAAAAAATTTAATAATGTACATATTATGTAAATGTAACTCTCTAATATGAGACTTTTAAAAAAAATAACGTTCTCTTTTACCATTCAGTTCACTCAACGAATTCGCTATGTATGTATTTTTTTTTAATTTGTCTCATTATCAACAAGACTACAACCAATAGTTACGAGTGTTATATTTCTTATAGATTTAGTTTGGAACTCTATATCCTCCTGTCTATTACAATATTTTGATATGATTAACTATGCTCTCATGTGATCTACAATTATAATCTGACAACATATCTATTTAGATTGTTTATTTAATTTGTTAGTCTATGAATAACTATTATGATCTTAAATTTGACATTAACATTAAAAGATATAAAAATCTATAATAAGTAGAAAGAGAGGTTTCTTCTCCTTATTCTTCCTTTTCCTTTTTCAGTACTATTGAAAAATTAAAAAAAAATCATTTTTTAACTTTAACCGATCACCGACCGTAAATCTATTAACTCGATTTTTAATCCAAATTAAGAGGAATAAACCAATTTTAATTGTCATAACTCAAATATTACCCTCACTGCTATGGTTGTTAATTACTATACCTGCAACAGCAGTTACTAAAAGAATCCGAATAAATAAAGGGTAGGATAATGAAGACAGTGTGTAGCTAGGGGTGTACGTGCATGTAGGTTGTTGATGGAGGGTGTGACTTCACATCTCGATTCGTTATGCCAACCCAAATCCACTTCACTCTTACTCCAACTTTTAATGATTGAGGCCAACACCCATCACATCAATTACACTATCTGAATCCCATAATAGCCTTACACTTTATTAGTTACAGCTATCATAAATATATGTGAGCATTGCGATCAACCTTACACTCTATCACACTTTTATGTGTATGTCCTCAAGGGTTTTGATTTCTGATAAATGGACTGTATATCTAACTTCAGTTAGAATTTGAGGAAAATCATGAAGATGAGAAATGAAGTTCAGCCTTTATTTTCTGTTATTAGCTGGTCAATGGTTCAGCCAAGATTGGTCTAGGATGAGATAAGGAAAAGAAAGGAGAAAGTCGAGTGGCATATGCTGTTGTGATTTTTGATGAACGTTCCTAAGCATTCAATCATTGGTTGGATGGTAGTCCTTGATAGATTACCTACTGCTGACAAACTGATTAGAATGGAAATTTCTGTAGTTGGTCTTTACAAGAACTCTTAGTTTGTGTAGGAGTTCCGAATTCACATTTTCTTTGAATGTTCGTTTGCAAGGGAGATCTGAGGTGTCATTCTCAGGCTATGCAATATTCATCGAGAGGTGAGATACTGGGATGGAGAGTTTGGTTGGGATTTATCGGTTTCGAAGGGCAAGTCCCTTCTTGTTGTCATTCTTAAAGTAGTTTGGTGTGCTTACATTTACTATATATGGGAGGAGAGGAACTATAGGCATTTCGAGGAATTAATAGGTGTACAGGTGATATAGTTGATTGTATCAAAGTTGTTAGGATTAAAACATATAGAAAGAGTGCTAGAAGTGATCCTGTTAACTTGATTCTTTGTATAGTTTGGGGAATTCAAAATCCTTAAAAGTTTGTTTTGTTCTCTGTATCAACGATTTTCTGTTTCTTGGGTAATATGCAAAGAAATTTATCCAAAAAAAATCATAAATATAGGTTTCAGCAGCATGACACCATTACGGTTGCATTTCAACCAGTCGGTGACAGTTTCTAGAGGTATAAGCCCTGACACAAGCTTAAAGTCACGGAACCTGAGAGCAAATCTGTGTTCACCTCAAATTATTTGTTGATAGAATGAAGAGGTTATGATAATAATATACGATTTATCTCTTCTGATTTGGACAAAGAACAATAACCGATAATGTTATTACGTTAGTAATGATTGAATGAAAGAGAGTGAAGAATATGAAGATGAAGAAGAAGAATCATCCCCTCGTCTAACACATAAGTTTATATATTGACTTTTTGTGTTGATAAGTAATTTGATCATGGTAAAATTTTTGAGTTTGACAAAATTCTTTTAGAATTTTTATAATAGTTAAAAGATGTTAATTATATATATATATATATAAACCCTCCTATAAAAGAGATTTTTAAAAGGAGAAGAATAGTATTTCCAAAGGTATAACCTTATTGAACATAAGGGAAGTGCATGCAATGCTGTGATTGTGGTCCTCATTGTCATTAATATGTTAGTAGTGTTATTAATAGGAAAGTGAATCTTGTACAAGAAACCTCCTGCCGGCTCCACTTTTACCCGTTCATTTATCTTAGCTAAATAAATTTGCTTAGATAATGTTCTGGAAAAATTAAATTTTTTATCAGAGATTATGAAGATTTTATTTATTCAAATGGAATGAATGTTATAGTATTTCGAGAAGATGTTTGGATCACCTGACGTCTTTGACTTAATACGCACGAAAAACACGATGAATTTTCGTGTGTTTGTTTGGGAAAGACGTTGCATCTTTCATGCATTTTCATAAGTACGTTGGGTGATCCAAGTGTCTTTCCCGTTTCACTGTAAATGATTTTACAGCTAAAATTAATAAAACAAGGCAAGAAAAGAACCCATCAACTATAGGAGCAAATGACTTCTTCTTTGCCTGTATGGCCAAGTCCCCATAATATCAAATTGCAACTGTAATACAGTATAACGGTCGCATCGTAATATTTTTTAAGTTATTGTAACATCGTAAATCGTATATGCAACATAAAAATATAATTATTTTTAAGAAGCAAATCACGTCGTAACGTCCGTAACTACGAAAGGAAACACAATCGCAGTTTAATAGTACGGGCATCTCTAACAACACCGAGGGGTCGTTGATCACATTGGCAAATGTGGAAAAATCTCAAGTCTCAACACCGTTGGCGTGCCATGTCTCTCATTCTCTACGCCCCGGGTGGGGTTAACCCTCCCCATACCCACCCACGAGCAAGGGATTAAGTATAAATAAATTTTAATTTTCACGGGCAATCCGGTTCTGGTAGTTGCTATGCCATGAGAAAAGAAAATAAATTTCCAGTTAAATTAAGCATAAAGAAAACTTGGCGGATAAAGTGCTGATTTGCTTGATCCCATAGCAAAAGCAACTGGGTAATGGGCGTGAATAGCGATGAGATGAGAATGCCACATGCGTCGCCCATCCAATGGCGTAAAAAAGTAAGGAGAAAATAGTGGTTGCATTGTTTATCTGCTTTCACATGTGCTGGCGCTGCTTCTTCAAAAGTTTTTAAGTTAAAAGTCAAGCACGACACGGATCCCCAGTGAGCTGCAACCTTCTGATTCGCCTTTCGTTCATACTTGGATCTGGTGGCTTTGACCTTTTTGAAAGCTTTGATGTAAGGTGAAAGAACCAACGCCGTCTTCAATGGCGTTGTATGTAACAGAGAGAAGAGGAGCAGTGCAGAGCAAATATGAAAACTTTATTCCAAATTACATATACAAATCAATAATAAAATTTGAAGAAGAAAAGAAAAAGAAAAAAAAGAGCTACAGACTTTGAACAGAGGAAGACATGTTCTGTCCTTGGTGGCCTACTAGGCTACTACCATAAGTAACATGGGTTAAGATGGTGGCGGTAATGGTTGTTGTTCTTGACACGAACATATCTCCTCCGGCGACACAAGAAGGAGAAACGGATTCTGGACAAGACCATCCTTCTGAGTTTACGAGCAGACCGTAACCTAAACAAGACAACCCTCTTGAACCCCACCAAGGTTGTCTTGATCCTCTCAGTCAGTGTCCTTTTCCTGCAGAACTGGTAGCTCCTCAAGAACAGCTGCCGCTTCTCCATCATCACCATCATGTTCTTGTGCTCCATATACCCATACGAGTACGACGATATAATATGATCGTTATCACTACTCAGCAGAGCCATCAGCGGGTATTTAAAACGTGCAGAATTTGCTGGAGCGCCCACCGCCGGAGCCAACCGAGTGTGGAATGATTGGAGCCGCCTTGGCCTTGGATAGATCGACTGTTGTCTTAAACAAAAAGACTTGGATTGAAAGTCAAAAGTCTTGAGCTTTTATAACATCTGTCGCAGTAGCTAAGTTGGTTGGTTTAAATTCAACGCAATCTGCATCTAAATTTGACGACGATCCGTGCAGTAGAAGGATCCGCAGTAATACATTCACGCAAAGTTCGTGGAAAAGGCCCGCCAAGAACCTACATTTACAAGTTATTACGAATTAGGATGTAATGTAAGAAAAAGGACAAAGGCTTAACTTGTGCAGCAAGTTCATCGCTACTAAACAATTTATTCTTAACCAAAAACTTAAGAAAAACGAATCCCAAACTAATCACAACTTTATGTTGAAAAATGTTTTTGAAAAATATTTCTTAAAGGTATTATGAAAACTTAAAACATAATGAAATTCATTATTTGGTCGAGTGGTCAAAGATGTTAATGTTGTCTCACTTTGTGTAGGTTCGAATTTTGATATTTGCCTTAAAATACAATATCTCTCTACTTGATAAAAAAACTTAGAAAAATTAATTAATTTAAATTGTATTAAACTAATAATCTTGTGACGTGTGAAGTATTTGTTTTAAATAATTTTAAGTAAGTAATATAAATTATTTAATTAGATATTAAAATAACAGTTGAAATAAGTATTACAAATTCAAATATAAAACCTTATATATTTTATATAAATTTGAAAAGATAAATTATTATATATAAAAATACATAAATTGAATCTCTGCAATTTAAAGTTATTTGAGTATTAAATTATGATTTTACACTTTTATAGTTTTATATATAATTTTATGTTTAAATCTTAATTCTCTCTTTTCATTTTCCACTAATATATGATAATTACACGACATTATTTATTTTAAAGATTCAATTATTTGATAATGACCATTTAAACACTCCTACTAACAACATACTCGAATTCAGGATCTTTACGAATAACATCCCTTTAATCATTGAGATAATTTTGTTCATACAATTTTATACCAAAATATTAATGCATTTGTTAAGTCATCAAATATTTAAATGATTCATACAAGTGGCGGATCTATAAATATTTTTAAAAATGAACATACATTCGTTGATAATATAAAATTTTTGTGTGAATGACCACAAATAAAATTTCAGGCTGAAAACAATCAATAAAATAAATAACTAATCGAATCATAATCAAATAAAATATTTTAATTATATATTTAGTTTACGATTGTATTTGTAATTATTTATTGTAATTTTAAATATTTCATCTTTTTTTAATAAAACTAATGATTTTTATCAAAAAACAATCCTACAAATAAAAATTAAAATGAATAAAGTTTGAATGATACATTCTAAAATTTGAGATGAAAAAATATATTATGATAAGAATATATATATTCTATCAAAGAAAAAATATTTAAATAATTTTTAAAGAATTTAATTAATTTTCTTTTTATAAAATTTGAAAATATATTTAATTTTGAAAAGTATTTATATATAGAAAAATTATACAATGCTCGTCGAGCATGGATGAGCACCATTAAAGTAATTTATAAAACGTTAAATTAAAAAGTAATTAAATGTATAATTATAAATTAGTTAAAATTATAAATGTAATTTAATTAAAATATAATATCAACAAAACATTAGTTTTTTTAGGATAAACTACACCATTGATCACCTAACTATTTACCCCTTATACTTTAACCATCGATTTTTCAATTTTGTCAATCGAGTCACCTAACTATTTAAATCTCATCAATCAAGCCGCCTGCTGTTAAATATTAATGGAGGATATGACGTGACAGTTAATAAAATTTGTATAATTACACATTTAGTCTTCATTACTTACACATTCTATTAATTTGGTCCTAACTTTTATTTAATTCAATAATTTTAATCCTCGACCAGATGGTGACATGTGTCACTATGTGATTAGATATTTTTTAATATATTTATTTAATTTAATAAATTTTTCATCCAATCAAATTATGTCATGTGTCACCAATTGACCACTACTAGTGGGGCTTGAACCCAAGACATGCGGAGGGGAAACAAACGCCCCAACCACTAGGCTACACCATTCAAATGACAAACCTATCACGACATAATATATATAGCTAATGACAATAAAAAAGGGGAAATGACCTAATAAGAACTCCAACATGGAATAATTGAATAATATGATAATATATATATATATACACACATATATTATAACTGATTAATATGTGAATGTATTTTATTTATATTTTAAATCATTTTAATGAAAAAATAAAAAATAGAAGTAATTTTAATATATTATAATTGAAATATAAAGAAGAGCTTCGTTGACTTGAATTTTCCTTATAGTTGAAGAGTTATCGTAGTAAGCATTTTAACTTATGCATTGACTTGTTTATATCCTAGTTAGAGTAAGAATTTTATATTTTATTATTTATTCATTATACATTTGAAGAAAATTTTAGGGGAAACTTTATTTTATTGAATTAGTATATTTTAATATAGAGATGTTAAATAAGATTAGAATTCGATCGACGTTATAATATTTTAAAATATAAGATATGATACATTTCAGTTCAATAAATTAGAATAATGAAGACAATTTATTAATTTAAAATATATAAGATGATACATTTCAATTATAACATATTAAATTCACTTTTATTTTAATTTTTGCATTAAATGTGATTTAAAATATAAATAAAACATATTTATTAATCAATTATAATATTTTTTATATATTTTATATGTTCATACTATTCAATTATTTCATGCTTGAGTCCTTATAAGGTCATTTATTACTATTAACTATATTATAAATTATATAAATTATGTTCTCTATACTAGACAAATTTAATGGTCTAGCTCAGTGATTAGCGCATTTAGTTTTTTAGCTTGCGTCTAAGGTTCAAACCCACCATCAGCGATTATTAATTTAATTGGTGACATGTAGCACCATTTGATTAGATGAAAATTTTATTAAATAAAAATATTAAAAAAATCCAATCACACAGTGACACATGTCACCATCAGATTGAGTATTAAATTTATTAAATTAAATAAAAGTTATGATCAAATTAATTGAATGTGTAAGTAATGAGGGCTAAATGTATAATTATACAGATTTTATTAACTACCACATCATCTCTTCCATTAATATTTAATGGCAGGTGGCTTGATTGATAAAATTTAAATAATTAGGTGACTTGATTGAGATAATTAAAAATTGGTGGTTAAAGTAAAAAAGATAAATAAATAGGTGGTCAATAATATAATTTAGCCTAAAAACTAATGTTTTATAAATATTATATTTTTTTAATTATATTTAAATTTTTAATTAATTTTTAATTATATGTTTACTACTTTATAGTTTAATATTATATAAATTAATTTAATGATTATATATATACATAAGATGGAAATGACGAAAATATCCATTTGCCCAAAGAAAAAATCCGATACAGAAAATCGTACCCGAAACGAACCCAAGGGGAATAAATATCTAAAACGAAATCCCCTTATCCTACAACCTTCTTCCAACCAAAGAGTAAAACGGGAAGATGGCCTCCTTCCTCAGCTCCATTCACCACACTCCCTCACTGGAGCACCCCTCCTCCGCCTCTAATAGAAGGATAAAGCCCACTGCACCAACTTCTTCCTTCTCCTTCCCTTCTAAGTCTCAGTTTAACTCCCTCGTGCGGGTTGGAAAGTCGTTGCTTTTTGTTCCTCGCGCTTTTGCTCCCCCCCCCCCCAGTTCGGTGCTCAGCGAGCAGGCCTTCAATGACATCTCTCTTATCCAAAACCAAGAAGACCAATATGTCCATGACACTCCACCTGACCAACTTGACATTTCCAAGTTGGGTTTGCCTCAGCGCCTTCTCGACTCCCTACACAACCGAGACATCACTCACCTTTTCCCAATTCAGGTCTAATTTTCTTTCTTTTTGTTGACTTCATATGTAATTTTGCACTCAATGCAACTTGCTTGGCTTATGCTGTTTTACTTGTGTGTTTTCGTTTGAGCCATGCTTCTTACTTTCTTTCAAGTTTCTACCTTTATACCATCTCCTAATCTTTATGTTGCGTTTAGCATTGTTCTGTGTAGAACCAAGATTGTGCCTTTCTTTCTGTTCGTGTATACTATTTTGACATTCTAATCTATATACATTATATCTCTCCTGTCACTGATTTAGAGAGTTGTCCTCGTACCGGCGCTGCAAGGTCGAGACATTATTGCTCGTGCAAAGACTGGAACTGGCAAGACATTAGCCTTCGGTATCCCCATAATAAAACGGCTCACGGAAGATTCTACTCGCCGGTAAAAGACCTTATAATGCAAACCCACAGTTCTTCCATTTTCAATATTCTTGTTATTCAAATCTTTTCTCCAAGATTTTTCTCTTTTTTAGTACTTATGGTTGGCTTCCAAGAGTTTTGGTCCTCGCACCTACTCGGGAGTTGGCCAAGCAGGTTGAGAAAGAAATTAAAGAGTCTGCATCTTATTTGAACACTGTTTGTGTTTATGGGGGGGGGGGGTTTCTTATAGTATACAGCGAAATGCTCTTTGCCGTGGGGTTGATGTAGTTGTTGGGACTCCTGGTCGAATCATTGACCTCATAGAAAGTAATTACCTCAAATTGGGAGAGGTTGAATATCTGGTCCTTGACGAAGCTGATCAGATGCTTGCAGTTGGATTTGAGGAGGCTGTCGAACAAATTTTAGAAAATCTTCCATCAAAGAGGCAGAGCATGCTTTTCTCTGCAACCATGCCTTCTTGGGTTAAAAAGTTGGCAAAAAAATACTTGGACAGTCCTCTGAATGTTGACTTGGTAAATTCTTTTCCATGTACTATTTGAAATTGTAACCCTAGACCGATGCGGGTAACCCGATCCGATCCGGGAAGTCACATTAGGGCCACCGAAGCGACCCATTGTAAAAATAGAGGAAAATTTAATTTTTTTTATCAAAACATGTAAACTAATAAAATCAGTTATCACTATTTAAAAATAAAACAGATTTTCAGACTCGTATATAAATCAAAATACAATTACATGCCCCCTAATCACATGTATTGTACTCTACAAACAGCACCGGAAGAACTCCCTTACTGATGACGATAGTTGCACTGGTACAATTCTTTTAACCTGAAAAGATGAGTAACAGAGTGATCTTTGGAAAGCTCAGTAATACAGAACTATCAGATGATGCTGAAAAACGTGCAGATACAGATAAACATACATATCCTTATTATTTCCGAACATTTACAGATTTTTATGCTGAGCAGAGATCCTACTGATATTTTAGATGGTAACGGACAATGAGCTTTCAGTTCAGACAAATATTTCGGATGATTGAGTTCAGGAGATCAGAATAGGTTTTTTAGTGTGTTCCCAAAAACCATGTAACTTTTCATATTTTTTTTAAAACATATATATATATATATACCCCCATCTGTCACGAACGAAATGTGTAGGTTCCCCAGAACCATACAACCCCGTCACGAACAGTAAGACCCTGAGCACAAAGCCGATGAGCCTGAAAATAAGGCCCTGAGCACAAAGCCGAGGAGCCTCCAAGTAATCTTACTCCAACGATACCCCCCAATAAAACATGTTCCGTCTGTAAACGGATATATCAAAAATCAAAACATAATTCAAGTCAAGTATCATATCAGAATCCATGTCATGTATCAGATCAGAATCCATGTCAATATCAGATCAGAATCCATGTCAACATCATAACAGAATTCAAATCAGAAATCAGATAAAATATTCATGTAATTATGGAACACACCAGAGTTTACAGGTATTATTTAGAGGTACTGTATCAGGCAGAGAAACACAGTTCTTCAGTATGTCGATAGAATGTTGGAATTTAGAATCACCATTGGAAGAGTTCATTAACTGACAGAATCATCAGTTATTCAGAATGTGAACTATCAGGATCATATCTTATTCAAACAATTTTCAGAAGCTGTACGTAATCAGAAGGGTATTCATAATCCTTTACATCCATGTCAATTGATCGGATAATCGAATAACTTGAGAACGAAGATTTAGAACCTTAACAATCGATGTCGACTGGTCAATTCATTTTCCTTCTAGGGTATTTACTCTTTAATACCATAAATTCTTGTCCATAAATCATCTTCAGAATCATTGCTGAATAGATATTCCAATGGTCTTTATTTCATTTCCAAGGTTCCACTATATCATGAAATACTGACGTGCTTGATTTGTAATTCATAATCCATAGGGATGATACATCACGTAAGTTCATCCGAGTTTTCAGGCTTATTTCAATCTCTTACTTAATCCTCAGTCCTTGAGGATACCTAGTTCATTTAGCAGTCAAGTCTATTCCAGTTACTTCGGAACATTCCATAGTAATTCTGGACGTTCCTAATTTCGGATACATACGGTACTTCCGTTCAATTCAATTTGGTCTGCGTGGTCGATTTATCTAACAAATATCAATTTCTTATTACCGAATGCGATCTAGAGTTGAGCTGAACTGAGTACTTCCAAAATTATCATTGAACCACACTTGAGAAGAAGAACACACCTTCAACTGATACCTATGTTGTTCAGGTACTGGCATATAATTACGGTTGATCGGCTCACTTAAGTTATTCCATAACTTCTAAAGATAGTATAACACCTATGCTTATTTGGATTCCTTAATTAATCAAAGACATTTACTTAATATAGGCCATAATGGTATTTTGGTAATTTTAGTGTTCAGTTTTATTCCATTCATTTCAGAGCTCGAGGATATCCAATCATTCCTGAGCTTGATGGTATTCTTGGGTCATTTCTATTACAGGGGTATTTTGGTCATTTTACAGATTCAGTGTATTTCAATCCTTTCCTTCCGTCCGATCTTACTATTAAATTCAATCTTATCATTTATTTTAGTCCTTTCGAACAATTCTGACAACAGAGCACCCCGACAAATTATTCTTCAGGTATTTACTCATAACTCGGATATTTCTGGGTCAAGTTTCTTCTCAGATTTTACAAACGGAATATCAGGAATTTTCCTGAACTAAGTCAGGATCTTAACAATCAAATCCGTACTTAATCGAGTTAAGTACGAATCCTCAAAGTATTTTCTCATTCAGGGTTAACTCGGACTAATTTATCTCTCAAGGGCATTTCCGTAATTTCTTAACAAGATAATTTCAATATTAGCTCTTAACGAAAATAATTATAATTTAGAGATCCTATGATCAATTGTTTTCCCGAACATTCTCTTATCTTGAAATGATTCCTTAAAAGAATTCTAAATATCTTGCACAAACCCTCTAGGGGTTAAAAAAATCGGTTATCCGTATTTCGTAAGCAAAATCTAGCATTTCTTAAGCACATCTGTAGTTTTATTATATCAATATATCCTTTCAGAGTTACTAATCAACTTCCAGGGATAATTCTTGACATCTTACAACTTAAGGGTATTTTCATAATTTTACCCTACCAGAGTATTATCATAATTTCTCATCCAAGTACCTTTAACATTTAACCTTTGATGAAATAAACTATAAGTTACAAATCCATATTGATTTCTTTATCACTAAGCACATAACTTGTAATTTAATTATAACAATCCTTTAATTTCTTATAAAAATCATCTGAACCATAATCAATTACTGAACCCTTTTACCATATTCAGATCGAGTGTAGAAATTAATTAACTACATAATTGAGACCAACATTATCTTAATCATGCATTTATCAATATTCACATGTTCCATAAAGCATAAAGAGGTAGTAAAGTATTATCTCGATTTTCGTGCAATACTGATCGACCATAAAAATTCCATTCGAACGCCTTTGATCTTCAATTCAACTTCCAATAATTCATCAGATACATATCAACATAAATTATATCAGAAACATAGCTTAATTGTAATAAACGGATCGAATCGGGTGATAAATCAGTGAAAAACAGCTTATCGGGTTCGAATTTGGCGAAACGGACTTCGGATTCAGGACGTCGAAAGCATAAAATGTGACTTTTCAAAAATTTGGAAATTTCGGTCAAAATCAAAGTCAACTGGTTTGACCGACAATTTCAAGGCCTTCGGGTTCGAATTTCGAAAAACAGATTGCGGAATCGAATTTGGAACGTCAAAAAATGTCAGGATAGGTATACTCAATCAAAATCAAAGGTCGTTTAATACCCGGTCAAAGCTAGTCAAAGATTTTGGTCAACAATGGTCAACATCGGTCAACGGGTCGGGTAAACGGGTCGGGTAAACGGGTCGGGTCGGGTTATGACTGGTCAAATCGGTCATTTTTTTCTTCCCCACGCGCAGTGGCGGCGCGTGGGGGTGCGTGAACAGTACTAAATTCCCGGAAAAATTTTTAAAAATTATTTTGAGCGATTTCGAGATACTTACAAAGCTCGGTTCACAATTTTGAACGGCGGAGAGCTCGATTTCAAAAAATCGGAAACTTTGACCGCTTCACCTCCTCACGCGCCGCCGTCGACGGAGACCAAGGATGACACCGGAAGACTCGGAATGATTCAAGGAACACGATAGTGCGGGAGGTGTCGTAAAAGGATGATCGGATCGTCGTGAATCGATGAAAAACCAATTAAAATCGAGTTATTACCAACGATACTTCCGACTGAAATTAACGACGAACGGCGACGATTCACGACGAAAGGTTTGAGGAGTTTTGTTCCTTGGTTGACAACGAAAACGATGGTGGTTTCGGCTCGTCGATCGGAGGTCAGACGGCGAGTAGATCGAAGTTGAAAGGAGGGTTGTTGGAGAAGGAAAATATGAAAATATGAAACCTGCGCACGGGGGAAAACTTATAATTCATCATATATAAGAAATGTTTAAATCATGAGTTTAGCCACTGAATTTCCTTTACTTTATAAAACGGTCTGTCAACTTTAAAACTTTACAATTTAATCCCCAATTTCTTCCAAAAATACCAATTAAATTCACCACTTTATAATTTCTTAAATTTTAACCCCTAAATTGGGGTGTTACAGAAATGCTTATGCATGCTTGGTTTTGACATGTTACTGTTTCCTTATTCGTTGATGATGTAGAAGTTTATATCTAGATTTAAAAGGTTAGTAGAAGTCTCGGGTCTGAAGTATTGGAGGTAATTATGCGTGCTTGTTTGATGGATGAATCATTATTCAAATATCAGTGGAACTTCAAAATTCTGTTTCTGATTGTTATTGTTGAAACTAGTCTGTGTCCCCATTTCAGTCCATTTTCTTTAGTTCGGAGGACTAATACATTGTTGAGCAAGTGATTTAATTTTTAATGATAAATCCTGCTCAGAGTGTGCTTATCAACCTTATAAATTTGATATCTCAACTACTTTATCAGATAAACAAAACAGTGCAATCCTGGAAAATATTGTGAGATATGTGCATAGATCTACGCAGCATACTACTGTCTTCCTACATTCGTGAGATGCAAATATTACTTAGCTGGGACATTTCAAAATTTTGTTCTTTTTCCTTGGGAATAAAAAGGGTATGATATGTTGAGAGTTTAAAAGTGAATAATATAATTTGGTGAAGTTCTAAGGTAATGAAATAAGTGAAATTATCTTTTGTTTATATTATTAAATTAACGGGGAGAAAGACATTATACACATCTATTCACATACATGAGTAACTTGAGATATGCTGATCTTAGAGTAGCACATTTCTATTATCAGTATCTTGTCTTAAAGTCTTTTAATTGAAGAAAGAAATGTTTTTTTTAGTTGTTGTCCTTTCTCCTTTAACAGGTTGGAGATCAGAATGAAAAGCTTTCTGAAGGTATCAAACTTTATGCAGTATCAACCACTGCAACTTCAAAGCAGACCGTTCTTAGTGATCTCATAACAGTAAATAGTTTTTTCTCTTACTTTTTCTCAGTTTCTCTCTATTTTGCTATAAACTGAAGTCATTGATGAAGTCTGTCTATTACTTGTAATGAGTTTTTTCTTTGTATATGTTTCTTTTCAGTGGTGAGTAATAAGATTAATTCCAGATGCAATAGGTTTATATTTATGTGGTAAAACTCTATTTAGCAAAGGATTCTCATGTTGATATTATTCTGTGTAAGCAACATCTTCTGAGTTATCTCGCTTTTTTGCCATTAGCTATTAATGTGTTCTGTGTTCCTTAAAATTTTCAGTAATGGATTTGGTTCAAATGTTGGATTGTTATTCTTAGTTCAAGCTTTTGGTCTCAAAAGCCTCTTAATTTAAGTCCTTGGTAGTTTTATTTTTCCATTTTTGTTGCCATCATCTTGGCCCTACTGAATTTATTTGATGTAAGGCTTTTTAAAAGCACCAACTTCATAAAAGTAAAAGTGCATTCCTAGCTTTAATATTTTTATCAATGTGTCAAGTGTCAACACCCAAATTCCCATCATTTGCAGATCATACTAATTCATGTATTAATCAAATGTAGGAGTTTCCTTCCTTATCCATACTTTTATTTGTTCTTAAGAGTATTTGATCATTTGGCTCTCAGACATGAATGCAATGTTGTTATGCTACTTATATTTGCACTAATCAAAGTTAATATATGTTCACCACCATGAAAAAAACTGAATCTTGTCTGAATCTTCAGGATTATGCGAAGGGTGGGAAAATCATTGTTTTTACACAAACAAAACGAGATGCAGATTATGTGTCTATTGCTTTAACAAATAGCATAGCTTCTAAGGCATTGCATGGTGATATTTCTCAACATCAGAGGGAGAGAACATTGAATGGATTTCGACAAGGAAAATTTACTGTGCTTGTTGCCACTGATGTTGCATCTCGCGGTCTTGATATTCCAAATGTTGGTCTGGTACAGTACCAAAATATTTTTGTTCTTTAAACTGTATAAGTCATCTTGGGCCTGTCATTATGTTATTTCATGCTAATTTGGACTCCTTCCTGGCTATTAATTTTACCACTTTTTGTTTTTTGCTGTTCTTTCTGCAGGCAAAAACATTGAATAAATGAAGACGGTTAAAATGTTACACCAATTAACAATTTGCATTTTTATCCATAGAGGCATTACTTTAGTTCCAAACAAATATTGTTGACCCTTTAATCATAGGAAGCAAAAAGCAATAGTGAAGGTACCTGTTAATTATTACATATTTAAATAGTACTTAAAAAACCCATGACTTATTTTGAAACTCAAAGCAGTTAACTTATTCCTAATTAGAATTGTTAAGCATCCAACCTAAAACCAATTGATAATAGGTGCGGTGGCTCAATTTTATATAAGACCACAGGAAACCTTATCCTTAACTGATGTTGGATAACACCACTTAACATGAATGGTATGGCATTTGAAGTTCTTTTCATCAGTCACTCATGCTTAGAACCCGAGTTACTGTTTGATACTTATGCATTTAGTGGCAAAAATATGTGTCATCTATAAAATATACATTCATACTATGTTGATGCTCACAAGTTACAAATTTTCTGTTCCCAATATTCATGCTCCTTTTTTCTTGATTGTAGCATATATGGAAAGGTAAAATAACTATTACCTGTATTCACTTTCAAAATGTGGAATTGCTTTCTAAAGGCCATACTGAGAAGACTGGCATTTATCACCGTTTTCTCCAGGTTATCCACTATGAGCTTCCCAATAATGCAGAGACTTTTGTGCATCGCTCTGGCCGTACTGGACGGGCAGGGAAGAAAGGTTCTGCGATTTTGATGTATACAAATAGCCAAAGGAGAACTGTCAAAACTCTTGAACAGGACGTTGGGTGTAAGTTTGAGTTCATTAGTTCTCCAGCTATTGAGGATTCATCCCGGTCTCTTGTTAGCCATAAAGAGGTAAACTATAGTATACTTTCAGTTCTAATCGGAGCACCTGATTGTGAAATTACATTCAACTTTGCTCGTCTCCCCTGGGGACAATCTAGCTCTTGGTATTGGGACTCCTATTTTGTGGTGGTGTTGAGTTCAAACCCATTGGAAGGAGTTTAAAGGACAGGGAGGCTATGTTAGTCCATGTGTTCCGAATTTTTTTTAAGTGGCATGTATCTCTTCCCTCTTGTGTTGTTTGGCTTGGTCTGTTGAAAGTGAATGCATTATAGAATGTGGTTGTTACCATGCAAATGGCTGGTACTCGCAATGCAATGGTTTTTGTTGTGCATTGTTCTGTCCCTTTTTTTTTTTGGTCGTCTTCTTTTAGGTAAATCCTAGTTGCTTTTTATTTATAAACATTTCCATGTCTACTGGCATCATGATATCAACTAATCTCTTAAATGCAAACAACCTCTAATATGTATTGGCAGCAACCCTTCTATATATATGCATATACATCAAAATGCTGTCAACTGGAGGGTCAGTGTTGCTCATTGGACTTGCTTCCGGATGATGGCCATGTCACTTATGTTACTATCATCTAATTCATTATTAATCTAGCTACGGTTCCTTGGTAGCCATCTTGGAACACGTGTGTGTCCATGTGTATTATCACACTAAGTTGATTTTGTGTATTTATTTCTTCTGGCAGTTGCCAGCTTTGCACGATGATGGCCCTTCAAGTGATTATTATGGCAAATTTTCTTCAAGGGGTGGCTATCCACGAGAAATTAACAAAAGTCCGAAAAGTTTGAGGGCATCTAGGGGATGGACCAATGGCCGAGACTCCAATAATGAGGTTCGAGATGGAAGAAATAGTTGGACGCAGAGTTAAAAAGGCAGTCGGGATAACTGGCTAATTGGCAGTAGCAGATCAAACAGGTCATTTCCAAAAGGTGGTAGGGATGACTGGCTAATCGGTAGTAGCAGATCAAACAGGTCATTTTCGAAAAGCGGTAGGGATGACTGGCTAATTGGTGGTAGTAGCAGATCTGACAGGTCATTCTCCCGTGACAGGCATGTCTTTTCCCTATATTCTCTTGTAATGAATATCTTGAACCCTTTATAATTTGTGCCAAGTTCTATGACATCCATGCACCATTCACTTTCATCAAGATCATCATTTAGGGTAGAAGTTCAATTGTTTCAGGGCCAGGAAATAAATGAGAACATAGAAAACTTGCAACTAGTATAAAGATTTGAAGTTGACCTCTCAATTTGTGTACAGAGGCTTTGGAGGTTCATGTTTCAACTGTGGATGCCGTGGGCATATGTCGTCCGACTGCCCCGACAAGTAACACATCTGATATTGGTTCGATATCAGTCTTCCAGACTGACTTGGGCTATCTCAGAATGAAACTTCGATCGGGCATTTGGTTTTGACAGACATTGGCCGTGGAGGGAAGAGAGTTCCCCAAATATTGTTGCTATTGTGGTCTGCCATCACCCCTTTCGATTTGCGAGGGAACTCATGTTGTGGTGGTTGTGGCTATTCAATCATTTGCTACAGGGGGCTTTTTCACGTTATTGCCATAAGATGTGCAATCTGCCGAGACCAAAATTTTTCAATTTTTACATGTAATTACTTAATCAAATTTGGTTATTGAAAAAGTTAATATTACATTTGCTTTCTTTTGAGTCATTTCGGGTTTAATTTTTAACCGCCATATTTAATTTATTATAATTGTATTATAAGGGATGATTCTCTCAATATTTAAAGATCCAAACTTATTTAAATGATCTAATGCCTCGTACTATTAGATTGATTGATTATTGACAATTAATTAATTAGATCTTTAAACTATGGAACATATGGCCATTTTTTTCTTCACGTTCTTAGTCTAAAAGAAATAACAAGGTTCGTGGCACTGTGTCATGCTTTTAGAAGTCCAACGACACATCTATAAATCAATCGGGAACTACCAATAATCATCAGTTTCAAAGGGATGTTTCTGAAGTTATTAATAACCTTCCAACATCATCGGAATCGGATCTAAAAATAGACAAAAATAAGAGTTTTTCTTGGAATGTCAAGATACAGAATCTGAAAGTTATAAGGCTGATTCATCGTGTCAATGTCTCTTTGAGCCTACGAGGAAACAGACGCCATTAAGCTGATATTCTCTTGGTTCACAATCACAGCTTCTTTTGAAGAACTGGAAATGTATCCATACATATATATACATAAATACAAGTAGAACAATTAATTCAAAGCGTGCAGGATGGTATTGTTGTCTTTGATTTGATGGGATTAATGTTTTACAGGTACTGAAATGAACTTAGGATCGAACCGTCTCAATGGCTGCAACTAAGTCGTCAATTCGCTCCTGTCACCTCCTTTACTACCTTGTTGTGCTCAGTATCTTGAACGTTGGAACCACCCTTATGCCAAGCTCCTTCACCAATGGCTGCGAAAATCATTGCCAAATCCTCTCGTCGTCACATAGTTTCAAAATCTTTTAGACTGTGTTTAAAGCACTATATAGAATATACATGCTCAATATAGATGAACTAATTCAACAAAACCTACATATATGTTAACAAATGCTCACATATTTGATCTCAGGGATAGGCGCCGAATTTTATGTCGGGAGGAACTTATAAAATTTTAGAAGCGAAACCAGATTATGAACAGAAATTACAAAGAAATAACTAGAATATATGAGAATTTAAAATTATCAATGAGCGACTGCCTCCGCCAGCCACCTCCGTCTATCCCTGGTTGATCTAACTAGCCGATATGGAAATAATCATAGGATTACCCTGTTTTCTTGATTGCAATCAAGCTTTAGAAAGACAACGTCAAGGTACTTCTCAGACATTCTTGATACTTGGGAGCTATAACTTTGCAAGGACCACACCTAAAACATTAAAGCAAGACGTGTAATAAATCTGATGCAAAACTAGCGAAGAACAAATTAAAAACTACTTTTATCCCAAACTTGAGAAATTATGTCCATTTTTAATGGAATTATTCATCCAATTAAATAATTGACATGCAAGAAGCCATAATCTAATTAAATAAAGTAATGAGTGAAGTAAAAGATCAAACTGAGCTTTTCAAATTTTTAAACATTCTAACTCAGCTAAATAAATTTCCCAACATTTAGATTAATTTGAAAAGTAAGAGAACAACAGCAAACAGTACTACCTTAGCTAAAATCCTGACATCACACTAACTGTATCTAATTAACAGAATACGTCGGCATACCGTACATACGCCTTTTTAAGTAGATACAACAGATATATGTGATTTATATACGTAGTTACGTACCATTGAGTGTACATATCGAGGACGACGGTTTTATCTTCGGCAGCGTTAACGATGGGCCAGAATGTGTCCTTCGTAACCTCCGTCACCTGCCCCACCGTTGCTCCCGCCGTTTTCAAGGCTGGACCTCACCTTTCCGACAGCGCCTTTTCTTTATTATTCATGGAGCTCGAACTAGAGGTAACGGTCTTTAACGACGACGATCTTACAAGAAGAAGGAATTCGAAGTGGAAGAAACGCTACAGGAGGCGACGATGGGGTTTGCCGCCGCGCCTGAAAGTGACGGCGAATAACGGATGGTTGAAGAGTAGAGACGGTTGATTGGAGGAGCGACATTTTTTATAAATTAATGAAAAATGGAAGAAAAAAAATAAAGAAAAGATAATCAATTAGGTGCACTTGCCGAGTTAGGGAAGAAGCGAGTAACTAAATTTTATATAGAAAATGGAGATAGTTTTTAATTGTTTTCGTGTAAATACTATTTCACCCTTGCTAAATATGAATTCTTGTGGAACTTGTTTAGATATTTTGGTCAGAAGATGAAATTTCAGTGGGAAAATGAGAGGTGTAGGACTAGGAGAGGAGGTGACGTCGAAATACGGAGAAGATTCATTTTTGGGATGTGAAAAGACGATATTAGACTTGAGATATTTGATGAGAACTTCTTGAACAGTCTAAGAATAGGGGTGTTTTTGTCTGTTAAATGATTTTATGGGTCCAAGTCTGGCTTCTGCCACACATTTGATAAATGAGCAGTTTCTGACAAACTGGAAGACTTCAAAAAAATGTTCCAGAGGATATTCCTGTCTAGGGCTTACGTGTCAAATATAGTAATCCCAATAGAATTATCCAAATCGCTCATTATTCACGGGTGTGTCTGCCGTGAGGCAATTAGTTTAAATTAATTTAAGATGTAATCGGTTCAAATATTTTATGAGTTCAATTAGATTGAATTGTGTAAACTTTCGTTTATACTATTTTATATTAAAAAAAATTATGATTATATATATAATTAAAATTATATATTATACAAATTGTTTAAATTTTAATTTACACAAATTTATTTATTTTAATGATCTGTTTTATTTAGGTTGTAGCATTTAAGGGATTTGTTATAAAATTTAGAATTTTAGGTTTGATTTTTAAATTTTAGATTTTGAATTAAATAGATATTATATAAATAAATTTAATACAATTTATATCAAATAATAACGTATATTAAGTGACCTTAAATTTACTAAACCTAAACTAACAAAAATCACAAGCTCATCCGTGCTCCATCTTCATGGAGGACCAATTAACTAATAATTGTCACAACATATTTAGGGTAAGTTTATTTCACTGAAAATATTTTTCGTAAAATGAATTATATCTTTTGAAAATGTTTTATGATGTTTGGAAGATGTTATGTAAATTATTTTTCACTAGTTGATAATTTTTTAGAATTATTTATTATAAATATAAAATATAATATATAATATATTTATTATAAAAACTTATATTATTATTTTAAAAATATTAGAATAATTTATTTAATACTATTTATGCCAATATTATTATTAAAATATTATCATAAGAATATAATATTATCAGAATAATTATTTATTATATTTTATTAAATAAGAATATAATAGTATCATATATTATAATAATTGAGTATATTATTGTAGTATTATTATTATATTATATTATATATTAACAATATTAATAAATATTTTTTAAATATGTTAATAATTAATATTTTGATTAAATGATATTAAAATATCATATTAATATTAAATATATAAAATAATATTATTTTGAGTATGCTTTGAAGTGAAAAGTTTAGAAAATGACTTACGGAAAATTAAACCGTAAGTCATTTTCCAGAAAATGCAAAGGAAATTCTGTTGACTAGGAAAATGTTTTATATTAATCAATTTGTTTTCCTCCAACCAAACACTGAAAAATGAGAAAAAAGTTTTCCGAAAAATGTTTTACGTGAAACAAACTAATCCTTATTTTACTCTCATGGTACATATTTTCTTTGTTCTTGTGAGCCACTTTATATAATTTTTTTTATTTTTTTCGTATATTTTTTTGGTTGTTTTGGTATTTTCACAAATACTCTCTTAACATTTATTTTTAAATTGATTTATCGATGATAACGTGTAATTAGATCATTTTTTATAAAATATTATTTGTCAATATAATCAAAAATGTATAGTGAAACAGCCTACAAGATAGTTTAGTTCGTTCACTATTCCTTTACCACTTTGTAAAACGTTTTTTTCAATAGAGAAAAATAGTTTTTATGAAGATTACTTGATTTTTTATATTAGTTGTCCTAAGGAAATGTTTATTCTTTTTTGTATCTTTGGTTTAATTTTTTTTTATGTGATTTTTTAGTTATTATTGTCTCCAATTTTCTCTTTATGTTGTGCTGTAATTTTGATTCATTTTATTATTTTTATTAATGAAATCTAGTTGTCATTGTTCAAAAAATATTAATTAACTAATATTATTGAGATTTATTTCATAATAAAATTTTAATATTTTTTATTCATAAATTTTAAAATAAAATATTTAAAAAAATTATCAAACATAAATGCTGTGATACATGGATATTTAAATTTTAAATAGTATTTATTTAAAAAATTATTTTTTAAGATAAACAAAGGTACTTAATTGATCACAACGTCAGTGCTCTATATGTGAACGGAGATATTGTAAATTAGAGGATGGGCTTGCTCCTAACAAGGTTACCTATACAGTTTTGGTTGAATGGCGTTGTAGGAATAGGACTGTTAAAAAGGCATATGAGCTTTATAAAGAAATGAAATCCATGGGTATACAACCTACTGTTTTTAATGTGAATTCCTTGATTCATGGATTCTTAGAAGCCTGCTCGCTAAATGAGGCGTCTAGTTTGTTTGATGAGGCAGTTGAGTCTGGCATTGCCACTGTTTATACATATAATATTTTCTTATACCATTTCTCTAAGGATGGTAAAGTGAAAGAAGCTTGCAGTTTATGGCAGAGAATAATGACTAATGGCCTTGTACCAAGTAATGTTACTTATAATAACATGATACTTGCCTACTGTAAAGTGGGGAATATGGATATGGCACATACTATATTTTCAGAGATGGTTGAACGGGGCTTTAAACCTAATACCATCACATATTCTATGTTAGTTGATGGGCATTTCAGTAAAGGTGATGCTGAACGGGCCTTAGATGTGTTTTATGAAATGGTGGGTGTGCATATTGCCCCCTCAGACTACACATTCAACATAATCATCAATGGTTTGAGCAAATTTGGTCGTACATGTGAGGCTAGTGATATGTTGAAGGGTTTTGTCCAGAAGGGTTTTGTCCCTTCATGTATGACATACAATAACATTATTAATGGATTCGTTAAAGAGGGTGCCATGGACTCTGCCTTGAGAGTTTATAGAGAAATGTGTGAAAATGGAATTTCTCCCAATGTTATCACATATACCGCCATGGTGAATGGATTATGCAAAAGTGAAAATGCATTACGAAATGAAAATCAAGGGTCTTCAATCGGATGTTCCCGCATTCAGTGCCCTCATTGATGGGTTTTGCAAGAAGCGAGACATGGTCCGAGCATGTGAGCTTTTTTCCGAACTCCAGCAAGTTGGGTTATCTCCTAATGAAATTCTTTACAGCAGCATGATTAGTGGGTTTAGGAATGTAAAGAATATGGAAGCAGCTAACGACTTGCACAAGAAAATGATAAACGAGGGAATTCCTTGTGATCTACATATTTACACTACACTAATTGATGGATTTTTGAGACAGTAAATTAATTCTTGCTTCTGATCTATACTCAGAGATGCTTGCCAAGGGTATTGTGCCTGATATGATCACTTATACTGTTCTGTTAAATGTTCTTTATAATTAAGGGCAGCTTGAGAATGCTAACAAGATTTTGAAAGAGATGGATCGCCAGGGCATTACTCCTAACGTTCTTATATAATGCTTTGATTGCGGGACACTTCAGAGAAGGGAATCTAGAAGAGGCTTCGAGATTGCATAATGAAATGCTTGATAGAGGTCTTGTACCTGACGACACGACTTATGATATACTTGTAAATGGAAAAGCCAAGGGCGAAAATCTGCCTTCTGGAGTTTCATAAGCATAAGTAGCCAACAAATTTGTTCTTTTAAAATGTTCCATATGTTAAATTGATCTGGAAGAATATTGAAGAAAAGCTTACAGGGAACTCCAGGTTTGTGTATGGTTGGCCACGTCAACCTCCTGGTTGTCGGGTCACGTCGGATCTATATAATAAGCTGCAATCTTCAAATGATATGGTAATAATTCCTTCCCTTGAAAGTGACTTTTGACTAGTAGTTCTGAATTGCTTTTAGAATTGTGATGTTGTATCAATAAATTTTTTGAAACCCAAGTCCATCTTTTTGCTTGGTCAGTTTGTTTAGTTATGTTGCGAACTAGTGATGTTAATTTTCTTCTCTATGCCTGCCTCTTGCTTATATAGATAAAATGTTCGGTATCTGCATGCGAGTTCCGCCGCAAATCCTCATGTTCTTTTCCTGTTTACTTTTGATAATTAGTTGATGTCACCATGGATAGAAGACGCTGTAGTTCCGCTAGAAACACCATGGTTAAGCAGAGATATGGTCTGAATTCTCTAGGGAAGGAAAAAAGATTGAGTTGCAGTGCTTGTGAGCTTATATTCTTTCTACATTAGTCCCTATTTTAAACTCCTTCAAATTCGGAGTTCAATGTTAAAAGTTAAACTTCCATGCTTTATGTAAATGTAAGACATTTGACTTAAGAAATCTGTATGGCTTGATTGAAAGCATTTGATGATAATTTTGGATAGGGATGAGTATTTGATCGAGTTGAGCTGAGTGAAAAAAAAATTTAGTTAACTAAGTTTACAAGTAACATTTTATCATTTAGATTCTATTTGAATTTTTTAGTCGAATTTATGAAATTTAGATTTTCTTTTTCATGTGTAATTAAGATTTGTAATATTTAATAAATTAAATATCATCTAAAATTAGATAATATATTTATAATTTTTTTAAAAGGATGGATTTTGAGGACAAAGTGATGGGAGTATAAAAGAGTCAAATAATTGATTTGGAAGAAAGAATTTGTAAAGTTACAATTTGAGGATCTATTTGAATAAATATAAAATTGAAGAGTTGAATTATAAGAAGAGAAATTTTGTTGTAAAAAAATTAGTTAAGTTATATATGTATTTTATAGTGGTAAAGGACATGTGGTTCAAAATTAACGAAAAATAAAGGTAAAAGAAAAGAAAAATTGAAGAAAAATATCGTGTAAAAAAATAACTAAAAAAATTTAAAATGAAAGATAAATCTTAGAATAAAATCGTGTAAAGTTGAGGGTAGAGTGGTGTTTCTTCTATAGCTGTTGACTGTATATAATTATTATATTATTATATTGTATTGTATATAATATTATTTAATTCTGAATTAATTAACTTATTTATTAAATATATGAATCCGTTAAATATCAAATCTAGATAATTTTAACTGATCACTTGTGACAGAGAGACTAGTAGTCTGGTAGTCCACATGCTTCGTTGCCGGTGACGGATCTAATAAATTTCTAGGGTGGGTCGATGCACATTTTAGAATCCGAATTTTCTTCGAAATACCGCATACCCAGCGAATATAGACACCCAACCCGAGGCACGGTGTAGGCACATGGTATCGATCTTATTGTATTAAAATGAAAGGCCTCATCCAAGAATCTCGATGATTGTACATCGGATATGGAGTGGTGGTGGTTGTGGATGAGCTCTCGATCTGACATTAGTTTCTTCGGAACAGAAATGGATGATGATGATTGGTGAGGTGGTAGAAACACATCCAACGACTCTCGAGGTGGATCTTCATGATCAACAACAACGGAACTACTATTATTCCTATTCACTGCCATTTTAACGAGGGATGAATTTGGTTGTTGGCTAAGTATTGGAAACGAGAAACCAGAATTCCCTGAACCATTACTTATCATATTATAGGGTGCTCTTGCTGTTGTTGTTTGTATCTCTCGCCGTTTCTGATCATCTACCTTGAGCTTTGGTTCAAACTCAAGGGTTGTTTCATCTTTGGGCTCAACTTGAACAGACTTCTTGCCGGAGAAGAGCCAGATGGTCGCCAAAGCCATAGCCATCGTTTTTACCATGCCCTTTTCTCTTGTCATCGGTTGTGGTCATAGAAACTGCAATGGCACCAGTCTTGCTATTCCAGCTAGCCTCAGATGAAGGTGTTGGTGTTGAGTGCAAGGAACGAACTCGGAACGTCCTCCCATAACCATCGGCGGCAGCCAAGGCAGAATTATCTCCTCCGGCTCCGTGCTCTTATGAAACATGAACCAGATTTGGTATATTAAGTTGGGACACTCTTTTGCACACTCTAGGATCGCCGTTGCTTTCATTGAAGTAGCTTTTGGCATAAAAAATACTAAGCTCTATCTTCATCATAAGATAATTCGACTCCATTAATCGTTTTCATAAAAAAAGCATAGAATTAATGAATGTCTGAGAGTGGAATTGCCTCTGAAATTCCATGTTTTGCAGGTATATATAGAGGTTTGGTACAGGGTTTGTCCAAAAACACCAATCATGCATAATAATGCACATATACTACCTCCAGCAGTGAATGTTATAGCAAATGAGGAAGTCAACATTCCGTGATTTTTTTTATTTCGATTCAACTTTTATCCACAGCCACATGATCTAAGAATACTGGACCTACAGTAGACGTCAGTGAGCAGATAATTCACGACCATCAGAATTTCCAACATGTCAGGGAAAATAATTTTTATGTATTCCCCACAGGAACCGTCCGATATATAGTCTTTTGTTTTCACGGTATTCCTTGATAAAAATAGTGGTCCATTTTATTTTAGATATGTATTAATTTGATAGGGTTAAATATTGAAAGGGATAAAAATTTATTAAATATTTAAATTTAAAAATCTATGTTTGATTAATATTTAGATTAACAATGATCTAAAATATTATTCTATAAAAAAATTGAAGGGTCACTGTCCCTAATAAATGATTCCTTAATTATTTTGATTACCAGTTTTAAAAAATTTATTCTGATCACTTTTAGTTTTTATCTGTCTTATTTTGATCATTAAACTATTAACTCTAATAAATTTAATGGCATGACACGTTAATAAAAATGTTTAAATTTTAATTAGACTTCTAAATTATAGAAAAAATGTTAATTTAATTGTAAATTTAAGATAAATTATTAATTTAACTATTAAACTTTAGATAAAACATCAATTTAACGTCTAAATTCGATTAAAATCCCTTACAGTCGGCTGCCTCTCATCACTATCGTCAATTGTCGCCATTGATTACCGTCAATTGCCATTGTTTACCGTCAATTGCCATTGTTGGACCCAAAAACTATAAATTCACTCTTTCTTGATTTACTAAACATGACTCCAATATCCATTTTATCAATAAATATCTTGAGTTTCACAAATCTAATTTAAAACTCTTCAAATTCTTTTAAATATATATTATAGTATTCATGTTATAATAATAATAATAATTTCATTTATATAAATTTTGAAAATTATATATTAACAAAAATGAAAAATCATATAAACATCAGTCTCAGTCAAATGGGAATATTTCTGAAATCTCATTTTTTTAATAATATAAAATAATGATCGAGGAAATATATTTTTCTTCTATATATTTCGTATTAAGCATTCCATATAAATAATATATTTGGTAAGTGACATAAGACACAAATCAGTACTTAACCAAAGTTATAAGAACAAAATGAGTACAAAGGGTTACTTCCATTTACAGAGCACAAGATAGTACATTTGTATGTCCAGAAATTTAATGACAACAGCAATTTGCAGAATACAAGACTCAAGTTGCTCAACTTTACCATTTGGATTTACCAAAAATGCTATTCTTACTATGACATATATTTGCTTGAATAGTGAGAACAACATAGAGAGTGGGTGCACACAACTGGAAGCCAATGACCCATCAAAATATACTCTTGAAAGAGAATCTTTAAATGAGAACAGAAACTCACACGTGCATCAACAACCTTGAGACTTCAGTATAATATCTCTGCCTCCAGAGTCTATGATATGGCCCTCAGGTTCTGCTCTTCAGCAGTTTCAGCACCAACTAACTTGGATGGTAACTGGATTATAGAGATAGTATAAGAGAGCAACATACATAATCAAAGACTATAATCCATCTTATTATCTTGAGAGAGCAAATGAAACTTGCATGCTAAATTAGAAACTATCAAATTCATAGTACTAAATTGTGGTGACAGTGTTTATTGCGAATATAGATGTGGTTGCAGTGTATCGATAATATTGAAAATTATTATGGTATGAACCGTACGTCGTGGTAACCTTAAAAATAAATTTTTTATGATGCGATCAATATTTTGCGTACCAATCATAATTGAATAATATGACTAAATCATGATATATCTCTGGAGATATTCTCCGAAAACAATTAGTTCTCCGCTACTTAAATCCTTTGGATAAACTCTTTCAAAGCTTCCAAAAAAATCCATATCCTACCGACATGTAAGTATCATAGCCTTCTGCAAAGTCAAAAGGTGGGGAAGGGGGGGCACCGCACAGCTGAAGTTTTCAACAAAGGCGGTGCCCCAATTTTTTTTATTGAAATAGAAATAGGGTTAATTACAATATTAGTCTCTAAGCTCCAACTATAAATACTTAACCCATTTAGCTTCAAAATCATCCCAAAATCATTTATTCCTCACAATACTAAAGAGTTTAGAGAGTTCTCTTGTGAGTTGTGAGTGTTTTTGTAAACACCTGTAAATTTTCTCTTTAGTAAAAGATCTGCAGCAGTCCTGAGACGTAGGCGTAATTGGTTGAACTCCGTTATCAATTTCGTGTATTATTTTTTCGCTTTTATTTCGCATTCTCACTAATCTGGTTAAAGGGAAATTACTCGTATTCAGTTTATTTCCCAGTAACTGGTAATCAGAGCTTTTGGTTGTGAATTTTGTCAAATTTTTGCGAGGTTACTAATCATTACTATTCATGTGAATAATAAATTTTGTGAATAGTAAAAACTTTGTCGGCGATACAAATTTATCGACGAAGGTGTTCTAATACACGGTGGTTCGCAAGAATTGTCAGAAACGATCCAAACGAAGCCAGATTCGAGTGGGGAAGATGGTTGCAAACGAAGGGAATGTGAAAATTTAGAAGTTCAATGGTGCAAACTTTGGCTTTTGGAAGATGCAAATTAAAGATTTTTTGTACCAGAAAAATCTATATCAACCTCTCTCAGGAAAGCAACCAGAGGGCATGAAGAATGAAGACTGAGCTCTTCTCGATAGACAAGCCCTCAGAGTTATCCGACTGACGTTATCCCGCAATGTTGCTTTCAATATAGCAAAGGAAAAGACCACGGCTGGTCTTATGACGGCTCTCTCCAGTATGTATGAGAAGTCATCAGCCTCAAACAAAGTTCATTTGATGAGACGATTATTCAATTTGCGGATGGCGAAAGGGGCATCATTGGCTCAACACCTAAATGAACTCAACACAATCACAACTCAGTTGAGTTCCTGTGGAAATTGAATTCGATGATGAAGTTTGAGCTTTAATTCTCTTATCATATCTACCAAACAGTTGGAATGCTACTGTTACAGTAGTCATCAGCTCGTCGAGAAACAACAAATTGAAATTCGACGATGTTCGGGATCTGGTATTGAGTGAAGAAATTCGACGGAGAGAATCGAGTGAAACATCAACCTCCTCAGCCTTGCACACGGAGTTTAGAGGGAGAACTTCAGAAAGAAATTCAAATCGTGGCAGATCGAAATCCAGAAGGGGAAAATCAAAAACGAGAAAGAAAGATTTTACTTGTTATAATTGTGGCAAGAAGGGTCACTTTAAAAGAGATTGTCGAGCACTGAATAAAGATATTGGCGCACAGGAATCTGCCAACATGACAGAGGAGACATGTGATGCCATGATTCTAAGCGTCAACAGTCCGATTGAATTATGTATCTTGGATTTAGGGGCATCTTTCCACTCCACCCCATGCCAAGAAATCACGGAGAACTATGTCAATGTTGATTTTGGGAAGATTTATCTAGCTGATGATAAAACCTTGAAGATCGTCGGAAAAGGAGACATCCGACTAAAGTTGTCAAAACAGACCACTTGGAAGCTGAAAGGAGAAACATATTCCAGGCCTCAAAAGAAATTTAATTTCTGTAGGACAGCTTGATGGAGAATGATATATAATACAACCTTTTCAGGCTGTGAATAGAAGATTACCAAATGAGCACTCGTCATTGCTCGTGGTAAGAAGACTGGTACTCTCTATGTAACCTCAAATTTAGAGAATATTATTGCAGTAGCATATGCTAATGGAAAATCAAACCTATGGCACCAAAGGCTTAGCCATATAAGCGAGAAAGTGATGAAGACACTTTTGTCAAAAGGGAAGTTGCTGGATCTAAAGAATGTAGATGTCCGGCTATGTGAAGATTGCATATTTGGCAAACAAAAGAAAGTCAGTTTTGCAAAGATTGGCAAGACACCCAAGGCTGAAAAGTTAGAGTTGGTTCATACTGATGTATGAGGACCATCTTCAGTTCCATCTCTTGCAGGCTCATATATTATGTCACATTCATTGATGATTCTACAATGAAGGTGTGAGTTTATTTTCTGAAGAATAAATCAGAAGTCTTTGATATATTCAGAAAATGGAAGGCCATGGGAGACTGGTCTGAAAGTCAAACAGTTAAGGTATGATAGTGGAGAAAAGTAAAAAAATAGCAGATTCAGAGATTTCTGAGCAAACAATGGGATCAAGATGGAGACAACAGTTCCTATGACACCGCAGCAGAATGACGTAACAGAGCGTATGAACAAAACTTTAAATGAACGTGCCAGAAGCATGGAGATACATGCTGGCTTGCCTAAATTGCTATGGGCTGAAGCTATCAACACTGCAGCTTACCTGATCAACCGTGGGCCCTTAGTTCCTTTGGATGGCAGAATACCAGAGGAAGTTTGGAGCAGAAAAGAAATAAAACTTTCACACTTTTGTTGTATTTCTTATGTATATATAAATTCTGCTGAAAGAAGTAAACTTGATGCCAAGTCCAACAAATGTGTCTTTGTTGGTTATGGTGGTGATGAGTTCGGTTACCAGTTTTGGGACTACGAAAATCGGAAGATCATCAGAAGCAAAGATGTAATTTTCAATGAGAATGTGATGTACAAAGACATGTTAACCATAGAATCAAGTAGCTCCAATACCGAAGCTGAAACAAAGGAATTTGCTAAGTTCGAGGAGATTTCTGGAAATGATGTTCAGATCAGTCTTGAAGCAGTTCAAGAAGAACCAGACACACCAGAACTAAGACGCTCCTCTAGAATTCCTAAACCAACCCAGCGTTATTCGCCTTCTATGCACTACTTGTTGCTGACTGACAATGGTGAACCAGAGTGCTATGATGAAGCAATGCAGGTGGAGGATTCAGTCAAGTGGGAGTCTTTCATGAAAGATGAGATGAACTCACTTATGTCAAATCAGACGTGAGAATTAGCTGAATTACCACCAGGCAAGAAAGCACTCCATAACAAGTGGATTTACAGGATCAAAGAAGAGCACGATGGGAGCAAACGCTACAAAGCAGTCAAATGGATCCTCAGATATCTGTGGGGTACTACAAACAAAGCACTTTGTTTCAAAGGTGGAGATACGATACTGACAGGCTATGTAGATGCTGACTTAGCCGGAAATATTGACATCAGAAGGAGCACTACATGGTATGTCTATACTCTAGGAGGAACCGCAGTGAGTTGGGTTTCACAACTACAGAAGATGGTTGCTCTCTCCACAACTGAAGCAAAATATGTCGCTGTTACGGAAGCCGGCAAGGAGATGGTTTGACTCTAAAGTTTCTTGGAAGAGTTAAGCAAGAAACAAGAAAATAATGTCTTGTATTGCGACAGTCAAAGTGCTATCCACCTAGCAAAGAATCCGTCTTTTTATTCCAGGACAAAGCACATACAATTGCGATATCATTTTATCTGGTCTCTTCTGGAAGATGGGATTTTGAAACTTGAAAAGATTAGTGGAGCTCAAAATCTTACAGACATGTTGACAAAGATGGTGACTACGGATAAATTGAAGTTGTGTTCAGCTTCAGTTGGCATGCTAGAGTAACAAGACCAGAAATACTGCTGCATCGATCGAGGTGTGAAGATAGATTAAAATCAGTCTTCAAGTGAGATATTGTAAAGTCAAAAGGTGAGGAAGGGGGGACACCGTACGACTGAAGTTTTTAACAAAGGGGGGAACCGAATTCGGTGCCCCAATTTTTTTATTGAAATAGAAATAGGGTTAATTACAAGATTAGTCCCTAAGTTCTAACTATAAATACCATAACCCATTTAACTTCAAAATCATCCCAAAATCATTTCTTCCTCTCAATACTAAAGAGTTTAGAGAGTTCTATTGTGAGTTGTGAGTGTTTTTGTAAACACCTGTAAATTTTCTCTTTAGTAAAAGATCTACAGCAGTCCGGAGACATAGGCGTAATTGGTTGAACTCCGTTATCAATTTCGGGTATTATTTTTCCGCGTTTATTTCGCATTTTCACTAATCTGGTTATAGGAAAATTACTCGTACTCAGTTTATTTCCCAACACCTTCAAATCAGCTAAAGTGCATAGAAAAACCTCGAACAAACTCATTTAACCTACCAGAGCGAAATCCAAGATCTGACTACCATATCTATTTAGCCTATTGACTTATAAATAGTAACCATAATTTCATATGTTTTATATATAAGACCAACTAGAGCCACTAAAAATAACCCTTAGCCACAATCAAAAAGAGACCCCTTTTCTTGATTTCTTCTATCTCGAACTTAGAACAATCTCCTCTCTCACACTGCATTTTTCCTCCTGTCTCTCAAAGAAAATCACTAAAACACATTTGTTACATCAACAAATCACATTCCATAATTTGATGGCATTAACTAAAAAAATAATGTGGAACGTTTAATTTTAAACTTTTTTCTTTTTAAATGCACATTATGAATCATGCTTACACAAACGGCAAAATCAACGATATAATGTTGTTGGAAAAAAAATTTCACGAGATAATATGTTCCAACAATTAATTGTTGAGATAGGGTGAAATATACAGTTCGAACGTATGTCGCCAGACGCTCCGGGCGACCAAGGAGGTCGCCATGCCGTCCCTGCGAGCTGTTGTTACCTGCTGCATTACCTATATCGGTAATTAGGCTTTTACCCAAAACCCTAAACTAACTAACAATCTCGCCAATTTGGTCGCCGGTATCACATGGCGACCTATAAGGTCGCCCGGCATACATGGCGACCTTTACGCATGACAATTACCTAAATTTCCCTAAGTAACAATGATTTCCTATTTCGGTAATTAGGCTTTTATCTGAAACATAACAACCTCCATTTCAGCAGGGCGTGCATGACGATCTTCAAGCATGCAAAGTGCAACAGCTCACCACAGCTCGCAGGGAAAGCATGGCGACCTCCTTGGTCGCCAGGAGCGCCTGGCGACATATGTTCGAACTGTAGATTTCACCCTATCTCAGCAATTAATTATTAGAACGCATTATCTCGTGAATTTTTTTTCTCCAAATTCCAACAACATTATCTCGTTGATTTTGCCTACACAAATTATGTTACTCGGGATTTTTTAACATGTGTGCATGTGGATGCACGTTTCAGAAAATTGAATTCCAGAAATATTTAGTATAAAGTTCTACGAATAAAATTCTGTTATATGCAGCATGTAAAGAATTGCATATGTGTGTTCATTATTGTTTCTCTAACATTATGGGTAAACACGATTTTGATGAAACGACATTAACATGAAACTGAAGTTTAGCCTAATTGTACATTGAATAAAAGAAACGAGAAGCAAGAAACTTCCATGTAAGATAAGCAAGATAATCTTTAAGTAGAATCAACCTGAAAACTCGAGAAGGAATCATTAGGATCAACAGCGGTGCAATCAAGGGGAGTCTCGAACAAAGAGAAGGAGAACTGTTTGTTAACGACGCCGACATCAAAGTTGATCAAACCGGAGGCTGGATCATCGACGCGTATGCCAGTGACGGGAAACCATAGGAAAAGCTCCTGCTGGAACACACCGGACAAGTTCGCGATCTTCCCGAAAGATAAGGGTCCGGTGATGTTTAAATCGTAATGGAATTGGATCTCGGAGTCGGAGTTACAGGGTTGAGTTAGGTTCACTTGGAAACGGTTCGTCTCGGGATCAGTTGAAAAATCTGTTACTCCCTTTGGTAAGATACCCTCAGGGAGACCGTTGTGTTTCAAGTGGTCGTAGATTGAAGGAGGTGATGATGATTGGGCGGCGAGAAAATTAAGAAATAGAAAGAAAATCAGGAGAAGAACGGGAAAGAGAGAATAATTTGTAATTCCCATGATTGGGGTTTATTTCCTCCCTCTTTTCCCCCAAAAATAAAGCTATCTTTTGTGTTTCTTAGATCGCTGATGATGCTTCGATTGATTTAAGGATGAAGAAAGAGACAGACAGAGAGAAACGGAAACTACAAAGAACGGTTATTTTCGAAGGGTTTGGATTTTATTGGGCTGTTTCGTGAAGATGTTAAGCACGCGCCCTTTTCTCGTGTGGAAATATTTTTTCCAAATTACTACATCGATGGAATTCCGACCATTTTATCTCTTCTCTCTATTACTGGGCGTCATCCTCCATCTCTCAATTCAACAATGTCTGCTTCTCATTGGCATGGGAAAAAGCTGTCAGTTCGAAATCAATAATCTTAGTTCTCCATATGCACCTGGCATCAACAAATGTTATAAGCTCAACAAATGATTAAAATCTCAATATATTTGCTCATGAAAGTGAAACTGGAAAAGATAGCTATCGAAAACAATAAATTTATTCAACAAATGTTGTTCATCCACAACAACAGAGGGAAGAAGCACCAATACAGACTTTTTTTAGGCAGGAACAAAAACGATAATCAAAAGGGCATTTTTTATATTCGACACACGAATAAAGTCCCATTAATCAAACAGCATCCCTTCAACGAGTTTGAGAAGAAAGTATAATGAAGATGAACCCAAGGTAAATGAAGCTTTTGGGGCCTTCCCCAGTATTTTCTTTAGATCAACAAGCATTACAAACTATATATTTCGTACCAAAAATGCAAGATCCAGGACATCTAAAATCTTGAGAGCTAGAAGTAGAGGGTTTTGTTTGATGGGCTTGAAGAAATACAGACTTATAATCATGTTATAGGGTCATCTTCTATGCATTAACATCAAGTGTACCATGAGATTGGATCAATAAGATCTTTCTCGCAATATTGACTTAACTTGTCAACTTTTGGTTGACAATACCTCAATATTCTGGTTTTTATCCCTACCTGGAGCATCACCAGTTGGTGGACATTCATATAGTCCTCGAAAACCTCAGCTATTGCCCTTGTCCACCCCTTACCATTGCATCCAGTGATATCCCCCTTTGATGCTATGATGGCGTGCATGTTTTTAAATTTCTCAACGACCGCCAACGTCAACTTGTTTTCCTCATCATCGGAACTAGACTTTTGACTTGGCTGCTGGCTCGATATCAACCATGCAGCGGCGTTCGTCTCCGCCACAACATTGTCACTCTCTGGAGAAACACATCACTCCGTGGATCCTTTCGATGAGTCCTCTTTCTCTCCATGGTTATTATCCTCAACATATACATTTGGGTAAGCAGATGCAACCCATGGTTTAAAATTACAAGAACTAGGAATTCGTCTCGTTCAGTGATAAACTTACGCTGCAGATCGACAAGAACACAGATTCGTGGAAAATAAGAAAACAATGTTCTTTAAACCAAATGATGGAACCCTAAAACAAATCAAAACAAAGCTACAGGTGAAATTTACCAGAAATAGAAAAATAAAACAAAATAGATAACTTTTAGTTGCTTAAGACGGGAAATGAAAAACAAGTGTTCATGCAACTAAAAAACTAGGCATGAACGAAGAAGAACTTCGCTTTGCCAGGTGCATATGGAGAACTAAGATTGCTGGTTTCGGACTGACAACTTTTTTATGTGCCGATGAGAAGCAACTGTTGTTGAAATAGGAGATGGAGGAGAAAGACATCAGAGTTGAGAAGGAGCTCGAAGATGAACAGGTTGGAGATTGGACACAACAAAAGAAAGGAGGTTCGGTAGTGTCTGCTAGGAAACTTGCTGATGAATTTTAGAGGTTGCAGTCGCCGAAGACGGTGACGCCCAGTGATAGAGAGATGAGGAACAAAAATGAGATTTTAGCATGTTTTTGGGCTGCTCGGTTTCAAATAAAGAAGTTAATGTATTAATCCATGTCATAACATTTACATAATTAACGGTGGAATGATAAAAAAAACTTAATATATAAATTTTAGTGATTAAATTGAAAAAATTAAAAGTACAAAAAATAAAATAGGAGAGAGTAAAATTTAATGAGTAAATTTATAATTTACCCTAAAAAATATAAGGTAAAGTACACCTTTAGTACCTAAATTATTACTTTTGTTCTATTTTGATACCCAATTTTGTTTTTCAAAACTATACATAACGTTTAGTTTATGTTTTATTTTGGTACCTAAATGTTCAAAAAGTAACATAAATGTCGATATTATATATATTTTTAATTTTTTCAATAATAATGTGACATTATCTTGTTTTTGGCTTTTATATATAAAAGGGTCTCATATATCATTTTACCTATTTTTAAATATTATTTGGGTAATGATTTTATCATGAAAGTAAGATTATTTTACTGTATGGTTGTCCTTATAATAACATACATGGTGAGGATGACATTGTTAACAACCTTTAAATATATTAGTTATAGTTTATTTAGTTAGGTGCACAAATGGTTCATTGACTATAGGGAAATCATGAAAGTAAGATTATTTTACTGTATGGTTGTCCTTATAATAACATACATGGTGAGGATGACATTGTTAACAACCTTTAAATATATTAGTTATAGTTTATTTAGTTAGGTGCACAAATGGTTCATTGACTATAGGGAGATGCTTTATTAAGTCTATCGACTATTAAAAATTATAAAATGATAATTTGATTATTCAAATGTTTCAAACTAATCATTTTTCGTTGAAAAATGACAATCATCTGAGTTGGATGTTGACATCCTGATTGAGATATCATAATCTTTTGAGAATTTGAGATTATATTTTATCATATCCTAGTTAGTAAGTTAACGTATGCCGCCATCAATTTTTTAACATAAAAGGGTGGATTTCAAACATATGAATAGTTCGGTGACCATTTTGTAACTTTTAATAATTGGGGCACTCAACAAAGCAATATCCTATAATTAATAGATTGTAACTTTTAATATTCATATGAATTAATAAAATAATATCCTACGGTTGAGGGATTATTTATATACTTTATCCTAATAACATAAACATTGTATTGGAAGAATGATAAGTCAATTATGATAAAGTTTATTGATCACATGTTACTTATGATATATGATAAGCTTTATTTAGTTTATCTTATATGCTATTGATTACTTAATATCTACATACGAAATTTGATTATTAATCTAAACTAGAAGTTCTCGAGGTCTTAACTTTGTTTAACTAATAATTTCGTTTTATTCCATTAAACGAATGCAACAATATGCATATTAAAGATGCACAATTGTAGAGGTGATAAATATAATGATAATCATCATCATCATCATCATTATAATAGTGATCATAAAATTATTCTCATCATTAGACATGAAAATATACAAATAAAAAATGAAATTACAAGAGTTTTAAAAAATAACTAATAATTTTTTACTTGTATGAAGAGGGAAGGAGATTTAGTAATAGCTATTAAACTCATAACTTTATAGATTGTTAACAGTTATAGAATTTTTTTTAATATAATTATCATATTTACTCTTGTTATTTTATATATTTGTTTTCTCTATTTATGATAATTTTTACAATAATCTTTTATATTTATTGTAACATATTTTTAAAAATTTAGTTGCTTCAAATTTATAATTAAATATGTTTCTCAATCCAAATCAATACTTATAACTTCTTAATTAATTTAAATTATAAAATCAAATATACTTATTTGATTATATTAAAATTAGATATTAATCTGAATATATAAGTGCAGGATCCAATTAAATTAGATGTAAAATTTTTAATTTTACAATTTTTAAAATCATTAGATGAGAAAAATTAAAAATTAAAAAAAAAAGAAAAGAAAAAAATATTTATTGAAGAAAAAATAAAAATTAATCTCGATATTTAATTTCATTATTCTTACTATCGTAAGAAAACGTAAAATTAAAAACTTTATACTTTTTGCTTTACGGGGATAAAAAGAGTTCAGCTCTCAAATTCAACCTTAAACAAGAGGTAAAGTTGTACATTTACTCATTCTAGATTTACGAGGATAATAAAGTAATAATGCAACCAAACCCTAACAAAATTTATTTCCACTTTTAAAGCCCTCATTCCTCTCAGCCCCGTTCCATTCCATAAGACGGTTCCTTCTTCTCACGAATCCTCAAGATACGCAATCTTCCTTGGGCTCTTGGAGGTACGTAGTAGAGGTAAGCATTAAACGCGCCTCATGTCATTGATTTATTGTGATCATGATTTTCCACTTTTTAATCATGAAATTAGCTCATCGTGTCCACTTTCTGCTAATTTGCAAGGCTTCCATGGCGCTTCCAAGTTTTTGCATCTTTCTAAGTTACTATTGTTATTATTATTTTGAGATGAAATTAGCTATTAATTAAAGTTACAAATAACAAAATGTAGGAATCTGGTGAAGTTCTCTTGGACATGATTTGAATTGTTTAATTACCTTTCTTTCTTTCATTCCTTTTCTCTTATTTTATAGCGTTTTTCTGTGAGCCAGATCTAAAACATATCCTTTAATCCCCTCCAATTTGGGTTTTCTGAATGTTTTGAACTTAGATTTTTGAGGTTGGTCTGTGATTTTATTTTTGTATGGTGGAACTTGTTTATTGTTAATCGCAAGTAAAGTACAATTATAATTTTGTTTGAAATAAGTCGGCTTTGATTGAGGATCAATGAGATAATGTATTTAACTGTTATTTTTCTATCTATTTCGGGTAGGGTTTGAACAGCAGAATAAAATTTATCCTCTTTTTTTATTGGTTTCATCCAGTTCCTTACAATTTACACGCTCTGCCAAGTTTAGTTGATTTGTTCCCGGATACTGATAAAATCTGTGCTGGATTTTGAATACTTGGTTTAAAACTAGTTTGACGGAGAACAATAATATGAGATGTGTAAAACAATTGGTTTTCTTGTTTTTCAACATTTCTAGATAATATGTACTTTTTTGAAGCTTTTGTGCAGTGAGCATTTTCTAAAATTACTGAACTAATTGCTTCCTTCTTATAATGTAGTAGGTTTACCCTAAAAATTCCGCAAGAGTTGAGGAAAAACAAACCAACTTTTTTCAATGGCATCTAGAGTTTCCCTAAAAACTAAAGGCAAGGGAGGGAAGGGGTCTAAGAGCTCGGATGAGAAATCAGCTGCACAGTGCCTGAAAGAGTGGAGCACATGGACTATGAAAAAAGCCAAAGTGGTAACACACTATGGCTTCATTCCTCTGGTGATCATTATCGGCATGAACTCTGAACCAAAGCCCCAACTTTATCAATTGCTAAGCCCTGTCTGATTAAATTTGTTCTTTTGTAATCTCCTGATCTTGGTGTAACTATGTAATTGGTTGTTGCCTATTTGTCGAAAGTACATGGTATCATGTTAGAGGCTTGTCGCTTACATGGTGTTGGTTGTTTTATGCCTATGAATAATCATGAGCGGTACATTTTATGAAATTTTGAATCTTATTTTCTTTTCCTCGTTTCCATCGTCACTTGTGGTTTTTATGCATGCAGCTGAGCTACAAATTGGACAACTAATCAAATGTTAAGTTGAAATGGCTTTTCTATTTTGGCCTCTGGTGTTCATAGTTTGAGTAAAGTTTCTTTTTATACTTGTATGTATGATAATATAATAGTTTTCTCAATATGCTCCTGTAGTTTTCGTAAGTGGCATTGTATAGATCGATAGAGGGCAAGTGAGGGATTTTGTTATAAAATCTTAGACATTGAACTTTGATTACACAAGCTTTTGTCTTAGGTTTTCAGTTCCTTTCGATTTGTGTAACAATCGAATGACTAGGTTAGTTTAGTGGAAGTGGAGGTGCCTTGGAAAAAGAGTATTTGGTATGATCAGAGTTGGTAGATATTGTCTTCTCAATACCCCATTTTCCCCAATTTGAGATGTTTTAATGTATTGAGGTAATTGAGCTGTGTTTCTGTCTGTTAGCTTGGTAATATGCTTATAGTTTTGGATTATTTTGTATGAACTTGTTATGAATTTAGTGATGAAATTGGTATATATGCTGCATCTCTTATTTCACACTTGAATATCATTGTCCATCATGTTTGCTTCATTTTGCCGTTCTGTTATTACGCTCTATTACAGTGTAGCTGCCAAGATTCTATATGATATACATATTGTATATAAGAATGTTTTTGTATTTTCATATTTTCATATAATATTTAAATGGTTATTATTTCAAGCAATGACAGTGAAAAAAAATTATTCTACAAGCATATCTATTTGAATGTCATTTGACATATTTAAGTGACTCTGAATCTTAACCTTTTGGTGTAGTTCTTATAAATTGAGTTGCTACAACTATTCTGGACTTTTTTTTTTAGATTCAATGTGATATTAAACATGTAGAAAAATATTTAAAAATTGTAAAAAAAAACATAAAAAAAACATAGATAAAAATGTAAGAGAGAATGAATTCGTGTGATGATAACATGAAAATGATGACGTAGAATAGAACATATAATGTTATAATGATATTGATTATTGTTGATCAATCAGTGAATCATCAGTTAAAAGTAATCAATGATTTACAATCATTAATCTATAGTTAATCAATTAAACTAAAAGTTAACAAATACCATATATAAAAATGTCATATCATGGATGTCAAAGTTATTAATAACATGGACAAAAAAATCACATGCTACATCCTAATAAATTACACACGTCAAATGAAGATTTTGGACCGTGTAAACAACATTGAATTATTATTATTATCCTATGTTGTATTTAAAATTTTAAATCTTAAATTTTAGTCTTTCAATTTTAGATTATAAACTCAACATATATAATATGAAAACTTCACTTGTATAGTATTTTTTTGCCAACAGCCGTATATGTGCTAAATGTAACACCCCAACCCGTATCCAACCCGGATCCGAGTCCGAGGTGTCACATTGACTTTTCAAAACTCTTTTCTTTACAAATCCACCAAAATCTTAAATTCATTATTTGAGAAAATGAGTATTTTTTAGAAATAAATATAATCAAATTGTTTTACAAAACAATCAGAGCATATTCAATCCAAATCTTGTAACTACATGCCAACTAAATTCTATAAAACAAAATACATATACTCCATATGTTTCTGATCTGATATTCGTAAGGAAGATGCTGACATGTCTTGCTCCTCTTAGCTTCACTTCTCGCTTCTGTAACCTACATATGAAACAATCACACGCTAAGTCGATGACTTAGTGAGGCATAAATAAACTGACTATAGCATATCTTAACTAATACCTATTATGCACATTTCATGTAATCATAATAAACTATAGAATGCATCCAAACATAAACACGTAGTTCATAACACAAAGCATATAAATCGTATGTAATAAATTTATTATTATCTATTTAATAATCTTATATTCGTTCTTTATCTTTAGTAATATGTTCTTGTACCTATTCTTCTTAACCAGGCTATACATATCATCATATCACATATATCATTTCATACCATAAAGATTATAACCAAAGCACATAATATCATACAAGGTTCTTTTATATCATCTTCTTTATTAGCCCATGTACACATGTGAGAACTATAGATATGTGAGTCTATAGAGGTTGTGCACTAATGCTGTCACCACAGCTCGTATAATTGCATCAAAGTGCCACGTAGAATTGCATCGTAGTACCGCGTAGAAATACACCAAAGTGCCATATAAGATGTCCCTAAGGACCACGTAGAAAATTCCTTAAGAACCATATACATATACTAAGAATCAAGTATGTGTCTCAAAAGACCTCACACATGTTCCAAAGAATACATATATGTCCCGAATGACCGCGTAGACCCTCGACTCTTGGCATGCCAACTATACCTCTAGCTCTCTTGACACATAACATGGGCATTAATATTTAGATTATCTCACATTCACATATACATTTAGTCTCATAGTTTTTCCACATATCTCAATATCACATTTCCATAAGATCACACGTGGTCACGTAGTTCATTTCCATATAGTTCAGATGCACATATACTCATATATCTATTATCATTTCTCCTGTAATCACATAGATCACATCTCATAACATACATCATATACATATAATAACTTATCGCATATTATAGAATTTATGGTTTGTACTTTTATACTCACATCATTTATATATTAATTTCATATATTACCTTAGTTCAGTTTCACATAGTTAATCACATATACATGTATTCTCATAAATTATCATCAAATAACTCCTATAACATCTTCCTATGGCTTCATTTAAGCCTATAATTTATTGATAGTCACAGTTGTATGTGGTTTCCTCTTTTCTACAGAACCAAACGCATGGTTTAAATTTTATATAAAATAATTGTGCCAGAATTGGTTTTGCATTATATGTTTTTCCTTTTAGGAAATTTGTTTGTGTAATCTGTGTGATTTCATTATTGTCTCTCTGTTTGCCCCTCTTCTTTTCCCCCTTATTTGGTTCTGAAGTATTTATTCCCTTTTCAACTCTCTTATTTCACATGAAATGTGTGATCCAGATTTTTCTTCCAGTGCTCCTATTTTTCCCATCCTTCCCCTCCACTTTGGGTTCTTAAATTTTACTTTGATTAATTGCATAGGTAGCAAGTTCTTCATCTGTGAAAGATGCGGAGGAGATTTACTTTGATTTCAGGAAGCAGTGCTTCATCTATTCTAAGGAGGAGGATACCTTTTGCAAGCTTCAATATCCTTCCAAGGAAACATTTGGCTATTACATAAAGTGTACCGGCCATGGCTCTGATGCCAAAGTTCTTGATGCAACTGAAAAATGGGGACGTAATGTGTATGTTGCTATCATAATAATTTTCACGCTAGCCTTTCAATTTTTTCTTTTTAATTTGACTTCTTCTGGATATATACGACTATTGAAAGTAACCTTGTTATAGTAGCTTACTGCACTTAGCAATGGTTAATGGTTTTGCTGTTGGATTCTTTGGAGTGTCAATATTCCTTTGCTCTAATGTTTTAATTTTGTTTTTATTCTTACCTAAATTAATTTACAGAGCACAATTCTTTCCCCACTTCAATTTTATATGATTCTTCAGACATATTAGTTGTGAACTTATGATTTCTAAACTACATTTGTTGACTATGACAATCTGGGTTATGTTCTATTTTTTTTATATATTAATATGATTGTTTTATGTTGACATGGATGTGTTTCTATAATACAGATTTGAATATCCACAACCTACTTTTCAGAAATTAATGAAAGAACATTGCATGGAGCCCTTTTTTGTCTCTCAGGTTTTCCCCTTGTTCAAAATGTCTTTAAAATGTAGAGTAATTTTTCCTTGATGACCAAGTTTTTTTTGTGGCATTTTTATCTTGCCTTTTGTAGGTCTTCTGTGTTGGTCTTTGGTGTCTCGATGAGTATTGGTATTACAGTTTATTCACCTTATTCATGCTGTTCATGTTTGAGTCAACAATGGCAAAAGGTCGGTTGAAGACTTTAAGTGAGTTAAGACGCGTCAGAGTGGAGAGCCATACTCTAATAATGCATCGATGTGGGAAGTATGTTTCTGTAAACATCAGCTTTATTGTTTTGTATAGTGTGTGTGTGATTTTTTTCCGCTAATACTGTTACTACTATTACTATTACTATTACTACTATTGTAAAGCTTTTTCAGAGTTTTAGATTTATCATTCAAACTTTGGGAGTTGCAGGTGGGTGAAACTATATGGAACTGATCTATTGCCTGGGGATGTGGTCTCTATTGGTCGCTCATCTGGTCAAAATAAAGAAGATAAGTCTGTTCCAGCAGACATGCTTATACTATCTGGAAGTGCTATTGTGAATGAAGCCATTCTCACAGGCGAGTCTACTCCCCAATGGAAGGTGGATCTCTTCTTCTTAACTCCTCTCATGTTTTCTATTTTAATATTCAACATTGATTTCAAAAAAATAAATAAATAATTCAACATTGATCTCGTAGTATAAACTATTTGATGTTTGGTTGTGTTAAATCTTTGTTGTGGAAGTTCAATTGTTGAATGTAAACTTTCTGTTGTAGAACTAACTATATTTCTCTTTAATGGTTAGTATTGCAATCTTACAAGTTTGACTTGAAAATTTTGTATTGTATAAGCCTACTTCTGCTTTTAACCTTAAATGCTTTCCCTATAGCTTTTGGTTTTATTTTAGATCAATTGGTTTGTATATATGTTGCACTTCATATGGGGTTGTTTTCACATTAATTCTCTCATAGAAGCTAACTAGAGAAATACATTGTTCAGTAGCATTTGAACAGTAACAATTTATACGAGGCAAAACTTTTTTCCTAGGTTTCTATAGCAGTTAGGGGTATTGAGGATAAGCTATCTTCCAAGCGTGACAAGAATCATATTTTGTTTGGTGGGACTAAAATATTGCAGCACACAGCTGATAAGGTAGGTTATACCAAAATTTAGTTATTAACATATCTCATGTTTATTCACTTCATTTATATTTCTATATTTCTAATTGGAGCCAGAGCTTCCCTCTGAGAACTCCAGATGGTGGTTGCTTGGCTGTAGTTCTGCGCACTGGGTTTGAAACAAGTCAAGGAAAACTTATGAGAACAATTTTGTTTTCTACAGAGAGGGTAATTGCTTATCTGTGCTTTCTCAATTATGGTTTAAGTTTTTGGTTTATTTATATCCATCTCATATTTATTTTCAATTTATGTGCTGTAGGTTACTGCTAACAGAGGGGAAAGTGGCCTCTTTATCTTATTTCTTGTTGTATTTGCAGTAATTGCTGCTGGTTATGTACTTAAAAAGGTAAATTAATTCTTCTTGAGGTAGTGGAAACACTATCAGGCTTACATGTTTTGTAGGTATCTGATAATAATCTTCATTTTACATGTAGGGGCTGGAAGATCCTACAAGAAGCAAATACAAGCTCTTCCTTAGTTGTTCTCTTATTATTACTTCCGTGATTCCCCCAGAGCTACCGATGGAATTATCAATAGCTGTTAATACATCTTTAATTGCCCTTGCACGGCGTGGAATATTTTGTACCGAGCCTTTCCGAATCCCATTTGCTGGAAAGGTTTGTGTAATATACTCTTTATCTGGGCTAATGGCCTGGCAATTTTACGTGAAATAGTAAAAGAAGATAGATTGTAGCTTTAGCATCCATGGTTTTGGCTAAATTTTGTCGTAATTGATGCATTATATTGATTTCAGTGCTTCTTGATGTTTGTTCCTCAGGTTGACATATGTTGTTTCGATAAAACTGGAACATTGACATCAGATGATATGGTATGCTACTAACAGTGCAAGAAGTGATTTTCTATAATGTTTTATTCCCATTTAGTGAATTCATTTTCATTGCTTTTTCCCAGGAGTTCTCTGGAGTCGTTGGGTTAAATGACGGTTCAGAACTAGAATCTGATATGACTAAAGTTCCTTCCCGCACGGTTGAGATTCTGGCTTTTTGTCACGCCTTGGTGTTTGTAGACAACAAGCTGGTACGTGTAACAAATATTATAATTCTGTATTTGGGTTCTTCCTTGTAATTACTTTTTGGAATGCTACTTTATCTCTATCAGATGATAAGAGTTTTGTAAAATATAATTGTAGGTTATGATAAACAGTATTTCTTGTTGAATGTCTAAGTTGCGGGGGCAGTTTTTTCCATAGTTACAAAGAGGTCATCTAGTTTGTGGAATGCTAACTGGAGTTCAGAGTATTACCTATCTAATACATATTAAAAGTTTTAGAAGATCACAATGTCAATGGATTTTTTTTTAACTTTTAATTAAGGCATTTATAAATATCCTGCATGTCTATATTTTAGCTTTATGTTACTTTATAGAACTGTGTAATTCATTCTCATCAAGATTCCAAGTATTGATATAACTGCTCCTGGTGTGAGCATATTAAATGTCTTTGAGTGCCCTGTGTTGGATTCTCCTTTATGTCATCATTTACTCTTTGGATTTTGGTTGAAGTTATGTGTTTCTTTCACTTGTAAGTTACTTTAGTTCTGCAAATGCCCGGGTAGGTCGGTGATCCTCTTGAGAAGGCTGCACTAAAAGGAATTGATTGGAGTTATAAATCTGATAAGAAGGCTATTCCAAAAAAGTAATTTGCTTCCATTATTGATTCATATGTTTGCAATTTCATTTCTACTCTTTCATTTTGAGCTGGCTTAATGGTTTTGGTGCCTTTTCATGCATTCCTGATTCTCTTCGTTCTTCACACTAGTTTAAGTAGTGTCTTGCCCCTTTTAGGGGAAGAAAGAGATTCCTAAAAAAATTCTGAAAACAGGAAGACAATTTTCATCCTTGAAAATGCTTGAACCTCCAATGCAAGCCTTAAAACATCTTTTTTTTTGTTAATGCTGTGAAGATTCTGTTTGCAGATACTTTGTGCTAATTGAATTGACCACCATCTCATTCAGTAACAAAAGAACATTTTGCAGTTGTAGGCTTGACATACTGGAACTCTAATGATATGAATTTGGGTTCTTGTTTCTAGACAAGAAAAAAAAGGTTGTTCTTGTCAAATAGATCATTTGGTTAATAAGTAGGCTTGTAATTTTTTTTGATAGTGTTGATAAATCGGGCAAAGTAAACGAAAGAACACAAGAATTTTAACGAGGTTCGGCAATGTGCTTACGTCCTCGGTGCCTAGGCGGCGCTAGAAAATTTTATTCAACTCTCATAGGTTTAGGTTACATCTCTATTTATAATAGAAAATCCTGGTACATAATTACAAAATTAACCCTGTACCGTACCGCGGGGCGCAGCCCCCGTACCCCCAACCCATATAATCGTAACCCCCTCTACGAGACTTTCTTTGTAAGGATAGTTGATGTTCACTGCGTTCGCTTCGCTCACTCCGCTCCATCCCCTGTCCTCTTTACCGGTATATTTATGAGCCATACCTTACAAATCTCCACCTTGGTGAATATCCTACCCCTTAGGAAACATTCAATGTGGGTTGGGTTACCTTAGTTCTTTAACAACTTGAAACATTCAACAAGTCCAAGCAAATGCTTGAACTTGTCTGTCGTAACTGGCTTGGTGAACATATCAGCGGCATTCTCATCAGTGTATACCTTCTGAAACAAAATCTCTTCAGATGCAACCAACTCTCTGATCTTGTGAAAACGTACATCAATGTGCTTAGTTCTAGCACGATATACCTGATTCTTAGCTAAGTGAATAGCACTTTGATTGTCGCAAAGCAGCTGAACTCCACCTTGCTGAACACCCAACTCCTTCACTAAACCAGTGAGCCATAAAGCTTCTTTTGCAGCTTCAGCCGCTGCCATGTACTCAGCTTCAGTTGTAGATAGTGCCACTACAGATTGAACAGTAGACTTCCAACAAATAGGTCCTCCACCAAGAGTAAAAACATACCCTGTCGTAGATCTTCTATTATCCAAGTCACCTGCATAGTCTGAATCCACATATCCTACAACCAAAGGATTATCTCATTGACTACCAAAAATAATTCCATGTCCCACAGTACCCTTTAAGTATCGAAAGATCCACTTGACTGCTTCCCAATGTTGCTTACCAGGTTTAGACATGTACTTACAAACTTGATTAACAACATGAGCTAAATCAGGACGAGTACATACCATTGCATACATCAAGCAGCCAACAACATTAGAATACGGAACCTTTGCCATATCTTCAGCTTCCTTATCTGTCATAGGGAACTGTTCTGATGAGAGCTTAAAGTGGTTCACCAAGGGAGTGCTAACTGGTTTTGCGCTGCTCATCGCAAACCTTTCTAGCATTTTTTCAACATAACCCCGTTGAGATAGCCACAGTCTCCTTGAGTCTCTGTCCCTGCAAATTTCCATTCCAAGAATTTTCTTTGCAGCACCTAAATCTTTCATATCAAATTCCTGACTCAATAAAGTTTTCAAACCGATAACATCATCCATGTTCTTCGCAGTAATCAACATATCATCAACATACAGTAATAGAAAAATAAAAGAACCATCATCAAGGCTCTTAACATAGACACAACAATCATACTCACATCGGTTGTAGCCAATCTTGATCATATAGGAGTCAAACCGTTTATACCACTGTCTCAGAGACTGTTTTAACCCGTACAAAGATTTCTTCAATCTGCAAACTAAATGCTCATTTCCAGGTTGAGTGAAACCTTCAGGTTGCCGCATGTAGATCTGTTCCTCTAAATCACCATGCAAAAAAGCAGTTTTAACATCCATCTGCTCTAAATGCAAATCCCAACTGGCCACCAATGCAAATACTGCTCGGATTGAAGTGTGCCTGACCACAGGAGAAAAAATTTCATCATAATCAACTCATTTCTGCTGTGAAAAAACCCTTTGCTACCAAACGAGCCTTGAACTTGAACTTCTCCCCCTCTTTTTCTGTTACTGCTGGTTTCTTCTTATACACCCATTTGCAACCAATCGGCTTTTTACCCTCAGGAAGGCGAACCAACTCCCATGTACGATTGTGATTCAAAGACTCCATCTCCTCAACCATGGCTGCCATCCACTTGTCGTTTTCCTGACTAGTAACAACATCATGAAAATTAACCGGATCATCACTGCTAACAATAAGTGCAAAAGAGACCAAGTCTTCAAAACCCAATCTACTCGGAGGCTTTATATTCGTCCGTCTCACCCTATCTCTGGCGAGACTATAATCCTGCAAATCATCCGTAGTGGAACCACCAGAAGTCGGTTGAGAAGTTTCTGGTTTCTCAACTGGAAACTGCTCGAAATCCACCACTGTCGTGTCTTTCTTCTGTTGCAACATGGATTGTTCATCAAAACAACATCTCTACTGATCACAATTTTCTTCGCAACTGGATCCCATAACTTGAATCCTTTGACACCTTTCTTGTAACCCAGAAAAATGCACTCCTTCGATTTTGCATCAAGTTTGGATCTCTCATCAGCAGGTACATGCACATAAGCAAGACAACCAAAAATCCGTAAGTTATCAAAACTAACATCATGACCAATCCATACCTCTTCTGCAACTTTCCCAACCAATGATGCCCTTGGCGATCTGTTGATAAGATAACACGCCATGTTAGCAGCCTCGGCCCAGAAGTGTTTGGGAAGCCCCGCATTCAACCGCAAGCATCTGGCTCTTTCATTCAACGACCTGTTCATCTGTTCTGCAACACCATTCTGTTGTGGTGTCTTGCGCACTGTAAAATGTCTCTTAATCCCGTGCTCCTTACAGAAGTGTAAGAACTGTGAATCTGTGTACTCCGTACCATTGTCAGACCACAAACACTTGATTTTTCGTCCTGTTTGGTTTTCTACCTCAGCTTTCCACAGCTTGAACTTTTCAAAAACTTCAGATTTCTGTTTCAAAAAATACACCCAAACTTTCCGTGAAAAATCATCAATAAAAGTAACATAATACCTAGATCCACCCAAAGACGATGTCGTGGAAGGCCCCCATACATCAGAATGCACATAATCAAGAATCCCTTGAGTTGTGTGTCTCGCAGTCTTGAAACGGACTTTAGTCTGTTTACCAAGAACACAATACTTGCAAAAATCGATCTTACAGCTTTTGACACCATGCAACAGATTTCTTTTGTGTAATTCTATCATACCACGTTCACTAAGATGAGCAAGATGCATATGCCACAGTTTTGTAGTATCATCACATGACTCAACAAAATGAATTCCACCTGCAACGGTACTCCCTAATAATCTATAAATATTTCCTGCAGTCATCTTATCTTTCATCACAGTCAAAGCACCTTTAACAATCCGAATGGTTTCCCTATCCTCATCAGCCTTAGGGATAAAACCATTCTTGTGCAAAGTGCCTAAAGAAATCAAATTCTTCTTCAAATCTGGGATATGTCGAACACCACTCAACGTCCGAACAGAGCCATCATACATCTTAATTCTGACATCACCAATACCAACAATATTGCAACATCGATCATCACCCAAATAAACTGAACACCAGAAATAATCGAAAACAACCCTAAATAACACGATACAACCAGAAAATAAGACCTCTTTACCGGTATATTTATGAGCCATACCTTACAGATAGGAATTGAAGGCCTCGTTAAAAAACCCTTTCTTGATTAAAGGAGTTTAAAGAAAAACTCCTTAATCATCGGAAGGAGGAAAAGAGTGCCTTAGGATTTCATTAAACATAGAAATTACACGATACAACCAGAAAAGCCACCCCCAACATAAACAGAACACCAGAAATAATCGAAAACAACCTTAAATAACAATATTAACTCTGCCTAATCCACCTTAGTTACAACAACAACCTCAAATAACACTGACCAGACTTAAAACCTGAGCTTGGCCCGAAAGACACCACAACAAAACAACTTTAATAGAAGCCAAATAAAACAAACGACTCAAACCATATACACCAAAATCAACCACAAAGGCCAAGAGTTTCCACATAAAACGGATACGGAGGAGCAAGCTTCGAACTCCTACTTACTGCCAAATAATGTTTCCAAAACTTCCAAAACTTCCAACTCCTACTTATCTTGTCGTCGGAGACCATCTGAACTTCCAACTCCAAAAACAAAGATCATATGCGAGTCATCTTCCAAAACTTCCATTACCGTAATCTTCCGAAAACAGAACCACTACTGAGCCGTTAGACTCAAAACCCAAATCTTTCCCTAACTGTAAGGAGTCTGACTCTTCCTTCTTTAGACTCTGCCCCAATGCTGGAAATTCCAAATCATAAAAGAATCTGCCTGCAGGATCCTCGCGTTGCACCTTCTTCTGTTTAAACTTGCTTCGGCATTGATAATTCTTCCTGTGAGGAGCCAAATTTTTGTCATAAAAAGAATGAAGAGAAGAATATTTATTATAATTCCCCTCCTTAACTCTGTGTTTCTGCCTGGAAATGAACAAGAATGAATCTCCCCTCAAAGTTCGTGCACCACCTTTGATGGGCAAATCAATTAGAGAATCCTTCATCCCTCCTTAGCACGTGCTGTCATACAACAATTATTGTTGTCATTTTCTGCCTCACTCTCCTCATAAACCAGCACTAACTCATGTTCCACCCCCTTTGTTCCCCGGTTTAGCATGGGGAAATCTTTTAAATAATCCCTCAAGCCCTCAAAAGCACATGCAGGCTCACAACTTTTCCTGTAGGCATCTTCTTTCTCCCTCTCCGCGTGAACCAACATATCCGCTTTATCCTGTAGTCTCACATCTTCCAATTCCCTTGGAACAAAGGGGAAATCTTCAAATACAAGCTAGTGCCTTGCAGTGTTAACATGTTCAAGACTTTTTGGGATATTATGTTAAGTATATTGTGGTTAACTGTTGCTTAAATTTGGACAAATTATTTGTGTCGAAGTAAATCTAGTTTGGTAGTTTAATAGAGAGATGATAAAAAGAATTATCAAGAAGAACAAACAGATCATAAGTTAGAAGGAAAGCTCAGGATAACCAATTAAGGCATCTTATAGACAAGAAAACCTTGGTTTTATCTTACCTGCTGGGTTATTTATTCAGTGGTCCAGATTTCCTTACAAAAACACTGTTCAATGTTTGGAACCTGCAGTTGGCACTTAATTGTTTTGGAGTGGACTGATGAATTATGATCAATATTGTTTACAATAAACATGTTTGTCTTTCATGTACTATATGAATGTATCTTGTTTCCCTGCATTTTGTGATTTTAATCATTAATTATTTTAGAAGTTTTTTTCTTTATGAAGTTTTGGTCTAACACACTCCTCTTATATCTTATGCATTTCAGAGGAAGCGGCAATCCTGTGCAGAGGCACCATTTTGCATCGCACTTGAAACGAATGGCAGTTGTTGTTCATGTCCAGGAGGAGTTTTTCGCTTTTGTCAAGGTCTATTAGCTATTGTCTTTTTTTCTTTTAATTGTTTTAATTATCTATTGTTTTGCTATCAGCTTCTTGCCAACCATACTCTGTTCATAGCTCTGAATTTTAGGTGTTATTCTTGAAATGCAATAAAACTATCACAAGCATTTCTATGCCAAATCAGAAGCATCGCACCTGTGTGACAAATATTTTTTGCTTAGGAATGTTTGAAGCACTGTACCCATTAAGGGTTGACAGTGTTATATATGTAGTTAAATCTATATTTCTCCTCCTTTTTTCATATGCCATCTGATCATGGGGGTCTTCCAGAATGCATTGGCTAGCTTGCATAAGTGTATATATGCCATGTATCATAGTTATTTAGAAAGAAGATAATGTTTAACATTTTTTCTCATTAGTGTGAACTTATGTTTGTAGGGTGCACCTGAGACTATCCAAGATAGACTCTTTGATTTGCCTCCTACACAGGGCCGTGGCTGGGTTTTTGGGGGGCCCTGTACAAATTCTTATAAAGAGGCCCCTATTTTTTAGATATATTTGATTTCGGGGCAACAATAGTGGCGTTTTTTGACAAACGCCGCGATAGATCCATCTATAATGGCGTTTTATCAATAAAGCGCAATAATAGTGGCATTTTTTTTTAAAAACATCGCAATAGGTCCATTTATAGTGGCGTTTATTAAAAAAACGCCACTATATATATACTTTTTTGAGGCCATTTTTTGGGGCCCTGTGCGGTCGCGCAGTTTGCCGCCCCAGCCATGGCCCTGCTCCTACATATGTTGAAACCTACAAGAAATATACACGACAAGGGTCTCGTGTCCTGGCCCTTGCTTACAAGTCTCTTCCAGATATGACAGTAAGCTTTATATGGATTCAATATTGAACATGCCCCAGGCCTTTTTTTTTGTTATTTTTATTTGTTTCCTTTTCTCAAGCAACATAATATGTTGTGCAGTAGCTGTGAATCTCATTACATTGCTAGCAATATTGTTAGATTATAACTGATTGCTGGGTGATACTTCTGTCCCCCCTGCTTTTGTGAGAGCTTCAATAAATCTAAATATGCTCGTAATGGAATTATTTGTTCCCAACAAATTTCATGATGGAAAGTGCCTTTGCAATAACATGGCCTCTTTTTAGGGTAGAAAAATAAAAAGAAAAAAAGTGATTCGACTAGTATCAGCTTGTGTAATTTAGTTTTAACTAATTAACCAACTGAATTAATTCATTGTCACTGAAATTATTCTTGTCGGTTATCGGACTTAGTTTTAGGCATATCAGTTTTTGGATAAATTGATCATTTGAAAGCTGAAAGGCCTGACATTTTATCTGAAACAAGTAAAACAAATACTTAATCTAAATTTGCTTAATCTATTCATATAATCTCAATTTGTTTAAGCATATGAGCTTTATTTACTAGATATCCAATTTGTTAGATTTTTTTTTTGAAAATTTGAACTTCATGAACTTTTTGTTAATGAGAACTTCATTATAATTCAGGTATACGAAAACCGTGATCGAATTAAATGAAACATTTTGTTTGGCTAGGGGTTGATTTCAAAGATATTTTTATGGGTTCTGCAAAATTATACTAACACCATGAATTTGGTTTTAACCTAAGCGACTAAATTCCTTGTGGAATATAGTTGTACTCCCAAGTCCCAAGTCCTAGCCACATTTGTTACTTGGCCATGGACTTACGCTGGTGCCAGAATCTTGCAACACTTCTTTAATAAGTTTTAGATTGGTTGAAACTAGTTTTTACTTGGGATTAGTTCCTCTCATTTTACGCCTGAGGACATTATTAGATAATCTCAAATCTAGATAAGAGATCTTGATCATGAAAAGTGTTAAGTGTTTAAACACCCTCTTCTTGAGGATAAAGCCAGAAGTAGGAAACAGTGAAGCTTATCAATAAATTATATAAGATAATAAATCTCTTAAAACGCATGACAAACCACAAAGACTTGCAGTTTTAACTTCTTTCTTTTACTTGTAGGTTTGTACAACCTTCTGATCTCATGTGTTGTCATGTCTTGTAGGTTAGTGAAGCTAGAAGCATGGAGAGAGATACTGTAGAATCTGGCCTCACATTTGCTGGTTTTGCAGTAAGCATTAAGCAATGAATTCTTTCATCTTTAAACAGTTTTTTTTGGTTTGTTTGCTGGACACTTTTGCCCTGTTTAGATCTTTAGTAGTTACCTTTTTTCACCGACTTCTCAAAACTTAAAAATTTCAGGTATTTAACTGTCCTATTAGAGCAGATTCTTCCACTATTCTATCTGAATTAAAGAATTCTTCACATGATTTGGTAAGTGGCGTTGTCTTCTGGACAAAGAAAGTGATTGATTTGACAAATTGTAAATCTTGAAATTTTTCTTATTGCGATCATTTAAATCACTTTGCTATAGGATTTTTTGAGAACCTTTGTGCCCACAAAAGTTCATTTTTACCTCCATATATGCAACATTTAAGTTGCTTATTAGATTTTTGGCTTGACTCTTGAGCTTTCAGAGTTTGTGAGAAGTATTTAACGGAATGCAATCATATCCATGGATTTTTGAAATCATTCAAGTCACTTTGTTATAGAATTTTTTTTTATTAACTTTGGTGTCAACTCAGATGGCATTTATGTAACATTCAAGTTCATCTTATAGCCAGAATGTTTATGGTGGTCGTTGTATTGGGTGTTAAAATAACCTCAGTGACCGAAAATGCCTTATAATATACGATTTTGACCAACTTTTTTTCGATTTACCAAAATGACCAACAAAATCGCAATGCGATCTCTAAATCGCAACGCGATTTCCAGTATCGCAAATCAGTTTCCAGATTCGCAACGCGATTTTGACTATTGCATTGCGATTTTCCAAATTCACGTTGTGATTCTTACTATCGCAACGCGATAATACAAAATCGCAACGCGGTTCTGACTATCGCAAGTTCAAATTCGTTGCGATAGTCCAAGTTCATATTGCGATTTTCTAAATTTACGTGATAGTCCAAGTTCACGTTGCGATTTTTCAAATTCGTTGCAATAGTCGAAGTTCGCGTTGCGATTTTCCAAAATCGCAACGATTGGTAGTATTGCATTTGTTTCTTAAGAATTTTCTTTAAAAAGATAGTATCCGCGCGGACGTGTCGAAGACACGTATTACCACGACCACGACCACGACGAGACGGCGGCGGCGCACGAGAGTCCCCCTTGTTCTATTCCACTCAACAAGGAAGTGGGAAATCCAAGCCTTAAATACTCATTCCCAATAGTATTTCCAATACTATGTGGGATTGAGCATTGCAAACACTTGGAAATCTTTTACACTATCGCAACACATTCTTTATTGTTTCAAACTAAGATCTTACAAATGGATTGAGAATCTTTTACACTATCGCAACACATTCTTTATTGTTTCAAACTCCACGTGAATTTGAAAATAATTAAAATATAAACTTATTTTGGATTTTTCACTATCGCAACACTTTTTCACTATCGCAACAACACGTTTTTCAAACTCTCGCAACACATTTTAACTATCGCAACACATTTTAACTATCGCAACACATTTTAACTATCGCAATACATTTTTCAAAATCGCGTTGCGAATTTGGAAACTGAGTTGAAAAATTAGAGTTCGCGTTGCGATTTTGTTGGTCATTTTGGCAAATCTAAAAAAAGTTGATTAAAATCGTATATTATAAGACATTTTCGGTCACTGAGATTATTTTCTCTTTATGTTTTGATCGGGTTATGTATTGTTGCAGATATTGGTTGTATTGTATTGGTATTATTATAAGTATTTCATTAATAAATTTAGGGCACTTTTTTCCTCATCCCAATGTCCGTCAAGCTACAGATGTAATTTGAAGGTTATAAAGAGGGTTTTTTAACGAGACATTTCTTATTTTTATAAAAAAAAGAATGTTTATATTACTTTATTTTTGCCACGCCCTTCCTGTTTTGCATGTTCCATTTGTTCCTATGATTCATGTATTTTTTTGATAATGGAAATACTTTGTTCCATTGGTGTAACATATCATCACTTTTAGGGTTTTAGGGCTAGTGGAAAATACTTGCAAGTATGCTCTGTATACCTTACTATCTCACCTTCCTTCTCTAAGTGGTGAATTCCTGTTTCTCTGAAAACAGATTTTCTTAATTTTAGGTGATGATAACTGGTGATCAAGCCTTGACAGCTTGCCATGTCGCTGGCCAAGTTCATATTGTGTCAAAACCAGCATTGATTCTTGGTGCAGTGAAGAATAGTAAAGTTTACGAATGGGTATCACCAGATGAGACGGAGAGGATTCCCTACAGGTTATCTTTCTTGGGTTACTATCAACGTTTTTTTCTGACATATAATTTCCCTCTGGTTTTTACTGGGTTTAAATTCTGATAAACTTGCTCATCATAAATCTCGGTTCTTCCATATACATCTAGGTTCTTTTCTGGGCCTGTATATCTTGTTTTGATAATACTTTTACTTTTCTGGAATAGTCATATTGATATGCTGGTTAGGTGTGTTGAACTCCACCTTTCATTCTTCTAATTGACTGATCAAAGAATTTTACCTGATATCAGTGAGAACGAGGTTGAAGCTTTGTCTGATACTCATGATCTTTGTATTGGAGGTGACTGCGTTGAAATGTTACAACAGACTTCTGCTATTTTACGAGTGGTTCCTTTTGTTAAGGTTGCAACTCTACCATCTATTTGTTATTTGTTTTCTGCGTCACTTTGTCCAAGTTATTGACATCACAATGTCATTGTAGGTTTTTGCAAGAGTTGCTCCAGAGCAGAAAGAACATATAATGACCACTTTCAAGACAGTGGGAAGGTTGACTTTAATGTGCGGTGATGGGACCAATGATGTTGGAGCTCTTAAGCAGGTAATATTTACTAGAGTTTCAGTTGGTTCTTAATTTTTCTCTTAAGCAGGTGATGTTTAACATGTTTATTGTGCAGCAATTATGTTGAAGGCCTTTTAAGTTTGTGAACTTATTTTTACATCCGTATTTAGAACCATGTATCATTTGTCATCAGTTGTCAATCTACCCATTAACCAAAAGAAAACCACTCATATAGGGATCAGCTCAGTTAAGACTCAACTAGTTGACACTTGACAGGATCTGAATCTGTTCTATGAGCTGTCTCAGACAGTTTTTTTTAATTACCATCTCTCTGGATATCTTGTTGTTGTAGGATTAACAGTCGGTTGTTTTGGCTATGAGGTGGATATGTATCTTTTATCTTGTTCTATGTGGTCCTGATGAAGTTAAATTGAAGTTCCAATTTTTTTCTAGTTTTGGAGCTCTTAAGCAGGTAATATTTTACTAGAGTTTCAGTTGGTTTCTTAATTTTTCTCTTAAGCAGGTGATGTTTTAACTTGTTTATTGTGCAGCCATTATGTTGAAGGCCTTTTAAGTTTGTGAACTTATTTTTACATTCGTATTTAGCACCATGTATCATTTGCCATCAGTTGTCAATCTACCCATTAACCAAAAGAAAACCACTCCTATAGCGATCAGTTCAGTTAAGCCTGAACTAGTTGACACTTGACAGGATCTGTTCTATGAGCTGTCTCAGACAGTTTTTTTTAATTACTATCTCTCTGGATATCTTGTAGTTGTAGGATTAACAGTCGGATGTTTTGGCTGTGAGGTGGATATGTATCTTTTATCTTGTTCTATGTGGTCTTGATGAAGAATTTCAGGCCTCGTTAAAAACCCCCTTATTGATTAATGGAGCTTATATGAACTCCTTAATCAGCGGAAGGAGAAAAAGAGTGCCTTAGGATTTTATTGAACCATAAAATTACATAAGATACAACCATCATACACCCCACCAACCAAATAAACTCGAAACAACCATAAAACATCCAAAATATAAATATAGAATCAACCAATTCCTTCTTTAGCTAAGGCATCAGCCTCTAAATTGGATGTCCTATTAACCCATATGACAACACCTTCTAAAACATTAAGCCTATGAACAATATCTTTAATAAAAAAAGCATAAACATCAGGAACTAGATCCACTTTCTTAATCCAGTCTACCGCAACTTTGCTGTCACTTTCAATAATTAGACGTCCCTTCCTCTCTTGTTAATTCGCATAGAACATTAGACCCTTCTGAATAGCTTTTAATTCCATAAAAGTTGGAGGGCCCGAACCAGCAGTTTCCTTGAAAGAACTTAAAGTCAAACCCGAGGAGTCCTTTAGAACACCTCCTATCCCACTCTTCTTCCAATCTCTTGTAGTAGCCGCATCAACATTTAACTTTACAAAACCTTGAGGAGGAGACCAAGGAAATTTAGTTACAAGCCGATTAGGATAAAGAGAGCACAAATCCCCTAATGAAGGGTCTGAAATAAGAGAATCCTTAGGAATAGACACCTCTTTGTACTTAGCAAGGAACCAAGAAGCTAGTCTAAACCTTGCTAGAAAAAATACTCAGCCAAATCCAACTTTCCCCCTTCAAACACAATAAGATTCCTAACTTTCCAAGTTGTCCAAATAACTGCCCCAGGAATAAAAGACCAAATTGTAGAGGTAGACTTCAAATCAGCCCAAGCAAGTAGGAAGTTTTTCGCATTAACATGCAAAACAGACTTAATCTTCCAGAAATTCAGAAATTTGTTCTAAATCGTCCACACCACCGAACACGTGAAAAACAAGTACGAGGGAGACTCCACCTCCCTCTTACAAAGAGGGCACATAATGTCTACAATTCCTTGTATTCCCCTTTTAACAAGTTCTGTCCTAACAACCAGCTTCCCTAACACCACCTGCCACATAAAGGACTCCACTCTAGGTGGAATCTTGCCCCTCCAAATAATCTTCTTCCAGAAATATACCTCTTCCGAATCCGAAATAATGATTGAACAAATCTTAGTACCAGATTTAACAGTGTATACCCCATCTCCAGTACCTTTCCAAATCACCCCATCACATAGCTCCGTAGATAGAGAAACAGAGGAAATAACATTCATCAAGTTAACCGCTGTTCTACTTCCCAGCCGTTTAAATTTCTTCTAAACTGCAAATCCCAACTCCAACCCGATGAGCTGTAATTCCCAAATTCAACCAGTTTACCCATTCTGTTTGTGGAAATGGAAAACAATCGAGGGAAAATAATTAGAAGATGATAGTCCAAAGCCCAATTATCCTGCCAGAACCTAATCAATATGTCATCCCCAACTCGGAAAGAATACAAACTTCTAAACTTAGAGCCAATACTGTCTTCTTTAAAGTGATTCATAACCACCGATCTCCAAATCCAATATACTCTTTGTGGGACTTTTCTGTCAAACAATAACCAAGATGGATCCATATTGTATTTAGAACAAATGAATTCCCTCCAAATAGACCCCCTTTCATTAGCATACCTCCAAGACCATTTTGCTAGAAGAGCTCTATTCATGAAAATAAGATTTCTAACACCTAAACCCCCTCGAATTTTGACTTGCACACATTCGGCCAGTTAACCCAATGTATTTTATTTTTACCTACTCCCCCTCCCTATAAGAATTTCGCCATAATGGAGTTGAGAGATTTAAGAACCGCAACTGGTATCTTAAATAAAGATAAATAATACGTAGGGAGCGAACATAGAACCGACTTTATTAAAACCAACCTTCCTGCTAATGATAGTGAAGAAGCCTTCCACCCCGCTAATTTATTCGTAAAATTATTCACCACTGGATTCCAAAGTACTGTAGAGTTTCTAGTAGCACCCAAAGGCAGTCCTAAATATTCATAGGGAAAACTACCCATAGAACATCCGATAGAATTAGCCCACTGCTGAACTTCTTCCTCGTTCAAATTCATACCAAACAGTTTACTTTTCTTCATGTTGAGCTGTAAACCAGAAATCACTTGAAACACTCTAAGCACCCTCTTCACATTTAAAATATGTGTCTTAGATGCACCACAAAACATAATGAGATCATCCGCGAACTGTAGATGAGATAATTTGAAAGCAGCCGCATCCCTTCTTATAACTAGTCCAGAAAACAGACGCTGTTCCACAGCCTTTAAAATTAGCAGATTGAGAAGTTCTCCAATAAAATTAAACAACAGAGGTGATAGAGAGCACCCCTGTCTAAGTCCTTTAGCTATTGCAAATTCCTCAGTAGGCACTCCATTCACTAAAACAGAAACTGAAACTGTGGTTACACACTTTCTGATCCAACCTCTCCACCTGGAACCAAATCCTATTTTCTCCATTACTAGAAACAAAATGTCCCAATCAACCGAACCATACGCTTTCTTGAAATCTGCCTTGAAAACACAACCTTTAAGACCATTTTTCCTCCAATAATCCACTCCTTCATTCACAATTAAAGAACAATCCAATATTTGTCTCCCTTGGGTGAAGGCAAATTGAGTATGACTAATTAAGTCTGAAATACAGCTCCTCAACCTCCTTTATAGGCACTTAGATAGGATCTTATATAATCCACCAACTAAGCTAATAGGCCTATAATCATCAAGGTTACCACTGTTAGAGACCTTAGGAATAAGAGTAATAAAGGTATGGTTGATGCCATGATCCCAATCTTTCCCCGAATAGAAGTTGAAGAAGAACTTCATAATTTCTCCTTTAAGTACATGCCAATATCTCTTGAAAAAACCCAAATTAAAACCATCCGGCCCCGGGGCTTTGTTGCTATTGCAAGACTTTAAAGTCTCCCATATTTCCTCCTCAGTAAATTCTTTCTCCAAAATTAAACTCTGTTGAATCGAAATTCTGGAAAAATCCAACTCGATTTCTTTCACTTCTAAGGTCAATTTGTCATTAAAAGCCTTAAAGAAGTGTTCTTTGACAGTGGCTTTTATAACATTTGGGTCTTGAATAACATTACCCCTGCTTATAAGAGCATTCAACGTATTTTTTTTCCTCCTAACTGAAGCACATGTATGGAATAATCTGGTATTTTTGTCCCCATCTTCTACCCATTTGGATCTAGAATTCTGGAACCAAAATCTTGTCCTCTATCTTATGCAACTTCCATAATTCTGACCTTAACTCCTTTAACTCAACTGCTTTCTCATCATAAGTACCATCTTGCTGCTGTTGGACCTCCACTTCTAATTTTTGAATCTTCAATTCTATTTCTGAAATTAAAGCTCCAGGAAACTTTTCTCTCTTCCCTGCCTAATTTTTAATGGCAGTTTTGGTTTTTTTTTTCTTCAGAATTTTGAAAATTCCAGCATTCATTTGTATCTCTTTACATTCTTGAATTGAAGAACTGATCACATCCTCAAACCCTGCTTCATCCATCAGATAGTTAAACATTTTAAACGGCTTTTTCCCCCAATTTACACCTCCATTCTCAATTATTACTGCATTATGATCTGACAATGATCTTGGCAGCAACGATTATGTTCAATCTGAAAAAGCTGCCAAGAATTGGCTTTCAACCAAAAATATGTCCAACCTTAGATAGGTTGGAGAATCTTGGTTATTACACCAAGTAAACCTACCTCCACTCAATGGCAAATCGATTAAACCTGTATTAAGAAGAAAACGATTGAAAATCTCTAAAGAATTCATGTTTTGGCCTCTACCAATCTTTTCATCTTCCTGTAGATACACATTAATGTCCCCTCCAACACAAATAGGCTCAGAATGTCCTCCAATGAACGTGCTTAATTCTTCAAAAAAACTCTCTTTCTCCTCAACCGAAGGACCATACACATTAATGAATCTGCAACTGAAATTATTTGCCTGAAATCTCCCCGATATAGCAATAAATCTTCTGGATGTACACTGATTTTGCAACTCAAATACATTATCATCCCAAAATAACAGTAATCCCCCTGACGAACCAACCGATGGTGACTCAATAACCCCTTGGAAATTATTTAACCCACTCATCCTCATAAAAGACCTTTGAATTTTCTCCAATTTCGTTTCCTGCAACCAAAGAAATTGAGGACAGTATTTGAAAACTAGCCTCTGAACAACCCTTTTTTTCTCTATTCTACCCAATCCTCTAACATTCCATATTATTATATATATCTTTAACATCATCATAAAGAAATCAACCAACTAGTCCCCCCGCAAAATCCCCCTACTTGTCTATCCTCAAGCCTTTTTCCAAACTAATAATCTTATCAAAAAAGGCTTGTTGTCCTTGTTTAAAGGAAATACCCAACAGCTTACTTATCTCCCAAGTAGCTAAAGCTTCATCCAATAAATCTGAAAAACCTGAAGAGGAAGCTGTTGAAATGCTCACTCTTTCTAAAGCTTCCCTTAACAAATGTCTTCTAGCTCTTCTGATAAAAAAACCCGATTCAAAACTGTGATTATCACCCATTAACTGCAATCCTTCAACCACCCTCTCCACACTCATATCCCCCGAATTTGATCAATCATTCACATCCTCACAACCCTGAAACTCTGCATCCACTTACAAGCTATCCAGTTGGTTTCCTCTGGAATTTATATTTTTCCAGTCCCTGACGATTAAGGCACTTTCTTTCTCAGGCTTAAAATTCAAGATACTTCCAATCCAGTATTTTCTGCCCCTACACCTTTTGTAAACCCTTTTGTAACTTCTTCTTTTCCTTTTCTCTAACGGTACACTTTTGGTACTTAACGAACTGTCAGACTTATAACACAATCTACCCTTAACTTTGCTTCCTGAATTATCAATGGTAGGCTCTATCACCCTTAACTCAGAATCTTTGGCTCGAAAACCATCCTGTTCAATTATCTCTGAATCTGACCTCATCCCCACATCTTCTCTGCTGTAAAAACTTGACTTAGCCAAATCCTGATCTTGAACCATTTTCCCAAATTTATCAATTTTAATTTTTGGCCCAGCAGGAATAATCCTCATTACGTTAGGCCCAGAAAACTCATCTTCTTCTGATTGGGCTTCAGACCCATCAGCCGTCATTTTTGAATCTCTCAATCCCAAACTTGCAAACTCACCCACTTTGATACTCCCCCCATACTGCACAACTGACTTTCCATTAATGTCTGATCTAATTTTTGAAATTCTTGGAAATCGATTATCCCCACCAACTCCACCAAGCCTGATAGCTGCGCCCTACTCCATCCAACTGTCCACTCTCTGACGGTTTTCTTCTTCTGATCTAGCAGAACCTTCCTCATTTTCTGACCATATCCTGTCTTCTTCATTCTCAGTCATGAACGCTCCAAACTGACCCTCATCGGAACTGACCACCGGAGGATTTGTGGAAAAGAAAATAGTCTCATCATTCGCCGATCCAATCTTCATGGTTACTTTGAAAGATCTTCCATATGATCCAATAGTAATCTGATCTGGAACATCAAAAGGACTTGCCACCCTAATTAGCAATCTTGCCTTTGTAAGATCTTCCCTGTGTTTAGTGTCATCAAGAATATCTATCACCCTTCCCCATCTCTCTGTTAAACTTTCAAGGAAAGATTCATTCCAGCATAAAAGAGGTAACCCAAAAAACTCCACCAAGCAAAAAGCCAAAGGAACACCATCTTCGTTCAGTAATGGCTCTAAACGATCAAACCAAAATTGAAGATCTTCTTTCTTCTTCATCCAAGCGTCTGACATTTCTTCAACTGATTTAAAGATTATTACATAAGAGTTCCAGACATAACCCCATCTAACAATCTGGACGTCATAGCCTTCATTTACTAAAGCATTATGAACTAACTCTAACTCAAATGAATGCTTGATAATCCTCGTCAATGATCTTTTAACCCAGCTCGAGCTCTCAGATGAAATGTGCATCTGCATGATGTTTTTCCTTACTTTTCCCCTGTTTTGAGCATCGGTGGCCATATCTTTGACCTCCAGAACACTCCTCGACCTCCTGTTCGACATCAATGCATCTTTGTACGATCTGTCATCCCTCAAACTTCTAAGAACATCATCTGGTTCTTTTGGATTTGATATATCAGCAATGATCGGACGAGCATCCTTCTTTAAATCTTTATTATTACGCTCTACCCATGCACGGGATTCATTGTATCTTGCGACTCCAACCGTGATCCTTCTCTCATCTATGGTCGCTCCATTAAGATTTTCTACAGCCCTTCTCAAACCATTCTTATTTCCAAACTGCACAAAAGCAAAAGTGGAAAATCTGTATTTTGGATTTCTAGTTTCCTTAGGGATATAGACTCTCTGAACTAGACCATGAACTAAAAACATTTCCCTTAATGCACGTCTTGACACTCTCCGACTAAGATTATCCACAAACACCTTCCAAATCTCCTCAGAAAAAAATTACTTTTCTCCCTTTCTCTCACAACTTCTCTCCCTCTCTCTCATCTTTTTTTTAAGCTTGATGAAAATGGTCCTGATGAAGTTAAATTGAAGTTCCAATTTTTTTCTAGTTTTGGAGCACTTAAGCAGGTAATATTTTACTAGAGTTTCAGTTGGTTTCTTAATTTTTCTCTTAAGCAGGTGATGTTTTAACTTGTTTATTGTGCAGCCATTATGTTGATGGCCTTTTAAGTTTGTGAACTTATTTTTACATTCGTAATTAGCACCATGTATCATTTGCCATCAGTTGTCAATCTTCCCATTAACCAAAAGAAAACCACTCCTATAGCGATCAGCTCAGTTAAGCCTGAACTAGTTGACACTTGACAGGATCTGTTCTATGAGCTGTCTCAGACAGTTTTTTTTAATTACCATCTGTCTGGATACCTTGTAGTTGTAGGATTAACAGTCGGATGTTTTGGCTGTGTGGTGGATATGTATCTTTTATCTTGTTCTATGTGGTCCTGATGAAGTTAAATTGAAGTTCGAATTTTTTTTCTAGTGTTTATTGTAAATGCATGTAAGGTTTATACAACTTCTTTAAATAAATTTAATATACATGAGTAAGTTTTTTGTTATTATTTTGGATTTTAGTTGCAGAACTACAATATTACAATTTTCTGGTTAATATTGAAATGTCTTCTACCCGTTTGTAACACCCTACCTTTTGTTCAGGCCCATGTAGGTGTTGCTCTATTGAACACATTGCCTCCAACTAAAAGTGAAAGCTCATCAGCGGGAACATCTAAAGATGGAAGCACAAAATCCTTGAAGTTGAAGAAATCTAAGCCCACTGTAGAAGCAACAGGCAGTTCAGAAGCCTCTTCGAAAGGAAAAGTTGCCACCAGATCTGAATCTAGCAACCTCACAGCCAGTAATCGGAATCTTACTGCTGCTGAGAAGCAACGGCAGAAGCTGAAGAAGATGATGATGAGCTGAATGAGGAGGGTGATGGTCGCTCAGCTCCTATTGTCAAACTGGGGGATGCCTCGATGGCATCACCATTTACAGCAAAGCATGCATCAGTTGCCCCAACTACTGACATAATCCGTCAAGGACGCAGCACCCTTGTCACTACCCTTCAGATGTTTAAGATACTCGGCCTTAACTGCCTTGCTACAGCTTATGTTTTAAGTGTAATGTACTTGGATGGCGTCAAGCTGGGTGATATCCAGGCAACGATTAGCGGTGTATTTACAGCTGCTTTTTTCCTGTTCATCTCACATGCTAGCCCGCTGCCCACCCTTTCGGCTGCACGGCCCCACCCGAATATTTTCTGCTTCTATGTCTTCCTTTCTCTCATGGGACAGTTTGCAATGCACCTGCTTTTCTTGATTTCTTCCGTGAAAGAGGCTGAGAAATACATGCCTGAGGAATGCGTCGAGCCAGACTCCGAGTTTCACCCTAATCTAGTGAACACGGTTTCATACATGGTGAGCATGATGCTTCAGGTGGCAACGTTTGCAGTGAACTATATGGGCCATCCTTTCAACCAGAGCATCCCTGAAAACAAACCATTCTTGTACGCACTTGGAGCTGCATCTGGTTTCTTTGTGGTCATAACTTCTGATCTATTTAGGGACTTGAATGATTGGTTGAGCCTGGTTCCTTTGCCTACGGGATTGAGGGACAAGCTCTTGCTGTGGGCTCTAGCAATGTTTCTAGGCTGCTATGTGTGGGAGAGGTTGTTAAGATGGGCTTTCCCTGGTAAAATCCCAGCTTGGAGGAAGCGACAACGCGTGGCTGCTGCTGGTTTGGAGAAGAAGCTTGTCTAAGTGGACACTGAACAGAGAATTGACCTGGATAATTCTCCCTCTGCTTATGGTGGTTGGCTGTGTTTGGGGGGGGGTGTTATTTTTGATGATGACGCTGGTCAAATTATTAAATTTAGCGAATTAGCTCTCCACGTTTGCGACTTCGATCTGGTTAAATCATTGCTTAATCCTTTAGAATGTGGAATTTCTGTGGAACGATGTTTTTGCAGAATGAGGCGGTGGTTCTTTAGGTAAAAGTATAGACCTCAATTTTTGTTTTTGCTCTGCCGACATGAAAGAAAGAAAGAATAGTTTCAACCCTCATCAAAAGCACAAAATGTAGTTGAGATTACAGACCGGATTCGATTACATTTATTCAATTCTAACAAGCTGGAAACATATATTAATAATATTTTATTGGCACATTGCATTCAATTTCTTCGTATAATATTTGCTTCTACTGATGTCATCATGAGTGTTCCTAAAATTTAAGACGTGCTGCGCACTACTGCTGGTATGGTGACCGGTGTCCTATACTTCCAAAATTTTAATTATTGTTTGGAATGTGATGCTAGTTTTATATTTTGAAGAACCCGGCATGGACATGATAAAAGTAACCTTATTCTTCTTAAAGGTTTTGGTTTGAATAACGGAAGAAAAGTCTTAAGTTCAAATAATTGTATAAGTAAAAAGTATGTATTGTCAATTAATTAATAAGGTTTTGAATAAATATTATATTATAATTATTTTAGACTATTTAAATATATATATATATATATTGAACAAATCAAATGTAATTTTTCAACTGGTGGAAAAATTGTGCAGCGGCTCACCGCAACTCTAGTGTTACCTTTTTCTTTCTTATGTCATATTTTAATTTAGTATACTTTTAATAATTATATAAAATAAAAAAAATTTAATTTTTATTGTGTAATTTCACATCTAATGTCATTGATAGTCATTTTACATTCTTATCTTACCACCATCGCTATAATTAAATCTAAACATCTACTCCGTCGTTGATTTAATCTCACCACTACAATATTTAATCTCGTGTCACTATAACTATTGTCACTGCTATCATTATTTTTACGGTAAACTACAAGAATCATCACTTACCTTTTTTATTTGTAAATTTTTGCTCATCAAATTTAAAAAACACAAATTTTGGTCACTTACGTTATCTTTTTATTAAGTTTTGGTCACTTAGACGTTAAATGTCATTAGTTTGATGATGTGACATATTAGTAAAAATGTTTAATTTTTATTTGAACCCCTACACTTTAGACAAATACTAATTATGAACCCTTTTTGTAACATCTCAAATAGTCTAGATACAAAATTTTAATTTATCTCTCTTTTTTTAATATACTTTTCTTTCGATTCCATTTGTGTCGCACTGTTATATTATCTGTCGTCGATTGAACGTACTAGACTGTTTCGATTGTTAATTTCCTTGCATCTAGCGACTAGTGCCTAGGTATTGTAGATTCTTATCTTCCATTGGAACATAAGTTATATTACATGTGTGTGAAATATTGTCCTTTTGATGAATGGTAGAGCCAAATGGAAACACATACACGCAGAGAATTTCTAAAACCAATCACCAAATAACACACACAAATGGGAGCAAAGAGTTCCCTTATCAAACAAACAAACCTAAACCATGTTAGCGAAAAAACACGACAATTCTCACAATAAAGGCATAGACCATAATTTGTAGCATTGGTACATAAATCATAAATCTGCAAAATCGTTAAACATTTCCATTAGAACAAGAAAAAGAGGAGAGAATGTGAAAAGAAAAAGAAGAAAGGAACCAGGCAAGTTCCCCAAGAACAAGAAGAGGAAATGTTGATGAAGGCATCTGGAGAAGATGAACAACATACGATGTAAGCGAGGTCGAAAGAAAAGCATATTAAAGAGATAAATTGAAATTTTGTCTCTAAACTATTTTAGATTTTATAGAAGGGCCCATAATATTTATCTAAAAGTATAGGGGTTAAAATAAAAATTAAACCCTTTTATTGATGTATCACGTCATCAAACTAACGACATTTAACATCTTATGACCAACTTAAATCAATTGGTGTTATATATTAAATCTTTAATCAGACATCAATCATTAAAAAAAATTTATTTTTTATATTATAATAATACGTTTATATTTTCGTATGTTTATATTTATATACAACTCTTTTTATCAACTTGTGGAATTAATAGTTGATTTATCTTTTATTTGATTTGATTGAACCAAGTCTATATACGTTAGCCCATTAATATCTTTTAAGAAGTAACGCGTACTGTTTAGTATAATTTATCGGAAGAAAAAGCAGTGAAGTTTGTAGTTAGTAATTACCGCGGTTTTGTCCAAGTCTGGCCGAAAGCGTTGATTAACTAACAAAATGTCACCCCCAAGTCAAATTTCCTCCTGATTTTATTCATTCATTCATTCATTCATTCATTCTCTACTAGGTTGTAGCATTACCATGAATTCCGACATGGACCCCAACGACGACGTCCCCGATCCCAGTCCCAGAATCTTCGACCGTTACGCTTCATCCGACGACGACGATTCGCAGCCGCCCTACCCTTCCCTCCACTCCACCAACCGACGCCTTGACTACATGATTCAATTCCTTGACCGCAATCTTCTACCGCAACAATCTTCTCGTCATAAGTCATCCCTTCCCGAGTTTGTCGCTAAAGGCGGCGGCCAAGGGATTTTCGCGCTGCCTGATCGCAAACCCCTCCACCCTAATCGCCCTCCCTACCTCGAGGTTCGACCGCACCCCCTCAGGGAGACCCAGTTTGGGTGCTTTCTGAAAACGATCGCCTGTACCGACCGGCAACTTTGGGCGGGCAGCGAGAGCGGGGCGGTTAGGGTTTGGGAATTGAAAGATTTGTACGAGGAAGGTGAGGAGGAGGAGGCGGCGCCGTATAGGGAATCATTGGCGATATCATCAAATGGGAACGGGAACGGGAATGCAGCGGCGATTTGTATAGCGCGGGATGAAGGGAATGGATTGGTTTGGAGTGGGCATAGAGATGGAAAGATCAGAGGGTGGAAGATGGATTGTGAAAGTGGTGGGTTTAAGGAAGGGTGGTGTTGGCAGGCTCATCGTGGCCCAGTGCTGTCCATGGTTTTCACTTCTTACGGTCTGTTAACCATTTTGATTTTTCTCTACTACTGATATGTTATGGTTTTTGTTTTTGTTCCTATTAATGTGGATCCACTGCCATAAACATTTACAAGAAATGTGCTACATGCTATTTTGATGGACGGTTGATTAAGAATACATCAGCATATTTAAGATTTTGGAAGTTTTAATTATCATCACCTTGCCTTTTCCAATTTAATTCTGAAAAGCAAAGGAGCAAACGCATTGCCGGCAAAGATCTAGAATTTCATTTCAGAAAATTCATAACTGTTTATTCTTAAGACTAAAATTCATCCCTAAAATATAGATATCAAGAAGAGCAAAATGTCTCTTCGAGAACTATTTCTGCATCCCTACCCCAAGTTGCCTGTTACAATTGCGTGCTTGCATCTAGTGGTAAGAGTGATGATATCTTTTGAAAATTGCTGTAATATTTGTTTTTGTTTCACTTTGGTTCAGGGGATTTGTGGTCTGGTTCAGAAGGGGGTAATCTCAGGATTTGGCCATGGGAAGATATTCAAAACGCGCTCTCTTTGACAATGGAAGAACGACATATGGCTTCTTTGTTAATGGGGAGATCATTTATTGATCTTAGGAGTCAAATCGCCGTAAATGGCTTCAGTTCAATATTAAATTCAGATATGAAGTGCCTTCTGTCTGATAATATTCAAGCTAAAGTATGGAGTTCTGGCTATCTTTCCTTTGCATTGTGGTATGTCTGGACCGAAATCTGCACCCTTAAAATTAACAAAGTTATTTTGTTATATGTTTGGCTCTTCTTTGATAAATAATAAGCTATATAGGCCTTCAACCCCGATATTGCTAGTCTATATGTGGACCTTGTACCTCGCTAATACATTGTTCTTCTGCTCACTATAACTTGTTTTTAAATATTAGTAGGTCAATCGAGTTTTATCCCAGATGTATACTGTTCCTGTTTGTAGGCTAGGAGGATCTAGAGATTCTTAATGTATTTTTGTTTATTTTTTAGATATTTGAGTTTACGAAAACAAGTTGCACAATTAGAATTTCTGTTTACTTATCTTTATTTTTGCTTCACACTGCTCTTGACCTCTTGTAAATAGGTTTCATATTTTTACTTTTTGTCTCCTTTTTTGTTTTTTTTGTTGGGTTTTGAATTTTGATAGAATTGTAAAATCTCAGGGATGCTCGGACAAGGGAGTTACTCAAAGTTTTCAACATTGATGGTCAAATTGAAAATAGAGCAGATTTGTCATTAGTTCCAGATTTTTCTGTAGAAGATGAGATAAAGATGAAGGCTGTTGCAAGTACAAAGAAAGAAAAAACACAAAGTTCCTTTGGTTTCTTTCAGCAGTCACGTAATGCTATCATGGGAGCAGCTGATGCTGTTCGCAGAGTTGCAGCAAAAGGGGGCTTTGTTGATGATAGCCGGAGGATTGAAGCACTCACTATAACTATTGATGGGATGATTTGGGTTGGTTGTGCAAATGGCTTGCTTATCCAGTGGGATGGAAATGGAAATCGTATTCAAGATATTCAGCTTCATCCGTCTGCTGTTCTATGCTTATGCAGTTTTGGATTAAAAATATGGGCAGGTTATGCGAGCGGTATTGTCCAGACTCTAGACCTTGATGGTAATAAGATAGGAGAATGGGTTGCTCACAACAGTTCTGTACTAATGATGGCCATTGGTGCTGGTTATATTTACACCCTGGCTAAGCATGGTGGGATACGTGGATGGAGTATTACATCCCCTGGAACTCTTGATGGCATATTGTATTCAGAATTGACTGCCAAAGGATTTCTGTATACAAGGATAGACAATTTAACTATATTAACTGGTACATGGAACGTTGGGCAGGGACGAGCATCTAAGAGCTCGCTTGAGTCTTGGCTACATTCGGCTGTTTCAGATGTTGGAATTATTGTTATAGGATTGCAAGAAGTTGAAATGGGTGCAGGTTTTCTTGCAATGTCCGCAGTGCGAGAATCTGTAAGATATCTTCTTTGTGGTTTGCGGTTCATTAATGTTGTATGAGCTTAGCATTATGATTGTAGAGTTTAGTGTTTCAGAAACAGAGAATGGGCCTCAGTTTCTCTATTGATTTCGGTAGAATGTGATCTCTTTGGGTCAGCAACACATGTTAAATAAATGCTGTTTCATAACACTATCATGCAAGGTTTGGAATGTCTGGGTTTCAGTCGGACAAAATGTTTTGCAGACCAATTGGACCTTACAGCTTGTGTTAGGTGGAGTGCATCTGTCTTATGTTTCTAGTAATAAAGAGGAAAGGTGCTTGTTAGGTTCAAGGATAATTAAAAATCCTTGCAGAGTTGTGAGAATGAAAAGAAAAGGGGTTGGGGCATTTACACTATGTTTGGATTAACAATAATAAAAAAGAAAGGGAAACTAGATAAAAGAGGGGAGGTTAAAGAAAGGAAAGTGTAGCATATTATCATGTTTGGATAGGTAAAATTAGTAAAGGAAAGGAAAGGAAAGTTGTTTAATAATTTTTGTTTGGTTAAGCCATGGAAAGTAAAGGATATGATTAATTATAGTGTATTTTTACAATCAAAACCTTTTCATAAAATGATTATAAAAGAAAATGAGGATAAAATTGATATTTTTATATCTTAAAATATGTTAACTTTCCTTTCCCTAGCTTCCCCCCCCCACAAATTGAGGAAATTAAAATTTAACCTTCCCTTGTTTGGATCATCCTTTCCCTTACTTAAATGGTCCAAAGAATAGTTGAAACAGGAAAGTTGAGCTTCCAAGGAAGAGGATTAAGAAATATGGAAAAAAGAACTAGATTTCTAAGCAACTTATGTTTCTTATTTAATTTTCTAGGAAAGCCCTCGTGTTTAGTTACTTTTCCATTCAGAGATATGGCTGACAGTTAAGTGACCATTTATGCTGAAATCAATTGCTATCTTTAGCAATGGGGTAGAAAATACTAAAGTTGACAGAGGACTTATAACTTTAGTTAGTTTAATATCAGCTGGAATGATGCAGATTTAATTTTTGCCTTCCTATAAAGCCTGCAGTAGTTTCCCTATCAAACTAATCTCTTATGTATAATTAGGCCAGTCTGGGTGTTTGTAATGGACCTTTCTAAAATAACTATGACCAAGGAGAGCAGGAATGAAAATAAAAATTATAAAAAAGAAGGATTAGAATCTTCCCCAGAGATGCCTACTATTTTAACCATAACTATAAATCTATTATTGAAGCTACATGTTGAAAATGAATGGATAATTATTCTGCTGTAGACAATGAGTTCTGCATACAAATTCCGTTTTTCGACCCTTAATTTATAATCATTTTCTAACCTCTCCTATTTACCACAGGTGGGATTGACGGGAGTTCTATTGGACAGTGGTTGGATATGATAGATGATACGTTGCATGATATGATGGAAAGAAAGTCACAGGATCTGATGAGAAAGCAATCGCATCCCCCGAGAAGATTTGAACGTGTTGGATCTAGGCAGTTGGCAGGCATGCTTATTGCTGTTTGGTGAGTATCGGTCGCGACAAGATATTGGACTACTTATTGAATTTATAGGACTATTTGTTCATATGACTTGTTTCTTGCAAGCCTGAAAGGTATTTCAGGATTGCTATAACTTTTTTGTTCTAATTTCTTAATCTTATTTCATGTGAAAAATCAGCAACACTATTATAAATAAGTTCTATTCTAAAACTAAAGGATATGCGTACAAACCCACATATCAAACTCTAGTGCAAGTATATCTCACTTTTGTATTTTCATTTTCTTTTGCAGTAAGAAAAGTTTTTTTTTGTACTTTCCTCCAGAAAATTCTATAAAGGGTTGTTTTGAGATTCTTCCTTGTGAAACTTCTAAGAAAATATTGTTTCGATTAAGATCCAATCTTTTTCTAAAATTTTGATTTTGAATTCATTTCGTTTCATCACAATGATGGTATTCCTTTATTCAAAACTGTGGTAAGCCTGTTTATATGAATAACCTTTCACCAATTCTGTCTGTTATTTGTTTTCTATCTCAAATCAATGAGAAAAGAGAGTGGTAAAGAGATTGTGCAGTTTTAATGATGGATTAGACTTCAATGCCCATGCATGCATTTTTAAAGTAACTGTTTCAAATATTTTGCAGACTAGGCTTCTAAGGGAGCACTTAGATCATTCTATTCTATGTACTTACCGAGTAGACCTTTTTCTGAATAAAACACAATAGGAAAAATATTAGTTCCTAAGAATTTTCATTTTTTAAAAATAAATAGAAAAGTTATTCAAGCTTGCTCTGATTAAATGATTTGAATCCCATAAGAAACCTTCTGTCGTAATATGCTAGTATTAGTCTTGGTATGGATCTCTTTTTTTTTTCTTGGCCATTTACAAGATTATCCTTTCATATTTTATTAGTGCTTGTTTCCTTAATTTTTTTATATTAATTTTTGAATTTATGTTTTAGGGTTAAGGATAATCTAAACCACATGTTGGGGATATTGATGCTGCTGCAGTCCCATGCGGCTTTGGGCGTGCTATTGGTAACAAGGTATTATTCTTCCTTAAATAGGCATGATATGCAAGCAATTTGGTTCTATGTAACCGAGATTAAGAAATTACTATAATTAATGTACACATAATATGTAAATGATTTGGTTCTATTTAATGTAGATATCAATAAATAAGCATAATCTCATGTATCATGTGGAAGTGTATTTTCTTCTATTGAAATGTATATCATACACTTTGACATTAAATTTGTAGTGAAAGAAATTATCTACCCTCAATATTAAATTGAACCAGAGTAATGTGGAAAGTGGAAACAGAAATATGGTTTTTTTCTTAGTATTCTGGTGATTCTTAGATTAAGGTTGGGACAATAAATTATAATTGGCCTATGGGAAGAACTTTGTCACTGTTTTTGTTTTGCTAAACTGTGTAGTTCTTAAATTCATAACCACGATTTATTAGAATCATTAAAAGAGTTATACTTCTCTCTTTGGATGTGTAGTTTGCCGATTGGCTATATATAAAGTCACAAGAAAGAAAACACATTGTTTTGACTTGTGAAATAAAGTTTGATTAGAAATTATAACTTTATCAATTGATAGGTTTTCCTTTAACAATAATATACATTTGATTGTTCACCCAGGGAGCTGTTGGTTTAAGACTAAGAGTGTATGAAAGGATTTTTTGCTTTGTTAATTGTCACTTTGCTGCTCATTTGGAAGCTGTCGGTCGTCGAAAGCTGATTTTGACCATGTATATCGTACGATGTCATTTGGTCGACCATCTAATCTCCTTAATGCTGGTGCTGGTATGGTGTTGTACCTGTTATTCTGTTGCATGCTTGCCTGGTCAATATATTATTTTGGCTTGTTTATAGATCTAGCTTGCCATTGTCCTTTCTATTGCAGCTGGTGCTTCATCGGCTGTCAAATGGCTCGTGGAGCTAATGTATGTATATGCTATGGTTTTGTTTCATTTTCCTTAAATTATTCTTCATTTCCGGTTAGTGTGTGAGAGTTGATGCTTATACAGGTATTGGTGCCCAGTCTGTTGAAGGAATGCCTGAATTATCTGAGGCAGACATGATTGTATTTCTTGGTGATTTTATTATCGGCTTGATGATGTGTCATATGATGAAGCAAGAGATTTTATATCTCAAAGAAGCTTTGATTGGCTTAGAGAAGGGATCAACTCCGAGCAGAGATGAAGCTGGAAATGTTTTCCAGGGAGCGGGAAGCAGTTATTACTTTTGCTCCCACATACAAATTTGATAACATGTAGCTGGTTTATCAGGTACCTTATATGTTATGAATTCATCTTGTTTCTAAACTTAATATCAGTCTATTAGTGTTTGATTTTTACCATCGATTGATGTTGTGCATTTTGTGATTCATAAAGTGGTTCAGCGATTGCTGTTGTTAAAGTTTTAAGTAGTCTATTAAGATATTTTTCACAAGGGGCTCAGGAAAAAGTGTTCTTTGTAGCGAAAAGATTATTATTATTATTATTCCTCCAAATTTTAATGTATTTGATTGGCTAAAATTCATTTTTAATGCTTATTTTAAAGGTTACGATTCTGGTGAAAAGAAACGCATTCCTGCCTGGTGTGACAGATCTTATACCGTGATAGCCGACGAACTTTGGGATCTGAATGCAGTTTAGAGTGTCCTGTTGTATCTTCAGTATCACAGTAGTTCTATTGATTTCTATGCAATGTTTAGGAACTGTTTAATATCTTTACAATAATCGCATGCTCTGATTGAACTCCATATCTGTTGTGATCCTTTCTGGTGAGGACAATGCTTTAACAGTCCTTATGGTTATCAACTTTTTCAAAAAGATTCAACATTTAGCAACTTTTCGTCTTTTGTCTGAGATCTAAACTGACTGAATTTATTCACATCTTTTTGAATTTGTTTCAAATCCATATCCTGTCAACTCATGTCAGAATATGAACAGATTTTTTTTATGTATGTCCCTAAAGTGCTCATGGGGATTCTATACGTATGCTAACAACATGATGAGAAATGGATTTAGAACAGATGTAGATATTGAATTTTTAGGGTTGTGTTTCAAAAGGTCATGGCAGACTAATGGTTTTTCTCGTCTTCCACCCCCCTTTGTGTTCTTTTTTTGGAATATGGGGTAAGTTGGTTAGTATTTACCCATTTGAACATGCAGCTTTTGTTTTTTTCAGGGCAGACTGCAATCTCTTATCATCTCTTATATATTGTAATTATCTTGAATAATCCTGATATATCCTCTTGAATAGGTATGAGTCTGCATGGAGTGACAGACAGTGATCACAAGCCTGTCATTTGCATATTTTCTGTTGAATTGCCCACATTGACGAGTCAGAAGGAGACAAGAATTTGGAGATATAGTGCGATCAAATGAGGAAATTAGATGCAAGCTTCAGGAATTATGCAAATTCCGGAAACAATTGTCAGCACTAACAATATACTCCTCCAAAACCAGGATACATCAATTTTGCGCATCACAAATAAATGCAAGGAAAGCATTGCTTTGTTTGAAATAGTTTGCCAAGGTGAATCTACAATCAAGGATGATGGGCAGGCATCGTATCATTATCCACGAGGTTCCTTTGGCCTTCCACGGTGGCTTCAGGTAGGTTTTCTTGTTTTAGGTGGATTATTGTTTCTAGCAGATGCTTAAGGTTGGGTTTGATTGAAGAGAAAGGGTGAAAATTGGTGTTGGGTCCATATTGCTAGGGTTTTGAAATCCTTTATATTGAAAGAATCAGTTGATAGAACTTGGATTTGGAATATGCAATGGTTTCCTTAGGAGCTAAATATGCATATAACTTTTCGATCTAATATATTTACCATCAGTGGGTTGGATGCAGTCTTGATTATATTTTGATCAAATTTGAACTGCAGCAGATTTATGGAGCAGATTAAAATTGGTTTAGGGGCTTTGGCAGCCTGCTATGTGTCTGTTTAAAGGGGTATTTCCTTTGAAATTACGATCTTTTCATGCTTAGGCATTGATTCTGTATGTAAACCCCAAAATCATGTCCGTCTTGTAATATAGAATATGGCTAGATATGTTTACAAGCTTTATAGAGCTTAAAATTTGGTAATTTCCTGCAAAAAAATATGACCTAAGAGTTCATTATCTTTATTATTCTGATTGTTGGTCTTTGGAGGTAAAAGCCGACAACGTATTTGTGATGTTTGGCCAGGTTACTCCAGCTGCTGGCATAATTCAACCAGATCATGTAGCAGAGGTATCAATTCATCTCGAGGCATTCCACACTCGAGAAGAGTTTGTTAATGGTTTTCCACAAAACTGGTGGTGTGAAGACGACAAAGACAAGGAAGCTATATTGGTTGTTAAAGTTCATGGCAGGTATACAATGGAGACAAAGAACCATCGGATCCGTGTTCGTCACTGCTGTTCAGCAAATGTATTGATCCTAAGCCTAGAGATTCTGTACAAGTTCAAGGAATCGCCTTCACCGCGTGACTATCAAAGGCTTGGTGTTTCCTCTGATGTGGTCGATCATCTCCGGCGTCTGCATAGTCCATAAAGTACCACTGGGAAGCTGAAATGTTAAAAACTTTTCCCTTTTTTTCCGGAGTGATTCTTACGCGGTGTGAATAGGAGTTGAGCTGGTGCCCAATTTTTATACTGTCATCGGTGGTGTTTGTTTAATTCATTTATAAGTGTGTACAGTAGTGAGCATGAGAGAAGTGCGAAGCATTTCGCCTTTGTTTACCCTTTCCAATTTGTGGATATATTATATCCCCTTTCCATTGATATTTTATTGAGATATTTGTTCATTCAAATTTGTTATTTTAGGATTTTTCTGGGTTTTGCAAGCCGTTAGTTGTGGTTTTATTATTTCAATAGAAATTATATTTAGAAGGCTGTTAGTTATGTTTAATAGTTAATTTAACCCTTAAAAGTATGAATCGATTACTATTTTGCTCTATAACGTCTTTGCTTAAATATGACCTTTAAAGTTTTATTCCATTAACTGTTTTGATTTTTCTGTCTAATATCATTAAAAAAATATTATCCTTTTAGTCGATTAATGAATGACATGTGAAGTGTTGAACTGAAAATAAGTTATATTTTAACCCTTGAAGGTTATATTTTGTTAACGATATTAGCTTTTTATCTAACGTCATAACCCTTAAAGTAATTGCATATGGTTATAGATATATTAAATTGAGACTATACTATACAATTAATTGTATAATTCGATGAATACGTTCATGATTAGAAACATGCACATACGAATAATGTCATTACATTAATCTATTAAATGATTTAATTGTAAAATGATTTATTGCATTTTATAATTTTCAATAAATAAAAAATTTAAAAACTTTATATCAAAAAATTATAAAGTAAATGTTTATATTCACGATATAAGAAAATTATAATCATAAATATAATACATATTTCAATATTAAAAGTCAAATACTTTTGTAATTTAAAACAAAAATAGGCCTGAGAAGTCATAAAATTTAAATAACGGACCAATGAAAAGGCGCCACGTTTCGAACATACGCGCACTAATACGACGAACACGAAAACGAAAAAATAAAGAAGGAAAAAAAAACACTAAATTCGAATGTTTCTGTGTATGTCCGATCCGACTCGACTGGCGATTCTGCAAACTGAAAGTTAAATAGTTGAAGTTCTCCCGAGCGGCGGTTCTCAAAATTAAGCTAAAATGGGGAGTTTTTGCTTGGTGGACTGGGATTTTTAAGGTTCATTGTTGCTATTGATTTTAGCGGTGTTCCGAACTTAATTGGCTCATTTCCGTTGCTGGAAGTGGAAAAATTAAGAGTTCTGACGAGGAATTTGAAATTTAGGGTTTAGCTTCACTTGTGAGCTATGCGAGTTTGTTGAATTCTGACTGGAAACAAAAGCGGTAATCTTATACTCAAGTATAGAAATTTGTTACATTAGTAGTGGGGAAGTTTATGAAGAAATAGGGTCTGCATTGGGCGAAAAATGTACACTTTTACTTTTAATACAGGGAAAATATTTGCTTAATAATTGGACTGGATTTTAGCCGTTCTTTCAATGCTTATTTTTTTAATTCATTTTCAAGGCAAATGCCGGATTCGAACCCACAAGGCAGGACAACATGAGCATCCTTGACCACTCGGTCAATTAATGGGTCTCGTTGCTTCATTTTTAATCATTTATGATTTTGCATACTAACGGTTTAGTTTTAACAACTTTACGAGGAAGCTCATAGCGGGTGGTGAAGTAATTAGATTATCCTTTCTTATATGTCCTATTAATATGCTCTATTTCTTTCTTTTTCTTTTTGACTTGTAATTTCATATTTATTAAAAACAACCACTGGAATTAGTGATGGTCATGCATACTTTATTTTAAGTTATCAGTATTTCTAAAACATACATTAGAAGTGGTATTTCTGATTTGAAAATTATAAATACCAGATTTGCTTGAAAGTCAGCATGCTTGATTACATGAAACTTGGTAAAACATGGTTTCTCCTGAAAATTATGGGGGCCGGATGGATATGACAATAGTTTGATCCTATGTTCATGTCTATTGCTTGCTGGTTCTTGAAACTGAAAATTTTCATTCCAAAATTCCACTTAGCATTTATTGAGAATTTTTTTAAAGTTCATAGAATTCTCCTTTTTTCTATAACTTCATTTTTTTTGTTAAAATGGTTTTGAGCAGACTCTATTCTGTTTCCTGATGTACCAATTGCGCACCGATTGTCCAGTCATCTTCTTCTGGGAGTGGTGAGGATATATTCTAGAAAAGTGAATTACCTATTTGATGATTGCAGTGAAGCCTTGCTTAAGATAAAGCAAGCGTTTCGTTCCACTGCAGTTGATTTACCACCCGAAGAATCCACTGCACCCTACCATTCAATCACTTTGCCTGAGACTTTTGATCTTGATGATTTTGAGCTGCCTGACAATGAGGTTTTTCAGGGGTTCGTTCCTAATACTTACATTTTAGATTGGCTTTCTTGATTTATGTGGTGCCTTGGTCATATGAGATGCATTGGATTATTTTCATTAGTTATCCATTATGTTTCTCGAACTTGGGTGTGAATGTATAATATGGATATGCATCCAAAATGGGTATGGTTAGATTTTTCTAATTTTCTCCATGTGTGTGGAAGATCCTTAGAGGTCATATCACCATATTCACTTGTTGGACACAATTGTCGAACAGGGGTACTTAAAGTAAAATGAACAGGTCTAGCAACATAAGTTTATCCATGGATGTACTGTGTGCATATTAACATGTAGCTTTGTTGGCAGTAACTACGTTGATCATCACATTAGCTCAAGAGAGCAGATTAATCTTCAAGATACCACGGATGGTGTGGTTTACTCCACGTCACAATTTGGATTAGATGGTTAGTGTGTGCTTTTGACTGTGATGATCATTGATTTAACTACATTTTGATTAGTAAATATGTAAATCTAAAGTTCTGGATTTTATATGCTTTCAGAGCGGTTTGGCGATGGGGATACTTCTCAGATTGGTCTCCTTGATTAGGTAATCTCGTTATTCTTGCTTCACTGACTGTTGTTGGAAAATTAGTCAGTAATAGGTGGGAGACTACTAATGTATGCACTGGAAATTTGAGAAAGGTTGGTTATATAGCCAACAAAAATATCTGATTTTAGGGCTTTGATGGCTGAGAAAATGTGATACGTTTTGATGGCTGATGACTTGATGTAGTGAAGTGTAACTTGGGTTTGGGGCCAAAATTTGATATGGAATTGGTTAGGATTTGATTGATGGTTTAGGAATACGAAGATTCAGATCAAGGCTTTACAGGTGTATATCATGCACCTAGGGTAGGGTTGAGGTTGCCTTGTATAATGCAAACAAACGCATAATAGCTACTGACATCATCAATGTTTTTATCCATTAAGTGGAAGTTATATGTGAATTTTTGGATTTGAAGGAGTGAGATCCAAGGTGTGACGTAGAACAAATTGATTTGCAGTAATCCCTTTGAAAATAAAGAAAACAGAAATTAGTGTATTTGTTAACATTCTATCAACAGGAAATGAAAAAGAAAAGGACTTAATAATGCAAGCTGTACCTTAATTGAGTATATTATTATTTTCTTTCATGATATTATCAATTTGGTTTTTTATGATTTATTGCTGGCATTTCTTTAGTTCCTTATTATTTATGCCACTTTTTCTTTGGCTGAGACTCATTTTTTAGTTTTTGTGTCGATGGCGTGAATATTCTAAGGTAGAAGAAGATGAGAATTTGGTAGAACATAGGTTCTGTTCGATTATTTCTTGCTGAAAAAAATAAGGAACATCCTGCTTTTATGGGTTGAGAATTACAAAAGTAAAGTTTAACTAGGTATCTTTTTCCTAACCTTTATCTCCTGAGAAGATAAAACCTAATCATAAAGTACAATTAAATTACAATTAGAATTTAAGATAAACAAAAACTCCTTTTCTTAATAGCTTTTTAATTACGACAGCTTTCCACAGATGGTATGGAAGCAGTCATGCCTAATTGCCTCTTAAGTGTAATTTACGTGTTTAAACACTGGGGGGACGGGTGTACTTCCTCGTTTCTATGTCTCACTTGAAAATCTTATACTATTTTTTTAGAACTCTTTTGTTTTCTTTTTCTCTAGTGTTAGTTATTTTGAATCTGTATTGGAATGGAAGGATTATGATAATATTGCATAACAATAGCTATTACGTTAGGGTTTTGGGCCAATGAGTCAAGCTTATTTAGTTAATTTAGAAGGGAGACCTTGATTGTCTTAATATCGGAAGAGAGAATAGTCAATGTAAAAGCTTCTCAACCGGGATCGGAATATTTTCTAACTCAACAAAGATGTTTAGGTCATACCTATTGAAAATGGCAAAATATGAAACTAAGCACAAGGAAACCACTAAGAATAGAATGATTTGGGCTTTTTTGCAAAATAGTTCTGTCCACGAGGAAGTGGGTTTTTAGAGAAGGACCGCAGTAATAAGATGATCTAATAAAGTGGAAGGGTTAAATAGCAAGTTTTGCTTAGACTGGAAGTACTTGGAGAGAAGATGATGCAATGATATCATCACAAGTAGGATAAATGTATACCCTTACTCTAAATACAATTAAAATTGCTTATGCCCTTTTAGGGGTGGGAATGAAGTGGGTCATTTTACTGAAGCGGTTTCATAGATGACTTGAACAATTACTAATCCTTATCACTTGGTTTTTGAAGTTGAAATGTGTGCCCTGGGATCTTCTGGTCTGCAGAGCCTTTAAATTGCTTAATGGATGGTTTATTCATGGCCCTTCAAATTTGATATAAACCCTGAATCTAGGGTTTATATTAAGCTTGTCTTCTCTATGAGTTAGCCAATCCTTTTTTTTGCTTGGTGTTTTTTTTCTCTTACACTAGCCATCTACCCAAAATTCTTATATTGGTTTAATTTTGAGCAGGAGCTAGTCCCAGAGAAGGTTGCAGCGCCAGCAGATGGCGGAGCTTCATTGTAAGCTTGATATATTATATATAAACCCTATTCTTTCTCCAATCTATTGTATAATAAATGCTCATAGCCTCATACACTTGTTTGCCTTATTTTCCCTTCAGTTATTTTCGGATGGTTTGGTCATGTGACTCTTTTATTGGATTGATTGCAACACTGAAAGTTATTAAGCTACCATTAATTCCAATGGTCAATGTATCCAATCATTAAATTATCTGGTTACCTGTTTTTCATTACAGGCATAATCTTCAAGGGTCAGATGTACCAGAGAAACACTACACAAGTAATTTAGAAGCTGCGTCAATTTTTTTTTGCTCAGCAAAATATGTTTTACTAAGGATATGGAAAAACGAAACCCAAGACCTAAGTTGTGTGCCTCATTAAAAACCTCCCTATACCTAATTGGAGGAAAAGAGTACAACACAACTAGGAAAAGTTACAACTCAACAACTGATTTCTACGGACTATCATCTAAAAAGAGATTGAACCAAACAATTAAAAAATGTAGCATATCGCAATTACAAACCCGACCAATTCTCTGCCGATAAAGTTTTCACAAAGAGATTCAAATCCATCTTCTCAAGTCACACTTCACCCCATTCTCCAAATAAGCTTAATGCTCACCAACTACCCAAAGATACCTACATAATCAAAACTCAAAACACCAACGACAGCATCCAGCGCAGACAGAAAACATACAACACCAACCAAAACTCAATTCAACATGAAAACACACAAACCCCAACTCAATTCAGTATGAAAACACACAAAACCAGCATCCAACAGCAAAAACTACAAAAAACTCCCCCTCAGCCTTCTAGTTACGGAGAGAGAATGATGAAATAAGTTTAAAGCGAGATCAACAAAAACCAGTAGAGCAAAAGAGCGTCTCTGTCAACAGAACAACAGAAAAAGTTTACAAGGTGGAGATGTCGGACGTAGATGAGGTCATTATACTTGTGGATAAGAAACGTAGACCTTCTCCAATTAGATTGAACAGAAACGAAAACATTAAGATTACCAAGCAATATGCCAAATAGCCACCCACAGTCCTGTCGGAACATCTCCATAACCACTCAGTCCCGATATAGTAAACCTACAGCCTGCAAACTTCTTCTTCGACTGAAATTTTCTAAACTCGAAATTTTACTTCCTGCAATTCAACTAAATGGCAATGGATTGGGATTGGGATACTCCTTCCGATGCCTCGCTAGCCAAAATTTCCCGAACCAAAATCTCTTCTGAACCTTTAAATTCTATTCCTAATTCTCTTCCAATCTGTAAAGTTTTCATCGCTTCTCTCTTTTGGATCATCCATCTTGCTTGAAGATCAGAATCGGATAAAGATCTGCCTTCTAATTCAGTCGAATCTTCCTCACACTCTACCTTCTTCTTATTTTTCTTTATTCGACATCTTTTATTCTTCCTTGGGATGTTTGTAAATTTATCCTGAATGCTTTGTAAAGAATTGTATTTTTTGTTTTTCCCCGCTTTTGCTTTTTGGTTCTGTCTGGCTTTGCAAAATAGAATATCCTCATTCAAATAGGTTGAAACATTAACCTTGTTCTAGATCCTCCTCTTTCCTGAATGGGCTTTCCCCCTATTTGATCTGCTATTACCCCATCCTCTTTGCCTTCCTCCCCCTTACTTTTTTTGTTAACACCTATATAATTAAGGCCCATACAAAACACATCCTCCACTTCCCGAGTATCTGATTGTCCTTCCCAAAAAGACAACTCTTCTAACTTATCTTTTATATCTTCGTTGACACATACTGGATTAAATAACTTCTTACTAACTTCTAATTCCTCTCTCTCCTCATGGCCCACCGCAACATTACTTTGCTTCTGAACAATCCCAGCTTTATCATCATTGTTTCTCATACCCTTAATTGCTTCCTCACCAATGTTTCTTTCCACCGCCTCCTCACCCGACAAGCAACCGCCTCTAAGTATATTTCTGTTAGGAAATAAACCAAGTACAAGTAATTTCCCTATAACCAGATTTGTGAGAATGCGAAATAAAAGCGGAAAATAATACCCGAAATTTGATAACGGAGTTCAGCTAATTTATGCTTACGTCTCCGGAATGCTGAGATCTTTTACTAAGAGAAAATTTACAGGTGTTTACAACACACACTTGAGAGAGAACTAGAAGATTTTGGGATGATTTGAAGCTAAATGAGCTAGGGTATTTATAGTTAAAACTTAGGGACTAATATTGTAATTAAAAAAAAAATATTTGGGCAGTCCCCCTCCCCAATTTGTTTTAGCAGCCGGCTGCTACTTAGCAGCCCAACTTGTTCTTTAATTTTCAACAATCTCCCACTTGAAGACTGATTTCAATCTGTCTTCACACCTCGATCGATGCAGCAGTATTTCTGGTCTTTTATCTAGCATGCCAACTGAAGCTGAACACAACTTCAGTTTGTCCGTAGTTACCGTCTTGTTAACATGTCTGCTGGATTTTGAGCTCCATTGATCTTTTTCAAGTTTTCAAAATCCTATCTTCCAGAAGAGACCGGATAAAATGATATCGCAATTGTATGTGCTTCGTCCTGGAATGAAAAGACGGATCTTCGCTAGATGGATATCACTTTGACTGTCGCAATACAAGACATTGTTTTCTTGTTTCTTGCCTAACTCATTCAAGAAACTTTAGAGCCAGACCATCTCTTTGCTGGCTTCCGTACAGCGACATATGCTTCGGTTGTGGAGAGCAACTATCTTCTGTAGTGAAAACCCAACTCACTGCGGTTCCTCCTAGAGTATAGACATACCCTGTAGTGCTTCTTCTGATGTCAACATTTCCGGCTAAGTCAGCATCTACATAGCCTGTCATATCGTATCTCCACCTTTGAAACAAAGTGCTTGTTTGTGGTACCTCGCAGATATCTGAGGATCCATTTGACTGCTTCCCAGTGTATTTTGCCTGGATTATTCATGTACCTGCTAACAGCTCCCACTGCTTGAGCATATCTGGTCTGGTACAAACCATGGCATACACTTCCAATTGCTGAGGCATACGACACCTTCACCATGTTGCACGTTCTTCCTCCGTCTTTGGTGACTGTTCTTTGGAGAGTCTGAAATGAACACCTAAAGGTGTATTTACTGGTTTAGCATCTTGCATGTTGAACCTGGAGAGTACTTTGTTGATGTACTCAGCCTGATAACATCAAAGTCCCGACTTTGTGTCTCTCTTGATCCTCATCCCAAGAATCTGCTTTGCAGCGCCCAGATCCTTCATAGCAAACTGCTTCGACAATTTTGCTTTAAGTGTATAATCTCTTGCATGTTTGAGCCTGCAACGAGCATGTCATCAACGTACAATAATAAAATAATGAAGCTGTTGTCGAACCTCTTGATGTAACAACAATGATCTGCTTGGCATCTGGTAAAACCACTACTACCCATGAAACTATCGAACTTCTTGTACCACTGTTTAGGAGCTTGTTTTAAACCATACAAGCTCTTCTTCAACCTGCATACCAGGTTTTTATTGCCTGCCTCTATGAAGCCTTCTGGCTGCCTCATATAGATTTCTTCCTCCAAATCACCATGAAGGAAAGCTGTCTTTACATCTAACTGCTCAAGATGTAAATTTTCTGCAGCTACAATTTTCAACACCAGTCTGATTGTAGACAGTTTCACGACTGGAGAGAAAATTTCATTGTAATCAATACCTTCTTTTTGCTGAAAGCCTTTGACAACCAATCTTGCTTTGTAACGTTTGCTCCCATCGTGCTCTTCTTTGATCCTGTAAATCCACTTGTTATGGAGCGCTCTCTTGCCTGGTGGTAATTCAGCTAATTCCCACGTCTGATTTGACATAAGCGAGTCCATCTCATCTTTCATGGAAGACTCCCACTTGACTGAATCCTCCACTTGCATTGCTTCATCATAACACTCTGGTTCACCATTGTCAGTCAACAACAAGTAGTGTAAAGAAGGTGAATACCGTTGGGTTGGTTTAGGAATTCTGGAGGAGCGTCTCAGTTCTGGTGTGCCTGGTTCTTCCTCTTGAACTGCTTCAGGACTGATTTGAACATCATTTCTAGAAATCTCCTCGAACTCAGCAAATTCCTTTGTTTCAGCCTCGGTATTACTTGATTCTGCGGTTGACCTGTCTTTGTACATCACATTTTCATTGAAATGATGTCTCTGCTTCTGATGATCTTTCGATTTTCGTAGTCCCAAAACCGGTAACCGAACTCATCACCGCCATAACCAATAAAGGCACATTTGTTGGACTTAGCATCAAGTTACTTCTTTCAGCAGAGTCTATGTGTACATAAGAAATACAACCAAACACTCTTAAGTGTGAAAGGTTTATTTCTTTCTTGCTCCAAGCTTCCTCTGGTATTCCGCCATCCAAAGGAACAGAGGGCCCACGGTTGATCAGGTAAGCTGCAGTGTTGATAGCTTCAGCCCATAGAAATTTGGGCAATCCGGCATGTATCCTCATGCTTCTAGCACGTTCATTCAGAGTTCTGTTCATGCGCTCTGCTACGCCATTCTACTGCGGTGTTATGGGAACTGTTTTCTCCATCTTAATCCCATTGTTTGCGCAGAAATCTCTGAATCTACTGTCTCTGTACTCTCCTCCATTGTCAGACCTCAACCTCTTGACTTTCAAACCAGTCTCATTTTCCACCATGGCCTTCCATTTTCTAAAGGTATCAAAGACTTCTGATTTCTTCTTCAGAAATAAACCCACACCTTCCTTGTTGAATCATCGATGAAGGTGACATAATATAGTGAGCCTGCAAGAGATGGAACTGGGGATGGTCCCCATACATCAGTATGAATCAATTCTAACCTTTCTGCCTTGGGTGCCTTGCCAATCTTTGCAAAACTGACTTTCTTTTGTTTTCCAAAGATGCAATCCTCGCATAGTCCGACATCCACATTCTTTAGATCCGGCAGCTTCCCTTTTGACAGAAGTATCTTCATTCCTTTCTCGCTCATATGGCCAAGCCTTTGGTGCCATAGGTTTGATTTTCCATCAGCATCTGCTACTGCAATGATATTCTCTAAATTTGAGGTTACATAGAGAGTACCAGTCTTCTTACCACGAGCAATGACGAGTGCTCCTTTGGTAATCTTCCATTCACAACCTGAAAAGGTTGTACTATATCCTTCTCCATCAAGCTGTCCAACAGAAATCAGATTTCTTTTGAGGCCAGGAATATGTCTCACTCCTGTCAGCTTCCAGGTGGTCTGGTTTGACAGCTTTAGTCGGATCTCCTTTTCCGACGATCTTCAAGGTTTCATCATCAGCAAGATGAACCTTCCCAAAATCACCACTGATATAGTTCTCCATGATTTCTTGGCATGGGGTGGAGTGGAAAGATGCCCCTGAATCCAAGATCCATGATTCAATCGGACTGTTGACGCTTAGAATCATGGCATCACTGTCTCCTCTGTCACGTTGGCAGATTCCTGTGCACCTGTATCTTTCTTCAGTGCTCGGCAATCTTTTAAAGTGACCTTTCTTGCCACAATTATAACAGGTAAAATCTTTCTTTCCCGTTCTGGATTTTTCCCGTCTGGATTTGGATCTGCCACGATTTTAATTTCTTTCTGAAGTTCTCCCTCTGGACTCCGTGTGCAAGGCTGAGGAGGTTGATGCTTCACCCGATTCTCTCCGTCGAATTTCTTCACTCAGTACCAGATCCCGAACATCGTCGAATTTCAATTTACTATTTCCCGACGAGCTGCTAACTGCTGTAACAGTAGCATTCCAACTGTCTGGTAGAGATGATAAGAGAATTAAAGCTCGAACTTCATCATCGAATTCATTTCCACAGAACTCAACTGGGTTGTGATTGTGTTGAGTTCATTCAGGTGTTGAGCCACTGATGCCCCTTCCGTCATCCGCAAATTGAATAATCGCCTCATCAAGTGAACTTTGTTTGAGGCCGATGGCTTCTCATACATACTGGAGAGAGCTGCCATAAGACCTGCCGTGGTCTTTTCCTTTGCTATGTTGAAAGCAACATTTCGGGACAACGTCAGTCGGATAACTCCGAGGGCTTTGTCTGTCGAGAAGAGCTCAGTCTTCATTCTTCATGCCCTCTGGTTGCTTTCCTGAAAGAGGTTGATATAGATTTTTCTGATACAGAAAATCTTCAATCTGCATCTTCCAAAAGCCAAAGTCCGCACCATCGAACTTTTCAATTTTCACCTTCCCTTCGTCTGCAGCCATCGCTCCCACTCGAATCTGGCTTCGTTTGGATCGTTTCTGACAATTTCTGCGAACCGCCGTGTATTAGAACACCTCCGTCGACAAACTCGTATCGCCGACCGAATTTCACTATTCACGAAATTCACTATTCACGTGAATAGTAATGAATAGTAACCTCGCAGAAAATTGACAAAATTCACAACCAAAAGCTCTGATTACCAGTTGTTAGGAAATAAACCAAGTACAAGTAATTTCCCTATAACCAGATTTGTGAGAATGCGAAATAAAAGCGGAAAAATAATACCCGAAATTTGATAACGGAGTTCAGCCAATTTATGCTTACGTCTCCGGACTGCTGCAGATCTTTTACTAAGAGAAAATTTACAGGTGTTTACACAACACACTTGAGAGAGAACTAGAAGATTTAGGGATGATTTTGAAGCTAAATGAGCTAGGGTATTTATAGTTAAAACTTCGGGACTAATATTGTAATTAAAAATAAAAATATTTTGGGCAGCCCCCCTCCCCAATTTGTTTTAGCAGCCGGCTGCTACTTAGCAGCCCAACTTGTTCTTTAATTTTCAACAATTTCCCATGCAACTTAATTGAATTTCGGCTTCCTTAATCCACTTTTCGTTGCTTTTTTCCTCCGATGAGACCCTGGTTCTTCCTGACGATGACTCTGAATCAATAACCATCGGACACTCTTTTTCTTCTTGCTTTCGAACAATTGTAACACCTCTGCATATCATTTGTTTCAGAACTCTAACTTTAAATATGTCTCTACCAGCTTGAAGATCGATAACTTCATCAATTGACTCTCTCATGTTCGTTGCAATGAGAATCGTCATCTCCTCACAGCCCATTGCTAAATATTCACCCCATTGCTCAGCTATCCTCTTGAACGTGGTATGATTCCAGCAATACAACGGCACACCAAATAGTTTAATCCAAGTTACTCTTTGAGATGGTCTATACGATTCTGACCATGGTTGTACGTCCAGGAATACTTCCTTTAAATCGACCAGCTGTGATCCTTCATGATCCTGTATAAGTCTTCATCCTCTATCTCAATTAAGAAGTCTCTCCCTCCCAGAAATTTGGTCCTTATTTCTCCTAAGCCACATGCGCTTAACCTATCTTCCACCTGACTTGAAGAACAAACTGTCGCCATCGTTCCTACGAGGCATTTCTGAAGCTTGCAAACAACGTCTTCATCTTCATCAGGTTTGTTGTTTATTTAACATAAGAGAAATCTAATTTTCTTATAATTTTTTTGTCTAACTTGCGGCTCATGTTCTAACCTTTTAATTATCTAGCTTGCCTTAATAAATTTGTTTTGCTTGCTGTTAGGTTGAAGTTCTAGCTGTAAATTCTGAATTTGGTGGGTATGATCAGGATCCAGATACTCCTGGGCCGGTGGAAGTGCATAACTTGTCTGCTGTTCATGATGCACTGACTGTTGGTGATCATGTTAAACCAGAATATCACAATCATATAGAATTGGACAATTTTTAATGCGTAGAAAATGCTTCTAATAAATCAATTCTTTCCCATGGGCATGATAAACCGTTGGACCAGTCTTTGCAAACTGATATAAATTGTGCTGCTATCGTTAGTATGCCTTTGAGAATGGTTGCTACAATGGTAATATGGACAAAGAACATACTAAACCACAATTTAATTCTGTCCATGATGCCACATTTATGGAGTACAAATCTGCTGTTAGGACTATTGGAAGACCTGATGGTTTGGATAGGGTGGAAGATATGCGTCATGGTGTCATGCACTCAAGGGATAGAATTGATGGTGAATGTGCAGAATCTCCTAGCTGCTCCGATGTCACCTTTGATTTGGAAGACCCTACTCGAAGAACATGTTCAAGTAGTACTTGTGCACCCACGTCAGACGGCTATTTGGAGAATGATCAAGCATCACATAAGTTGGAACTTGGCAGTGATACTGAAACCATCAATAATGTGGAAGAGTCATGTCGCCTTCCAAATCAATAGCTTCAAATCCTTCCTGTCTATTTGAATCGCCCAGTGGACCAACAGTTGTTGATGGTGAAGTGCAAGCTTGTCAGGAACCAACCGAATCTGAAAACCTTAAAAGGCCTGGTTCTCATGAAAATGTCTCGACTATTCAACTTATTGGATCTGAGAAATTGGTTTCTGCAGAGCAAAACTTGGTCGATCTGTCGAGAAGGGAGGACTTCCATCCTTCTGGAGCTTTCATTGAGGTGCAAGGTTTGTTTTACCAGTCTTATGCTTGTAGATTTACATAAATGCCCCCCTGGGTGCCTTTCTATATAAATTTTATGCATGACATTATTATTGTTGTTAATATTGTTTTTTTTTTATCATCATGACCTCATGTTGGATTGTTTCTTATTTAACTACTATCTTTGCAGGTCAGAACCTTCTTTATGTGATGATCAGTTGGAAAATTCAAATAATTGTGATGTGTCGGATTTGCCTTCACCTGAAAAATTACTCTCTGCACTGGAAGGGCCTATTGATAAACCAAGTGATTTTACTCGGCGAGTTTACCCTAGACAAAGAGGTTCCAGAAGGGAATGATGAAGTCAATGCTGGAACCAAATTCATTTCAGGCAAAAAGCGAAGTATATCTGAAAGTACAATAACTGCAGAGAGTATACACTCGGTTGAATCATTTAGAAGGCCTCGATTCAGAACTGCAGAATCAATTACTGATGACGATGAATTGTTGTCTTCTATTTTAGGTAGCAACATTTTTACTGTAATGAACCATTATCTGCCATCTATTAATTTACTAGAATATCCGGACATGGATAATTTACACTCTAGGTTATTTAAGTTATCATCATTTTTATGTAGATTGCAAATCTTTAGTTTTATCAAGTTATATCACTAAACTTCTATTACTGATAAAGTAGGTCACTTGTGCTAACTTGTTAAGTAATTCTAACGGAAAGTTGACTTAACACGCATAGCTTAGTTTTACATGTCATCAAGAAATGCCAAGCGGGCATTTCAGCAAAAGACATCTATGTTGGCATTGTGGGTCCATTTAGAACGGAAAACAAATGATTTTGTTAGTAAAAAAGGCCAGTTATGCACGTTGAGTAAATTTATTATGCATCATCTTTAAGATGTAGAAAAAAATTTGTATGCATGCTGGGTCAGTTTTGCTCTTAAAATTCCTGAATAAAAGTAGTACAAGTGACCCAATTTATTAATAATAGAATTTCAGTGATGAGTTTTGATGAATTTAAGGTTTTGTGACTGATATGAAAGTAAGTTCAATGACCTAGAATGTAAATTATCCCATGGACTTCAAGGCTGTTCTTCGTAAAGAATATTTTTACGAATGAACTTAATTTTTCTTTGCTTCAGTTGGAAGATCTTCAGTTTTCAAAATGAAACCAACTCCTCCCCTTAAAGTAGCATCATTGAAACGCCCACGATCTGCACCAAGACCTAGTGCCACCAAGAGAAAAGTGCTTATGGATTATACTATGGTCTTACATGGAGAGTATGCTTTTAAGGTTTTATTTATTTATATCTCACTAGTTAAGTTTTCATTCTTCTGTTGTCTTGAAGTTTTCCAAGAGGGACTTTGGCTGAACAGAGTTTCACACTTGATTACATTCTGATTGCAGAACATAACAATTCATTTGTAGTATGCCATATGTTGTTTACATTCATTGACTGGCTTAAGATATGGTGAGTTTGTGTTTTTCCAGTCAGGTTGGCACATAGTGAAATACTGTTGAATGGAATTTATTCTGATTAATTGAATCTTATAAATTATTTTATTTTTATTGTTTTTCTTTATTCTATCTGCATTTGGAATTTTTTTTCGGTGTACTCAAGTTCTAATTAATTTGCCTTTTTTTTTTCCTTATCAAGTACGATACGTCAGCAGTTGGTTAATACTGAAGACATACGTCGTATACGTAAGAAAGCACCTTGCACTCTTCCTGAAATTTCGTTGATTCAGAGACAATTCTTGGAAGATGAAATATTTAGCGAACCTGTATTTACTGGTGAAATCTAAGTGCTGGAATTTCACTGCATCTGAATGCTTTTGTTGGGGTTCTCTCTATATATATATACATGTACGCATGTTTGATTACCCAGGTCGAGTTTTGGGTAGTTAGGTAGTTGGTATTCGGGTTTGAGCCTCCGGGTTTGGGGTTTAAAAATGGTGCTTACAGACATTCTAGACTTGGAAGTGTTCCAGGTTCAGTGCTTTTATTTGGATTTTCTTATACCTTTTTCAATATACTAGCGTTTACATATCCGTTTCTCTTGAAATGATCACTCCAATCATTGGTCATTGAACCATAGCATTTCAGATTCGGATTTTCTTTATGCGTTTACATATCTTTCTTTCAGAATGGTCATATTAATGGACTTCAGTCATTGGTCAATTGATCGGGATTTCTTCATGTTCTTTCTAATGTACTAATAACTTTTTCTTTCAGAATGGTCATATAAAGGAACTCTAATAATTGGCCCATCGGCCAGGAATGTTTTAAGTTCAATCTCTTGATTTGAATTTTCTTTACTATTTTTCAAGTATTTACATATCTAATTCTTTCAAAATGATTATACAAACGAAATCTAATCACTGGCTTTCAGGTTCAATTTTTTTATTTGAATTTTTCTCTATACTTTTTCTAATGTATTGGCGTTTGCATATATTTTTCTTTCAAAACCATCATACAAAAAAATTCCAATCATTGGTCCAAAGCGTTTGCATATATTCATCTCTCTTTCTTTTGAAATGATCATATAAATGAACTCCAACCAAACCATTAGCCCGTTGGCCCCAGGGTGCCAGTACCAATATAATAGCAAATTAAAACAGTAACCTTAATACCAATACATATGATGTCCTGCTGTAAGCCTCCTAACTACATTACTGATAAGGTGGATAAGACTTCTGGTACGATCACAGTGAACATACACAGATTTTTTTTTTGAATAATCTCAAGTAATTACATGTTCAATTTTTTCTTAATGCACGTATACCCTATAAATGTAATTATTCAAACCTAGATCCTTCAACTACTCAAGTCTAGATTCTCCAGAGAAAACAGTATTCTCTTTAATGTTGAATGACACAGTAATCAGCAAGTAGGCATGGAAATTCATCACGGAGAATACCGAGCTTTCGGATCCTTTATTAGCCAAGTATTGTAAGCAGTCACTTCCTGGGCCAAAAAATAAAGTTCCTGCAGCTTTTCCTTATTGGGGGGCAAGGATAAACTTGTGTGGAACTTCAACTTCCTCGGATATTCTCAACGTGATTTATGTACAAGTTTTTGTGGCAACAGAACAACGGTGATAAGAATCCCGACTATACCCGAATAATCTCAACTAACGAACTACAAATAGAAATATCTGCTTATATAATATGATAATTTGGGGAAGGTTTTACAACATAAAGGGGACTGAAACAAATTACAGTCTCAAGTTTTACGTACTGATCAATTCAGAACCCATAGATACATGCATGCATGCATACATACATAAAAAAAAAAGAGTAAACTGAAAGTAACCATCCTTTCATCAACAGAACAAACCAAACATAATATTATGGCTTACCTTGTGGACACACTCCTTGGTCTTTCTTTTTTTCATTTTTGCAGTATCACCTTCATCTCAAACTCATCACAGGCCATGGATTCACCCCAGTGGTAGTGGGTAGTGAAGGACGTATAATTGGGACACGTCTTACAACTGAAAATGCCTCGTTGAGGCGAGCTGCACGAGTCATGAACTGAGAAACCTTCTGCAAGTACAACACAAGGAAAGAACAAAACGTTAGATGTGTTCCAGCAGTCAGCCAATCCATTTGCCAATTTGTACTAGTGTAAAACTTAAATCAATTTTACCTATTTTCAAAACTTCTAAACATAAATATTTGAACAAACCGACCATTGAATTTACCAATATAATTGTACTCATTGTGCATATTAAGTTCCAAACTGATCCAACATTATTATCATGTCGATAGATAGAGAATATTGTTGTTTTCAATATATATTTTCTAGTTTTTTTACAAGGGATAATAGTCGAGGCACTTCTATTTAATGAAAACTCTACATGCACAATCCACAATAATATGATATGAATTGTTTTATATATCAGTATGATATAAAATATTAAACAAATATAAATCATATAAAAAGTTTATGAACTTATGTAAATGATACAAATATTATACTATTAAATGAAAACTCTATATGCACAATCCACCATACTAAACTAATGTTATGAGATCTCTACTCTTGTGTGCATGTGCACGTGTATTCCAACATAAAAACCAATTGCATTATTAATTTGTTTAAATTACATGAATCGCTAGATTCACTGTATCTCAAATTCAGCAAACAAATTTTTTTAAAAATTGATACCAAAAAAGGGGCACAATCAAAGTAGAACAGGAACCCAAATTCGTAAAAGAACTCTATGCTTGGAAAAAAAATAAGGATAAGATTTTAATCATAAAAGGGTAAACAAGTTTTGAACAAAATATTTGGATCTAAAAACGTATATAAGTATTCCTCAAATCACATCCTCCATTATATCCTAACCACCTCCATTTCCGCAAGACAATAGGAAGAGAAGAAATTTATCAGTTGACCAAAGATGGCATTCCAGACTGGAATCCACACAAACATTCAGAGCAAACACCCTTCCTTCCTCTCTCTCTCTCTCTCTCTAACAACCAATTAGGGCCATTTTCTAATAACCAATCACTTGACAGTAGTGAACCAAAATTTTCTTGATTGCTACAATTACCTGGCAATCCAACGTACCATAGATATTAATAACATGTACTATCTCGATGATAATGTGTTGGATATGATTCAGCTATCAGCTAAATAGTCTTAAGTCCAATATAATGGTGAGAGACTTTGGAGTTTGAATCTTGATTTGGTTTTTCTATTACACGCTTGTTTCCGTAATTCCGTTCAGCATTTAGTTAAAAGTTGAGTTAGTGACAGGGAACAAAACGGAGGAGGAAATGAATACAAAAGACAATACTGTCCACCACAAAAGAAAATGTGTTGTGGAAACCTAGTAGAATTTGTTTGGTAGGACCTAAAGAATGGAATAAGTTTTTGGTAAGACTCTATTTAGAAGTTCATTTTCGGTAGGACTTTATTTAGATTGACGTCACTTTCCTTATTTTATTGTATTTAATTAATTACAGTAATAAACAAGTCTGTATAAAGAGACGATGAATAAAGGAAATCAGAACTGTTATCAAAACCCTAGGGTCTCTCTAACGAGTCCTAAAGGTTTCAGGCTCCCTTTGATGTTCTTGATTGATTTTTCCATCCATCGCGTGTGGCTCAATTCCAAACTCATCTCTGTGACATTATTTCTTTTAGGAAGTTATTTGCAGTGAACCAAGTGGAATCACAGGCAAAAAGACGAGAAAATTTCAGGGCTTAGATAATCAATAAAATACGAGGATCACTCGGAAAAGCACTTGATAATCAAATATTTCCAAAGTAAGAAACTAGTAAGGATGCAGGTAAAAAACGCTGACAAATCAATCAAGCGACGGTTCTCAACTGGTCATGGAGAAGCTCAAAGGGATAATGCAACAAAAAGGAAAAGACCATAAAGATTCATGTATACAAGAGAATGAAATTCATTGCAACGTGAACCCTAGGGCAGAAATGGATCTAAATCATAAAACAACAAGGACAACCAATAACTTATATTGTCTGGTTACAGAATAAATCTAAGACACAATTCGTTATCCAATTTCCAAAGCTTGATCAATAACATTGAAAACAGTAACCGGAAAAACAAAAGCAGCAACTTACCTTATCATCCAGGGTAACCTTTATCTGCAAGCTACTGCTCTTCCGCTTCATCTTATACAATCTAAGTCCTAATATAACAAAACCCATCACAGCCGCCGCTATAGAGAAGGACCAAGCAGGACTAACCCTGAAAACACAGTATCTCAGGAGCTCGAAAGGAACTTTCCACCATGCTACCTTCTTCTTGTCTCCCTCATTAACCGATTTCGCACGCAACTTCATTTCATCAATGGTTGAACCTTCATTACCAATTGTATTTCCGTTTCCTACTTCCGAATCCAAAGTTGAGTTATCCCCATCATCGAGCTCACCTGAATTCTCCAACTCAGCTCCCTTTTCCATAAAGTCAATAAATTCAATGCCAGCCTCTTTCTCAATATCCTGAAACTTCATTGAAATCAAACCATCTCCACCAGAATCAGGCCAGAACTTGCCCAAATCCTTATCTTGATCTTGAATACCGCCAAACCCACCGAAACCTATCTCCTTTGTCCTATCGAATTCACTAAATTTAGTACCATCGGGATTAAATGTAACCGATTCGTCAGTCTTAGCTTCCACTTTTCCAATACCTTGGAACAAATCCGGGGCTTTCTCGTTCTCAGCAAACTCCAAGTCTTCTTTCACAGCCAAATCACTTAATTTACGATCATCAGACCGATCACTGCCGGAATCGGACCAAAAACCGCCCGAATTATTCCTCCCATACTGAGTCTCCGGCTTGGGATCAATCCAACTCGGATTATCTGACTCGATAGAACCTTCTTCACCCACATCCCCCTCCTTTGCATACATATTCTGATTATCAAGAGAAAAGTAATCAGACCTTATCATCCCTTCAGTATCACCTTCAATGCCCTCAAGATTCCTCAACTCGGGCGAGTTAGCCATGGTAGAACTAGAGTCAGAGTCCGAGCTGTGGAGCACCTCCCAATCTAGTAGTTCTCCTTCCATGGCAGGGATCTTGGTTGAACTTCTTTTCTAGATTAGGGCAATCAAAACACCAAAAATAGAAAGCGCCCAACAAACCCTAATACCCGATTGAATTTGGATTCTAAAGTTTATGACTTGTGAAGAAAGGAATAAAAATGCAAAGACCATAGAGGATAAGGCAGGACACTTAGAGTGTTGAGCAGAGGAAGACGATGGAAGTTGTGAGCATTGACGTGGCGTACTTGGAAATAATCATTTGTTTGGTCCAAGTGGAGATGGCTGACTCTAAAGATTGATGAACAATTAGGATTTTGACACGTCAAAACAACGGTGGGGGTGACAACAGAGAACGTTTATCTGATCAAATAGTGATATCTTTCTTTCGGAAGCTGAGATAAGATAGAGTATAAGAAAAAGAGGACAAGTGTCATATTGAGGAATACACGTATCAGGGAATGGAATAAAAAAGAAGAATTAACCATTAATCTTAATTAAGTAATATTTTAACCCCAAATACAACATCTAACCCAACCGTAAGAATGAAAAAATATTATAATTTTAAATTTATTTATTTTTATTTTTAAATTTTAATTTTATAAAATATATTATTTGATTTAATCGTAAATAAGGGTTTGAGTTAGAAAATTAATCATATAGTGTGCGAATGTATAAAACAAATCATAAAATTATTTTTCTAAAGTGAGATATAAATCGTTATAAATGCACGAGTGTTCAAATCAATCCAACAAGATATAAACGGATGAATTTATCTATAATTAGAAATCATCATAACACAATCAAATTGAAAATTGGACCTAACATAGATCCCGGTATGAATCGGAATAATAATCAAAATAGGAATTCATAAAACACAGTAGAATAAGAATTCCTACATACATAATGAAACTTGACCGTAGAATAATAATGATTCATAAAAAATTTATCATATTTAACTTAAAATTTGTATATTTAAAAAAATTATATATAAATTTGTAGAATAATAAAGTTATCTTAGATTAATCCAAGACGATTTCCACCTTCACCCCTATTAAGAACATGGAAATGAAGAATTTGTTGGCCTTTTGTTTCTTAGTTTTCGCAATAAAAGTGGCTGATTTTCCCATTAAAATTGTATGAATGCTTAATCATGGAGTGATTGGTTAAAATTTCATCTTAATTGTTGGGTCCAAATTTTAGGTAAAGGGTGGTCGGAGTTTGACAAATGAAAACTTGATTTGGTACTACTTCATTTTATCAAACATGTCAAATAATCATTTTATTTAGCAATAAATGATAAGATCTTCTTAAGTAACAATCAAAATGTATAATCATGTAACTAAATTGGTGCACAAAAATGTTGTGTTTTGCTCTAGAGGCAATTTGGCTCAAGTTAAATCCAAGTCCCAAGCCTTGTGGAAGCTTCCCATAACACCACTAAACATATTGTAGACATCAATCTTTCCCCCTTTTCAGAACCTGAAATCACCAAAAAGGCAATAACTTCTCATAAACAAACCAATCAATGATGAATTTCTGATTCGATAAGAGAAAAATGGAAGCAAAAGTGCACAAAGCTGATCAAATTCTACAAGCCAGACAATATCAAACTCTATGCTCAACCAAATCTTGTTCAGTGCTAATCAAAGTTGGAGGATGAACTTTGGTTTTGGGGAACTGTCTCCAATAGAGAAAAGCAAGTAGCAGCAAAAATAAATATGCAGAAATACGTTACTCGTATTCCGGTGCAAGTGTCGGACATAATTATATTCAAACATGAATTCGGATGGTTGTATCTAAGGCAAAACGATAAGTCATTGACATCCCTAGATTTTAATATGGATTATGTTCCATTTCTTGTTTAGATCATAAATGTAAATGACACCAGATGATCAAGATTTGCCTACACAGTGGCTTGTAATATGTCTATAATACTAGTAAGGATTCCATGTGTCAGCAAGCTGAATGAATAAAAAAAGCAGCAAAAAATGCATTAACTGTTAGCTTCTGAATTTGGGATTCCTTCACTCATACAATGAACTTTTCTATAAGGGATTAGAATCATGATACCTGTTATTGATCCTCAAAAGCAACAAATTCAGAATCCTTGGGCTCGTTTATGATCTTTTCAAACATTGACTTAACCGTCTCAAGCCGGAACATTTCTTCCAAAACTTTATCCTCTACAATATTACAGACTTGTTTGTGATGATCACCTTTATCTGAAGAGAACAATAACTCAGATAACCGATCCTTCCCAGCTTGTCTATAATATTTCGATGCCTCCATTGGCCAGGAGGAGATAAGGTGGTATATGTATACAACCTTTTTCTGGCCAAGCCTATAAGCACGGGATATAGCCTGTCGTTCGACGGATGGGTTCCAAGTCACATCAAGTAATACCAGCCTTGAACCTCCAACAAGATTAATACCTTCAGAGCAAGCCTTTGTTGATGCAAGCAACACCCTTACTTTGCTCTTTGGATCATTAAAAACATTAATCGAGCATTGACGCTGCTTAATGTCACATTGTCCGTGCATGAACAGTATCTCCACACCTTCCTTCCATTTTAAATTATCTTGAAGCTGGTCCATTATTAAGCGTAAAGGTCCAATGTATTGGCTGAAAACTATAACCTTTTCCTCCAGGGCTTCACTAAGCTTAAGCAGATTCATGAGGAATTTTGTTTTCACTCCTTCATCAGGTTTCAGTCTTATCCTTTCTAACTCCTTCATGCTAACAATGGAGCTGACAACTTCATTACTATCTTTCTCATCTAACAGCGGAATCAAAAGCTGCTTCAACAAAGAGGGATGGATGGAGATCAAGGACACATATCGATCCAAATCAAGTGGATTTTGTTTTTCTTTTATTCTTCTCTTTTTGAAAGGGTTCTTTTCTCTAGCACGCTGAAGGATTTCTTCAACACGATGCAGGATTTCTTCAACACGATGTAGGATTTTCTTCTGCAGATCAGTGGGCCATAAAACAACTAGAGAATGCTTCAAACCAGGAAGTGCAGTCTGTAGAATTGTGCCTTTATACACATGAACAAAAGGCTTAATCACAGCTCTAACCTCCCTTAGTTTTTCATTTCTATCAACATCGTTTTCTATAGAACCAATCCAATAGGCAAATTTCAATTTTGCTTGGTCTCCTTTGCGCCCACGCCTTGTATTAACCTTGTATCGATTAGTATACCGGATTCCTTCAGCAAATGTTGGTCTAACTAACCAGAGCGTGTTGAAGAGCTCTTTGAAATTGTTTTGGAAGGGAGTTCCGGACAAAATTATACGACGTTCAGTTTTAATTCTTGACAAAGACTTCCACAAAAGAGAATCAGCATTTCTCGGTATATGTCCTTCATCAAAGACAAAAAGCCTAGGAAGATCAAGAAGGATTTTACTAATTTGATCATCTAAATTTTTACATTTTCCTTTCCCTCCTTTCCTTTTTCCAGCAAGTTTAGTGAAAAGGCTGTAACTAATTCCCAAGACGCCTCCACTGGATTTCCAGGAAAGCAGTTTCACCACACGCTTAGCATGTTTATCTGCATGCGGGGTACCATTATTTAGTTTCTCATAAAGAGGAATTGCATATGTTTCTTCCTTGTCAGAAAAATCCTCACTGTTCAGATTGTGAAAGGGAATATCAACCTTCCACTTAATGAACTCGTCTCTCCATGTTAGCAACATAGTACAAGGAGCAACAATCACTGGCCATGAGCTTGGATACTCTTTTAAGTATGTCTGAAGAAAGACGATAGTCAGAAGAGTTTTCCCTGTCCCAGGAGCATGAGATATGATGCATCCTCCACCGCCACTGCATGAGTTTTTAGACTTATCACGATATATCCCCCCTGCTATATTACTCCACATAAATTCAAAACCTTCACGTTGATGGGGGTGGAGTTTACTTTCTCTATTTGGAACGATTTCCCATACTGTTCCTTCAATATTGGCAGAGGAATCACCAGGCATGTCAATGCTAGGGTCTAGATCTTGAAGGCCATCAAACACAGAGGAGTTCACAATGCCAGAGTGTTGCCTCTCGTATTTTCCGCATGGACGTTTCATCTGCAACAAGCAAAACAAAGTTATGAGTATCAATTATCTGAAGTAAGATCCTCAAGTGTTGCAGTATACATATTAGGCTCCTTTCCGTTAGCCTATTATCAATCCATTTAGCTTGTCTAGGACCACAATTCTAATTGGAATCGTTTGCATCTAAATGGCTGTCCCTTTTTCCCATATATATATGGGGTAGGGGGAGGTAAGATGTAGGCTACCCCCAACACCAGGTTGAGAGCAGCTTCCGTAAGAGACCTCCAAATTATGAAATGCCCTCCGTGGGACTCCAAATTATGCAAATGTCCCGTTTGCATCTAAATCCATTATCAAAATGAAAAATGTTCAAAAATATATTATTAAGCATGAAACATACAGGATCATATGAAACTTACAAAAGGTGATGTAATGTACTTTATTTCCAGTTCCAAAAAAGAGCAAAATTTGCATTTCCTTCCAATTTCTTCGTCTAGCACAAGCTCATGATCCCCTTGACGACATAGGGATGATCTGTCCCGTTTAACCTCAGAAACATTAGTAGCATCCTCAGTTTCCACCTGCACATCAATATGAACAATATAGGTATCAGTTCAATCATCTAAAAGCAAAAATTCGCTGACAAGTTGAAACGAAGATTCACACGAAAAAGGAAATTTAAATTCATGATTTGCTAATTTTCACTTTAAGCGGTGCATATATATATATACATACATATATATATACATATACATATACCTATGATAGAATAAATTTAGCTGTTCCAAAAAAATGCTAGAAACAACCAAGATAATTTGCATCTATTCCTTTCTAAAAAACGTTCAAGCCCACTTTTTCTTAATTTATAGCATTTAAAGAAAGATGCGCTGTTGAATGTATGCCCTTTGTCGATGGTGGTATTTATTTCAATAGAAGACAAATCCATACAAGATAAAGGCAATGGATTTCACTGATTTCAACGCACAATTTCACATATAATAAACAATGATTCAATTTTTATTATATCAATTACTTTGGTATACTGGTATTGGTTGGTACACATGCACATACCAGGGAAGGATTAGTTGAACCAATCTCGCTAGAAACAAGGCAAAACTGCATCTCAGTCCACAGTGAGACTAATCCGTCTTCAAATTCTACATCCTGAGAAGTGATTGTGTCCTCAACCCCAGAAGTGAAATTGAGAGGCAAAAGGTTGTTCTCAGTTTCTTCATTGTTCAAAATAGTATCTGCCAAAACGGTAAGAAGGTGAAGTTTCTCGGAGGCCGCCTTCCCTTTTCTACCCTTAGACGGCTTGGTATAGGAAGAAGTAAAATCATTTAAACAAACAATGTCGTCGTCGTCGTCCGAGACAGAAGAACACCGACTATTCTTCTTCTTCTCCTCCTCCTTCCCTCTCTCCTCCTCCTTCCCGCAATAATCCAAATCATCCGACTCATCATTGTCTTCTCCGCTTGTGGAGGTTAGATCCTCATCAGAACCCTCCATCGAATCATCATCATAATCATATTTTTCTTCATCATCGTCATTATAAGGACTGCAAATATCAGCAGCGCTTCTTGCATCCTGTTTACGCTGCTGTATTTCAACGCCAGATTTTTGGTACAGAAAATGGACTTCACTGGTCACTTTTTTAGAAGCGAAAGATGTACTAGTTTTGTCCTTCCGCTCCTCCTCCACCACCTTCCTCCGCTTGAATGCACGATGATCCTCCAAGACGTGGGCTTCCGTCCTGCTTCTGGTTCTTGAAGCTACCGGCAACGACGGATTCAACATCTTGCGTGTACTATAAGAAATAGGGTTGTCAAGTTTGAGTTCAGCCACAGGGACATGAAAAGAATGCGCGAATAGAAAAAGAAGTGAAAGAGTTCAATAATAGTGAATATCCGAAAGACAATAACCCCTTGATCTCAGCGACGGCCGACAGCGACAAGATCGCAAAGAAAGCGAAAAGACTTGAACCTCAAAAGTCCTTCCATGTACGAGGGGGTCGGGGAACTTTTTGATTAATAACTACAATAAATCTTATATTTTATATTTATAAATATATCCTCTAATATTAACATGATACTGAGTCATCTACCAAAAAGGAAACATGATATTGAGCCAAATTTGATATGAAATTCCTAATTTAAAGATAAAATTATAATATTTAAATGTAAGGATTAATTTAGAATAAAAGTTATAGTTTAAGGATGTATCATAAATTTTATTATTGTTTTATTTATTTATGAAGTTATTATTTTTTAAACGTTTTAATATATTGAATAAAACTCAATTTAAACATTTTTCATGGTTTGGGTTACCGCTATTTAACTAGATAGAATTATTCATATTAGCAATTCTTTATAAAATTTAAAAATATTAGAAAATATAAATTTGTTATTATCAATTATGATAACTTGTTCATTAAAATCTCATGAAAACTTCAATTCTTTTGTTATTAGATAACAATTTTTTTAACTTTATTAGATAACAAATTTGATTGTGAGTTTATCCTAACTAAACATAATTTGATTGTGGAAAGTGATTCAAGAACCATAATTTTAAAACTAAACACCGAGGAGACCGACCCATTGGTGATTGGGTCGATGATCGGAGATGCTAAATTCTTGGCCAACCACCTTGAATTTTGTTCGTTGGACGACAAAGAAATCAAGCAGCACATGCAGAGTCTTCGACGGGATTTAGAAGCATCAATGACTGCTTTTGGATAGAAGACATACCGAAGATAGCCCTCAGAGCTGCAGATGTTGATCGTCACCTCGTTGACCCACCGTGAGTTTTTGATGGCTTTCTTATTCTTCTAAGGGGATCATCTTTCTCCAATTTATGACTCATCCCTTGTTTTCTCTTTGGCCTCCACTCTTTAATTGCTTATTTTATCACGGTTGAAGTTTGGTCGATTGAGCATACCTCTTTCTCCTTTGCTGGGGTTAAGATTTTAGTTTTATTTGATGTTTTATTTTCCGATGTCTGAACTGCATTATCTTTTGTGTGGTTGTAACTTTAGTTACTTGGCTTTTGCAATTTCCTTTTCTTTGTATTTGTTTGGTTTTTATTAATAAAGTGCTTATCGACCTTTTGATAAATAAATAAAAAAGTTTTCAAACGGCATAATGATTTTTATAACATTCAACTTTACTAGCTTGGTCATTTTAATCCTTAAACTTTTATTGTATCTATTTTGACCATTAAACTTTTTTTTAAATTAATTCAAATACGATGAAATAATATCAGTGCCATTGAACTTTTATTAACATTTTATCATTTTAGGCTGCATCATAAAAAATGCGAAAAATTGTTAAGAAAAAAGTTGTCCTCATTGCTTGTTGATAAAATCTATTTCTTGTTACATTTTATATTGGCATTAGCAACTTCATTGCTAATCAAATACTCGAACTGAGTTGATCATACATAATTTATCAATTATATAATATTACTTCTAAATATCAAAATCAAATAATATAATTATATATACAAATTTTATTTTAACTACATTCTCCTAAATTGATTGAGTGATTAAATATGCTCGTATTATTATACTTAGTGTAAATTCAAATATTGAAATTTACCTTGAAAATGTAATACTCTCCGCTTAATTTAAAAAATACACATTTTAATTTTTGGGTAAACTACACATTTAGTACCTAAATTTTTCTCTTTTTTAATGATGGGATGACATTACCTTATGATAACATATCAATATCACCGTTAAGTTTTTAACAGCAGAATATCAAAATGAAATTTAAACTAAACGTTTGATATGATTCATAACAAAAGGTTAGGTGCCAAAACAAAATAAAAATAATAGTTTAACTATTAAACGTATAATTTACCCCTAACTTTGTGATGTAACCATATATTTGAACTTTTCACGATTCTTAGAGATCTCCACCACATCCAAAGCTTAGAATACGCATGGCAATCGACGCAAGGTAATTACATCGCATTGGACATTGTAGCACAGAAAAAGAAAGCCAAGAATGGCAGGCGGTCCCAAAGAATTTGTGCTTTTTAAAATAAGATCTTTAAAATAGTTTATAACAAAAATTAATTTGTTAAATTTAAAATTATGAGAGTTCTATGAAATTTTTTACCAAAATTTATTATAGAAAATGATTAAAGATACTGTCAAAATTTTCGTTTATAATTTTTTCTTTCATTTTTGTTTTCTCTTCAAACAAAAATGTCGTTAGCGCACAAAAGTTATACATGGACAAGCTTAAATGACATCCATGTGTAAACCCTTAAATTTTTTAAACCATGTAACGGATCACATGTTACACTTATCATTGGACGGCCTGAAGAATGGCAAATGCATTTGATGAACCCTACTGTGCTGATGCGGTTCCATTCCAAATTTCCAACAACCCCAAACCAAGTGTCAGCTTGTTTACGCATTGCATAGTGGAGGTAAGATCCCAGGAAGAAAGCAAAGCAATGATTCACATGTGTCGCTTGTTTAATGAAGCTGACAAGACTGAGAACCGGATGATAAGGGGCGGGAGAGTAGGGTCGAGATCAGTATATATCGTTTTATTTTGGAAGTTTTCATTCCTTTTGGACAACAAAGTCCTGACCTAGGCAGCCCTTGGTCGGTAGCAGTATATGTTGCTCATTTCTTATCTTGTTGAACCTGAATGGCAAATGCAGCAGTCCTTGTTTTAATTTTCTCCATCTCATCTAATAGAGGAACTGACTTGTTGAAGCAGAAAGTGCAAGTTGCCGGTTTAGAAAAAATTGCCCAACATGTGCATGGAAATCGTTTTATTCCAAATATTGTGCACGGACAAGTTTGGATTGTTAGCTTTTTGAGATGAAAATCGAGTTAGATTAGGTTGATTTGGAGTGGTTGAGTGAGTGTTTTGGGCTTAGGTCAATGTTGTCATGTGTAAATTTCGTAAAGTTATTCTACTTTCATTAACATGGATTAAGTGGAATTATAAATTCTGCCAGGAATAAGCATGATGACTTGAACAGTGATTTCTTGCATAAAAAACATTTTAAAATGTATTGTTATAGGTTAAGTATATTATTATATATTTTTTAAAATAGTCCAAGTAATTAGAAGGTAATATTTGACTATTTGTTAAGAATTTTTTTAATCAATTGAAAATGCACGTACATCCTGTAAATACAACTATTCGAACACAAAATCTCGTAGAAAAAAACAATATTTTCTTTATTTCATTGGTTTTGCGCGGAAGACTTCTAGCAAACAAAGGAACGAGTTCGTAGACATATACCTACTGAAAGTATATATGTGTCAAATTTGCAACATGGGAGAAGACTTTTGCACCAAAGCTCGTTCGGCTTTGTCTCGGTTGATCGGAATAAACTCTCGGATTCCATGATTAAACGTTGCATACTTGGTTACGGGACAATATAAAGAAAACACAAAATTTGGCAATAGAACATCTTGTTTTTAGTAGTTTGTTGGAACCTTTGACATAATCGTAACCTTACTATTTTTAATGCAGATTTCCCTTCAACATGAGAACATAGTCAATCGGAGTTTGCCTTTAATGAAGGAGATATTGACCGGTAAAGATTGCGGCAAGATCACCGCAAGCAAAGATAGGAGGACTCATAGATGGACACGATCACCAAGGGGCTGGATCAAGGTGAATGCCGGTGGTGCTGTTCGGGGCAGTGACATGGCGGCTGTCGCGAGTGGTGTTTGCGATGTGATCAAGGTCATTGGATATTTGGCTTCTCCAGAAGCCTTAGGGATTGTCCGGTATTGAAAACTTAGGGTTGTTCACGAGGTGCTAATTCACACTTTGGCGGCTGGGATTTAGAAAAGTGCATGTCGAAACCGATAACGCCGAGGTCTTCAGCTTACTTTCGTCCACGCCAACAATGTCTTCAAGCACTGCTTTAATTGACTCAGTACGATCTCAACTAGCTCAGGAGTGAGAGGTCAAGATCAACCTGATCCGAAGGGAGGAAAATTCAATTGCGGACATGCTTGCCGCGATGGCTAGAGGACGTACAGTTGTAGCAATGCTGTTTAACGATCCACCGAGTTGCAAGTCTTACTTCCTCAGGAAGCTGCTGTTTACTGATATATTAACTTGATTTTATTTTAGGAAAAATATTTTTCTATAACAGTAACGTCAATAATTGGAAAAGGATAATAAAGAGGGGGGGGGGAATCTTCTATACTGATCAAGTACTTTTGGTATTAATAGAAAGACGTGGCAGGATGTGAGGCAGACAATTTCCGAGCCTAAACCCTGAACGTACTATGCCCACGCCATCGTTTTCTCTTCCTCGACAAAACCAGCGTCAGCCTTCAGCTCGAGGCATTAGCGCGCCTGCTTGTGTTTGTGTTGTGCTGTGCTGTGTCGGCCCTTGTTATCCTCCTTAAAATGCGCGCTCTCCTTACCTTGAGACCTCCGTGCATTTCTTCTTGTTATTTTCCTCCTCCTTCCTCCTCTTCCAATTCCTTTCTCTATAGCTGCTTTAGACCCAACAAGCGTTTCCACTTATTCAAGCCTTGTTCTTCCCTCAGACAAACAAAGAAGCAGCAGTCCCTTCAAAAGAGTCCACCCAATGCTCCCCAGAGTCTGAGGTGGTTCCTCAACCCCAAAGGCGATGATGACGAGAAAATCAAAGGGGATGGGGACGGGGATGTTAATGGTAATAAGGGAGAAATTGAAGGGGACACTGCGCTTAAAGGTACCCTTTTGGCTGGAGTTTTACTTGTGGGTGTTGTTGGTGGATTTGGTATTGTCGGGTACATCTACAAGGACCAAATCAACGCTTTCTTGAACCAGTTCTCCACTTTCATTGAAGGTATACGTCTTCATGAAGTCCGGACCCTTTTTCGCAGTTCATCTGTATTCAGTATTGTCTTTGTTAATTGGGGCTCTTTGAATTCGGAATTAATTTATTTTGATAATTATTGAATTTGCTGATTTAGTTTGCTTTAGCTTCATAGGTTTTCTATGGATTTGGGATTTACATGTATCTTCTTACCCACTAAAGAAATTTTAACACTGTAACTCGTGCGGCGTTAAACCATTTACAGTTTTGCCTTTGAAGTTCTCTGCAATGTGGAAAATCCTTAAATAGCAAATGGTGCCGGTAGGGTCCTATAATTTCCTTTAGCCTTTTTTTCTGGAAAAAATTTCAGATTAGACTAGTAGAACGTGTTAGTTAGGGGATTCATGCTTTCTTTCTTTCATTTAATGAACATGGTCTAGAATTTTAATGGTGGGTTTCTTCAATAAACAGGTTATGGATCTGCTGGATATGCTTTGTTTGTAGCAGTTTATGCAGGATTGGAAGTAAGCTTATATACCATCTTCCGTGCTTTACCTTTTTTATTCAGTTCTATTTCTCCCAACAATGAGTTACTTTGTTTTCTAGACTTTTATGCAACCTAATGCTTGTTAGTCGTTTTGTTATGTTGTAGGTTCTTGCTATTCCTGCCATTCCATTGACCATGTCTGCTGGTCTTCTTTTCGGCTCTGTCATTGGCACCATTTTAGTCTCTATTAGTGGAACAGTAAGTTTGTTATCTTCCAAATACAAAAGAGGAGAGAATGTGAGTGCGCCAGAAGTTATGTATTAATATTCTTTTGATCTTTTAGGTGGCGGCAAGTGTTGCCTTTCTGATTGCTAGATATTTTGCTCGTGAGCGAATTCTAAAACTAGTTGAAGGGAACAAAAAGTTCCATGCAATTGACAAAGCAATCGGAGAAAATGGCTTCAGAGTGGTGACCCTCCTTCGATTGAGTCCTTTGCTCCCATTTTCACTGGGGAATTATCTCTATGGATTAACATCTGTGAAGTTTGTGCCATATGTGTTGGGAAGGTTTGCTTCTTCATCTTTGAAGTGATATGTGTGCTTTCTTTTTATGTTTGTTGTGATGTTTAAATGCCATTAAAGATATTTCCGTGCTTCATTATTTTAACAATTAGTTGCATCTACCTTCGAGTCTTCGACTTATCAACTATTTGTAAAATTTTGTTATTAGAGAAAATTAATATTTATTAGCTTGTAAAAGAAGGGCTAGAATTGTTATTCAAAATGTTTTCAGGCATGCTTTCGCAACTACAGTTTTAAAGTTCTCTCCCTCTCTCTATTTGACTGAAATTTATGTTGCGGAATATAGGTTTCTGCTGGTATGATCGCCAACTGCACCGCATTTTCCCATATAAATTAGAATGATCCAGGAAATATTTTTACTTTTAAGTTTAAAAAACATTTATTCCATTGGAATGATCAAGATTTGTTATATTTGCATTATCATTAATAAAATAATTCCCAAGAGCTTTACATGATGTTTGCCAAAAGTGGCTGGAGTCTTGAGTAGAGGCCCCTGATCCTCAATTATGGGAGGAGAAAAGGACCTAAGGAACAGTTGTTTAGCCTACAGCTTGCTATGATCTAAAGGCTAGATTATGATGTAAAACCAACTTGGTATTTGATAAAACACTGGGTTTTGAATTTGGGAATAGAAGTTTGCTAAATGTCTACCTGCTATCCACTTTTGCTTCAAACTGAATCAATGATTGTCATGCAGTTGGCTGGGGATGCTTCCAGGAACATGGGCTTATGTCAGTGCCGGTGCATTCGGTCGAGCAATCATTGTAAGTTCACATTTATATTCCTTTCGAAGTAATCTACGTGATCAAAATTTAGTCATTCAAACTTCATATTTTTATCCATGTCTTTTGGGAAGAGGGTAATGACCCCATGACAATTGCACCTATTTTTGTTGTTATGGTTAGCTATCATGCAATTGCCTGAGTTCTGGTTTTATCAAATGAGTTATATTTTTCTCCTTTTGGGACCTTTTCAGCAAGAGGATTCAGAGTTCGGGATCAGTGGAGGAAATGGTATATTGACACTTGGACTCGGACTGTTGGTCACTGCTGTAGCGGCAGCTTATGTGACACAGCTTGCAAAGGTAATGCCATTTGGCTACCTTCTCATACTGTTGACGTTTCTTCTTGCCAATGTTCACGTATCATCAGTAGTTTCATTTGATGACTTACTTTTGAGTTCCAATTCTAAGAGGTACGGGGCAGGTTAGGATTAGTGGTTGCCTAAAAATCTGACTCGACAGGTTGTTGGCAATGAAAATGAATCTTGTCCTTTCCCCATCCGAATTAATTATCTGATATCTGTTGCCTGGATTGTGATTATGCAGGATGCCGTGAAAGATATCGAGTGAGCATTCAGGAACCAATTTTGGTATACTTAAGTTGATGACAGTATAGTTGAAAATTGTAAAACTGACAACTGCAAATCTAGCGTATATACATCAAATCAAATTTGTATCTAATGCAATGAATTCCACTTTTTAGTGAACGTGCCATCCTTTCTTATTTTTACTTAAATCATAGTGACTATTATTATTGACATGTGAGCGCATTCCAGTCATAAAAATAAAAGTTTTATTAGTGGCAACGATATATAGGATAAAGTAAACTATTGATCTCCGATTATAGGGTATTGTTTGGTCCCTTAATTATAGGGAACTGTTTTGTTACACTTGACCATTAAAAGTTACATTATGGTCTTCTGATTATAAGACATTAATTTGTTAAATCTCCTTACTATTCAAATGTTTCAAATTCATCATTTTTCAATAAAAAATCAAAGATTGTCTGAGTTGGACGTTAATTTGTTCATTGTGATATGATAAAAATATGATTCTATAACTATTTGAGTTGTATTTTGTGGATTAAATCTTTATTTATATTATTTTATTAAGTCAGTTTTTAAAATATTATGTCATCGAGTCAGTGCATAAAGGCAACGATAGTACCAATAAATATCATTAAAATATGATTTTATTATATCTCATTGAACATATTAACGTACAGATTCGAGGATCGTCAATTTTTTAATGAAAAATGATGAGTTTAAAACATATAAATAGTTGAGTGATCATTTTATAACTTTTAATAGTTAGAGACTCAACAAAATAATACTCTATAGTTGAAATATTATTTTATAAATTTTAATAATTAATAATTTAATAAAATAATACCTTATAATCGGAATGACTTGTGTACTTTACCTTTTAATGAATGTTTTTTGAATTCAGTGATTAAAGTGAAATTTCCTAAAAGTTCATTGCTGTCAGTGTATAACCAAAAAACCAAAAGGTTGGCAAGACAAAAAATAAAAAAAGTAGAAGAGAAATTGTGATATTTTTCCAGCTATAAATTAGCCTTAAACCCTGAACCGCTTGCGCGATCTTTTGATCACTTTTTCTTCCATTACCATCCAGCACTTCGGTACTTCCATTGCTTCCTAATCTGTCCCTTATTCTCAAAACCCTAGATCAGTTATCCTTTTTCCGTGAAATTTGATGGCGGAGGAAGAGACCGTAGCCGCTGTACCAGACCCCGTCCCTTTCGATCATAAACGGAAACTTGAGGATCTCGAGCCCCAAGACCCCCTATCGACATGCCCCGTGACAATGCTGTAGACCCCGATGAGGAAAATAACAATGTAGCGCCACCTGGTTCGTCCGACGCCAAACGCCGTAGGCTCGACGAGGATAATACCGATGACTTGGGTAACGAAAATGCTCTCCGTTATTTTTCTTTTTCTTTTGGTTTTATGTTCACTTTTAGGAATGGATTTATGGTGTTAAAATTATAGTTCTAGGGTTTCCTTGCTATCTTTTACGATCTTCCTTTTGGAAAATAAAAGATGTTTTAGATTGCGAGATTTTATGTGGGGTGAATATGAAGTGAGAAAATTAAGGCTTCATGTAGTGATATTTTTTCTGTTATATGCCTTGTTTGAAAATTGCTAGAAGTAAGATTCAATATTGGATGTAGCCTATGATTGAAATGTATGTATATAGAAATACATTATATAAATTTAGGAAAATTTGATATTAACTTTAATAATTCAAAATGTGTTATTGAACACCTTTATATTTTTTTTCTTTCAATTTTGTGCAGATAGTGAAAAGAATAGTTTATCTATTTATTTCTTCACATATCTAACTGTTCTAGTTCTATGTTTTTTATGCCTAACATAACAGCCAGTGAGAATGGGTTCCAATCTCAGGAATCAGACGAACCTGCAAAGGAGGAAGACGAGGCTCCTCGGCAAAATGATGTTAACAAGCAAGCAGAGGATGGTTATTCTCCTTCAAATGAGACTGAGGATACTGTAAAACCTGATCAAGTTGAAGGAATACAGAGGAAACGGATCAGCAGTCTACAGATAATCTTGAAGCTGCTGATGCTGAGTTAGGTAAAGTTGAGAGTTTTGTGACTGATAATGGTCAAGAACCCACTAAAGAGGATAATGAGCAACCTTCTGATGAGTTGCCTCAGGAGGAGGTTGATGATGTTCAATTATACTCGCAAAATGGAGGTTCCTAATGCCAAGGTATGCTGACTAATTTATTAAAGCTGTCTCATTGTGAATTGTTTAACTGGGTGTAAACTAAATTGATTTTATCATAGTTACTTAAACAAACATTACAATAAATCCTTTACTATAATCTATCTGTTATCACGTCAAACATACAAGAAAACGGATCCATTATCAATTTTTCCCATTAGTACTAGGTTCTCTCATTGTTCTCTCGCTCCCTCTACTGCCAAAATTTGTATCCTTTGTTTCTTGTATTAACTAGATGGTCAAATTTGTTTCAGGCTGATGCTGGGGGTTCTTCTTCCTTAGTAGCTAGGGGTCTTGGTACCACACAGGCTGCTGGTGCGGTTGATCAAATTGAGATACAAGTTCCAAATGAGAAGCTTTCCTTCCTTTTCCCCCCCCTATATTTACCTGAATGCACTGGTATGTAGGTGCTCATGCATCATAAAACCTGTTAAAAGATGCATTAGTCTTCACTCTGGTTTATGTTATCTTACCTGTTTCTGGTTGGTTTAATCATTGGTAGAGGCGGAGAAACCATAAAAGGACTGCAGACAAAGTCAGGGGCTCGAATTCGGGTGATTGATGTTATTGTCCCAGCCAGGGTTGAAGTTCTTGCAATACTGTCATGCAAATGCTGACAATTTAGTATCTGTTAGTTGATATCTCAACATCTCCCATAAGGGGATGGATCAAAGAAAGGACAGTGAGGGTAACGGGGATAAGAAGCAAATTGAGATTGCCAGAGAAATGATAAAAGACGTTATGAATCAGGTTTTCTTTTTTCTCCTTGCATCTTTTTCTTTATAGTTTATTTTCTGTTAGTATCTTTGTGCTGGTGGCAAACAAACATTTAAGATATGTTTGAGGCTAGTTAAGAACATTTCATGAGCAAAATGTTATTGTTTGTGTAGTTCTGGATTTCTCTTGCATGCTTTCCTGGAAGATTTGTCAGGTTGGAATTAGGGGAGGGAATTAATATAAATTTACGCAACCGTTGATCTCTCAATTCAATCATTTGTTGGGTTTCCCTTTGGAGCATCCAATATGAATTATATTTTTGTGCTAATGGCTTAAAAACATCTAAGATATGGCTGAGGCAGTTATGAATATATCACGTGCAAGTTGTTATTGCTTGAGTAGGTTGGATATTTCTTTCATGTTTTCCTAGTTTTAATAGAGTGGAATTACTGCAATTGCATAGATTGTTATCTGGAGGTTTGCTTCCTGTGTTTGTAACTTAATACCTCACTGTCATCATGTGCAAGAAACATTGATAGGATCACCGGTATTCCAATTAAATGACATTGTTTCAAGAACATATGCATGTGGATTTGGATGTGTGAGCTTTTTCCTTCTATTCATAAATAAAATATGCTCTTTATGAGATTGGATTTTAGAAGAGGATTACATACATTGGTAGTGAAGTTTTTAAACTCCTTAATCAGGGCTAGAATCTTATAACGCATCGATTCAGTTATTATAAGAGTTAATTTTTTTGAATATATCCTAATAGGACATATGGCAACCCTCGAACCTTACTTGTGGAATTTATAATCTTCATCACTGGTGTGTAGATGTTTTTCCTTTTAGCAAATGTCAAAATAACAAGTCTCATGTGGTATATAATTTAGTGGCTACAAATCTATCTCCTTCAATGAATTTGCCAAAGCAAACAATGGTTATAGTGAACTGCATTTTCTTCAATGAGACATTGCCATCGGATTTGATGGGGACTTTCTTACTGGGAGTAAATTTTTTCCTGAACAAAGAGTGAATTATCCATGTCAACATCACTTGAATGCTATTAGGACGATAATTTATGCAATCCAAGATGCCGGTTGCCATGCTTTATTTATATCGAAGGTGCCAATTTCGAACTCGTTGGCTTTAAAATCTGCAGATTTTCGGTACCTATTTCATGGGGTCAACATTGCTTTCTTGGTGTAGCAATAGACAACCACTATTCCCCTTCATCCACTGAAGAGAGGTATCTGGCATTAAACTCACATTGCAAGAGGTTAATAGTTGGTAAGATTGCTTAGACTTGAAAAATAAAAATAAATAATGTAGTGAGACTGCATGAGAAGCCTCCATGTTCTATGCTTGAGATGTGTTGGAAGTACACCTTGTGAAGTCATCATGTCTGGAATGTATATTCAGTACCACCTTGAATGTTGTTTGATACCATGTTGAAAATAATGATAATTTGTCCTCTTATGTGTATAGAGATGATGTACAAAAGTTTATTGATCTAAGGTCAGAAAAAGAATTGGCATTGTGTTACGAATGTTATTGTGCTACATCACTTGGATGACATGATCTTTTGTGGAAGTCTTAAAATATCCTTGTAGTTCAAGAACGATGTGAGGTTCAAGTCAATCTTGGTCAACACTCATGAAATCTCATATTCTTGTCCTTAATTATTAATTTAACATTTAAGATTTCACTATAGTCTTTGATTATATTTTTTTGATAAGAAATATAGTCTTTGATTATTGGTAGCTGTGATATTTTTTGTGGCCCTCTGTTTCGGCGGGTAATACAGATTGGTGAGATTTGTCCACTTAGAAATTGAGTATGTCAAGTAGGTGATGATATTTACTTTCTCTTATTGCCTTGTTGCAGAAAAAGTTTGATTAAAGATGTGGTTTGACAGACACCTCTTTGGTTTTGCTTATTTCTCATTTTTGTTTAAATTAGTACCGGTTTCATCTTGTTGCTGGTTGGTACATGCTCCCTGTTTTAACCAAGAGGTGGCCTAGTATCCTGTTTGTATTGTTTTGTTTTGTTTAACATGGTTAAACATGATATTGGGACTTGACTTCTACTTGGATTTTCCCTAAAATTGGTGAATGAAGTTCCTTATCTAACTTATTATTTTGTTTATGGATAGATTGTCAGGCCATCATCTCTTTCTGCTGGTTTCAATCAGCAGGGTTATCGACCTCGGGGAATCAGTGCTCCACCACAATGGGGTTTCCGTGGCCATTCTTCCCTAATAGGGTCATATGATTATCAGCAACGAGGACCATATCCATCTTAAACTCTCATTACCAACCTCCTTATGGCGGCTACCCTTCTCAGCAAATGGCTCCAAGGAGCAACTTTGGTCCTAGTTGGGAGCAGAGGCCTCATAATATGCAGGGACCTCTATAGAGTGGAGGTTATGATTACTACAGCAGGCAAGGACCTGGCCCCTCACCTGTTCCAGCTATGGGGCCAGTTCCGTCTCATCCAAATTATAATTATGGACAGCCTCGTGGTCCGACAGATTATGCCCACCCACCACCCTATTCCTAAGCTCCTCCGCAGCATGGCTACGGACATGGATATGAAGAAAAGTATGAAAATCATACCCCTGTCCAGCATCCTTATGGAGGGCATGGATCTTCTCAGCCAGGATATGCGCAGTCAGGTCCTCAACCTGGGTATGCTGCTCAGCAGCAATATGGCAATCCACTATCATATGCAATGCAATCACAAGGACCCCGATCATATGGTACTTCAACCAATCAACCTGTATAAGTACCGTATCAAAGTCCGACTGCACAATCGTATGGTCCGAATGTGCCTCCACAGCAGCAGTACCCATATGCATCTAGTGGGTCCACACAACAAAGCTATCCTCCATATGACTCTGCACCACCTGGTAATGGATAGAGTCAGCCTACACCTGTGATTGGCCAAGCTTATTCGCAGCAAGGTAGCCAGCTTGTTGATGGTTACAATCAGCTAACCGCTTATGCTCAAGCGAGTAATGTTGGGTATGGTCAATACCCACCATCACAAGGTTACTCTGAACAACAACAAATTCCAAACAATACAGGTTACGGTTATCAATGGGCTCAGGATTCTGGTTGTAACCCCTCCGACCAATGCTGGTAACCCGATCTGATCTGGAGTGTCACATTAAGGCCATCGAAGCTACCCATTGTAAAAATAGCGGAAAATTTAAAAAAATTTATCAAAACATATAAATTATTAAAATCATTAATCGGTATGCTTAATTAAAACAGATTTTCAAACTCAAATATAAAACAAAATACAATTACATGTCCTCTAATCACAAATACCATATTTTGCAACCAACGTCAGAAGAACTCCTTTACTGAAATTGATAATTGCACTGGTACAATTATTTTAACCTGCAATGGTGAGTAATAGAATGAGTTTCGAAAAGCTCAGTAATACAGAATTATTAGATGATGCTGAAAAGCGTGCAGATACAGATAAACATATATTTCCTTATTGGTTCAGATATTTACAAATTTTTAGGCTTAGCTGAGATCCTATTAATATTTCAGGTGGTAATGGACAATGAGCTTTCAGTTAAGAGAAATATTTCGGATGACTGAGTTTTGGATATCAAAATAGGTTATCTAGTGTGTTCCTGTAAAACCAGTAAAAAGATACATTTTTTTAAATTTTTAAAACATATATATATATATATATATATATATATATATATATATATATATATATATATACTCCTATCCGTTCACATCATAAATGTGTAGGTTCCTATAATCATACACCCAACCGCACATGCCATTTAGACCTTGAGCATAAAGCCGAAGAGTCTGCAGATGATCTTCTTCCAACAATAAACCCTCCAGATAAAACATTTCTCCGTCGGTAGATAGATATATCAGAAATCATAATAGAATTCAAATCAGATATCAAAACAGAATCCTGATCAGAAATCAGAACAGAATCCAGATCAGAAATCAGAACAGAATCCAGGTCATGTATCAGAATATAATTCAAGTTGAAAATCAGATAAAATATTATGTGATTAGGGAACACACTAGTCTTTACAGATATTATTCAAAGACACTGGATAATCTTATCGGGTAGAGAAACACGAATCTTCAGTTTATCGATAGAATGTCGGAAGTTAGAATCACTATTGGAAGAAATCAATAACTGATAGAATCATCAGTTATTCAGAATGAGACTTGAACTGATAAGGAAGAAATGAAGGTTCAGGACCTTTACAATATATGTCGATTAATCAGTTTATCGAACAACTCTAGATTAATAGCTCTCAGAAACAATACTTATCAACTTGTCAATTCATTAACCTTCCAGGGTATTTACTCTTTAATACCAAATATTATTATCCATAGATCATCTTCTGAGTCATCACTAAACATATTTTAAGGAGACTAACAAATATTACAATGCTCTTAATTTCATGTTCACGCTTGCACTATATCATGAACTGTTGATGTGCTTGATTTGTAGTTCATGATCCATAAGAATATTACATTATGTATGTTCATTAACGTTTCCAGACTCATCCAAATCACTTACTTAATCCTTAGTCCTTGAAGTTACTTGACTCATTTAGCAGTCAAGTCCATTACAGTTACTTCGGGGGTTTTCAGGGTAATTCGGACGTTTTTGAATTTCGGATACATATTGTACTTCCTTTCAGTTCAATCTGGTCTTCTTGGTTGATTTGTCTAACGAATATCAACTTCTTACTATCGAATGTAATCCAGAGTTGAGCTGAGCTGGTTACTTCCAAAATTATCATCAATCCAAGCTTAATGAGATGAACCAACATTCAAGTGGTACTTATATCATTCAGATAATGATACAACACTAGCATTAGTTGACTACTTAAGCTGCGTTCCATAACTTTTAAGAGCAGTACAACATCCATGTTTATTTAGATTTCTAAATTAATCCAAGACATTTACTTATTCTAAGCCATAAGGATATTTTGGTCATTTTGGTGCTCAGTTATATTCCATTCATTTTAGAGCTTAAGGATATCCAATCATTTCTGAGCTTGGTGATATTCTTGGTCATTTGCATTCTAAGGGTATTCTGGTCATTTTACAGATTCAATGTAGTCCAATAATTCATTTCGCCCGATCTTATTATTAAATTAAACTTATCATTTATGTCAGTCTCATCGAACTATTCTGACAGATCCGATGTATTTCAATCCTTTCCATTCGTATGATCTTTATTTAATTCAAAAGTATCATCTTTTCCAGTCCTTTTAATAGTTCTGACAAAATAGCACCCTTGATAATTTATTTTTAAATTGGAGATTTCCAGGTTAAAAGTCTTTTTGGATGTTACCAACAGATTATCAAAAACTTTCTGTACAAAGACATGATCTTAACAATTAAATCAGTAATTTATCGAGTTAAGTACTAATCATCAAAGTATTTTCTCATTCATGGTCAACTCGGACTATTTTTACCTCTTAAGGTATTTTCATAATTTCTTAACCTGATAACTTCGGTATTAACTCTTAACGAAAATAATTATAATAGATTCTATGGTTAATTGCTTTCCCGAACATTCTCTGATCTTGAAATGATTCCCTTAACAAACTTCTAGCATTTACACAAAGTTAAAAACCAGTTATCCAAATCTTCTGAGCAAAACGAGCATTTCTTATGCACATTAGTAATTTTATCAGATCAATATGTCTTTTCAAAGTTATTAACCAACTTTCAGGGACAATTCTTGTCATCTTCCAACATAATGGTATTTTTGTAATTTTACCCTACCAGAGTATTCTCATAATTTTCAATCCAAGTACCTTTGATGAAATAGATTATAATTTACATAACCAGACTTATTAATTTATCACTTAATCACAAAGCTTGTAGTTTAATTTCAACTATCCTCCAATTTCTTATATTAGTGTATAAATTAACTAACTACACAAACGAGACCAAACATTTTTTTATTCATGCATTTACCAATATCAACATGTTTTATAAAGCATAAAGAGATAATAAAGTATTACCTCAATTTTGTGCCATAATAATCATCCATTAAATTCCATTCAAACACCCTCGATCTTGAAATCATCTTCCAACAATTCCTCAGATGCATATCAACAGAAATTATATCAAAACGGAGCTTAATTTCCAAAAACGGATTGAATCGGGTGATAAATCAGTTAAAAACATCTTACCAGGTTTGAATATGACGAAACAGTCTTCGGATTCAGATTCAGAAAGTCGAAAAACATAAAATATGACTTTTCAAAAATTTTGACTTTTCGGTCAAATTCGATGTCAACGGATTTGACTGGCAATTTCGAGGCTTTCGGGTCTGAATTTTGAAAAACAGACTACGGAATCGAACTCAGAACGTCAAAAAATGTCATGATAGGTGTACCAGGAAAAAGTCAACTGTCGTTCAACGCCCGGTCAACGTCGGTCAAAGTTCTGGTCCATGTCAGTCAACGATCAACGTAGGTTAGCGGTCAACAGTTTTACACAAATGTCACCCTAACAGAAATTAATTACAAAATTAACACCTGAATTTTACACAAATATCACATTAACAAAAATTAATTACAAATTAACACCCTCTACGCGCAGTGGCGGCGCGCGTGACAGTGATACGTGTTGGAAAATTCCCAGAAAAATTCTTAAAAATTATTTTAAGGCATTTTGAGTCACTTACCGAGCTCGGTTCACAATTTTGAACGGCGGAGAGCTCGATTCTGAAACATCGAAAAGTTTGATTTTCTCACCCCTCCACGCGCCAGCGTCGACGGAGAAACGGATAACATTGGTGGATTCGGAACGATGCAAGGAACACGATGGTGCGTGAGGTGTCGAAAACGGATGACCGGATCGTCGTGAATCGACGAAAAACCAACTGAAATTGAGTTAAAACCGACGATACTTCCAACTGAAATTAATGACGAACGACGATGATTCATAACGAAAGGTTTGAGAGGTTTGTTCTTCGGTCAACAACGAACACGATGGTAGTTTCAGTTTGCCGATCGGAGGTCGGGTGACGAGTAGATCGGGGTTGAAAGGATGGTTGAAGAGGAGAAAAACTGAATTTTTTTTCTAAAAAACATATGGGAATGAGGTTTATATTCTCCTAAAAAAATGGTCAAATCATGAGTTTAGTCATTGAATTTCTTGTACTTAAAATGGTCTGTCAACTTTGAAATTTTACAATTTAATCCATCGTTTCTTTCAAAATACTAATTAAATCCAATACTTTATAATTTCTAAAATTTAGCCCATAAATTAGGGTGTTACACTGGTTACAGTGCTGCTGCTGCTGCGGCGACATATGATGCACCGCCAACCAACGGCCAACCCACTTATGCTCAAACAACAGCAGCTCAGCCTACCTATGATCAGTCTGTTCCCCATCTGGTATTTATGCACCAGCGCCGGCACCGGGTACTGCACCTGGGTATGGAGAAACAGTCACCCCGGCCTGGATATCCTCAGTATGATTCGACCCAGATGTATGCTGCACCACGTCGACATTGGCAATCTTCCTGTATTTGGTGTGCTGTTAATGTAATCATGTACCGAACATTTCTGGATGGCAGTATCATCTTTGGTTTTTTCCTTCTGATGGTACTAATTTCTTTTATACATTTAGTTTTATACTCATGTCCTCCGGATAATATTTCAACGAAATGGGACCTAACTCTGCTATTAATGATATTGTTCCTTTCTTTTATGGTCGGGCTATTCTTCTCTACTTATGTCAAAGTAATATATATATTTATAAGATATATATAACCATTGGAATATTTAGTTTTTATCCTTTTGGATAAAGTCTTTCATGGCTAGAATAAAAAAAATGGAGGGACAAGGTATCTAAATTCAAATTCAAAATAATAGAGATTTGTTACGTATTTAATCTAAAATATTAGAGGGTAAAAGTTCAATTTTACTTAAGTTTAGACTGATGAAGATTTAAATTATTATTAGATCAAAAATTTTGGGAGGGGCGCTATACATCCGTCCCTGCTGGTTCTAGTATGCATCCACAGATTGAACTATTCATCCAAATCTGACAGTCTGTTGATATTACATATCGTTTAAAGGAAAATAATTGAATTTGTACAAATATGGCATGCCCATGCCAAAATTTCACACAAAGTAGCCCAAATGCTATTCCCAAGTTTAATACATATATAGATAGATAGAGATATTACAATATCTTATAAGGTCCACTGTGCTGCAGTCTTTTGATAGCAATTTCAAAAACAAATTAAACCCATCATTATTGTGTATTTCTTTCTTCTGGAAAGTCAAACAGCTCATCTCTCAGTCTCGGCATGTATCACCCTATCAAGAAAATTTTATGAAACCATATATACCAAACTACTGAAAATAGAAGATGATATATACATTGTATAGAAACAGAAGGCACGCACAAGCTTTCTTGTATACCTGCAGATTAAAGTAAATCAGGAAAGGAGAGATGACCACTACCTTGCATATTCCATCCTTCTGAAGCGTTAAAAAAATACTCGTTTAGCTCTATCAAATTGTTTGTCAACTCTCTTCATCCACAATAACAGTGGACTCGTTGCCAATCTCGATGTCCATTAAAGACGCCATTTCATCATCAAGCAACATTGGTAAAGGAGAACCCTGCAAATTTGAACCGGAATCACAAATGATATTCCAAAGCTATAAAGAGTAACTTTCTTAACACGTATTCTTTTGGCACAGAACAGATCCTGGTCTTGTCCTAGTTCTGTAAAGAGTTTTACAGAGTTTGGTCCACTAATGCTATTTAAGTGAGCAATCACCGTTAGGTTCAGATACATAATTACTAAATGTCAGCGAGAGAATGAAGGTACACAGTTTCTACTACTACAAAAAAAAAACCAAATTAGGACAAGGAAGAATAAACATAAACACGTCATCACAAATTCGTTAGAAGATAAACCTCTTCTTGAAGAAACAATTTCAGCTTCAAGGACTTTAGTTTAAAAAAGCTTTCACAAAGGGCCTTCAGTTTTCCAACCTATAATAGAGAAAACTAATTGTGAGTGAATCTTCACATGCATATCCAACTAAACATACTTGGAGGAAATGGTCAAGAATATAACTGTCGTAGTGGCTGGCAATTTCTTTGTCAATGGAAGCTTCTCACCAACAGATGGAGCCACACATTTCAGAGTGATCGCTGCACGTTATATACACAGTTGAAAACTTTTAAGTGCATGAAGAGAAATTAACAAAAAGAAGATGGATAAATCTATGATTCGTACACAAGAGTCCTGAGGCCATCTTCTGAGGACCTGCCACTCCCACTGATGGCGCCTTTCATCTCAATCCCATAAAAGTTCTTCAACTCAACAAACCTGGGATTGAAGTTTAAGTTCAGAAATAACAGTAAATATTTCAGTTATGCACATAGTTCATAGGAGGAAATTCACCGGGGATGAAGCCAGTTGATCTCTCCTGGATTATCAAGCAACTTTGACATTACTAAGCGCACATATCTGCAAGAAATATCGAATATTAATTAGAAGATAATACAACTCAATATGAATGTTAATTTCTTACATGGTATAGGATACCATTATGATTGTGGCTCACTGGTTTTCATATGGAATGGTAGCAATAGAGGATAACAATGATTTAAATTTAAATCCCTAGTACTTAATGTGTTGATCATTTTCATGCAACTATTTCAAAAGGTTATTAGACATGATAAGATATCATCATCCATCTATCATTTATTAAAATTACAGTTTGAAGACGAACAGTAATCAGAGATTAATATGATTTACGAAAAAATTTCCCTGCCATAACAGACAAGTGACTTAAATGTTTCACAGAAAAAGTGTGTTTCAAGAAGATTAGAAGATATTTGCTAATATCAATAATTCTCAAGATATATCTGCCTAGGAACTCATTTTAGTATGAACTGCTAACTTAAGCAAGTGGGACCATAGCAGACCGTATCATGTGCTTCACAGATTAATGACTGCTAGTATGCCTTACTCCCTAAAAATCAGAGGTTTGAGGCAGAAAGCAGAAAACAGAACAAATACTGTAAAATATATCAAGAATAGGTGAGACAAAGGAAAGAAAATGAAACAAAGCCAGAGCATGATTTCATTTCAGAAAGAACAGAGTAACCAACAAATTTTTAAGGAAACAAACACCGGATTTCTGACTCCTTCCTTTCTCGAGCACTTATCTGAAAGATTGTTGGATAAGAATGCATTAAATTCATTAGAACCGCACAAAGAAAGAAAACAAGGCAGACCTTTTATGCAGTATCTAGAGTTTACCACACTCCCATTTAGCATTTCAACTTTTGCTAATCGTGCAATTAAAGCAAATCTTGGGAGACCACCTCTTCCAGGATCTGCTATTGGGTTATCAGAAAGCCTGATGTCCTTAGAGTAATAAAAGAACAATAAGAAAAGAAGCTAAACATTTGGGATGCAGCAAAGAGAAAAAGAACAAAAAATCATTCCAACAGCAAGAATCTAGCGTTGGAGCCTACTAATCTTGCTAATTTAGCCAAGATGGAAGCTTTCTCCCTACACTCAAGGTCTAGTTTAGTGGGTATAATTATCATAAAACGTAGTTATCTGATCAGGTAGATAAACAACAAAATTATAAATTCACAGAAGCATGTCATTATATATGTTGACATTATGTGCAACCAGTGGTGCTTGCATATATGATGTCACCTTCAATCACAACATTTGATTTTACCCCCACAGAATTAATTAAAGTAGCAGCATGTTCCACACTCCAAAGCTACTATCATGCACATCGAGAAGATGTTGCAGATGAAGAAACCTTACAATCAGTTTTGGGAATGAGTTCAGTGAGTCAATTGAAGCCAGATCGCTAATTTCATTACTTCCTGAAGCATAAAAGAATTAGACAGAAGATTAACATGAGAAACAGGCCAATTGACAAGTAGAATAAGAACTAATAAATTACCAAGAAGAAGGCACCGCAAATTTTGAAACAGTGAGTAGCTTTCCTCACATGACTCCTGATTACCAAGCAATTCTTGTATCTTATTCTTATCTGGGCAAAAGATGCTGTTCAACTTGTTCTTGTTCAAATAAAGCTGCTCCAAAACTGAGACCGAGAATTATAGAGAGTTATGAGCTATCAAGAGAATTGAGCAACTAGAAAGTTGAGAGAACACCATCCTGGAAAGGAGCACAAATTTCATTCTGACCTTTTCAGTTGAGAAACTTTCAAGATATCATTCCATTCAGTTAAGCAATTATCTTCCAAATTCAAAACCCGCAAAGAAGCAAATCCCTGAACGGTGGAGGATGATGTTGGCTGACAACAAAAGTGGAATAAAAAGCAGAGGCATGCATCAGAAAGTTGGTAACATTTAGCGTTTGAAATAGTAAATACCAAAAAGAACATTGCTATTCTTTGCAAGCTGTGCAATAGCTGTATAGTATTTCTCTAATTTCACCCCTGATTGTTCATACTAGTTCAACTTGTTTGCCACAGTTTTCTATGCATCCCACAGAATCAGTGTACAATTATCTTTGAAATAATTTTTTGCTGCTGCTACTACATTCAACCCAGCATTTCTTCAATCCAAAGCTTCGGTTAATAACTTAGTTAGTCCTGTTTTTTGTTCATTGTTTTTCATTCGGATTTCTGCTAACCAGATCAAATTCTAGTTGTGACAATCCAGAATAAGACAACAGATTTCCTCTTATATCTATTAAGCAACTAAATCCAAAGTTGGAACCACCTATCTTTCCCCTAATTTACATAAGTAACAGCATCAATGAAGAAAATAATTTTAATTAACTAGTAATCAAAAGAAAAGTGAGCAAATAATTAATCCTCTTCAGAAAAGAAAATACTTTTAATAAATGCATGTGCGTGTATCATTTTTCTCCCTTTTCCATTAATGCTACAGAGCAAAATTTCCTTCATGTCCTTATAAATCACATGCAAAATTTCTTTCCATATTGTTTATGCCACAGATATCTCAACATGCACTTCCCATGAAAATAATGCCTCAAATTGGTTATAAAAAAATATTAAAGATCTCATTTGATTGCAATAAGAATAAGGGCTAATCTGGGAAAATTAATAAGGGGTTATTTTCTGTTTTAGTCAAACACCAGTATACAAGTCCTCAAAGAATTGAAAAACAGCTAGAATGATAGAAATTTCTAGACATAACATAATTTGATTGAAGCTTCAAGTAACTAAAATAAGTGATACCTCTATGGAACTTATTTTATTCCCCATCAGGTGTAACTCCTCAATCACTGGTAATGAATGTTCAAGGATTTCAACCTGCCATGTCAAAAAGATACCAAATATAATCTTCAGTTAATGGGATTTTACAGCTACAAATTCCTTCCTCTCTAAATTCCTCATTCCCATTTAAATCTTAATCACAGATAATACCATTTCAATAACAGTTCCACTACCACTCATTAATTTTATAAAGCACACCTCTTCTTATAACTTGCAAAAGCTTCTATGAATGAAGTAAGAATAGCACACCTGTGACCAGTTATACCCGTACTGTTCAAAACTAAAACACGGATGCCTTCTAGTAGGGGCAACCCAATCATGTTCTGTGTCATTAAATTATTAGACAAATTGAGTGCTACAAGATGCGGTAACTGTTCACATATGGTGCCAACATCCTGCATTAAAAGATTGATTCAAACAGATATAAGCTAAACAAAAGCATAGTCATGAGCAAGCAGTAATTGACTGGTAAGGTAGTTCCACAATCACAAGCAAGTAAATATAACCAGTCTCTTAAGGGTTAAGGCAGAACAATTGCATACATCATAGAACAACTATTACATCTAAGAAAAACCTCAAATGATGATCACCCTAGAAAAAATATATTATTCATTAATTTCATATTATTGACTTCCTAAGGAATAAGAAAGAGATTATCATGTGAAGAAGAGCAGAGAATCTGTTCAAATTGATTAGTGAAAGAAGAAAGCAGCCTATTTTTATTGGCTGAAAATTACAGTAGCAGAATGCAACTAGGTATCTTTTCCTAATCTTTATCTCCTAAGAGAATTTATTTTATTCTTAAGAAGATAAAACCTAAGAATAAAAATAAGTAAAATTTAATTAGAAAATAGAATTTAGAATACTAAAATTCCTTATCTTGATAGATTTGCTAATCCTGACAGTTATCCACATATATAAATGATAATAAATGATATGACCCAAATTTGGTGTGAAATCCCTTGGGTGTATCAGGTGTTTTCATTTCAGGTGGAAAAGATGATAATCTTATCAACACAAAAGGACTGGAAAAGGGCACAATTTGTTGCATAAGACATACTCTAATCATATTAACTCTGAAACATACAATGTATGGTAAATTCAGAAAATGTTGCTTAAATCCCATTTATTTACAGCCAAACATATATCTCAATTAATTCAATTCCCACAATGAAATTAAAATTAGAAATTTCAAATACATTCCTAAACGAAAGTTTATCTAAAACAGATCATGAAATAGTAAACCCAGAAAGAGCAGTTAGATCCTAAGACAACCAATAAAATAATATCAGCCAGAAAGTGTTTAGAACTCATGCTTACAATGCAACAGTAGAGGATGACATGAATAGAGAAAGCAGTATATGCTATATCAAGTGTTCAATCAAAGAACTTTGTTGTAAGTAGCACCAACTAGGACATGTACCTTCCAATCCGAAATCAAATTTCCCGTCAAGTCCAGCTCCTTTAAATCTGCAACAAGAACATGACAGCTAGTTAGAAAATAAAGTAATAAATACAGTTGTACAAGCAACACATTCAGAAAAACACAACAAATATATACCAGTCAACAAAATATTTAAAGGAGCAGCATATCTTAAAATCAGGTAAAGAATGTAACAACGCTAATCGATATATCTTAAAACAATGAAGCTTACTTTTCTGCCTTTCTAACATGCTCAAGCCAGCAGAGAAAATATCATAAAACTACTTTCACATGAAATGCGGCAACCAGCTGAATCATCACACTTATGCTCATAAAAATTTCCTTCTATGGTGCAAATATTATTTTAGCATATGGGACATGTACAAAAGTAACCTTGTTTGTTACTTCTACTCTATGCCAAAAGTAAATTCAACATCGTTTTACAAAGTTGATGACTGCATATGCTAAAATTCAGAAGCGAAAACAAATAAATCAGAAAATATAAGCTTGATTTGTTCTTTTTTTTTATAATACAGACATGCATTGTGACACAATATCGTATAGCATTTTACAAATCAATGGTTCTCATAATCTTAGGAGCATCCAAGGTTTTTGCTTTTCTTCCCTTCATTTCTCTTTTCGTAAAACTAAACTTTTAGATACAAAAATGGCATAACATCAAGAGCAAATAGAAAGCAGCAACAGCTAACCTGGAAAACTATAAACATGAAACTAAAATGATCAGTAACCTAAAAGTAAATTCAAGAAGGATGCTCCTTAATTTTGTAATATGATACTCATCTTTTGCATGTGCAAAAGGAGTTTATATGCCTTTAAATCCTCAACAAGGCCTATTCTTAGATTAATTACCGTAGGAAAACCCACACAAGGGAATGAAGCAACAAAATTAAAAAATTACTATTTGTCTCAGAATTTATGCAAATGCAAATAGCTAAAAAAAATAAAGAATTCTCTGAGAACTCAAGTTAAAACTTAGAATGTCTATTACAGATTCTAATAGACAAATCGGAAAGGGCATTTCACTTGGCACAGAAGCACGTATTTCAGCCGGATCTCCGGGAGTGCTGACACCCAAAAAGGATATTGAAGCACTATTCAGCTCTTCAAATCGACTTTTAGTTTTAGGACTATTTCATTTTGATTACTAAACTCTTAAAAATTGTGATTCAGTTATTTAACTTTTAGTTCTTTTCAATAAGATCTATGTCGTTACCTTCAGTTAATTTTATGTGACGTGGCAGTTAACTCCCTTAATTTCTTATTCTTCTAATCTTCTTCTTCAGCTTAAACCCATAACAATTAAAAAATATAACATAAACCCATCGCATTGGGGGAGAATCGTTTCGCTGCAGCATAGCAAAGTAAACCAAAGGACTCAATCTAAACGACAGTCATGGCGACTGAACCTCTTCCTTCTGCCTCCGCCACAGCCACCGCCGCCACAACTTCACACAAAAATCGATACCGTTTGATATTTGAACTCCCCATCAACTTCTTCAAGTCGTGTCGTTTACTTTCTCCTTCTTTAACTTCACTCATCGAGACCCTCTCAATTTCCGAAAATTCTTCTTCAGAATACCCTGATAACACCGATGAAAAGGACGAAAAGAGCTCCAAAACCGGCATCGGTTTGCCCAAATGGACTTGCAACACCTGCAAGGCTGAGTTTGACTTTCTCCAGGACCAACTCTCCCACTTCAAATCCGACATTCATCGTTTCAATATAAATTTTCTCACATGTTTCTTTTAAATTTTCTTTGCTTTTACTTCTCTGAAAAAGTTACATTTGAATTGAAGCAATGGATTTTTTTTTATTTCCCCGTTTTATTTGAGTTTAGGTAAAATTAAGCATTTCTGGTAAGGATACTGTAAAACAGGAAGATTTTAATGAGTTGACCATGGATTCTTACAAAGACTTCGAGGTTTCAAGTATTTCGGGATCTGAAGATGAAGCTGATAAGGGAGCTTATCCTCGCAATGATGCATCAAAGGGATTGATTGAAAATATCAGGAAGAAGTTGTTTATTCTTCTTCAAACCGGAGAGAGAGAGAGTTTCAATTTGGAAATCTTTAATTTTAAATGAGAATGATAAAGAAGTGTAGAATGATAATCCTAGGTGCTTGAGAGAAAATGAGGTGATTGAGAGGTTGAAAGCTTTGATTCAAGAGCCTAAGGATAATGCAAGTTTTAGGATCGTGCTGCTTTCAAGTGGTGGGCGTGGTGGCTCACATAGGAGGAAGAAGGATGCTGGGTGCTTGAGAGAAAATGAGGTGATTGAGAGGTTGAAAGCTTTGATTCAAGAGCCTAAGGATAATGCAAGTTTTAGGATTGTGCTGCAAGTTGTAGAAGTTAGGTGATCAAAATGCAAACGTCCTAAAAATTAAAGGACTATTTATATACTTTACCCTTAAATTTATTTCTAATATTTAGTGTAATTAAATCATGTTATATATAAATATATGTTTAATTAAGTTTTGAAGGGTTTAATTTTAACATATTTAAATTTAATTATAAATATTTATAATATTATGATATTATTTGATTTTAATTTAAATTGATTTTAAAATTATAATATATATATATATATTAACATTTTTCATATATAATATATATTATGTAGAATTGGGAGATTCAAACCAAACTTATAATCAATCTATTAATTATTAAAAATTTTGAGTTATTCGAATTCTAACTTACACCTCAAATCGAATTTAAAATTTTTGTAAGTCGAATTTATGAATTACGAGTCAAATTAAATCATCTAGCATCGATTTGAATAATTTTTTTTTCTAAATTGAGTCCAATATTACTTACCCTAAATGTGACATACGTATAATAATGCATCCACACTACTTGGATACTCTTATGCATTAGTAAGTGGAGTCTTGAAGAAATAACAGTTGGAGAGAGCTTGGATCGAACCATCTTGGTCTTCTGTGGTAATTCAAGAACATAATTCCTTTGGCCCATCACAAGAACTTCTCAATGTCGAGAAAGTAATTGACCTCACCCAAGTTCTTAACATACATCCTCAAACACACAGAGTTACTGATGTATTACCTATGTCCTTAGCCTTAGAGAAATCACAAATTTCAATAAGAGCTTGAATCAAACAAATAATGCATTATTATCTTTAAATGCTAAGATGACATACAAACTTTGAAATGCATAAACAAATGAAAATGAGTTAAACATCTGTTCTTTTTTTCTTAACTCTCTTTAAAAACCTAATTGGACCCAAACACCATTTTCAAGAGCTCATCTTCAAGGTCAAAAAGAAAGGAAGTTGAAGATTACCTTTGATACTCTTGATGAGTGATATAACTTATTAAAGTTCACCTTGAAACTATAATAATTGAGGGAAAATGGTCTTTAGGAGGAAGAAGATGAGGACTTGATGATAGAGGGAGAAAATGAGAATAAGAAGGGATAGGAGACAAGAGGACTGGAGAAATAGACTGCTCAACTAAATGTCTCCAATACCAACCCAAATTTGAGTATTAACCTCAACATTTGGTAACTGATTAGTAGACCTTTATTGGGTTGGTCTTAACCCAATTATGAAGGATATGATTTTTTTTATGAATTATTACGGACATAGTAGATGTTATTACAGTCATTACAAATATCGCAATCATATAATAATAATTTTAGATTGTATTGTTAAACTATATAATAATTGTTATTCCGATAACGGATCGCTATCAAATCTCTAATTATAACAACTAACTATAAACTATTCAGAATTGTTATGTGTTCAATATTCGAGGAAGACGTTATATACTTCCTTTATAAATGAAATGTATGACTACATCGTTGACTCATCTGTCCTTATTGACCTAAGTTTGTAGCGAAGATTCATGATTGTGGTGGTGAATTGATTTATAAAGAATTTGACTATTGTTTTCTATATTGATGAAAAAGTTTCTAAGCCAATGAACTAAGAGAGAATATGCATGCGTATTATGGATATTAGATAGCAATCACGATGTCAGTTACGTGTGAGCATTCGATCTGGTTGAGTAAAAAATGTTGAGTTATTCAAGTTGATTAATCTTATTTTATAGTTCAAAATTTATTTAAATTTTTACGGTTGAGTTGTTCGAGTTTCTGTTTAAATTTAATTGTAAATATTTATAATGCTACAATACAGTTTAATTTGTAAAAAAAAAAAGAATGATACGAATTAATTTCAATTTAAACAATTTTCTATATCTATATACAATATACATATATATTTCTTGATATTTTTCATAGTGATATACATATATCACACAAAGTTGAAGTACTCTACTCAAAGTTGAAAATAATCCACTAATTATAAAAAAAATCGAGTTATATTTTATAACTTGACTTGAATTTGATTTAAAAACTTTTAGGTGGATCGGACACCATCTTACCTGATATGCGTTTTACCAGAAATGTGTCGGGTTCGGGAGTCGGTTACGGTCAAGGAAGGATTAGCACCCTTGAATCGCCCTTTCGGTACCAATTAATTTGTCGGTTGTCTTTAATTGCGCAAATTTAAATTTAAAAATTCAATTCGAATTAATTACCTTTGATCGATTGAAAGTATCCCTAAAAATAAAAAATGTTAGATTGTCAAAATAAAATAAAAAAAATAAATATGAAAAAAGGGAAAATATATAATAATAGTAATAAGATAAATGAGATAAAAAATAAAAAAAATAAAATGGAGTAAAAATAATGAATAATAATAATAATAAAAACAGGGTTAAATATTTAAAAAAATGTTAAGAAGATAATTATTAAAAAAATCAAAAGAAAAGAAAATAAATAAAATAAATAAAAGATTCAAATTGAATGATATTGAAGATGAAATGATTACACCAAGGATTAATCCCTTAAAATCCAAAAACATGTTACCTTACACATGTGTCAAGCACGTGGGCCACTTACAAAGTATATTTAAAGGGTTTTTGCACTTGCCTTCGATTTGCACAATATTGTTCCTTTTAAACTCAAATACAGGAAACAAAACTTGGAAATTTTAGCCTTTTTCACCTTTGATTGCGTGAGATTGAACCGTTGGATCGTGGTGACCTTCGATTATGTTATTCCTCTTGTCGTCTTCTATTGCTTGATCGTTTGGAATAATCAAACGAGCCATCAATCATCGAAAAATACCCAAAGTCGAAAGGTAAGTTTCTTCATTTCTCTTATTTTTTCTGTTTCGCCTTTTCGGTTGCTGGCCTCTTTCTTCGTAGGTTTCTTCATGTGTTTCCACCTCTTGCTCATCACTGGTCATGGGTTCTTTTGTGGTGGGTCTTTGGTTGTGTTTTGGCTAGGTACTTCAAGATTATGGTCGGGTGTATTGGAAAATGGGGCTACGATGTTGTGAGTGTTTATGTGTTGTTGAATGGGTTAGCTTGGTTCGAGAATGGAGGCTCGATGATTAAGATTGACACAAGGGTATACTATTTGGTGATATCGAGCCATGGCCGAGAGACCATGACACCACTCTCTTTCCTTCCTTTTTCCCCTCCCCTTTGTTCTTCCCCCCTGTTTCGTATTTATAGTACTAGCATTGACTATTTTTAGAGAGATTAGAGTCCTAAAAATCCTTGCTTGGTTGTTTGTTGGTGAGGTGCCAAGAAGAACGGCGTCAGTTGCGGCTGTGTGGCGAGGAGTCTTCGGATGTGGCTGGAACGGGTTGTTGGTTCGGCTTCAGCGAGTCATGGGTTGCAGTCTTGGGCTGTAAAATAAGAATAAAATATATATGTATAATATATATGTATAATGAAATAATAAAAATAATGGTAGGATGAAAATTAGTGTTCACAGCTGCCCCTCTTTGTCCTTTTTCATGGAACAAAAAATAGGACAAAGATAAAATAACACAAATTTTCGTTCGGTGGAGTTCAAAATTGACTATGATATTTCAATTAAGGATAACTCCCTGTCGAATTGAGTTACAGATGGCTCCTCCGTCGCGAAGTTGAGTCCATCTTGAAATGATATGAGATTGAATTCGTCGTTCGGAATTTGAATCAGAATGTAGCTTCTCGTTGCTAATTTGTACTCCACTTATGTCTTCTTCTCGATTTAAAGACCTTGGTTCAGAAATTCGACCAGAAAATAGTTCCTTGACTCCACCATGTAGTTGATAAGCCCTCGAGCTGAAAGAAATCGAACTCGAAAGGTCTTCGTTGACATATAACTTTTCTCGACTTAAGTTATGCTGTCAGAAAACGATTTCTTGTCACTATGGCACGGCTAACCCAGTTCTTCTTCTCGACTTGAAAACCTCGATTGCAACCGGACAGTAGTGTGATTGAGGTGTCATCGAGCTGAATGGAATCGAACTCGACAAATTTATTGACAGATAGCCCTTCTAACCTTGAGCTATTTTGTAAATTTGGTTTGCCTCTGAGCTGAGTGTAATCGAACTTGAAGGTCTTTGGATGGCAGATAGCCCTTCTCGACTTAAGTTATGCTGTAAATTATATGCCCTCGAAGCTGAGTGTAATCGAACTCGAAGGTCTTTTGTTGGCAGATAACCTTTCTAGCCTTAAGTTATGCTGCAAATGATGCGCCTTGGAGCTGAGTGTAATCGAACTCGAAGGTCTTTGTGTTTCAAGAGAAACATTTTCAAAGGTTTTTTGTGTTCAAGAGAAATGAGTTCAAAGGTATTTTGTGTTTCAAGAGAAACGAGTTAAAAGGTTTTTTGTGTTTCAAGAGAAACTGTCTCCAGGGAGGCAAAATTTTGTTTCAAGAGAAACATATTCAAATATTGGTGTTTCAAGAGAAACTATCTCAAGAGAGACAAAACTTTGTTTCAAGGGAAACTGTCTCAAGAGAGAAAAAAATTTGTTTCAAGAGAAACTATCTCGAGAGAGACAAAACTTAGTTTCAAAATAAACTGTCTCAAGGAAGACAAAATTTGTTTCAAGGAAAACATATTCAAAGATTTTGTTTCAAGGGAAACTGTCTCAAGAGAGACAAAATTTGTTTCAAGGGAAACTGTCTCAAGAGAGACAAAATTTGTTTCAAGAGAAACTGTCTCAAGAGAGACAAAACTTAGTTCCAAAAGAAACTGTCTCAATAGAGACGAAATTTGTTTCAAGGAAAACATATTCAAAGATTTTGTTTCAAGGAAAACATATTCAAAGATTTTGTTTCAAGGAAAACAGTCTCAAGAGAGACAAAATTTGTTTCAAGAGAAACTGTCTCAAGAGAGACAAAACTTAGTTCCAAAAGAAACTGTCTCAAGGGAGACGAAATTTGTTTAATGTAAAACATATTCAAAGATTTTGTTTCAAGGGAACTGTCTCAAGAGTGACAAAATTTGTTTCAAGGGAAACTGTCCCAAGAGAGACAAAATTTGTTTCAAGTAAATTAGTCTCAAGCGAGACGACCCCTTGTTTCGAGAGAAACAATTTCAAAGGCGATCGATAATATGCTTGTTCTGCATGTTAAAGAAATCCTTTCAAAAGCTCTAATCGTTGACTTAAGGAAGTCAAATATGTGGATGGCATGTTTGCTGTGACGCTAAATCACTTCATCGGGCACGATATCATTCTTCATGAAGTTGAAATCGTGGATGGCCCCTTCATTGTGAAGTTGAGCCTTACTTGAATATCCTTCGTCGTGAAGTTAAAATCCACATTTGTAAATTGCATCTTTTTCGAGTTCAATATCTTTCGCTGTAAAGTTGAAAATGACTCTGAATGAAACTGGAAAATTGTTTATTGACAGTCGCCCCTTCGCTGTGAAGTTGAGCAACCACCATCAAGTACTGAATGTGCTTTTGAATTGAGTATCTTTCGTCTTGATGTTCAAACTTGACTCTAAAAGCTTCAAAAAAATTATGTATGCTAAAAATGATAAATGTGATACTCTTAAGTATGTCTAAGATGCATGCAACATGAATTAATTCTATGTTATCCCTTGGATGGAGCCTCATTTTTGTCTGTTGGTCTTGTCTTTGGAATCGACCATGCCCCATTTTCTTCTCAGGTTATTGGTAATGCCACAATTTCTATTTGATATCTCGGACTGATTGTCTTGTGAAATGCTCGAAATTTGGCATTGTTCATTCTTTCTTCAATAGAGGAAAAATGAGCCTTAGCACCTTCCAGGACCTTTCACATTTTAGACTGTCCTGTTTGAAAATGTTTTTCTCATTTCTCTTATTTTAGAGGGAAGAGAAAAAAGATAAATAAAAATGTAAGAATTCCTGTAAAACATTGCCCCATAATCCAGGCCTACAATCGAATCGAATCATAAACATGAGTTCAAAGAATATCAAAGGAATTAATAGCTCTTTTAATTCTTCTAAAGTTATAGCTCTTTGAAAAATATTCAAGTGGATGAGTTGGCTTTTAGGTTGACCTACGGTTTCAACCATAAAAAATGTAATTTTTCTGTTATTGCAACATGTTTCTTTCTTTGGCTTGGCATTTTAATTGGATGCAGACAAAATGACGCAACTAGCATTATCAATTACTAGACCTTCTATTTCGGTTCTCTAAAATATTTCATTTGTTCAAGATTTGTAAGCTCTTCTAACAAAGGTAATGCAGAAATATCGGTCTAAAAATAAAATTCTTGAGAGCTCGTGTGAAATTGACTATAACAAATGTTCCTTAACTCCCTTAGTCCATTTTTACCGAAACTTCTTATTTAATTTAATTCGTCATTGTCTGGCTAGCTGAATCAATAAAGCCGGGGCGTTTAACCAATTGCTCTAGAGGGACAGCTCAATATGTAAATACCTTTATCAGGTTAGCTTAATCTTATCCATAAAGCCGGGGCGTTTAACCAATTGCCTTAGAGGGACAACTCAAGCTTTATTGTATAGTATAATCACCTTTATCAGGCTAGCTGAATATTATCCATAAAGTCGGGGTGTTTAACCAATTGCTCTAGAGGGACAACTCAAGCTTTATTGTATATATATTATAATTTGGGTATACGAGTCCAATTTCTTAAGCTTGTCAAGAAGAACCTATTATAGTCTAGGTGTTTTTGAAAGTCAAGGAATCTCATCTTTAGAGTTCAATTTCCAAACAACTGACCTAAACTAGATTTGCTTACTTGACTATTCTATCTGTGAAGATCATTATCAACACTGCACGTCTTAAACAAAAAATATAGAAATGTCATATGCAAAAGGATGCCCCATGTTGTCCGCACCTTATTAAATGAAAAGGTTATATTGGTTAATTGCAAGAGCAGGGTACGGTGTTTGGGTAAGGTCCAAGTCCTTGGTTTTATCTGCATTTAATGGTGTTACTTTTTCAAAAATCTGTAACTCTGAATCATTTACAGAGTTTTTTAATTCAGTTGATATTCAAAGAATTGCAAGTTGTAAATTTAATTCAATGCTCAGTACAAATTCATTGAAATGTCCTCATAAAAAGAAATATGTTGAAGTTCAAAAACAAGTTACAAAAAGAAATATGAGAAGGTTCAAAAAAAACAAGTCCAAACAGGACATTGCAAAATGGAATAAAGTCTCATTAGGATGCCCTACTATTTCCAGAATGTCGAGGATTAGGGCCTTCATCTGCACTTGCTCCCCATTTTTCAACCGTTTCACTTGTCGGGGCTCCTTTTGATGTACTCTCAGATGAACAAATTTCTGCTTTGAGAGTGTCCTTGCTTTCATCGAAAAATTCCCGCTCTTTTCTATTTGAACGAGTGTTATATGGATGAGGTGTGTCTAATGCTTGAGGTGGTGTATCCAGTATGTGTTCCTTTTTTATGAGACATGCTTCTATTATGTCTAGATGCATAATGCATACAATGTTCGAGGCATTGATCCAAAAAATGTGTTTGTTATTAAAAATAATCCTTATTGGGGATAAAAGTGTTACGTCTGAAGAGACAAAAAACTTTTTGATGTTATAGATCCCGAACAGCCTCTGACAAGTTGATTTGTCTTCCATCCTTTCTGTCATAGGTTGAATACCCTGTCAAGATGTTTCGACTTCTCTGGCTAAGCTGTGCAAGTGACGAGCTGCTTGCCCCAAAAAAGTTTCGCAGGACTGCATCTTCGGTTTCACCCTCTGCTGAGCCTGTTTCTAACAAAAGTGCCACCATGGCCCTCTAACGATGGGAACTATCCGAAGCTTGCTTCTTGAATTCGTCAATAATAATCTCCAGCTTATCTAGGGTTTCGCCATCTTGTTCTTGTTGTTTTTAAAAGGATTCTCCAAGTTAGCAACCTTTGCCCCTGCAACTCTTGCTAACTCAAAAAGTTAACTTTTGGCATTCTCGGTGTAATCCCGGTTTGTTCTGAATCCTTTCTGATCATAATTGGACTTCTGAGCTTTTCATCTCTTATATTATAACCCCTTTGTCCATTAATGCAGATTATTCACGTTTAACAAACATATTTTTGGTGGATCAACACCTCTTTTGAATGATGCAAATGATGAAAATAAAATAAAATAAATAACAAAAATGAAAAGAGTTAGTGAGGTAAAAATAATTAAAAACAATCATGAAAATAAAAGTCATACCCCGTATGATATCTACCCCACATGATATCTACCCCACATGCTCATTATTTCTACCCAGACATGATCTCTATCCCGCATGCTAATTTCAAATAAATTCTAACCGCATATTTGTCTAGTTCATATGCTTTGAACAGAAAGTAAAGCAGGAAACAAAACAGTCTAGGGTTTGGAATGAGGTTTTGGGGTGGGCTCTAATTCCCTATATTCTCCCGGATTAGATTCTAAAGAAGGTACCCGAGTTCTCCTTGCTGGTGCCCCCTTGGGCTTGCCAGACCCTTAGCCCTAAGCCCATTACAAGATTGTGTGGACTAAGTTAAACTCGAGGGGATACATTCCCTTATGCCCACACGGTGAATAAATTCACACGAAGACATAAGGTATATGAATCCCGAAGGCTACTTGTTAGGCCTGTGCGGAGAATAAATTCTCACGAAGACGTCGCTTTCACCCCCCCTTAAAAGGGTTCGGAGCTCGGGTATAGAGCTAGAGATAAAAACTTTGAAAAATCTGAAATCATTGAAAAAACGTCAGTACAACTATTTATTTGAAAAATAATCAAATGTAAATAATTGAAATCGAATAAATAAATTAAAATTAAAATTTACTATTTTCGCATAAAAAGACAACCGAAAAATTAATTATGGCCTGACTCACTTACCTGTCCCCAACAGAGTCGCCAAGCTGTCAGAACCGTCTTTCGGTTGGGCCCCGGAATTGGGCTTCGACTTGAATAAATGTGTTAGAGTCGCCACCGATCATTTTAAAAACTTTTAGGTGGATCGGACACCATCTTACATGGTCTGTGTTTTACCAGAAATGTGTCGGGTTCGGGAGTCGGTTACGGTCAAGGAATGATTAGCACCCTTGAACCGCCCTTTCGATACCAATTAATTTTTCAGTTGTCTTTAATTGCAAAAATTTAAATTTAAATTTAAAAATTCAATTTGAATTAATTACCTTTGATCGATTGAAAGTATCCCTAAAAAATAAAAAAAATGTTAGATTGTAAAAATAAAATAAAATAATAAATATGAAAAAAAGGGAAACTATATAATAATAGTAATAAGAGAAATGAGAGAAAAAAATAAAATAAATAAAATGGAGTAAAAATAATAATAATAAAAAATAAGGTTAAATATTAAAAAAATGTTAAGAAGATAAATATTAAAAAAACCAAAAGAAAAAATAAATAAAAAAATGACCAAATTGAATGATATTGAAGATGGAATGATTATACCAAGGATTAATCCTTTAAAATCCAAAAACATGTTACCTTACACATGTGTCAAGCACGTGGACCACTTACAAAATATAATTTAAAGGGGTTTTGCACTTGCTTTTGATTTGCACAACATTGCTCCTTTTAAACTCAAATACAGGAAACAAAACTTGGAAATTTTAGCCTTTTTTTTCACCTTTGATTGTGTGAGATTGAACCTTTGGATCGTGGTGACCTTCGATTATGTTGTTCCTCTTGTCGTCTTCTATTGCTTGATCGTTTGGAACAATCAAACAAGCCATCAATCATCGGAAAACGCCCAAAGTCGAAAGGTAAGTTTCTCCATTTCTCTTATTTTTTCTGTTTTGCCTTTTCGATTGATGGCCTCTTTCTTCGTAGGTCTCGTCATGTGTTTCCACCTCTTGCTCATCACTGGTCATGGGTTCTTTTGTGGTGGGTCTTTGGTTGTGTTTTGAGTAGGTACTTCAAGATTATGGTCGGGGTGTATTGGAAAACGGGGCTACGATGTTGTGAGTGTTTATGTGTTGTTGAATGGGTTAACTAGGTTCGGGAATGGAAGCTCGATGATTAAGACTGACGCAAGGGTATAATACTTGGTGATATCGAGTCATGGCCGAGAGGCCATGACACCACTCTCTTTCCTTCCTTTTTCCCCTCCCCTTTGTTCTTTCCCTTGTTTCGTATTTATAGTACTAGCGTTGGCTATTTTTAGAGAGATTAGAGTCCTAAAAATCCTTGTTTGGTTGTTTGTTGGTGAGGTGCCGAGAAGAATGGCGTCAGTTGCGGCTGCGTGGTGAGGAGTCTTCGGATGTGGCTGGAACGGCTGGTTCAGCTTCAGCTTCAGCGGGTCATGGGTTGTTGGTTCAGCTTCAGCGGGTCATAAGTTGCAGTCATAGACTGTAAAATAATAATAATAAATAAATATATAATATATATAATAAAATAATAAAAATAATGGGTAGGACGAAAATTAGTGTTCACACGAATGATTAAGAATAACTTCTTGATGTTGGAGAAGAAACTTTGCGACATCAAGCAGTACGTAAATTCACCTTTTTATTATTTAATATAAAAAAAATTTATAATAAAAAAAATTATTAAACATCAAATATAAAAAATTATTTTAACAGTTTTATTTGATGAGCATATTTCATTTTCAATGAAATTACTGGCCCTGAGAAAGAATATTAAGAATATAATTAAAAAAAATAACTGACCTAAGATAACAGGTTTAATAAAGAACTACGGAGATGCCCGATCCGTTGTGGTGCCTAAAAGGCCAAAGCTGTTGATTTATATACAAAATTGGTTTAATTAATGAAAAACGAATAGAAATATTTTTTAAAAGAGCCATATATATTAAAATAATCTCTCATTGTCCTCCTCTTCACGATTCACTATAAATTAATAGAAAAAAATATAATAAATATTTTGAAGTATCAAATCAAATGTGAACACCTTTACTTGTAAAAGTAAAACATCCTTTCTATATTACAAAATTTTAGGAAAAATTTTACAGTGCAACATTATTAATATATAATTAAAAAAATTATTATTAATTTTATTATTATTTAATTAATAAAATTAGTAAAAAATTACTTAAAATATTATTATTTCTACTTAAAATATTAATATTTTTTAATATTTCCGGTAAAATGTCCAACAATAATAAAATCGGTAGAAAAAATAACAAAATCAGTAGTATAAAACCGGTAAAACGCTCAATACTAACAAAACCAATAGAAATAATAATATTTTCAATAATTTTTATTGATTTGTTATTTAATTAATAACAAAATCGATAGCGTTTTTAGATATATGTTAAGACTACTACACGTGATCATATTCCCAATTTTAATACGTGGATGATTTGATAGTTTGAATTGAAATTTATTTTAATAATTTCATTGAATTGAAATTTGTACACAAGAAAATATTTTTTTCCTTTGAAAGAAGTCAAATAAATCATGGAGATTTGAATTGCGACCAAATGAAATGAAGTATGGTTATTTTATCGAGGGATAGTTTAATTTAAAGTTAATCAATATCATTTTAATTTAAAATATTATTATATTTAATTTAAAATTTATAATATTTATAATATTTTTAATTAAGAAATTATATTACGAAATTTAAAATTTATAATAGAAAATTTTATAAAAAAAAATTATTAACTTAAAAATTATAAAATTGCGTAATTTAAAAACTATTTATTTTATAAGAATGGTTTGGTAATAATTTAAGAAATGATATAATATTTTTAAACTACATAATTTATTCATTTGATTTATTTATATTTTAATTAGAATTGTTGTACTGAACATATATATAATGATTTAAATTAAGTTTATAGGGGAATAAACATGTCAGTGTCACGTCATTTAAAAAAATCATGACATATTTTAAACAATGATATATAATCTAATTTATTACGCTTCGTGAAATTAATTTTTTTAATTATTATAAAATAATATTTTTCTAATATAATATCTATTCAAGCTATCCATATTTTTTTTATCATATACAAAACTAAGAATAATATATGTTTACATAAGTTCAAATTCATATTCTCTTGTTCACTATATTATTATTATTATTATTAACCAAATTCAAATTCAATTAATTTTTTAAAATAAACATTTTAAAAATATATATATGATAATGTTATAATACGGGGATGTGTATAATACATCTACCCATTGAAAATAGGAAGTAATAATTTAATTATTAGGGTTTTAATTTTTTAAGTATGAATATCCCAACCAGCTATTTCCTTTTATTTGATTTGGTATTACTTTTCCAAACTTTGGCTGGTAATATGCTATACATTCATTTTTAGTGCCCCAAAAAAATATTATAATAAATGAATAAATATATGTCGACGCACTATCTTCAAAGCATATATAAGAATAGTAAGAGATGAATCATGACCGGGTACAGCGCCCCAAAGTAAGCAGGAGAGATTTTTTATTTTTTATTTTAAATGGGGTTCCACAATTTGTGTATCCAATTCCTATCCTTTTTACCATGTATACAAACAAAATATGGAATAAATACTACAAACAAACAAAAAGAAGAGAAGAGTTTAACAAGTGGGAAATGAACCAACAAATCTAATGAAGAGAGAAATTTCATAACAACGGAGCTTTCCCGTCCTTGACCGTGTTCCAGTCCTCTAACAAACAAACTCCCCCACCCCCCTTTTTTTTCTTATCTCGAGTATTCCAAACTCAAACAAATTCATTTCTGGGTCAATTGGTTTCATCATTTCCCCCATAACTGCTGCACAGAAATTGATTGAAACAATAGGACAAGTCAACGAATATTCTTATAAATTTATCTGATTCCGATCACAAATCAGCAAGCTTATAGAGATACGAAGAGAGACGCTGCTTTCTTTTTTCCAGGTTAGAACTATTTCTTCTCGGCAACATCTTCTTATTTCTTTTTCTGCACTATGAGTTCTACTTGCTTTCGGAAATTAAAATGTTAGAAGGAGATGACACGGATTCTTAGTTCTACTTTTAATTGGATTCATCTGTGTGACGGAGGCAGTCACCAAAATCTTAATTCTTAACCGTATGCGTTGCTCGAGCACAAGCATGAGCTAAGTAATGACGATACACTTTTCATCGTGTATTAGTTTTATGTTCAATCAATAAATGTATGTTTATTGAATGATTAAACATAAGACTAATACATGCTTATGGCTGTCCAAATTCGTATAATTATGTCTTTGTCATGCATCACATGCATTTGTCTGTTGTTTTAACAAAATTCGTGTAATTATTTCAACCTAACATGTATCTATGTTGTTGCTAAGTAAACAGAAGACGACGAGCTTTCAAAGGCAATTTCCGTTTAACATGCTTTGTCGTACGAGAACAAAATGCCGATCCAATAAAAAAACCTTAAATGAGTGTCAAAATGAAAAAAATATTTCTAGGGTAAATTATTTTAGATATCACTGAACTTTAATCATTGACTCACTTATACCATTGAACGTTCAGTTTTGACAATTATAACACAGAACTTTAATTTTACATTCGATTATGTCATTCCACCATTAATTCAGTAACGAGGAGATGACATGACTAATAATTGTTGACATAACATGCCACACCAAAACGACGTCATTTTGATGAGACTATTGATGGTCAAAACAACATCGTTTTAAGGACTAAACTTAAGAGGTGTATCAATTTTGTCATTGAACTTTTAAACAATACTTACCAATCCTTTTTGACATTGTACTTACCAATCAAAGTAGGAAATCAATCACCACCTGTCGACGATCATATTTCACAACAACAATAGTACCAAAATATTCACATTTCACTCTTTTTTCTTCTCATAGGATTGGGTTTTCACGAAATTCACTCAAAATTGACAAAAACCCATTTAAAATTTTATCGTATTAGTACTCCTATCTCTTTCAATGATTGTTCGATGAGGCTAGTTTTGAGGTTTGTTGTTCATTTTCTTGAAATAATATTTCTCATAGTTTAAATTTTATAATAAACTGTAACATCCTCAATACCGGGTTAGTGACTAGATTGAAAAATTTCAGAAATTTGTGATTAAAGTAGGATAAATGAATAGTTCAATGACTTTTTAAAATATATGTTGAAGGCTGTTTAGTAATTATTGAATGAATTAAAGGGTAAAATGGTCATTTAACAAGTAAGATTTTTATTTTTACTTTATAAGATAAGGGAACCACGTGAAAAAGGAGAGATTTCTCCAGAATATGCTCTGTTTTTCCTTTCTTCTTCTTCTTCAAGTGGATGCCAAGAGCAAAGGTGAGTTCATGGTTAGTTAATTTCTTGATAAATTCAAGGTTAGTTTGTGATCATTAGACGATAACTAAGCTTAAGGAAAGCTTAAGTTATCTTAAAATCAAAAGACGACAGAGTTAGGAGAGATTAAGTAAAAGGAGTATTTAAGTGAATTCTTGAAATAAAAGGAGTTAGTAGATTTTGAAGTTGAATTTGACTTGTCAAGGGTCTAATTAAGAAGTTAGAAGTAATAGAATTGGAATTAAAACATGTTGCAAAGTTGGTATAATTCTTGAGTTACATATGAGGGATAGAATTTTGAGGTTAAAGATGATTTATATGGATATAAATTGGTTTAAGCATGTGTATATGAGTTAAGAACATGAAAGAGGTTGAAAGATGAAGCATTTGAGTTGATTTGAGTGGATTTTCGTGCATGAAATGGAATTCTGGGCTAGTGTGCATCGGTACACATTCAACCTGTACCGATGCATCAAGGGTAAATTTCCAGAAATTGTTCAGTGTGTATTGATGCACAGGAAGTGCATCGATGCAACCCTTAAAAATGGAAACATCGAATGAAATTAGTGCATCGATGCATAAGGAGTGCATCGATACACCCCCTTAAGATTAAAACATCGAAAGTGATTTGTGTATCGATGCATGGGTAGTGCATCGATGCACATATTAAGGGATACATCGATACACTGTAGAATGTATCGATGCACTTTAATGGGAAATGGAATAAATCGTTATTTCAGTTTATGAAATGATAGATTAAAGTATATCAAATGGGATACTGATAGTATAAATACATGATTGTGTAGATATTGATCGAGTGCAAGTTCCGTAATGATTGAAAGGTTAGAATTGATCAAGAAGAGAAAGCAAGCCATAGGAGTAATTGATAGCAAGTGAGGCACATGTGAGTGCAATTTTAAATGTACTTATATTATTGAACGAATATTTGCTTGCGATGAGCCAGTGACGGAGTTACTATGGTAAGAAGTAACTTCTAAAGTTTTATGTGATTATTATGTGTGCATTAGTACATAAAAATGGATGTGTGTTCTTATAGGTTACATGATATGACATGCTATTTTACATGAACAAATGAGAAATGATATAAGCCATATGAAACGATCTACGTGAATACATGCACTTGTTATATATGTGATATTAATATAAGTAATTATAAGAATATGTAATATAAGTGTTATATGAATTGTAACCATGTGATATGAATGTGATATGTGAACATAAGTGACTAATTGACATGAGCTATGTGACTATATGAAAGCAAGAACATGTGACATGAAATACATGATAAGAAGATATGATACTCTGTAAGGATATTACATGATATAAAATAAAAGCGTTATGAGTTATATGCATATGAAATATATGCTTACACATACATGTGTCATGTGACAGAAAAGAAAGAACAAGTGATATGAAATGTTATAAATGATAATGCCCATATTATGTAATATGAAAGCTAGTGGTATAGTTGACATGCCAAGAGTCGAGGGTTTACCTATGTTCTACGGAACATATGGACAGAATTACCCATGTCTTTTGGGACATATGAACAGTATACCTATGTTCTAAGGAACATATAGACAGTTTACCTAGGTTCTTCGGGACCTATGGACAGTTGTCGAGGTTCTTTATGACCTCTGGATAGGTCCCTCGGGACATTTTTACGAGCTGTGGTAACAACATAGTGGTGCACAACCTCAATGTACTCACATACCTTAAGTTCTCACATGTGTACATAGGCTAATAAGAGATAACATTGAATACAATGTATATGATATATATATTTGTTTTGTGATATGAATTATATGATATGATATATGTGTGTTAGTGATTATTGTATATGTTATAAGATATATGATATGAACATAATGGATCTTATAAACAAGAGAATAGAAATATGAATGTTAATAATATGATAATGATAGGAAAGAAGATAATTATATGCATGTGTGGATTTGATATATGAATGGATATATGTTTGGGTATAATATGATAGTAGTAATTGTTCATGCATTATTAGAAGTTATAGTTTACATTATATGTTTATTGCCTCACTAAGTCATAGACTTAGCGTGTAAGTGATTTACACGTAGGTTTCAATAAGAGTAAAGAGCAATGTGGAACAAGACATATCAGTTCTCCTTACTGAAGGTCAAATCAGAAGAGAGGTGAATAATATGTATTTTAATATATAAAGTTCTAGTTGGCATGTATTCAAAAGAATATATTGTATAAGCTCTGAATAGTTTTGTAAACGTTTTGAATAAGTTATATGTTATAAAAGTTTTAAATTACTCACTATTTTATACAAGTAAATGTTTTGAAAAGTCAATGTGACACATCGGACTTGTATTCGGGTCGAATACGGGTTGGGGGTGTTACATTTAATGGTATCAGAGCTACGGTTTAGCCGATTCTAGGCTTAAAACAAAGTCAAAAGTGTTTTAAAAAGTATACATGCCAACACAAAGTGGAAAAAATTTTCTGATCTGATAGTGTAAGGAGTGTACTGTCTTGTTAATAGAGTTAAATTGTTATGTTATACTAGATGTTTGATCATGAGAATTTCCAAAGTGAAACAGAAGGCGATACACCTGAAGGTAATAGCAATTCACATGCACTGGCCAGGCAGGGAGAAGAGCAAACACCTCAGGGAATGCCTGTATAAGATTAGAGAATGATTCATGATGTTGAATAAATGTATCAAAATAGTTAAAAGAGTTATGAGCACCCGAGCTCAAGGGTAAATTTGAGGAAGGTTCTATTATTATAGACCTTTAGATAAATGATATGAATATAATGCTAGAAGGTGTTCATTTTTCCAAAGTGGAGAAATTAAATTGAGAAGTTCGTTATTACGTGGAAAAGATAGAATATGGTGAACAAATGTCACCATAAGAACGTTAAAAGATCAAATGATGTGGTTAGAATTGTAGAAGAGTTCAACAATAAGTGCATTAGTGATACGTTTATAAGATGAATGAAGTCAGAGTTTATGGGTTTGAAACGAAGGGATAGTATTATGTATAAGCAAGAGTGTTTAGATGATAAGGGTTCGCAGTTAAGACGGAAAGAGTTAGCATTGGCTAACCAGAGTATGTGATAAAAATGTACCGGAATTATAAGATTATAAAATATTGTCAGGATATGATAACCAAATATGAAATGGATCTGGATACGGTTGTATATTTGGATCATAGTAATGTGGTATAGTAAAGGAAGTAAGGATTTGTATATTTGAGTAAAGTTGAGGATTGATAAGAAGAGTTTAAGAATGGGTATATCGATGATCATATTATAAGACAAAGAAAGTCAGAATGTTGAGTTTGAGTAACGGAAATTACATGATGTATATGATTGGTTGAATAGGGCTTGTGCCCTAGATTGAACAGATGTTATTGACTAGCTGTCAGAGTAAAGGTGGTAGAGTTATAAGATTAGAAGAAAGGATAAAGTTGAATTAATCAATTATGATGTGGATATGAATATAGTTGTGTATTCTGATCAGATAGCTATAATGCAGATAAGGAGATAAGTATTTGCATGGAGCCTTAAGGAAGGAAAATACAAGTATAAGAAATGGTAAAGAATAAAGTTCTGTATAAGTAAATTGGGTTATCAAAGTTGCGAGGATGCAATGAAGATTGGTACACAGAGATGAGTATAGGTAATAGGACAAGAGTATGTGAACATGAAAGGAAAGATGTGATTTGGGTATAAGGAGATTTTGATTTTGAATAAAAATAAAGAAATAATGGAATAAAGAAATGAAAAGGATTGAGTTAAAGGATTAGATATGATAAAGGTTATATGGAAGTGTAGATGATAAGTTTGATATAGAAGTAAGAGAAGTATGTAAGGTGATGTGAAAAGATTGTTTAACTTCGTAAAGTATATGTTTAATCACATTGGAAGAGGATTAAGGTTACTAGTTACTGTTTATATGATAAGCGACAGTAGATGAATGTATAAAGGAAAGAATGTGGATGAAGAGCATTAGAAGATATGTATAGGTAGTGTACTTATCAATGAGTGCAGTGAAAATTCGAGGACGAATTTTCTTAAAAGGAGGGGAGATTTATAACATCCTCAATACCGGTTAGTAACTAGATTGAAAATTTTTAAAAATTGGTGATTAAAGTAGGATAAATGAATAGTTCAATGACTTATTTGAAATATATGTTGAAGGTTGTTTAGTAATTATTGAATGAATTAAAGGGTAAAATGGTCATTTGACAAGTAAGATTTTTATTTTTCCTTTATAAGATAAAGGAACCACGTGAAAATGAGAGATTTCTCCATAATATACTCTGCTTTTCCTTTCTTCTTCTTCTTCTTCTTCACGTGGAAGCCAAGAGCAAAGGTGAGTTCATGGTTAGTTAATTTCTTGATGAATTCAAGGTTAGTTTGTGATCATTAGACGATAACTAAGCTTAAGGAAAGCTTAAGTTATCTTAAAATCAAAAGACGACAGAGTTATGAGAGATTAAGTAAATGGAGTTTTTAAGTGAATTCTTGAAATAAAAAGAGTTAATAGATTTTGAAGTTGAATTTGACTTGTCAATGGTCTAATTAAGAAGTTAGAAACAATAGAATTGGAATTAAAACATGTTGCAAAGTTGGTATAATTCTTGAGTTACATATGAGAGATAGAATTTTGAGGTTAAAGATGGTTTATATGGATATAAATTGGTTTAAGCATGTGTATATGATTTAAGAACATGAAAGGGGATGAAAGATGAAGCAACTGAGTTGATTTGAGTGGATTTTCGTGCACGAAATGGAATTCTGGGCTAGTGTGCATCGGTACACATTCAACCTGTACCGATGCATCAAGGGTAAATTTCCAGAAATTGTTCAGTGTGTATCGATGTACATGAAGTGCATCGATGCACCCTTTAAAAATGGAAACATTGAATGCAATTAGTGCATCTATGCATAAGGAGTGCATCGATACACCCCTTTAAGATTAAAACATCGAAGGTGATTTGTGTATCGATGCATGGGTAGTGCATCGATGCACATGTTAAGGGATGCATTGATACATTGTAGAATGTACCGATGAACTTTAATGGGAAATGGAATAAATCATTATTTCAATTTATGAAATGATAGATTAAAGTATATCAAATGGGATATTGATAGTATAAATACATGATTGTGTAGATATTGATCGAGAGTAAGTTTGTAATGATTGAAAGGTTAGAATTGATCAAGAAGAGAAAGCAAGCCATAGGAGTAATTGATAGCAAGTGAGGCACATGTGAGTGCAATTTTAAATGTACTTATATTATTGAACGAATATTGGTTTGCGATGAGCCAGTGACGGAGTTACTATGGTAAGAAGTAACTTCTAAAATGTTATGTGATTATTATGCGTGCATTAGTACATAGAAATGGATGTATGTTCTTATAGGTTACATTATATGACATGCGATTTTACATGAACAAATAAGAAATGATATAAGCCATATAAAACGATCTACGTGAATACATGTATTTTTATATATGTGATATTAATATAAGTAATTATAGGAATATGTAATATATGTGTTATATGAATTGTGACCATGTGATATGTGAACATAAGTGACTAATTTACATGAGCTATGTGACTATATGAAAGCAAGAACATGTGACATGAAATACATGATAAGAAGATATGATACTCTGTAAGGATATTACATGATATGAAATAAAAGAGTTATGATTTATATGCATATGAAATATGCTTACACATACATGTGGTATGTGACAGAAGAGAAAGAACAAGTGATATGAAATGTTATAAATGATAATGCCCATGTTATGTAATATGAGAGCTAGTGGTATAGTTGGCATGCCAAGAGTCAAGGGTTTACCTATGTTCTACGGAACATATGGACATAATTACCTATGTCTTTTGGGATATATGGACAATATACCTATGTTCTAAGGAACAGAAGGACACTTTACATAGGTTCTTCGGGACCTATGGACAGTTGTCGAGGTTCTTTATGACCTCTGGATAGGTCCTTCGAGACATTTATACGAGCTATGGTGACAACATAGTGGTGCACAACCTCAATGTACTCATATATTTTAAGTTCTCACATGTGTACATGGGCTAATAAGAGATAACATTGAATACAATGTATGTGATATATATGTGTTTTGTGATATGAATTATATGATGATATATGTGTGTTAGTTATTATTGTATATGTTATAAGATATATGATATGAACATAATGGATCATATAAACAAGATAATAGAAATATGAATCGTAATAATATGATAATGATAGGAAAGAAGATAATTATATGCATGTGTGGATTTGATATATGAATGGATATATGTTTGGGTATGATGTGATAGCAGTAATTGTTCATGCATGATTACAAGTTATAGTTTACATTATATGTTTATTGCCTCACTAAGTCATAGACTTGGCGTGTAAGTGATTTACACGTAGGTTTCAAGAAGAGTAAAGAGCAATGTGGAACAAGACAGGCCAGTTCTCCTTACTGAAGGTCAGATTAGAAGAGAGGTGAATAATATGTATTTTAATTTATAAAGTTCTAGTTGACATGTATTCAAAAGAATATATTGTATAAGCTCTGAATAGTTTTGTAAACGTTTTAAATAAGTTATATGTTATAAAAGTTTTAAATTACTCACTATTTTATACAAGTAAATGTTTTGAAAAGTCAATGTGACACCTCGGACTCGTATTCGGGTCGAATACGGGTTGGGGTGTTACATAAACACCCAAACTCTCGTAAATATAAGAAAATCTATAAACATCTAAAAAATGATAGATTTTTTGTTTAATTTTATCGATTTTGGGTGAGTTTCGTGGAAAATTAATCGCATGAGAAGAATGTGGAGCGAAATGCAAATGTTTTGGTACAAATTTTATTGTGAAAGATGACCGATGATGGCCAGTGATTGGCTGTCGACAATAGCTAAAAATACAACACCAAAAATTAAACTGTTTAAAAGTTTATTGACAAAACTAATACACTTTTGAAATTAAGTGTCTAAAACGACATCATTTTAGGCATCATAACAACTACATCAAAATGACATCCTTTCGGTGTGTCAAGCCACGTCAACAATCGTTAGTCATGCCATTGTCCCATTAGTGACTTAACGACAGAGTGACATAGTTGAATGTAAAACTAAAATTCACTATTACAATTGAAAAAAATCAGAGATATAAATGAATTAGGGGACAAAATTTAATGGTGTCAGATGTAATTTTCAGTTATTTTTAATTGAGATATAATTGGGTAAAAAAGTCGTAAAAATAAAAGGACTTTATTAAGAGCCTTTTTTACCATTTCTCTTTACGGTTACACAACATGAGGAAATCGAGTTACTTGGCAACAAATCCTCATCTATAAAACCTTTTTTAATCTGGACTAAGTTATGACATTTGAAGTTTAGTTCTTTCAAATAATGTATTATATGCACGAATTAATACATCGGTGGTAAAGAAATTATTACTATTTTTTGAGATTCCGGGTTCAAGCACTATAAATGTTAGATATGTTAGCGTTCAATCTCAAATGGTTGAAAGTATTTTTTGAATATATACTATCTAATTATCCCTCTTCATTTGAAAATCATGTCATATTAACATTATTTTTTATAATCCTATTTAAAATATTATTCATAAAAAAATATTTGTAATAACTTGTACATAATTGTTGACATGATACATTAATAAATCATTCTAATAGCTACATTTTTCACTGGAGGGCTGGATCCTTAAGTCTGTAGTAAAAGATTTCTTCCAGTGCACTTAAACAGGACAATGTTAGAACGATAGGGCACAAGAAGAAATAATATCTAAAACATTAAACACGTTACAAAACAAGACATAACATGAGTATAATTTATATTCATTTTATTAAGTTATGCTATAATCAGGCAAAGCCTTTAGCAGCATAGCCAGTGATATGGAGAAAGGAGTCAAAGAAACGCTTGAACACGACGACTTCACTAGCAACTCTGCTTTGCCTGAGGTGAGTTGCCCAAATCATTTATTTTATCCATAGAATTCCATATTCGTGTTTCATGCTTCCTTTAAAACTGACCAGCTCTGCAACTTACTAGGTCGATCCAGGGGAAGCTGCTTCGCTCACATGGCAACGCCAATTGAACAGCACCGGAAACCCCCCTGCTGGTTTTGGCCTAAGTTTTAAAGAGATAATGTTTCTGGTACGTCTGTAGCTTCCTGTGTACTTAATTTTAAGCTGATAGCCAGTCTTTCAGGCAAAACTTATCTTTCTTGATGTATAGATGCTAATAAGAATACCTCACCTGGCTATTTGGTTTTCTGGAAGGCACCTATTGGTTTTCGGCTGTGGCATTACTCGAAAGAAGAAGCAATAGGAAGAGTAATAAATCTGTTTTTTGATGTCAGTCATTTCATGATCTTTAAAGGCTTTCACCACAACGTTCATCCTTTCATTTTCAGAGATCAATATTTGATATTTTCAGAAGGCACGTTATTACAAGTGTCATGGAGTTCCTTTAGGTGGTATAGGGTATGTTTTCACTTCTACTATTATTGATAAAGTAAGTCTATGAATAGATGTTGTTTGTGAACTTTGTGATAGATTAGGTTCCTTCAGTGTTATTGCTAGACAAAACTAGATGGAATACCTTAGCTCTTGCAGAATCATGTTGTGAAATATGTTTCTGCTGCCTATGGGGAGTTTATCATGTCAAACATTTTATTCATAATTCCGCTTATTAGCCTTTTTGGTTCATATTGCTTAAAACACCTTTATAGTTCATGCAGTAAAGATCTTGAGAATGTTCACAGTGTTGCTTTAAAAATATATCTTACATTTTAAGGCATCAATTTTAGGGCAGGAAGCATTGGAAGAGGTTACAGAGGGGAGTTTCAACGGTTCAAACTGTTTCCGACAGTCTGTGAAGAGGGTCCGATCCTGGAAAATCAATTCTCTGTAAGTTTTTATTCTCATAGTTTAAAGCCACAGCTGGCCTAACGTCTGATACCTCCCTTGATTTAACTGAAAACTTCTGTACCTAATCTTTCTCATCAAGGCATTTGTATCACGTCCAAATGGAAAAAAATATTCAACTGTATTATGTACAAGAAGTCCAGAGGTTACCAAGTAAGCCAGCTATAGTCGATAACTTTAATTCTTTTAATAACAAGTGTGAGTTGTTTGATATACAAGTAATGGATATAACAAACAGAACTATTTGCAGAGAAAGTACAGGTTCGGGCATTGAATCTTGGGATTGGAATTTGAAAGGTGAGAAGTGTACATACCATGGTTTATTTCCAAGGTCATGGACTATTTATGAAGGTATAGCATCAAACACTGTGGATCAGGGATTTGCCTTATCATTGCAGACTCAATTTGGTTGCGTCCCATTTTTTGCGGCTGTGACCGAGCGTCACTTTGCAACCGCTATTCAAACTCTGCTACAGATAGTTCTGTTTTGTCATACCAGTAGCGTAGAATATTATATGGGCTACTCTTGCAAAGCAGGTGAACCTGACCCGGAGCTTAGAATCAGTTGTCGTCAGATTTCACCATTTATTCCCCACAACTACAAAGAGAGCAGTTTGCCTGTATCAGTGTTCACATTCACGGTAGGCCTTAGAAAATGCTGGCTTAGGGACTTCATAAACACTAGCTTTTCATTGTTTCAGTTCTTATTGAATTGCTTTATGCCTACTTCAGCTCACTAATACTGGAAGAACCTCAGCTGATGTGACCTTGCTTTTACATGGGCTGTAAGTTAAAATCTTACTTCCAATTCTTTTGTTCCTTTTCGTTTTGTAATTAACAATTTTAAGCATATTTTCATGATTCTTTTCAGAACTCAGTAGGAGGAATCTCTGGATTTTCTGGTGGTCACTTCAACTCAAAGTTGAAGTAAGATAGTAACAAGTAGTCTTTAATATAATTATATACTAATTTGTTTTATACTATTCTTCTACTTGTACTAATTTAGTCTTTCACTTAATTAAATAATTTTATTCCATTCACAATGTTCTATTGGCAACAGGATGGAAGATGGAGTTCGTGGAGTACTTTTACACCACAAGTATGTTCTTTCATTGCTTTGAAAACTTGATAAAAAAAAGAAGAGAATAATCCCAATTATTATATTGAAGTTTGAAGGAAACGTCACACCTCACATCACTAATAGGAAGTATATCTTTCACAGAACAGCCAATGGACAACCTTCACTTACTTTTGCCATTGCTGCAAAGGAAACTAATGAAGTCCATGTCTCGGAGTGCCCTTGCTTCATCATATCTGGCAGTTCCAGTGGAACCAGCGCCCAAGAAATGTGGCACGAAATTAAAGAGGTTTGTGATATTCTTCATCTTTTATCTGCCATTTTTATAGTTTTCAATTTTCAGGTAATTTAGTTTAGTACATTTTCCCTTCATTTGTAAGTTATCCTTTAATTCGTTGTTACAGAATGGATCGTTTGACAACCTTGGTTATGAAGATTGTTCACCTTCAAAACCAGGATCATCCATAGGAGCAGCTGTAGCAGCCTCCTTGATTGTTCCTCCTGGTTGTGTCCGTAGAGTCACTTTCTCTCTTGCATGGGACAGTCCAGAAGTCAGATTTGGTGACAAGACATACTACAAGTTAGTTTCATTGGTCCCCCCCTTTTGGAACTTTTTACATCTAATTTCTGACTAGGAATTAATCAATTACCCCTCAAATAACAGGCGCTATTCAAGATATTATGGCACTTTAGGTGATGCAGCTGCAAAGATTGCAAATGATGCTATTTTTGGTATGTTTACACGATCTAGGACGACTAAAATTATTCTGAAACTCTTTCCTTTGCTTCGTTTCGGTTATAAGTGTTCTATAAAGGTACCGTGTTGACTTATCTTCATCTTTATAATAGTAAATTTGTTTAATTTGGTATCATATGGTGACAGACTTCTTTATTAAGAACAGCAACACTAGTATAAAAATGAAATAGCTATGGAAATAGTTTTCTTTGGAACACGTCATTGGGTGAAAGAACAAAAGAGCTCACTTGTGAATATTTGTACTTTGATAATTTTTAACCTAGATAATTCGACCTGGGAATCCCAGATAGAATCATGGCAAAGACCAATTCTTGAAGACAAAAGGCTTCCTGACTGGTAAGACTAAATGAATTTTCTGTTCTGAGAATATGTGATCCAACTTGTTGAACAAGTTTTAAATGCAAGAAAAAAAAATCCCAGGTACCCTGTCACTCTCTTCAATGAGCTCTACTACCTTAATGCAGGGGGCACAATATGGACAGGTATTTTCAGAGCTTAATAAATATATAAGCTTCAATGTAGTTCTACTTGATTATTGAAGGCTAAGTTTTACTTTCTTCAGATGGATCACCTCCAACGAGAAGTATAGCATCCCTGGGAGGGAGAAAGTTGTCTTGACAATTCCGGATCATGTCTCAATAAAGTAACTAGCACTGAAAATAATAAAGATATAGCTATTGGAATCCTAGAAAGGATGGCATCTACACTTGAGAAGGCACATATTCCTCTTGCATCAAATGCAGCTTTCGGAACCCAGTTGCTTCAGGATGGAGAAGAAAACATCGGTCAGTTCCTCTATCTTGAAGGAAGTGAGTACCTCATGTTCAACACTTATGATGTTCATTTCTACTCATCTTTTGCACTGCTCATGCTATTCCCAAAGCTTGAACTGAGTATCCAGAGAGACTTTGCAGCAGCAGTTATGATACACGATCCAAGCAAAATGGAAATTATGAGTGATGGGAAGTGGGTTCCGAGAAAGATTCTTGGTGCCGTTCCACATGATATTGGCCTTAATGACCCTTGGTTTGAAGTAAATTCTTTTTTTTTGATGAGAGATTGAAGTAAATTCTCATAATCTATTTAATACAGATAATTGGAAAGATTTGAATCCCAAGTTTGTTCTCCAAGTACATAGGGATGTTGTTGCTACGGGAGACAAATTTTGCACAGGCTGTTTGGCCTTCAGTGTATACTGCAATGGCTTTTATGGATCAGTTTGATAAAGATGGAGACGGGATGATCGAGAACGAAGGGTTCCCTGATCAAACTTACGATGCATGGCCTGTTGATGGTGTAAGTGCATACAGTGGAGGACTATGGGTGGCAGCCCTCCATGCTGCTTCATCTATTGCTCATCTAGTAGGTGATAATGCATCAGCTGCCTACTTTCATACGAAGTATCAAAGGGCAAAATCTGTATATGGTACATTGTGGAATGGATCCTACTTCAACTATGACAACACTACAAACAGTTCCAGCAAGTGCATTCTAGCTGATCAATTGGCTGGACAATGGTTAGTACACAGTCTATACTGTACTTCCCCACCTCTAAACTTGCATTAAAATACTGCATATACTGAAGAAGTATTTGACACACCCTAGTTATATTTAACATTATTTATATCTTTATCTTGCATTTCCAGAACTTCACACTTCTTTAGTTGATCATGTTAGCCTTTTATGTCTTCAGGATAACTTTCATAACTTATAAATCACATATGAAAAGGATTTGAGTTGATCCTAGATTAGATCCTTGAAAACCTGCTGTGCATCTCTGGTGTCCATGCTTCGTTCTACATGGAAACTATAAACAGAATTGGAATCTTCCTTTTATGTTCTGAAAATTCATAAAAGTTGTATAGTCCTATTACTCTAATCTTTTATAGCAAGTCTAATTCAGATTCTAATGTCCTTATGCAGTCTTCCTTTCAAGTTTGATGCAACTTTGATTTTAATGCCCTTACAAATACAATAATAACATTATTATTTGAACTATTATAAGTACACCACCATACTGCCTATTTTACATACGGACTCTTTCTACCTATGCCATGCAAATGTGGACTAAATTGGGTGATGATATAGGTATGCTGGAGCAAGTGGTCTCCTGCCAATTGCTGATGATGACAGAGTGAGAACTGCACTTCAAAAGATTTATGATTTCAATGTCTTGAAGGTGAAAGGAGGTATGCGTGGGGCGGTAAACGGGATGCTTCCAGATGGAAGAGTTGATTTGACAGGTATGCAGGGAAATTTGGGCTGGAGTTACATATGCTCTTGCAGCTACCATGATTCAGGAGGGGATGGTTGAAACTGCATTTAAAACAGCAGCTGGTGCCTATGAAGCTGCTTGGTCACAGGGGGTCTCGGGTATGTTTCTATTCTTTCGAGCTCCGTATATTTAGCAAGTCTACTTAAAAAAAGAAAAGAGAAATACTAATAGATTATGTAGCTTGTCTTTACCTTCATGTTTTGTAGAATCTGACGTTTGAAGATAACTAATAAGGGGGGTTTCAACAGTGGTTCAGGTTTAGGGTTTTGTTTGTGTGAAATAATTGACACCTATATCGCATTTGCATTTTCTCATAACCAAAGTATCAATGTGATATGTCTTTGTAGTTGGGGGTTATTATTTGAATAGAGTTAGTCCTATTTTATAACTCAAATTTTATTTAAAAAAATTTCAATTCAAGTTTATAAAATTCTAGTTGAGTCGAATTGTTTTAGTTTCTATTTAAATTTAAATGTAAATATTTATAATGTTATGTTACTAAATGATTCCAATTTAAACAACTTTTTATAATTATATACGATATACATATTTATTTCTTCATATTTTTTCCATATGCAAATATATGTTATGCAGACTTGTTGGACTCGATTCAAACTTAAAATCAATCCACTAATTACTAAAAAAATTGATTTATTCGAGTTTGAGTCCTATTTTATAACTTTTTTTAAAAAAAAATTAGTTAAATTTATAAAATTACAATTCAAGTCAGGTCACTCCTAAATTCACATGTCCAGAATGGATTAATTCAATTTTCCCAGTTTTCTCTTTATGTATTTAAAGGAACCATGGAAGGTTATATATCATCATACCCTTAACAAAACTGGACACGGATAATGGGAAAGGTTACCTCAAGGAAAAAAAAGGCCGGTTGCGGTCTTCCTATACCAGGATGGACGAGTATCTCTCTCATTGGAAGTTTGATTTATTTAAGGCATACGAGACTCTTGTAGTTTAAAAAAAATGGACCCTTGAATTATTTTTACACTTAATGTGACACTCTAAACTCAAAATAAAATCAATGTGGTCCTTTGACTAACGTTTTTCATCATTGACCGTTACATCGCTAATCTGGCAATTGACTGTTGTATTTTGTTTTACAGATACTCTTTCCAGACCCCAGAAGGGTGGAATACAGATGACGAATACAGATCCCTGTGTTACATGCGACCTTTAGCAATATGGGCAATGCAATGGCCACTGACAAAGCCAAAACTCTTCACAGAGGAGATGAAACAACCATGTGGAGAGATTGATGACTCTGAATACCATAAGCAACATTTAGGGTTTTCAAGAGTGGCTCACCTCTTAAAGCTGCCTAATAAGGAGGACACTTCTAAAGGCTTCCTACAATCCCTTGTTCACTTCATTTGCAGAAGAGTTCCAATTTGATTTATTCACCCAGACACACACTATTAATAACATAAATTGCTGAAACTAAATACGCTTACAGAGAAACGAACGTAGTACAGTTGTCTCGATTCACTGATGGATATTGCTTAGTCAATAGATTGAATGTTCAACTGCTAAAGAATAAACTTTATTTGAGATTCAATTTCAAACGATTTTTGTTCTCAGCAATGTTGGATTTGTATATCCCATTATTGGTTTGTAAATGGCAGACTTGATGCAAGACCAAATACAAAGATCCACCCCCTAAATGTAACAGACACAGCAACCCCAAGAAGTACACATAAACCGCCTAGTATAGACAAGTAGGTTCGAGCTTCGTAAAAACTATAGCTAAATTCAAACATTTCACCCAATAGAACACAATATGAGAAGAATGAATTTATTTAAAAGTTTGTAAAAAATGAAACAATCGTATTTAGAATGCTGACCTTGAAGGTCTACTTTATTATATCCTTGTTCTGAGAAATGATCTCTAATGACTGCAAAATGGAATGGTTAAAAGCAAAAATATTGGAAACCCATTTAAGCCGTAGATTCCTTCAAATATGCAATGAGATCGGCACGTTCCTGTGGCTTCTTCAATCCAGGGAAAACCATTTTCGTTCCAGGGATGTACTGCACACAAAATCTTACCGTTGTGAGTAATAGTAGCTGGTGATTTCCAGAATGATAATAATCATACACGACTGTCTGAAATTTACTATATAATATGAATTATTGACATTACATGATTTATATACAATACATAAACATGTTAAACAGGATTATGATTAGAAAAACAACACAAACACGACATCGATACATAGATTACTAGGTTCATTTCTGGAGCAAATGTAATGCATATTACTTTGTTACTTTCTGGAAAGAATGGTAAGAGATTTGATAATAACAAACAGCCAAATCGGAAACCAGAAAAACTATTATCCAAATAAACCCCATAGAAATGATTTGAATACCTCTGATTCTAACTAAAACTTCAAATTCACAGACATCAAGAGTGAATGGCAGTCCCTAGCTTGCCACAAGTCCTCAGCTATGTTATCCAAACTCTATTTTCCGTAACTAAACATTCGACAAGCAGTGGCGGATGCACACCTGACTTAGGGTGGAAAGTGTCCACCGGAAATCCGAATTCTATTCAATTAATTATTTTATTATATTGAAATTTTACTTGTGCATCTCAAAAATATTTTTGGATCTGCCACCAGACAATTAAGTGCCACAGATACACAGAAACGAGTACGGAACATGATTCTCCAAATATATGGAAAAACTTTTTAAAGATCGAGTATACCAATATCAAATCCTCACTTCACTAAACAATAAGAAAATGGGAAAATCCAGCAGATGATTATTAATATTCTTTCTACTGTCAATATCAGGAAAGCAAAAAGCAAGAACCAAATCACACTTGTCCAACCATAAGATTGCGAAACAAAGAGCGAGAGAATACATATTACCAATAAAAATTAGGCAGATCATTAGAAAATAAAGAAAACAATATTTCGAAAGAATTGAATTACCTTCTTAGGGTTGAGAAGGTAATCATACAAAGTTTTCTCCTCCCAAATCACAGCCATGTTCTTATTAGCAGCGGAGTAGGAATAACCTGGAGTGGTACCCGATTGCCTTCCAAACAGACCGTTAAGATTAGGTCCTGCAACACGTTTATATAATCGAATCAAAACAAAATTTCGACCGCATCAAAATCAGATTACATCGATTCCGAAATGAAAATGAAAACATTGGCAACCTTGCTTGTGACCGGCGCCTTTTTCGACGGTGTGGCACTGAGCACACTTGGTCTTGAAAATCTTCTCCCCGGACTTTGAGTCACCGGGCGGTGCTTGATCAAAAGATGCCATCTTCACTTTGTTCTTTGTTTGTTTCTGCAACGGTGGGAAAGGTGGTTTTTGAGAATATATTTTGGAAGAGGGAGAGAGGAAAGGAAGGAACGTGGTGTAACTGTGCCAATGCCAGACCTCAACAACCCCAAGTTTCTACGTGGCGCATTCGTAGCCGCTCCTTCAGAACAGCCGTTCTTCACTTTATTCCAATGAATGTTTTTATTTTTAATTAACCAACAATATTTGATTTAATACTCCACGAATTCCAATCAAATAATACTTAATTTAAAATAATTATATAATATTATCTGTTTTAAAGATTTACACTTATTTGATAACAAAAAATTATATAATCTTATCATCTTTGGTACTCAAACTTAAGACCTTTAAGAATAATAATTTTTCTTTTAATTATTAAGTAGAGGTTGCAATCGGGTCATTCGGATTGGATTTAGGTTGAGTCATTTGGGGTTAGGATTGCATTTGATTTAGGTTCAATTCGGGTTAGATCAAATCGGATTCATGTTTAGATCGGATCTATGGAAATTCAATTCGAGTCGGGCCAAAATCGAATCAGTTAATTTTCGGGTCGAGTAAAAATCGAATTGGTTGGTTTTCGGGTCATGTTAACATTAGATCTATTGGATTCAAGTCTGGTCTGTATTGGATTGGGTTGTTTTGTTTCACGTCAACTTTTAGATTTTCGGGTCAATTCGAGTTAGTTCGATTCAAGTCATTTTAGGCTAGTTTCGATTTGGGTCAATCGTCGTCACTCTTTATCGTCATAATCATCAGTTTTGCTATTTATTACTTGTAATTCAGGAATTTTATGACTATATATTATCACATCCCAAATTCGGTGATAGAAGTTTAGTTTAAATGAATTGAATCAATAAATCTTTAAAATTTAAAATTGAAGATCAAATTAGAATATTTGGAAGTATAAGAATAACTTTATAAGTCCTAATAAAATTTATGATTGATTGTAGTATTAACCCTCAACAATATTTTACTTTTATTATAACCGATTATCATTTATCATATTTAAAAAAGTACATATAATATATTTATTTATTTAATTTAATTTTTATATTATTTTACTAAAAAAATTCAATCCCTAGTTGGTTAGTTTCTCACGATTGCATTGCAAGCAGCCACGCACCAGTTGCTTCTACCGTCACAAGCGATTACTCAGTTACTGCCTCGCGCAGTCGCTCTCCATTTTCGGTTCATTTTCTGTCTTCCCTCGCCACAAGTAGGAGTGCTTATTGAACGATTCGATTGCAAGTTGGACAGTGTTTAATTTGTGCTCGTTAAAAAAATTTATTGCTCAACTCGACTCGTTGTTCATTAAGTTCACTAAAAAATTTACCTTATTATTTTAAATAAAAATAAAATTTACTAATACTATACGAGGATATTAAGGTTGAGTTTTTTTGTGTTAAAAAATAATATGTTAGTTAACTTATTATTTTTTATTATTTATTAATAAATTAATAATTACTATTTAGATTTATTTTTTGAATGAAATAATTTTAAAATATATTTTTAAAAATTAACGAGTTGTTCGTAAACTTATCTAGTCGAGTTGGACGTTACTCGGCTCAACTCGTTAATGTCTCGAGTAGAGTTCAAATTCGAGTCGAGCCAACTCGAATCAAGCGTTTACCGAATTTTAACCAAGTCAAATTCGAATTGCTTAACTCGTTAAACACTCCTAGCCACAAGCAGTCAAAGACTCAGATTATTTGTACTGAAATAATAAAATTGGGTGATTCAACTATCACAACGCGAAATGGAAAATCGCAATACGATTTTCAACTATCGCAACGCGATTTTCAACTATCGCAACGCGAAATGCAACGCGAATTTGCGATAGTGGAGATCGCAATGCGAATTAAAGATCGTATTGCGATTTTGTTGGTCATTTTCGCAAATCCAAAAAAAATTGATCAAAATCGTATATTATCTGAGATTTTTGGTCACTGAGGTTATTTTCTCTATTTTAAATTCATGTTGATGGCTTTTGCTGAGAGGAGATCATTGAGCTGATTTACTAACTATAATATTGTCTGTAACACCTTATTAGATTTAGTTTGTCATGTTTATGATGTCAAACACAAAGAAGATGTATGGTACTTAGATTTTATAGGTTTTAGTTAAGAAATATTCAACTATCGTTTTTCTAAAAAAAAGTTAAGATCTTATTTTAACTTAATTTTAAAAATAACTTTTAATTATAATCCTCTTTTTCTAAAAAATAATTATCAAGTTAATTCTTTAAAAGTGTAAAATACATTAAAGGTCACTAAACTATACTCAGTTGATCATTTTAGACAATGAATTTTTAAAACTTACAAAAGTAATCATTAAATTTATCGATATATTATAAAATAATCACTATAATGTAACAATATAAGTAAAAGTTCGATAAATTTAATGATCATTTTATATTTTTTAAAAGGTTAATGGCTAAAATAATTATTTGATCATAGTTCAATGACCTTTTATGTACTTTATCCAAAATATATACAACTGTAGCATAATGATAGGTCCTCATTCTCCCACATGTATGTGTGTGTATATATCATGGCTTTCCTTGTGTTGGATGTTTTGTGCAAGAGCCTTTTCTTCTCTCCTCTATTTCATTTGTCATTGATAAGAAAAGGAGAAATGGGCAGGCTTATAGAAGAGAAGGCTCTTGATCAAACGTTTTATGGCCATCATCATGATCATCAACCGCAGGGGCTTGATCGTTATAACAGTCTCGAAGAGAAAATTTCAGAGTTTTTGAACAACGATTACGCAGATTCCGATGCAACCTACGATTATGGATCAGACGACAACGAATCCATCGATTCTCTCAAACACGACCTTTACTGGGAATCCCAGGAGGCCTTACTTCAGGTGTGTATATATATATTGCTTCTTCAGTAAAAATTAATCATGAAATTGACGCGGATTTGGAATGTAATGGGTTAGGGTTATTTATAAATTGTGTAGGAAATCCTAGAGCGTTATGCATTGGTGGGTGCCAAGTTAAGGAAAGAAATCAACGGAATTATAGAGGAACCGAGAAAGACGATGATTTGCAGCTGCAAAAACCAAAAGCAAATGCAAAAGCAAAGCCTAAGGACTGAAGCCGGTTGCATCAACTGCTTGCGCAAGAGAGTTATACATCTGCTTTGTTGCAGAGGACTTAATGCCACTCTCTGTGTCTCTAAGTGGAAACATACCAAGAACCATCTTGCAGGTCCTTAATTTCCCGATTCGCGTGTATTGCAGTTTTTTTTCTTGTGTTATAATCATGAGAGACGTACGATCGTCCCGTCAATTCTCCCACGATCCATCCCTAATTACAACGTCTAATCGATAAAAGATAAAACCGGGGTAATTGTTTGGTTCATGTATTCCTTGCAGGGACGCATGAATACATCAAGGTGATTGCGAGCACACATGGGCGGAAGAAGCAAATCCCATTTGTGATCGAATTGGAGTTCAGGGACCAATTCGATATCGCTAAAGCATGCGACGAGTACATGAAACTGGTAGACAAATTGCCGGAGTGTTACGTGGGGAAATCCGATTACCTCAACCCCATCGTGGGAGTGATGTGCGATACCGCCAAGAGGTCGATGGAGGAGCAGAAACTCCATATGGGTCCCTGGAGAAAACGAAGCTTCGTGCAGATGAAATGGTCTAATTCTTCCGAGCGATGAACACTCGAGGGCAAGTGCTGCATCAGTGTTGCAAAACCGCTGCTGCTGGGAATTGTTTCCAAACGAAACATCGACGCTTCTTGCAGATGAAGATGGTAACTAGCAAGAGGCAGATGCATTTTTGGTCTCATTAAATGATTATCATAGTGGCCAAGTATTATGAATACAAGTAATGGTTGCTATATTAGAAATTTTGTCAAGGAAAGAAAAACCCAAGTCCATGCTGCCCAATTTTGTATCCCGGAGAGACATTTATAGTATGGATATTGGGTCATATAACCGTGAGGGCCAGCATATGAAAACATTTTGATTCACAGCAAAGTTTCGAAAAAAAATTGCTTATTAATTGCATCATTGCTTTATGGTTCAGTCTGCGGTTCCATTCCTTCCAATTAAGATTTATACCACTGAATCATTTTCGCTTGATCGGATTTTGCGATCGGATAACAATCAATTAAAAATTTTTAATCAGTAAAAAGATATTTAAGGTGAGAGAAAAACCAGGGCTGCAACTAATAATTTATTCTAATTATAGTTATTCAATCATTACATCATAATTGTGACTGTATTTTGAAGAAGAATGTAGAAGTTAAAAAACTATTAAAATGTAAAAAAAAATATAAAAAGATGGTTTTAGACAATTACATACTTGAGCATCAATTCCGCTATGAACTATACATACCAAAAAGATTGTTTACAATGGTTTGTATAATTTACTCGTAATTTTAATTGGTTGAGTGGTTAAACAGTATGAAACCTTTGGAATTCAAACCCAATTCACGAGTTGACTTTAAGCAGCTTTTGACTAAATATTTAATGGACTTGGTATTTCGGCCGACTTATGCCTATTTTAAATTCATTTTCATATTGATCGTTATCTTGTTAATATAAATAAAATTCTGATTTTTTTTAAATATAATATTAAATTTAAATTAATTAATTAAGTATTAATAATTATAATATGTATTAACATAGTTTCTAATAAAAAAGTGATTTCAAATAAAACTCATCCTAGCTTAAAAGAATATTAGGAGTACAAAATAATTTGGGTCCAAGAGTAGAGATGAATCAAAGCGATGTTGGATACAACTGTAATATCTGAAAATTTTAATTGTTCATATAATTTAATTTTTATATTTTTATTAATAATTTAATTTTATATTCTTTTAAAAAAATTAATTTCATACCTCTTAAATTTGAAAATGGTTGCCTTTCATTCTCGGAGGGAGAGAGAAAGTCAAAATCTGCACAAATTTACACGTGTTAAATAAGTTGACAAATTAAAAAGTCATACAATATATTCCGGCAACAACCAGAAACTCAAATAGAATAATAATAATAATAATATATATGATGGCACATGCATTTGGAACTTAGATTATTTAATTCATGAATAATAATAATAATATAAATTTTAAATAAAATAACTAAAAATATTATTTCTTTCTGCCGCTAACTAAAAATATTTTTTTGGAATGGAATATAAAACTAATTAATTCATATAAAATTTTATTATTACCCTACCTAATTATTTGTTATAATAACTTCTACAAATATATTTTAATATTAAAATATTTTTAAATTGTGAGTGTGCAAAAAATTAATTTTTATATAGCATATTATTCATATTCATAGGATAAAATGGTTATATAATGGAAAACTTTTATTTAAATCTTGCCAAGTTAAAATAATCTGGAACAGAAAATGAGAAGTTAGAAACAAAAGTAAAAAGAAAACACCGAATCTTTGGTTTGTCGCAGTTTTAGGAGCTAATCTCAGAATGCCTGCATTTCGTTTCTCACCGTCATCTGTTCTTTTATTATTATTTTCATTTTTATTTGTTAACAGTATTGTCGTCTCTTTCCTTTTACTTTTATGTTCCAGGATAAACAAAAAGCATAGGTTTTTTGTTATTCTGGAAACAAATAACTTTAATATGCGTGTTCATTCATTTCCACAGGCTTTTGGATTTCCTTGTAGTCTTCTCTACCACCCATTTTCTAATTTCTCTTCTGACATTAGATATTTGTAATAAAAAAAATACTGCATTATTAATTCTGATCATTCTGCAGTTCTTCAGATCTTGATTGATTCAATATAGATAACCATACATACAATCTTGGGGGTTTTTTATATTGAAAAACTGAAAAAAATAAAAATATGAATTGATTCACAGGAAAAAGTGTTAAATTCAGGGTTTCCTTTCTGTTTAATGCATGATTAAAACACGGTTGTCTTTTACACATATTTGCGGGATGCATGTATTCAGCTATCTATTCAAGAACAAGGTATCCTTTAGGAAAAAGAATATAAAGGGATGCCTTTGCTCAAAGGGATCCAAAGATGAGAACATGAAGGACAAGCACCGGAAGAAGAAATGCAAAGGCAAGACATCATCAATGCAAGTGGTTGCTCCTTTACCCTCTCAAGAAGACGATTGGGACGAAAAGGTCAGTAATTGTGATCAACAAGATGCAGCCGAATGGCCATCATGGCTAGCGTCAGTTGCAGGAGAAGCTGTTAAAGGATGGAAGCCTCGTCATGTTGAATCTTTCGAGAAGTTAGAAAAGGTAACTTAACGGGGCGTCGCCCGTCAGCCCCCCTTGGTCCATCCATGTAAGTGACCGAGGCTTTTAACATGAATTTTGTTGCTCGTTTTGATATAATGAGTTGTATACGCAGATTGGTGAAGGAACTTACAGTAGTGTATATAGGGCTCGTGATCTAGATACCGGCAAAATAGTTGCCATGAAGAAGGTTAAGTTTGTTAATATGGATCCGGAGAGTATTCGTTTCATGGCTAGGGAAATCATTATTTTACGGAAGCTTGATCATCCGAATGTTATGAAGCTAGAAGGGATCGTCACTTCGCGGACGCCGCGCAGCTTGATTCTTTTTTTCGAGTACATGGAGCATGACCTTGCTGGGCTTGCAGCAAGTCCTGGCATCAACTTCACCGAACCACAGGTAAAATATGTTCAATGTTTATTTGCTTTTATCTTTTTTGTTCTTATAAGAATGTGATTGTTCCTGTAGATCAAATGTTACATGCAACAACTGTTGAGTGGCCTCAAGCACTGCCATAGCCGTGGCGTCCTGCACAGAGACATCAAGAGCTCGAATCTTCTGATCAACGACAATGGAGTTCTTAAGATTGCAGATTTCGGTTTGGCTAGATGCTTTCAGGCCGACCCAAAGCAGCCGCTAACGAGTCGTGTTGTAACTCTTTGGTACAGGGCGCCCGAGCTTTTGCTCGGTGCTACCAAATACGGAGTTGGTGTAGATTTGTGGAGTGCCGGTTGCATACTTGCTGAGTTATTTGCTGGCAAGCCTATTATGCCTGGGAGAACGGAGGTTGAACAAATGCATAAGATATTTAAGCTGTGTGGTTCACCCTCAGAGGAGTTCTGGAAGAAAACAGAACTTCCACATGCAACAAGTTTCAAACCTCAAAAACCTTACAATCGCGGGATCTCTGCGATTTTCAGAAACCTCCCTCCTTCAGCGTTGTCTCTTGTCGAAAAGCTCCTTTCGTTTGAACCCGATAATCGAGGGACCGCTGCCTCAGCCCTTAAATCTCAGGTTTTTGTAAACCCATCTACATGCATAAAACTTATCAAGCTTGTTTACTATTGTCCCCCACTTCTTCAAATACGCATTCAATTGAACTTACTTTGTTTTTCCTTTTAGTTCTTTAAAACAGAGCCTTTACCTTGTGATCCATCAAGCTTGCCAAAATATGCTCCCAGCAAAGAACTAGACATCAGACACCGTGATGATGAAGCAAGAAGGTACATTTTTCAGTCCCTTTTGTTGTCATCTCCATGAAAACCTAGACTCGTGTGTTCATGTTGCGTTCATATTATCTTTTCCATATGTTGATTTTCCATTACTGTTGTGATTTTTCATGTAACTTCAGGAAAAGAGCAGAGACTATAAAGGGGCGAGGACCTGCATCTGTTAGAAGAGGTCCAAGAGAAGTGTCTACACCAGAATCCATTGCTGATGGACAGTCAAATGGTGATGCAGATTCTACAGGGTACAGCTGCGAGTTAACAACACAGATGTCTCAGGCAGACAGCAGTTCCCTTAAGAAAGGTGACAGAGCATCGAACAAAGGTTCTGCATCGGTAAATAACCGTTTCCTGCTTAATACATACGTTGAATGAGATATGGAACCCAATATATTAATTTATAGGCTAATAACCACAAGATTGTTGAGTCTTTGGCACCTTCAAGTGAGTTACCATCATTTTCTTCAACAATTCTGCATATTTTTACAATAGCTGAGACCATGAGATTGCAGATTATCAGATTATATAAATTGTCATCGTTGGCAGGCTTATGCACCAAGGAAGAACAGGATCCAAATACTCGGGACCAATGGTGCCTGCTGGAGGAAACATAGAGGATACGCTGAAAGAACACGAGAGACAAATCCAGCGGGCTGTACAAAAAGCACGTCATGAGAAGTGAGTACCTGGTAACAGTATCATCATAATGGACAATGATTTTCAGAAAAATGTGAGAAGCTCGATCGAACCCGTGTAAACCTACTTTCACATAGCCAGAACAAAACACACTGAGATTATGATGCTATATAGAACTTGGATGGTGAGACTTTTTGCAGTGCTTGGTGAAGTTGTTCTAAGTTGGAGGAAGGAATTGTTGTGGTTTCTAGCAAAGCATATATTTCTGTATGGTTGGATGGGGTAAGCACAACTAGCCCTCTCATGTATATTTTTCTTCCCAATATCTAAAAGAATAGCTTTAACTTTTGACATCTTTTGTCAATATCATGCAAAAAGTGTATATGTGGTACTCATAATTTTATGTTAGAGGGAGCATAAATTTATAAAATTTAAGGGATGAAAATATATCAATAGAAAATACAAAAGAATATCTAAATTTTATGAGAAATTAAAATTTTGAGGAAACACAGGTCTCCATTGAAGAACTTCTAATGTTGAATATTAAATTTGATAACTGCTGACAAAACAGTTTCAAATATTGTTGTGAAATGAAAATGTGAGATCATTTGCCCTATACAAAGTTATCACCTAAATGCATCAACTTTAATTTACATTGATTAGAGAAAAAAATACAGTATATTGCAGTACAATTCTGAAAAACCTTATCTATAAACCTACCAATTTAGAAACAAACTAGAGGTTGTAAGAGATAAAACGGTTTCATAGGCCTTTCATAGTGTAGGCACGAACGATGATAACTCATGCTCAACAAGCTTCCTTTATCTTGAACTAAACATGACCCTAGAATCATGCATCAATGCTAGGTCCCGGATATGCTGGCAGGCTCATAATCCGCTTGTCCAACACAGGGCCTCCAACAGTGAAATGATATAGACTCTGAAACTTTGATCCTTTAAGCCCAAGAAGTTCATGCACTGCAAAGTACGACAAAATGAAAATATATATATATAAAATCAGACATCATTCATGTTTGATCTTTGGGCAATGATGGGTCCAACTTTGTAGATATAAGGGGATGGGGGCAAGGGCAGGCTTTGTGTTATTCTTGAAAAAGGAAGGAGTATGTTCGCCATTCCATTGCAAATATCTCAAATTAATGTACAAATTTCATCGACTCTGGTTTAAACACCATGACTGAAGATGAGGCCAGCCTTATGTAACTACTGACTAGAAAGCAGTATAGCTCAGATGAGATGGCTAACCTATCTTTAATGTAGAACTTCATAGGAATACTATGAAGAAGATGGAGTACTAGTTTATAATAAAGATGAAGATGGAAAGACATACCCGGATCATCAAAGAAGCAACCAATTCCAGTTGCAGATATGCCAACAGCATGTGCTTCAAGGTACAGCACCTGGCCAAGAACTCCAGTTTCCCAAAACAATCTAGGATACATCCAAGCACCCTTTTCACTTAAGGTAGGTTCAAAGTGAGCCACCATTCCAAGACTGAAGCAGCCATCACTAGCAATGTCCTGTGTGTAAGGACAGCCTTTGCGTTAGCTTTGCAGGTTTGGACCGTTTAAACAGCCTTCTCCAGGAAAAATGGTCATACATAACATAGCACTCTCAAGCATTTTGCAAAAAAACTTTTTCTCCATCTCAAGAATTCATATTTAATGACCAGTACTTATGTTTTTAAACTTCATGAATTGATGGACTAGAGATAATAGCATATTGTTAATAGAGAAAATCGCCTCAGTGACCAAAAATATCTTATAATATACGATTTTAACCAACTTTTTCTTGGAAGATCGCGTTGCGATTTTCTTTTGATCGTTGCGATTTTCTTTTTAACGTTGCGATTTTCTAAATCGCGTTGCGATTCTCTCAATCGCATTGTGATTCTATAAATCGCATTGCGATTCTCTCAGTCGCATTGCGATTCTCTCAGTCGCATTGCGATTTTGATATCGCGTTGCGATTTTGATATCGCGTTGCGATTTTATTGGTCATTTTGACAAATCCAAAAAAAGTTGGTTAAAATCGTATATTATAAGGTATTTTTAGTCACTGAGGCGATTTTCTCTTGTTAATAAACCTGTTTTGATTTCCCAAATTAAGGAATTTCCTAACAATTTGTTGGCAGTGAATATAAAACCAAAAAGAACAAAGCAATGCGCAAAATGGCACACACCTGATGGCAAGAAAGGTGCTTGGCAAGCTCTCGCCAGTCACCAGTCGCAAGTTCGTATAAAGGTATATCATTGGGGCATCCCTCTGGTTTATTCCACTTAAACTCCGACTTGGTAGCCTTCTTAAGCTCCTCTAAATGATCCTCATTTCTTACCAAAAAGTACAATCCCTTGGGCAAACCTATCACTCTATGAACAAACAGAGCAGCATGAACCTCGGCATCCCAAGAGAGAGCCCGAAATGGCAAGGCTAATTGCCCTCTATGCTTCTCCCCCTTCCCTGATGGAAGGCAATGCAACAAAATCTGATAAAATGTTTGTCTTTCCATTACAGTTACTCCATCCATATCAACTGCACTCCTTTTCCTAACAACTTCCCTAATTGTTAAACCTTTGTAAGAGTTTTCACTACAAATTCCACTGTTTTTTAATTGATCAGCAGGAAATTCGCCCTTTTGAATAGTTAATGGCTTCTTAACGGCCTCAGCTGTTCTATAAATTATGTCCCAACAAATGTGTTCCTTGCTAAGCGAATTTGGCCTTCCTTTCCACTCCAAATTCGAAAATTGATTTATTGCAGAACTCAATTCCTTATAATTCACGTCGAATTGATTACTCCCATTAGGAAAAACAAGAATCAAACAATCTGGGTGCTCAAATTCAATATCAGGAAACTTGCCTTTGATCGGCCTTGATGGGATTTTGAAGTCTGGGAAAATCTGAAGCCCCATTAGCTTCTCCAAATCCTTATATGCAAACCCATCTAGAAGCTTGACGTCCCAGCCAAGCGTTGCGGCAGCCATTGCGATAGCTCCAATCGCATGACCCACATCGTGGTTGCAGTACCGAAAGGCGCGTTCTCCGTATTTCCATGCTTCCCGCCAGAAAATAGAAGAAATCCCAATGAGAAATGAATTATCAGGGAAGAACTTGGGGAAAAACTCAGAAGGGATTGTGGCTCGAATCTCAAAAGTGTGTCCTTTGGGAGCATAATGGGCAACAAAAGGAGAATCGGAGAGAGATTCAATAGGCGGAGCAATAAGGTAAGCTTCAGCGGGGTGCAAATTGCCGCTGCTGGGGTTAACCCGAAGGGACCAAGTGGAGAATCCGGTGGTTTTCCAAGCTGATAGAGCCAAAGAATCGTAAAAAAAATTGAGAGATCGTGGATTTGGTAATGGACTTAGGAGGAGGAAGAGAATGGAACAGAGAAGAATACAAAGGAGCGTCATTTGTGACTGCAACCGTTGGCTTGTTGTCAGTGGGAAAGTGCAGAAGAGGAAGCAGAGGAGCAGAGATGTAGCGACGAAAAGGGTTCGGTTGATTGGCCCAATCAAGGCCACGTGGTCCTCTGGCATAGTTGGTGAAACCGTGCTTCGTTTGATGATGGTATGTAAGGGCTTGAGCTATCTTTTCTTGCATCTCCTCCTTTAGTGGGGTCTTTTACAGATGATGAAGAAGAAGAAGAGGACATTGCGATCATTGTTCTGTTTGGAAGTAACACGGAGGCAGAGGTTAAAGTAAGAGTGTGGAAACGTGGAGAGCTGAGCGGCAAAGAAAGTCTCGAAGAAAGGAATTTTGACGCCATAACAGAAATAAGCCACTCGTACAAACAAAGAAGAATCCAGATTTTGTACCAATATAACGAAGGGAAAAATGGCCCAACTTTCATCATGAACTGGGCTTAATATTCGAAGTGGCATAGGAACTACAAAGGTGTATCCTTTATTAGAGATAAAATAAGTTGTAATTAAAAAAATAATGAAATGAGATGAGATATTAGATATTGATAATACATATATTTTATAGATGTATTTGTTTGAATTTAAACTTTTTAAAAGAATAATATTTTTATAACTAAAATCATTTTAAATAATAAAATTTGTACGATGGAAACCATAGGAGAACTCTCTCCCGTCGAGGAAAGTTACCTTCTGCCTCCCCCATGCAAGACATGCCTCGTCTACAATCCTAGAAGAATAGTGGGCAACAAGGAAAGTAAGGAATAGAGAAGGAGGAATTATAAGTTCTGAGATTGGCAAGTACACCTAAGATATTGAAGATGATTCGCTTAATACATTCATGCAAGATTTTGCGGGAAGCCAAGATACATCAAAAAAATTCAATAACAATAACACATACGTGACCAAGAAACCCACATATGCAGCAACGGTGGAGGGATCAATAAATAACGGGAAAAAGAAAGTCGACATCCACATTGAGGAAGAAATCACTCTTCAAGAAGGCGATGTGCGCGTTGATAGCAGTGGTCCCTACCTAAAAATTCAATTTGCGGATCGGATACATAACATAATTGATAGGTGCATGAAGCAAACAGTTATAGTCAGAGTTTTAGGGAGAATGATCGGGTATAAGGCTTTTCTTAGCAGAATCTATATATTATGGAAACCAATTGGTGACCTAAACATTGTTGACCTTGATAACGATTATTATCTGATCAAGTTCGACCAAGAAAAAGACTACGTTAGAGTTCTTATTGAAGGCCCATGGATGATCTACGGGAGCTACCTAACAGTCCAACCATGGAGTAGGGAATTCTCTACAACTGAACAACACCCCTCGAGAGTGATAGTCTGGGTTCGTATCCCAAGCTTACCATACAGGTACTATACGAAAAGTTTATTCTGGTCAATCGCCAACCTATTAGGTAAAGTAATAAGAATAGACTACAACACAAATACAGGAGAACGAGGCATGTTTGTGAGACTTGTTGTTTTAGTTGACCTAAACAAGCCTCTCCTACCAGCCTTGAGATCAATGGTTTCATCCAAAAAAATTCAATATGAAGGTCTCCATCAAATTTGTTTCACTTGTGGCAAATATGGGCCCTCTAAAGTGTTGCAGAAAACATCTATCGGATATAGCAAAATCGCAACTGATAATTTGAGAAAATAAAAATGAAGATAAAAGAGACACAAAATTTATGTGGAAAACCCCTAAATAATATAGGGTAAAAACTACGGACAACGGTAGAAGAATTTCACTATGAGAAAATAGGAATTACAACTTCTCTCGATCTACCAATGAGAAAACAATGATAATTCTCTCTTGATAAAAAGGAGAAAACAACTCTCAAGAAACTCTCTAAATTCTCTCTAGTATTGGAAGAAAGCTAGAATGTTTTGTGATGATTTTGAAGCTAACTGAGCTAGGGTATTTATAGTTGAAACTTAAGGACTAATTTGTAAATACCCTAAATTACAATGACTAAAAATGATTTTACCATTTCCAAAAAATTCAACAAATGCCATGTGCCCTTAATTGTGCCCACTTTTCGGTACCCCATTTCCTTTTTTTTAATTGATTTGGTTCCTTGCACTTTCGATGCAAGGTTAATATTCAACAATCTCCCACTTGAAGATTTGATTGGAACAATCATATCTTCACATCATTCTTTCTACCTTATACCTTCAATGTTACTTACGTCGCTGACAGGCCACAAGAGGATCGACACCAGGTAAATTTATCAGCATTAATCGCTTTCGTCATGAAATATGCTAAGTTGTCTTTTGTATGGATCTTTTGCATATCTACTGTCCCTTCTTCCACCTTTTCACGAATGAAATGATACTGAACTTGTATGTGCTTTGTCCTTGAATGAAATGCTAGATTCCTTGCTAGATGCAAGGCACTTTGACAGTCACAAAACAGATATACATACTCTTGATTGTGCCCAAGCTCCTCCAATAGCATCTTCAACCAAATTGCTTCTTTACTGGCTTCTGTAGCTCCTACATATTTTGTTTCTGTTGTGGATGTAGCCACAACTGATTGCAATTTTGAAACCCAGCTTACAGCTCCACCAGCAACTTTAAACACATATCCTGTAGTAGATTTGCTTTTATCCAAATCCCCTACATAGTCAAAATCAACATACCCATTGATAAGTAAATTTGATCCTCCGTAACATAATGCAACATTTGAGGTCCCTTTGATGTATTTCAAGATCCTATTTACTGTATTCCAATGCTCTTTTCCTGGATTCGCCATGTACCGACTAATAACTCCCACTGCTTGTGCAATGTCTGGTCTTGTGCATATCATAGCGAACATTAAACTTACCACTGCCGATGCATACGACACTCAAGACATCTCTATCCTCTCTTCTTCACTGCTAAGACTCATACTGGAGGATAATTTGAAGTTAATAGGAAGAGGGGTAGAAATTGGCTTACAATCTTGCATGCTGAATCGTGACAATATCTTTTTCAAGTAATTCTTTTGTGAAAGCCAAATCTTCCTATTACTTCTGTCTCGGTGAATTTGCATCCCCAGAATCTTGTTTGCTGATCCCAAGTCCTTCATTTCAAATTCCCTAGCCAGTTGTGTCTTTAATTCTTTAATATGATCTTTGTTGGGTCCTGCAACCAACATGTCATCCACATACAACAACAATATAACAAAATCATTATCACCAGACCTCTTGAAATAAGCACAAGGGTTTGCATTAAGCCTGTTATATCCAAGGCACATAATGAAGGAATCAAATCTCTTATACCAACACCTCGGTGCCTGATTTAGACCGTACAGAGATTTGTTCAACCTGTAAACCAAGTTCTTCTTTTCTTTTCTTCAAAACCTTCAGGTTGAAGCATATAAATTTCTTCTTCAAGATTTCCATGAAGAAAAGATGTTTTAACATCTAGCTGCTCTAGATGTAAGTCCAATGTAGCACACATTGCCAAAACTACTCGAACTGTTGTTAGTCAAACAACATGAGAAAATATTTCATTGAAATCAATACCTTCTTTTTTAGCATATCCTTTGACCACCAGTCTTGCACGATACCTCTCAACTTGATCGTCACCATTTCGCTTGATTTTGAAGACCCATTTGTTACCAATTGGCTTCCTTCCTTGTGGTAGTGGCACAAGGTCCCATATATTATTTTTATGAAGGGCTTTGATTTCTTCTTGCATCGCCATCATCCATAGTGAAGCATCTGAGCTGTTTATTGCCTCCTGGTATGTTGATGACACACCGTCCTCTGTTAAAAGGCAATATGAAATATTACCTTCTATAACATAATCTGAGTGCCAATTGGGACACCTTTTCACACGATCTGATTGACAAGTTGTTGGAGCTTCAGAACTCTCTAGTTCTTGTTCATCATGCGCTGGTTCTGCTTCAGAAGAATCTCCTTGTTCAAACTCTTTTTCCACATGTATCTGTGTAGTATCTGACTTTTCAGCGCTATCATCATCTTCTTTTCTTTGTAGCTTATCTTCTACAAAGATAACATCCCTACTGATGATCACTTTGCGGGCAGTGGGATCCCACAAGCGATACCCCTTTACACCATCAGCATACCCCAAGAATTTGCATTTCCTGGTTTTTGGATCCAACTTTGAAATTTCTTGGGAGTTGTACATCACATACACTATACTTCCAAATACATGGAGGTTTGAATAATCGGCTGGTTTACCAGTCCACATCTTCGTTGGTGTCTTTAGCTCTATTGCAGTTGATAGAGCTTGATTCACTAAATAACAGGCGGTATTGACTGCTTTTGCCCAGAATGATTTTTCTAGGCATGCATCCCTCAACATTGCTCTTGTTCTTTCTAATAAGGTTCTGTTCATCCGCTCTGCCACTCCATTTTGTTGAGAAGTGTTTGCCACTGTGAACTGTCTTTTGATGCCTTCTTTCCTGTAAAATTCATCAAATTCTTCACTTGTGTTTTCTCCTCCATTATATGTTCTAAAACACTTGATCTTATTTCCAGAATCAAGTTCCACCCGTGCTTTAAAGTTTTTGAAAGTGGAAAGCATATCTGACTTCTTCTTAATAGGGTACACCCAACATCTCCCGGAGTAGTCATCAATAAATGAGACAAAGTATTTTGCTCCGCCTAGGGATGCAATTGGTGCTTGCTATACATCAGAGTGAACCAATTCTAGAACACTTTTGGCTCTAGAATTTGACGTGTTGAATTTCAACCGGTGCTGTTTACTTGTTATGCAATGCTCACACAAAGGAAGTGTTATCTTTGTTAAGCCTGGAAGTAGGTTTTGCTCCACAAGAACTTTCATTCCTTGTTCTGACATGTGTCCAAGTTTCTGATGCCATAGCATTGCAGAATATGAACTACATGAGGCAACAGAGGCTTATGCTTCTAGCAAAGTCTCTCCTTTCAGCATGTTCAAGTTTGCAGCTATCTTTTCGCTTTTCAACACCACAAGCGCTCCACGGAACACCTTCATGATTCCTTTTCGTGTTTCAATCTTGCTTGCATTATTATCCAACAATCCGTAGGATAATAAAATTTTCTTCAGGTCTTTCACGTGCCGCACATCTCGAACAACTTTGATTGTTCCATCATACATCTTCAATTTGATGGTTCCACGCCAACGATCTCTAAGGCATGATCATTACAACTATACATAGATCCTCCTGAGACAGGTTCATAATGATGTAACCATTCTCTTCTTGAGGTCATGTGATATGTTGCTCCCGAATCAATGAGCCATATATCTGCATATCTCTTTCTACCTTCCACGGTGGTTGACGCTTCACAACATAGAGCATCTCCATTATCTGAAGTATTTGCAGTATTGCCTTGTAGATTGGAGTTTTTATTTAGACTCAAACAATCCTTCTTCAAGTGACCATTCTTTCCACAATTGTAGCACTTTAAATTCTTCTTGCTCCTCGACTTCGATCTACCATGTTTGTGACTGCTACTTTGGCCACGTTCTGTTGATCTCCCTCTCATCGTTATCAACGCTTCTTCTTGTTGCAGATTTACTTGTCTGTCTTCCTTGTTCTTGCGCCGATTTTCTTCTTATAGAACATCAGCTGCAACGTCGTCGAAGACTAGACTGGCGACATTACTATTTGTCAAGTTGATGATGAGTTGATCATACGAATCAGGTAGACTTTGAAGTAGAAGTTCAGCACGTTCTTGTTCTCATATTGTACATCTTACGGATGTAAGCTGAGAAAATAACGTGTTCAGTGTGTTTAAGTGCTCCGTCACTGAAGTAGATTCTGGCATCCGAAGAGTGTACAATTTCCTCTTAAGGAAAATTTTATTGTGCAGCGATGTGGCCTCTTACAATTTGGTGAGATGATCTCATATCTCCTTAGTTACCTTCTTCTCGTTGATGCTCGACAATACTTTATATGCTAATGCTAGATGAAAGTTTGTCATAGTATTCCCGTCCATTTCGATCCATTTGTTGTCGTCTGTGAAATCTACCGGCCTTTCGCTAATAGCTGCTAGACAACCGTCTTTCCTCAGGATGGCCTTCATCTTCAATTTTCACAATGAGATATTTCTCCCATTGAACTTTTCAATATCAAATTTTGTTGCCATATCTTCTTTTACGGATAGCTCTCACTATTTCACTGTCATGAATAGTTCTCTGGATCCTTCAAAGAATGAGTAATAACTTCTTGCTTTTTTATGTTGGAGGATCTACCTTTTGGTGGCAACCACAAAGACAATAAGCATATATTATACACTCAAATATGGCTTGGATACAAATTGTTGCGGAAGAAGGCTATCGGATAAAGCAAAATCACAACTGATAATTTGAGAAAATAAAAATGAAGATAAAAGAGACACAAAATTTACGTGAAAAACCCCTAAATAATATAGGATAAAAACCACGGACAACGGTAGAATAATTTCACTATAAAAAAAATAGGAATTACAACTTCTCTCGATCTACCAATGAGAAAACAATGATAATTCTCTCTTGATAAAAAGGAGAAAACAACTCTCAAGAAACTCTCTAAATTCTCTCTAGTATTAGAAGAAAGCTAGAATGCTTTGGGATGATTTTGAAGCTAAATGAGCTAGGATATTTATAGTTAAAACTTAATGACTAATTTGTAAATACCCTAAATTACAATGACTAAAAATGATTTTACCATTTCCAAAAAATTCAACAAATGCCATGTGCCATTAATTGTGTCCACTTTCGGTGCCCCATTTCCTTTTTTTAATTGATTTAGTTCCTTGCACTTTCGGTGCAAGGTCAATATTTAACATAAAGAGGGTTGTGGTGATAATAAAGAAAAAGACCAACCCTAGACCATCCCAACAACAACCCTACAGAACAACAAGGAAGAAGGCAATGATGATGCAGATGGAAACCTATTCAGTCCATGGATGTTCGTGACAAGCAAACCAAACATACAAAAGAAAGAGAATACCCAAAACACCAAGAAAAAATAACATACAAGTTACAAATCAAGATTTGAAATCTTAAACAGCTGGAATGAGGAAGAAAACAACAACCATCAAGTTACTGAAAACAACAGTAAGGCGAATCTGAACCCCACTACTAGCACTGGAACTAAGGAAAACAAAGAAGCAAGGAAAGGCAAGGACGAACATTGGAACCATCAGAGAAAAGGGAAGCAAGTCAATACCCATAAAGCTCCAAGGAATACCTAATACAAAGGCACATAAAATAATACCATTAATGCTACACTTGTGGAAGTCCCAGTGACCTCGGGTACCATTGACGAAAGGAATGACTTGGTTGTGACACATGCTATTGATAATATTCACATAATAGCCAACAATTGAGCATAAATGTCTGAACATAACCTATGTTTGCAAACCAGTACTCACAAAGTTATATATATTTTGAAAAGAACAAAAAGAAGTAACCCTCACAAGAAACCAACCAAACCAAAGACCAACCACCGCAAAACTTTTAAAACATCAAAACAAGATGATCATAAAACTCCTAGCATTCCACTTTTAACCGAATGGGTACAAACTCTTTTCACTCAAAGTAACGTGCTAGTATGAGATATTATAGAAGGTAGTGGAAATCCAACAATTCCAAAAGAAGGTGATTGGAAGATATATCGATGAACAATGATATAAGCACTGAGGGACCCCATCTCCTACAACCCCCATCTATGTGATTAATATCATACTTTGGAACGCACAGGGTGTTGGGCATCCAAATTTCCTGAGATATTTTAGAGATTTGATCAAGACTAATAAACCTGAGTTGGTAGCTCTCTTCGAAACCAGAATGTGTGCCACCAAAGTATATAAGATTGTTGGGTCTTTTGGTTATGAGAATTCTTTTCGCATAGAAGCACAAGGATATAGTGGGGGATTTGGCTTCTCTGGAATAACTCCTCCGAAATTGAAATCCTCCAGATCTCCAATCAATATATTCATGGAAAAATTAAAGAGAAGAATGCTACTAGGCGGAGTTTCTTCACTACCGTCTATGCGAGCCCCAACATCACCACAAGGAAACAACTTTAGGACCAACTTTCGAGCTTGAATCCAGGAAATAATGAAGCCTGGATTATTGGTGGAGATTTTAACTGCATTCTTAAGAATGATGATAAACATGGGGGTAGCGAACAAAATAGAAGGAGCAACAGTCTTTTCAACAACTTTGTTTTCGACAACTGAATCCTAGAACTAAACTATGTTGGTAAAAAATTCACCTGGAATTGGGGAATCTTTGGCAATGTCTGGATCGAGCTTTCATAAACGAGGATTGGAGTAACTGACTCCCAGACAGTAGAGAAATCCATCCGGATCGCATTGGCTCTGAACACAGTCCACTACTAATTCAATCGACCAAAGAATCGAGGGTTAAAAAAAGACCTTTTCGGATGCTGAGAGCCTGGCTCAACCACCCAAACTTTGAGGAATTGAAATATTGGGTAACAAATGGTGATATCATCACAAACTTGGAAAAGTTTAAGGAATATGTCAGCAAATAGAATAAGGAAACCTTTGGAAGCATTAACAAGAGGAAAAAAGAGCTCCATGCTAGAGTAAGAGGGATTGATAATGTTCTACAAAGAAAATACTCAGATTTCTTAGCCGTTTAGAAAAGGAATTAAAAGCAGATCTAGAAAAACACTCAGACAAAAGGAACTTCTCTGGTTCCAAAGAGCAAAAAGTAAATAGGTACTATATGGCGATAAGAACACTAGTTATTTCCACAAAAGTGCAATTGCTAAACAAAGAGCAAATACTATATTTGCATTGGAAGTCACTGAATGAGATATTTATATAGTTTAGGAGGCTTTGAAATCACACACTGTTCAATTTTTTAAAGAGCTTTTCACAAGGTCCATTGGAGACAGCCAAATTTCAACCCCGATGAACCAGTTTCTAAAAATCTAGGTAAGCCAGCTCACAGTACCATGGTTTTCAGAACCGGACCGGTCAGCGAACCGGCCGTGCTATCGGTTCACTGGTTCAACCGGTCGAACCGATCAGACCAGACGATGTTATAATTATTTTAAAAATTAAATAAAAATTAAATATAAAAAAATTAGGTTGAACCGGTTCACAGTCCGATCCGGTTCGAACGGTTCAAAGCGGTTCACTAGCACCGATTCAACCGGGATATAATGGACCGGACTAGGCAGCGGTTCCCGATTGAACCGGCTGGTCCGATCTGGTTTTCAAAACAATGCACAGTACTGGAAGCTCCTATAGAGAAACTAGAAATAAAATAAGTGGTCTTCAGTATGGGCCCCCTCAAGGCTCCTAGAGCAAACAACATCCATGCCATGTTCTACTAGAAAAATTAGGACCGAGTGGGGAAAATGTTTGCGAACTAGTCAAGAAAATTCTAAAAGGTGAGCCCATAGATGAAACCATTAATAGAACTTTATTGGTGTTGATCCCAAAGGTAGAAAATCTCGCAAAAATTTTGCAATTCCGACCAATAAGTATGTGTTCACTCCTCTATAAAATTGTTACGAAAGTCATTGTCAATCGAATTAGACCCCTACTTCCCGAACTCTTCTCCAATAACCACACCAGCTTTGTCCCTGGTCAAGCAATCACTGACAATATCGTAATAGCACAAGAAATCATCCACTCAATGCAACAAAAAAAAGGAAGGAATTGTTGGATGGCAATCAAAATCGATTTAGAGAAAGCGTATGATCGCCTCGAATGGTTTTTCATTGACGACACACTTAAAGATATTGGCATACGTGGCCTCCTACGGAACATAATTATGAATTATGTTAGTTCAGTGTCCACTCAGATTGTCTGGAATGGATCTCTCACAAAGATTTTCATACCTTCAAGAGGCATTAGGCAAGGCGACCCACTATCCCATACTTGTTCGTTCTATATATGGAGAGACTTGGCCAAGCAATAACCGAAGAAATCAATAATGGAGTTTGGAAGCCAATAAAGCTCGCCAAATCTAGACCCAGAATATCTCACCTATTTTTGCTGACGACCTTTTTCTCTTTGCGGAAGCCAATGTTTCTCAATTAAAAGTAATGAGAAAGGTAATACATAAATTTTGCGCCAACTCTGGGCACAAAGTGAGTGTTTCAAAGACCAACATCTTCTTTTCTGCGAATGTTTCTAACGATACTAAAACCATCATCAGCACAAGTTTAAGCTTCAGGGAAGTTAGCGATCTCGGCAAGTACCTCGGAGTCCCACTTTTACATAAAAGAGTCATGAGGAAAATGTACCAGCCAATAGTACATAAGGTAAGAAATCGTTTGACAGGTTGGAAGGCTAAGTCCTTATCCCTTGTAGGTAGGCTCACTTTAGTCAAATCTGTACTCTCAACAATTCTCTATTACACGATGCAATCTGCGATGCTGTCGAAAGGAACTAGTACTGACCTGGAAAAGCTGACAATAAATTTTGTTTGGAGTCAAACTGAAGAACTAGGTGGTACCCACTTAGTTAACTAGAGACCATGTGCAAAACTCCCAAAGAAGGCGGGATGGGCATAAAGCAACTTAACAGCCAAAATATGGCTTTCTGCATGAAACTGACCCATCATTTTGTTACTAAGAAAGATCAAATGTGGGTTAAAATTCTACATGGTAAGTACAAAATTAAAGAGATATTGTCTGAGTCCCTACCTTACAAAAACGGCTCGCATATATGGAAAGGCCTATGCAAAGTATGGCCAACCTTTTGAGAAAATGTAGTACGGAACCTGGGGAACAGCGAACGTATTAAATTTTGTGAGGACAATTGGATTAAGGACTTAGGTCCCCTTCGGATTCATTGTCTCCAACTGAACAACATTACTGAAACTCCTTGTAAAGTAAAAGACCTTATCAACGAAAACAACGAATGGAGCTGGAAGAAAATTAGGAACATACTCCCAGAAAAAAAAAAAAAACTATCCTAGCCCTCGAGGCAATGCCTCCCCCGCTCGACCCGGCAATGGAAGATTCTATTAGTTGGAAAGGCACAAAGAATCGTTCGTTCTCAGTAAAGTCAGCATACAACCTTGCCCTTAGTTTCGTAACTGAACAGTCAGACAGAGCCTAGGAGATTCTATCAAAGTACCAAAACTTCCCTAGAATCAAGGTGTGGTTGTGGCTGGCCATCAATGACATGCTACTCACGAATGCCGAAAGGGTCAGACGCCATATGACCACCGATGCTATGTGTCAAATATATATGTGGAGCAGACAAAGAAAACATTGATCACATCCTTATATATTGTCCCCCGACATTCCAGATTTGGAAGAGAATCCTGCCACATGACAAACTTGAGGAGGTTATGAGTTGCCATGTTAAGACATGGCTCGTGGAGAATCTGGAGAAATCAAGGGAAACAAAGGAATAGATTGGACATTGGTCAACTTTCTTTGGAACCACCGTATGGGCATTATGGGACAGAAGGAACAAAACCATTTTCGACCAGGAGGGATGCGAAAAGGAATCAACCTTTGAAAAGGGAATAAGACTGACCAGAGAATTTTTGAACTCTAGGCACCTTAAAACCATGCAGGAGGTTCAAACTCAAGGAAAGAGAGAAGAGAAATGGAAAGTGTTGGTAATGCTCAATCCCACGAAATACTATTGGAAATGGTATTTAAGGCTTGACATTCTACTTCCTTGTTGAGTGATAGAGAACAAGGGGGCTCTCGCGCACCGCCGCCGCTGTCCGTCCGGCTCGTGGTCGTACGTGTCTTCGACACGTCCGCGCGGATACTATCTTTTTAGAGAAATTTCTCTTTGAAATAAACAAATAGAAAATATGAAAGATAGGCTGCTGAGGACTGTTTGAATTTCAAATAATAACAGCTAAATTATTTGTTATCAGAAATTAAACAGTTTATTCCTAAATTAAATCAGAAACGTTAAGATGTACCTGGACTGATTTACAGCTTTGTACAGAGGAGACAAGTAGTTTAGGAACGAGGTCCCTAGCGTTTTTAATGCGTAGAAGATGAAGATGATCGAGTTTTCTGAATAATTTCTCCAAACCAGCGTCTCCGACTCGGGGAGCGCCGTATGTGAAGGCCGTCACCATGCACGGCGGGGACTGATTTGAGCTGGCCTTGTTAAATCCATTTGCAACTATGTTCATTGCATTTAGCGTGGCTAGGGCTCCACCCAAGCTAAACCCTGTGACGGTGATGCTTACTTCTTCGTCTTTGTACTTTTTCAGCAGTTCTTCTAAGGCTTCACGTACCTTCATGTGCATGCATGCACGTGTGCGTGTTTAGCTGATCAAATAAATAGTAGTATGAATATATTCAAATAAATTACCTGGTGTCTGGCACTCTTCTTCACATCAATAGAACCAGACCTTGTTCCTGTATAGAGAGAAAGGAACCCGGAGTGCACCATTGCCTCAGATTCAGTCCCGAACAGTTCCGAAGCAGATTGTTGAGCCGATTTTAGATTATTAAGCCACTCGGAGAATGTTACGGTTCCTCTCCAAGCAATCAAAATGTCTCTCCTTCCAAGAACATGCTTTCCATCATCCGTGCTCACTGCCACAAAGCCAAACCATGCGGGATTAACAACTTCCGAACCTGCATAAATGTAATGAGATACATAGTACTTGAAATCATTTCCTTTTACTAGGCCGGCCTCTTGGAAAAACTTCTTTCGGGAGTTGACCGTGTTTGTTGTAATTGAAAAGGTCTCCGACAGAGCCGGCCCTTTGGCCGTAGTGAATAATATAGCGGCGGAGATTGAGATCCAGGGGATGGAGTAGACCATCCCAGCTGTCCTCGCCGCTCAGTTTTCTCCAACGAAAGGCTATGCCGGAGTCGGCCATCACTCTTATTTTCTGTTTTCTTGTTGTAGTGAGTTGTATTGTTGTGATGGGGTTCATTTATATAGAGAACTTGTGGCTAAAAGCAGGTGGAATAGGAACCAATATCAACAGTGACGGCATAGGCATTGTTAGGAGCTACCACGTATTTATCTTAAAATCTAAATTCTTTAATATTAATTGTTTATTTTATTGATAATATATATCCTAAAATTTTATTGTGTCTAATTCATACAAAAAATTATTACTCCATGTATCCACCTTCAAAACTATTTTGAATCCACCATTGAATATGAATCCAAAAAGAAAGCTTATCTCTTCAAGTGAATTAGACATATAAGTTACTAAACTAATTAGTTTATATGGAATATGATTTTCTATAAATTACAATTAATTTATTTTAGATTGAGAAATGTTATATGTATAAATATATTTAAATTTACGTTTTATTGAATATTTTATACTAATATCAATCTAATCAAAATTTAATTGATTTAACTATACAAAATAGAAAGATAGAAAAAAGAATATTGATAGACACCATGCTGTTATAAAAGAGGATTGGTTACATCTACCTTCTCGATGCTCTTACCTATTAAAACACTAAACACGTTGAGAAAAAGATCATTACCAGTACACCCACAAAATTAGGTGGAAGAGAAGGTTTTATATAATAACTATATTTTAAAAGTAAATTATATTTGTTTCATTTGAAAAATGATAGTTCAAAAATAATATAAATTATATATGGAATGAAATTCGAGCATAATCCTTTCAACGATTGAAGGTTTTAACTTTCTCATTTAAGTTAAAATCAAGTTTAAATAACAATTTTAAGTTAAATCCATTAACTTTTTATTGAATTAGGCGATAAATTCATGAAAATACCATAGCTGAAGAAAGAGATGGCTGCTGCTCACCATTACACAAACTCTTTGTATGCATTATTGCTAAAATCGGCATAGTTAATGCAGTTTCAAAGTTCGTTAACACAAGGGCAAGCATTAAAAGGCAAAAGACTTTATTCACATCATCTCTAAATCTTGTTCTTTTCCTTTACCTGGCATGTGTGCTATGCTCGGCTCTCGGGTTCTACATATTCTTAACATAAATACATGAACAATGCCCACATAAATGCAGAGATCAAGTCCCGTTTCCGAATTGCTTTTGAATGTGGCAGAACCCCTTCTTTTGGCCTTCTGTTGAGAAGGATGTTCTCTCCACCCTGTCATGTAGATCACCTACAAGAGAAACGATTGTGTTTAAAACCATATGTTAGTGATTACTTAAATCATTTTATTCCAAAGTCTCAAGTCAGACCTTCAAATCCGATATAGCTTATAAAATGGTGTGGAAAATGCCAGAAAAGTAACACTAAAATCTCACCTACCTACCCAAGTGTTGATTTAGATGTGCAAGGTTATCATTCACTGAATGAGTTTCAAGTGGGTTTACAAATGCTGAGGTTATCGGTTCATGCCCAGGTTATAGAGCAGAGAATGAGGTTAGTAGTTAGGCAATTAGGATACACGAGGCTAAAGCAAAGATGAAATACAGAATATGTTCCGGCCCTATGAGAGGTTGTGGCCTGGAATAGACATTTTCAACTTCAACTCTCAACTCAGATGCTGTGGAGATCCGATTGAACTTGACTCATGTTATTAAAGCTTTCAGCTGTTTCACCATACCCCCACGAGGGGGTTCAGATCAGACTCAGCAGAGCTTCTCCTTTAACTCACTTTCTTGTACTTTTAGGATTTATATATCTCTCTCAATGGATTAAGGAAGAAACAATTTAAGGTAGAAGAATCTGTTGTTGCCAATGATGATTACCGGCAACGTCAACAAAACAGATAATTTCAAAACCAAGTGTAATGGTAAAAGGGAGAGAAAACAGATCATATTCAAAGCAAATGCCCAAAAAAAACATAGCTGATTCATTTTCTAAGAATAGCTTATTGCAACCAAATGGAGTTTGTCATGCATAATGCACTGAAGAGTCGCAACTTGCAATCCATATTAGTATTACCAAAAGAGGGAGAGATGATTACTGGACTTAGTTTTTTCATTTTTAATTTTCCTTTAAAGTTCCTCATATGATCAGATTGCTCAGTCAGCTCTTCCACTTTCAGTCAACATACAAACAATAATCTTCTATAAGGGAAGTACAATTAGAGCAAAGTTAGATCACGGATATCAAATTAATACAACAGATCAGATGGTCTGCATATTGCCTTCCTTTCAAATGAAAGCCCTTGGAATGGATATTAATGCACTGACCTGGAAAGTTGCAGGGATGGTGCCATCTTCAGCTGCAAGCATTGAATCATAGATGGCTCCGGTTGATAGAGCTGTTTCCCTCTTAAGGATCTGGTTTATAGGTATAATACATGAAGGGTTTTAAGGTTAGATTATCTTATTCTTTGTTTGAAAGCCACCTAGATTAAATGGGACAGACATCATTGTCCAAAAGATGTCTTACATTGGTCCTTTGAAGAAGTGCATTAGTTTCACCCATTGCTCGCAGATGTTCAATAAGATCCAAGGCTGCATTAAAAGGAGACATTGTTTAAATCATAATGAAAAATAATGTTAACAAATTAAGCAATGTAAAGAATAGCAGGCCAATGAATCATCGAATTGGAGGGTAAGGTGCACTAGTGTGTATGAAATACTCTTCTGCATTAGAAATCACGTTGATACACATTTCCTATGACTTTTGTCCTGATCGGTAAGGTACAACAGCCAGAAGCATTTTGGCTGCAAAAAATACAGCATATCACTAAATGGGAAACTAAGATTGCTGCCTCCAGCATCAAATCTCCCTTCTTCTTCTGCCCCACCCCACCAATTTCATTATGTCACAAAAATCCACAACTAAATGGAGAGGACTTCTCATAAGAACTTTGTCATAAGCATTTTAAAGAACCTCCAACAATGCAACTAGCACTGAATTTCATGAGAAGTTGGCATTCCCTTTTACAAAATACAAATCATTCAACAATTTGTGCTAGCTCTCTAATATAAATCTCTACCACAATAACACAATCCTAGAAACAAGTTGTAATTAATAAACATGAAATTTGACCTCGACATTTTATAAGCCCACAGTTGAAAGCTTTTTAAATTTGATATATATATATATATCACCTTTTTATACGGCTTTGACAATTGTACAAATCAAAATCGAAAAATGAAAAACAATAAGAGGGAATCTTACCACTCTTATATCTAACCACATATTCATCGACATCCACACCAGGAAGTGCAAACCCTGCCCTGGTCAAAAGGTTGCCAGCATCCCTGACCTGAAGCCAAAAGCTAAAAGCTGCTAGTTAACACCAGGATGATTTAATTCCGAGCAAGCTTAATCACTTATGGTATATTCTAATTTAAATCTCCATGGAAAAGCCAACTTGAAATTTGCAGACGGGGAGCTAGTTTTACCTCACATTTACTATACTATAAATGATGCTGCTAGTGTTACTTTCCTATCACTATTACTAATATCCCAGCCCAAAGCAAAACGAAATAGCCTCTGTAATGCCTACTCAGTGATTCACAGAGTGAATTACCTAGAATCTAATTAAATTAGAAGATATGCTTCTTATTTTCATGTCTTATTGACAATCAGAGATAAACTCCGTAGGCATTTTTCTGTTTTCTGTTCTCTCGATGTAATATCTTCTCACAAGTTTGAATTCTTTTAAGACACATATATATAGATATGCCAAATAAAAGCATAAAACTTACTAAACAATTGAATTGCAATAGCTAAAGTGAACAAGAATTAAATGACAAGAGTAATAGTAAAGATTGAGAAACTCAAAAAACTGTCACCATTCAAGCAACTGAAATGAGAGAAAACAAGTAGCCAAGTCACACGCCTGTGCCAGAGGTTATACGCGTGGACTAATGCCTCCTTCACGCTCCATTTGAGCCACAGTGCAAGCTATGCGCAGCTCCCTATTTTCAAAAGTATAAGATACACAAGTGAGACAGATAGGTAATATGCAAAGATGTAAACACTAGGTTCTAATCCACATAGGAAAAAAAGTGAAAGTTATAGACGACTTTAAGGTTTCTCCGCCAAGAATAGCTGCTAAGAATAGGCCATCCGGCTTCAATGCCAGTTTACACTGTAAAAAATACAATCAGTATGATTGTCATTGACATGGATATAGAAGCAACCTGAATATTTCGCATCGATCGTATAGTTTAATTAGAAATTCAATAAAAGTAATACTTACTAGCTAGCAGTCAAAAGAATGGTTTAATTAGAAACTCAATAGAATTAATACCTACTAGCTAGCAGTCAAAAGAAAACTAGCTTACAAATTAGATGAGGTCTTTATAACGAATTTTAGAATTCCTGTCCTAGAGTACAACACATCTGTACCTGTATTTGTAATGATTTTACACATCTGAAGCAAACATGATGATTTTATTCTTGTATACTACTAGCTAGAAGTTAATACTCACATCTGGTCATAACATCGCACAAAAATTTTTACACTCCTGTTTAAGGCTGGATGCAAATTTAGTACTTTCAGCCATACAAAACAAATAAAAGAATGATATTTTACTATTAATTGATGTATTTTAGGAGTAGGGACGTGAAACTGAAAACTTGTCCAAATGAAATAAAATAAGAAAAACTAGTATTTCCTAAAAGTATAGACTGCATTCGTTGTATGTGTATTTTTTTGGTATTCATGTTTAAGCACAATAATTAATCTGGTTACTAATATCCCAAGCATCACATTACTCGCTGTAGTGTACTGATAAACATGCATCATCCACTCCAGCCAATGTTAATCCCTATTGCAACAAATTTTTTTTTTTAATATCATAACACCGAGGTTAACATAGACGCTTAATACACTGGAGAATAGAAGCACATACCTGAATCATTGCTCCTGGAAGATCATTAGTCCAATGAAGCCCAAGGCAACTGATTATCAAATCTACTGAACTTCACATCAAGGAATCCAAGCAATTAATGCATGAAAGAAATTTTCAACAAAAACATATGAAGTAAAATTTTCATGCTTACCTTTCTTTGATGGGAAGAAACTCCTCATCACCAACCACATACGATGTTTCAATATTTTCATCACTGGAATTGGGTTGAGAACTTTTGCAATCCTTTAACATATCATACGAGGTATCCATCATAATTACCTTCTCAATTGCACCTGCAAATATCAGAATAATTATGATTTATAAAGGTTACTAACCACAAAGGCTATCTTTGACTTGACCATTCAAATAAATCATACACCGTTAACATCAGTAACATATATCTGCAAAAGTGCAGAAACAAAGGAAGACGATTTTTAAAATGAGTTATTAATAAATCACTGCAACCTGCAAGCATGAAGAGGAAATTTGATCAACTACTGAAGATACACTGAGGGATAAAAAACAACATTCTAGATGCTAAATAACATACATAACCTAAAGTGGTGTAAAATTAACAATTTTGGATCCAATAAAAGAAATTTTCTTGATCAATTAGAACTTAGTGGGAGAAAATAAAGGAAAAGATTGAAGGAACGGTTGAGGTAGTATGAAAGAAATACATATAAAGCAGCATCAGCAGCATGAGATAAACATGAAGAACAAACTAATCAATGTAAGAACATGGCTAGAACACAAATTTCATAAGATTAGGATGACATTTTGGCCTTTACTTTGCAAGTCTCCTTTTATTTGTGGTTTTGCTACTAGCTGTCTGCATCCTCACATTTTGCAAAAGGGTAAATTGTGAGAAATATGTTTGTGTATTTCATTTAAACAAATCAAATTGCCAAACAATGGAACAATAAATAGATACAATATTAACTCAAGAATCACAAACTATACAAATTATTTATTTCTAACAGAAATAAAAGGGGGTACCAGAACCGGCACAGAAACCATGCACGTTCATTCGAAAATAAAGCGCTAACTACTTCACACATTACCTCTAATGACTTTAACTGCAGACACAGAAAAAGAAATATTTCTCACATATATCTTCCACCTTTCCATCAATTGGAAATGATCCCATCATTTGAAATAATTTTCCTCTCAAAAAAGTCACTACTTGATGCTAAACAACACATATAGCTACACAAATGGTAGGAGCAGGTAGGGCCCAACTTAGGAGAGGAACTTGTTAAACTAACACTCACCACGTCCCCGCAGCATTGGCCTCACAGCTTGCAAAGAACCTCCCAAACATAATACAGTAGGAAATGTTTTCTTGCAATCCTAAAAAATTGAAGTGCATAATTAATTTCCAAAATTACTACTTACATTCACAATTCTGAGGAACTTTCTTATACCTTTAGCTAAAGCTACACCTCTTATTACTTCTTTAAAGTTACTAAAAGTGTAGGGTGATTAATTAAAGGGAACAAACAAGTAAAAACCAATGCCAATCGCAATATAATTTTTAAATATTAAAGTTATTTATGTATTTTTTTTCCTTTTCTTTTAATAATTTTCAAATTATTGGTTGGTGGTAAAAGATAAAGTATCTAAATTACCAAGGAAAACTTTCAGCCTTAAGAACTGTCGTACCTTTTGAAAGGTAAGATCATTCTAACTACCATTAGAAAAAATTTGTCCCTAAATTCTTATAATTAGAAGCATGAGCCATTTCTGTCCATAGAAAACCATAGATTGAAGCAAATGGACTTGAAATAATAGAAAACTATAAAAACAAATCAGTTGACCGCCCTTTCACAAATTTCAATAAGTAAAACAAGCACGACCGACCCCGAAAATTGTACTACTAAAACAAGAAGAAACTTATTTGTGAAACAAAATGGTAAGTAGAGTAAAGTAGATAATAACCTCCAAACGATCTACTAGATTCTCGGCTACAGCATGTACAAAGGAATCATTGGGACGCAACAACCACGCTGCTCGATCACGCTGCCACCCCAAAACCAATCACCAATTATTGACTAATTAACAATAACTAAACTCGTTTAAATATGAAAATCAAAACAGTACTACCTGTTTGAGTTTGAGGTGGCGGTCGAAGATTTTGACTTTAGAAGGATTGCTTAGAAAAGCGTCTCCTTCGTCATGGTCTGCTGTAGAAAAGGAAGCAGATGATAGGATACGACAGTGGGGCTTGACTCTTGGTCTTCTTTGTATTTTCAACAGAGAACAACTGTTCCGATAGAAAAGGGATCCCCTCATTTTCTGTGATTAAAAAAAGAAAGAAATTCAAAAATAAATTATTTACAATTAACATTTCTTTATGTTTTCTGTAGCAAATCTTAAATTAAAGTAAAGTTTTAATTAGCCTAATTCAAATAATTTGATTAACACATTTTATCGAACAGTACACGGCGATTTGAGAACCTTGGTGAAAGCGATATTAACATAGAAATTTCATTTTATCCCTTAAACTGAATGGACACTAATAACTCTAAAAACCAAACTGAAATTTCATTTTAACATAGAAATTAAAAATCTTCAAAGACACTAAACAAAACACCCACTGAACTAACACTTGTTGGGAAGATCATTTGCCCATACCTTAACACTCATTTCAAAATCCAAAAAAAATACTCCATTCTCTTCTATCCATCAATTAATCACGTTTTAACACGAAAAACAAACATAGTTTTTGGAGCACAAGAAGTAGATTTTGCTGTCAGATAAACCAATTTTTAAAATTTGAAAACTGAGAGCCTAAACAAAGCCAAAAAGGGGGGAGAAGGGATCAAATTTACCAATTGGGTAGCTGTTTGAGTAAATAATGAATTAAAAGGAAAACAAAGGAAGACCCAATTGAAAATGAAAGGAAAGAAGTTGGAAGGCGGTGATACCTAGTGTTTCACTTTGAATTCGAATTAGCAATAGGCACGGCTTGAAGCGATGGCGTTGGTTCTTCCTCTGTGTGACCTACCGACTCTGAACTGACACATAGAGAGAGGTTGGGGGTGGAAGTGAGGTGAGAATTGACTATTGAGATCAGATGCAAGGAAATATACCTAAAGGCTGAAGTTAATGGCCCAAATTTGAATTTTCTTGGACTCCAAAAGCTTTGGGTTGGGGTCTGCCATTGCTTGGCTCCCTGCTCTGAACATTTTTTAAACAACTTGAAAATTTTTTTTCTCGATAAAATTGTCATGCTATTAACAAGTGCAGTGTTCGGCAAAATTAGCTCAATATTATGAGCGTCGAAATTTGTTGGGCTTATACGACGTTTCAAAAATTCAGTGGCAAAATAGGATTTTTAATTTATTTTTATAAAATTTAAATCATAAAATAAAATTCGTCAATTCGATTATTCTAAATTTTTAATTTAAATTAATTTAATTAACTTAAATACTCATCCTTGCCGTTAACTATACTCTAAATTCTTAAACTTAAATTTTAAATTTTCCCTAAACCTTAAATCCTAATATCTAAATTCAAAATCTTTTGTCCCTTTTCTCATGTCTCGAAAAACTATCATCGGTTAGACTCTTAGCTATGCCATATTACTAATGAACTATTGTCCCGAAACTAACATTGTCATTTTTTTATTCTTTTCTTTATATCGTCGAACGTTATTCGATCTACATCAATTACAGAAGGGGCACTAGTGATTGTTGATTTCAACAACAATAGATGAGTTAAGGATTATAGATTAATGATTTAGGATTATAGAGATTTGAGAATTAAGATTTTATGAATTTGGAAATATTGTGTGAACAATGAAAAAAATATTTTTTTAATTATATTTTTAAATCAATAAAAATTAAATGAGATTAAAAAATCAAGCTATATTTTAAATATTGGTTGGTTGATTACTTTTAATAAAATTGTTTTTTTAATTATTATAAAATTTATCTTAAAGTGATAATTTTGGAAAAAGTAAAATTCTTTTTAATAAAAAAAGGATATAATTTTGAGCTAAATTTTTAATTAATCTTTGATATTATACGGATAAACAAATTCATTAGATACAATGTCCCATGACAGCGATATGAACAAGAATCACGAAGAGGTTGAAGAAAGGCAAAACTTTCGAGATAATGTTCTGAAATAAATTAATTCACGAGCTAATGCACTCCTAAGATTAATTGCTCAAATAGGGTGAAATCCACAGTGTTGGCCGTAGGTCGCCATGCACTCCGGGCGACCTACCCTTGCTCAAACAGAGAGAATAAACGTGTTGCATGGCATATGCACGTCCCAACACATAGGTCGACATGCCCTCTGGGCGACCTTGTAGGTCGCCATGCCCTCCGGACGACCTTGTAGGTCGCCATGCCCTCCGGACGACCTTGTAGGTCGCCATGCACTCCGGGCGACCTACCCTCGCTCGGCTTCCCTCGGATTCTCTCGCATAGCTCGCCCGGTTACCCTCGGATGCCCTCGGATGCCCTCGCATAGCTCGTTCGGATGGCCTCGGTCAGATGGCCTCGGTCGGATGTCCTCGGATGCCCAGCGTGTTGGGACGTGCATGGCACATGCAATCTCTTGTAGCTCGCTGGGAAGACATGGCGACCTAGTAGGTCGCCCGGAAGGCATGGCGACCTACGACTAACACTGTGAATTTCACCTTATTTGAGCAATTAATCTTGGGAGTGTTTTATCTCGTAAATTAATTTTTTCCAGAACATTATCTCGAAAATTTTGCCAAAACAGACAGGGAAGTGAACAGAAAAGATCTGAAAACCAAGAAACTTCATATAAAAAGGGCTACTAATTTTACTGATTAAAAGCTGTAACCAGGGATGGCCCACCTCACTTCCTAAAAATTTTATAAGTATTTTTCTTATATTTTATATGAATTATTTAATTTTGTACCTCTAATATTTTATATTTTCATACTTTCTGTGTTTTTAATATAAATTATTAAACATAAAATTTTGCGTCTGATTTTAATATCTCGGATCAGACCAGCTTATTTATATACAAGAGTTGTTGCCAGAATCAGTTGAGTAACCATCACCCAACCAATTCTCTACCAGACTCTGATAACTAAGACAGCAGTGCAGCATTACAGCAGTGTTAACTCTAATATCTACTACTAAATTGTAGCTCCTATGCTATATATAGAGAGAGAACTCTATGATGAGAAAAAGGGTCCACCACCTACCATGTTGACAAGCAGATTTAGACCCAATCTATCAAAATAATCCATTTTCTCTCGATCATTTCCCTGAACTTGGCTACCACCACCACAACGAGGAGGAGAGCCAGAGGAGACTCCACAGTCATGATAACAGTGAAGGTGAAGGTCAAAATCGCACCACTCGCACCTGTAGAAAAGTCCTACGATAGGGTCATGGCACAAGTCGCAGCAATGGCGCGGCATGAAAGGAGTAAGTCTGAGAGGGTATGCGTGCATAAAGAAAGAGACTTCTTCAGAGATTTCGGCACAGCACCGATGGAGATCGAAATCACACTGTTCACATCGATACCATGTGCCTGAAACTGGAGTCCTGCAACAATTGCAGTGGAACCCTCTTCTGCCCGAGAATTCTGTCAATGGATGGCGATGTAAGAAATGTTTTATGGTTTCCTTTGGTTCGGGAGTTGGCACAGTGAAGATGGAGATCAAAGTCACACGGTTCGCATTGGTACCTTGTGCTGGAACCCGGAGTCCGGCAACCATCGCAGAGGAACTGTGTACTGACCCAAACTTCTTTTAATGGATGGCGATGGGTGAAATGTTGTATGGTTTTCTCTGGTAATGGAGCCATCTCTCTCTCTCTCTCTCTACGCAAGTGATTGCCTTTGTTTGTTTGTTTGTTTTTTATTTTTTGGTTCAATACATTGCCGTTGCTTGTTGATGCGTATATATAGTGAAACTGAACAGCGAAAATATGCTTTGTTTATTGAAATTGTGACGATGAACTAAACTCGTTTAATTAATACTATTTCTTTGCTCTATATTTTCTTCCAGGCTGATTTGTGCACCATAATCTTTCTCAATTGCTCTGATGAACTTTGGTAGTAAGCCTTAGATAAAGAAAAAGGTTATCTTTGTTTTTTTGTTTTACTAGTTGTTAAATTTGTGAGAATTTCACTTTGGATACTATCCTTGTTAATCAATTATTACTGAATATATAAATGTTAATGTTGAGATTCATAGAGATTGAAAACAATTGACATATTTACAACTGGAAATGAAGTATATAGATTGACTTCTTCAAATACATATGATGTAAACATTAACAACTCCAAATTATATCAATTTTTTCTAACAAACTGAATTTGATGATGTTTTATAAAAATATTATAATATATTTATTTATTTAATTAGTTTTAATTTTAATTCAAATATTCTCATCAAAATATTTCTTAGCAAAATTTAACTCATAATTAACAAATAAATATTTAAATATTTTAACATATAAAAATACTTAATTTAAATATAAACTCTAATTTATATTTAAATAGTAAAAATAAGAAACTCTAACTTAATAGAATAAGTAAAAATATTAAAGACTACATGAAAAAAAGGTAGAAGAACTTTATTTTGCCGAGTATCGGGCTTACTGAGACCACCAAACATAGTCTCGTTCTTAGAGAATGCTTAACAAGTCCATGAAGGATCAATTCTGAGGCGTCCGAGAGAAGCGATGAGGGCGATGGGGGTTGTTTTGTCAAGGCTCGTGGATTCGAACCGAGACATGTATGTTGATATCTGTAAGAGAATTATACAGAGTGTTTGGCTTGCCCAGAACCATCAGATATGGCCCATTCCTTGGAGGATTCTAGAAGGATAATGTTAGGTGGGATTTCCTTAAATTAAGGGAGGTGGGTTAGGTGAGAATCAATCATAGCTCTTCATGTAAAACGATCTTAGCCATTGATTGAGAGGGAGCTCAACTATAAATAGAGAGCTCTCCTCCTCATTTGTAATCACCCATTTCATTCTTCTATTTGAGAGAGTAATATAGCTCTAAGGCATTTACTTTATTCTTTCAGAGTTCTTAGTTCTTTGTTCTCTTTGTGTGTTGCCTATCTTTGTGGCTAGGAGTAGCCACACTCGTGTTGCACTTCCACACGATAGTCCGACCTTGTGGCTCGAAGTAGCCACGTTGGTGTTAAAAGCTTCCGTAATCCGAAGCCTTGAGGGCTTGGTTTCATTAGTCTCGTTCTTAGAGAATGCTTAACAAGTCCGTGAAGGATCTATTTCGAGGCGTCCGAGAAAAACGATGAGGGCGATGGGGCAGTTTTGTCAAGGCTCGTGGATTTGAACCGAGACATGTATGTTGATATCTGTAAGAGAATTATACAGAGCATTGGGCTTGCCCAGAACCATCAGATTTGGCCCATTCCTTGGAGGATTCTAGAAGGATAATGTTAGGTGAGATTTTCTTAAATTAAGGGTGGCCCTAGGAGAAGAGAGAGTAAAGTGGTTGACCAACATCTTTAATATTATTTTAGAGACTGCCAAGATACCAGAGGAGTTGAGAGAGTCGACGGTGATACCAATCTATAAGAATAAAGGAGATCCCCAACGTTGTGGTAACTACAAAGATATTAAACTACTCAGTCATACCATGAAACTATGGGAAAGGGTGATAGAGGCTAGGTTGAGACAAGTTACTAGGGTTTCGGAAAACCAATTTGGCTTTATAGCAGACAGGTCTACTACGGAGGCGATTCATCTACTTCGACGGCTTATGGAGAAATATAGGGGAAAAATAGAGATCTTCACATGGCGTTCATTGACCTTGAGAAGACGTATGATAGCGTACCCCGCGATACGATATGAAAGACCTTGGAAACGAGACGGATCCAAACTGCTTATATCCGGGCGATTCGTGATATGTAATGTAGATCTACAACATACGTCAGGACTACAGTTTGCGACACTGAGGCATTCCGGTGGAAATCAGACTCCACCAGGGGTCAGCTCTTAGCCCTTACATCTTCGCCTTGATTTTAGACGACATCTATTGTGCGACACCAGACGGTGTTCCATGGTGTATGCTTTTCGCTGACGACATTGTCCTAGTTTTTGAAACAAAAAATGATTTGAATAGTAGACTGGCTACCTGGAAGACTGCTTTAGAAAAAAAGGTCTAAAGATCAATATTGAAAAGACAAAGTATTTATGTGTAAACTTCAGTGGGAACCAAAACGATGAAGATGTAGAAGTTTGCATCAAGGAAACGTTCTTCACTCAATGGATTGTTTCAAGTACCTAGGGTCTATGATACATAAAGATTGGGGTGTAAATGATGACGTTACACACCGTATAAAGGCGTGATGGCTAAAGTGGAGGGTTGCTACTGGAGTTTTATGTGACAAGAAGGTGCCTCTAAAACTTAAGGGAAAATTTTATAGAATGGCAATAAGACCAGCACTGTTGTATGGATCAGAATGTTGGGTAGTCAAAAATGATCACGTAAGGAGGATAGAGGCCGTAGAAATGAGAATGCTTTGATAGGCATGTGGTAGGACTCTGTGGGACATGACATCAAACTCTATAATTAGGATGTCCTTGGGGTGGTACCTATATCCGAAAAATTAAAGGAGGGAATACTACGGTAGTTTGGGCATGTCCTTAGGCGACAATCGTCGGATGCAGTTAGGAGGGTAGAGTTGATTACAACCAACGGTGCCAGAAGGAGAGGACGACCAAAGAGGAAGTGGGTATACTGCTTGAGATCTGATTTGAAGGATTTAGCCCTTACCAATAACACGACCTCTGATAGGAAAGTATGGAGACTTAAGACCAGGGTAGTCGAGTAGTGTGGGTCACAACCATAGGGTGTAGCATCTCTGTCTTCTTTTTATTTCCTTTGTAGTTATTTCCATTACTTCTACTTTTTATACGGTTTTGTCATTTGAATTTATGAAGGCTTAGAACTAGGATAGTAGAGTAGTGTTGCCTTAGTTTAGATTTTAACACATTTGACTTTATACCTTCTCGTAGCTTGCTATCGCTGACTACTGTGTATCCCTCTCTTCATGTTTCCTCTTTTTAAATTTAGTCAGGACTTACGTTTCTGTCTATATGCAGAGATTTTTTACGCAGAGATTTATTTGCAGGGATTACTTCCCATTACAGATGCTCATATGAAGACTGCATATGAAGTCTGTTCAACTATGTATTTATTTATTTAGTTATTTATACATCACACATTTTATCTATATTTTTACTTTTCTGACTGCCAGAGGTCTTCCACAGAAGCTGCTCTCTAACTGGCGTTGGAAGCAGCCTACTACCCTACCTCCCCCTTACCCCATTACATATGGGAATAGGGTTTTATTGTTGTTGTATTAGCAAACATAGCATAATCACTTCAGGAACTAATATGAATTAATTTATATTGTTTGTCCTTATAGTTTTATTTTTTAAAATTTATGAAAGTGTATTTTTTAAAATACATTTTATGTAAATTTGATGAAGGTGTGTCTCATGAGACATGTTTACTGATATGACGTGTTTATGAAAGTAAATTATAAATTACATTCTAGAATGTATTAAAATCAAATATAATTGTTCAATAAAATTATAAGAACACAATAGAAATTTTTGTTGAATTAAGAAATAATTTAATAAAAATAAATTTAAATATCAAAATTAAGATTTTATCTATTGAAGTATTTTATTTTAACAAACAAGTTTCCTACTCTCCTGCGATGGAGAAAGTGTCCTCGTTTCAGACATATCAATGTCTACTGGTAGAAGTGAACTAGAGCGAGAATTTGCTCTCCCTTCTCTCTAGAATTCTCTTTGGAGTTGGGTCCTCAATTAGTCTTAGCGGTTTCTTCCATGTCTTTCCATGGATTCCTGGTTGTCGAGATCCATTTATGGATCTCAAAGCAGTTATTTTTTCACAAAGTCTGATTGTTTTCTTATCAAGCTCCTAGATTGTTAGGATTGATTCGTTGTTTAGTTGTCAAAAGTTCTTCTCGGTGTTCTTTATCAGTGGAGAAAGATGAAGGTAAGAGTTGTCTTTATTATCATTATAGTTCCTTACTCGTGATTTATGGTTTGCAGGATCTTCTTAAGGGTCGCAGGCGATGGAATGAATTAGAGAGAGGATTTGTAGCTTATGGGAACACTCGAAAGTGGTTTGTTGGGAATGGGTTCTTTATGGGAGGAGAGAAGGACTGGAAGAAGGAATGGGGAGGATTTCGAAGTATAACTGATCGGGGAAAATTGGCAACAGGTCAAGGAGTTAGATGGAGTTGTGAGTCGGAAAAATTAGTAGGTTCCGATAAGGGAAAAGAAGAAGATGATCGGATCTGGTTTACCAAAAGTAGAAGGGGAAAGATTGAAAAGATTAGAGGTTGTTACACATTTGTAGCTGCTGATATACGGACTGACAAGTGGTTAGGGGTTTGGTTTGTTATAGTAAAACTGCCCATTAAGGGAGAAAGCGTGTGTTGTAGTGATTTTGGGGTGAAGTATTTTAGAGGGAATTATCAAACAACGAAAATTGGGGGGATTTTTTATTGAAGAGATAAGTCAAGTGCTCATTATTTATATGATATTAGGTTGCTTTCGGGGATTTTATTTGAAGTATGTTAAATGGAAGTATCCAAGGATATTTAAGTATGATGTGTGGTCTTGTCAAGTGGGAGATCAATTTATTTATTTGTTTCGATGGCAGTAGATTGTATAGTAGGATGTATTTTTCAATACAGTATGGGGCTGGTCTACTCGATGTACTGCCCGGTGCAGTCAGTAGGTGAGATCGGTTGGGACCAAGCGTGGGGCGGAAGACTTAAGTCCCGTCAGGCAGAGCAGGTAGGCAGTATTTGCGGTCACTGTACGGACAAGTTCTGTGGTCACTGTACGAACATGTTTATACGATAGAAAATCTATGAGGGATTATTTCTTTTCGGGGAAATGGAATATTCAAATAATTTTATCTTTATTGGTATTTTGAAGAGATATCTTATTGTAAAGAATTTATTAAGGGTTGGCAGAGGGTGTAAGTGGGGAAAGTCACATCGGAAATCACCTAGTCAAGTCGGTGGGATTGCTAGCCGGGATTAGGATAGGAGCCTAAGGGATGATAAGGTCGATCTTATCTCACATAATCTCAAAAGAAAGTTCTCTACCTTTGTCTTTGTTTTTAGGAGTAACTCCTTTGAAGTGATGACTAACAAAAAAGGGTCTAAGAGTGGTATTTTGCTTTCTTCTTCATTTGATCATTCTACTAGTACAATGTCAGAAGAGGTTGCGGATCTTATGAAGCATCTAAGATTCACTGAGGAGGAGTCAGAGGATATCTCTCCACCAAGGGTCATTACTGAAGATGATGTGATGAAAATGGATAAGTGGATCATTGCAAAGATTATTGGCTACAAGAGAGTGGATAGCGAGGTGGTGTTGCGGGTCTTTTGCTCTATTTGGGGTCATGCTAGACTCGTGGATTCAAGAATTTTGAAAGACAATATGTTCCTGTTTAAGTTCAAAACGTTATCGGATAAGCAAACGATTTTGAAACGTATCCCATGGAGTTTTGAAGGAACTCTTTTGGCAATAGCACACTTTGACCCTACACTAAGTCTTGAAGAATTTGACTTTAAGCCTCTAGCTGTGTGGGTGAGAATTTATGAGCTCCCTTTGGAGCTTATGCGGATTGAGACAACCAAAAAGATTGGTAATAGAATTGGGAAGACCATTGCTATTGATACAAGGTCCGGAGGAGGGAGAATGTGTGACTACCTTCGGGTTAGAGTGGAGATTGATTGCACCAAGCCATTGCGCAGATGTGCCAAGATGAGGCAGCTCGCGAATGGGCAACCGAGGAAGTGTTTGCTCAAATACGAACGCCTACCCTCCTTTTGTCATAAGTGTGGTATAATTGGCCACGTGCTTACTGAATGTCCGGGTTTCTCAGAATAAATGCAGCAACCTCTCCAGTTTGGGGAATGGCTCAGAGTGTCACCTAATAAGCGGATAGAAGAGAGTAGTAGTAAAAGAAGGGAATGGATTATTTATGTTGAATGTGAGAATAATGGTCAATCGATGATAAGTTCGGCGAACAACCCGCTTACAGAACGGGTTGCAAGGACTCCCCAAGGTAGACTGTGGATATTGGGAAGAGATCTCATGCTCTCATCAAACTCTAATCAAGAGGATGATATTGATCCGTCTGACCCTACCTCGAACTTTTCTGGAGTTTTTCCTCGGTCGTGTTCGTGATATAGTGGAGGAGTAACAGCCTGACCGAGAATCGAGTGTGAGGGTCGAGGTTGGTTTTTTGAGTTCGGGGAAGAGAAAGATCGGGGAGTCGAGTAAAGGAAAGCGGAGGGCAAAACGAGTGAATCGTCAGGTGGTGCATATATCTGACTCTACCTTGAATTCTAAAGTTGGTACTAGTGTGGAGGAGGACCCAAGCGAGTTACCGGAGGAACGTATCAGTGATGTTATGTTGACGGCGGTGGCTGAGGTTCAGCCCCGCCAGTCGCCGTGACGATCTTGAACTAGAACTGTCGAGAGCTTGGGAACCCTACGACAGTTCGAGTTCTTAGGAGATTGATCTCCGAAACGGACCCAATGTTGGTTTTTGTTTCTAAAACAAAGTTACAGAAAAATAAGGCGGAGGCTATTCGTATTGCTACAAAGATGTTCGGATGTTTCTCAGTTGAAAGAGCGGATGAATGTGTGGGTCTAATGATGCTTTGGAAGGAATGTATCAAGGTTTCTCTCCAGAGCTTTTCTAATCTTCATATTGATGTGGAAATCCTTTGGAAAGAGCAGAGATTCCATTTTACGGGATTTTATGGTCGTAGTGCGTGGTCGGACAAGAAGCATAATTGGGAGATGGTTTCTCATTTGGCATCTACTGCCTCACTCCCTTGGTGTTTGGGATGTCATTTTAATGAAATTATACATCCGGATGAAAAGAGAGGAAGTCGGAAACCGGTGAGGGTGCATATGGAGTAGTTTCAACAATGTCTTCGTGGAGCGGATCTGTGGGACATTCGGCCTAGGATTTGATGGTTTACTTGGGCTAGTGGTACCCGAGCCAAGTCTTTTGTGTGTGAAAGACTAGATAGATTTGTGGCGAAAAATGACTGGAGGCTCTTGTTCCCGGAGTGTTCCGTGGTTACGATTTCGACGGCTATGTCTGACCATTCTGCGATTTCTCTGAGTTTGGAGGGTCATTTCCCGAGTTGTTCCACTATAAGAGACTATTTTAAGTTTGATGCGTGTTGGGCTAATGAAGATCAATGTCGGTAAATTGTCAAACATGTTTGGGAGAACACCGATGACTCTTTCTCGATTAAAGTGGGGAACTTAGGGGATATGCTTGGTACTTGGCAATGGGCGAGAAGAGGTCAAGCGAAGAGGGATGATAGATGCATTAGAAGCCACATTCTTTGGATTAATTCGGGTCCAGTATCAGACGAGTCATGCGAGCAACGTAGGAAAGCGTTGGTTGAGCTGAAGGACATCATGAATAAGGATGAGAAGTTTTGGTTTCAAAGATCTCGTGTTACGTGGATTAAAGATGGGGATCGTAATTCTACTTTCTTCCATACTAGAGCAAATGGGCGTCGCAAAAAGAATTGGATTGAGGGGGTGGAGAGTGAAAAAAGAATTGGATTGAGGGGGTGGAGAGTGAAGGGGGAATTTGGTGTGACAAACTGGAGGATATATTTTGTGTTGCAACAAGCTACTTTTCCTCTCTCTTTCGATCTTTCGAAGCGGCACCTGACGAGGAGATCCTTCAAGCCATTGCTCAATGTATCTCGCCTAGTGATATTGAGATGCTTTGCCGGAACTTCACCGCTGAGGATGTTATCATTGCCTTCTCACAAGTTAACCCTTCAAAATCCCCAGGTTTTGATGGCCTTTCTAGTTAACTTTTTCGCTCTTTTTGGGATATTATTGGAACTGATTTTGTAGAACTTTGTTTAAGTCTGTTGAATGGTTTGTCTGACTTTTATTTTGTTAATCGTACTGTTATCGTGTTAGTTCTCAAAGTTACCAGTCCTAAATTAATGAAGAACTTTAGACCGATTAGCCTTTGCACGGACATTTATAAGGTTGTGTCCAAAGCTATTGTTAATCGCTTAAAGCCTTTGATGCATGCTTGTATTGCCGAAAACCAATGTGCCTTTGTCCCAGGTAGACGTATCTCGGATAATTTCTTAGTGGCTCATGAGCTTATTCATTATCTAATAAGGGAGCGACCATTAAGTTAGATATGGAGAAATCATATGATAGAGTTAAATGGGATTTTCTTTTTGGATGTTATGCTTCGGATGGGTTTTAATAATTCCTTTTTTAATCTTATTCGAAAGTGTATTTTCATTGTTTCTTTTCAAGTACGTATTAATGGGGGTTTTATCTGACTCTTTCATTCCTCAAATGGGACTCCGTCAAGGAGATCCTTTATCTCTATATTTGTTTCTGTTTTGCGCTCAGGGACTCTCCGAGTTACTTCTGAAGGCACAAAAAATGAATGAGATCAAGGGCATTAGAGCTAGTTTGAGAGGGCCGAGAATCTCTCATTTGCTGTATGCAGATGATAGTATTTTGTTTATTAAAAATTCTATTGGGGAGTTGCACAGAGTTAAGAGCATTCTGAATCAGTACGAAAAGGCCTCAGGTCAGAAGGTGAATTTTGAAAAGTAAAGCATCTATTTCATCCTTAATACTCCCGAGGCAGATCGATCGAGCTTTTTGAGTGTTTTAGGGGTTATTGAGGCCGTGGATCCAGGGAACGACCTCGGCTTACCGCTTGTTGTTGAAAAAGGTAAGCGAGTGGCTTTTAACTTCATCAAAGACAAGACGGAGAAAAGGATTCAGGGGTGGACAAAACGACTCATCTCTTTCGGAGGGAGGGAGGTCTTCATCAAGTCGGTGGTTCAGGCCCTTCCAGTGTATGCTATGTCCTGTTACCTGCTTCCGGAAGGTGTTATTGAAGATATAAAGTCTCAAGCAAGGTCCTATTGGTGGTCAGGCAAGCAGAATTCTAGATGATGGCCGATGGTTGTATGGGACAAGGTTTGTCGGTCAAAAAAACTAGGAGGTATCGACTTCAGGGATCTTAGCTTGTTTAATATTGCACTGCTTGGAAATCAGATTTGGAGACTCATACAAGATGATAATCTTAAGGTCCTTAAAGCTAAGTACTTCCCAAAGAGGCTCTTAAGGACGGTTTTTTCTAGAGGGTGGGGTTAATAGTAGGGCTCGTATGTTTGAGGACAAGTGGGGGGATTATAGCCCCATTTGTTGGAAGGAAAGATATTTAGATCGGACTGATCATCCAGTTAGAGTGGCGGAGTTTATGATTCCTGTGAGTGCAAGGTGGGATGAGCCAAAAGTGAACAGGGTGCTTCTTAGGGAGGATGCTTCCCAAGTCCTGAATACCTTGATTGCGCCAGTCCAGAGTGATATGATATTGTGGAGCCATCATAGTTCAGGATTTTACTCTGCTAAATCGGGTTACAATTGGCTTAAAATTCAGAGTTGTCCCACCTTGATTGTGGAAGGTATTTGGAATGTTGTGGCTAAGGCGAATGTTCTTCCAAAAATTAGGATTTTCGGTTGGCGCCTGTGCCATGAAGCTCTTCCTGCGGGGTCAAAGTTGAAACAAGCTAACCTCGGAGATGGTATCTGCCCGCTTTGTAATCAAGAGCTGGAATCGGTGTTGCATGCGATTAAAGACTGCCCTATTTCGAAGATGGTTCTCTCGATGTCCGGGCTTCCCCAAGAGGTTGTTGATTGGAATGGGAGTTCTTGTCTCCTTTAGCTATCGTATGTTCAATCTAAGTTAAGTAGTGAAGGATTTGATCTGTTCCTTGCCTTACTTTGGAATATTTAGAACCGGCGTAACAATTTGGTGCATAATGGGAACTTACAATCGGATAGAGATATCATTTTGAACTCTTCGAATCTGATTGAGGAGTTTAAGCAGGCTTCGAATTCCTTCGGTGTCTCAACTGTTGATCATCAACCCCATAGGAACTGTAAATGGTACAAACCAAATCAGGATGAGGTTAAGATTAATGTGGATGGGGCGTTCTGCAAGGATGCTCGGGTTGCGACAATTGGCGTTGTGGCGAGGGATATGCATGGTATGGTAATCGGAGGGATGGCAAAAAAAATCAATCATTCGTTTACAGTCGAGTCTACGGAAGCAACAGCTTTCTCTCAAGGTATTCGCTTTGCGCATGAGAATGGGTGGAACAATGTTATTATTAAAGGCGATGCCATATCGATTATGTACAGGTTGTCGAACAGGAGCTCTAGAAAGACCCATGACATTTCTATAGTTGGATTGTTACTCAATGAGGCAAGATTAAGTTTAGTTGATCATCATTCTTTTAAAGTTCATTATGTTTGTAGGGATGCGAATAGAGTTGCTCACTCCTTAATTCAATAGGCCTTATCGAACCTTAATCCAGTCTAATTTTTTCTGGATGAACCTGAGTGTATCAAACAACTTGTAATTGACGATGATATTAGAATGTAAGAAGTTATTCCTTCAAGAAAAAAAAGTTTCCTACTCTCCTTTTCTTTCTCTTTGTATACATTTAAAGCAACATTGGTTTCTCTTGTTCCTTTCTGAGCTTCGTGTTTCTCCGGTAAGTTGTCTATAAGCTTAATCAACTCTTTTGATTTCATATTTCTTGATATTTCCTTCTTCATGCTGCTGTTATCGGATTAAAGTCGGAAATTGAACGACGAAAACACCCTTGCAAGTTTCCAGATTATTTTGAGTTGCTCTTAAATTTGTTCGAGCTCGATCCTTTACTGATGATTAAAATTTAATGCTGTTTGGTTTGTTGGAATGAGGTCGGGAATTAGAAAACTAAAGGACCTTGAAATTTTCCCGATTCTTTTTGTTAGTTTGACTGTAGTGAAGCTACGTCCTTGATTTTTGAGCCCGGGTTTTTTATTGCACATGGTTTTCATTTTTTTTGGGTGGAATTTGAATTTCTGCCCTTAGTATTTAGAAAAAAAATTAGTGATTCTACTGAGGTTAAGCCATGTGACAAGATTTGAGAAGAGTGTTTAACCTGGTTGATTGTAATAATTGATGTTACAGCTGAATGTAGGCGTTTTAATATGAGTGGGATAATCAAGTTAATGCTATTATTACTGGAACTCCATGAACTGCTTTTCTTGAGTTACAAATATTATTATATTTTATATTTGTTTATTTTTAATTGACTGGAGTCCATTTTTGGTTCATAGATTATTGTAAACTTCAACATTAGAAAAAAAAAGAGGAGTTTATTGACAGATGAGATGTACTTTTGTAATTCAATGTTGAAATTATTGTGTTAAGGGTAAAAGTGTTTTGTAATATTGCAGGTAATCGTATATGATGGGTGGAAGTGCAATTGATGATGATTGGAGTTCACCTCACCTTCAAATGGTAATAGGACTGTGGTTTAGGGGTTACTAGTACTTGTGAATTACAGAAAACAATGCTCAAAGATGGGCAAATTTTGAATGTTATTGATACTCCTGGTACAGTGTCTTGTGTCGTTGTTCCTATTATTTTTATGGTTATATCATTAACTGGGTCATGGAAAATGTTATTCTTTCCTAGGCTATCAATGCATTAACTATTAGGACTAATTTACCATATCATTGCAGGGTTGTTTGATTTCTCAGCTGGATCTGAATTCATTGGAAAAGAAATTGTCAAATGTATTGATCTTGCCAAGGATGGAATCCATGCAGTTCTTGTTTTCTCGGTTAGGACCGGTTTTTCACAAGAAGAGGAAGCTGCATTGCACAGTTTGCAGACTTTGTTCGGAAGCAAAATTGTTAACTACATGATTGTTGTGTTTACTGGTGGGATGAGCTGGAAGAAAATGAGGAAACATTGGAGGATTATTGGGCCGTGAGTGTCCGCTGCCATTAAAGGTTTCTTCCTAAACTAAATGCAACATGAAGTTTTATTTTTGTCTGACTTTATTGTGATCTGTTCGCTTCTCTGTTGAGGTCTGAAGGTTACTATCCTGATGAAGTGATGGCTATAAAGAAAAAATGTGTCCTAATAGCCTATATATCATCTTTTTCATGAATTTGATTTAGATACGGTTAGATGATTATTTATATTATGTATCATCAATGCCTGTTGGGATTAGTGATCAAATTATTGGTGCTTGTGTTGGATGGCATAAACTTTATGATCAGTTCCTTTTATCTTTGTTCAAGGGCTGCTAGATCCATGGGTGGTTTGATTTAAGAAAATCTTGAGTTCTGGTGTAATCTCACTATAAGCATTTATGTTCTTTCTTCCTTTTTTTTCTATACAAAATCTATAAGTTTTGTTATTTTTGTCTCTGCTTTCTATTTAAAGTTTATTTGGACATTTTTTTTGTGGACTCTATTTCCTTGAGCATCAAGATAATGCTTAAAAAATCGATCAATGTAACTATGATCAGTATTCTCCGCTCTGAAATTGGAGGAGAATGGAGTGGCATAGAATTTTAGGCTTTGGGTGAAGCATATATCTCTTTCTTGCCAGTAAAGAAGCAATTTGGTTGAAGATGCTATTGGAGGAGCTTGGGCACAATCAAGAGTATGTCTCTCTGTTTGTGACAGTCAAAGCGCCTTGCATCTAGCAAGGAATCCAGCATTTCATTCAAGGACTAAGCACATACGAGTTCAGTATCATTTCATTCGTGAAAAGGTGGAAGAAGGAACGGTAAATATGCAGAAGATCCATACCAAAGACAACATAGCAGATTTCATGACGAAGGCAATCAATGCTGATAAATTTACCTGGTGTCGATTCTCCTTTGGCCTGTCAGAAACGTAAGCAACATGAAACACACAAGGTAGAAAGAATGGTGTGAAGATATGATTGTTCCAATCAAATCTTCAAGTGAGAGATTATTGAAAATTGGCACACCAAATTGCATCAATTGTCAACATTATGAGTGGCAATTTGGTGGCATTAATGGGGTGGCAAAATTGGTCAAATTTGGCCACCAAATTGTTGAAAATTTTGGATGGTAAAACTATACAATTAGTCATTGTAATTTAGGGTATTTACAAATTAGTCCTTAAAGCTTCAACTATAAATACCCTAGTTCATTTAGCTTCAAAACCATCCCAAAGCATTCTAGCTTTCTTCCAATACTAGAGAGAATTTAGAGAGTTTCTTGAGAGTTGTTTTCTCATTTTTATCAAGAGAGAATTATCATTGTTTTCTCCTTGGTAGATCGAGAGAGGTTGTAATTCCTATTTTTCTCGTAGTGAAATTCTTATACCGTTGCTCGTGGTTTTTACCCTATTATTTAGGGGTTTTCCACGTAAAATTGTGTCTCTTTTATCTTCATTTTTATTTTCTCAAATTATCAGTTGCGATTTTGCTCTATCCGATAGCCATCTTCCGCAACAGTCTTGTACTTTTTGACAACAAGACTATAGAATTTTAGGCTTTGGGTGAAGCATATATCTCTTTCATGCATTGAATGGTTGAATAACCTTTACCAATTCACATTTTGATACATATAATCTGATCTTATGCTACTATTGTTTTTACTTGGAGTATTGGAACTTAAACATTGTTAGTGTGCGATAACAACAGATACTTGTTTTTTTTGTTACTTTAAATTGATCAGGACATTCTAGGTCTTTGTGAAAACCGTCTTGTACTTTTTGACAACAAGACTATGGATGAAACCAAGAGGGTGGAACAAGTTCAGGATCTTCTCTCACTTGTGAACATGGTCATAGAGAAGAACGGTGGGCAACCATATACTGATGAGTTGTTTGCGGAGCTGAAGGTTAAGTCTTTACTTTCTTTTTTAGTTTGTTGTGATTTTAGTGTAAAGAATTACTGTAGCTGTATCTATTACACAGAAAGGAGCAACTAAACTCCGTGATCAAAAGTTGTTGCTGCTCTAAAGGGCTACTCCAAGAGAAATATCCAAGGAGCAGATGAAAGATCATATGAAGAGCAGCTTATGCGAATTATTGAAATGGTAACCTAGTATCTTTCTTGTTATAGTCGATGATGATGCTATTTTCGTTTTCATTTCAGATTTTAAAGATCATTTCCCCCTTGGCCATATTCTATGGTTGCAATCCAGGCCATGAATAAAACCTGATAACACAAGGGAAAGCCAAGATGTGAGATAAATGTGTGCCTTTACGAACTTTGGTGCTATTGCCTCATTTTATCCAAAACATAACCATGTAGCCTTTTGAATCCTACACCATGTTTTCCCATATACCCCTTCAAATTATCCCTGATAGTTGTCTTAGATGGGAATCTCATGAGTCTTTTTATTCCTGTTTCCCTGAAGTGTGGATTTTGACCTTGTCTATTCTTAATTTGAGGCGTGTTGGCATTGGTCAACATAGTTTAACATCAATGTAGGTTTACTCTTATACCGTGTCATGTTTATGTATTTACCATATTTAAGGTATTTATATTGATATATTCATGTATTCATATTGTGTTCATGTTATATTTTGTGGGCTGTGTTGTTTTAGTTATCTTTTCTGTATCGTGTCTAAAATCACATCAATTACCAAGTTGGCTTGTTGCTTCTCATATCTAAGCATTGATATGTCCTTTGCACAGTCTGTGTCTAATGAATGATGATGTTTGTATAGGTCGAGTCAAATCTGAAGGAGACGACTGCCAGGCTTGAGCAGCAGTTAGCAGAGGAGCAGGCGGCGAGGCTGAAGGCAGAAGAGATGGCACAATTAGTTCAAATGAAATCGAACGATGAATTCGAAGCTCCGAGAGAATCTAGAAAGAGACGGAGGAGCTCCGCAAGCAAGCTGCTCGCTGCACCCTCCTCTGACTTAAGCCACTGTCATGACACTGTTGCTAAGATTTTCGATCTTTTAAAGTTGGCGTAATTATTAACTCGTGCCTCTATTAATATTCAATGTTAAGAGATTTCAACATGGTTTTTTTTTTATAGAATAGAGTAGGCCTCATTAAAAATCCCTCATGAAGGATGTTGGAAGGAGGAAAAGAGTGCCTAAGAATTTATTAATGTAAGAATAACAACATTAACATGAAAGACGTTGAAAGGAGCGGCGAGGCTGAAGGCAGAAGAGGCACAATTAGTTCAAATGAAATCGAACGATGAAATTCGGAAGCTCCGAGAGATCTAGAAAGAGAAGGAGGAGCCGCAAGCAAGCTGCTCGCTGCACCCTCCTGACTTAAGCCACTGTCATGACACTGTTGCTAAGATTTTCGATCTTTTAAAGTTGGCGTAATTATTTAACTCGTCCTCTATTAATTCAATTGTTAGAGATTTCAACATTGGTTTTTTTTTTTATATAGAAATAGAGTAGCCTCATTAAAAATCCCTCATAACCTCCATGTTACAACATTAACATGAAGGACGTTGGAAGGAGGAAAAAGAGGGCCTAAGAATTTATTAATGTAAGAATAACAACATTAACATGAAAGACATTGAAAGGAGGAAAAGAGTGCTTAAGATTATTAATATAAGAATAATACAAAGTCAGATCCTAACAACTTCAGTTACAACATAGCACTTAAACACCAACTAACTACACTGATACAACCACTCAGAAACTTAACAACCTAAACACACAACCTATTAATCACCTATTCCTTCTTTAGCTAATTTATCCGATTTCCAATTAGCAGCTCTAAAATATGCCTATAATTATATCTTTACTATCCATTAGGTAGTTACAACATACACTTAAACACCAAACTAACTACACTAATACAACCAACTCAGAAACTTAACAACCTAAACACACAACCTATTAATCAACCTATTCCTTCTTAGCTAATTTATCCGATTTCCAATTAGCAGCTCTAAAATATGCCTAATAATTATATCTTTACTATCCATTAGGGTAGTTACAACATAACACTTAAACACCAAACTACTACTAACAACCAACTCAGAACTTAACAACCTAAACACACAACCTATTAATCAACATATTCCTTCTTTAGCTAATTATCCGATTTCCAATTAGCAGCTCTAAAATATGCCTAATAATTATATCTTTACTCCATTAGGTAGTTACAACATAACACTTAAACACCAAACTAACTACACTAATAAACCAACTCAGAAAACTTAACAACCTAAACACACAACCTATTAATCAACCTATTCCTTCTTTAGCTAATTTATCCGATTTCCAATTAGCAGCTCTAAAAATATGCCTAATAATATATCTTTATATCCATTAGGGTAGTTACAACATAACACGTAAAACACCAAACTAACTACACTAATACAACCAACTCAGAAACTTAACAACCTAAACACACAACCTATTAATCAACCTATTCCTTCTTTAGCTAATTTATCCGATTTCCAATTAGCAGCTCTAAAAATATGCCTAATAATTATATCTTTACTATCCATTAGGGTAGTAATTTCTTTCACTGATTACTGAAATATAGGAGTACATAAAGCCATATTTTTCATCCACTTCAGTGCAGTAAGGGAGTCGATTCGAGGATAATCCTTGGCATTGGAACCAAAACTATTTCCTCCATAAGCAGCAGCCCTCTTTTGATAGCCATTAACACTGGTTTTATTGTTATATGTTTCTTATTTAATTAATTATGGGATTGTGCTTTTCAGTTTAATCAATAATCCTAAAATATTTTGAAAATAATCTCAAAGAAGTGGGCTCCATTAATATATCTCTTCAAGCTAGTGTAGGACAGATCTTATGGTTGGCTCTCCCAAGTTGCGAAGCCTTTTTTACTTGTTTAATGTTGGATTTAGCCATGTGTAAATGGATGTATAACACTACTGAAACATCAACCAAAATTAAAAGAGTATAGTTGATGGGCCTGGGTTCGTCGGCCATTAGCGATTTAATTATTCTAGTTTGACGGTAAATTGCAGTCGGTGAAAAAAAAATCGTTGATTAATGTTTTTGTAAAAAGGAAAAGGTTTATGAGGAAATAGATAATAGGAGTTAAGGTTGGAGAAACTTAGCCTTTGTTCCTATCCTGGTTGGAGTATTTGTAATAGTTGTTAATATAAGTGTCGGTTATAAGATTATAATGACTATTTGTAGGTTGATCGGATTATAATGATCTTGTGGTCAAACTTTAGATTTCATCCCACAAGTTACGACCTAGAAATAGTATTGTTTAAATTTTGTCTATACATTGTAGTTGATTAGAAATTTATATAATATGAATGTTAATTAATTAAAGATTATGGCGAACGAAAAAAAAAATCAATCTAACCATGGTAAATAAGTTCAATAAATTAATTGTTATTATCATATGAAAGAAGCACTCCACTACTCCTAAACTAAGGCATAGAGAATTACTTGTTTAAAGCTTAAAGCAGTCCTTTAGATTTCAGTATCCATTCATATTCTTTGCAAAGAAGTTTATCATCGAATTGGAATCAAAACTTTACATCACAAAGAGAAAGCAAGTATCCACGTGGCAGCTTTGGAGAGAATATCCAAGTGTCGAATGATTAAGACCAATCTTAAGCAAGCTTTGATCTGGAGACGTCAAAGTTAAAAATCTATTTTATTTGACAAGATTCTTCCTCATCGCTTTTGAAAAATGAATCACTTCCATGGTGAGTGGGGTGGGCATTGCCGTAATTTAATATATTTTTTTGAGAAAAAAAGCACCCAATGCTTTTATGACCTTACAATGACTAAGAACTTTTTGAGGGGGGAAAAATCATCTTTCTTAAAAAGGCGTGGAATCTATCATGAGTTGTTCATTGGATGGTAAGTGAGTTGGGTTGGAACATGAAATGACATGCTACAGCTGAGAAAAGCAGCAGCTACTTTAAACAACTTAAAATTTGACACGCACCCACAACATTACACGATTAGATTATGCTGTTATAATTTATATTCAGAATATTTTTTGTGACTTAAATTATAATAAACAGGCATAATATCATACATAATAAGATTTAAAAGTTATAGTCCACCTAATATAAAAATAAAATTACTTAAAAATATAAACTTTAATTAAATTTAATTTTTTTAATTAAATGATTAATTTTGTTTTAAATATAATTGTATAAAAATGATTAAAAATATTAAAATATTATTTAAATTAAAAATGATTTATTATTATATTTAATTTAAAATATAATTTAATTTTTTAAAAAAATTAAAAATGAATAAATTCCGGCAAAAATATTAAAATGATTTAAAATATAAATTTAATTTAAAAAATCTTATAAAATATAATTTTATTTAATCAATAATAAATAAGGTAAAATACATAAATGGTTCTTCGACTACATGTGTTGCGTTGAGTCCCCTGAATATTAAAAGTTTTAAAATGGTTACTGAATCATTCATATGTTCTAAACCCACCAATTTTCGTAAAAAATTGGCAATCGTTTGAGTTGAACGTTAACATGTTGACTATGATATGATAATGATAAAATATGATCCTAGAACCATATATGAGTTGTCTTTTGTGGATTGATTCACTGTTTATATTATGTCGTCGAGTTAGTGTTTAAAAGTAACGGCGATACCAATAGACATCAATAAAATATGATTTAATTATATATCAGCCAACATATTAAAGTTCAGCTCAGACGAACGTCAATTTTTAACGAAAAAGAATAAGTTTGGAACATATGAATAGTCAGGTGATCGTTTTGTAAATTTTAATATCGAAAGACTCGATAAAACAATGATATACAATCAGATGACCATTTTATAACTTTTAATAATTGAATATTCAACAAATCAACGTTCTATAGTCAGTAGATCATTTGCCTACTTTACCCTTGTAAATAAATAAATTATATAAAAAACCCAACATAAACATATAAAACAAATTCTGGCAGAAAAAAACATAAGAATAAATGTTGATAATTATTAAAATAATTAATACTAATATTACACGGCGTGTAATTGTTGTTTTAGATGACTACATGGAGTGTAATGGTGAGGGGCAGGAAGAGGGGCACTATTGAGGGCAGACGATTTCTATTCTAATTTATACAAGATAAAAAATTATTTTATGGCAGTATTTGTTCTACTATAATCTTAAATAAACTCACGTGCATCTAGAAGATATTATTATTTGAATTTAAATTACTTAAAAATTATGTCACCTCTCACCATTGAAATCAATAATTGAATTCAATTAGATACTATATTTAAATTCTCATTTATAATTTATTTTTTTACTTGATTACAAATAATTATACGAAATGTGTGCTGAATTTTTATTATACAATTACTTTGAGATCGATTTATTACGTTTGTTAAAAAAGATTGGCTGCCCAATTAAATATATGGGACATAATCTTTCATCTTCCTTTTCTTCTTTAGATTTTATTTTCCCACCTTTTCTTTCTATCATCTTCCATTTTTCTGGGTAATCAAATAGAAAAAGAAAGGAAAAAAAATACAGGGATAGTAAAAAAATAACCATCTTGTACTACCTTCATAATCCATTCGACCTTTGTTCAAGTCACCATCTTGTTCACCATTAGTATTAAGTTTGATTTACGTCATTTCATTCTCATTTTTTCTATAATTAAAAAATAACTGCCCCTTTTTCCCATATATATGAGGTAGGGGGAGGTAAGATAGTAGGCTATCCCCAACATCAGGTTGAGAGCAGCTTCCGTAAGAGACCTCCGAATTATGAAATGCCCTTCGTGGGACTCGATCCCACGACCTCAAGGTTAAGAATCATGAGTCACAAACACTTTAGTTTTAAAATATTATCTCAAATTAAACCATCAATTCTTTGAAATCAGTTTGATTTTACTTATTATGATTTCAAATTCTTTTGATTTTAAAATCACGAGTATAACGATTTTTGTAATGATCGAACATGATAACTCAACCCTAAAAATGGTTATGAAATAAAATAATAAACACTTACTTTGATCAAAAATAGATTCAGACACGAGAGTGATACTTCTTAAATACTTATTTCATTTTTGATGTTGTTAAATTACTACTGTTCCCACTTAAAAATAAATAAATTGAAGCAGAAAACCGTGGGGGAAGCGTGAAGGGCAAGATATGTGGAGAAAGTGATGGGGGGAAAGCCATGGAATCTGTGATGGGACGACTCATTGGCTGGTTAGGGACTTGTTGCGCATAGCTCATGGAATTTTCTCAACTTTTCCTATCATAAAGACAGCAAATCAAGTTTTTAGAAGCACCCTAAAGCTAGTAAAAAAGCACTAATGGAACTTTTGTTATTTAAAATGAAAATTGAAGCTTATAGTGGGAGAAGGATTTGAGGAAGAAAGTAAGTGGTGGGAAAGAGAGTATTATGGAATTAACCAAGTGTGAAAAAGAAGGGTGTCGACCAAAATCGATATTTAAAGTGGGAAAGTGATTGAGGAGAATCTAAGGGGAGGAATATAAGGGTTGAAGCTCTAAACCGGAGAGAAGCAACAAGTTGTTTGGACAAAGGACCAAATCCAAAGCAGCATTGCGACAACCTCGAAGCTAGTTCAAACTAGTGGGAGGTTGTGTGCACAGGATCATATCATATCCCAAGATCGAAAGCTAGCGATATCGAATTCAAAGGATGGGCCGTGGAAGAGTTCAGATGAAGCGCATTGAGAACCCGGTGCAACGGCAGGTTACCTTCTGCAAGCGCCGAGCTGGCCTCCTTAAGAAGGCTAAGGAGCTCTCCGTGCTCTGCGATGCTGAAATTGGTGTTTTCATTTTCTCCGCTCATGGAAAGCTCTATGAACTAGCCACCAAAGGGTCTCTTCTCATGTCCCCCCAATACATTTTCATTTCTTGCACAACCATACATACATGTATGTATAAACTTAGTATGTTAAATTGTTAATACAAAATAAAACAATACATGCATGGACCATGCAAGAGCTTACTAGAGATATAAAAAACAAAGAAATATTTATACTTTTTTTTTTGGGAAATGAAGGACCATGCAAGAGCTGATTGAGAGGTATGGCAAGTACACTGGTGGACCTCAGCTGCCTGATGAACCCATGGTGGAACCTATGGTAAGTCATATACGCTTCGTATACACACATATTTCTTTACAAAGTTTTACGTAGAAACTAATAAATAAGCCCATGAAATCATCAAAGATGAACATGTATAGTTTTGAACACATCTTGTTTGAATTTAATTATTAAAATATTAATATAAATTTACTTTAAAAAAACATTCTCTAATAAAAATATGATTTTTTAGATAAATCGAGTTTGATATAAAAAAATATTATCAGTATGATGTTATCAGCAAAGTGGGTGTTGAATCAGATTCTTCTGCTTCAACAAACCAAAAGGAAATAGTGTTAGAATTCTGGGTATGAATAGATCATTGAAATCTTTTCTCCCATTTATTTATTTGAAAATTTTAGGATGCTAAAAAGGAGATTGGCATGCTGAAGCAGGAGATCGAAATTCTTCAGAAAGGTCTCAGGTAGACTTTCATTTATTCTTTTTCGGACATATCAATAATTGTCTTTTATTTTTATATCATATTATATTTTTTTATTTCTTTTTTACAGTTATATGTTTGGAGGGGGTTGTGAATATATGTCACTGGATGAATTGCTTGTACTTGAAAAGCATTTAGAAATTCGGATCAATCAAATTCGATCAACAAAGGTAATGGTCATTTTAATTATAATTTAATTCAATTTTTATGTAATACCATTTTCATTTGCATTTTTTTAAACTTGTTACATGAACTGCAGATGGACATTATGTTACAAGAAATTCAAATGTTAAGGGACAAGGTTAGTACGACTGTCCATATTAATACATTCTGGTTTTTGTAAGTATTTACATACAAACAAAACGTAAAAAATATTTGGTTTCTAGGGGAAAATGAAAAGAAATTTACTATTAAGATGACATTTAATGTTTTTTAAATACTATATTAAATTGCATTCGTTATGAATAATTGAGTTGGGAAAATCGCTCTTGCCTATATAGTACATGATTCGAATTATTGATAAATAAATAATATTATACTAAAAAGATAAATATTTTAAAATTAACTATTAAGTAGGTATATATATATATAACTCGAAACAGTACAACCTCATCTAATTATTGATAGATTTAAATTTTAATATTAAATTATAAAAAACTACAAACCTATCAATAATATTATTGATTTTTAATATTTTAATCCCCATTGGTTATTTGCCATTCATCCTTTAACATAATGATATTGTAGCACATTACATAGTTGATGAGAAATACATTAAGTCATCTAAACATGTCATGCCAGCTTTATAATTTGGAATAATTTCTTAAAATAAATATATAAATTATTCCTCTTATTTATTTTAGGCGTCTAATATTTTTTTATCAAAGTAGATTTCGAACATTTATTTTATTACCATTTAAGAAACCTAAATTTCATTCTATTAATATTTTAAGATCATCCAACCACCTTTAAAAAAATCCAATCAATGGTAGTTTGATATGTGACACTAATTTATGATTAATATTATTTTTCTAAAAAAATAATTCAAAATGTCTAAGAAACCTTAAATTTTATGATTTCGGAAACAAATCCTTAAAACCACGGATTTCTAAATCCTCAAATCCCCTTAAACAGTAGGACATCAAATTGAGAGCGAAGGTTCGAACGACGGTATTTGTAAAAAACTAAACCTGAACCATTACATAATGGGTCTAGCAGGTCACATTAGATCACCGAAACAACTATTGCTTTTAAAATTTTCCTTCGTTGATCATAATATGAAATCATTTTTAAAGCAAACCATAAAATTTCATAGTGATGTTAAAACATATTTACAAGTCGAAGCTTAGTTTATAAATTTTCTCAAAATAAATCTCAAAATATAAAAAGAGTAACAGACCAAATACACAAAAGAGCCCTATGAATATACATAAGAGTCCTATGAATATACATGCTCAATATAGTACTCAAATATTGTATCATAAAAGTGGATGTTGTAAATCCTGAAGTGATAGTACTCCACCAACGTTGAACTCCGTATGCTCAATAGTATATTATTAATCTAATATACATCATGAAATTCGTAAACATAAGTATGCTAACAATATAAACAATCAGCAATGAGTATAAACATGATTAATAAATCCAATGCATAATATATTTGTGATCAATTAATTAATTTTCCTTGACAAATATTAGTCTTATGCTTTCGCTAGTCCTAGAATATAGTGCCTAACCATGAACTTCCATCATCAATAGTCAACAAATAGATATACAATCACATAATCATGATAATATAATAATGTTTCTCAATCTCATATAGCATCAAGTATGTAATTAAGGATATCCAGATAGTTCTCGTCACTAATGTCGCATAAGTGTAATTGTATATTTATCATATCGTCATTAAGACCGCTTACATAGATATTTATTCACACTAAGGCCATATAAATAGTCATATTTCATTCGCCACTAAGGTCACATCGATATCCATTTTCATTTGTCACTAAAACCACATAAGTAAATACATAATATAAGTATATAATCATTCATCACTAATACCATATAAGTAATCACACTTACGTCGCTAAAGCTAACAAGTAAATACCTTAGGCCACTAAGGTCAACCATTAGAACTCTATGCTATATACTCTCTTTTTTTATGTATTTAAGTCATTATTTTTAGTCGATTAGTCTTATGGAGATATTTTCGTAATTTTATACTTATAAAGGTATTTTGGTAATGTGTACTCCTCGAGGGCATTTTAATCGTAATAAGCTAATTCATCTCATTAACCTCATTGAATCACTACATATCATCTTTCTAGGAGTAAAATAATATTTTCTCAACCTTTAGTATCGATACTCTTGTACAATATCAATATCAAATTGACACACTAGAATCTTATTTTTACAATTAGTATCAATACTCAATATTCAATATCTATAACGAAGGAATAATATCGACACCGCAAATATGTGTATACTCCATATTAATATATTATCAATACTTAAAGAATGACACTGATAACAAAGCCTAGAAAATATCATTTTATATTTTAGAAATCACTCGCAATTCTTCTCTACACACTGTATTTAAGGTCATACTTCATTTGTAAGGTCTAAGAGAGTACTATTGGTTCATTTAGCATCAAATTAACTTATTTTTAGCAATAAGTTCATCAATTTAACTATCAAACATGCATATCACTCAAATAAGCTCAACAACTAATATACCACGCGTAAGACATCATATTTATGAGTATCATGATCTACTATGAGATTAACAATACACTACTTTAGCTCAAAACACCATCGAAGACCCTAATATCAATTTCCTCCAACCCTTTTCCTTGCGTCTAGCACTAGACGGTTATCCTCTATCTATAACTAATAAAAACACAAGCAAAAACAAAAAAGTCATAATCATTTATACCGACGAAATAAAAATTAAGGATGAATTTAAAAACATAAATATACTCTAAATACTCTCAAGTTGGCCATAAAGCTTAAACCATCATAAAAACCCCTTGCTCGTATCTTCAAAAATGAGTAACATTGATCTCGTTTTAAAGTTCAGGAATTCCTTAAAATGTTTCTTATCTTATTTGAGATGGGATTCCTTCAACAAAAGCTAAGATGAAGTCTTTTTGCTTCGGAAGAATAAGAAAAATAAATTATTGAAGGAAAAAAGACAATGTGACGAAAGATACGTGAAAACCTATAAGTTTCCCCCTAAACCCACAGTGACATCACAAAATCAAGGGAGAAATCAACTTGATTTTCTTCAATAAGTTATTTACCCAATTGATCCCTTAACATTCAGTTTCCATATAATTTTTCCTCTTTTCTTGGTTCAAATCGTCTCAATTCCCCCCCCCCCAAAGAGACCCAACTTGTCCCAAAGGTTCAAATATACTTCTAAACCGAGCCAAAGTTATCCTGAGTCAACTCCTATAAGTTAACTCCAAGTCATTATAGTGGAGCCTCACCAATGACGATGGACAAGCGATGGTTGAGTGAAAAAAGGATCTTGTATGACGAGATTAGTAACTAAGTGTTGCGATTATTCTATTTGGTGGTGAAGTGGACGATAAAGAGGCGATCGATTGGTGGGAGTTCGACGACATAAAGGGTGACCGGTGGTGGCATATGAGATTTAGAGATTTAGAATTTAAGGATTTAGGGAGTTTTGAGATTGAATAATATAGGGATTATTAGGGGGTTTTTTATAAAAAAAACATGTTACGTGTCGAACACTGATTAGATAACAGATTCTTTTTAACACATGTTAATTGCCAAACACTTAAAATAGTAACAAAATAAATGTTACATATATATTGACAAAATAAATTAAATACGTAAACAAACAAAATATATAACTTAAACACTTCTTTTTTTAATTATGTATAATTTAAACACCTCTATTATAATCTCTATATGATAATCACTTAAAAAAGTCAAAAGAAGTAGATATGTTGAAAGTAATTGTTTATATACAGACTTATCTAATGATTGTATTACTTGTTAAAATCTGAATAGTCATCTAAAATTTGAAAAGATTTTGACAAAAGTATTAAATTAAAAACTAAGTTTAAAAATAAAAATAGTTTCAAATATAATTAAAAAATGTGTTGATTAATTAAAGTTTTATTAGTTGTGCTTATATATATATATACATATTTAGTTGATTATTATATTTGTGTAATAACTGTTTTTCTTTTTGTTGGATAAAGGAAGGGATAATGAAAGCTGCAAATAAATGCCTTCTTGAAACGGTAATAAGAAAAGCAATACCAATGGTTAAATTTGAAGGGTTATAATAATGATTTATATTCGAATACACATAAATTTGTATTTTTGTTAGTTATATAATGCCATTATTTAAAAATTATTTAACGATGCCATTTAAATTTATGCGTTAATGTAGAAATAATAGATGCAACAATGACTGACAAAAGTTGTTTTTTTATGATTATTTTTGTTTTTCAGATTGAGGAGAATATCAGCAACACTGACTTTACTACAATGACCACTAATATGCTGCACCCACTAACCATAGCAAATAACATATTTTAATGTTTAGAATGTTACCGTATAATTTCATATATAAATTAAAGATAATGAGTTAGTATAAAAGTGAATAATCAAGTGCTCTTGTTCCTGTTTGTTTTTCCTCTTCGTGTGATGAAATAAAGTGTGTAAGGGAGTTAAAATTTAATGTATTTTGAAAATGATTGAGTTGCTTTTAGTTTTAAGTTCGATTATACATTATATGTTCTTACTTGGTATGTTTCATCTATTTGTTCTAGAAGTAAATGAAATTATTGATGAAACTTAAATTTTATTCTTACTGGATTCGAACAACTTCATCTGCAAAGCATGTCTGCATTGCATAGATTACATGATACGCATACAGTGTAATCACTATCAACGAGTTAAGATTCTTAATGATTCTTTTCAAAAAAAAAATTCTTAATGATAGTAATTGTTGATATAATTGTAAAATTTCTAGTTGAGAGATTGCAGTCGATTTTCCAGTATAGTATGAAACTACAAATTGCACCAAATTGGTAGTCAGGGTTCCATCTTCGCAAATGCAGCAATGATGAAACCATCAAAGAGAGATTAGGTTCAACTCTTGATCTCAATAAGGTCGAAACTTTCGGGCGGCCCTCATCTGTTGAATCCGCTTTTTATCCTGCTCGAATTTGCTTTGGAGTGTCAAAAGTTCTGCAAGGAGAAAACAAGGTTATGTAAATCCTTTGTGTCAGCATTCATACAAAATGATGATGATCAGTGTATTTGAAACATACAAGACATTGCCGAAAGCAGAACATCGAAGTAAAGGTCATTTTGAGGGATCTGGACCCCCCTTCATTACTATTCAAATATAAATAATTATGACGATGATGGTCTCTACAAATGTGAATGATGACGATCAGTGTATTCAAAAAATAAATAATGAATAAAATTTCCACTCCAGTTTGAGCATGCAGTACCCATCAATATTCTCCTGCCAACTACGTTGTTTGAATTTAGGCGAGTGTGGGAAGGTATACAAGTTTTTCCATGATTTTGGGAGGTCTTCTGTGGGTCATATCCCTTTTACAGAAGTCTGCTGGATACAAGTATTTCAAGCTTAATGAATTCTGGAGAAACGTAGCCTGCCGGTCGCCTAGCACACACAATTTTGACCAACTATAACATACAATTTTTTTGAATTGATTAAAGCAGAAAAGAAAAGTGTAAACTTATGTGCAATGAGAAGCAGCTAATCCTAACATCTACACCCAACAACATAGTTAATCACAACTTAACTAAAACCCACCAGAAAATGTTGACAATAAACTCAATAGGGACATATTGGTATTATAAAAAAGGGGGGAAACACCTAATTGAATATCATTCATACCATTTCTCTGGGCTTCTCTTTTCTGAAAGCGGTAGAAATCAGAGACCTCTTTGCTCTTCTTCTTAGCTAATTTCTCCTCCACAGCAGCCTGGGAAACAGAGCCTACCGTAGTTCCACTTTCGGAGTCTGTGGTCTTTTTCCTTCCTTTATGATGTTCAACAAGTATCCATCCCCCTTCCGTAAGACGAGCCTCTTTTTCTTTCCTTTCCTATATCACCATAATGACCCAAATAGTAAATAACAAGAAGAAAAACATTTCTAACAATGTGTAAAGGTAAAAGTTCATAAATAACAGTATATATAAATAAATATTGTCAAGGGTGCAAGGTGCAGTATAGGCATTAAAATCTTAAATGCCATGTGCCACAAAGTGCAAAAGGATGCTCAGCTACCTGTGTGTGAGTGCATGCGGAATAACAAATATAAAATTATGTAAATCCTATGAAGCATGAGAAATTTCATTCTTTTGTTGGCCAACATGCATGATTGTCTAACAGTCTTGGATTTGTCATTGAATATTCAAACATCGAAGTAAAGAGTTTGATGTTTTCTCCTTATACAACCGTTTTTTCTCTTTTTATCTACTGTCTTATAGAAAAAGCACCTAAGCATACCAAGTGCATTCCTCTGATCAAATGCACCTTGCCTATAAGGGCTTGACGTGCGTTTTTGTTGTGTAATGCTAAGGTAAACGCCTTGACAAAACTGGTATTGCTATGATTCAACATGGGGTACCAAGAATAAAAATACCTGTTCAATTTTTTCCTCGTATGCAATTATAAACTCGTCAATCCTTTGTTGCAATACCTTCAAGCCAGGCCTGCTTTGGTGGTAGTCTGTAAGCCATTCTGCAGTTTAAGAAAACTTACCTATCAAATGTCTATAAAGCGATAAACTTGTCTATCAACTGATAATGGAAAATACATGATCAAACTAGAATCCAGATAAGAAAGGGCATGCTAACATCAATTAAAAAAACCTGGCTTTTAGCTACAAGTTCAACAATTGCAATATTGCCTACTGCGGTGCATAACCTAAACGAAGATGGAAATAAGACTTAACACTAATAAGTTTCAAAGCAAAATTCAGAATATTAACAATACTGCTTTGGAAGTTTATCTCTACTTTTCATACTTTTCATTCCTTTTGAGCAATCGTCGTCTCCAGAAGGTATTTCATAAACTCCATCCTCTTGAGCTGCTATACTCTTTTCCAGCAACTGACCATTTGATTTCTTTTTTCTATCTTTTCTACATTTGTCTAGAAGAAAAAAATGTTATGTAAACATCAAAGAGCAATTGCAATATTAGAGTTGATTAAATTCTAAATAAACCAAAAGAAAAAGCCCATTCATTTACAACTTTTAGTCTTACTTTCATAATGGAGTCTGCAAATGCAATGTAAGAGTTGATGAAATTCTAAGTAAACCAAACAAATCCTATCAATTATTTAGAACTTGCAGCTTTTCATCTTGCTCTATGAAGTATAAGCCATGGAGTCTTCGGTCTTACTCTCACCATTTATTTAAAAAAATATGAAAATTAAAAATAAAAGTCACACCTTGAGCATAAACTTCGTTGTCATCAACAAGCTTATCATCAGTTCCAACGCTAGCGTTTTTCTCTTTACTTTTTCTTTTCGTCTTACTTAATTTATCCTTTTTCTTCCCTTGTTTGGTTGCAACTAAGTTCTCCACTGAAACCAACGAAACAAAAGAAGTACACCCATCGCAGAAGAGTTAAATACATATATACAAAGATCATTCGAAAACAAATCAGTTGAAAATTTTCCATTGACATTTACCCATTTGAAAATCTTCGGCGATACCAACAGATTTAGCCTTCTCTTTACTTGTTTTATTCTTCATCGTACTTCTTAAAAGTTTCAACTTTCTCCCAAGCTTAAAATAGCTGCTGCAATGGTGAATACGTATATTGAAAGCGCAGAGAAAAGGGGCAATAGTTCTCCTTAGGGCAATTACACTAATATAAATAATTGGGCTTTTTGGGCTTTAGAGAATTTAAAATATTGAACCCAAAGCCCAGATAGTTGAAGCCTAACTCTTCAAGCCAGTCCAAATTATTACAAAAATTTAATTCAGTATATTGTTTCAATTAGGGGCCTACGACCTGGCCTACATAAAGTCTGGCCTGGACTGGCCTATTTAATAAAAATGTTAGGCTCGGGATTTTTTAAAAACCTATTAAATTAAATAGGTCAGACTTAGGCTTATTAAAAGCCTTATAAGCCTGATAGGCCGATTTATATATATATATATATATATATATATATATATATATATATATATATATATATATATATATATTATAAGCTTTATAAACCTAAGACCGAGCTCCCACGTGAAGCACCCACACCCTGTTAGCCTTCTGCCCGAAACAGTGCGCCACTGGCTCGCGAATCCACCGAGCCCATCCATGCCTGTCGGCCATCCACTAGAGATTCGTGAGGTTTGTATATGATTAAAGTAATTATTCTATTGTTGGGTTGTACTTTTATATTGCAATTTTTAATGTACACTTTAGGATTCTTATATGAAGCAGAGGTTTTAATTGGAGGCCTTCCCTTTTCAACTTGTTAATTTACAGGGTGCAATCAACTTGTTAATGGCAATATACAAGAAGGAATTCAACATGCTTTTAAAAAGGCTATCAGGCCAGGCCAAACTTTTAAAAAGGCCAGACCCAGCTAAAATAAAAGCCTTTGATAGGCTATGGTCAGGCTCAGGCCTAAAAAATTTATCGTCTGGTCTATTACGACCCCTAGTTTCAATCAATCCTTTCCCTCGGGCACCCACCATGACTCTAGAAATCGAAGCTCGAGAGTACGTTTCCCTTATCTGTTTATGTTGTTTTCTCGTTTTCTGCATCTGGGCAATGCCCAAGATACTTTCATGAATTTTCAACTCTTGTTTTGTTTTGGTTGTTTCAATATCTTTCTATCTGGTCAGCGTTATTAAGATTGTGCTCCAATTTTGCAAAGAAAATTCGCTGCATCAAACGTTCCAAACTCTACAAAATGAGTGCCAGGTTTCTCTAAATACTGTTGACAATATTAAGACCTTTGTTGCTGATATTAACAATGGAAGATATGATGCCATATTGCCTCAAGTCGCTCAACTTAAGCTCCCAAGGAATAAACTGGAGGACTTGTATGAGCAGGTTTGTGCTTGTATCTGCCATTACTTTGGAAACTAGTTTTTCGTACCCATTGCTTTGTAATTCTTTATTTGAATGAAATTGAGGGTGATATTTGGGTTGTTCTTTCGCTACATGTTTTTTGCTTCCACAAGTAATGCGAAAAAGATGCTTATGCCTTGCGGTATTTCTGCATGATTTTTGTTTCTGTGTAGAACAATTACTTGAGAAATGGACCAGCTGTTTTTCTTTGTGCTCAATCATTTTTGTAGCTTCCTATAGTAGCTTCTTGGGATGTAAAATATAAGTAGCAAAGCTCATGTGGAACAAGAAATGGTCATGCTCAACCATAATTATTTTGTTAAAGTCGGAATTGAGGCACACATCTTTAAAATCATTAGGATCACTAATGTTGTAGTCGTCCTTTTTCAATTTCTTCATATTTACATCCCATGCTATAGTTCCCTTTTTTTCTTTGACTTCGATAGATTGTATTTGTCACACTCCAATTTAGGGTATAAAATTTTCTTCAAATTAATTTTGGGAACTAAATTAAAATTTTAACTAAATTCTGAGACCGAAGTAAAATTTTGATTAAATTTTGATCTAAATTATGAAAGTAACTAAAACCGAAGGACCTCTTATGCAATTATACCATTTTTAAGGGATTATATAACCTCAAATCTATAAAGTTTCCTCATTTGGAAACCCTTATTTCTCTCTCTCTTTAAGCTTTCCTCTTTTAGTAAGCAAACTTTAATCGACGTTTTGTCGCCGATCGTTGCTCCATTTTTTACTCCTCCCACACCATCGTGTTCCTTGTGTCGTCTAGAGTCCACCGGTGTTTGCCTTGTCTCCGTTACCATTGGCGCGTGAAGGAGTGAGGAAGAAAAAGTTTTCGACGTTGTGAAATCGAGCTTTCCGTCGTTCACCATTGTGAACCATGTTTGGTAAGTATCTCAAAACCCCTTATAATGCATATAAAAAAAATTTCGACCCAAAGGCCCCACACGCGCTGTCGTTGCGCGTGGGGAAGGTCTATTGCTTGGTGGGCTTCTATAACCGATCTGACCCGACCCGTCAAACTGAACCGATCGACCGTTGACTTTTTCCAAAAACCTCTATATTGATTTTTTTCGACATTCTGAGTCCAAATTTGCGGTATGTTATGCCAAATTTTGACCCGAAATTCCCGAATTGAGCCCGTTAATCCGAAAATGCTTAGTATTTTTAGCATTTTTGCTTATTTATTTGAGATTTGATTATAGAATTGATTCGAGTATATATTTTTATGAAGGTACTCATGTTTCCCCCGACCGAGAGTCGATTAGATCCAGTGCTTCCGTTCCATCAAATTCGCATAATCTGCGTTCTTCAAGAGTTACTCGTAGATTTATGTAAATTGTTTAAATAGGGGTTATTATTATTATTCATATTAGGATTCTGATATAGATTTTCTGATTCGTATGATCTAGCGTTGCTGCTGATCGTGATCGACAGACCCAAAAATAGACTTCCTTATCAGACTACTTATACCGGTACAAGTGTGTTTCTTGATGATGTTACATTACTATTTTAAACTACATATCTGAACTGTTTTAGATTTATGATGATATTGGATATTTTTACGACATGATACCTAATTTTCTGAATAATGTTTATCTAATATCTGATTTGATGTATGTTTCTAATATGATCTATGGTTACTGTATTTCTTTATATGATTTATGAATATGAAAATTTTTCATGTTTTAATGGATTAAACTATCGTTTTCACTCGAATGCATACATGTTTGTTACTGTCATTGGGGTATTATTGGAGGAAGTATCTCAGGCCTAGTCTATGACTTGTAAGACCTTACCGCATGCTCCTCTGCTTTGTGTACAGGGTAAGTCCTTGTCGCAGGTCCTTATTCTATATGTATAAGGCCCTTACATGGTGTACAGGTGGGTGTATGGTTATGGGGAACCTACACATTTTGGTGATCGGCTGGGGGTAGTGTTTATATTTTTAAAACATGTTTGATGAACTGATTTTTACTAAAGTACTTTATCTGTACGTTTTTATACACTGCAAGGAGCACGCTGAGCTTTTTAGCTCATTATGTAAATTTTAACATTTTCAGATAGTAGCAGACAATAGACTAGCAAACTTAGCATCAAGAGGACCGACTACTCCTCATTTTTGTACCACTGTATATCCTTATATGCCATTTTTGTTATAGTTTGGTGACACGTGTTTTTGCTACTGTTTTGATATATATGTATTACCAATATTTTGTTATGTATATATTTTATACGATTTTTCCTACATATGTATATATATGTTTATAGTATGAATTTCACAGATGGTAGTTTCATATTTATACTAATATATGGATTTCAACGTTATTTTAAATATGAAAAAACCTTCTGAATACGATATGTGACTGCCTAGATTTGGTCATAACATCCAAGGTCGGTCTAGGAGGTTTCACTTGGTGGTATTAGAGCTTTCGGTTTCAAACACTCGGACTGTGGATGAGTCCTAAATCAAGATTTTCAAGATATTTTTTATATTTAAAAAAATCTTTGTCACCTTATTTTATGGGTTTTAAATATATTTGAGATTATATATGCTAGTTTAACTTAGATTCAAATTCTTTTTGTAGAGTCTCATAGATTTATCCGATGAGTGTTGCTAGACATTGTAGGCCAGGCCGTGGTTGTGGTCGAGGGCGAGCGAATCAACCCTCTGTTATGATAGATGATCCGATGTCACCTTGAGATCCTCTTGTTCTACATGTAGATCTGTATATTTCTCGTGATGATCCGATTACTCTTGCGAGAGACCCTCCCATCATCGAGGACTAGGAACTTATTTGGATAAGGATGTCATTAATAGAGTTATCTTTCATATGTTCTGGATAGCTGCTAGAGTTCTTGATAATATGTCTGCAGTCGAGATTTCGAAGTCTTTGGTAGTTGTTTGAGTAGTTCCATTCGAAGGCATTACTAGTGGACCTCTGACTGACGCTGAGTATTGGTTGAAGGATATATAAAAGATTATGGATGAGATGTATATGAGGCCTGAACAGAAGTTAAAGGGGGCCCTAGCTATGTTGAAGAAAGAGAGTTTTAAATGGTGGCGATCGATTTTTGGTAGTATTCTTGGGAATCAGTTGACTTGGGATCTTTTCAAGGCACATTTTCAGAGTCGTTACATCGGAGAAAGATACATGCAGGAGCGACGCCATGAGTTTCAGTAATTAGTACATGGTGATATGTTTGTTATGGATTATGAGATTGAGTTCATCAGATTGAGTCGCTATGATACTGGACTTGTTGACACTAAGTTGGATCGGTGCTTGGGATTCAAGAATATACTTAGGTATGAGATAAGGAGTCGAATTGCTACCCATCAGGAGAGAAACTTTGATGCCTTGGTTGAGATAGCCAAAACCGCTGAGGAGATAGAGCGAGTGGGTATGAAGCGCAGAAAAGATAGAGATCGAGACCGAGACCGATTCAAGAGACCTTCTGGTTCTGTTGACTCTTCTACACGCCCCAGCAAGAGAGATAGGGGTGAGTCTTTTCAAAGAGGTGGTGCGAGTGTCAGGCCTGTGGCGTCAAGTTCATCAGCTAATTCGCCTTCTAGTAATGGTGGTTCTTCTAGGTTGTAGCATTTGCCATCATGTGAGCACTGTGGGAGACGTCATTTTGGTGAGTGTAGGAAGAAGTTGGGTACATGTTTTAGATGTGGTTCCGGCGACCATCTCTTGAGGGATTGTCTAGAGGGAGCTAATACAGTTCAGACACCATCTCATACTCTCATTCATACTCATAGTACAGTTCAAGCTCTAACAGGGGGTCATATATTAGATATATAACGTAGTTAATATGAATTATCTTGTTTTCACACATCTTTACTTAGTTTATAATATAATTTACATATGTTTTATACTTAATTAATAAGTTTACATATCATTTAATATGAATTATCTTGTTGTCACACATCTATTTATGCAATGCTCGAACCTAAGACTTCAAAGAATAACAACAAATTTTTAATCATTAAAATTGCTTAGTTCGTGAAGATAAAATGAAACTTTTTGTTCCTAAAATTTATTATAAGCCTCAGTGTAACTGGTCTTCCATGCATCAATATTCATAATTAATTGTCTTTTAAATAATCAACTTTTGTAAACCCAAAATCAATGGTGATAAATTCACAATCCAAAGCCAAATTGCATTCACTAAAACATAAATTAATTAACAACTTGAATTATAATGACCAACAAGCAGTAACTGAATTCAGCAAGTGAAGAAAACATGAGGTTTTAGAGGGAGGACAATTGCTGTATGTTTATAGGGTAAGTATAAGCCTGTGATCCATAGGCAGACTGTGCAAATAAGATGTTGGCCAGTTCGGTCGGATGGAAGGCATCCCAGAACAGGTATCTCCTTCGATCTGTACAAGGTTGTTGAAGGGGAAGACATGTTATCTGCCCATTGTTTCTTCCCACTCCGCAGCATCCTTTGTCTATTACTTCAAACCCTGTACACTTTTGAGCGTCAACAAACTTTTCCTTAAAACCAATTACGTCAATCAAACACCGGAAAATGAAGAAAATTTTTAAGGTTCGTGTTAAAGTTAATTATATAGTTGTAGATTACCGTTAGCAGAACCATTTTGATAAAGATCCATGCTGCTTTTGTAGGAATCAAGGTAAACAAATTTCGCTCCTGGTAGTTGGCCGCCATTGAAACGATCAACCACCTTCCTTAGCTCGGTGTTGAAAATAACGATTGCCTTGTTTATATCTTCATTGCAGCGGCTGCTATTACCGTGGTACCGAGCTAGTTGATACGGTATGCATCCGATTGGTCCAACTGCTGTTACGATCACCTTTCGAGCTGGAAAACTTACGGTTAGCTGGCGTGTGTAGTCCTGAATAAGTGCAGCCGCGTAAGCTTTGGTGGTGAAATCAGAGCTGGTTGTGTAGAAGCTTGGCATGAAATAGTTGTTAAGATAATCATTGCTTCCCAAACCAGAATAGAATATGCACTTGCTTAGATAGCTGCCCAAAGCATTGGTGTCTCCTCTAAAGAACCTCCTCATTTGCACCACCGTATTCGCAAAGTTCGCGACCTGTCCGTTCATCGATGTGTGGGCTCCCTACACACAAACATGTTATATTTTCAATGAAAGATTTCTTCTAAATCATATGAGGTGATTTTAAATAACCGTCGTGCATGCAATTTCATATAGTTGAACACATGTGTATATATATATGTTCCAGATTGTTGCCTGTTTCGTCGCGAATACCAGAAGCGCCGGAGGCATAATTGGCTCCGCGCAACAATTCAGGGCCACGAGCCCTTGAGTAGGGAAGAATGTAGCGTGCAAACCCCATAAGTTGAGCTGCAATTCAAGTGCTTCATTAGGAAACCGATTACGAATGAAAAAAATTACCAAAATAAGACTGATCATGGAGCAGTAACTTACCTAGAGCGTCAACAAAAGTTCGACCATTAGTGAAACGACCGGTGGTACCCCCGAGGAAATCGATGCCGTAGGGCCTATAATTAGCCCTAGCAAGTGTGACCATACCATTGTTATTCCCATTGTCCACTAAGGAGTCACCGAAGATGTAAAAGCATGGTACTTGAGACTGCTGCGGCTGGGGCTGAGGCAGCCGCTGCGACCGACCTCTACCATTAAAACAGGCCACGATCAAACAAATCAACAAGACTAGCTCACCACCGGTCTTCATTTTCTTTAATTATGGCTAAACTCATCGATCTCCATGCAGATGGATGGGCCATTTATATAGGGGTGAAAAGGTTTGATAAGCTATTATGGGGTTCATGTGCATCCATGCATGCATGTTGGTTTTGAGTTTGGGGGTGGAGAGATTGAGCCGTAAAACTTTTAGTTGCGGTGGCCACTCATCGCTGAATATGTCAAATAAAGAATTACTTTACATTGAAGCAGCAGCGGTGGTGACGGATGTATCTCGTGATCAACTTGTTGGCCAGCCACAACCTTGCTAGCTTAGCGTACAACATGATCTCTCCCTAAAGCATCCCTTCCATGTCTACCCAAGTAATCAAAATATGTTTAATTAATAAAACTTTTATAAGAGAAACAATTATGAAATTCACAAAATGAAGAATAAAATATGTTAAACATTTATGTTTAAATAATGAGGAGGGAGTCGGCATTCAAAATTAGTAAGAATGGAAGTAGCATTTTCGTAGAGACAGAAAGTGAACCCAGAGTTCACAAAAATTGTCGTCACGTCATTAAAGCGGCTAAACTCTCGACATAACGTTTTCGAACAATTTATTTCACGAGATAATGCTCTCCCAAGATTAATTGCTCAAATAAGGTGAAATCTACAGTGTTGGCCGTAGGTCGCCATGCCTTCCGGGTGACCAACTACGTGGCCAGCCATGCACGTCCCCAAGCATAGATCGTCATGCCCTCCGGGCGACCATATAGGTCGCCATGCACTCCTGGCGACCTTGTAGGTCGCCATGCACTCCCTCCTGCTCCTCGCGTGATTCCTCTTGCCCTCGCATAGCTCGCTCGGATAGCCTCGGTCGGATGGCCTCAGATGCCCAGCGTGTTGGAACGTGCATGGCACATGCAATCTCCCTCATAGCTCGCCGGGAAGACATGGCGACCTAGTAGGTCGCCCATATGGCATGACGACCTACGACCAACACTGTAGATTTCACCCTATTTGAGCAATTAATCTTAGGAGAACATTATCTCGTGAAATAATTTGTTCTAAGACGTTATCTCGAGAGTTTAGCCCATTAAAGCAGGTTGATGGCTCTGGTATACATTCTCGAATCCCGGTAATTGTGAGAGGTTATTAAATTGAAGGGTAAATCAATTATTTGGTCGTCTATTTATTTTCGTGTTTATATTTTGACCATTTAATTAAATTAACGATAATTTTAATGTAATATTTTTTAATACTATTCTCTTGATAATTAAATAATAAATCAATTAATTTATTATAAATAAACACATAAAATTAAAATAATATAGATAGAATAGAATACATAAAAAGAAGTCAAATTGATATAATATAAAAACCGAATTATTATTTTTTCAAATAGATGTAAGCCAGGCAAAGCAATTACAACCGCAGGTACAGAGGACCCTACATGTCACGAGCAAGGAGATCGCTCATAGCAGGAGGAATACTATCGAAAACGTGAAGATCACCATCAGTACCACCATGAAGTTTTGCTAAGAAGTAGGCGGCCATGTTCGCCTCCCTCCAAATAAGCTTGAAGTCAACCTGCCAATCCTTATCAAGAAGGTCAAAAATACTACGAACCAAACCGAGTGGGTTGTCTGCTGAGGCTGAAGTGACCAGTTCAAACGCCTCAGAACTGTTACCCTGCAGTTGTAAAACTCAGGATCCATTGTCCCACGCTAAGGTCAGACACAATAAAATTCCCCAAAGCTCCGCCTGAATTACTGTGAAGGTGCCCAGCTTTCGACTGAAACCCGTAATGAAGCCACCGTCATGAGATCTGATGAGGCCTCCTGCAGAGCTATCGTGCCTCATATTAACTGCTCGGTCGGTGTTTAAACAGAAACAACCAATTGGAGGCGGCTCCCATTGAATTTGGAACACAGGAGGACGGAGGAGATCCTTGGGGGCACCCGACCAATATGTATTTGCCCATAGAAGACTCCGGTAAAATATAATCAATTCTCTCATTTCCTTAGCCATTCGTAGGGACTTTTGAGATTAATAACGATATTTTAGCAATAAATCTTGGTGTATTGATTTTTTCTTTTGACGAGAGAGTGTGTAGAGTTATTTAATTCAAGAATAGATTACATTCGTTCTTTTTCTTTTTTTGTTATACTAAGAATGAAAAAGAGAGTATGATCCATTATTTACTTCTGAGTAAATTAGAAAAATCATTTTTAAGAACAGTAACATTTTATAATTCATTGGAATATCGACTTTGGTTTTCTGATAACTAATATTTTGAAACCGTTAACACAGTTAAGGTTAAATCATTTGAAGTTCAGATGCAATAGGGTACTATTTCTATTAATATTTACTAAATACATAAAGATATTTAAAATAAAATGTTTTCTCGAGATAATATACTCAAATTGATAATATAATCTAAACTCCATTTTTTTATTCTGAATCGATGACCTAAAGAAATCTTTTAAATTTGAAGAAACAAAAGAACGACTTTACTAATAAATTACAATTAAATATTATACAATTTTAAGTATAATTAGAAATTTAAAATTATACGTAAATTTAGTATTTATTATACTTTTAGCCTTTTTGATATATTTTTTTATTTTGGTCAGAAGAATCCTTTAAATATTCAAATCTTGAGTTAGCAATTAATTTTTATATTTTGAAATATGATTAGAGAAGAGAGGATGTGTTTCTCATGTTAGTGATGGAGGGAATCGAACTGGCCCGACGCTCAATCACTGAGTTAGACTCGTCATTTATATTAATTTTATCAAAACTTATATTTAATATATATATTAAAATTTATCAAACCATGTCTGCTGAGGAGAGGTGGATTCATGGAAGATCAAGATCCAGTGCGGTCATAGGAGGACCACGTCACCAAAATCTGCATTCCTTAATGCCACATTCTGAAACAAAATTCTGATAATCATGCTTAAGTCTTCCATAATCCTCGCGGGTGGGAGATATGATCGCGACCCTATCTGTAGGACTTACGATGCTACCAGAGCAGGAGAACGTTCATTCCATGGTTGCACAGGACTTGACATTGCTCATGACATAGAATAAAATAAAATAAAATAGAAACAAACGAGACAATGATGTCTCAACTTAAGATGAGAGTTAACTTTCACCAGACGTTTTTGGTTCAAAATAAGGATTTAATTGAAGGGAATTAATAGTTTGGCGTTTTTTTAAAAATAAAACTAGATTTGGATCCTCGAGAAAAAAAATTAGAATATAAAAAGACATAAAATAGAACTGGACACAGTAGCTTTATAAACATAGATCCAAAAGATGAGGCATTTCAAATAAAAAAATGGAAAAAGAGAAGAAAATAAATGAGGAGTTGTGAGTAGTGATGAAGTCAAGGGCAAAAGGGTGTGGCAGAGCGAGCCTTGTGACTAGGAATATTCAAATGCCTGAGTCTTCCTTGCTGTTCCCTCAAGTATCCTTGACAAAGAAAAGCTTTGGAGAGGTTATCCTCCACCACCCTGTCCACGTCGTGCACGAACACATCAGTCTCCCCTTCTTCTCGGTTCCTAGCCATCAAACCAGCAGTATAGATGGCGTTCATTCTCCCGGGAGCTTCATTGTGGAACCCCGTGGTGGCATCCACCATTATCACATCCCATTCCACGTCGTAAATCTCATTGGGGAACCCTTTCAGAGCAAGCTCACACTTGGAGAATCTAGGGTCACCCACCATTTTGCACTCCTCCATCATTCCCCTCTCCATCAGATCAACCGCTTCCTGGACTTTGGTCACGTACTCCACGTGGTAACTTTCTAAACTCGAGAGTTCCCCCTTGATCTGCTCGATCCATGCCTTGTCTTCTTCAAGGAAAACAGTGCGACCGCCACGGTTAAGAGATGTCCACATCAGTCTGTTGCGGGGTAATGTTTGTGGTGGCATAGTGGATGAGGGCATTGGCTAGAGATGGTCGGGTTGTGGTACATGTCGGCGTCAAGAGAAGAGACGGGCAGGCCACCGGCGGCTCGTCGACTGGATTTGTTGCGTTTGCGATGTGGGACTCTGAAAGGGGCGAAGGCTGTGATGTGGAAAATTAAGAGCTTGTGGTGATGAAGAGGAGGACGAAGAGAAGAACGGAAACACAGATGAGGATGAGCTTGGTGTTAAAAGGAGATTGAGATTTGGAGTTGGACGGCCTCATTGTTGTTGCCTTCAATTTCGATTCCTTTTTCCTCATCGCCGGGGGAGGGATTACATGGGTGCAAAATATATATTTTCTACGTATGTCTTATCTTTCATTCACATTGTACATGGAAAACATTAATTACAATACTCTATTATTAATCTCTATTATTATTCTATCTATAACAAGTAATTATTTGAATTGTACATTTATTATAAACACGTCGCATAAAGTAATATGGAGAATACGTGAACTTATATAAATAGTACAATATGTATTTAAACATAAAATTTTAATAGTAATGGGTACATACTATTTCAATTTAGATCTTAAGAGTAGGAGGAAAGGAGGGTGGTTATAATGATTGATGGGACTTGGGGGGCTTTGATGTTGATGTGAAATCTACTAAGGTCCTTGTTGCTGTCGGGAACAATTAAAAGAAGGGTAAAGTATAGTAATGGTCATTGAACATTTCTGAAGTTTGCATTTAGGTCCTCCAACTTTTAAAACTTGCAATACAGTCCCCCAATAATTTTATTTTCTTATTAAATATAGATGTATAGAAAATATAAATGATTCAATTTATATTTAAATGTATGAATCATTTATATTTTTGATATATTTTATATTTTTCTTGTATAAACTAGTATTTAAAATATGTTTATATTTTAATCAAAATATTTCAATATACGAATAAAAATATATTTATATAAATGTATATTTATATTTAGATGTATAAATAAAAAATATATATTCATATATTAATGTATGAATCATTTATTTTTTTGAATATTTTATTTTTAATAAGAAATTAAAATTATTAATTATATTAGAAATACTCAACTTAAGATTATATATATATAATCATGAATTATAAATATGAAAAATATAATTATTAAATTTAGTTTAAAAATATATAAATCTTAAATTTATTCTTTTAAAATATTGTATCAACTAATATTTAAAAAATATATTAAATCTATCAAACAATTTATCAAATATAATATTTTTTATTGTAAAAAAATATAATATTTTCCCATCATTTATTGCTTTCAAATTTTTTGCCGAAGTTCAAATCTCATTATTTCCATTTTCCATTATATTCTTTTTTTTCTGGCATTGGTCATACTATTAGTATATGTATTATTGTATATCTCTTAACACAAACGATGGTGTTAGCTTAGTGGCTCCACCTTGTATCTTTCATTTGCGTGACTCAGGTTTGAGTTTGCCCAAGACCCAAATTTTACTTCTTTGTAACTTAATTTTCTTCTAATTAGGTGGTGACATGTGTCACCAATAACATATATCATGATCATGTTTTAACACATGTCAGATCCTGGTTAAATGATTAATTTATTAAATTTTATTTAATTTAGGACCAAATTGATAGCATATATAAATAATTAGGTGGTGACATGTGTCACCAATGACACGTGTCATGATCATGTGCTAACACATGTCAGATCCTAATTAAATGATTAATTTATTAAATTCTATTTAATTTAGGACCAAATTGATTATATAAATAATAAAGACTAAATGTATAATAATGTCAATTCCTTTTAACTGCCACTTCATCATTTGTATCAATTGGTAACGACTAGTGACTTAGTTGAAACAGTTAAATAATTATGTTGTATGATTGATAAATTTAAAAGATCGATGACAAAAGTAAAAAGGGCTAGATAGTTAAGTTGTCAACCTAGTAGTTTACACTTTTATTTATACGTCAAAATAAAATTTTATAAATTTAAAATTCGAATTATTTTCAACCTCTTTTATATCCTAACTACTTTTTTTAATTAAAAAATTTCTTCAACAGATAAGAATTATACTATTATATTTATATAAAAAATATGTATCACATGAAAAAAGATGAAATTAAATAATAATAAATCTGACATAATTGAATTTAATTGAATTATTTTAGAATTTAGGGTTTAGAATGAAATTGAATTACTTTGGAAATTGGGGTTTAGAATGAAATTGAGGTATGTTTTGCAAGTTTTAAAAGTTGGGGGACCTAAATTCAAGTGTCTGAAAAGTTCAATAACCTTTTATATAATTTACCCTAATTTCTAACGGTGGTTTAAGTTGGGGGACCATATTGCAAACGGAATAAACGTTGAGGGACTGTATTGCAAGTTTTAAAAATTGAGGGACCTAAATGCAAGCTTCAGAAATATTCAGTGACCATTACTATACTTTACCCTTAAAAGAATTACTTTTCTTTCAGGGGAAAAAACAACGAAATCATTTTTATTTTTAATTTATAATCCAAATAAAATTTTAATTACTAATCGTTAGCTTTGATTTCTTTGTTGGGAAAACCAAATTGTTTCCAAATTAATTATGATATTTAAATCATATGTTAAAATAAATTAACATTTTTAAACAAGAGTTTAGACAGATAGAGATCGAAATTTAAAAACACATTTTTTATATACAAAATTTGAAAGATATATTTAATACTTCAACCTAACATAATAGTTTAATGTTTAAAAATCACAACATGTGCTGGCGTCCAATACAGTAGTTGAGCCTAATCATTAACACTAGTATTAACATCCCTCTTTAAAAAATAATTATTTAATATAAAATTAAGGGTAAATTAAGCAAATAGTCTCTTTTGTTTAGGGTCTAGTCGATTTTGGTCATTAATTTAAAAACTAAGGGTAAATAGTCTCTCATATTATCGGTCCGTTCGGTTTAAGTCTTTTTGCTCTTAATTTATGTTAACCCACTTTTGTTTAAGTTATTAACATGGTTGAGGGACTAAAATTGAATGGGAGTTAACATTTGAGAGATTAAAATTGAACGGATTGACAATATTAGGGACTAAAATTGAATAGATCGATAGTTAGGGACCATTTTCCCTTAATTTTTAAATTGATGACCAAAATCTGTTAGATCGAAAACATAGGAGACTATTTGCATAGTTTACCCTAAGATTAATGATAAATGAAATTTTTTAAATAATTTCGTCAACCACTCAGAATATGCTTAAATTTAAATGTCTAGATTGTAATTGACGTTAAAAAAAATCATCAACAACTCAGAATGTGACACATGACACCTTTATAATGTTTTTAAAAGAGAAAATAATCTCAGTGACCAAAAATGCCTTATAATATACGATTTTAACCAACTTTTTTTGGATTTGCCAAAATGACCAACTAAATCGCAATGCGATCGATAATTCGCAACGCGATCTCCGGTAACGCAAATCAGTTTCCAGATTCGCAACGCGAACTTCGATTATCGTATTGCGATTTACATATTCGCATTGCGATAGTCCAAGTTCGCATTGCAATTTTTCAAATTCGACTATCACATTGCGATTTACATATTCGCATTACGATAGTCCAAGTTCGCATTGCGATTTATTCCAAATTCGTTGCGATAGTCGAAGTTCAACGACTGGTGGTATTGCATTTGTTTCTTAAGAATTTTCTCTAAAAAAATAGTATTCGCGCGGACGTGTCGAAGACACGTATTACCACGACCACGACCCCAACCCCGACCCGAGACGAGACGAGACGGACGGCAGCGGTGGTGGCGCGCGAGAGTCTCCCTTGTTCTCTATCACTCAACAAGGAAGTAGGAAAGCCAAGCCTTAAATACCATTCCCAATAGTGTTTTCAATACTATGTGGGATTGAGCATTACCAACACTTGTTTCCTGAATAATCACATTGTATTAGTATTATACTATTAAATATGTCATAATTAAAAATCAATCTACAATCAATCGCGATTATTGCAATTTTAAGCAAAACATTCAAAAATAATATCACTATTTAAGGCTCAATCCCACATAGTATTGGGAACAAGTGTTGGTAATGCTCAATCCCACATAGTATTGGAAACACTATTGGGAATGGTATTTAAGGCTTGACTTTCCCACTTCCTTGTTGAGTGATAGAGAACAAGGGGGACTCTCGCGCGCCGCCGCCGCCGTCCCGTCCCGTCTCGTGGTCGCGGTCGCGGTCGTGGTAATACGTGTCTTGGACACGTCCGCGCGAATACTATCTTTTTAGAGAAAATTCTTAAGAAACAAATGCAATACCGTCGTTGCGATTTTGGATTATCGCAATGAATTTGGAATAAATCGCAACGCGAACTTTGACTATCGCAACGAACTTGGACTATCGCAACGAATTTGGAATAAATCGCAACGAATTTGGAATAAATCGCAACGCGAACTTGGACTATCGCAACGAATTTGGAATAAATCGCAATGCGAACTTCGACTATCGCAACGTGAACTTGGACTATCGCAATGCGAATATGTAAATCGCAATGCGATAGTCGAAGTTCGCGTTGCGAATCTAGAAACTGATTTGCGATACCGGAGATCGCGTTGCGAATTATCGATCGCATTGCGATTTTGTTGGTCATTTTGGCAAATCCAAAAAAAAGTTGGTTAAAATCGTATATTATAAGACATTTTTTGTCACTGAGGTTATTTTCTCTTTTTAAAATTTTAATTTTTAAAAGAATTTTAAATCATTCTTATTTTTCAAAAGACCCCAAATATTTCTAAAATCTCAAAAAAGTCTCAAAATCCTTAATCCCAAAGCATCCACCCCATCTGTCGATTGTTCACTATCTATGTCGCCCCCACTGGCTGCCTACCCACTCATTGTTGGTCGTCAACAATGGCTTCAAACCCCCCAAAATCCATAAATCCAAAATCTAAATCCCTAAATTTCAACATTCATCTATCACAACCAGTGGGTGAATAGTCTGCGGAATGATGGCATACAAGTGAGTGGGTGGTCACCAACGATGGTGGTAGTAGACGCTAGAATTGAAGGTTTTGAGGTATTTTATGAAAAATAGGAAAATTTTAGATTTTTTTTGAAAATTTATAATTTTTTTTAAAAAATTACAAAATAAAAAATCAAGTCACATGTCAAATATTGATTGGTTGGCTTATTTAACGACAGTTACAGTGTATGAACCTAAATAATAACATTGGACACGTTAAGCACCTAAATGAGAAAAGATGTATAGTTTGAGCATTTGATTTTATATTAAGATTTTGTTATTGCTCCCATTTCTTCAAGACTTTTATTCTAACTAATATGGATCGATTTGTGTTTACATTTGGTTTTAGTGAGTGAGTCTATTAGCAAATATTATTTATTTGCATACATAAAGCCTCGAATTCGAGACATATTTAAATAATATCAAACTGTTTATTACTTAAATCAACTATCGTTCGTATTTTTAAACAATAGTTATCTCTTTAAGTTCTTATTTTTAAAGTTATTAATATTAATATATTTTAGGAATTCTGAAGTTTCTAAATAAGCTTTTTTTTAAATGATAATATTTTAAGTTTTTGAATAATTTTTAAAAAATATAAACACAATACATTATAGATAACAAATTTTCTTAACAACAATTGGTTACAGTATAGATACTTAAAATAATAATGAAAAAAATTAAGCGAAAAATAATTTAAAAATCTAAAATTAATAAATGATATAATTTAAGAACTTATTTCATCCTTACGCCTGCATTTTTTGACCTGTAAACTGTTTCCAATGACTTGTTTATTGTTCACTCATCAAACAATGAAAAAAAGTATTTTCTAGAGATAAGTATGAAAAAAAGTATTTTTTTAGACATAAGTATGAGGCTCGAATTTAATAAATTTATATTCAATCAAATTTAAAAATTAATTTTATTTAAATAGTTACCTATTTAGATTGAATTTTTTAAAAGAATAAGATTAGGGTCAGATTTCTTGTTTAAGATGATTTTTTTAACTTGATCTAATAATAGATAATATTATTATATATAATATTTAAAAATATTACAATAATTTCATTTAGATTTTTCATCTAAGTATATATTATACCTAATAAAAATATAAATTATATATATATATATATATATATATTGATTCTAATGTGAGTTTTATTTAAAAAATGGAGTCAACATTGAATCAAATTATTTATTTTTAAATTTTAATCGAATCGAATGATAAATGAAGTAATAAAATACTTGGATCGAATTTGGGTCGGCCCAAACCAGCCATGCCCGTCCCTAACAGGGTAACACTCCTCAGTCCTCACTTCAGTCTCCTGGATGACAGTCTCAGTGAGCCACTAGCTCTCTCTAAAGCCATAGCAGAAGAAAGCAGGAAAGAAAGATAAAAAAATGGGAGCACCAGCCACCGCCAAACCTCTCCGGTTTTGCTCTTCAACAGAACCCCTTTCATTTCTCTTCAACGAAATCAAAATAAAAAATCCTAAACCTCAATCTCAATCTCTCCAAGACCTCCTTTATCCCTCATTCTCGCCATCTTCGCCTTGCCGTGAGCGCTTCTTCAGCCTCCTCCACCGCTCTCAATGATCCGCCTAATCCCACTCTTAGCAATTATGATAATAAACTTCGAGTCAAAATCCTCTCTGAGTCACTCCCCTACATCCAGAAATTTAGGGGAAAGACCATTGTCGTTAAATACGGCGGTGCGGCCATGAAATCTTCCGAGCTCAAGGCCTCTGTTGTCAGGGACCTTGTCCTTCTCGCCTGCGTTGGCCTCCGTCCCGTCCACGGTGGTGGTCCTGAAATCAACGTCCTTCTCAATCAGCTCAACATCCCATCTCAGTTCCGCGACGGACTCCGTGTGACCGACGCAAGGACCATGGTCCTTGTTGGAAAAGTTAACAAAGACCTGGTCTCTCGTATAAACTTCGCCGGAGCCACCACCGTCGGCCTTTCTGGTATGGACTGCCGCTTTTTAACTGCCCTACCCAGCCCAAACGCCGCACAGTTGGGGTTTGTTGGGGAGGTTGCGAGAGTGGACCACACAGTTCTCCAAACGCTCGTGAACAACGGAAGCATCCCGGTGATTGCTTCTGTTGCGGCCGATAAGTCGGGCAGTCTTACAACATCAATGCAGACACGGTTGCTGGTGAGGTGACGGCGGCATTGGGAGCAGAGAAACTGATCCTGTTGACCGACGTTGCGGGCATTCTGAGAAATCGAGAGGACCCTGGAAGCCTGGTGAAGGAGATTGATATAAAGGGAGTGAAGAAAATGATTGAGGAAGGCAAGGTGGGTGGTGGGATGATTCCAAAAGTGAATTGTTGTATTCGATCCCTTGCTCAAGGGGTCACCACTGCTAGCATTATTGATGGTCGTGTTTAGCACTCGTTACTTCACGAGATTATGACTGACGATCATCGGTTAAACTATGGCCTGCTTATTCTCTTTTTTGTTAGTTTTGATATTGTAAGTCTTTCATTTATTGCAGTTATGATGCATTGCTACAAACGTTTGGTATTAGTTCCTGAACGATGTTCCTTTTCGGGCTTAATGGTTTAATCAAGTCAATTGTAAGATGTCGATATTTGCTGTCTCTTGATTGAACTTTTTTATGCTTCAATCTCATGTGGCAAGAATAAAATGGGTAATGGAAGCTGAGCACAACTTTCAATTAAGCTGCATATGTTTGATACTGGCAGAGACTAGCTGTAGCTTTAAGTTTCAATTTCTCTGCCTTGAATCACCTTCCTTAACTTCTTCGTTATTAACTTCTACACGATCTTCTCTTTATGTGCTTGAATCTTTAATATTTTTTCTTTGCAAGTTTTATATGGATTCTCCCACTTTTGTTTGCTATGCTTTTCCTTGCATTGAGGTAAAGTCTTAGCTGCTTTATGTTATTGGTTTATTGGAATTTCAAGATGCTTCTGTTGCCCTTGTTTGTATTAGATTAAGGAATTCCACAGGTTCCTCCTATGGAGCCGTGTTGTCTGGATTCGGAGTGAGTTTCATATCTTTGACACAGGTAAGTGTCACCTTTTTAAAACAAACTCTTTCCTCTATTTTTGGAGGATCATACCTCATACTCATGTCAATATGTGTTAGACACAGGTATTTTAGGAAAACAAAAAGGCTGGGTAACAATAGTTGTGTAGTGGGTTGCATGTATTCTTTATCAGCAAGCATCATTTGATTATTATTCTCATATTTCATTGTATTTTAGATGCTTTTTTTATGTGTTTAGTTCGTTTCTTTGTTACTTCTCGTGTAGTCCTTCATGATATGCGTTATTGCTTATTTTATTTTATTTAAAAAAATGGCATAGGCTCCAACTTATTACCTTTTTATCTGGAAAACTTTATCTTCCACAACCTATATTTTACTATTACATCCGAGTAGATATTTGCTAGGTTTGAGGTGGGAGTTATTGGCTCGAAGGAGACTTTTGAATCATAGGCTGATATAGGTGTCATGAACAATTTAATTCAGTACTTATCTGTCATGGTGGGAGAAGAAGGGCGAGAACACGAAGAGGGTGAGGAAGAATTGGGGGAAATGAGACGAGGGTTAGGGATTGAGAATAAAAGATTGGGGATTATAGCACGTGAGGAGAATGAAGTGAACTTACCCTTTGGAGCAGATCATCAGGGAGTGGATTGGATACAGCAGGAGCAGCCCAAGGAAATTATTATATCTGAGCCCAGTAGTCTATATCTGCAAAACAAATGAGGAAAGCATGAAATTGTTAGATTCAGTTACAAAGGACAGCCAACTGGAATCCTTAAGATTCTGGTATATTGTAACTAAATAAAAACAAGCTGTGATGATGTATTTCTCTCATGTTATGAATGAACACGAATTTCTTTCTCTGAAATCTCTCTAAATTCTCTCTATTCCTATTATCTACTTTCTCGATTTCTCTTCTATTTACCTCAAACTATAACAATTGGTAATCAGAGCTATAATTCTGGCAAAAATTTTTTTTTTGAGGGAATGTCAAAGAAGAATCAATCTATGGAAGAAACTGATTTAGCTGAAATCAGAAGCAAATTGAAGACCTTGCTGCTTTGATGAAACAGGGCCAGAATGAGACTAATTCACCTAAATGGTGGGAGGCTCAAGAAAACAAGATTACTGCACTGGAGGCAAGGATCACAGTTATGTGGAGGATACACTGAAGATCTTAACTGGCAGAAATGGTGAACAAGAGCAGTCTGCCGGGGATCAGGTATATACTCCTAATAGCTCTAAAAATTGGGAGAAATATCCTGTTATGGTGACTGTAGTTAAAGATAAATCCAGATTCTCTTATAAAACGGATGAACCTGGGATTTTGAAGGATAAGCCTGATGCTTGTTTAGCACTTAAGAACAGTTCTAGGCCTGAGAATCAGATGGGTGACAACAGTAATAATAGGCCTATTATGCTGGGATTGGAAACTGAAAATAGGGGAGCAGGGGGTTCATTTAGCAGTTCAGGGACTATGTGGCATAGACCCAAAATAGAGTTGCCATTTTTTGAGGGGGTAAATCCTAAGGGGTGGATGCATAAGTGTCTCAAGCATTTTTCCTTATGCAAGGTTCCTGTAGATCAAAGGGTAGAAGTGGCTACTATGTATCTTACAAGAAAAGCAAAAATATGGTTTGATGGCTATATTATGCAGAAGCATCATGTAACTTGGCATGAGTTTGAAGCTGATTTGTGCCATAGATTCAGTGATAGGTCTTTTTATGATATTGTGGAGGAATTCACTAAGCTTACACAGAAAGGATCTATTGAAGACTATCAAGAAAGGTTTGAGGAGTTACAACCACACATGTTATTACAAAATCCTACCTTGAGTGAGGATTTCTTTGTGTCACTTTTTATAAGTGGGCTTAGAGATGACATCAAACATAGAGTGAAAGCTCTAGATCCTAAAAATTTATCTGAGGCATGCAAACAAGCTAAGCTCTATGAGTTGTCTGTGGAGTTTGAAAATAGAAGGTTGAGACCTTCCTTTAAAAGCCCACCCTACCCAAACCCCATTAATACTCCCAAGCCAAATTCAGTTCCACTGCCTATTAAATCCTCACCAAATTCCAATCTCATTGATTACGGAAGACAACACAACCTTTGTTTTAAGTGTGGAGAAAAATTTCAGCCATACCATCAATGTAAATCAAGAAACCTCAATATGATGACTGAAGAGGAAAATACTATTCCTACAGAAATTGTTCCTATTGATTCAGACCAGCAGTTAGTACAAGAAGAGGAAAACTTAGAGATATCTATGAATGCTATTACTGGTTGCATTAGTCATAATACCTTGAGGATTCAAGGCACAATACAAGGCAAACCTTTGAATATTTTGATTGACAGTGGAAGTACACATAGCTTTTTGACACCAGAATGGGTTGATGCTGGATTTCAGGTTCTAACTCCCTGTCCTTTAGCTATTACAGTAGCTAATGGCAAACAACTCTATAGTTCAGCTAGATGCAACAAGGTGGAGTGGCAGATGCAAGGGCACTCTTTCATACATGACTTTAGACTCCTTAAATTGGGAGGCAGTGATATGGTTTTAGGGGTTGATTGGATGAAATTATTTAGTCCAATTTTGATGGACTTCAATCAAATGACAATGAGTTTTCAGCATCAAGGTGAAAATATTGTTATACAGGGACAACAACCTTCACTGTTGCAGCAGATTTCAGGTGCTACTTTATTAAAAATGACAGCATCTGAGGCAACTATTTTGGGGCATGTAGTTTTGCTGAGTATGACTGAAATTCCTAAGTCAGTTCCTGCAGCTCTCAAACCTCTTTTAAAGAGATATAGCTCTGTTTTTGATGAGCCTAAAGGATTACCTCCTACAAGGACTCATGATCATGCTATTCCCCTCAAACCTGGTTCTAGTCCTATTAATTTGAGGCCCTACAGATTTCCTCATAACCAGAAAACTGAAGTAGAAAGGCAGATTGCTACAATGTTATCATCTTCTATTATTCAACCTAGCAAGAGTCCCTTTGCTTCTCCATGCCTATTGATAAAGAAAAAGGATGGGACTTGGAGGTTTTGTGTTGATTACAGACAATTGAATAATTTGACAGTTAAAGATAAGTTTCCTATTCCGGTGGTGGAAGATCTATTAGATTAGTTATATGGTGCAGTTTATTTTTCCAATATTGACTTAAGGTCAGGGTATTGGCAAATCAGAATTAAAGAGGATGATATTTACAAAACAACATTTAGAACTCATCAAGGGCATTATGAATTCAAGGTAATGCCTTTTGGTCTTACTAATTCCCCTGCTATATTTCAGGCATTAATGAATGATTTGTTTAAATCATTTCTTAGAAAGTTTGTTTTGGTGTTCTTTGATGATATACTAGTCTACAGTAATTCTATGGCTGAACATATTACTCATTTGCAATCAGTTTTGGAGGTTTTAAAAGCCAATCAGTTATTTGCAAAACTGTCCAAGTGTTTTTTTGGACAGACCCAGGTGAAGTACTTGGGTCATGTTATTTCAGCAGCAGGGGTTGCAACAGATCCTACTAAGATAGAAGCCATGAAGAATTGGCCTCTTCCTAAATCTTTAAAGTCTTTGCGTGGATTTTTGGGCTTAACTGGCTATTATAGGCGGTTTATTAAAAATTATGGTTCCATAAGTAAGCCCTTGACTCAAATGCTTACTAAGGACAGTTTTCATTGGTCTTTTACAACTTTGACTGCTTTTGACAACCTAAAACAGGCTATGTTGTGTTGCTCATGTTTTAGCTTTACCTGATTTCACTAAGAGTTTCTGTTCGGAAACTGATGCAAGTTCAGGAGGCATTGGTGTTGTGTTGTCTCAAAAAGGCAGACCTATTGCTTATCTAAGTAGGGCTCTCAGTCCTCGACATGCTGCCCTCTCCATTTATGATAGGGAGTATCTTGCTATTTTATTAGCATTTTCTAAGTGGAGACATTATTTAGAAAGTAAGCCTTTTATTATTAAAACTGATCATGAGTCTCTAAAGTATCTATTAGAGCATAAACTGACCACCACAATTCAGAAAAAAAGGCTGACTAAATTATTAGGGCTTGATTACTATATTCATTACAGAAAGGGCAAGTCCAATATGGTGGCAGATGCCTTGTCTAGGCAATGGGAGGATCAGGGCCAAATGTTGGCTATGGGGACTACTTTGATCATTGCTACTTGGGTGACAGAAGTTAAAGGCAGCTATAAAGATGATAAATTGGCTGCTGCATGGATTAATATTTTAACTGTGAATGCCAATGCTGATCCTAATTGGAAATTTTCCAAAGGCATACTAAGATTTAAAGGCAGAGTTTACATTAGTCCTACTGGGTCTCTAAGGCTTCAAATTCTCCAAGTATTACATGACTCTCCTCATGGAGGCCATTCAGGGATTCAAGCAACTTACCAGAGGATAAGATCATATTTTTACTGGCCTGGGCTTAAAGGTATGGTAGCTACATATATCAGATGTTGTACAGTCTGCCAACAGACCAAGGTAGAGCATGTACCTAAACCAGGACTGCTACAGCCCTTACCTATTCCTCAACAAGCTTGGGAGGTGGTTATTATGGACTTTATTGATGGGTTACCTACTTCATTAAGGAAGAATTGTATCCTAGTTGTGGTGGATAAGTTCACAAAATACAACCATTTTATGGCATTGTCTCATCCCTACACTGCAGCTGAGGTTGCTAAGCTTTATCTAGACAATGTCTACAAGCTCCATGGTCAGCCTAAATTGGCTAATTTAGATAGGGATAAAACATTCACTAGTCTCTTTTGGAGAGAACTAATGAAGCAGTTGGGTACTACAAACTTATTCAGTACTGCTTACCATCCTGAAACGGATGGTTAAACAGAGAGGGTTAATCAATGTCTTGAGCAATATTTAAAAGGCCTCTGTTTTTTTACAACCTAAACAGTGGGCTAAGTGGTTGGCTCATGCTGAATGGTGGTATAATACTACCTATCACACATCCTTAAACCTAACACCTTTTCAGGCTCTTTATGGTTATAAGCCTCCTATAATGGTTTGGCAACCAGAAGCTACAATGCAGGCTGTGGGAGAAATTATGAAAAGCAGGGAAGAAATCATGCAAATGGTTAAACAACAACTTGAACAAGCTGCTAACCGAATGAAGCAACAGGCAGATAAAAATCGTACAGAAAGAAATTTTGCAGTAGGAGATAAGGTTTACTTGAAGCTGCAGCCTTATCATCAAACATCCCTTGCCCTGAGAAAAAAATCTGAAGTTAGCAGCTAAGTTTTATGGGCCCTACAAAATTATTGAAAGAATAGGAGAAGTCGCTTATAAGTTACAATTACCAGAGACCTCTCGGTTACACCCAGTCTTTCATGTCAGTATGTTGAAGTGGCATATTGGGCCAACAGCAGTATCTTCGACAGAGCCTCCTGTGGTAGATGAAGATGGTCAGTTTCGCTTAGAACCAAGTCAAGTTTTGGGTAGAAGAATTATTAATCGAAACAACAGGCCAGTTACTCAGTTTCTCGTTCGATGAACTAACCTGGACGCCTCGCATGACACTTGGGAAGATTACTCAGTACTACGTGGTCAGTTTCTGTCTTTTGATCCTTGGGGGCAAGGATCATCTCGAGGGGTGGGTATTGTCATGGTGGGAGGAGAAGGGCGAGAACACGAAGAGGGCGAGGAAGAATTGGGGGAAATAAGACGAGGGTTAGGGATTGAGAGAGAACACGAAGAGAGTAAGGGAGAATTGGGGGAAATGAGACGAGGGTTAAGGATTGAGAATAAAGGATTGGGGATTATAGCACGTGAAGTGAACTTACCCTTTGGAGCAGATCATCAGGGAGTGGATTGGATACAGCAGGAGCGGCCCAAGGAAATTATTATATCTGAGCCCAGTAGTTTATATCTGCAAAACAAATGAGGAAAGCATGAAATTGTTAGATTCAGTTACAAAGGACAGCCAGCTGGCATCCTTAAGATTCTGGTATATTGTAACTAAATAAAACAAGATGTGATGATGTATTTCTCTCATGTTATGAATGAACACGAATTTCTTTCTCTGAAATCTCTCCAAATTCTCTCTATTCCTATTATCTACTTTCTTGATTTCTCTTTTATTTACCTCAAACTATAACAATATCCTACTTTATTTTAGGTTCAAGAATGTCTTCTCTTTTTCTGGGATATGGTTTAGCAATGTTATTTACTTTGTTTCAGCCTTTCTTTGCAATGGGTGCTTTAACTTGGATAAGACCAAGAAGAAAAATCTGGCAGCATTTAGGACTCTCAAAGTTTATGAATGCAACAAGAACAAGGTCCGAATTTACTGCTCTTTGTAGGATAATTGGTCGAATTTAGAACTAATCTCTGACAGGGTACAATTTAACCATTCTACTTTTTAATTTGGTTGAGAAAATGGTCAAAAGTGGCAAAATTATTGTGATTGGAAATTTATGAATTTGAAGGTTTACTTAATTTAGTACTTGAGTTTTGTAAACAGGAGCATATAAAATAAATAAATTTTACACTAACATAAATAGATATTTTTCACACACGTATATGCACATATATTAAGAGAGATTCACTTATATTAGAGTAATATTGTAAAAAATATCTTTAAAAGACAATTGGTCTGGTTGGTTCTTGAAGGAAAGAACTCTAGTTTAGTCTCTTCATATATGACCATTCTACTTTCAGTTGAATCAGATGCATTTGAAAACTAACTAGTGCCTGCCCCATCCTACAAGCAAAATCATGCTAATTAAAACATTAAATAACCTCATAACAATCTAGATCTATGTTTCTTATTGAGGTAATTTTATCCGACATCCGTGTCCGACACATTTTTAGATATGATTATAGATATATTATCCTCTAATCACCTTTCAAACACATTAGAACTTTGAAAAAGATTCAACATACCCGTGCACGTATTGGATGGTCACAGCTCAGTCTGAGTAAACATAGAGGCAAATGATGCTAACATAGTTGTTGCTACTAGTTTTAGCAGAATTTCACTTGGGAGGAGATCCATCCATTGATCTTCCAGGCACAACTTTCAATCGCGCAGTGAAGCTGGCAGAGAAATTCGGCAACAGCTTTTGGCCCTCATTACCAAGAAGAAAAACTAGGTATTAGAGAAACAAAAAACAGTGGCATCGGACTTGGTTGATTGCATGCTGATGGTGATGAAGTGAATGACGGAGGTTGTGGTAGGCAGCAAGATCTTAGGCTTCTCTATAGCCAGCCGTGACACACCTAGTACTGCAATCACCTAATTCATTGTTAGCTATCTCCCTGAGGTTTATAGGAGGGTCCTTGAACGTACTTTTTATTTAGATTTTAATTTGGGAATTCAATAATGATGTTGGGAAGTGGTGCAGAGCAAATGGAGGTTTTAAGAAGCAAAGAGGGAGGGGAGGCATTTAGATGGGAAGATATACACAAAATGAAGTACGTGGCATGCGAAGTAACGAGGCTGTGTCCACCTGCTAATGGATCTTTTAGAGAGGCCATCACTGACTTTACTTACGCTGGTTATACTATTCCAAAGGGATGGAAGGTAAGTACCCGAGGCCATATTTCTCATACTAGAGATTATGCATTACGTGACCATTGTTGTTCATCTGTAATTGGTTCAGGCGTTTTGGATGGTGCATATAACAAATAAAAATCCCAAATACTTGCCGGATCCAGAATGATTCGATCCATCAAGATTTGAAGGAAATGGTCCAGCGCCCTAGACGTTCGTACCATTGGGGGAGGTCCTGAAATGTGTCCAGGAAAAGAGTATGCACAACACGAAATCCTGACATTCATCCACAACCTTATCACCAGTTTCAAATGGGTCAAAATCAATCCCAATGAGAAGATTTACTACATTCCAACTCCTATTCCCGAGGAGGGTCTCGTCTCCCCATCAACATTCAACCGATACCCAATTAATTGTTCTCATCTCCCTTGCATCCATATTGACTGTGGAGTTTAAAAATCCCAGAGTATTTGTTGTCTTTCAAATTTTCTATTTGATAAATCTTTGCTGTTTTGTGAAACGATGTAATAATAAATTCTTAATAATAAAGTTAAAAGGGTAATAGTTTTTGGTTGATTTAATTCTACGTTCCTTATCAAACATGCGTACATCTATCTGTTCCATATAAATCCACACCATTGCTGAATGGTTATTAGATGTGAATTCACCGTAAACTCTTGGCACATGAAGAAGAAATGGACCTCAATAATTACCTAAACGTGAATTTTGTCAAATAAGTTCATATTTTATACTAACGGATTGGGATTAAATTCATTAATTTTTTATACATTATATTCTAATACATGAATCATTACATACGTCTCATTCATAAATTATAAATCAAACTTAAAATTAATGATTAAATTACCAAGACAGGAGTTGTTTCCATTTTCCGCTTCAAATTGTGAATACTCATGATAGAATTACAGAATAAAAGATAAGTGGATTCCTAATGAACTTTTGGTGCATCAAGTTAATTGTTTACCCACCAACATATAATCTTAGTATTTCAAACGCAGAAGACACTCCCAGGGAAAAGACTAAACAGTATTAGCTTATGAAATTTAGAATTTAAACCTGTTAACTAGAGGAACATCATCAAATGCATCAACTCACTCCTCTTGATCCTGGAAACAGGAAGAGAACTATATTAACTTCCTATAGAAATTCTTGAATCATATAATAAGTAGAATAACATTGAAATAAACTAAATTTTAGAAGCATCATTGACATGCTGATCTTTTAGATAGTTAAAACTAAATCGACTGTAACTAAAAGTGTCAGAAAAATTGACAACAACCACTTTAGACAAGAGAAATTAACAAGCACCCTTGATATGCTGATTTTCATCAGTATCACAGTTTCACTTAATACAATATTTCTTTTCTTTTCTTCCCATTTTAAAATATATATATATATATATATATATAGTTATTGTTATAAAATATTATCTTAAGAAGAAAGTTCACTAATAATCACCAATTTTTTTTATTCAGATCGATGACTCTAATAGAGTTGCTGGTTGGGTGATGTTGAAGTTGATGATAACGAAACTGGATATCAGGCATGTATAACCTAGCCTAGAATGGCTCCACTGCTGCTAATCCATAAACTCATTTGATACCTTGAGATAAGTGCTAATAGGCCGAAGAAAACTCTAATATTTATATAGACAAAGGATTACCACTAAACAATTAAAACATGAATACGCAACCCAGAAAAGGAAGAGTCAACAATATTAAACCCATAGTTCAATAATGCATTAGGCCAACCTTGGGTGCAGGAGCATCGTCAAGCTTAGGAGGAGTAAAATTTGGAGAATATCCACCTAAAATACTGGAACAATCTGTGTATGCAGATCCAATTCCAACCCCGGCACCAAAAGCTACAGATGCCCATCTAGTCACTGGACTCCCTGGCATGACAAATCAAAGTTATGGATTCAAGGAACTGTTAAGGAAGACAAGCAAAGGAGAAAGTACAAAAATGGAAAGCCACAGAAGCGACAACGCTTGGACATACAACTAATACAAGAAAACTCAAGCAAAACCCAGTGTACTTTGGCTACAGCCTAGATGAACATATAGTAAAAGGTTAAATGCATAATGACTTAAACTGTTTAGGATTTGCTTGGAAGAAATAATAAAATGTTTTAACTCAATGATTGAAGTTGGCTAGGAGGTATAAAACTAAAAACCATTCCTTTTCCTTCTTCCCTCCGTACAAAGCAAAGCAGTATTCAAGTTCTTAATCAATTCTAGGCAATCTACAGCAATGACAAAAAGGAGCTAGTTCTTATATTGGAATATAAGGCAAATCAAAATCAACACACACAGATGCAAGGTTGCTCGAACATCTTAGGCTATGAGATTCACTAGGTACCATATGGTCTCTCAAACTTTTCTCCTTAAGAAAGCCACTTGGTCTGAAACGTTGCCAACTAAATTTATACTAAAGAATACAGTAGCAGATTTAAATAGCAACCACAACGCAATATTGCATCTGCTATTTTTCAGTTACGTCTCTCTTTTCTGTCAAAATTCGCATTTGATATTTGTCGCAGTTGACTCATTACGTTCTCAAGCACAATAGAAAACAAAACATGTCCGCTGACTGCAGTTTAACATATTTCAAGTACATGTATATGCATAATATTTGCATCTAAATCTATGATTGTGGAGCATGCGCATGTAAAATTTGAAAAGCGAATGTCACATAGTGCCAAACAGAATTGAAAGATAAATAATTAGAATATAGTGAAACAATAACAAGAAACTTGGAAAAATGGTGACAAGAAGAAAATCAGAAAGCATAATTTCTAGAACCAATTAGGCCAATCTTCAATCCATAATTTTTAAACATCTTTAAACATCTAGCTTAATAACACTAAATTATAGTCATTAAGTGCGATCCAATTGGGGAAATCGAGAACAATATCTTAAAAGGATAAAAAATAACAAAATTAGGAAAAGAGAGACAGACTGAAGAAAATGAGGCCGGCGAAAGCGCCAGCCAAGGAAGAGTAAACGAAGCGGCGGAGAGAGAGATCGATGCAGGCGTCCCATTTAGCGTCCATGTCATACTTTGACGCCGCCGACTCCTTGATCTCTTCCATTTCAAAACCTTCTTTGAAACTGTTAGTTTCTCTGTTTATTCAGATTGTTGCTCAGATTTACCTTCCTTTTGCTTCGCCTTTTGTTTGTTTTTGGGTAATCGGCCGCAATGGTTCGACGATTGTCTGACGGATGTGTTTCTTACTATGGGAAATGTGATTTTCTGACATGCCGGTACGCATCGTATTTACCTAATTGTCCTTAAGTTCCTAATCTAGCCCAGCACAGTAAAAATTCAATTTTCCAGATTTTTTTAGTTAAAATATGTTTTCAAGTCTCTACTTTTTGTTATTTGAAATTTTGTTATCTGGTTTTATTTTTAATTTATATTATTAGATTTAAAAATTAAAATTCATCTATTCATAATATTACATATCTTTGATACTTTTATCAATTATGCAATAAATAATCAAGACTCAGTGTAATGATTTGACATTCTACCCCCCTGTAATAATAGTCACAAGTTTTGATTTCACATAATTTTAATTCATCAATGAAATAGTTCTATGTTTCGTCATTATATTTAAGAATATTAATTTATTATAAAAAATAATTATGATATAGAGATAAAAAAAAGTCTTGTGAAAAATCAAATAGAAAATGTCAACTTAATATTGCAAATTCACCTAAAAGAATATCAAGTTGTCATTAGTTTTTAACCTTGAGGTCGTGGGATCAAGTCTCACGGAGGGCATTTCATAATTCGGAGGTCTCTTACGGAAGCTGCTCTCAACCTGGTGTTGGGGGTAGCCTACTATCTTACCTCCCCCTTACTCCATATATATGGGAAAAAGGGACATCTATTTTTTTAATAACAAATTTATTAAAAATTAAAAAAATGATAATATTTAATGACTAATTTATCCAAATATAAAAGAGTGCAGGAAATTAAAGGTAATTTTAATTTTAATTTTAAAGTGAAACTTTCATCCCTAAAACATTTAAAGGACTCAACCCAAATAGGTCAGCTCCCAGACCAAACAAAAAAAATAAAGAAGGGCAAAGGCCTAACGCTCAGTCCAACCAAACCTAAGCCAAGGGATGGGCATTATACCCGAACCCGACATGATCCGACATCAGGTCGGGTTTTTTTTTTAAAATTGGGGTCAGGTCAGGTTAGGTTTTTTAAGTGTAATGTTCGGGTCATTTCGATTTAGGGTGAAAATACTCGACCCGACCCGAAAAAATATATAAATTTATCTTAGATATTTATGAATAATTACAATAATACCCCTCTATATATAATTTTTTCAATTAAGTCATTGTTTTTATTAAATAAAAAATAATATTTTATTATTATTTCGGGTCGAGTTTCTAAGTTATATGTCGGGTCGGGTGAAATTTTGTTTTGATCGGGTTGAGTCTCAGGTGAAGGATCCTTTGTTCTCGAGTCAGATCGAGTGGATCAAAAAACTGATCTGACCTGACCCATGTCCATCCCTACCTAAGCCTAAGGCCTTCAAGTTGCACAATAAACGCCAGGCGCTGTTAGGAATGTAAGGTCGATAGAACTCGAATATTATTAAATTTGATTCAATTTTAAAATTTCAAAGTTAAAGTTTGATTTTAATTAAAAGTTTGCAAAAAAACTCAAAATCAAAAATTAAAATTTAACTCGAGCTCGAACAAATTTTAAACTGGATCATTCTTAAATTTAATACAATTGAAATTCAAACTCAAATTCGATTTAAGCTTAAACTAAAAACTTTAACTGGAATATTTAGTACATGAAAATATTATATTATATTTTTATTAAAAAACAATATATAGATTTTGATAATACTAAATCAAATTTAATAACGGGGTGTCTTCTTCGACGTTTTTACCCAAAAATAACTCTGACAATAATTAATTACCTGTAAAACATCGTTTCAATTTTTTTACCAATTTAGCACTTTTTCTGACAAGGTGGGGATGATGACCCGCGTATTTCCCTTACATGGAGCCACATAATAAAAGGCACAGATGACCATCTGCGCCTTATCTGAGTTGGCACCACGTAAGGGAAAGGAGCAGATCATCATCCGCACCTTTTTGGGATTCTGACACACGCCTTTCATTATTGGTTCCAAATTTTTCAACCTTTAAACTCTCACTTCGCATATAAAAAACATCCCCTTCAACCGCAAATATCATCACATCAATTCCTCCTATATTTGCTTCACCAGTTCCTTCGATCTTTTGTTGTAAAGTAATTTTTTAATATATTATATTTATTTTATATATGATTATTTGAAGAAAAAAATTTATTGTACTATTTTTTTTGCAGTTGTAAAATTAAAAAAATGGGATCATACGTCGAGACATTTTTACTGATACGATAACAATATAAAATTATATTATTTAAATTATTGTTTAAATTTTTAAAAAAATTATTAGGTTATATTTTAATTCATATACTATTTATTTAATTAGGCATATTTCTTTGCAGATATAAGACTCTCAATCTTTCAAACTCTCAGAATGACGTGTATTTCAGCTATTGTTTACTATTATGGAGAAATTCGGGAAGATGAAACTGACATTGTGTTCGCGTCAAATCATTCTGTCAAAATATTCTTCAAGAGAAATGTAACTCTTGAGGAGATGATAACGAAGATTTCAAGGAAGGTTCATGTTGGAAGTACTAGAAGACTGTCCTCACTTCAATACAGATTTTCAACATCGGTGTTTCTGTTAACTTATACAACGTTCAAACTATCAAACGATGACAATATTGCAATGATGGTTAATTCTCAAAATCATTATTCAAACATCGATACAGAGATGTATGCGAAATTTATTGAAGTGCGTGTTATTTGTGGTATGTTATTATGCTCTCACTATAGACTAACTCAACAAGCTGATCAAGTTGACATCCCAACTAAAATAATGTGTAATGATTTTAATGTCATAATGAGAAATCCACATCATGATGTCATCTCATCAAGTTCAATGAGGAGACATTCATCAATGGGCTTTGAGAGGGTTTGAGAGGATTTGGTGTGTTTGAATGAAGAAGGGAGGTGTATTTATAGGGAGAGGGGAGGAGTTTAGCTAGATGGGATAATTAATGTGGGAGATATGAATGATTAAAAACTAATTGAAAGACGCAGATGGTGATCCACGCCTTTCTGTCGCGTGTCAGAATCTTAAAAAAGCGCGGATGATGATCCGCGCATTTCCCTTACGTGGCGCCAGCTCGGATAAGACGCAGATGACCATCCACACCTTTCATTATGTGACACCACGTAAGGAAAAGACACGGATGATAATCCGCACCTTGTCAGAATGGGTATTAGATCAGTAAAATTTTTCTGAAACGATATCTGACATGTAATTTATTCCTGTCAAGAGTGATTTTTTTTGCGGGGGTAAAAGCGCCTTATACTTCTCCCCAATTACAGCCTTAGGTGCCATCAATCATCTGCTGCCAACACAATCAGTCAGTCAAACAATTAAATCACAATGTAAGGACGGTCTCAGCCATCATTCGGATACCACTCTTAAAGGGAAAAATCCATGAGATAATGTTATCGAACTTTTTATTTCACGAGATAATGCTTTGGACATATTATTTGCTGAGATAGGGTGAATTCTACAGTGAAGCCGTAGGTCGCCATGCACTCCGGGAGACCAAGGAGCTGAGCTATGCATGCATGTGAGAGCTGTGCATGGGACGTGAACCAAGGAGCCGAGCTATACATGTATGTGGGAGTTGTGCATGGGCCAAGCATGTCGATGTAGGTCGCCATGGAGTCCCGGCGACATGGTAGGTTGCCATGCACGCCCGACGACCAAGGTCCTAGGAGATTCATGCCCGACGACCAAGCTTTAACCCTCTGCTCCCTCATGCATGCATTGCATCCATAGCTGGGAGATTCTTGCATCCATAGCTGTATTATTACAGCGTTAATTTAGCTGCTACATGCATCAAATATTATTGTTCAATTGCAGCCTTTCAACGCTCAATAGTTACACGATTCAACGCTAATATTATTTGCTTCAACAGTTAAATTTAATGACGATGTCCAACGCTCATTTGTTTTATATAAAAGATATGAGGTTTAGGGTAGAAGCAGAAGCACATATAAACTTTGTCGAGGGAAAGAAAATGAAGAAAAGAAGATAAAGGCTCAAACATAGTTCGTGAGGTAATTTTTTATTGTTTAATTTAGTTTATTATATGAAATTATTAGTTTGTTAGTTTAGGGTTTAGGGTAAAACTAAAATTTAGTTAATTAGTTTGTTAGTATAAATTATTAGTTTGTTAATTTAAGTTATATTATATTAGTTTGTTAGTTTAAGTTATATTATATTATATTATATAAAAAATTAGTTAATTAGTTTCTTAGTTTAAGTTATTAAATATAAAAAAATATTTAATTAATTTGTTAGTGTTTATTAAACATATATTAGGTTGTTTGTTGAAGTTGAAGTAATATTATAAAAAAAATTAATTAGTTCTTAATTAGTTTGTTATTTTAACTAAGTTATATTTTAATAAAGAAATAGTTTATTAGTTTAAGTTATATTATAATATATTATATTATATAAAATTAATTTGTTTAATTTATTGTTGTTTAAATAAATATTTTGTTTACACATACAGGGCATTATTCCATAACATTTGCCCACGTACAGATTGATTCGAAGAAAGAAACAAGAAAGGAAAGGAATAAGGCATAAATACGTGGGTAATTTATTATTTTTTGTTGTTGTGTATGTGTAAATTAGTTAGTTAGTAAGTTTATATTAGATTATATAAACTAATTTGTGCGAGATAATTTCCGTTTAAAAAAATATTGTGTTTAAAATTTTTTTAGTAAAAATTAATTGAATGAAATAATCCGGCCAACGCATTATCTCACGAAATAATTCTTTCGAGAATATTATCTCGACAGTTTTGCCTAACAAATTTGTTTGATATTTTTAAAAAATAAAAATTATTATCAAACTAATCATTATTATTAGTATTCATTACTAAATGATTAGTATCAAATCTAAATCATTAAATATTTATAATAAATAATTATTAGTAATCATGACTAAATCATATATTTATTAAATCATTAGATTAATAATAATTATTAAATCATTATTAGTAATATTAGTAATCAATCAATCAAGTTAAATAACAAATTTTATTTGATCATTAATATAATAGTATATTTAATTATTTAATGATTTATGAAATTATCTTATATAATTTTTTAATTTAAACTAATTTATTTTTTTATTTGTAGAGAAAATGAGCAACAACGTTTTCACGATTGTCCATTATAATGGACAGATTATGGAAAATGAGGTCGGAGTAGTTTTTTAGTCTGAAAAACTAATAAATATGATGCTAAAAAAAGACATCACATTTATAGAAATGAAGAATAAGATAGAAAGAAAAATTCGAGTTGCAGTTGATGGTTTGAGGTATAGGTTTATGATATGCCCCAACCCAGTCAGATATACTGCAGTTCCACTTGAAGAAGATGATGATATTGGAACCATGGTTGGATTACATGAGTCAACCAATATAGCAATTATTGAGTTATTTATTGATGTGTGTAACATATGTGATGTTCCTGGGTCATCAAGAGGTGTGGCTCAAAATTCATCTGAAATGGCTTTATATAGTCAGTTTGAGGAGGTGACATACATGTTCCTGAACAGTTTTATGGCACTATTGGAAAGTGTAAATGAAGTCAGGGGGACATCTGCAGCAGCAGAGTATGAGACGAGAAACATACCGGAATTGGATGTTGATATTGATGCTGAAAATCGATAGGGAGAAATTCATGATGATTCAAGCGAAGATGAAGAAACCGAAGAACCCGTTTTGGGCGATTATGAAAATATTTTTGGTGGAGGTGAAATCTGGCACCTAATAAAGCTACTCGTCACATATACGAGATAGACTATGATGCGATGAGGGCACCTGAATTCCCAGACATGCCACATTTACCTTCGTACCAAATGACTGAATCATTCGATAATTCATGTGAATTTTCAGTTAGGGTGCAATTCAGAGGAAAAAATAAAGCTACGCTGGCAATTAAAGAGTACTACATCAAATGCCTTGTTGATGTCCATGTTGCAGAGTCCAACCAGAAAACCCTATACGCGAAGTATGTAAAATATGGCCCAGAGTGCAAGTGGAAGATCAGAGTGTCGAAAAATCAAAAGCACGATGTTTGGGTCATCACGAGGTACAATGATCCGCACACATGTTTGTGAAACTCCATCGAACAAGACCACCGACTATTGGACTCCGATGTAATATGCGAATACGTGAAGGCGATGGTTGAAAATGATCCAATGATATCTTGTTCAGTGTTAGCTGCATCTAGTCGAAGCCAATTTGGATATCAAGTAAAATATGGCAAGGTGTGGAATGCGAAGATAAAGGTAATGAAGCTGACGTATGAAGATTGGGATACATCGTACAATGAGCTACCACATTTGCTACAAGCAATTAAGCGATTTATCCCAGGAACCATAGTGAAGTCTCAAACCATGCCCGCATATGACAAATAATGTCAACTTTTGCCAGGGAAGAAAATATTTCATAGACTATTTTGGGCATTCAAGGCATGTATTGAAGGATTTCCATTTTGCAAACGTATGATCAAAGTAGATGGTACGTGGCTGTATGATCAATACATGCATGTACTTTTGATGGCAGTTGCTCAAGATGGTGAGCGAAATATCTTCCCAATTGCATTCACCATTGTTGAGGGAGAGACAACAGAGGCTTGGGATTTCTTTCTGACCAATCTACGTCAATATGTCATTCGTGAAGATGGAGTTTGCTTGATATCCGATAGAGGAACGAGTATTTTGGCGGTAATTAAACGACCAGGAAGTCGTTGGATACCTCCGTATGCATATCCGGCATTTTGTATCCGTCATATTGGCAAGAATAATATCGACTAGTTTCATAACGCACACATTCGTAGCGAGATAGTCAGCATGGGTAAGTTTTATTTTCAATATTTGTGCATTTTTTACGTAGTTTTTTTAATTGCAGTTTAACACAATATATTATGAAACATGATACGAACTACGTCGACCAAATTTTGACAATAGATTGGAGAATTTAAAGGTATTTTACGATGATCATCGTATTTGGAAGTGGGCTTCAAAAATACCGCGGGAAAAATGGTAAAGATTGGCTAAAGTTTGGTCTGACAAAGGCAAGGAAATTGAGAGTCTCATAAATAGAGGTAAAACTTGGGATCCTACAGTGGTGGAATCAATGGAAGCAAATGAACGATTGGCAACATCAATGGTTGTTCATAATTTCGATCGAGCTGGTCATACTTTTGTCGTGTCGTACATACGCCGTAACGTTGGAAGAGAAGACCAAACATTTAGAGTTGATTTACAACACAAATGGTGTAATTGTGGTCATTTTCAGGCATGGAAATATTCATGTGCTCATGCAGTCGCTGCATGTATGTATACTGGTGTAAGCGCATACACTTATGTTGATGAATACTTTCACCTACTTAGGATATTAAATGTCTATAGCTATGCGTTCAGACAGATCCCGAATGAATCATATTGGCCCAAAAATGATCATGATGAATGGCTGCCAAATCCAATGCTTCGCACAAGTCCAAAGGGTCGACCTGAGTCTACTCGTATTCATATCAGTATGGATTTCCATGCTAGAGAGTGAGGTCAAGCAAAGAGATGCGGATAATGTAGGGGTGAATGTCATTCAAAAAATAATTGTCCTAATTTACCAAGATATAGGCCTCATCATTAGTAATCATATATGTATTTCTATGTATTTATCCGGATTTAATTTTGTAATGATTTATAATTCGAGGACTTGAACATATTTGAATGAATGTGTTGTTCAATTAACGCCATTTTCGTTACATAACTAATACTCATCCATGGAACACTTGTTTGATTTGTAATAATGATAAGATTTGATTTAGTAATGATTTGGTAATTATGATTTAATAATGAATTTATATTTAATATTATAATAATGATTTGATAGTAATGATTAGTAATAATGAAATTATTATTAATATTTAATGATTTGATACTAATGACTAGTAATAATAAAATTATTATTAATATTTAATGATTTGATAGTAATGATTAGTAATAATGAATTATTATTAATATTTAAAGATTTGATAGTAATGATTAGTAATAATGAAATTATTATTAATATTTAATGGTTTGATAGTAATTATTATTAATATTTAATGATTTGATAGTAATTATTAGTAATTATTAGTAATAATTAAATAATAATAATAATTTGATACTAATAAGGTGATAAATTATATATTCACATTGAAGTTGAATTTATGTAATTTTTGTCGATAAATTATTCGATCGAATTTTTTAAATAGAGGAACCTAATTGGTATGACATTTATAATTCGAGGACTTGAACAGATTTGAATGGACATGTGCTTCAATTAACCATAAAAATAATTTAATAATAATTTAATAATGAATTTAATATTTAATGATATGATGGTTTAGTATGATAACAATCATTATAGTAATGATTTGATAATAATCATTATAATAATGATTTAGTAATAATCATTATAATAATAATTTAATAATACTTTTTAAATATTTAATGATTTGATGATTTAGTAATGATTTGATAATATTATTATAATAATGATTTAGTAATAATCATTATAATAATGATTTAATAATAATATAATAATGATTTAATAATAATCATTATAATAATGATTTAATAGAAATTATTTAATAATGATTTAGTAATGATTTTATAATAATGATTTAATACTAATGATTTAATAATTATTACTAATAATTATAGAATAATAACAAATGAGTGTACAAGTGTGGACTACTCGAAATTAAATTTATACGTAGTCGAATTTATTAATGATTTTTAAATATTTAATGATTTGATACTAATGATTTACTAATTATTATTAATATTTAATTATTTGATACCAAATATTTTCTTAAACCTCAGAAATTGTCGCCTCTCTACCATTGTTATGAGGAACGGCTTTCCATTATCCCAAAAATAAGCAAGGTAAGCCGAAGTCTCAAAATTAAAGTCGTCGTCTTGAATGTCGTCAAGAGTTGGCATGAATGAAGCCATATTGTTCCAAGCATTAATGTAGGTTGCATGCTTCTCAACCCAATTAATATTTTCTTTACGACGACCATCAAATCTGTGCAGGTCGTCATGCGTCTCAACCCAGTTCACCTGACGACGACCATCCAAGTTTTGGAGGAGGTCATGATCCCATAGACTCCGCGGAATAGGTTGGTGGAAGTGGAATTACCTCAACACTCTATCCCCAAATTGGATCTCAACAAAAGCAAAATTGATCAATGGTGTAACATCACACCAATATTGAAATCCATCTAAAATATCGTGCGGTATCAACGCAAAAATTTCTTCATTCATGTATGGTCTCCAATTAAACTGTAAAATTACAAAAACAATAAAATTGATTTAAATCAAATAATATAGTTAATTTAAATAATAATTAAAAATAACATATTATACATACCTTATTTTTGGCCTTAATGTCGATCTTTAGCCTGAACTCTTTAATGTTATTATGCACCAACCCCGTGCCTTCAATTTTATGCCTCCATCTGTATATCAATCAAAACAAAAATATGACCATTTTGTTCAATAATTTTAATCAAAATAAATATTTTCTAATTAATATTTTATATTAAAATAGAGGATTCATATTACCTTCCGGCAAGTGAAAAATCAACCGCAGTCCGAGTCTATGCCAAGCCCATGATTATAGCAGCAACAGACATCCACCGATTTCTGTTGTATTATTATCATTCACGACTAATGACGCCTTGCACATCTCACGATACAAGAACACCAATATCGCCGATCCCCAACTATATTGCCTACTATTCTCAAAATTTCTTAAAAAAAGAATATATTGAGTGTGAACATAACTACAAGATTTATCAGACATCAAAATTCCCCCAATCAACTGTAATATATATGCTCGTGTTGCATATATAATTCCGTGCTTCGTACTATTTGGTTGAAGCTGAAATTCATTCTTCAACCATGACAACCTCACACGCCACCCTCTACACTCTGGTGGTACGGGTGTTTTCCCAAGAAACAAGCTGAAAAGTTGTGTTACATTATTAAACTCATGTGACATTACCACTGGCATCCCATTAGTTTGGACCCCGAGTTGCATTACCACATCCTCCAGAGTTATCGTACATTCGCCACATGGCAAATGAAACATGTACGTTTCTGGTCTCCAACGTTCAATCAACGTACTGATCAAACCTGGGTCCAACTTGTAATCTCGCACAAATGTTACATACCAAAATCCAACCTCTTGCAAGTTTTCTTCAATCAATGGGTGTGGCTTGGGCACTTTATGTAGCCGAAGACGAAGGACTCGCTGCTCGTCCTCCTGCAATTAGATAATGCAAAAAAATTATCACAATCATCATAAAATAATATTCAAATATTTATTAATTATAATTTATTAAACAAATATTTTATTCACCATTATTCCCAAATGACTTGAAATATGTTCATTGTCAAGTCTCAGTTGTGGAATTTGGTCAGCCATTGGAATGAATCTGTAAAAAAAATTAAACAACAATATTTAAAAAATCATTTAATATAATCTAATATAAACTAACTAACTAACTTACTAATTTACAACACAACAAAAAAATTAATATAATAACTTATAATATAATAAACTTATAAAGTAAACTTTTTAAAATATAAGCTAACCTATAACTATTAAATTATTTTTTCATTATAATATACTACTAATATTACTAACTAATTTCTTATAATATAAATTCAACAAACAAATATAACTTAACTATTTAACTAACACAAATTAATTAAATAAATTTTTTATATAACTAACGAATAACAAAACAAACTAATTAATTATTTTTAACTATATAACTATCAAACATACTAATTAAATAATTTTTTATTTCTGTATAATATATTTAACTTAAACTAATAATCATATAACCTTAAACTAACAAACTAATTAATTGATTTTTGTTTACCCTAAACACTAAATTAACAAACTAAAAATTTATAATAATAAACTAATTTAAATAATAAAAGTTTACCTCACAAGAGTCTTATCTCCCTTTCTTCTTCTTCCTTTCCTTTCTCCCTTTCTTTATTTCTTTCTTTCTCGGCTGCACTATTTTCTCCCTTTCTTTGGCTGCAATCTCTTCTCCCTTTCTTTCTTTTATGTTCTCACGTTAACCACCTCTCATATATACACAAGCTGCCTCAATTATTTCACCAATAATTGTACAATTCACGGGCTGAAATGGTTCACATGCATGCATCAATAATTGTTGTATGAAGCAGCTGATTTCACACTGCAATTGCAGCCCATATAGCTGCAGCGACATGTAGCGGGGAGCAGAAGGGGACGGCATGCAGCGGGGAGCAAGAGGAGACGTGCAGAAATATGCCATACAAAAAGACAAGGTCGCTGGGAGTGCATGGTGACCTCTTAGGTCGTCCGGAAAGCATGACGACCTATGGGTTGGTTTTTGCATGTGCCATGCAACGTTCAATCAACGTTTATTCTCTTTGTGAGTTCGTCGGAAGCTGACACGTCGTTGGTCGCCCGGAAAGCATGGCGACCTACGGCCAACACTGTTCATTTCGCCCTATTTCATCGATTAATCTTGGGAGTACATTATCACGTGAAATAAAAAATTCGAGAACATTATCTCGTGAAATTAGCCCTCTTAAAGTATTGAGCAATTCTAACTTTGTGTTGAGATCTATAAAGATATTAAGGAAACTTATTGGATTTCCCGTACCCTTTTGAACCTCCACATTTTCATACAACAAAGAATCACATGGCTGGTGAAACTCCAACCCAAACTCTGCCGCCGGTATCTACTACACCAACTGTCTCTGTTTCCGTTACCGAGTCTGTCTCAACGGCCATAGCAGAAAAGCAAGAACAAACGCCGCCACCCGAACTCGTGGAATCTGAACTTGATTCAACGGTTGAGGTGGAAAACCAAGAGATGGCTCCACCTCCACCAGTGGAGTCAGAATCTGAGTCACCAGCTGTGACGGAGAAACCAAATGAAGAAGAGCCGCCAGCTCCGGCAGCATCAACTGTGGTGATGTCGGAATCTGAAATGCATCAACCACCTTCAACGCTGCCTCGAGAGGTGGTTAGGGAGTCGAGGTCGCTGGCGGCGATGATGGATAAAGACAAGACTGAAGCACAAAAGCCTACTCTGACTAGCTGTACAACAACTAGTGCTCAAGAGGTGTCTGCCATTGTTGGCGACAAAAAGATTCCTCAAAATTTAGGCTCTTTCAAAGAGGAAAGTAACAAAGTAGCTGATCTATCCAATGTCGAAAGAAAAGCTTTAGAAGAACTGAAGCAGATTGTTCAAGAAGCCATTGATGCTAATCTCTTCACTTCCGAAACCAATACCGAAGAAAACCCAGAAAACCGAAAGAAAGAACATCCAACAGAGGTTTCCATTTGGGGTATCCCTCTTCTAAAAGATGACAGATCTGATGTCATCCTTTTAAAGTTCTTAAGGGCGAGAGATTTCAAAGTGAAGGAATCGTTTGCAATGATAAAAAACACGATTAAATGGAGGAACGAGTTCCGAATAGATGAGCTCTTGGATGAAGACTTCAGTGATGATATGGAGAAAGTTGTGTTCATGCATGGAAAAGACAGGGAAGGCCATCCTGTTTGTTACAACCTCTACTGGGAGTTCCAGAACAAAGATTTGTACCGGAAAGCATTTTCCGATGAGGAGAAACGAATGAAGTTCCTTCGATGGCGGATTCAGTTCTTAGAGAAGAGCATAAGAAAGCTTGATTTTAGACCTGGTGGAGTTTCCACTGTTTTTCAAGTCAGCGACCTCAAGAATTCTCCTGGACCTGGAAGAAGGGAGCATAGGTTGGCAACAAAATAAGCTCTTGAATTGCTTCAAGATAATTATCCCGAGTTTGTTGCAAAACAGGTTTATTTTGTTCTTTAATGTGAGCTTCAACTTCCATTATTCTCAATCAGATTATTTGTAGATGCATTGATTCTTGCTTTCATGTTTGGTTTAGGTGTTTATAAATGTTCCCTGGTGGTACCTTCATTCTATACAATGATAAGTCAATTCATGAGTCAGAGAACCAAGAGCAAGTTTGTTTTCGCAGGGCCAGCAAAATCTGCTGAAACCCTTTTCAAGTGAGTGATAAGAGTCTTTATGTAAGTGGTTTTCTTTTAAATAGTCCGGGGACGATTAATATTTGTTTAGAAACTTTTTCGGCAATTGACTACGCACACATTCTTCGTACGCTATTCTTTAATTATTGAGGTACCGTATAAGTGGTTATTTTTCAATATCTTTGGTTCCCTGAATTTTGATGGTAAAAACAGATACATACCGCCTGAGCAAGTTCCAATTCAATACGGTGGGTTGAGTGTGGATTATTGTGATTGTAACCCAGAATTCAGTGATGCTGATCCCGCCACTGAAATAACTGTGAAACCAGGAACAAAGCAAACTGTTGAAATAACCATCTATGAGGTGCAGTTATGTTGCTTCTTCAAGCCATTTTTACATTTGATACTTTAGATTAAAGGAAAATTACACCGTTCTTCACTATACTTTATTTTCTCTCTTATTTTGTTATTATATTTTCAATTTTTCTAATTTGCTCATTGAACTTTACAAATTGAATCATTTTGCTTACTCTGCCGTTAACTGTTTAACGGTGTTATGATATGACACAAGAAATGCCGTCGGCCACTATGCCATTTTCATTCTGGCCACAATCGTTGATGGTGGCCGTTCGATCCCAAATTTCATGGGTTGTTTCATGTCGACCCCTGAGTCCGAATCTAGTGGTTATTTCATTGGAAAATATCTCAAACCTCGTGAATCTAGATTAAAACGTTTCGGTTTTCTCACTTTCAATCTCAAAATCATGAACTGCAGAGCAAGTTCCGACAAAATGGAAGTCTGATTTTGACTCACGGTGTCGAGGTTAAGCGACCAATGAAATTTTAGACCGAACGACCACCATCTGCGGTGGTCGACGGTGGCTGGCAGTGGCATCCTCATTCCTTTTGTTAAGGACGTTAGAGAGATAACAGGGGAGTTAGCAAAATGATTCAATCCGTAAATTTCAATGAGCAAATTAGAAAAATTAAAAGTACAATTAGTAAAATAAGAGAGAATAAAGTACAGTGAGGAATAGTGTAATTTACCCTTAGATTAATGGGTAGGTTTTGCATTGCAGAAATGTGTTCTTGTGTGGGAAATCAGGGTGGTTGGATGGGAGGTGAGCTATGGATCAGAATTCAAGCCTAATGCCAAAGATGGCTACATAGTGATAATCCATAAACCCAGAAAGATGAGTGCAAAGGATGAAGCCGTTGTGTCTCAAAGCTTCAAAGTGAGTGAACTGGCTAAAGTGTTTCTTGCAGTTGACAACCCATCATCCAAAAAGAAGAACCTTCTTTATCGGTTTAAGGTTAAACCCTTCTAGGATTGATGCTACTGTTATTCTCACTATGGAACTTGAACATGGAAATTTTAGTTTTTTCTGACAACTTTACCATTATTTTTTATTTATTATTTTGCCTTGTATTTTTGTAAGCTGCTCGCTCGTAGTTTTGGAATTTGTTGGGTTTTGCAACAACAAAATAGATATCGTGTTCGATGAGCAATCACAACCTTTTTTCATTCTCATTCACTTTTCAATTTCTTCATATTATTAGTAGGGTTTGAAGATGGGTGACAAAATGCATAAAGAGAAAATGTAATGGAAAATTGGGGCTTAGTTTTCTTTTTTTTGTGGGATTTTAAAATTAGATTTATTGCAACGATTATTGATTAATCTCAATAGTAAAAAAAGATCCGATCAATCTCAATAATAAAAAAATTTATTTAATTAAAAACTACCATAATTAAATTTTTAAAAGGATCTGATGATTAAATCAAAGGATTCTAACTTCTAATTTTAATTAAGATTTATTTTAAAGTTTAGGATATTGAACCTTTAAATTAAAGGAAAGGGAGGAAAGTATTAATTTAATGTTTTTTTATTAGAGAAATGGTTGAATAAATGTCAGATCAACTGAAATTGAATTATATTATTTTTATGATTAAATGAAAATAAATACATATCAACTTAAAATAAAATTATATTATTTTTATGATTATATGAAAAAAATTACAATCGACGACCGTTCATTCCATTCAAAGTTTAACCTTTACAATAACTGTCGGTTTAAAGAATTAAATTTTTTTAGAAAATAAAAGTCCACATTAACATTTGTTAACAATAAAAAAATACTAATAGTTAACGGAAAGTAGACTAATAAAAGTGAATTAAATAATTAAAATTGATATTTTTTCAAACACAAAAGTAATTGAGATGCCTAATGCAAACTTCTTTATTAAACCTTAACTCTGTTGTGTCGTATCGTATTGTGTCGTATCGTGTGATTTGATAGCCAGCTCTTACTTTAACTATATTGATTGAAACCTGTAGAATTACTTCAAAAGACGTGCATATTCAACATTACAGTTTAAAAAGTTGTGAATGAAAACGAAATATCATTTAAAGGTTAATAAAGTATCTACGTAACTTCTTCAAAGTAACACATGAATTATTTAATTAGAATATAAATATTTTGTGATATTTATACAAATTAAATTATCTAAGTGATTAAAATAATTATTGTTATTAGATATCACATATTTAAGTACTAATGACTGTAAAATTGATTGAACGTTCATTGTAAAATAATTGAAAACACTTATAACATATATTATTTATAATAACTTTAACTTAGTAAAAAAGGTATTTTGTGATATTTAAAGTTATTAAATATAATTATATTATATTATGAATAATATAATATGAATTATTAGTTAACAAAATACATACTTTGATTAAATATAATATATTATAATATATAATCAAATGTTATTAATATTTTGTGATATTTAAAGTTGTTAAATATAATTATATTATGTTATATTATATTATAAATAATTAGTTAACAAAATCACATACTTGATTACAGATAGATATATTATAATATATGATCGAATGTTAAACTTTCAAATGACACTAATTCTAAAAGTACTATTCATATAAAACTATTTTAATCGATTAAATTATTCTTTTATTAAAATAAGTATCGAAGCCGTGACATGAAGAGAGGAAGGTGACCCAAACCAGTAGGTGACTACTAAAGATTCAAGTCATTTTTTGTATTTCGTTTAACTAATAATAACTTTAGTTTTGTTGAACTTAGATGAAATGAAGTAATATTATTTAATTCGTACACATTACTTTTATTAATAAAAATAATTAAATTGTTTTGTTGAACTTTCATTTCATAGGTGAATTTTGTTAGGTGGGATGGCACCCTTTATCTAGGTTTGCATTTAAAAGTAGCATACATATATATAGTTTTAAATAAACAAATAAAGAGATGCAATCATTTTTTAGCCGGGACCAGCCTTTATCCACCGTCTTTCTCTGTTCTCTGTATGTTATGTGTAGTGGTAGAGGCAAGCGTTGTTAAAGAATATATGTGTTGATTTTGAAATTTAATTTTTTTATATTAATTGTTTATTTAAAATTTTATTTATATCAATCTTATATAAAAATTTTATATTACTAATATATATATATATATACTCACTTTAAAAAATAATATTTTCTCGTAATATAACCATTGTTTGACGATCGTTTTTGTTTGTGTTGTTGTCATTGACAAAGGCCACCGGTTTCAAGCCCAAATGGAATTAAGTTGGGCCATATTCTATAACATTGTATTTGTTAGGCCTTAGAGGTTATGAGTCATATCCTACATGTAATTTTGATGAGTTTCTTTGATTGAATTATTAAGACATCGGATTTAAAATTTGATGTTAATCAAGATTGTTTTTTTCGAGACATCAAATTCATAAAACGATAGTCTTAATATATAAGATTAATAGGAAAAAATAGTTTCCTCTCAATTTTTATGCTGTTTGCCTCAAATTTTTTTCATATTTGTTCCTCTCAATTTTTTCACTGTTTACCTTTTTTCTTTTATATATATATATATTTTTGATTGACAATGGTATTAATATTAATATTGATTGAATTGTTGGTATCTATTATTTTTGTTTATTTTCATATATGACATCCTTTATTTTATTTTTTTAGTTTATAATAACTCTCCTTTTACGGCATACTTTCCTACGTCTTTTAACATGTTTTCGGTCTTCTATATTGTTTGTTTGGTCATGTTATTCGTTTAATTTTGTCGGTTGGATTGATTAAGATGATGCTTATTTGTTATCTTACTAGTCTTCCTTGCTTTGAATCATCGAATTAGATTTGAATACACGATTTACGTTCAAAGATAGTTTTCTCACAATGATTGACCCTAATTTACTCTTGTCGGTGGTCTTTTACTAGTATGATTCAATGTTGTGGCTCGTTTGTCGATCTAGTCAAATCTATTTGTATATATATTTTGTTCGAGGTTTTGGGATGAAATTTTCAATATTTTCCTTGTATGATCCTTATATGATCTCAATTGACTAGTTTATTGTTTCATTAATTATAAAAAATATCTTAATTATATGTTTAGTTTATGTTTATGGTTATAAACCTTTGTTATAATTTTAAATATTTCTTTTTTTTAAAAAATAATTCCTTATATTCTCATAAAAGAATTAATCAAGATTGTTAAGTTAATTAGATCATTTAAATGATTCTGTTTAAGTAAATGTTCATGGGTTTTAGTCCAGACGAATTTTTATTAAGTTTAAATGTTTATATATGATTTATTTATTTATTTTTGAAAAGTAGAATTATGATCATAAGGGAGAATCATGCAAAGAAAAAACATTGACACTAACCTCATTAAAAAAAACCTCTTTAAATTTAAATGGATGAAAAAGTGTGCTAAATGTCAAGTCCTGAATATGGAACAAACACATTACACCTCAAATACTCAGCACAGTGAAGCAACAACACCATCTTCACACCCTTAACTGCCTATGACATAACCCCACCAAGGATCATCACAAAACAAAGGTTGCTAATTGCAACAAGCACATGACGCCACACCCCAGTGTAATCATCCATACGCTAAAGGACAGAAACTATAACAAGACAAAATGAAAAAAATAAATTTATTATTTTGGGTCGGGTCGGGTTAGATTTCTAATTCATATATTCGGGTCAGGTCGGGTCGGGTCGGATGAAACTTTATTTTGTTTGGGTCGGGTCGGGTTCGGGTTTAGGGTGAAAAAAACCGGACCGACCCGAAAAAATATATAATTGTACCTTATATATTTAGGAATAATTACAATAATACCCCTCTATATATAATTTTTTTCAATTAAGTCAATGTTTTTATTGAATAAAAATAATTTTTTTATTATTTTGAGTTTTGTCGGGTCGAGTTTCTAATTCATATATTGAATAAAAATAGTTTTTGGTATATTTTTTGGTAACTAATTAACATACTCCGATTAGAATGTATCGAAATATTGCTCTATCTTTTGGTAACTTATTAACATATTTTGATTGCGATGATTTTAACTTATAATGTTTATTAGGATGATTTTTATAATTTATTGAAATGAATAATCAATCAATAAAATAAAAATTTAATATTTTTTAATTTTTATATATATTACTACATGTAAGTTGTAAAATAAATTAAAATAAAGCAAAAAAAATAAGAAGGGTAATTCTGTCATTTTACATTACTGAAATCAAATTCATCTGACATGTCTGCGAACCAAACAGAATATGGAATTGGATTCCGATTCCTATAGATTCCAATTCCTCCACAGATTCCAATTCCCTCGTAAACATTCCAGCGAACCAAACGCCACATAAATTGTCGATTCAATATGCAAAAAAATAAAATAAAATAAAAATTATTTAAAAAAAATTAACAACGACAAATTGGTATTAAATTGACTAAATATGTGTATATTAATAAAGAAAATCAACTCCTCATACACTAAACAACTAACCTAATAATCATAGTCGCATAGTTATAAGGTCAAACACGAATTGGTAAAGAAGTGGTGGATAAGGATGATCCAAGCATTTTTATTGAATATTTCTAGAAGCATCTGTGATGTTTTGAAAGCAGAAATATCTCCTTCATAAAATAATATGATGATTTGGGGTATCTTAGCATTTCGTCAAAATATCCACTTTTTCTATGGGCATTACGTGGACCAAATCCCATCCAAGTTGGATGATAAAATGTTTTGTTAATAAATGAAAGTTTTGCGCTATATTTCCTAAAAGATTAGCAAATATATTTAATTGGTTGATTAATTTATTCATCTTTATTTTATTATTTATTTTTAATTTTTTGTTTAGACCTATTAGAAACATTTTTTTCTTCTTAAAATCCTCATTTATTTTTCCTTTAAGTAAGATTAAAATTAGATTTAAAAATTATTATCGTTAAATCAAATGAAATAAAAAGAGTTAATGGTAGGAAGTGCAACGATTCAATCATGATTTAAGAGCAAAATGTTAATTAAGGTGGTGGGGCATACTCTACATTAAAAATCATCCCTTGGAGTCTCATACTCTGACAACTAGCCTTGATTTTCTGTTTGGTTTTAAGTATCAAACATTGATCTATACAAATTTAAAAATATTTCAGATTTTTATATTTTATAATTTATTTTACGTGGTTTCATTTTGTTTATTATACATGTTATATTCATGTGATGTTTCTTATATTTATCATTATCTTTTGTATGTATAAAATTGTTTATAAATGTCAGCTTAATCAAAGGTGGAGTCGCAATCTTTTTTCTCTTCCATTTTTAATATATAGTTATAAATTGTATAAAAGTAACTTATCAATATACATGTATTTATAAATTGTTGTTTAAACTTGTTCCCATTAAAAAGAATCAATTTATTTAGAAATAATGAAAATAATTTAGAATCGATTTTTACGATGCAATTCAAAAAAAAACGAGGGACAAATTTTGAGTGCATCCAAAGGCAATTAAACTATTAATTGGTCTATCAGACTAGTTTTAGTTTTCCTTTTAATTATAATTGTAGTTATTACATATCAAGCTAGATTTCTGACCGTTTATTTTGCCTGGTTTCACCTATTCATTTTCAGTGTTAATTGCATTGCATATCTTCAAAGTATGACTCTTGTTTTAAAATGGTCCCTAATTTTTTAAATATTTCAATTTCATCCCTAAACTATGATTATCATTCTAAATTAGTCCTCAAATTTTTGAACATTTCAATTTCATCCCAAAAATATGACATGTTTTTTTAAAATTTATCCTCAAGGTTTTTGAACATTCCAGTTTCATCTTAAATTATTTGTATATACTAATCACATCCCTTGTTGGTAAAAACATTAGACTAAGTTATATTATTATATGTTTCAAAAATAAAATTTAGGTTAAGCTATGGTTGAAACTAATTCCACATTTGGAAGAAATTGAAGATGAAATTGGAAGATTTAAAAGCTTGGGAACAAATTTAGAAAGAATGACATAGTTTAGGGATGAAATTAGAATGTTCAAAATTTTAAAGACTAATTTAAAATGAAAGTCATAATTTAGGAATGAAATTATAATATTTAAAAATTTAAGGACCAACTTAAAATGAGGACTATAATTTAGAGATATATAATGCAATCAACTCTTTTATTTATTTATTTTATATATGATCGCGTTGGTTTGTATTTATTATATGAAATGCGTAAATGTAATTTTAATAAATTCTATTAAAGTTATTTAACCGCTTGTTTCTTGTGTTTTTTTTTACAAACCACAATTTCAATTTTTTTCTTGTTAATTATGATTGTTTGTATTTTTTAATTTTTCTTAATTTTTTATATCGTATTTTATTTTTTTTCTTTATTTTGTTTTTTTAGTTTTAATAAATTTATCTCTATGACACGTTTTCATCTGTTTTTATAACACGATTTCCTATGCTTTTTGGTATGATTTCGATTGTTTGACCGCTATCTCATTTAGTTTCTTGGGGTTGGATTTGATGATACTTCAATTGATCAAAATGACACTTATTTATTATCGTGTTGAGCTTTTCTACTTTGGATCCTCGTATTGAATTTAGATATGTGGTTTGCGTTCGGAGATAATTTTCTCACAACGCTCGAGTCTGACTTACGATTGTCGATGGTCTTTTAATAGTTTGATCATCTGTTGTGATTCGTTTGTCAATGAAATTATATATGCTCTTATATATATTTTGTTCGAGCTTTTTAGATTAATTTTTTATATTTTCTTGATATGGTCCTTATATGATATACAATTGTGTTAATAATTATAAAGATGTCCTAATTATTGCATAAAAATGTCCTAGTTATATATTTATTATAATTTTTGATTTTATATTTTTTTAATAATATTAACTTATTCTAATTACATAAAAAATAAAATTCTATTAATGTAGGTAATATTAATCTTCTTAATTAATTATATCACTTGCTCTTAAAGTATGATCCTCATTTTAAATTGATCCTTAAAATTTTGTTTCAATTTTAACCATAAACTATGAATATTATTCTAAATTAGTCTTTAAACTTTTGAACATTTTAATTTCATACCCAAAGTATGACTTTCATTGTAAATCGGTCCTCTAACTTTTTGAACATTCCAATTTCATCCTAAACTATATGTATATGCTAATCACATCCATTGCTAATAAAATTGTTAGGCCAAGTTATATTATTATATGTTTTTTTTAAAAATAAATTTTATGTTAACTATGTTTGAAACTAATTATATATTTGGATGAAATTGGAAGGCTCAAAAGTTTAGGGATTGATTTAGAATGAGAGTCATAATTTAGGGATAAAATTAGAATGTTTAAAAGTTGAAGGACTAATTTAGAATGAGAGTCATAGCTCTGGGATGAAATTGAAATATTAAAAAATTTAAGAACTAATTTAAAATGAGAGTTATAGTTTGAGGACATAACTATAATTTTGTACTTTGATGACTAGTAATGAAGAAAAAGAAACTTTGAAGATTAAATTGCAAACAGAATCTGGGAAATGGGAGCCATAATTAATGTTCCATCTGGACAAGAAAAGGTTCCCTCAAATCACGGTTTCATGTAAATGACACAAAGGCTTTTTACCCAATTGAATATCCGTAGCTTTTTTAAACGTCTCATTTCTATTATTAAAGACAACACATTCATTACAAAAATTAAAATAGATATTAAAATGATACATAAAATTCTAATCAAATATAAATATGATATATGAATTTTAAATTTTTATGGTTATATACATAAATTTTATTATATTTTGATTTTTATAAATAATTAAAATTATTATTAGTATAACATCATTTTAGATTTAAACGTTATCATGACTTGTACTATTAAACTAACAACTCCTTAGTTTAAAATCACTTTTTTTTTATGTTTGTCTATCTTTAAAATTTTACTACAATCGAAATCAATTAATTGATCTAGATTTTAACTTAGGAAGATTTAAATTTCGTTATTTACCTTAAAAATATGGACGATGATGTCACGCTCGACCAGCACGGATGAGCATCGTTAATAATAAGTATCATTAAATTTATTTGTAAAATGTTAAATTATAAAGCACTAAATATATAATTATAAATTAGTTAAAAATCTAAATGTAATTTAACTAAAATATAATATTTATAAAAAATTATTTTTATAATGTTACTTTAATTATAATTAGATTACATATTGATTTGGGAAATTAATAAACTCTAATTTATTTTCATAGCTTTAAAGCTTCCACCTTCGTCACCATCGCCGCCGCCACCAGTATCACTTTTCACCACTCGGAAACGATAAAGACTAAATCGACGACGAAAGATGATATAGGTGATGGCGGTGACGGCAACGGTAACTTCAAAACTATGAAAATAAATTGAGTTTTATAAATTTTCTAAATTAATATTTGATTTAATTATAATTGAAACAAGATTATAAAAACTAATGTTTTACAAATATTGTATTAAAATAAAATACATTTAGATTTTTAACTAAATTATAATTATACATTTATTACTTTATAATTTAAGATTTTATAAATTAATTTGATGGTGTTCATCGTTAATCGTACTCATATACTCTCGACAAACGTTGTAAATTTTTTCTAAAAATATAATATATATCTACTTAAAAATAAGTCCACTCCAATCTAACATTTATGCTCTCTCATTAAGTCAAGTTTCCCAAATCGTAATTGGATTTAATTCTTCTAGTATTTTAAAATTTATATTATATTAAGACCACATTTGTAGTTTTGATAAAGCAATTCTATTTTTATATAGCGATATTAACACTACTCTCATTTAAGATTTGAATGATGTCCATCTTCTGATTATTAAAACAAAAAAAATTGCAACATTGATTTTAAAATTAATTTTTTAAGTATAAAAATTGCTAAATGTGTATTTAATTGTATACACTACATTTTACTTAAAATTAAATTCTCAAACATAACATTATATTAACTTGATGAATACTAGTATAATACAAAATACATTATTATTCTTTATTACTATTACTGTCGGAAAGATCCTTAAGTTTTTTAGGGCTCATGGCGGGGATCGATCCAACTTAATCTTGGAAAAGGTTGAGTTTTAAAATAAAGCAAATAAACATTTTCGGAGTCGCCATCGACCTTTTAAGTTAGGTAGATTGAATACCCAAAAATACATTTTAAAATAATTTTAAGAAAAATAATTTTAAAAGATAAAAAAATGATATGCGTTTAACCAGAATTCGTTTTGAAAAGGGTTCGGAAATCGATTACGTGTGGGGAAGGATTAACATCCCCACAATGCCTGAAATCGGTCCCTGATCGATTATACGTCATCTAAATATTGAAATTGACAAATTCGAATATATATTTAAATTATGACCCTTTTTTAATATATATATATATATATTAATGTTGTTATTTTGCATGAACAATTCTCGAAAATATCATTCTTGTCAGTTAAGGGATCATTTCCATGGATTCCCCATACAAAATAATATTGCTCAAAATTTTAAATAAAATACATACATTAAATATATTAAAACAAAATTCCATTTGAAAATAAAATAGATAATTTTGTTCGAACAATTCTTGGAAACACATTCCTTGTTAGTTAAGGCGGGTATCTATAAATTCCTCGAGTTAAATAATATTTGAAAATATTACAACTAGCGAGTAATTAAAAAAATATGATCGATTGATCAAAATAATAAAGATAGTGACTTTAGGGATTAAAATATACAACCAACAAAGAATAAAGGCAACCATTGCAAATATTTCACAATCTAAGCACTACAACCTTTAATACACCAACTTTAATCATTTAAGACCAAAATGGAAATTATTAAAGTAAGGCATTCAAATTAAAACATTTCTAAAAAAAATAAGATAACAAGTGAAATGGGACTAAAATGAAATAAAAATAAAAAGAATATCCAAATTATAAACCATCAGTGACTAAAATGTATAAATTGAAGATTTCATATATAAATTATAATTAAATAATAAACGGAATACAAACAGTGGTTAAAACGAATAAAAATAAAAATTTGTGACTAAATTTGAATAAACTAAAATAATAAAAATGACTAAATTAAAATAAGCACAAATTAGAGCACAAAATCAAAAAAAATAAATAGAGGACTAGTGATAAAAATATAAAACACGCATAAAGTAGAAGGACCTGTAAGAAATAAACTAAAAAGTTAGTGTTGAGAAATAAAAATGGAAATCACTAAATCAATCCCTAAATATTTTATAAAAAAATAAATAGTCACTACACATGACCAAAATATAAAATATATATAAAATTATAGGGACTAAATAGAAAATATATCAAAAAAATATAACATGAATCAGGAATGGTTAAATTACAAAAATGGTCCCTATATGTGACCATTTTGCAAGAATACGCCAAACTTAGGAGACCTAAGTGTAATTTACCCCTAAAATTTTCTATAAATATCAAATCTTTTATATAAGAGAAAATCGCCTCAGTGACCAAAAATGTCTTATAATATACGATTTTAACCAACTTTTTCCGGATTTGCCAAAATGACCAACAAAATCGCAATGCGATCGCTAATTCGCAACGCGATCTCCATTATCGCAAATTCGCGTTGCATTTCGCGTTGCGATAGTTGGAAATCGCGTTGCGATGGTCTACAGTGTCGTTGCGATTTTCCCAATTCGCAATGCGAATAAGTAAATCGCAATGCGAATTGGGAAAATCGCAATGCGATACTGACTATCGCAATGCGATACTGACTATCGCAATGCGATAATACAAAATCGCAACGAGATACTGACTTTCGCAACGCGATTCTGACTTTCGCAACGCGATTTACATAGCGCCATTCGTATTAACGCGTATTTTTTTTTCAAATTCCAAACACGAATTTTTTCTTAATAAATCGGAAACTGAACCGTCCACAGTAATCGCAACTCATAACCTCAAACCCAAAATCACAACACTCAGTCCCATCTCCATCTCTCACTCTCTACGGTGAAATCCATCCCCATCTCCGAAGATTTCCGTCCCCATAGCCGGCGAAATCCCTCACAACCATTCACAGTCAAAAATCCCTCACAATCATTCAGAAATGGAAAATCAACCTCCGAGTGTTAGTTTTTTTTATTTTTATTTTGAAAATTTTGCATTATTTTAGGTTTTTCATATTGAGATTGATGATAAGTTTACTGGTAATTTCAATAATATATTAACCATTTCACTTAGATTTCTTATTAAATTCATTCGATTGCTGCCAATACTGCTAAACTGTTTAGCCTGTGAAGTTAGTATTTGTCTTTGTTTTGTCTTTTGGTTGAAGTAATGCAGAAGAAGAATAGTTTCGAGAATGAAAATCGCAACGCGGAAATAACTATCGCAACGCGAAATAAAAAACGCAACGCGAAACCAAAATTGCATTGCGATTTTCATTTCGCGTTGCGATTCTCTCGTTGCGATTTTCATTTCGCATTGCGATTTTCATTTCGCGTTGCGATTTTCATTTCGTGTTGCGATTCTCTCGTTGCGATAGTCATTTCGCGTTGCGATTCTCATTATCTCGTTGCGATTTTCATTTCAACCAAAAGACAAAACAATGTTGCAAATTTTAGTTTCAAGAATAAACTACTATTTATGTTTATTGTTTTTGGTATATCTTGACAGTGTAGTTTTTGGTATATCTAACTTGGTATGTTTATTGTTTTTGTAGAAATTTTTTTCGGCTTCATTGACATTAAGGAATAAAGTTAGCCTAGCCACTACAATTGCTTCGAAGCTTTCACTTGCACAAAGAAAATTGTTTGAGGAAACCTGTTTCGGGCCATGGCTGAGAGTACAGCATCCGGGTGGAAATGCTAATTTGACCCATTTGTGGCTTCAGACCATGACTAGAGATCTACCCGACAGTATACAACGTGGTGAGGAAGAGATATGGTTTCATTTTCCACCGGCGTATACTTGTTTTGGGCGGAAGGAGTTCTGCTTAATCACTGGTCTACGATTCGGACACGATGATGTAGGCCGGTACACTCGTCATATCACCCGCCCATCATGGTTATCTAGGGTTTTTCCTGATGAGTCAATAGAGAAGCCGAACTTACACGTCGACGACATGAAGAAATTGTTTAATAAGAAAGATGGTTTTACTCGGATGAATGACGTCGATGTTGTCCGAGTATGCCTTCTACTACTTTTGTATACTGGCTTTTTAGGCAGAGAGGCCAGACAACCTATTCCTCAGGAGCTAATATTATTGGTAGAGGACCTAAATGCATGGAATCTGTTTCCGTGGGGTTCGTATATATGGAAAGCTACCTGGACTAAGTTGTCGTCTGCCTTTGATGACCGCAAAAGTTTGCGGGGCGATGGGTTGAAATACACTTTGTCAGGCTTTGTTTGGGCCTTTAAGGTAAGAATTTCTATATAATGTTTTCAAAATTATAATTAATTATTTAACAATTACTAATGTTTGTTATTATATTGTTTGTAGATTTGGATATTCGAGGCCTTTCCCGCCATGAAGACATATGCAATAAAAACTTCAAATGATATTCTCAGGGCTATTTCCTGGAAGAGGAAACGTCTGTTGGATTGGGAAGACTTAATACCATATGCGACAATAAATAATGTAAGTTAACACAAATACTATCATATATAAACAAGTTATTAATAGTAGACGTTTAACTTTGTTTGAGTTTTTATATTTTTAGGAGGCCAACATTCCATTAATGAGACTGACACCCACGGAGGCTGAGCTTGCCACTGATTGGTGGCAAGCTAGTCAGCGTTTTCTTGATGGCACGAATGATGAGCAGCCTCTACTTCCTCCACTTCGAGAGCCATCACCTCACCCAGAGCCATCACCTGATCGACCCGACTATACACCTCTACAACGAGAGCCATCACCTATCCCGTCACATCATCGAGCCTCTTCTCCACCATCACCTCATGATAGGCGACCGGCAAAGATGCCACGACTTCTATCTCCCTGTTCTCCACCTCCACGGGATGAGTCAAGGGAGTTACGTGATGAGGTCAATGCCTTGCGTGAGGAGATCGATACTCTACGCGATAACGATGGTGCATGGCGTGTGGAGGTCAATGCCTTGCGTGAGGAGATCGGTACTCTACGCGATAACGATGGTGCATGGCGTGTGGAGGTGTCTACTTTACGTGGTGAGGTTGCCGCTCTAAGTGAGATGGTAGTATCGTTGCAGAATGAGGTTCATACTCTACGCAACGAGGTAAGTTTAAGATTTTCCATATTTAACTTGATGATAAATTTACTCGTAATTTCACTTAAATTAACCATTTCACTTAGATTGCTTAGTAAATTTATTCGGTTGCTGCCAATACTGCTAAACTGTTTATTAACACTGTGAAGTTAGTATTTGCCTTTTTGTTTTGTCTTTTGGTTGAAGTAAATTTATTCGGTTGCTGCCAATTCTGCTAAACTGTGTATTCTTTAACATTGTGAAGTTAGTATTTGTCTTTGTTTTGTCTTTTGGTTGAAGTTTTGAAATATATTTGTCTTTGTTTTCACTGTTTAAATATCATGTCCGTTTATTTACTGATATTTGTATTTAATTATTTAGCGGACCGATAAAGTGGATGCTTTACGTCGGGTTTTTCTTACACGACAGAGTTCACGCATCAGACGGCGTGCACGTGCTATTAAGTCTCCGTATACCCCAATAGTGCGAAGACACCGCAAGAAGAAGCCCGACTCGCCTGTCATCCCTCAAGAGTCCACTCCTATCGTTGAAGAGGCCCCTATCATTCCTCGAGAGTCCCCTCCCACCGTTCAAGAGGCCACTGTCATCCCTCAAGAGTCCACTCCTATCATTGAAGAGGCCCATATCATTCCTCGAGAGTCCCCTCCCACCGTTCAAGAGGCCACTGTCATCGTTGAAGAGGCCCCTCCCACCATTCAAGAGCCCGATTCACATGGCGTCATATGTAGGATTCTTGAGAAACCCTCTGACGTGCTGGACATGATGGATTCAAGTTGGCTCTCGTATGAGTTACCGGCCAGTACCATACCGGTATCTGAAGTGGAGAGGGAACAACTACCGGACACAATTCTGGATAATACCCTTTGGGCTAAGACCGCAGTTGATTTTTATCTACATGGGTGAAGCCAGGGGTGTTTCACTGACATATGCAAGCTCAATGATGATATTTATTTGTTGCTTGATCGGTCTTGGTGGGGCATATTATTAGGGGTCGAAGACAATGGCTATTTCGATGGAGGGGTAAGTCTTATATTTTTCTTATATTTTAAGTTGATTATTTTTTTTGTAAATTTATGTAAGTTACTAATATATGTCTTTTTTTGTAAAATAGCATATCGATGCGTGGGTATCACGTCTTCTAATAATTAGGAAACTTAAGGAAAATAAAAGAAATACACGATATACAATTATGCCGACGTCTTTTAACGCCGTTCACTTGAAGAATCAACGAGATGAATCATTTGCGTTGGGCAATGGACAAGCTAAACTTTATCCTGCATGGTGGGAGGTCGATAAGGTTAGTGTTTATTTTAGATTGAGTTTAAAGGTATTCATAAATAAGTGCGCAAATGAATGAATTATTACTTATGATTGCAGGTGTTTATCCCTGTTTTGGAACGTAACCATTGGCTTCTCGTTGAGCTTCAGATCCCATCCCTTAAGGCAATAGTATATGACAGCATGATAAATTACATATCATTGGCTGATTTAAGAGATATTATTAAGGGATGGAGCTCTTATTTGGCTAAATTCTTGGATGCGATAAATTATTGGACTCGTTCTGGAAACAAGAAGCCAAAGAAGCTCAATATTACAGTTAGCAGAGACGAGACCGCACCACAACAAACGAAAGGACCCAGAGGGGATTGTGGTCATCTCGTATGCTTGGTGTTGGACCGTTTGATCACAGGAAGTATAAAGTATCTACCTCCCACCGATATAGATAGAGCTGCAGTAGGCTTGTGGTTTCGACATTATATGGCTAGATCGATATACGAGACGCTGCCTACCTGCATTCGCGTTATAAAAATGTCCATAAACAATTGGTATGTTTATAGGCTTGTGGTTTGAAAATGTTTGGTTAAGTACCTAGAATTCAATAATTTGCTGTTTGTAGGTTTTAGATGTGTAGAAAGTGTTGTTTGAGCAAATGTTTGGTTTATGTAGGTTAATCTCAGAAGTGAGCTACGTGAAAATGATGTATGGCTGCAAAAGTTGATTCAATAGTAGAAGTGTTATTTTCTCTAATAATTATTGCTTATTTTTTGATTGTTTAATTGATTTGTAAAAGGTGATTTGTAAAAGTTGATTTGTTTAATTGATGTTAACATAATTCTTATTTGTGCTTGTTTAATTGATTGAAATGTAATGGTTGATTTTGTTGATTTCAATCTGCATTATGTTGAAGGCAAAAAGTACTATCGCAATGCGAAATGAAAATCGCAACGAGAGAATCGCAACGCGAAATGAAAATCGCAACGAGAGAATCGCAACACGAAATTAAATTCGCGTTGCGATTTTCATTTCGCATTGCGATAGTAATTTCCGCGTTGCGATAGACATTAAGATGATTGCCTATTAAGTGATAACAACTGAACAGATCATAGCAATTTTCAAACTCAAGTTACTAATACATGCCTAACTGAAAATGTTAAAAGTTCACACATAAAATCTACATAATACAACGTTTGCATTTAAAAATCACCTAAGTTAACAGTCCCAAAAGGTGAAGCCAGTTGTGATTGAGATTTTAAAGGTGATTGCGATTTTGATTGCCTTTTTCTTGACACCATATGAGCTTTGGATTTTGATGATGATCCATATTTTGGTAGAGGAAAAGATGATTGTGATGGCACTGGTGATCCACATATCAACCTTATATGACCACTTTCCTTGCACCGACTACATGTCGATCTCTTCTTCTCTTCACCCTTAGACGGTATACGATCGTGACTTTTTGGTCGGCCAGGTAGCCTTCTGTCCATGGCTGGTGGCAAAACTGTTTGTAAGTCATCTGGTATGTCCCACTCAGAAGGATGTGGAATAGGGTAGACAATCTCGACATAAGTCTGTCGATATACTTTTGTAGTGTAGCAATCCATAGCGTATGTGCTTAAATCATCTTGGTTTAGATGAAGAGCAACTTTTATAACATGGCCACACGGATAACCAGATGTTTGCCATTTCATACAACTACACGTCCTTGCATTTAGATCGACAAGCCCATTTAAGTTATTATCCAGTACTTTAAACAAAGTGTTTGAATATGGTTCAACTCTCCATGACGTTGACTTCACAACACATTTCGTTATCTTTTTTCAGTCCATGGTGTAACACGATGTTCCAATGTTCCTGTAAATTTAAATAAATAATACTTAGTAAAAATATATGATAAGTTACGAATTCAAAGAAATAATACCTGCATGGTTTCTTTTCTTGTAGTACCACTGTTGAATAGAGGCTCGAAAAAAACTCCATTAACATAGTAATGAGTAATTTTCGGGAATGACGACTTAGAGCGTTGATTGATTCTGCACTATTAGACGTCATGAGACCATATCTTGCTCCAAGTTGATGTACTCTTGACCATCTTTCAAACCCGACATCTTCTAGTGTTTGAGCACACTGAGGCAAAACACGTCTTAAACAGTTTATATGCTTATTGAAATCCACTTCCCGATAAGCCTTTACAGCCTTCCAGTATGTCCATTTGTGCTTTTTTATACCAACAGACCTTGATTTTAGATTTCTATACAAATGAACACCACAAAGTCCATGAAAAGCATCTGGGAAACACCTTCTAACAGCGTTGTCAATTGAGTTTGCCCTATCGGATATGATTGTCAGATTGCTAATAGGACCTATACAATCCCTAAGATGCCCCATAAACCATGTCCATGAATCAGAGGTTTCAGATTTGCCAACCCCGTAAGCTATTGGCAATATCCCATTGTTAGCATCCATGGCGACTGCTAATAAGTTTACTCCAAGGTATCGACCTTTCAAATGTGCTCCGTCAACTATAATAACTGGGCACATGCAAGTAATAAACGAACGAATCTACAAAATAATATACACAAGAAATATAATCATTAAATGTGAAATGCATGTAACTAACAGAAATGAGTCAACAGAATTATATTGATTTACTAACCGCAGCACCAATGGCGATAAACAGCAACTCAAAGCGTCCATCTCTATCTGTTTTGATATGAGTTACCGACCCAGGATTTTTTAGCTTTTAATTGTGACAATAAGCCGGCAGTTGGGCAAACGATGCTTCTGGCGACCCCTCAACAATTCCAAGGCATAACATTTGGCTCTCCAAGCTTGAGAATATGTATACTAATCTTGAACCGAGCATTCATGTCAGTCATAATTTCATGTCCCCGATATACCCTGCCATTCAAAACATTAACTCAGCCAGAAAACCACCGAAAACCTTTTTGTTTGCCTGTCTATGGTTAGGAAAAACTTGGGTTCTTGAACATGTATGTTTATCAATAAAAGTCCTAACTTGAAACATTTCGCAATCTTTTATCCTCTTTGCAATCATACGCCACGTACAGTTTTTGTCAATCATACACCTTGTTTCGAAATGATCTTTGCTTGATTTGTTAACTTTTAGTTGATAGTCATCTTCCACACATTTCGTATACAAAGCTATCTTCAAGTCTTCCTTGTATCAAAACAATCATCTTTCTTGATACGAATAACTTTTGTGTAACAATCAACTGCTTCTTTGCCAACTCTTCTTCGGTAGCTGAAGTAATTCTGGCATATTCCAGTATACTCCCGTGGCATTTTTTTTCTTCGGGGACTTTTTCTTCTTCTTTTTCTTCTTCAGGATTATATGAATTACAGAATGGATGTTCAACATGTTCATTCACAGTCGTAACTTCCTCCTCATTATCATCAACAACATCTTCCTCGGCAACGGGTGTTTCATCATCAAAATTCGGGTATTGACCAATATCAAAATCATTACACGCAGGGTTTGTTTTTTCTTCTGAAACATCATCAAAATCCGAGTATTGACCAATATCAAAGTCCGGGTATTGACCAAGATCAAATTTCGAATACTGACTAGTACTCACAATTTTTCTCTTGGCTCATCATCGTCTAATTGGTCAATACGAAAACCGGAATTTGGTGCTGAAAGTTGATTTGGATTTGGATTAGATAAAGGTTGTGGGTTTTGAGACCCACTTAGTTGATTACTACCCGCTACTGACCCAATAATACTACTTCTAGGTTCAACAACATACAATGTAACATCATCACTTGAAACATTAATGTAAGCAATGAATCGTTCAACATCTTCATTGTCGGTTAATAAATAAACTTTACCATTTCTCTGATAAGATAGCCTAAATCAACTTAGGGGCTCTAAATTCAATTTCTTTGAAACACGTAACATTAGAGTTTCATAAGTTAATTTCTTTAATGACAGTTTTAGTTGAAGATTCATGGGTAAAGGCTATATTGTAAAACACCATGAACATTCTCCCATGACCCTCCAAAACACAAATCTATCCAAACATGATCAACATTAGATGATTTCATGGTTGTAAATTAATTTACTAAACAAACGAGATGCGAAACTAAGACTTGTTGCCGGATGGGGAAGGATGTCGTTGGATATAGGAACGGATGTCGCCGGAGTGAGTGATAGATGGAGATGGAATAAGTTGCGATTTAGGGATTTAGGTTATGAGTTGTTGCTACTGCGTAGATATATACACAAAAAATTTGGCTTGCGAAACTAAAACCTGTTGCGAACTTTGAAACTCGCATTGCGATTCTGTATTATCTCGTTGCGAAAGTCAGAATCGCGTTGCGAAAGGCAATCATTTGACCATCGCAATGCGAAATGCAAATCGTAACGACAGAATCGCAATGCGAAATGAAAAAGGAGTATATATGTTAACAAAACTTGCATTATGTGTATTTTATGTGTGCACTTTTAACATTTCAGTTAGGCATGTATTAGTAACTTGAGTTTGAACATTTCTATGATCTGTTCAGTTGTTATCACTATTAGACATTCATTTTTGACTATCGCAACGCGAAAATGGCTATCGCAACGCGAAATGGCTATCGCAACGAAAATCGCAATGCGAAATGAAAATCGCATTGCGATTTTCTCGTTGCGATTTTCATTTCGCATTGCGATTTTCATTTCGCATTGCGATTCTCTCGTTGCGATAGTCAGTTTTTTGTTGCGATAGTCTGTTTTGCCTTCACATAATACAGATTGAAAATCAACAAATCAACTATTACATTTCAACACAAATAAGAATTATGTACATCAATTAAACAAATCAACATTACAAATCATCTTTTACAAATCAATTAAACAATCAAAAAAATAATAATAATTATTATTCTTCATCAATTTGAATCAATGAATCAACAACTTTATGACCCCGTACATCCATTTCATGCAGCTTACTTAAAGATTAACCTGCAGAAACCAAACATTTGCTCAAACAAGACTTCCTACACATCTAAAACCTACAAACAGCAAATTATTGAATTCTAGGTACTTAACCAAACATTTTAAAACCAAAAGGAGTATATATATTAACAAAACTTGCATTTGACTTACCAATTAACAATGGACACTTTCATAACGCGGATGCAGGTAGGCAGCGTCTCGAATATATTGCTCTAGCCATATAATGCCGAAACCATAAGCCTACTGCAGCTCTATCTCTATCGGTGGGAGGTAAAAACTCTGTGCTTCCCGTCGTCAAACGCACCAAGCAAAGGCATACGAGAGGACCACAATCCCCTCTGGCTCCCGGCGATTGCTGTGGCGCGGTCTCGTCTCTGACAACTGTGACATTGAACTTCTTTGGCTTCTTGTGTCCAGAATGAGTCCAATAATTAATCTCATCCAAGAATTTAGCCAAATGAGAGCTCCATCCCTTGAAAATATCTCTCAAATCAGACAGTGATATGTAATTGATCATGCTGTCATACACTATTATCTTCAGGGATGGGAGCTGAAGTTGGACGAAGCCAGTGACGACGTTCCAAAAAAGGGATAAACACCTGCAATCAGTAATAATTCATTTATTTCCGCACTTATTTATGAACACCTTTAAAAAATTTAAAAAATAAACACTAACCTTATCGACCTCCCACCATGCATGACAAAGTTTAGCTTGTCCGTTGCCCAACGAAAATGATTCATCTCGTTGATTCTTCAAGTGAACTGCGTGAAAAGCCACCGGCATTATTGTATATAGCGAATTTTTTTTATTTTTCCTAAGCTTCCTTATATTAGTAGACGTGACACCCACGCATCGATATGCTGTTTTACAAAAAATACATATATTAGTGAATTACATTAATTTTTAAACAAATTAATCAAAATCATATATAAGACAAATATAAGACTTACATCCCCATCCAAATAGCCACTATCTTCAACCCCTAATAGTACACCCCACCAAGACCGATCAAGCAACAAAAACATTTCATCGTTGAGTTTGCTGATGTCAGTGTAATACCCTTGGCTCCGCTCATGTAGATAAAAATCAACTGCGGTCTTAGCCCAAAGGGTATTATCCACAATTGTTTTCGGTAGTTGTCTCCTCTCCACTTCAGATACCGGAAGGGTACTAGCTGGTAACTCATACGAGAGCCAACTCTCATCCATCATGTCCGGAACCAGTGGGGGTTTCTCAATACTTCGATATATTACCCCATGTGAATCGGGCTCTGGAATGGTAGGAGGAACCTCTTCAACGATGACAGTGGCCTCTTGAACGGTGGGGGGGAATCTTGAGGGAGGATAGGGGCCTCTTGAACGATTGGAGGGGACTCTTGAGGGATGACCGGTGAGTCGGGCTTCTTCTTGCGGAGTTTTCGCACCATTGGGGTGAACGGAGACGTAATAGCACGTCCACGCCGTCTGATGCGTGAACTCCGTCGTGCAAGGAAAACCCGACGTAAAGCATCCACCTTATCGGGCCGCTAAAAAAATTTAATACATAAATCAGTAAATAAACAGACATGATATTAAACAAAGACAAATATGTTTCAAACTAGCATTGTATTCACCCAAGTCATTATTCTATCATAGTTCACAAAATGCTCAGATAACATTCCAGAAGTAAGCACTTATATAAACATTTAAAAGGACAACATATATAAACATTCCAGAAGAAGAATAGTTTACTTTTGCAACACGAAACTTAAAATCGCAACATGAAAATGACTATCGCAACGCGGAAATGGCTATCGCAATGCGAAATGAAAATCGCAACGACAAAATCGCAATGCGAAATGAAATCGCAACGACAAAATCGCAACGCGAAACATAAATCGCATTGCGATTTCATTCGCGTTGCGATTTTGTCGTTGCGATTTCATTTCGCATTGCGATTTTGTCGTTGCGATTTCATTCGCATTGCGATAGCCATTTCCGCGTTGCGATAGTCATTTTCGTGTTGCGAAAGTAAACTATTCTTCTTATGCAAATGAAACTTGAATGGATTGCATTACTTCAACCAAAAGACAAAAACAAAACCAAAAACAAATACTAACAAAAACAGTTTAGCAGTATTAGCAGCAACCGAATGAATTACGAGTATGAAAAATCTTAAACTTACCTCGTTGCGTAGAGTATGAACCTCATTCTGCAACGATTCTACCATCTCACGTAGAGCGGCTACCTCACCGCGTAATGTAGACACCTCAACACGCCATGCACCATCGTCTTTGCGTAAAGTACCGACCTCCTCACGCAAGGCATTGACCTCATCACGTAACTCCCCTAACTCATCCCGTTGAGGTGGAGGTTGAGAACAGGGAGATAAACGTCGTGGCATCTTTGCCGGTCGCCTATCTTACGGTGATGGTGGAGAAGAGGCTCGATGATGTGACAGAATAGGTGATGGCTGTCGTTGTGGAGGTGTATAGCCGGGTCGATCAGATGATGGCTCTGGGTGAGGTGATAGCTCTAGGCGAGGTGATGGCTCCCAAAGTGGAGGCTGCTCATCAACCGTTCCATCAAAAAATGCTTACTAGCTCAGCTTCCGTGGGTGTCAGCCTCTGTAGAGGAGTGTTGGCCTCCTAACAATATAAAAGCTCAAACAAAGTTAAATGTGTACTAGTAATAACTTGTTTATAAACATATGGTAGTATTTATGTTAACTTACATTATTTATTGTCGTATACCGTAGTAAATCTTCCCATTGCAAGGTCCGTTCCTCTTCCAGGAAATAGCCCTGGGAATATTATTTGAAGTTTTATTGCATATGTCTTCATGGCGGAAAGGCCTCAAATATCCAAATCTACAAACAATATAATAACAAACATTAGTAATTGTTAAATAATTACTTATAATTTTGGAAACATTATATAAAAATTCTTACCTTAAAGGCCCAAATAAAGCCTGTCAAAGTGTATTTGGAACCATCGCCATGCAAACTTTTTCGATCATCCAAGGCAGACGATAACTTATTCCATGTAGCTTTCCATAAATACGAGCCCCACGGAAACAGGTTCCACGCATTTAGGTCTTCTACCAATTTGATTAGATCATTTGGAATAGGTTGTCTGGCCTCTCTGCCTAAAAAGCCGGCATGCAAAAGAATTAGAAGGCATACTCGGACAACGTCGACGTCATCCATCCGAGTAAAACCATTTTTCTTATTCAATAATATCGTCAGGTCTTCCACGTATAGATTCGGCCTCTCCAGCTCAGGAAAAACCCGAGATAACCATGATGGGCGGGTAATATGTCTAGTGTACCGACCTACATCATCGTGTCCGAAGCGTAGACCGGTGATTAAGCAAAACTCCCCCCCCAAAACACGTATACACCGGTGGAAAATCAAACCATATCTCTTCATCACGACGTTGTATAGTATCTGGTAGATCCCTAGTCATGGTTTGAAGAAATAGGTGTGTCAACATCGCATCTCCACCGGGATGTTGTACTTTCAGCCATGGCCCGAAGCAAGTATCCTCAAACATTTTTCTTTGTGCAGGTGAAAGCTTCGACGCAATTGTTTTGGCCAGGTTGACTTTATTTCTTAAGGTTAATTGAGCCGAATAAAAGTTCTACAAAAACAATAAACATACTAAGTTAGATATACCAAAAACTACACTGTGAAGATATACCAAAAACAATAATAAACATAAATAGTAGTAGTTTATTCTTCAAACTTAAATTTGCAACACTGTGAATTTCTTATTTGTCTTTGTTTTTTGGTTGAAGTAATGCAATTCATTCAAGTTTCAATTTGCAGAAGAATAATAGTTTTCTGAAAATGAAAATCGCAACACGAAAATGACTATCGCAACGCGAATTTGACTATCGCAACGAGAATCGCAACGCGAAACTAAATCGCGTTGCGATTTTCATTTCGCGTTGCGATTCTCGGTTAATAATAAGCAATCTAAGTGAAATAGTTATCTATATTGAAATTACCAGTAAACTTATCATCAATTTCAATATGAAAAACCTAATAATAATGCAAAAATTTCAAAAAAAAAATAAAAAAACTAACCCTCGTTGGTTGATTTGGTTGATTTTCTATTTCTGATTGTGAGGGTGGCTCTGAGAGATGGAGATAGACGGATTTCGCCGGAGATGGGGACGGATTTCGTCGGAGATGGTGAGAGAGTGAGAGATGGAGATGAGACTGAGTTGTGATTTTAGGTTTTAGGTTATGAGTTGCAATTACGGGATATACTGTGACGGTTCAGTGTTCCAATATTAATATTCGTGTTTGGAATTTAAAAATAAAATACTTGGCCAGGATACTAATGGCGCTTTGAAAATTGCATTGCGATTATGTATTATCGCGTTGCGAAAGTCAGAATCGCGTTGCGAAAGTCAGTATCTCGTTGCGATTTTGTATTATTGCATTGCGATAGTAAGTATCGCATTGCGATAGTCAGTATCGCATTGCGATTTTCCCAATTCGCGTTGCGATTTACTTATTCGCATTACGAATTGGGAAAATCGCAACGACACTGTAGACCATCGCAACGCGATTTCCAACTATCGCAACGCGAAATGCAACGCGAATTTGCGATAATGGAGATCGCGTTGCGAATTAGCGATCGCATTGCGATTTTGTTGGTCATTTTGGAAAATCCAGAAAAAGTTGGTTAAAATCGTATATTATAAGGCATTTTTGGTCACTGAGGCGATTTTCTCTTTATATAATTTTCATTTTTTATATTTTTTTTAAATTTTTTTCTAGTCGTCTTCAATCTGACCTTCGTTTCGCGAGAATCATCCCTAAGCTTCACAAAAATGGCCAAGAATATCTCGGCTTCTACCATCCGATCTCCGCCGTCCATCGTTGGATCGTCACCATTTTAGAGTATGTTGCTCACCATCCTATTCTCCACATCTTCACCGTTCGATTGTCGAGGTTGACCTCCGATCGCCAGTGAAGCTCCGGTCGAAGGGTAAGAAGCCTTTTCCCTATCTTTTGTTGTCGTTTTTTCATTTTGAATGTCTTTTTTGCTACTGATTTTTGTACCCTTTTGCTTTTCTTGGCTCTAACGAACCCCCTATGACGAGGCCCAGCTCCGACCGAGAGGAAAGTTTGACTCAGGTAAACGAGTCCTTTACCCCTCTTTTCCTTATTTTGGGTTTATTTCGAACCTTTTGCTACTGGAAATATGGTTGTATTGCTTAGTTTTATTGTGAGTAAAAAACTATTGATTATATTCACTGTGTATCGAGATAAAGAATGAAGAAGAAGACTTTGTATTGATTAAAAAATTGAGGAGAATCCTCTGTTACAAGTGTTTTTCCCCTTACACTTTTTCTTCCCCTTCGAACCCCTAATTTTCCAAAAAAACCCCATTATCCTCCTCCAATCTATTTTTTTTTGCTTTGGTTTTATCCACACAGTGCCCTCTGTCTTCTCTTACCAATTTACATCAAATTATCAATAAATTGATTGATTTGCTGTTGGCTTTGCTAATTTGGAAATGAAGTGTTGCAGTGGTTTTTAGGGAGATGGTGTTGTCAGAGGCTTCACGTGGGAGGCAGTAGCATGCGGCAGGAGATGAGCATGGGTACTGCAACCGGGTCCGGGTAGGGCTGTAATCGGGTCGAACTTGGGCTTCGGGTCAGCTGGGTTATATTTTGGGCCCGATTGGGCCTGTTATAATTTGGGGCCCATTTTCGGGTTCTTGTAATTTGGCCTGCAAAGATAATAGAAAAAGTTAATAATAATAATAATAACAATAACGGGTATCCGGACTAAAATGAGTGTCGACAATTATTACGTAAATACTTCCTCTAAAAATGGTTATTGTACTTGTTAGTTTTTAACTTTACATTCAATATGTAATTTGGTCCTAAAACTAGCTTGGAGCTAAAATAAAAAAAGTGAAAGGCCATGTTATATGTCAAATTTAAAGTCAAGGGTCAAATTGCATTCAACAAAAAATCAGGGGCTAAATTACAGTCGGAAGACAAAGTCGGATTAAATTTGATCCAACAAAAAGTGAAGAGCCAAATTATAGCCCCCCAAAAAAACAGAGGTGAAATTGTACTAAAAAAGAGCAAAGAGACGGAGAACAAAATCGAAGTTAAGAACCAAAAGATACATTAAGTCATTAACCCTTACAAAACTAAGACAAAGCTAGATAAATTGTATTGCAGTCAATTGAAAAAACAACCAAACAAGTGGACATCTGTTGTAGTTTTTCGCATTACATTTAAAATATATAGTAACAATAGAATCCATATAACGACTTTGGAAGTAGGTATCTGTTGTCGTTTTTCTTAAATATTTTATATGTGAATATGTATATTATGATTAAATATTATCTTATAATAAACTCAAACTATTTACAAAATATATAATAACAATTATAATAATAAAGTTTATAACAAATGATGAATGAACAATAGACAATAGAGAATATCACCAAGAAATTTACACAAACTTTACATATCCAAAACAAAAGGTATGAAGAATAACAACACTTCCTTTTTCACATTGCACACGTCTCCATCCCCATCCCTTTTCTTCAATAAATAAAAATAAATCCCCCAACAATATATTTATAAAATTAAATTTTCAAACAAAACAAAAAAAGAAACCTTGTTATTTCCTGCCCACGTGCACTGGTTTCCACTTTTTGACAAGTAATTTCCAAGGGAATTATTCACCATTGAAGAAGCTCTCAATCAGAATATGGTTTGGCCTTGGACCTATACAGAAGCTTCTTCTTCTTTGCGCTTTGGTTATCTATGGTGAGCACAATTTTCCCAGCCTCGCCTCTTTTGAAGCTGCCGGAGATCACTGTTTCATCGGCTGCACCTACTTTTCTCGTCTTCGATACGATCACGGTGTATCCATCTTCAGCTATGGGCACAAATTCGGCTCCATAATTCACGTCCCATCCCACAACCCGTAGCTCCCAGACCAGAGCACATTTCTGCTAATTCATCAACCAAATATAGTTCATATGAATTGAATTCAACCCAGTTTTAGATTGTTATTTGATTCATGTATCTTACCCCAGTGGGAAATTCAACGGTGTGTTTGGTTGCTGGTTTGATTATCTTCCGTTGCAGCATCAGAAACGGTGAATTCTTGTTCACTCTCCCTGCTCAATCCACCATACTGAACTGGTACTTGTTCAGGGGCAATATATCTACACATATAATAAGTACAGATATTTTTCTCTATGTTCAACCAATAAATAAATGATTAAGCAAATTAAAATGAAAGAAATTATTGGAGTCCACTTGCCTGAAAAGGATTCTGTTGATTTGGATGGACTTGCAAACACAAACTGCTCTTGGTTCTCTGGGTAAGGAAAGGACTAATCATCAGGTTGAAAGCCAAATACCACCATGGAACATTGATGAACACCTTCAAAATCCAAAACCCATATTCAAAATTTGTTAAAATTTAACACCATGATACACAAAGATTCAATTTTTTTTTCTATATTTGAGAATTTTTATTGTATGTTGACCTGTTTGGCCACAAACTCTGGATAATTATCCTGAAGCAAGTTAAGGGCATGGTTGGTAGCTTGTCTGAGTTCCCTTTTGGCAGGTCCAGGAGAATTCTTGAGATCATTAACCTGAACTATTGTATTGATACCTGTGGGACTGAAATCCAGCTTTCTGATACTTTTTTCCAAGAACTGAATCCTCCATCTCAAGAACTTAGATCGCTTTTCATCGTCTCCAAAAGTTTCTGATACAACTCCTTGTTTTGGAATTCTCCGTAAGCGTTGTAACATACAGGATGACCTTCTTTGTCGAATCCGTGCATGAAAACCACTTTCTCCAGTTCATTTCCAAGGTCTTCTTCCAGCAAACCTTCAACTCCGAACTTCTTTCGCCAGACGACAGTGTTTTTGACCATGTTGAATGCTTCCTTCACTTTGAAATCCCTTGCCCTTAAGAATTTCAATAGGATCACGCTCTTTCATCTGCGAGGAGCGGGATTCCCATATAGATATCTCTTGGAGATGGAGGAACATCAGCTTCCTTTGGCTCATCTTTCGCAACCAACTCTGGTTCCACAGAAGAAGAAACAGTTTCCTCTGGTTTGTCAACTGGAGGAGCCACTGCTACTACGGACTCCTCAATTGCTTCGACAGTCTTGGCACCATCGTCCTCGCCGGCTGGAGCTTTTTCAACCACCTCTGTTTTCACCACAGTCTCGGGTGCCGGCTCCTCGGATGGTGGCGGATTCTTGTCTTCTTCTTCCTTGACTTCAACAGGGGCAGATGCTTCAGCTTCGACTTTTTCAGGAGCTTTCTCTTCAGTTTTTTCTTCAGTGTCAGCAGGAGCAGGTTGGTCTTCCTCTTTCTTTTCCTCGATCGGTGGTTTAGATTCTTTTTCTTTGGCGGAGGAGGTGGGGGTGGAGCACTGAATTCGTTCTTGTTAAGAGCTTCTTGAATAAGTTGCTTAAGCTCTTCGAGAGCCTTCTTCTGTGCGTCAGGAAGTTCACCAACTATTGGTTTCATCTTTGAAAGAAGCGGACTGAGTGACCTTAGCTTCCTTTTCTTCGACCTTAGGCTCCTTCTCCACAGCTTCGACCTCGGCTTGTTTCTCTTCAACAACAGAATCGGGAGCAGCAGGCGGCGCAGCCTCCTCTTTCTCCTTCTCCACAACAACTTCCTCGGCAGGCGCTTCAGCTGCTTCAGGCTTTTGAGTCTCCTCGGCCATGATATAAGCAAAAGCAAAGATGAAAAAGCAGAAGATGGAGAGAATTAGAGAGTTGGTATTGAGTTTGAAAACTGAAGCGAAGGTGGGGCTTAAGATGGGGAGTGATAAGAAGAAATGGAGGCGACGTTGGTTGGAGATGGAGAGAACCGCTCTGCCAGGCCCCTTCGCCAGCTGTTATTATGCCACTTTGTATTTTGGACCCCACTCTTTATTTTCTCTATTATGTTTTTCTTTTTCATAATTTCCATTTTCAATTCTTACTTATAAATATTAAGCATTTTTAGAATCGTAATTATAGCACGTAATTGGAATTTGGGATAAATCCAAAACGCCAGTCAACTGCTAACTCCAAACCCTTCTCTGTGCCATTGGTTTTTAACTTGTATTTTTTTACATGTATTTTAAAATTTGTTACCAGCCCCGCCTTACTATTTGGGTTATTTATTCACATGCCACAGTTCAAAATTTTGTTTTCAGAAATGTATAATTTATTTTTATTTATAAAAATCATCTAAATATCATATAACAAAAAGATATGTCACGTCAAACTTATTTTATTTTTTCAATAAAATATTGTTTTATTAAATAATCATGTTATTTGTGGTGGTCAAATTTTGTTGATAACCATTTAATTTGTATTCAAATACTATTATTATAAGTAGTTTTGATTTTTTATTCAAACTCAATATGCACCTAGAGAAAATTGGCTTTGTCCATGGAAGTAGAAGCAAATTCGAACAATAATAATATTGAATAATATATTGAATCGGATTTAAAATTAATTAAACGGATTTAGGTTTTTAATAAAGTAATTGGTTAAAAACTCTTAGTTAACATTTCACTTCTTTTTGTAAGTTATAATTAAGAGTATGATATTATTTAAAAAATGGATGTAGTTTTTCATATATATTTAAATATTATATGAGATTTAATGTGCTGCCATTTTCATTCTATAGGTTTATATGTTTATCATTTAAATTAATCATGTAAAGTAATAAAAACAAGAATTATTAAAATATCGCATTCCCAAACACACACAAAAGAACATATAATTCGTGTGATGATCATATTTATTTTATAAAATTCATAATTTTAGAATTATTATATCTCATCATGACAATTGATTTTCTGGGTTATCCGCTTGAACAAGTTTTGCTAAACGTCCATCTCATCTACGCATTCGAAATTTGACCTTTACCCAACCATACCGCTTTTCATGCTCATCTTAATTTGCCGGTTTTTATATTTTATTTTAAAATTTTAAATTTAAGCTGCTCATCTTCCTTATTTCTAACTATCTATGTTGTACTGATACGGATAGAGGATGGAAAGCGAAATTTTTTAAAATTATAAAGTACAAATATGATAAGAAAATAATAAACATAAAATAAATTTTAATATTTTTAAAAATAAAAAAATATCATCAATATTTATTGAAATTTACAGTAAACTAGAAATTAATATTTATTGAAAAGACCTAGTGTCCTTTTTCCTTTCGCCTCAGCCGTTTCATTCTTTTTTTTATTTTGGTTTGACAGCCTATATTCTTTGATTCTTATTTTTTTTATATGCATAAACTTTTTTAATATTTTTTAGTTTATAATAATTTTGTCTTTATAACACGTTTTTCTCTATCTATATAACATGTTTCTTTACTTTCAATGCACGTTTTTGGTCTTTAACTGTTTTTAGGGTTGGATTTGTCGTCTTAAATGATCAAGATGGCGTTTATCTCGTTGATCTTCCTTACTTTGGACTCTCGGATTGGACTTGATACCGATTTGTATTCGTAGATAGTTTTCTCACGACGTTTAATTATAAGTATAGTTATCAGTGGTCTTTTAGTAGTTTGATCCCCTGTCGTGGTTCGTTTGCCGATACAGTCAGATTTGTTCAAATTTTTTAGATGAGTTTTAACTTTTTCCTGGTCCTTGAATGATCTTGAGTAGTTAATTTATTGTATCAATGATTATAAGAAAATATTTTAATTATGTTTTTTTTCGAATTTCATTGTAACTTTAAATATTTTCTATTTTTAATAAAATTAACAACTCTATTTGCATTAAAAATAAATTTTACAAAAAAATACAAATACAATGTTAAAGTATTAAATTTCAAAACAATAAATTAAGTCTATGAAACATAAATCAATTATTGTTAATATCCTTTTACATAAATTCGCTCTTCAAATCTGACTCGTCATAAGAGTTCTGCAAGCTCTAAATATCTACATCTCATAAAGAATCAAATGTATCTCTACCAACATCCGTCTTGATATTCTCATCCTCGTATATTTTTAAAATTTTCCTTGGTCCAGTTTTTTTATTCTTTTAACTTTACCATATCAGTTTATTAACTGTTTATGGTAAATTCATTATTCATGCAATATTCCCTTTTTGTATTTTTTAGATAATATAAAAAGGAAAAAGAAAAACGAGAAATATAAGAAGAAAATAAATAGGGAGAAGACACACCCAATTTGTCGGAGTTTCAAATTTTATTTCAGGCCTCATTGGTTAGTATCGTCTCTTGAATCGCATTATTGTTTTTCTAATATATGTTTTTCTAATTTTGTTGAATTTTTAATTAAATTTGTAACAAAAAAATTAAAATATTTGTAAAAAAAATTGTAAACGAAAAATAATCAAAATGATATCAATATAAAATAAGACATGTATAAGAAAAAAGATTTAATGTGGTTTCTGTTTTATCTACCTCTACTGATGTTAGAACAATAATTCACTAAGATACAAAACTGACAGAAACATAAGAACTGAAGGATATTTTCTACACTAACAGTGAAAAATAGAGGATACTCAGAAAACAATGGATAAACTTTCTGCATTTTATTGATAAATCACCAGCCTATAAATAGACAAGTACATAACTAAAAGCAACATGAAAATAGTCACTATCCAACGTGCATAAACAAACTCCTATTAACTAGGAAACAAATTTAAACAAACTACTGAACTCCTAAAGACTAGGACAACCCAAATTCTTTCTTACGTGTGCTGCTACTAATTTATTTAACAATCCCTCTCTTAAACTGATGTTATGTGGTACATAACAGAAAGCAACATGAAAATAGGCACTATCCAACGTGCATCAACAAACTCCTATTAACTAGGAAACAAATTAAAACAAACTACTGAACTCCTAAAGACTAGGAACACTCAAATCCTTTCTTACGTGTACTGCTACTAATTTATTTAACAATCCCTCTCTTAAACTGATGTTCCACACTTAACATCAGTTTACACTTAACATCAGTTTAATGAGACCCAAACTTTGAAGTGGCATCCCTCAAATAAAGTCCTTTGAACTACAAACTCCAAGTAGCTTCCTGAGCTTTTGAAATGCTGGAAATTTGAGAGGTTTTGTTAAAATATCATCAATATGATCTTCACTTCTGCAGTAAACCAAATTAATAACTCCATCATTTGTGAGATCCCTTAAGAAATGATACTTCACATCTATATGTTTGCTTCGACCATGTAGAACAGGATTCTTTGAGAGCTTTATTGCTGAACTGTTGTCACAGTAAATAAGAGTAGGCCTATCTTCTTTGAACTATAGTTCTTGAATAATCTCTTCAGCCAAATAGCTTGACAAGCACAAGTTGTTGCTGCAACAAATTCAGCTTCAGTGGTTGACAATGTGACGATTGTTTGCTTATTTGATGACCATGAAACAACTCCTTCCCAACATGAAAACATATCCGGATGTGCTTTTTCGATCATCAGAATCTCCTGCATAATCATTATCTGTAAAGCCACACAATCTGATTTTTCTCCCTTTTTAAAGAATAGCCCAACTCCTTAGTACCTTGCAAGTACCTAAGAATTCTTTTTGCAGCCAAAAGATGAATCTCTGTTGGACACTCCATGTATCTACTAATGACACTTACAACATGCATTATATCAGGCCTTGTTGCAGTCAAATACATTAAGCTCCCTATATCTGCTTGTAAAGTTTGTTAACCTTGTTTCCTCCCTCATCCTTATTTAGCTTCAAACCAAACTCATGGTGTATTCACAGGATTACAATCCTTCATCTGAAACTTGTCCAAGATTTCTCCCACATACTTCTTTGAGAAATAAAAATGCCAGCAATGATTGCAACACTTCTATGCCAAGAAATAATGCATCATGCCAAGATCATACATTTCAAATTCAGCCATCATGGATTTCTAAAGCTTTCAAACATGGTTGTATTACTTCCAGTATAGATTAGATCATCCATATATAAGCAAACAATGAGCATATTTCCTCCATCTTCAATTTTTTATAAAAAGTGTATATTCATTAAGACATTTTTGAAATCTTTCCTTCAAAAAATAAGTTTATATACGATTATACCAAGCCCGTGGAGCTTGTTTTAATCCATATAGAGCTTTTTTTAACTTATACTTTATGCTCAATGTCAAGTTTTTCATAACCAGGAGGTTGATCGATAATACCTCTTCTTCAAATCTCCATGGAGGAATGTTGATTTCACGTCCAACTGGAATATAAGCCATGAGTTTTGAGCTGTCATAGCAATCACCAACTTGATTGTATCATGCCTTGCAACTGGAGCAAAAACTTCTTTATATAAACACCAAACTCACTTGTAACCCTTAGCTACCAAGCATGCCTTGTGCTTGTCAATCTCACCATTTTCCTTCAAATTTGTCTTGTATACCCACTTTACGCCAATAGTCTTCTGCCCATTTGGAAGATCACATAGCTCCCATGTATCATTTTTTTTCAATGGCTGTAATTTCAGCATCCATAACCTTTCTCCATTTTGGTTCTGTGACAACCACTTCAAAACTAGTAGGATCACAATCTGAAAATAGAGAAAAGTGGGTGTGTGGGTCTTCAGATTGATCAATTCCAGCTACCTCATAATCATGCATCCATGCTGGTCTTCTTCGAACACGTTGAGACCTTTGTGATTCAGCTGCAAGTGGGCTTTGATCAGCTATTGGAATTTTGAGTGACTTCCTCTTCTTGCTCTCCATAGGGTTGATGCCCTTTTTCTTCATCATCAAAATCTGCTGGAATACTTTCTTTAACACCATTATGATTCCATGACCAAGTGACTTCTTCATCAAACCACATCACGGCTAATGACAATTTTCATGGTGCTAGGATTGTATAGTTTATAAGCTTTTGACTTATCACTAACACCAAGAAAAATGTGTTTTTCTCCCTTGTTATCTAGTTTCTTCCTCTTATCATCTGGAATATGGGCATAGGCAATACACCCAAAAATCAAGAAATGATCTACAACAGGTTTCCTTCCGCTCCATGCTTCCTCTGGTGTCATATTTTGAACAACAAATGTAGGACTTCTGTTCAATATATGAATGCTCCAATTCACTACTTGAGGCTAGAAACTTTTTGGAATGCCACTTGTTGTCAAAAGGCTTCGCACCATATTCATAATAGTGCGGTTCTTCCTCTCGCATACACCATTCTGTTGGGGTGTATAAGCTGCTGTAAGTTGTCTCTTGATTCCATGGTTCACAAAAATTTGCAAATTCATGTGAGTTATATTCTCCACCACGATATGTACGAAACTTTTATTGGGCAGCCAACTTCTTTCTCAACAAGTGCTTTATAGCTTTTAAAAGCTACAAAGGCTTCAGATTTTTCTTGCAAAAAAAACCTATATCTTACGACTATAATCATCAATGAAAGTAATTATATATCTTTTACCTCCATTAGAATGTGGTGTTATTGGCCCACAAATTTTGGAATGAACAAGCTCCAATGCTTTCTTCGCTCTCCAAGATTTTTCTTGTGGGAATTGATTACGGTGTTGTTTGCTAACAACACATTCTTCACAAACTTGAGAGGATACTGTAATTTGAGGAAGCCCCGTCACCATGTTCTTTTGTTGTAGTGTTTTCAATCCGCCAAAATTCAGATGCCCGTAGCGAAAGTGCCATAGCCACACCTCATCTTTTAAGTTTTGCTGAGAAGCATGTATGAGATGTATTGTGGAGATATAGTGGAAACAAACGATTCACCGTCATGTTAACTTGAGCAATTAAGCCCAACTTTGCATCTTGAATCTGACATACTCCATCTTTGATAAAAATTTCGTATCATTTTTCTTGTAACTGACCCACACTAAGCAAGTTGGTCTTTAAATCTGACACAAAATAAACATTAGCTATAGTGTGAGTGGAATTTCCTTTGGTTTGGATTGTTACTTTTCCTTTTCCCATAACATAAATTCTAGAGTTGTCACCAAACTTAACAGAGCTGCGAAAGGATTCATCCAAGTCAGAAAATGCCTCCTTCTCTCCACACATGTGATTGCTGCAGTCGGTGTCTAAAAACAACATTTTTTTGTTGAGTTTTGTCTTTCACGTGACACACCATCTAAAGAGACACCTCTTTTTCCTTTCCTGCAAAGTTAGTTTGATTTCCACTTTGTTTATTCAAATCAGTTTGGCATTCTGATTTATAATGGCCATACCTATGACATCTGAAACATTCAACATTGGACTTGTCTGCTGACTTTGATCGATAAGTTGTTGAGTGGTGGCCTCCACGTCCTCTGCCTCTTCCTTGAAATTTACTCTCTTGATGATGATGACTTTGTTGTTGGTTCCCACGTTCATTATTGTTTCTGCCTCCTATTCCTCAACCTCTACATATACCCCTTCCTCTTGAGTTTGAGAAATGAGTAAAGGTGGAAGCCTTTAAAGCTTGCTCCTCTGAAGTTGAACTTCGGTTCATCTTCTGTTCATGGACCAACAAGGAGCTATGCAATTCATCAAGAGAAAATGTATCTATGTCTTTCGATTCTTTAATGGAACATACGACATAATCAAACTTTGGTGTCAGGGAACACAATATCTTTTCAACAATGGTGACATCTTCAATCTTCTCACCATGAAAGCGCATTTTGTTGCTAATCTCCATAGTCCTGGCACAATAGCTGGTGACAGATTCACCATCCTTCATTTGTAGAGTCTCAAAATCTCTTCTCAGAGCTTGAAGCTGTGCACTCTTCACTCTAGTGGAGCCCTCATATTTTTTCTTCATGGAATCTCAAATATCTTTGGAAGTTTCTTTGCTAAGAATTGTTTCCAAGATGGGACAATCAATTTCCTGGAAAAGGTAATTTTTTGGGCATCTGTCAAGACTGCATTAGGTGTTGGTGCTTGAATTCCAGATTCAATAATCGACCAATACTCTTTGGACCGTAGAAAATTCTCCATTAGCATACTCCAATGGTCATAGAGACCATCAAAACGTGGGATCGCCGTCTGCACAAAATTTGAGTATGAAGCCATCAATGTTGTTTGGAAACTCTTTCTCTCTTGGTTTTCTCACGGCTCTTATGCCACTGACAGAAATAGAAGAACTGAAGGATGTTTTCTGCACTAACAGTGAAAAATAGAGGATACTCAGAAAACAGTGAATAAACTTTCTGCATTTTATTGATAAATCACCAGCCTATAAATAGGCAAGTAAATAACTGAAAGTAACATGAAAATAGGCATTATCCAACGTGCATCAACAAACTCCTATTAACTAGGAAACAAATTAAAACAAACAATTGAACTCCTAAAGACTAGGACAACCCAAATACTTTCTTACGTGTCCTGCTACTAATTTATTTAACAAGAACTAAGAATACAAATATATGCTATCTCATGTATCGCAAAACTCAATATATATACCAAAACTCTACGTATCTCATAACATTCTCCCAACATCTCTACAATGTTCATCTCTGTAACGTATATCCTAAAAATTACATAGACTTAGAAAAGGATTATGGTTCTCCAACAATATTTTTCGATCATAATTTTAAAGGTTGGACGTATCCTATACGTATAGAACTCCATTAAATACACTTAATCAACAAATAATATTTAATCAATATAATCGTAATAAAAAGTAACATAATTTTTAACTAAAATTTAAACTAATATCTAACAGAACTGTTGATCTTCATATGACCTGCTAGAAATATCAAAATATCCGTTGAAATACATTTAAAAGTTAGAATGACGTGTGGCAATATACATTTACACATTTTTAAAAATTTTGTATTAAAGATAAATAATGGAACTCTTACTTTATACGAAACATTATAATATTTAAGACATCATCAACCTAATGCGAAAAGCTTTGTAAGATATATTCAAACAATGGCTTAGCACACTTCATCTAAATAAAATAATATTCATCATTTTATTTATTTTTGTTGTTTTTCAAAATGTATAAAGTTGCAAATATACCCATTGGCACTTTGAACGATGGGTCTTACTGTAATAACAATAACAATGGTATTCAATGACTAGTGAAATCAATTATTAGAATATTCAATAAGCATATATATATATATATATATATGTTTATATGAAATTAAAATCTAGAAAGTGACCTCGAACCTTTTCTCATGCAATTTTTCTTTTATGAAAAATCTTCATTTTTAAAGAATATTAATTAAGTAGTTTTTATTTTCCATTTCTGCGTAGGACTAGTACGTATTATGATTTTCTATATAAAATTTAAAAGTTTTAATCTTATCATTTACGTATCTTGCAAGTTTTAATTTTTTTCTTTAATATTTTATAATTAAATAATATAAAAAATATAATGTAAATTTGTAAAAGATTTCTTCAATGATGATGCATCTTGCAGTAACCATAGAATTTTTAAAATGTCAAATATTTTCACAACTCGACATTCATCCAAGGTCCATGCATAACATAAATATTCATAAATGACCTTAAAAATTTGACACAATAATCGTACAAGAATCAACGCTCTTCAAAAATTCTAATATCGATTCCATGTATAGTTTTTAATCATGCCTCCAAACCTCGCTGAATTATTAAGATAATTTGAATAAATTACATTACTTAAAATCATTAAATTAATTGACTAATATAATATTTGATTACATATTTTATAAATATTATTTGAATCATACTTTAAATTTTAAAATTCAAAATAATAATAATTAAATTCAAGGTAAAGCGTACAAATAATCATCTATTATAGGGTAGTACTTTATTGAGTCACTCTACTATAAAAATTATAAAATCATCATCTAAATGTTCATATGTTCCAAACTTGTCATTTTTCGTTAAAAATTTGACGACTGTCTGAGTTAGACGTTAATCTATTGGCTAAGATATGATAAAATCTGATTCAGAACCGTTTGAGTTGTATTTAATGGATCAAATCTCCATTTACATTATATAGTCGAGCCTGTGCTTGAAACGTTATGCTATCGAGCCAATGCTTGAAAGTAATAACAATGTCAATAAACATCATAAAAATATCATTTTATCATATCACAATCAGTAGATTAATGTTCAACTCATATGACCGTCAAATTTTTAAATAAAAAAATGAGTTAGAACATGTAAACAATAAAGTGTCTATTTTATAATTTTTAATAATTGAAAACTCAACAAAATAATATCATATAATTAAAAACTATTATAACTTTTAATAATTTAAGAATTTAATAAAATAACACCTTATATTCAAAGAACATTTGTATACTTTACTTATAATTTTATAACTATAATAAAAGTACCTCCCCAGTAGAAGAACCTACATTCATCCCTAAATATATAAAAACTCTAACATAACAAAAGAGTACAGAGAGACAGACCTGTCATAACAAGAATAAAATCAGAGGAGCCGGTTTTCACGTTGGATCACGCCGGACACCGCATTACAACAACACCCTCTGGTTTGGACACGCGTCTCTGCCCCAGGAACAGGCTGTCATTTGATCACAACAATTATTCAGTTTTTGATTGATGGAAAAAATCTTGTTTATGGAAATCCTTAAGATTCCTCGTTGACATTATCGTCACCATTGCAAAATAGCCGGCCGAAGATGAAAAATAAAGATTGAAATAATTGGACCCACCAAACCCCATTACACAAGTGGTTTCCTTGCATCTCAAAGCAACACAAAGCTGTTGCTTGGTTTTTCTTTGCTGTCCTTTTCGATGCTATTGATTTTTATTTTTATTTTGGGGTAAAACTATTTGTTTTGATTTTTAAAATAAAAAAAATGTTTTTTAAAATAGCATCATCGACAATATATCGTGCCATTCGGATAATCCAAAACCAGGGGGAACTTGGATCTCACATTCTTTTAAGCATTCAACCTCAAAAGATGGCACCAACAAAACATATACACTCACTTTTAAAATATGTTATTTTGATATTAAAATTATGAAAAGGAAAATTACAAAGAAGCACACAATATATAAAAATTTGATACTTACAAATAAATAAATATGTATTTGTGATAGCGTAACATGTTAATGTTCTTGTTGTGTGGGGACCAAGGATACGAAAGACTTGGTCTTTTTGGAGTTACAGAGGTTGCGGTTATATGTATATATGATTATTGGTATTGAAATTTAACGTGAATACACTTATCAATAAATTTTAATGGTAAATATATATATATTATATGTTTTAAAAAATTCTAAGTTCATATTATTATTTTTGTAAGATATATATTATAATTAAATTAAAAAAATTTTAAACAATAATCACTTAAAAAACAGTGTGAGTGACGTCACGTGTCGGACATTCTAATAATGTTTCCCTCGAGTCAAAGTCTCAACTCAACTCGGTGGTTGGGCTTTGGCATGGCAGGAGCAACATGTGACACAAGTATCGGTGGTTGGGTAGTTGGCCCAGTACCTTCAATTTCATTCATTGTTTCCATTGTGCTTTTTGTCATCTTTGCTTCTTCTTTCATTAGCAGCCCAAAATAATTTAGTTCTCTGTCCAATTCTGCTATTAATCCCTGTAATACGTATACGTTATAGATTTAATTATGAATAATTATTTTATGTATTGGAGGTAAAAGAATTCTCATGTTATGAATATTATTTATATATTCTAAATTTAAATTTTAAATCTTAACTTTCTTTGTTTGACAAATAAATCTTAAATAAGACACGTGATAATATTAGAATTCTAATTATTATTTACTAAACTTTTTTAATTTGTTAATAATATTTCTTAACAACTGACAACACCCCCACATACGCAGTTGCTCGAATGAAGGATCTCAAGGAAGAACAACATTGACTTTAACTACCGAGACCACTCAATGAGTTCTAGTTTCATTACAATTATTTATAGTATTATGGTACATATTGATTTCAATTTTTCGACTTTCTCTAAACATATAAGATATATATATTTCTTCATATTATGTTAACGCTTTAATGTTATTTAATATATCAAATACAATCTAAAACAATAAAATACTTTATAATATTATATTTCAAACAAAATATTTTGAGGGTAAAATATTGATGAGAATATAAAAAAGTCAAGAAATTGATGGGAAGAAATAATTTATAAATAATTGCAATCAAAAGATCAAATTGAGTAAAATACAAAGTTAAATGATAAAATTAAAAAAGATATGACATATTTAGTAAAAACAAAATTGGAATTGAAGTTACATAGGTTTTCTACAATGGTATGAGTGTCACACCCCAATTATGGGGTAAATTAATTTTAAAAGAAAATTGTGAATGAGGATGATATAATAGGTAGAAGTGGACAAATTGTTGGGTTGGCATACCATAATTGAAAAAAAAAATTATTATTATACAAACTCAATCATGAAGACAAAAGTCTTTGGAGTCTGACAACCAAATAAAGTTGAAGACCTTGTATCATATACGTGTAGTTTTTTTTTTTGTGTGTTAATTATCTAAGGGTAAAGGGGCACGTAGAAGAGGAATAAGGAGAAAGCTGAAGATAGAGACATGAGAGAGAAAAAAAACAAAGTGAGCGGTATTGGGGATTGGTAACGCCAATTCAATTTTAATTTTGATGGAGAAAATTATGAATTTTTGCAGAACATGAGTTCTTCGAGACTGAGCAATTCGTTCGAAAAGAAAGCTGGTGCCAACTGGGGAGAGAATTCTGGTCCCGGTGGCCTCTAGAAATGGAGCCTGGCTGGAATCGGAGCTATCTGTTCGTTCAGTGTTGTTGCTGCTACTTTTTTCATCATCATCTTCGGAACTCAACAGGGGCAAGCTGATGTTTTAGCGTTACACCGATGACAAGCGAACCGGATGGGAACATGGAGAGCCTTGGATCCGAAACATTTTTGGTAGATCTACAGCTATTTATAAATATTATCGATGATCAGAGGCTAGATTTTTTATAAGGAGATGAGATGATTCGAACAGAATAATTTGGGTTTCGACTAGCGGTCAGTGACGACGGCCGATGTGGTGTCCACCGGCGATTAATGGCGGCCGATGATCAGCCGTTGGAACCTCCTTACTTGAGATATGAAGAGAGCACTGAAGAAAAAAATAGAAACGGTGATGGTTACGTGAAGTGAAGAAGTGATTTCATAATTTCTTTTGAAAATCACGAGTGTGTGGGGTGTGAGATAGTAAGATGGACAAATCATAGTTTCAGTCCTCTCTGTTTGGTAAGGTTCTAACTTTTCCATCAGTTTTAATAAAATTTCAACCAAGCTATGATAGTTTAAATTAATTCAATCTAGTACCTTATTTTAGTTATTAAATATTTTAACGACTCTGAAAGTTTTAGTTTAATCATTTGGGTTCCCGAACTATTAAATTAGTTTCTAATAATCATTTTTATTACGAGGGGAAATATATTGGATTCAAGTTCGTGTATTTGATGGTCCGGGTTCGTGAGAGAAAAATTGGAATCTCGACCCAGTACCTCCCGATCAATCCGTATGCTTTATTATGTATTCGATACATTATGTGTCATGGAATTAAAGTTCGAGATCAAGCGAATGGAGTTTAAATGGTTGATCAGTATGGCACGGAAAGTGAGGTAATACATTACTACCTCTTTATGCTTTATGGAACATGTTGATAATGGATAAATGCATGGACATATATATGATTGGTATATTATGTCTGTTTGATTATGGATGGATTCGAACTGAATACAGTTTAAGTGATAAATTAGTTAAGACTCTATTTGAATTACAAATTTTGTGATTGAGTGATAAAGGAATCAGTCCTGAATATGTAAATTATATTTATCTCATTAAAGGTACTTTGATGATAAATTATGAGAATATTTCGATTGGGTAAAATTACGAAAAATATCCTTATGTTGTAAAAAGACAAGAATTGACACTGGAAGTTGGATAAGAGGTTTGTTAATGAATAATTTAAAGTTTAGAGATTATCCGAAAAAGCGATTAACCCTAGAATCTCTAAATTATAATCATTCTTGTTAAGACTTTTAATACCAAATTATATGGTTAAGAAATTACGAAATTACCCTTGAGAGGAAAAAATAGCTCGAATTAACCCTGAATGGAAAAATAATCAAGAAGTCATGCCTACAACGATGAATTACTAGTTTCATCGTTAAGTTCACACGTTTATACAGAAAATTCCTGATAATTCGTAAATCTCCAAGTTATGAGCAAATAACTGAAGAATAATTTATCGAGGGTGCTATTTTGTCAGAATTGTTTGAAAGAACTAAGTAAATGATAAGTTGGAATTAAATAATAAGACCGGAAGGAAATGATTTAAATACTCTGAATCTATAAAATGACCAAAATACCCCTGGAATGAAAATGACCCAAGAATATCACCAAGCTCAGGAATGACTGGATATCTTTGAGCTCTTAAACGAATGGAATAAAATTGAACACCAGAATGACTAAGATACCCTTATGGCCTAGACTAAGCATATGTTTTGGACTAATTAAGGAATCCAAGTAAATATGGGTGTTGTACTACCCTTAAAAGTTATGGAATAACTTAAGTGAGCTGATCAACCGTAATGATATGTCAGTACCTGAACGACATAGGTATCATTTGAATGTGTATTCGTCTTCTCAAGTTTGGCTTGATGATTTTGGAAGTATTTAGCTTAGCTCAACTCTAGATCGTATTCAGTACTAAGAATTGGATATTTGTTCAACAACTCAACCACAAAGACCAAATTGAATTAAACGGAAGTACAATACGTATCTAAAATTTTGAAATGTTTGAATTACTCTGGAAAATTTTGAAGTAACTGAAATAGACTTGACTGCTAAATGAACTAGGTAACTTTAAGGGCTGAGGATTAAGTAAGAGATTGTAATAAGCCTGAAAACTCGGATGAACTTACGTGATGTATCATCCCTATGAATTATGAACCACAAATCAAGTACGTCGGTATTTTTTAGTATAGTTGAAACGTGGAAATGAAACAAATACCATTAGAATATATGTTCGTCTCCTTAAGTTCTGTTCAGTGTGAGACAGAAGATAATCTATGGATAAAAATATTTGGTATTAAAGAGTAAATACCCCGGAAGATTAATGAATTGACAAGTTGGAAAATATTAGTTCTGGGGGCTATTCATCTGGAGTTGTTAGATAATTCGATTAATCGCCATAGACTGTAAATGTCCTGAATCTTCATTTCTTCCTTACCAGCTCAAGTCATATTCTGAATAACTGATGATTCCGTCAGTTATTGAACTCTTCCAATAGTGATTCTGAATTCTGATATTCTATCGGTATACTGAAGGTTCGTTTTCCTCTACCTGTTAAGATTATCCAATATCTTTGAATAATATCTGTAAATTTTGGTGTGTTTACTACTCACATGAATATTTTATCTGATTTTCAATTTAAATTCTGATATGATACTTGACATGGATTCTGATCTGATATCTGACAGGGATTTTGATCTGATACTTGACTTGGATTCTGATATGATACTTGACCTGGATTTTGATCTCATACTTGACCTGGATTATGTTTTGATTTTTGATTTATCTGTTTACGGACGGACATGTTTTACTTGGGGATAATGTTGGAGGAAGATTACTTGGAGGCTCATCGGCTGTGTGCTCAGGGCCTTACTTACCGGTTCCTCGGCTTTGTGCTCAGGGCCTTACTGGACGTGACGGGGTTGTATGGTTCTAGGGAACCTACACATTTTGTACGTGACAGATGGGGGTATATATATATATGTTTTAAAAGATCTGTATCTTTTTACTGGTTTTACAGGAACACACTAGATAACCTATTCTAATCTCCTGAACTCAATCATTCGAATTATTTCTCTGAACTGAAAGCTCACTGTTTGTTACTACCTGAAATACCAGTATGATATCTGCTCAACATAAAAATCTATGGATGTTCGGAACCAATAAGGAAACATTTGTTTATTTGTATCTGCACGTTCTTTAACATCATCTGGTAGTTCTGTATTACCGAGCTTTTCAAAACTCACTCTGTTACTCACCTTTTCAGGTTAAAAGAATCGTACCAGTTCATCTATCAACATCAGTAAAAAAGTTCTTTCGAGGTTGCTTGCAGAGTATGGTACATGCGATTAGGGGGCATGTAATTGTATTTTGTTTTATATACGAGTCTGAAAATATATTCTATTTCTGCATATTGATAAATGATTTTATGAGTTTACATGTTTTAATAAAAGTTTTAAATTTTTTGCTATTTTTACAATGGGTCGCTCCGATGGCCCTAATGTAACACTCCAGATCGGATCGGGTTATCCGCATTGGTCTGAGGGGGTTACAATGAGAGCATGTGGTTCAAATTTGATAAAAACGAGCTTGAAATGAAGGGTGAATTGAAGAAATAAATAAATCATGAAAAGTTGAAGGATTAAATTGAAAAATAGAAAAACTTGTTGTCAAAAAGAAGAATTGAAAGTACATATGTATTTTAACTTTTAAGATTGTTTAGGAACATATAGTTCAAATTTGGTAAAAAATGATTTAGAATTAACGAGGAATTAATGAAATAAATAAACCAGAGATTAAATTATAAAATTATCAAAATACTTAGTTATTTTTTCAATTTTTGGAGTTACTCAAAATTTTTAAATTTTAACTCGACTCGAACTCGAAAACTGTCTCAATAATTCAAATTGATTTGACTAACTTGAAATTAAAAAAAATAGTTTTTAATTCGAGTCGAATTCCACTCATCCCAATGGCTTAAATTACAATTGTTATCGCATTTTCAATCGTGTTACGTTTATCACAGTTGCAGACATAATAAATATTATTGCTACCATTATGAGTATTACGATCGTGAATTTTTTTTTATAATAAAGTTGATTTTAGAAAAAAGGAACTGTTTTTTTAAATAAAATAACGAAACAATAATGAAAATAATAATTCGCTGTAACTGGTCGCTATTTGTTAAGTTGTGATTATAATCCATTACTATTGATGTGATTATACTTTATACTATTATTTTCTGTCATAATAATTTCAACTGCCACCACCATTACCGTAATATAATAACTATTATTTTACTATCATACCGCTATTTGACTCACCCGCTTCCTCAATGCACACTCGGCTATGGAGCTACGCCACACTCACCAACACTAATCGCAATGGTTTCAGACGCCCATAGGTTCACCATAGTCTCATCTAACCCTCAACATCCCAACTTCTTTTCACCCAAATCATAAGTCCCCGTCACTCCACTAGACCATATTAACATCACTCGTTTCGTTTACTTCCTTCACCATCCTCACCAAATCTATCCCTTACCTCTTTCGGCTAACCCTAGCCCAACCACCAAACCAAACCTCAATGAAAATCAACTATAGCCAATATCAACCAGAAAAAAGAAGAAATCAAGCAAGGGTAAGAACTAAACCACCCTTTTATTCTCGGCCAAGTAGAGTCGGCAGCGGCTCAGGCTCTAGTGGTCGAACAACCCATCCCAACGATGCAAAGATAGCAGCCAACGAAGAAACACATATCTCGATACAAATTTTGTTATAAGAGTCCGATATATATATATATATATATAACTCGAATTCATATATATATATATATATATATATATATATATGTGTGTGTGTGTGTGTGTGAGAGTTTTATATTTAATCAATAGATAAATATATATTAAAAGGCATTTAAAGTTTATATTTTAACCTTAAAAATTTGTAATTTCTTACAATTTAATGAATGCAGTCATCATATATTTTACGCTTGTTCATTTTTTTAATGATTTGTTATTATTACTATTTAATTATTAGTTTTGTTATCATTTATTATTATTATTATTAACATTGGTTCATTTATTTAAAAAAAATGAGATAATAAGTTGTTTTTAACATGGTAACAATTTTTTGAAGCTTTAATCTTCTATAAACGTAATTGATTTTTAAATTTAACTTAATCTTGATGTTGAACACAAATCAAATTATAGATATTGAATTATATTTATCCTAAATCAACCGATAACAATTTCATCTATTGACGAACATTTTAAAATAAAATTATTTTTAAAATCACCTAAATACAATTTTGAAATTATAATTATTTTAAAACCTCAGCTTGTGACGGGATAGTTCTATTCTGTATTTTAAATTAAACCTGGGAATTATTGAGACCGTGACGGAATAAAGTTGCAGAAATTAGTAAAAGAGACGATAGTTTTGGTAGATACGGGCGCGTGACGCCACTCCTAAAGTTGGCAAGTGGATGCTTAAGTTTAGGATATTAACCATACTTAGTATAAAAATTAAGGGATGTTTGATAAAATAAAATGATTAAGCGCTGAATGATTTAATGGTTCTATATGAATTAATGTGACATATTGTTTGATAATGATTATGAATGTACAATCTGAATTGTGAATATTTTTATTTTTACCTTCATATTGATTTATTATATTATAAGATATGATTGTTTAATAAGACAACATGTGAAAAAATAGGTATTATGATAAAATACTAGGTGCTTAATGATTCAGAATGTACTTTAATGCTGAATCATTCAGCAGTGTTTTGTTGTTTCATTCAACATAATCTTCATTCAGAGATGAAAATCAAACACGCTGAATGGTTCTATTCAACAGTAAACAAACGACCTCTAAGTGGAGAAATTTTATTTTGAAAAATGTTTGTGTCTAAAAATATTTTTACTAAAATAAGAGTCTAAAGTTTTCTTAGTTATATTGTTAGGTGTCTAACGTTATATTTTTTTATTTTTAAAACTTTTTAATAATAAAAATATTATTTTTAAAAAATAATAAATAAACTTAATTTATTTTAAAAAAAACTCAAAATTTTACTGAAATTATAAAAAACTCTAAAAAACTAAAATATCTCATTTTAACTCTTATTACCAATGGTCGTCGGTCATCTCTGACCACCATCGTCATCAATCATTTGGGTTTTGATCAGAATTGCACGGTGGTTCAAATAGTGTGACAGTATGACTTATTGATGTCGAGATCGGTCAAAATCGACGGAAAATAACGATGGTAGCATAAAACTCGATGGACCTTTAAACACTTCGCTATAACAAACGATGACAGTTTACGACGAAAGGTCATCGGGGGTTTGCTCAGGGTCAACGTCGGTACTGATAAAGATGACGATAACAATCACGATTGGTCGGTCGGTGACAGTGGAAAGAAGGAATGAGGAAGGGAAAAGGGGGACAAGGGGAGGATCACTAGTAGGCTGTCAAGATTTTTTTAAATAAAAAAATATTTTAAAAATATTTTTTTTAAAATTTTAAATAAACTTTTAAAATTATTAAAACATGACATATCCCTTCACAGTTAAATTTAACAATAATTACGGTTTAAATACTTAAAAATCTTCGAAGAAGAACTAAAATATTTTTTCGAGAGAGGTTACACACTTATTTTTTATTGAGTCAAATATAAATGCATTACACGTGATTGTAATACTTAAGTCTGCAATAATTCCTTTTTTCCGATCTCAATTCCCAATTCTTTCGAAGCTGGTGGAGATGTACAATTCCAATCTGGCCGCGGCTGAAACTCCTCTTTTAGATGACACAGTTCATGCCTGCCTTGATTTCAAAGGCCGCCCTGTCCGCCGCTCAAACTCCGGTGGTTGGAGATCGGCTTCTTTCATCATTCTTGTCGAAGTTGCAGAGAGGTTTGCTTATTTTGGGATCTCTACAAACTTAATTTCTTACTTAACGGGGCCTCTGTCTCAGTCCACTGCCACCGCCGCTGCTCAAGTTAATGCCTGGTCGGGAGCAGCGGCGCTTCTCCCACTGTTGGGTGCTTTTATTGCCGATTCTTTTCTTGGCCGATACCGCACCATCATCGTTGCTTCTCTTGTTTACGTTTTGGTAAATCATTTTTCCCTTCATTCCAAATTTAGAACTTATAGAAGAAGCAATAAATGTTTTAAAATAATTACTTCCAGTGAAACAAATAGTGGAGTTTAAGCTTGGGTTTAGACTTCAGATGCCTTAGCTGAAGCTCTCTTGAACTCACTCATCATTCCCAAATCAAGAAGTTGCTTTCAATTCAAGATTGAGTACACAGCTGTAATGTAAATTTGTAATGGATCAAGCTGTTGCTTAACTGCTGTTGCTTAACTTTCTTAGAAGATTTGGGGAAAATGATGATTGATTAAAGATTAGGGTAAACTACATATTTAGTGACAACTATCATTTTTGTTCTGTTTTGATCACTCAACTATTTTTTCTTTCAAAATAATACCTAGCATTTAGTTATGTTTCATTTTAGTTACTCACGGTTAAAAAATTAATGATGATATTGACGTGTTATCATAAAGTAATACTAATATCATCATTGGAAAAAAAGTAAAATTGATCTTGACAAAAGTTCTATTAACTTTGTAACAATAAATTACTAAAATGAAACCAAAACGTAAAGTTTGATATGATTTAAAAAAATAGTTAAGTGATCAAAACAGAACAAAAATAATAGTTGGAGTACTAAACATGTAGTTTAATGATTTGTACTAATTGATTTTATTTACATATAGGGCCTAGGCTTGTTGACTCTGTCTGCTACTCTTCCATCTGTCACCACTTCTGGTGCCCATAATGCAGATAATGTCACATTAAACACTTCATCAGAGCTTCAGTTTCAAGTGATACTATTCTTCTTCTCACTATATCTGGTAGCATTTGCACAAGGCGGGCACAAACCCTGCGTTCTAGCTTTTGGCGCCGATCAATTTGATGCACAAGACCCTGAGGAGTGCCAAGCCAAGGGTTCTTTCTTTAATTGGTTGTACTTTGGAACTGCTGCTGGTATCTTAGTGACCCTTTTGGTTTTAAATTACATACAAGACAATCTAAGTTGGGTTCTTGGATTTGCAATACCTGGTATTGTGATGGCTTTTTCACTGCTTGCTTTTCTGCTCGGAACGACAACTTACAGATTTAGTGTCAAAGGGGACGAAGTAAGCCCATTTGCGAGGATTGGTCGAGTTTTTGTTTTGGCTGTTAGTAACCGAAAAACAGCTTCTTCAGCAATTGCTAAAGAGGAAGCTCTTCCAACTGAAAGTTCCAAGCAATTCGGGTATGCCGCATATATTTGTATAAAGGAAATTAGGACCATCAATAACTGAAGTCTTAATGCATGGTTTCCTTAAAGGAAATAAACTAAAAATTCTGGAAAATGTTCCTATTTTGCATAATCTATAACGAACCTCTCTAACATGGCAATATGGATTTTGACTGTGGTGGTAGATTTCTCGAGAATGCCTTGCTTGATCCAGATGATACAATGGAGCAGGGAAAGTGTGTAGCATCAGAGGTCGAAGAAGCAAAGGCTGTTTTAAGGCTTGCACCTATATGGGCTGCAAGCTTGATTTATGCAGTTGTTTTTGCACAGTCATCAACATTGTTTACTAAGCAAGGTGCTACAATGGACAGAACAATTACAGCAGGGTTGAAAATACCAGCTGCTTCACTCCAGTGTTTCATAAGCTTTGCAATTATGCTCTTCATTCCTATATATGATCGAATATTTGTTCCTTTTACAAGAGCTGTCACCGGAAAACCAGGTGGAATTACAATGCTGCAAAGAATTGGAACTGGAATTGCTCTATCAGTTATAGCAATGGTGATTGCTGCTTTAGTAGAGATGAAGAGGCTTAGAACTGCTCGAGAACATGGGTTGATAGACCAGCCAAACGTGACAGTTCCAATGCGTGTGTGGTGGTTGATCCCTCAATACTCGTTGTATGGATTATCTGATGTATTTGCCATTGTTGGTCTTCAAGAATTTTTTTATGATCAGATGCCTGATGAATTAAGAAGCATCGGTGTTGCAGTCTACCTTAGCATCATCGGTGTTGGAAGTTTCTTAAGTTGCTTTCTCATCTCTGTTATTGAGAAAGCAACTGGTGGGGATGGCGGAGATAGCTGGTTTGCAGATAATCTAAACAAGGCACATCTTGATTACTTTTATTGGCTGCTTGCCGCGCTTAGTGCTGTGGGATGGGTACTCTATATATTTTCCACAAAATCTTATATTTATGCCAGGGGAGCTACCTTATAAAATTCTTCTAAGCCCTGAATTCGAGTGTTACCGAGTAATTGTAACCGTATTATGTTCTTTTCTAGAGCTTTTCGGAGTAAGATTTGTAATGCAATCAAGGAATACATGTATACATGCTATATGTAGAAGCTATGTCATTTTGAACTTTTCGTTGTTCGTAGACGTATATGTGATTAACACCATATTCATCACATACCTATATCGAACTGACACCCGAACCCAAATAACACAGTTTACAAGATATATATGATTTACTTACCTAGCATAAATATAAGACTTAGTAGAATATACATAGAGAGCTAATCCTATGGCAGTAAGAGCGGCAAGCAGCCAATAAAAGTAATCGATATAAGCTCTGTTCAGATTATCCGCAAACCAACTATCTCGACCATCTTCGCTAGTCACTTTCTCAATAGTAGAGATGAGAAAACTACTTAAAGAAATTTCCAACACCAAAGATGCTAAGGTAGACTGCAAGACCAAAGCTCTTAAATTCACTTGGCACCTAATCATAAAAGAATTCTTGAAAACCAATAATGGTGAACACATCAGATAATCCATACATTGAATATTGAGGGACCAACCACCACACACTTATCGGAACCATCACATTTGGCTTGTCCGCCAACCTATGTTCTCGAGCGGTTTTAAGCCTCTTCATCTCTACTAAAGCAGCAATCACCTTTGCTATGGCAGTCGGTGCAATTCCAGTTCCAATTTTTTGAAGTATTGTAATTCCAGCTGGTTTCCTAGTGAAAGCTCTAGTAAAAGGAACAAACTTTCGATCATGTATAGGAATAAAGAGAAGAACCGAAAGGCTAATGAATGACGGAAGTGTAGCAGCAGGTATTTCGAACCCAGTTGTAATTGATTGGTCCATTGTAGCACCTTTCTTGGTAAACATTGTCGATGACTGTACGGAAACAACCGCATAAATCAAGCTTCGCAGCCCATTGAGGCTCAAGCCTTCAAACAGCCTTTGCTTCTTCAACTTCTCTAATGCCACACACCATTCCCTTCTCCATGGTGCCGTTTGGAGCAAGAAAAGCTTTGTTTAGGAATCTAACACCACTTTCGGAAATCCATATTGCTATGTTAGAGACTTTATTTGCAAATAACACCCTTAACACATAATTAATTGTATCACTTACCACAGATTGAAGGAAGCTGTGCATTAAGACTTTAGATATTAATCTTCACAAAAGCTTCCTTATTCAGGAAAAAAAATTCACTAACTTGAATTGCTTGGAACGTTCAGTTGAAAGAGATCCACGGGAATCTTCCTCTGTAGCAATTAGCTGAAGAAGTTTTTCTGTTCTTAAAAGCTAAAATGAAAACTCTACCAACCCTCGCAAATGGGCTTACTTCATCCCCTTCGACACTAAACCTGTAAGTTGTTGTTCCAAGCACCAAAACAAGCAGTCCAAGTGTCCAACAGCCATCACAACACCAGGTACTGCAAATCCAAGAACCCAACTTAGATTGTCTTGGATGTAGTTTAAAATCAACAAGGTCATTAAGATGCCAACATAAGTACAAAAGTACTACTGATTAAAGAAACAACTCCTGGCTTTCCTATCCTCAGGACCCAGTGCATCAAATCGATTAAAAAAAATCATCGCTATCAGAAGAAAATCAAACAAAAAAGTTTTTTTTTCATCATGATCAGAGGCGAGTTAAACATAAGTTAATATCATGTTCATGTTAATTTATTTATTTTTTAAAATATTTGTGTTAGTTCGTTTAGCATTTATGAATATGTTCGTTTAACGTTTATGAATATATTCTTTTAGTGTTCACGAACATATTGGTTATATGTTCACGAATATTTTCATTTATTATTCAGGAACATGTTAATTTATAAGTTAATAAATGTTATATTCCACTAATACTTAAAATCCTTAAGCTTTATAGTTCAAATTTCAAATTTCACTATGCAATCAATTTAACCCCTACATTCACCAGTATTTTAAAATGTACAAGAATAAAAAATAAACGAGCTTAGAAACAAGCCATTAAACGAGGTTGTTTATGAACATAAATGAACAAGTTGATAAACAAACTTGTTCGTGAATATAAATGAGTCTAATACATATCTATTCATGATCGTTTGTATATTAAATGAAATTAGAAATTTTGTCCATACTCGTTTATTTAACTTAACAAACAAACGTTATACATGATATAACGAACATATCACGAACAATTTATTAAACTCTGTGTTTATTTACACTCCTAATCCCATTAATCAAAATAATGGTCTTATGTTTTGGCACTCGCGAAAAGTCGCATCGGATAGTTTTTTTATTTACCATTACAAACTTTGAAATTAAACAGATTCTGCAAATCGAATGTTACTCCTTTGAATTTACAGTGACTTGCAGGAAAACTTTTCCTAAGGTGCGAGATTGAAAGGTAATTTTGTGTATGGATAGATGCCTCGTACGACAATTGCTAGAGATTATGAAATTTCTTCACCCGAAACATGCCATTCACAAGTCCACAACCCATATCTGAAATCTACCCATAAAACAGATTCTTAAAATGTAAATACAAATTTACATTGAATACAACTCTTCCACATATACAGTAAGAATTATGTGAAACTAATATCTTGATTAAAAATTATGATATCGTTATGTAGTTAATAAAAAATCATATTTTATAGTCTACGTTAATATTGTACAACTACAATTATACCAAGTGATCTTCAAGGTGCAGTAGTACTAGGCAAGTCCAAGCAAAGCAGAGCTCTTGACATTAACTCTATAGCCTATTGTAGCTTCAGAAGCTGCCATATCTGCGTATTGCATGCCAAAGAAGGCAAGTGGAAAATCTAGTAATTACAATGTGGCTCTTCCAGCTAACTTTATCGGAAAACAACCGTAGTGTACTTCGGCAAGACGGTTATAAATCCGATAATTACGCTAAGCTCTTTGTAGGCAATCAATCTTTCGTTTTGCATTTGCACTTCGTTTGAAGCTCGGTGAGTTCCTGCGAAGGATCCAGGTTTCTCAGTTGGCAATTTTCCCCCTTCTTTTACAGCAGCACCGGTCATATACCGGAATGTTGCCTCCTTCCTCACTTTCATACGTGCATATAACCGAGTAGCCAAGATGTGAAAATAAAAACCTTTCGAAGACTACGTACCTGAATCTGCTTTTGAAGATATTTGACGTACTCTACCGCCTCTTCCAGCATATCTGCAGTGTTGGTTTGCTGGCAGTACAAGAAAGATAATTGCCAGGTTAAACAGTGTACATTAGAAGACTTTGCATGATATCATGTACACCTGCATGCAAATTTTCACGACAACCAATACATTTTTACTCAAATTAGAATTTATAGATATACAGTTTCATTGCACAGTTCACATGGCTCATGCCGTATATGTTAAACCGGAGCAATGGTTAACGGAGGAAAACTTTTCCAGTAAAAGATACACTAGACAACAAAGATCAAACCGCAACAGAGTAATGAATGCATATACCTTGTTATTTGTTTCCACAACCCTTTAGACCCTGAAATTTTGAGATTTTCCTTCTCTTTTCTTACTGACACACTAAAATTAGATAATGGTAACCTTAACAATGAATTACTCCATCTATGAATTTATAGTAACTAATACAAATATGTACAAGCGAGTCTCACACTCTAAATCTAAGGCTGCAAATAAACATAGTTTTTTTTCTTCTGTTTTCGAGCTTGTTCCAATAAAACATCTGCCGAATTGAACTAGCTCTCTAAATGAATGCATTTGGCATCAAACTTGATTAGGATGATACACTAATATAGGTTAGAATATAGAACTTCCAATGAGTTTATTTATTTATTAAAACTGATCTCAAGAAGTAGCCTACCTTATCCATGTTGGGTACAAGCTCTTGAAGTTTTCTGATACGGTCACTAATCCTTGTTCTCCGAACCTAACAAAAAATAGAACCGAATGGTTAGAACTCAACATAAACACCATTTCGGATCCTATCAATGAAATGAATACACTTACCCTTTCTGCAATGCTTCGAGGATGAGTCGCGCAACCACGCTTGGCGCGGACCCTGCAAGGAACCGAATCCTCCAAAAGTTTCTCCATATCTATGTCTAAAAGATTTGATATCCCACCAGAAATATGATCACTTGGTTCTCCTTTCTACACAAAAACAGAAGGAAAAAAAGGTATTGTAAATGAATTTTTATATAAAAATGGAACTCAACCATATATAATTTTGCTCAAAAGTGCAAATTTATGAGTATTGCTATTAATTGGTCAGCTTTACAAACAAATATTAAAGCCTAAATCACTATAAGAAGACCAAGAATCTTTCTTTTTTACAGGCAATTCAAAGACGAAACACCATATAAACTCTTAGCCTTACCAACTGGGAATGAAACTTTGTCGGTGGGAACTGCGTATCAAGCTCACTAGCCCCCTTACTGGAGGGAGAAACATCCATAGTTGGAGATAAATAGTTATAATTTGCAGCAACTCCAAAGTTAGAGAAGTAGGCATCAGAGGCTGCAGCAGAGTTATTCCCAAGAAAACCAGCAGGAGAACTGTTTTGTCTCTGAAAGCCAGACGGTTCAAACAACCCAGCTGGATCGGGCGAGTTAGGAAAAGGCAATGGGTTTCGAATGGTGGGTATGGTCGATGAATTGCCCGTGAGTAGCTGAGTCAAGCACTGGTTAGGTTTTAAAGGGTCCTCTTCGTCTTCCTCGAGAAGAGCTTCCAACCAGGTGGCTGGCGCTGAGCGGAAGCGGGCAAGTCCAGCTCGACTCCCTTCACCACCACCACTACCGCCGCTGGAGCTGCTACTTCCGGAAGGCGTCGGTTTCATGCTTCTCTGTTCAGTTCGAGGGAGTTAGCTTCGTGAACCTACGAACAAAAACCTTTCCTCTTTGGTTTCCCTTTTCTATGTGGATACACCCTAAACATAATAAACTTTCCTTATTTTTTTATTCTTTTAAACCGTTGGATTAGCACCGAATGTTTTGAAAAAGAAAGATCCAACGGTGGCTAAGTCTGTTCTATCATAAAATGAAACATGTAAGGCCCGAAACTGCAACCTCGTCGTTTTCTTTCAGATTAGACTTCCTCTCACCGTAACCTCTGGAAAGTAAAGAGTATGTAAAGTCTGTTGCAGATGCAAATGTTTCTCGTGAAATCACGAACCAATCAGAATTCAGAATAGCAGGCACGTGGACACACCGCTTAATAATTACGTGGTAGATTGGTGTTACTCAATATATAATTTGGAAAAATGTCTCGTGGAAAGGGTTTGGTGCAGGATGGCCCGAACGGCAGTGTCGACTGTAGATTTGGTAATTATTTCTAACTATTATGTTTATATTTTAAATCTTATTATATATTATTAAAACCCATAAAATATTTAAGTGATTTAAGAGAATATTTTTAAAGGTTTTAAGTTTAATTATATATATATATATAGAATGTATACTATTAATAATTAAAAAAAAACTTTAAATAGATATAATCATCACAGTCTATTCAAAAAAAAAATTCCAAACTATGAACATTACTTTTACATCGACAATAAATTTTATAATTATTTCTATTTTTTTATTAATAAAATTCATATACCATTTCTAAAACTATAACTGCTACTTTTTATCGTAAAAAATAATTTATATTCTTTTTTTTACTATTTTATTATGTTATATTATAATTGCTTTTAACATTATTTGTATATATTAAAATTTTTATGTCAAATAAATTATTTAAAGGTAAGTTTAGTTTGCAAAAATGAAATAAAGCGAAATATATATTATATGGTGTGATTGGTTAAATAGAGTAAATTAAGAAATAATAAGTTTAGCATTATATAAAATAGTATAAATGATGTTTCGTTTATATGGTTATTAATGGAGAAATTGATTGACATATTTCTTCTTTAATTCCAAAAAAATGTGATTTCTTCTGTTTCAGTATACTTTTATGTATTTCATTTTTGAAGTTTGATCTTTGACATCTATGTCAATGTGTCGAGATTCATATAGGATAAAAAAATTAATTAAATTTTGAATTTTAAATCTTTTAAAATGGTTCAACAAAATAAGAAAAATATAACGAAATCAAAATCTATGAACGATGAGTTATAAAGCGTGATAAAATGAATCATATAATATCTTTGTATATATCAAACTCTAAAAAATTTAAAACTCGAGATTTGGAAATTTATATTAAGGGAAACTAAATACCCATAAGAGTGCGTTTGGTTCAGGAAATGTAAGATTATCAGGGAATAGGATTATTGAGAATATTGTATTTTGTGTTTGGTTGGTTTAGCAGGAATGAAAGATTATCGTGTTTGGTTAAAGGAATAAAAGATTATCGGAATGTATATTTGATCAAATTGTCCTTATTATATATTTGTTTTTTTAACAAGTTATAAAATATTTATATATTTTCTTTAAAAAATTTAAATTTATAGAATTTTTATATTTTTTTTTACAAAATTGAAAATATAAAAAGGTTTAATGAAAGGGTAAAATTTTATTTTAACCTCTGAACTTCATATAACATTTTAATTATAGATTTTTTTTGTAAATCTAAAATAGTTTAAAGATAAATTTGTAATTTAACCTTCGTAGATTTTTTATTATTCAATGACAGAAGAATGATATTTTTTGAAAAAAATTTAAGTGCATTTTAGTTCAAAACGCCGGTAATCCAATAATACTTAAAGAAATAGAGGTAATGACATTTCCGGTAATATACACACAAAAATATACTATTGGTAATAAAACATTATCGGAAATGAGATTTCCGGCCAACCAAACATGAGAATGTGGATTTCATTCCCATGAGAATCTCACATTCCTTGATCCAAGCACCCGGTCAAACTCCAAGATGGAAAAACATACAAACGAAAAATAATAATAAAGGAGCACACGTTTTTTGGAATTAAAGAAAAAAATATATATTAGTCAAATTCTCGTTATTAATGTCTTATAAAAAATAAATTAATTATCACTTATAATTGTCATAATTAGTTAATCTAATAGAACGAGACACTATATTCTTTAAATAAGATTAAATGTTTGAATGTTAGTACGGTAAAGGCTTAAATATATAAAAAGTGTTCAATCTATGCTCGTTTTTCTAGTTTACTGCCTAACACTATCCCCCGTCGTCGTCCTTTCCGACCACGACCAACGCTGCTCACGTGGCCCTTGTCATTATCCTAGTTATAAGTCACCGTAATTGTTGTCGATTGATCGTCGAAATCGTTTGGGATTATGATTTTCATCCTAGAGTTCGTGGGGTATAAAACGTCAATTCGATTTCATAGGGGTTTTGGTCGTTGGGGGAGGTGAGGTCGGGTGGAGTTTTGTCGACGGCAAAGGGCGACGGTTGGCGTGAGTTTAGGGGATGAAATGAAGGTTTTTTAAAGTTTTGGGGTTATTTCAAAAAAATGTGTGTTTTTTAAAAATATATATAATTTATTTTTTTAATTTTATATAATTTTTTTTAAATTATCAGTTTGTGACACGTGTCACTTAACAGAAAAAACTAACGGTCCGTCACGACTTGACCTTTTTTGAGTAACGGAATGAAACGTTAAAACCAAACTGAAATAAAATAAATGTTAGACACTAAACCAAAAAATGAACTTAGATTGAGCACCTTTTATATATTTAAGACTATTGTAAATGAAAAGAATAAGGTAAAAGGATCTACCCATAATAAACTTTTATAATTTATGATCAAAATTAATCCATATAATTATAACCAACAAATAAACTAATAATCATGATATTATATAATCATATAATTATAATTTTTTGGTGTTGCCTTTCCGTTTGTTACTTACCGTCTTGGCTTGGGCAACCTGAATGTCACTTGAGAAAACCAAGCCCCCTTATTTTCAACCAATTTTATCAAACACGTTACGTGCATCTATCTTTCGACTCTGTTACCTACACAAAACTCGTTCAACGCTCCACCAAATCCAGTTGTTTGCTCCACGGGAAATTTGCCAATGCCCATATATTTAAGTCTGCTTTTAAGCCATGCCCCTTTTTGCTAAACAATCTTTTAAATATGTACTCCAAAGCTGGTGAAATGGATGTTCCTCACCTCTTGTTTGACAAAATGTCCAAACCAGATCTCGTTTCATATAACTCTTTGATTTCTGGGTATTACCAGATGGGTGCTTTCGATAAAGCCATGCAGGTGCTTACTCAAGCTAGAAAAGCATGTCTAAAACTTGATAAATTCACTTATGATGGTGCTTTAAATGTTTGCGCTCAAACTGGGGATCTCAAGCAAGGGAAGTTAATTCATGGATTGATTGAAAAAGCATTTTTGACCTACTCCTTAATAGATGTGTATTGCAAATGTGAATGTGTTGATCAGGCAATGTTTCTGTTTGAGAATTCCAAGGAGATAGATGAGATTTCATGGAATACATTGATTGCTGGTTACGTTCGTATGAATAAAAATAACGAGATGTTGAAACTATTAACAAGCATGCATCGAAATGGCTTGAAATTGAATACTTATACCATGGGAACGTCCTGAAGGCTTGTTATACGAACATGGATGTAGGGATAAGGTATGGGAAAATGCTCCACGGATGTATAATGAAACTTGGGTTTGGTAATCGACATTGTTGTAGGGACAGCATCGCTTGATTTCTACGCAAAAAGGAGAGAAATACATACTGCAATCAAAATTTTTACAAGCATGCCAAACCGCAATATTATCATTTATAACGCCATGATATCCGGATTAGAAACAGAGAGCATTAGCAGGGGATGACCAAATGAAGCCTGCAGACTTTTCCTTGAAGTACAAAGACAAGGATTCAGAACGGGTAACGTTACAGCCGAGGAATCTAAAGTGGTAACGTTTCTAACGTTAATCACTTGGATTGACCAAAAAAAAAGTTGAGACACCACATTAAGAAAAAAGATATAGTTTGAACACTTATTTTTACTTTAAGTCTTAAGGGTATGAACGTTTATTATGATCAAAAAATGATTGAGAGTGTCACACCCCAATTGGTGGGGTTAGATTTCTTAAAATTAAAATATGGGAAATGAATAAACACAAGTGGAAAGAGTTGTTCAACCACATCAATTATTATTACTATTTTTATAATATGAAAAATTTAGAACCATAAGTGGCTAAGAGTTGGCACGAAAGAAAACAAAAGATTCCTAACAGGAAATCTGTAATCTGTAATCTCAAATCCCCAAATCATGGTTTCATCCCCAATTCTACCCACTTTCCTCTTTGTTTCTTCGATGTAACTGCCATAGGCGCCATTGCTACGATGACCAACCCCTTGTATATCCTCCATGAACTCTCCAAACAAGTCAAAGACTCCAATCCCAAGCTTGTTGTGACTGTCCCGGAGTTGTTGGACAAGGTTAAGGGTTTCGAGTTCCCTGTAATTTTGCTTGGTCCTGGACGAAACCAACCACCATATGAAGTAAAACAATATCCCAAAGATACTGTCTTTTCACAATCTTCTGGATTTAGCGGGGGATGTACAAGAATTTCCTGTGATTTCTATTAAGCAAACTGATACGGCAGCCCTTCTGACTCTTCAGGCACGACAGGGGTCGGTAAGGGTGTTGTTTTAACACAATGGAATTTCATTACAGCGGCTTTGCTGGTAATCATGAATCAAAAACTTGCGGGGAATATGCATCGGGTTTACTTGTGTGTATTGTCAATGTTCCATGTGTTTGGGCTGGCAGTTATAGCTTACGGGCAGCTGCAGAAGGGGAATTTGTTGGTGTCAATGTCCAGGTTTGACTTTGGGATGTATTTGAGGAATATAGAGAAGTATAGAGTAACTCATTTATGGGTTGTGCCTCCGATCATGCTTGCCATGGCTAACAGACTCTTGTTAACAAGTTTGATCTTTCTTTGGTGAGGCAAATCGGTTCTGGTACTGCTCTTATGAGGAAGGAAATGATGGAAGATGAAGATACACGATCTGTCTGGCTCGGCTGTTGCGGCGGCCTTCATAACTATGCCCTTTGTACCATCAACAGGTTGCGATAGGGTTGCCAAGTCCAACCCGGGAGCTTGGATGATTCTCGTCCCGACGCTTTAAGGCCAGAGAGCTGGTTGCTTTGGGGAAAGCTCAAGCATTAACCCTGAACCCGAGCGGCTTTGTAATGAGCTGAAGAGTCCACGGGGAAAGTGAGAGCAGCAAACCGTCGGTGCAACTGGCCATGCGACATGTAACATGCATAGAGGATGTTGTCATCTTCATGGCACTCGCGGCTGTCGTTGACCATAGCTTTGGTCTTTGGTTCATTGCCACATGATACAACTAGATTTAATAATTAAGAGTGGTGCATGCAAGGGACATTCCATGTGGGTTAAGTGACAATGCTTCACACATCAATTATTTGAAAAATGGAGTTATGATTCCCAAAAAGGAAAATCACGTGGTTGGTTATTAAAATAAGTGGAAAATCATCATGAGTCCTCAAGGCTTGGTAAGAACTTGGTCTTGTCTCATAGTTTCCTTTAGTTTTATTTTATAGCTCAGTATTGCAAATTAATTTGGTTCGCACCCTAATTTTAATGATTAATTATTGAAGTAGCCCCACAAGTATTCTATTATATTAATTGGGTTTCCAAATTATTATTTCAATTATAATAAGCTATCTTTATGGCGAGGAAAATTATTTGGATACGAGTTAGTAATTTTGATGGCCTGGATCGAGAGGAAAATATTGGAAGTTGAATCAAAGATCGAGGGCGTTTGAATGGAATTTAAATGGTTGACCAGTATGGCACGGAAAATCGAGGTAATACATTACTATCTTTTCATGCTTTATGGAACATGTTGGTATTGGTAAATGCATCAATAAAAATGTTTGATCTCATATGTGTAATTAATGAAGTTCTACACTCGATTCGAATACAGTACAAATTCGATAACTGAATATGGATCAAATGACTAATATAAGAAATTGAATGACAGTTTGAATTCAATTACAAGTTATGAGATTAAGCGATATAGGAATCAACATTGGATATGAAATTTTATAATTTATCTCATTTGATAAGGTATGGAAATACTTCGATTGGTTAAAATTACGAAATTACCGTTATGTTGGAAAAATGAGAAGAATTGTCCTTGGAAGTTGATTTATAAATCTGAAAAGGCATATTGATATGATAAAACTACTGATGTGCATAAGAAATGTTAGTTTTACTTGGGAATTTGGGATAACCGGTTTTTAAAACCAAGAGGGTTTATACAAGATACTAGAAGTCTGTTAAGAAATCATTTCAAGATCAAAGAATGTTAGGGAAAGCGATTAACCATAGGATCTCTAAATTATAGTTATTTTTGTTAAGAGTTAATACCGGCATTATATGGTTAAGAAATTACGAAAATACCCTTGAGTGGTAAAAATAGTCCGAGTTGACCCTGAATGAGAAAGTACTTTGAGGATTCATTTTTAACTCAATAAATTACTGATTACTTGTTGAGATTCTATTTTTGTATGGAAAATTTCGGATAATCCGTTAGTAACATCTGAGAATGTATTTAACTCGAAATCTTCGAGTTATGAGTAAATATTTGAAGAATAAATTATCGAGGGTGCTCTTTTGTCAAAATTGTTCGTATAGAATGGAATAGATGATAAGTCTGAATTAAATAATAAATCGGATGGAAAGAACTGATTAAAATACGTGGAATCTGTAAAATAACCAAAATACCTTTGCAATGGAAATGACTCAAGAATATCACCAAGTTCAGGAATGAGTAGATATCCTCAAGCTTTGAAATGAATGGAAAAACATTGAGCATCAAAATGACCAAAATGCCCTTACGGTCTATACTAAGTAAATGTCTTGGATTAATTAAGAAATTCAAATAAACATGGATGTTGTACTGCTCTTTAATGTTATGAAACACAATTTAAGCCGGTCAAACAATGCTAGTGCTATATTAGTACTTGAATGGAATATATACCACTTGAATGATAGTTCGTCTCCTCAAGTTTGGATTGATAATAATTATGGAAGTACTCAGCTCAGCTCAACGCTAGAGCACATTCGATATTAAGAGGTGGATATTCGTGAGATAAATCAATCACGAATACCAAAATGATTTTAGTATATGACCAAAGTGAACTGAACGGAAGTACAACGTGTATTCGAAACTCAAAAATATCTGAATTACTCTGGAAAACTCTGAAGTAACCGGGATAACATTAATTGCTAAATGAACCAAGGAACCTTAATGATGGAGAATTTAGTAAGTATAATTGGATGAGTCTGGAAATACAATAAACTTGTATGTACGGTCCCTATGGTTATGAACTAAGAATCAAAGACGTCATCAATTCTTGATATTGTTGTAATGTGAAAAGAAAATAAAGATTATAAGGATGCCTGTTCGATTCCTTAAGGTATATTTAGCGATGATTATGAAGATGATTTATGGACAAGAATTGTTGGTATTATAAAGTGAATACCAGGAAGGGAAATGAATTGACCAATCGACAAGCATCAGTTCTGAAAGTTGTTCAGCTCAAGTTGTTCGATAATCCGATCGATTGTCATGGATGGTAATTTCCCTGAATATTCATTTCTTATTTTTCGACTCAAATCACTCCGGTTATTCTGGATGCACATGAAACCATAGTGGGATTCTAAAGTATTAACCTTAAATGTCTGTTTAGATTGATTAGTAACTGATTTTCTTCAATAGGACCATGTTACTGGAATATGATCAAATTGCATAAGTTTTCTGTTATCCATACTGATGACTACAAAATGCCTCTGATAAATATTGGGATTTCTCTAGTGTGTTCCTTATATTTTAATAAATTGTTTTATTGTTTTAATATGAGGTACACTGAAATTTATGGTTACTGTTTTATGGATGTACCGACTTAATGGTGATGGCTTATGGATTTGTATCACGGTATAAATTGTATCTTGGATATACATATTTGTAAAGTATAACTTTGATCAAGCTGGAAAATTTTTTATGGACCTAATGTGACTCTTAGGTAGGCTCTGCGGCCCTGAGATCATTCTCGGGTAGGCCTTGCGGCCCTAAGATGTGTTCTTAGGTAGGCCCTGTGGCCCCGAACTTTCTTGGTTAGGCTCTCAGGCCCTAAGATGTTCTCTTAGGTTAAATCTTTGTAAGATGGTTTTAAAATACGAGTTTAAAAAGCTCCACTACAATATGGTTTATGAGATTTTACTGAACTATCATTTGATTAGTGTACCTATTATGATTTTAACGTACTGAAGGAGCACACTAGACATCCTATTCAACCTCATGAAATCGTGATAGTATGAAAGGTTTCTTATGAACTGAGATTCGTGGCTTCTACTCGATGAACTACTAATGGAAACCCAGATTATTCCGCAATTGGTATACGTTTGATTCAATAAGGAAATTATGGCTTCCCATTTATCTGCATGTCATGTAGCATCATCTGGTAGTTCTGTATTACTGAGCTTTCCGAAGCTCACACTATTACTCACCATTGCAGGTTAAAAGAATTGTACCAGTGCATATATCGAATTCAGTAAGGGAGCTCTGCTGCCGTTGTTTGCAGAGTATGGTACATGTGATTAGGGGGCATGTAGATTGTATTTTGTTTTTATATACGAGTCTGAAAAATCTATTTTACTTCTGAATACTGATAAATGATTTTATAAGTTACATGTTTTAATTAAAGTTTTAATTTTTTCGCTATTTTTACAGTGGGTCGCTCCGGTGGCCCTAATGTGACACTCTAGATCGGATCGGGCTATCCGCATCGGTCTGAGGGAGGGTTACAGAGAGGAGTTGAACATGTATTTTCTTGTATTCACCTCAGATTTAATAATTAAAACAGAACATAAAATTTAAAATTTGAATTAACTGATACCTGCATTTACCTTCCAAATATAATATAATAGAAATGAGAAAAATATGTATTAGACTTCCAAATAAGATAGAGAGTCATTAAATCTACCCTTCTTTTCTTAAAAAATAAAATTTACGTTTTAGATTTTATGATTTTTTTTGGACAACTCATATTTTTTAATATCTCAATAATAAGATAAGTAATAATTAATAAAACTCGACTTACATAAATTGAATAAAAATAATTACAGAAAATTTTAATTAAAATATTTATTTTATTTTCATATATAAATTAAATTAATTGGTCAATTCTCCTTTCCCCCCTCAATTCTCACAATCCATTTTCTAATTAATTTACCTCGGCTATGAGTGATTTGAAGAAGGAATCTGTCTAGCAGCTAAACACTATTTCCCAGGGATGGTGATTTATCATTTCAATCCTTATTTTTATATTAAGCCTTAAGTATACGAATGTTTATTATCAAATAATTAAGAATATCTAAATATATACTACCTTGTATTCACATCAAATTTAATAATTAAAAACAAATCATAAAGTTTAAAATTTGAATTAACTGCATTAGATACCCATTTTTACCTTCCAAATATTATATAATAGAAATAAGAAAAATATATGTGTTAAACTTCCAAATAAGGTATATTTTATTAGATATTATAATTGATATGTTTTATTGATTTGAGTAAAATCGAAACAAACCAATTACACTTCAATTTTTAGGAAGAAGAGTGAGAATTAGAGTAATTATGTCATGACCCAACTTTAGATGTTGGGTCAGGCCACGACATAAAAAATCATTTATATATTAAGAAAATATGCAAGGAAACTACAACATTAGGCTTAAACTCCATAAACAATCAAACACCTCACATAACAAAAACATCTAGATAAACCTAACCATACGCACGATACACTGTGTAAGACTACTTAAACAAGAATAGTTTACCATATGAATACTATAAAATAAAATATATATCAATTTCTTATGAGTCAACAAAAACGTAGGCCAACCTTGAAAAGCAAGGCCCGATGCAACATCAAACACACAATCATCACAACATGATCCTACAGAGTCAAGATACTAGTTCAAGAGAGAGAGAAAAATATAATTTATAATAAAAAATTGGAGGGGCAAAAATCACAATACATCAAAATTTGAAGGTCTAAAAAGTATTTATCTCTCTATATTTTTTGTGATAAAAAAATTAGGGGGCAGTGCCCTCCGGAACTAAGCATAGCTTCATCCTTGACGATCCCAAAATATTGGGATTGACAAAACTTGAATCAACATTCACATATTTGTTATATGAAGGCAACTCTTTCAATGTCATTGAATCATGCAATGACCACGACACCACTTTATCTCCAACGTAACCACTGACGTCGCAAACGAGACAACGATTCCTACTTCTACAATTTATTCAGTTTGACAAGTTCGAGAACCACTTCTCGGTCGTCACTATCAATACTAAAATCAAGCTTCTTTGTAAACTCTCATGCACATTTTGATTCCCTCAAAATCACTTTCTCTTTAATTCTAAAATTCGAGTCCAAAAGAGATTTGACCAAATTATATACGATCATTACCTTCTTATTTATAATCATAATTTTGTTAAGTAAAAAAGAGTTGAATTATTATTTTTCTCTCCTATTTGGAAGGACTAGATTTGGAGGAAGAATTAAGTTAAAATTTCATTTCATTTTCTTCCTTTCTCTTAAGTTCCTTCTACTAAATGTACGACGTGACAAGAAAAGTATTTTTTTTTTTGTAAAGAGTGAAAATATTCTTCTCATTACTCCTATTTAATCCGATGAACGAGAATTCACCATTAACATTAACAACTATCCATCAATAAATACATTAATGTATTCCATAATAAACAAAATCTTCTCATTACTCCTACATAATCTCATGCTTTGTAACTTTTATTCTTGAAATCTATAAATTGAAACATTTCAAACATGATTTCTTTTTACATTTTAATATTCTATCTTCCAAATTCTTTTTTCACTCAATTGATAAAAAAAAACATTAATATTAAACCTTTCCCTTTCTTCTATTCAACATTCTAACCACTGTTTTGAAAACCGGACCGGTCGGTTCAATCGGGAATCGTTGTCTAGTTCGGTTCAATCTACACCGGTTGAACCGTTACTAGTGAACCGACCGGAACCGTTGAATCGTTCGAACTGGACCGGCTAAAAACCGGAAAAAACCGCCAATTTTGTTTTTTTTTTAAAAAAAATTAAACCAAACGATGTCGTTTGTTAAACGAGCCAAGTCAAACTCGAGTATTGCTGAGCTCTACTCGAACTTGAAAACTTTAAAAGTAAGCTCAACTCGACTCAAACTCACAAACTAAAAATTATCAAATTCAACTCGAACTCGAAATATAATATTTAAACTTGAACTCGAAAAGGCTTGAACTAAAAAAAAAAATAGAAGCTCGATTGAAGCCTAAAATTCAAGCTTAATTGAAGTGAAAGAATAGTTCACTCAATGCTCACCAAAAGGCTCCATGATTTTGAATGACAAATTACCTCTATTATTTATAGAAGTTAGTTGGGATGCTCTTCTATGTTTTTTAGCCATGTGGAATTGTTTTGTTTTCATATTTTTACTCTTTAAACTTTTGGGATGCTCTTCTATGTTTCTTAGCCATGTGAGATTGTTTTTAAAAAAAATTAAACCAAACAATATCATTTTATTATGATTTTTTTAGCCCCAAATTTATTTTTTAATTATAGTTATATAATTATATTTATTATTTAATATGTTTTACCTTAAATATTATGTTATAGTTAATTTGAATCATTTTGTTTTACTTGATTTTATGGTTTTTAACTTATATATGTTATGACTTGCTTGAATATGACTTGTGATATAAAAAATTATTTTTATTAAATATTTTGGTATTTTATTTAATTTTTTAAATAATTATGACGTCGTCCGGTTGAACCAATGAACCGGTAGCATGGCCGGTTCGTTAACCGGTCCGGTTCTAAAAACCGTGATTCTAACTCTCAACCTTTTCCTTTGCTTAGTCTTATTCTCAGTCATGAGGGTAAGCGTTCGATCTTGTCGAGTTGAGTGAGTAAAAAATTTTAAATTATTCGAGTTAACAAGTCGTATTTTATAACTTAAATTTAATTTAAAATTCTTTTGAGACGAGTCGAGATTTTAAGTTTACGTTTAAATTTATTTGTGAATATTTATAATATATCATGCTACTTTTTTATGTACTTGGTTTTAGTGTTGAAGGCAACAAACATGATGTGATGGCCGAAATTGTTAGGTTAAAATATATAAAGGTGGCTGTGTTCAGATAACCCACTTATTCCTAAACGAAAGACATAATAGGTGGACTGACTTAGGTGAGGATGATAAACTCCACGATTGTTCAGCTTCGTTTGCTAAATGTGCACGGCTCCAAATTTACTTGCAAATTAACAACATGATGAAAATTAGCAGTAATTAAGGCTGTCTGAAAAGAGCTTCTATGGATATGACTAGTACAGTATTTGTTCATGTGTGATATTGTAACACGGCTCATGCAAGTTGGCATTAATATTTTCAAAGAAACAGTGATTGATCGCGTGGGAGAAGAGAAATGTTCAAGTTGATTGTTACTGCTAGGGGTTATTTATAGGCAGCAGTTGATCATGATTGATCTGATTTCCGATTTACTGTTAGTAATGTTATTTATAGGTCAGTGTGTTATGGTCGTGCGTTCATGGTATTTTACTAGTATATTTTTGTCAGGTATTGATTGGTTGCAGTTGAATTGGTTTGATTTGTTTGTCGATTTGTTATTAATGATGATATTTTAAGATCAGTGTGCTAAGATCGTGTGTTCATGGTATTTTAATATTATTTTTTTAATCTGTTTCTCGAGGTGTTATTCGATGTTTCGAGTTTATTTTCATGTTTTATTCAAATATTGATTGATAACCTATTAACCTTTGACTAATTTTATTTATATTAATAAAATTATATTTGTTGTGGTCATCTGATTTGTTAAGATTTATTAGTTTTTTAATAGTAATAAAGAGAATAACAAATAGAAAGTAATGGTAGAAGAAAAGGTTCTATCGAGACACAAACAGTCTTTACAAAAATCATTATCTAAATTGTGTATCACCTAGGGGCAATTCTGAGACAGGATATAATTTTTTTTTGAATTAATCACTAGTATCTGATCTATTAACTAACTAATCTAAATCGAATACTACAGAGGCGATGGTGACCCTTCCAACTCAGTTTGCTCCATTCACAAACCCCAGAATTTGAACCCATGACCTTGTTTAAGGGACCTAGTGCCTCATCTTACTAGACCAACTGGTTGTTGGTGGAAAGGATAGATATTGGACACATAAATCAAATATTTTATTTTTTTTAATAAAGTAGAACAAAGCTTTTGTTGTGATTATTGACAGATATTTAGTGAATGGTTTAAAATTGGCAGGAGCCATAGAAACAACTACTTGTGTAATTAATGCAATCCCAAATTCCATCATTCCTCCACCTCCAACTCAAGCCAATACTCCCAGGAGAAGAAACCGGAGGGTAAGAGATAAGTGTGTTTATCATTTGAGTAGACTTATTAGCTGCAATCTTTTAATGTATTTTTATGATAATTATTTCATGGTTATCTTTGAATTAATGTTGTGTATATCAGTCAAAGCCACTACCTGATTTCCTAGAAAATTGGAATATTGAAGAGAGGGAACGTCCAAATGGGAGGATTGATAAGGTAATTCTCATCTTTAAATGACTTTTACAACCAGGGATGGCCACTCAACCCGAACCTGACTCGATCTGATCGGATTTTTTTTAAAATTTGGGTTCGGATCGGATTTTTTTAAGTGTGATATTGGGGTCGGATTTGGATTTAGGGTGAAAAATACCCGATCCGAGAAAAATATATAATTTTATCTTATATATTTAGGAATAATTACAATAATACCCCTCTATATATAATTTTTTTCAATGAAGTCACTATTTTTATTGAATAAAAATAATTTTTTTATTATTCCGGGTCGGGTCGGGTTTCTAAGTCATATATTCGGGTCGGGTCGGGTGAGACATTGTTTTGGTCGGGTCGGATCGGGTCTCGAGTGGAGGTTCCTTGTTCTCAGGTCGGGTCGGGTGGACCAAAAAACCGACCCGACCCGAATCCCTATTTACAACTCTTATAATTTTATATGCAATTGACAATAATTTTGGCTCTCCTTGATTAACAGTTCTATTATCATAAAGAATTGAACTTCATGTGCCTGTCGATCGTCGAGGTCAGAAGGTATGAAACGTCTGGCGTTCGACCTAGTCGCACTAAGAAGCCGAAGCCGAATGAAGATCTAACTAGCTTTCTTGGACCTCTACCAGTAAGTGTGCATTTTTAGTATTTTTTTTTAATTTCTGTGTGTATGAAAGAATAAGATAAATGAGGTATTTGTTTGTGATGCAGAGATAGAATTTGGGTATAAGTAAGGCCCTTGGCCTCTATAATTTTGATTCTTTTCTACCTTAGTTCCCAGATACAAAGAAACATTATGGTTATGTGAGTTGAAAGTTTCTTCATCTATTGTTATTTGAGCTTTTGCAGGCACAACCATTGAAAGACGAAGCCGAAGCTTCGACTGGGGTAGAAATCAATTCTGAAAATCCCAAAAACTCTGACGTCACAAAAGCTTCAACTGGGGAGGAAACCAGTTCTGAGAATCTTGAAAACTCTGGTGTCGTAAAAGCTTCAATTGTGGAGGAAACCAATTCTGAGGATCCTAAAATCTTCAATGTTGGCAGTTCTTCAAAGACTAAACACATTCGTTCGTACTTATTTAAACAATATTTATATTGAAATATATGCATGTATCAAATACTTTTTTGTTTCGAAATCAAATTAACATAGAGTTTTTTTTTTTTTTTTTGGTTGAAGGAAAGAAAAGGATGAAAAAAGTGGATAGATCAAACTTGGTCAGCAGTATCAAATGGGACGAGATGGTGAAGGTTCCAATCGTTTATATTAAGCAGTAAGCACTACAAATATATAAAAACTATTGCATTTTTGGTGCGAAAACAATCTGTAGCATCCATCTTTCTGGTGTTGTTTTATTATATCAACTATCAAGTATGTTTTCTTAAGACAAATAAGTATTTGTTGGCTTTGTTGGATGGATGCTCTTCTCAAAAAAACCTTATTCGATGTCTAGGTGAATGGAAACGATATATGGATATCCTCTTCTTTGTTTGAAGTTTATTTAAGTTTTTATATTATATTTAACAATCTTCCATCAAATAACCAATTAATGGCATATTGCTACACTGCTAAACAAGAATATACCCATCTTTTATTAGGGTTACAATTCCGTCTATGTATGACATTTTTATTTTACTAATATTAATATACTCGAATTCATTAAATGACATCAATAATAAAAGAAATTGCTTTTAGAGATCACATGTTTGAAGAATTACATTTTTCCCCGAGCTTCGATGGACTTGTACTGAAATTCCGTCTTAAGATTACCATTCTCTTTAAAAAAAAAACCTTAAATAGACTTTCTGAGTATATATAACATTAAATATTTTGATATATATACTCTATTATGTGGGTGAATGATAATATTTATATAAAAAATATTTAAATAGTTAAGTAATGTTCATATATAGAATGGAAATTGAGACAGATTATTCAAAATTGTCCTCAGATTTGTGAAGACAAATGTACGTCGGAACTGCTTTGAAACATTTCTTGCTTTTTAATGCATAGACTTACCCAAGAGGTAATTCTGATTCACGGAACTTGCATCTTCAACGGATATAAATAGTCTCGTAAATGAATATATATAACGACATTTGATTTATAAAGAAAATTATGGACAATCAAGTTTCTGAATTATGTTGACAATTGAACAAATCAGCGTTCTTCAGTATTAGTAATTGGTGGAGCAGACATTTGCCTATGCTGTTTTGAGAAGCATTAATGCGTGTAAGGTAAGTCGAAGCTTGGGGCAATACCCAACTGATCAAGTGACCGCCACCCGTTCGGTTGCATAATGATTCCGACGCCCACAGCTCGGAGCGGTTCCGATCTCTCTAACACCATGCTCTTCATCCCTTTCCTGCAAAATATAACAGCCACACTTAAATTGACCGGAATGAAGATGATTGAAAGGTGCCGGTTCTATAACTGAAGGAAAAATAAAAGAGGTGGGGGATCATCGAGGAGGCGGAGTGAAGAGCAAGGGCGGTGGCCAAGCCGCAAATGCCTCCGCCCACGATCACTATGTCTTGTTCACCAAGGTTCATCTTTTGCTTGACAATCCATTTCTTTCTATTCTCTATTTATTTGTTTGTTTCCCTTGTAAATGAATAGTTTTAATTCGACTTTGCCGGGGAGTGCTGAGAATGGTAGCTGGGTTTGTCCTGATGCACATGTCGATTTCAGGACCTCTGAATCAACACCTATATTATTTTGTTGGATTAAAATTTATAATTATGAATATACATGTATAATATATAATATTATCATAAAGTATGATATAAAATTAAATAACCAATTATGTTACATATATCATAATTATTAAAGTGTCATGAAATTAAAGTTGTATATACTTTATTGCATTAACGTAACCTATATGCTAGCAAATTAATACATATTAAGATTATAATCTACAACTATGAACTATATAATAATTTAAAAACGAAAAAGAAGGAGAAATAGCATGTATCTTTTGGGCGGAGGGGTAACATGTTTTGTTTGTATCTTGTTGGTCCTCGCAAATCGCAAAATTAACAATTTTAATGAATAAAAGATGTTTATTATTCTTAAGATTTTTGGAATTAATCATGATATTTACATTGATGTTTAAGCGAACTCACAGGGTATAAAACTACTACTATATCATCCCCACAAAAATAAACAAGAAAGAATGATCGACCAAAATCCTAACAAACCATAACTTTAATTCCTTTTTCACTGTCAATCGTCATCGACGCCTGTCAATCGGCCAAAATTCTGTCGGCGAGTGATCGACCAAACACTTGTTAGCTGAACCCCCATACTTTAAGCCGATTGCAACGAAAATTGGACAATTGTAGGACGACGACTCCGATTAGACGATTCCAACAAAGGACAACGATTTTAGCGATGATTACTCTCACAAAGCGTTGGCATTTGGTTAGATGAAGTGATCGACGATAAAAGATGACGATTAGGGGAAGGTCGGTGTGGGTAAAGAGATTTGGAGTTAGAATTTTTAGAGTTTTGAGTTCTTTAAATTTAAGAAAGAACTTGAGTTTTCTTAAAATAAATTATAATTTTAAGTTTTTTTATCTTAAAATTAAAATTTTATAAATCTGACATGTGTCATATAACGATTCATTTTAACGGTCGTGACGGATCAAACACCTAAAAAAACATCGAAATGTTAAACATTTATTTTGAAAAAAATTATTTAAAATTTTAAATTAAAAAGGATATAATTTAGGTATTAATTTTCGTATTAAAAAAATGACACTAGAAGAGAAGAAGTGGGACATAATGAAGGTAAGTGACAACCACCACTGCTTAAGCTTACTATCTTGGGTGGGCAATTCCGATGCCGCGTTGATGGCGAGGAAATAAATTCACTGCCACAATGAGAGTGGTCCCATTTATCCACATGCACACACTTTCCACTGTCATTTTCAGGGAGGACACGAGGTGATACCAGAGATCGAGAGTTTTAGAGGTTTTTTTTTAATATATTTTTTTACTGATAATTTATTTTTATTTCGAAAATTTAATAAATAATTAGTATATTTTTTAGTATCTAAATTATACTTAAAAGTATATATGATTTGGTTTTTAAAGAATTTTTCATTAAAAAAATGTATATAATGTTTCTAATGCTACATGTTTAGGTGTCTGGACCGTAACGGTCGTTAAATTTCATCGTTATCTGACACATGCCATGCATGTTAAATTTTAAAATTATTTTATTTTTAAAAAACTTAATATTGTAATTAAAAAAAATCTTCAAATTTATATCTTTCGTCGTCGAACGGTCATCGTCGGTCCGTGATCTTCACCGTTGACACAATCAAAATCGTTTCGACCAAAACCCAGTCTCCCACCAGTTGTGAAAATGCTTTGATCACCCACTGTGAAACTGCTTTGACCTTTTTGAAAAAACGTTGCTAAGGGTAACTCAATTTCTAAGTTTTTCATTACTATTTTGGACGATTTGGACAGCTACAATCATTCCTACGTTACATGACTGTCACCAATGATTTTCTCATCCTACTCTGAATAAACCCGACCAATGGTGATCATTTGTTGTCAGAGGTGGGGCGATGGAGAGAGCGGTTAGATTTGTTTTTTATTTTAAAAAAAACAATATTTTTATTATTAAAAAGTTAAAAGATTAAAAAATATAATGTTAAAAATATAAAAATATAACGGAGAAAACGTTAAACACCTATTTTTAACAAAATCGTATTTTAAAGTATAGTTCAGACGTTAAAAATGTATTAAGCCTTTAATAAATTCATCATTCTTAAAAATTTAAAATTACAGTCCAAGATAAAATTCTGGACGATAGAGTCATTATAAATTTATAATCGCAGCTTGAAAATGCAGCCGTACCGTTACCAAGGAAAACATATCTTTAGAAAATAGAGCAGAATGGGTAAATAGAGAAGTGAAAAATGAATGAATTTATAAAATTTTAGAAGAGATGAAACAGATTTGATAAAATTTAAAATATATTTTTATATAAAATATTTCATTGCGTGTATATATATGGATAGAACTATTATTCCCAACCCCAGGATCTAGCCCAACTTGGGCTTAAGATTTGATAGAATATAGGCCTAAGATTCTTTTAATGAAGTGGCACACTTTCTTCTATTGGGCTTCTTGCATTGTTATCTAAAATTGAAGATCACATTGGGATGGTAACAGAATCGATTCTACTTTAATTTAAAAATGTTTATTTTGTTTTGAATTTGATCCAAAGAGTTTATCATAAATTTGATCGAACCCGATTATATCTTACCACACTGCACATAATCCAAAGAAACAATATTAAGACAACAGTAGTATTGAAAATGTATATAAAAAAATATTAATATATATTATATAGATAACCGAACTATAATCATGGTAATAAAATGAAAGAAGAGCACATTAAATATGAATTCGTGATGCGGTTATTTAATGTTATAAAAAATCAATAAACAATGGTTTTTTCTCATTTCATGCCACTTGTATCTTTATTGATATAAAAAGACTTGATTGAAATTGATGTTAGAGATTAAATTTAAAAAAAAGTTTGAATTGAAGCAAAAATGAAATTTATTATTGTTAAGCAAATGGATTGAAAGAGAGAACGTGGAAGCATTTGAAGCGGGAAAATGATGGAAACAAGTTGGAATAAGCAGAGCAGAGGAAATGGGGAAATTGAAAAACGTGTTGGTCCACACATGGAACGAAACAAAGGGGCTGAGACATAGCCCACAAAACTAAGGACACAGGTACCTACCAAATCAATTCTATCTCCCTCTCTCCAACCACTTGCCTTTCGAGTCTATTGGCCCCTCCCCCCTTTTCTCTCACTCCGACCACCTATATATAATTTCTTACACAAGCTTCTTCCATTCCCCTTCCCATGTTTCTTTTTTCCTCATCTAATTACATCAATATTCGATAACTGGTTTGATTTGATTATTCAAAGTCATGGGACGATCACCTTGTTGTGAAAAAGCTCATACCAACAAAGGTGCCTGGACCAAGGACGAGGATCAACGCCTCGTCGATTACATCCGTCTCCACGGTGAAGGTTGCTGGCGTTCCCTTCCCAAAGCTGCTGGTAATTTACCATTTTAATTACTTCTTCTTCTTCTTCTTCTTTCTTAGTTATCAATTTGGTTTCTATTGTTTGCAGGGCTGCTTAGATGTGGTAAAAGTTGTAGATTAAGATGGATAAATTACCTGAGGCCTGATCTCAAGAGAGGGAATTTCACTGAAGATGAAGATGAGCTCATCATCAAGCTTCACAGTTTACTTGGAAACAAGTGAGTTCATCCTCCCTCCCTTTTTTTTTCTTCTTTTAATTTCATCGTATTTGATAAGTTTTTAATGTCGTCAAATGTATTTACAGATGGTCTTTGATTGCTGGAAGATTACCTGGAAGAACAGATAATGAGATAAAGAATTACTGGAACACACACATCAAAAGAAAGCTTATAAGCAGGGGAATCGACCCTCAAACTCATCGTCCTTCGAACGAAACTGCTGCCAATACCACCACCAACAGAATCATCACAGCCCTTACTGAATTGGATTTCAGAAACGCACCCAAATCGAATTTCATGAAAACCCCATCATCTCTGGAATTCAAACACAATGAATTTCAATTCAAGCCCAACGCAGATTCCCTCGAAGAACCCAATTGTACCGCCAGTAGTGGCATGACTACAGATGAAGAACAACAACAGCAACAGCTACACAGGAAGCAGTATGATAATCCAAGTGACGGGGAAGAGTTAAATTTGGAGCTTTCGATTGGGATTAGTTCAGCCGTCTCCTCTCGAGTTTTAAGCGCTAACTCTGCCGAGTCCAAACCAAAGCTAGAAAACAACAATTTCCAGTTTCTTGAACAAGCTATGGTGGCCAAGGCAGTGTGTTTGTGTTGGCAATTAGGGTTTGGAAGGAGTGAAATTTGTAGGAACTGTCAAAATTCAAATGGCTTCTATAGATTTTGTAGACCTTTGGACTCGTAGGGTCATTTTTACTTTTAGATGATAATTTGAGATAATTACTTAATCATTACCATCTTTTCCTCTGCTTTCTGTAATCAATACCTGATTTCTGCAGTTATTATTCAATTCTTTGATTTGTTTTATCAGTTAAATGAACATGCAATCCCTTGCCCGAAAAGAAAGAAAGAACATGCAATCCCTTGTCCGAAAAGAAAGAAAGAACATGCAATCCCTGTTCAAAAGAAGCATAAAAGATTAACAAATTAGATATTATGAACTTTGAATTGCTATTTTCATATTATAAAACAAACTTGTTAGATAATGACCGCTATACTAATTTAAAATTTTATAAATTATGGCATGTTATTAAAAAATTAATAGATATGATGTATTATTGACATTATCTTATGGTGATATCTTAGCATTATCGTTAATTTTTCTATGATACAAAGTAAAAATATTGAAATAGATAATCAGCTTAAACGGAACCGAAATTAATTAGGCAATTAAATAGGTAAAAAACATATATAACACAAAATACAAATACTTTAGACTTGTTTATAAAAAATATTTTTTAAAAAAAGAACTTTGAAAAAAATGAGAAATAAAAAGAAAGTAAAGATGAAAGGTGTTGAATTATTAATGAAAAGGTATTGATGTCAACATGCAAATGCAATGGAACCATGTGAATGAGATGGTGACTAATCGGTTTGTCTACGCTGGCAATGGCTGGCATGCATGTTTAAACCGTCTTACCTCATAACCAATACTATATTAAGATTTAATAATTCATACCAGACACTAAAAAATAACAGAAAAGTTTATATTAAAAAATAATAAAATAAAAATGTAACATGTACACTGACGGTGAAGGAAACAAATCCCAGTGTTTTAAGGTTTCGGATGGAGAACTACTACCTTTCCTTCTGCAGAAAGTTCCTTGGGAATAACAATTCTTGTTAAATAAATACGAGTATCACTTATTTTTATTTTATTTTGAGATAATAAAGCGATATTATTTATAATTTTAATACAAATAATAATAAGAATAATAAATATAGTTTGGGATATTTTTTTAAGATTCGAATTCAAACAGTTGAGTTTGCATGGTGTATATATGTTATTATAAACTAAAAAAATTCTGAATATATATTTCATTGTAATTACCATATAATATTTAAAATAAATAAAGAAATGTAGTATTGAGATAACTTAATTGAGAGTAGTTAAATTAAACAAGAATTGGGATGGGTTAGATTGGTATTGGGAAGATCATAAATGAGGATCATTGTTCTAAAACAAGTGCTGCATTCAATTTCAGTCAGTCCCAACTTTAAAAAAGAGGTAGGCAAAGGCAATGCATGTATTAATGGGGGTATTGAAGAAACTATTCGGCTCATACCAAAGCCATCCATGTTAGGTTACATTTAATTTGGTAATTGAATATGGAATAAAAAATAAGTTGGCAGCCAATGTTCTTCTATTTGGGCAAATTATATTCTAATTTACCCTTTTCCTATTTGGTTTAACAAAATTGATTCAACAAGTTTAAAAAAAATCTAAATTGAAGAAGTATTTAAATTTGAAAGTAAATCTTTATTAAAAGAAATAATTTTGTAGTCAACATCAGAAGAGAGCATCTATTGCTATTTTTGAGTTAAAAAATAATAATAATTATATAGTTCATTTTACATGTTTGAGCAGCAGTTCAAAGTGTTGTCTGGTGTCTTGTAAGTTTGTATTCTATTCAAAGCAATTATGGTCGTTTATGATGCTTTAGATATGGTTTTTGTTTGGCTATGGTAGGATTTAGATATCGTGCGTCCATGATATTCCATTTGCTTTAGGCATTATCTTGCTTGGAATGTAATCTGGTGATTGTTCTTGTCTTTTTGTTTTTAAAAGCAACAATTAGTAAATTGTGACATTTGGTCAATATTATTTTCTTTAAAAAAATATTGTACGGAAAAAATTATAAGGATCTAAAACGATGTCATTTTGGTGTCATTTGTCATGTAATAACATCATAATTATTTAATGGTATAGGACCAAAACATGAGTAATTTGAAAGTTTAATAAAATTGTGAATTTTTAATATTTAATGACCAAAACAGGAATAATAAGAAAAGAGAGTGATGGTTTGTGTAGTTTAGCCATAAAACCAATAAATAGGTTTAGGAAGTCAATGGCAATTGGAAAAGCAATCACGAAAGGCAAGTGTTTTAAATAGAATGGGTAATGTTTAGTGAAAAGGCATTTGGGATTGGTTGGAGGAGGGAGATAGAGACATGTGAGCATGTGACATGTTTGGGTTTGGAAAGGTCAGGTCAGGTCAAGTAGGTAGGTAACCAAATTTTCAATTTCTTCTTCTTATTTATTAATTATAGCATTAAATTAATTAATGAGAAAGAAGTCGGTTAAAGGTTGGTCGGGGAGAAAGATAGATAGGTACCCACTCATCTCATCTCATGTGCCCATTGGTTGGTAGGGATTGAGATTCACACTCTCATCTCATATGTAATAACATTATATTAATGGAATGATTTGGTATACATTTGGTACTTCAACTAAATATTTAGTCTCAAGCTAGTAATTAAGTTTTTTTATTCTTAAAATTGTATCTTTACTTTTAATTTTGTAATCTAATTGCAATTCCACTTATTATTTTGATATTTTTATAAACATTGTTAATTTTTAATGACGAAGAAATATATGATTGTATCACATGTCAATGTTGGTGTCATAATTAACATGTGGTACGATCTTATATTGTTATGTTATTAAAAATTAATATCATAAATAAAAAAAATATCAAAACAGTAGATATAATTAAAGTTCATATATCAATTTTGAAGTAAAAAAATTAAAGTCAACCATAAGTATTGTCACGATTCATGATCATCACGGCAGACCAAATTATGTACATATTGACAAATATTTTGTTTTAAAGAAAGTCAACAATAATTGAGCTACATTCCTATTCAAATTCAGTTTGCAGATGTTTTAATTAATTTAAGTCCAAGAGACTTGATTACATGTTAGTTCGAGGGGAGTGTAGAATATTACCGACAATTAATTTAAATGAGTCGAACAATGACGATATACATGTTTAAAATATTATATTTAAACAATTGAAAAAATCTCACATCTAAACCACATGATTTGATAAATTAATGGTTAAATATGTTGATTTTATGTTGTCAAAAAAAAAATATCATAACCTTAATCAGACTTATATCAATATAACAATAGATCATTTCTTATATTGGAATCTTGAGTATATCAAAAGACAATAATCGACAGGGTTGAAGACTTATAAAGTTTAGAATTTATCTTTGACAGCTCAAAATCATAATGTTTAACCATAAATTTCTCAAAATCTCACATTATTTAAATAAGAGAGTTTTTCAAATATTTAAATAAATGTTTTAAACATATCTTATTGAATGGTTGAAGACAAAATTAATATATATGCGTCGTTGTCGGTATTATACTCCTAATACATCAGCAGAAAGTATTTTCTAAAATTATTATTTCTGACATATTTGATTAAAAAAATCTTATTTTTTAAAACTAGACTAGACATATGTATTTTTAAATTTGGATTAAATTACAGTTTATGATAATTGTGCGAAACCAAGCTTTGTCCTTGGGAATGAATGTAGCTATTGAAGGATATGTAAGGTGGAAAGTAGTGGCTTAGAGCCTCGGATCCTGACGACGTTTGGCGTATTGCTAGGAATCGAAGTTGGTCCCCCATAGTCAATGTTTGTGGTAGGTGGAGCTTTGACTCATATGCCTAATCCAACAATCTCGCTTTCTTCAAACTCTTGTCTCTGTCTACCACCACCTCGTATTCTGCCGCTTTCACCAGATTGTTGGATGTTTTAATTGCCCATACATAGGCTTCCCTCTCTGTCAATCTTTTAAGTTACTTTCGTTTTTACCGAAAAATATACATTCGGACGGAGATAAAATCAAATATTAAGAAAGATAATAAATTTAAATTCAAAATATGCCGTTCCGATCAGTAATAACATTGTTAAAAAGTTAAATTGCATGCTTGAAATCAATAAATGAAAATTATTTTCAGGCAATTCAATGCATATAGATATGGTATCTGCCTCCACGAGCTTAAATTCCTTTCAGTGTAATACTTGAAATGGAAAACAATGCAAAATCCATCAGCCATGGCTGCAAAAAATGACTTCTTTTTTTGTCACTATTTTCACGGCTTGAAAGCGTAACGTAAAGAAGCAAGACTCGGTACTGATACAACAAAGGCTTAGCAGGTCCAAGAAGATGATCTCTTTATCAATGGCTTCATTTGTTTGTCCTCCTCCAAAGAAATCATCCCCAAGTGCGATGGATCCTCCACCATCATTTTTGCCACTAAATATCCAGCTATTGACCATGTCTGAAACTTCCTAGCCTGTTTACCGATAAATATCCCGAGTTTGCCGTCATAATGCTCCGGCCAGCCATCTTTCAACAACCGTGTCTCGGCAAGGTCGATTGCACGTCTTGCAATTCGAGGCCTTCCCGTTTTTATGCAAGCTGCTGTCAGCAACCACAAAAGCACTGCATGCAAAATGGGCAGAAATTGCAGGATTACGGAAAAGGGCAATTTACAAATACAACAAACAGTAATGTTCATGTTCATCAGTTCAAAAATTTATGGATAATCATTCTTTTATATGTATTACATGTCTTGGATTTGTGTAATGTGTATTTGACATAATCATCTAAAATACAAGAACTTTGTAGCTTCATAGTTTTCAAAAATGACACCAATAAATATATGTTTAATAACAAATATGAATATCCTTTCTCATAAGATCAAAAGCACTGAAGTGAAGATAGATTAGAAAGAAAAGGCCTTACCTGGCCAGGATCCTCCATTGTGATAACTCCATCTCGTGTTCTTCGGGTCACAACCAGCTACGATTCGCCATTCATGACTTTCTATTGCGGGATAAGCTATTTTTAGTGGCATTTCTCCAAAGCTCCCAACGCTCCTCAATAAGGTCCATTATAGCCATTGATTGCTCTGGAGTTGCAAGAGAACATAGAATTGCTATACAGTTGCCCAAACAAAACCATCTGAAATCCATCCTTGCAGGACTAACATTGCCGATAAAGTAGCCACCGCCTGTTGGCATAAAATCAAATACCCAGTCAGGGATGGAATCAGGAATAACATTAAACTTATTTACTGCAGTGTGAGAATACTCCTCGGTTTTATATCTATAAATATCATTTAGTTGTTGGAAGTCGAGCCAAAAGTAACTCCGCATGTGATAACTCAAAGCATGCAAACGCTTCACAATCCTTTCGATGCATTCTTTGCCTTCTGCATCATGCTTCAGCAATGATAGGGCACACCTCAACGCCATAAGGAAAAGTGCTTGAATTTCAATAGGATAACCATAAATACCCTGTCAATGTCGAAGAAAAATATCATGTTTTTATCACACAATACAAAATAAACACGCGTCTACTAACAAATATTTCCTCCAATGATGAGAACCAAGGTGGACCTTCACATGATAATTCACTAGCAATTAATATGGATCTGACCATCCAAAAGAACCATTTCCTTAAATGGTTTGCATTTCTGAAACAGATTACTCATCTTCAAACTAATAAAATAAAGATAATCAAAATCTTCATCACTTCTATCACCTAAATCGTACATGTTCTTGTCTACCCTATTATTTAACAGCCGAGTAAACTGCTTCAGGAATGGTCAATCATTGTTATCCATAGCTTGTTTTCCGCTACTCAACGCTAATCTGTCATGTACTTTCATTTAATTCTCTGCTACACAGGAATAGCACCACACATTTGAGATCTTGAGAACAATTTACTTGGAATATTAGGATCACATTCATTAATGAAAAAAGACAAACTAGACCTTAATAGAAATAGACATGAACCCAGAACCAGAGCATGAAAACTTATTTATGTTCAGAGAATCAGAACAGCAAAGATATCTGGTCGTATCTGATAAGATTCTCAAATAACTGTTTTATTTAAGACCACATAACATTATTACTGCAGTCACTTTCGCGCAAATATAAATGTGATAACATATAAAATGGAACATTTTGAAATCATTTGTTTCAATATCTTACGACGACATTAGGAGATTGATTACAAAACTAAGAGTAGATTGGCCTAAACGAACAAGTAAATTACGGCAGTTGGACCATTGCAGTAAACCACATCAACATGTTTGCAGAAGCAGCATGCTGCTGAATTAAAACCAAGGAACCGGATTTCAATAGGTCATGCTGCTCCACTCTCTCCACCACTCATCAATAACAATAATAAATGATCAGCCACACCTTTTTCCTCCATGAATAATGCGTATTACATCTAAATCTCAATTTTCATAATCTTGTGCTGCTTTTAATTTCTCAGATGCATTGCATGTCTCGCATTAAATCAAACATACTATAAAATCAGTAAAGAACATTTCATGTATGAACAAGCAAGCACACATACATACATCACAGAAAGAAAAAAAGATTAGACGGATAACTTACCATTCTGTCAATCATAGAGCATCCGTCAGCACAAAGTAGGGTTGGGAATGTATCGATTCCTTCTGATAGACAAAGAGTAAGTATGAGCATCATCCCTTTTTGACATTCAGGTGTCTCAGCTTGAGATAAATCCCCTGTAGATTTTGTATATGCACGGAGCAGAATGATCCACCAGAATCCAGAATCAACCGGAGCAACTCTTCCAATAGCGCTCTCTCCAAAATCTGCAATAATTGTATCTGATTTACGTACAGGATCATGGAGAACTTTGAAGCTAGCTGGCATTGCACCTTCCCCAAGCTTGAATCTATCTATTCTTTTCTCCCACCCTTGAAGCTGAAGAGTCTTCAAGAGAAAGTTCTTTACTATCTCAGGCTCTCCATTCATCAGAAAAGCCAGAGCACTGGGTACACAGTCTCGAACAAAAACCTGAAGAAAAATCCAAACAAAACAGTCTTAGAGGATTTCAATATTTTAACTAACTAGATGGTAATGGATTTCCAGTATTAAAAATAACAACAAATATCTTTTAACTAATCAAACCTACTTTTAGCAATCAGAAATCTCTATTCATGTTAAAGTTCAATTCTGCTCATGTTTGACTTGATGTTTCACCTAATCAAAGTCATCCAACTTGGATCAAGGTATTTAGTATTAAATGATGTTATCCTACATTCAACTAAGCTATAGTTTGCTATGATCATATATATTCAGGTTTAAACTTTCTATAATTAACAATTAGCTTTAGATTGAATAACTACCACTCAATATAAGCAATAATAAATGTTAGGATAATAGTTACAATCCCATACATATGCAACAACAATTTGAATATCTATAAATCTTACCTGATCATAGTTAAAAACTTCCTCGGAAGCATGGTCATATGCGGCAATGGTACCAACTGGCTGACCTCTGAAATACACCAAAGATCTCCTGAGAGCTTCCCATGCTTCAGCCACCATGGGGTGCGGTTCAAAGGAGTTTCTAGTCGATGAGGCAGGGGTATTGAAACCAGACCTCCAACCAGGCGAGTGCGTGGTGTCATAGTTGTCACGAGCTGCTCTAGATAGAGCATTAGAGAGCTCGCCCAGCGATCTCTCATCAAATGATCTTTGCCTCTCGATGTTAAGCCTTGGCATATCAAGGAGGCGTGAGAGATCATAGTCTTCTGTCTCGGAGATCGAGCAAGTTGAGCTCACATTTCTAAGCCCCGTCACTTTAGCCCCATCCATTTTCTTTATCTTCAATGATCAAAAACGGGGCTTGCAAGTTTCAGAATAAGAGATACAGTTTAGAAAAAAGATACAAAGGAAATTTGAAATGAAAAATCTCATTCGACAGAGAGCGAATAAATCAAAATTCTTGTTCATTGTATTACCAAGATGGTTGAAAAATAAAGGAAAATTTTCAACAACCAACCCCCAGCCATCATTTCTATTTATAAGATATGGATGGATTTGGAATGACGCACACAAAATATTTTTAAAAGAAATAGATAGCTCTGTCTACATTTTTAACTTTATATTTGACTATAAGAATTTTTATAAAGATGTTTAAAATATCAATGGGAAAAGCATGAAGATACAACAAATAAGAAACCTACAAAGAGCATGAAAAATAAAATACTGCAAATTATTCCACCGAAAGGAAGAAAAACAGATCCGAAGCTCATCCAAAACATGAAGTAACAAAAATACATACCCCCCCGCGCAAAAAAAGATATGAGCTTTTTTTAAAAAATAAAAACGAACCTAGCAACAAGAAAGTGTCTCTAAAATGAATTCTCCGGCGAAACTTAGAGAGAAAATGAACGGCGATTTCGCAGGAAAATGGTAGGAATGGGGAGATACTATGAGAAGGGAGGACGAAGAAGAAGAGAAGGTGTAGCTAATGAGGATCTGATACTTATAACGTTTGAGAAGAAAATGACCTGAAAAAGAAAAGAAAAGAAAACTCCCGTTCATTTGTAATAACAGTAAAGTTTCCCGGTATTTGCCAGTAAAAGCACGTGTTGAATAATGTCCACTTGCAGTCACCAAACGTCGCAGTTTGGACACGGACTTCTCAACGTCTGAATAATGTCCACTGTTTATAATAATATTTTTTAATAATAAATTAAACTATTGCACGTAACATTAAATCTAAAATTCTTTTACCCATATACGAATAATTGAAAAGTTGTCTAAATACTTAACTTCAAAACCAGTAATTAAGTTCTCTATTTTAAAATTAATTAAATTGTCATGCACACTTTTAAGTTCTCTATTTTAAATGTTATTTGATAGTTTAATTAGAATTTTAAATAGTTTTATTTTTAATATCCAATTGTCAGTATCTATATTTAAAAAAAATTGATTGATTTTTTTATAAAATTTTTCTTTATAAGATTATATTTTATTAATTAACTATTATTTTTTACTCTTTCATGATATTAATAAATATAGCTAGTCTAATTTAAATTTTATATATTATTTCGTTTTTTTAAATAATAAATTCTTATCGTATTTATTTATTATTTATTCAAAAATTAATTGCTATTAGTGTTTTAGAAAATAACTTACTCCATAATTCAATTTGATTATATGGATCTACATTTTAACATTACCGTTAAACGCGCTAATGCAAGTATCCTAATTACGTATTAATTATTAATCACTATCTATATTGTTTTTGGTGTTGTAAGCTGGAACAGGTTGCTTTAGTGATCTCGGGTGGGTAGAATTTGCGTGCAAATCCTTCCCTTTTGTTGGTTTTGCTCTCTAGGTTTTGGATACTGTGTGTTGTCTAATTGTGAGAGTGAAGCTAATCGCTTGTTGTAAGTTTGAAGTTTGACAACGATAAGATGCACTATTTTTCCTTCATTTAAGTTTAGGAAGGTTTTTTTAACGACATTGTTGTAAGTTTGTTCGGTTATTATTATAAAATTGAATAAATCACTTCTCAAAAAAAAAAGAGAGATACATCTCAAAACCATATTTTTCCCCTATTGTTTTCTCGATTTTTAGGATTTTGTCATGATTAATTTGAATCAACCTATACCATACATCTATATTAGATGTATGAATCTTCCAAAGAAATTCTTTTACGTATACAATACTATAAAACAATATACAAATTGCATACATTATATCATTCAGTACAAAATAGTTCAAATTAAGAGTTGGTATTTCAAATTAAAGTGTGAAAGGGTTATTGTTAACTAAATAATTAACAATACATATAATATTTACAAATAGAATCATATTTTAATTTTAAGATGAGATAATACGCCGAATCATGTAAAATATATTTTAATGACTCAATTTATATTTATTGATTAAAAGACACTCGTGCAAATTTGGTTTTATTTTAGGTAAAACCATTTCATCATTGCAATTGTGTCACATATAAGTCATTAAGCACGCGAAATTAAAAAAAAAAACACGTCCAATATTGTAGGATACTAGGACTGAGGGTGATGGGTATATGGCGGTGGGTGCAAGGGAAAGTCTGTTATCAAACTTTGTACTGAATACAAGTTATAAATTTACTTTCTATATTTAATTAATAATTAAAACATCTGTGTTTTTTAATTTTTAATCTCGATATAAATGATACAATTAAATTATATGAATGTAAATTTATATAATACAAATTAAATCCACGATATATGTATACACATTGACCAAACATATAATTAGATTTAATAATTATTATTGAGTCATAACAAAAATTTAAAATATATAGAATACATAAATTAAAAATATCAATTTAAGATATGTGAAATAAATATATATATTGAAATTCCGAGGATGTCTTCACGAAGGGCTTAAAAGTCAGTTTAGGGGATAGTAATTGCATAGATTTTTGGAATGACCACTGGACAAGATTCCCGTCTTAAAAACGCTTTCCCGATAATCTTCGGTTTGGTGATAAAAACAAGGGAAAGTGTCGGAGTTTGGCTCAAAATTCGAGGGGTGTGGAAGTGGGATATTGAGATCGGCGTGAGCTGTTTACTTGGGAATTGAACCTCTGGCATGATTTTATCCGAGTTCTAAACGAAGCGGCAGGCAGTCCCTCATCTGCTGACAGGCTATGCTGGTTGGGGTCCTCTAGCGGGCTGTACACCCCAAGTGTCTTTTGTCATAAGTCCACTCCGGTTTACAGTGAATATGATAATTTCTGGAAGTTAGTGTGGGCTAACCTGGCGCCTCCAAAAGTTGAGTTTCTTGTATGGAGAGCTACTCAAAATAGGCTTCCCGTTCTTGCAGAGTTAGAATCTAAGGGTATCCCTATCTCAGATTCCGGCGTCTGTGCCCTGTGCACAAAGAAGAGGGAAACGGTGAACCACCTGTTTTGTAAGTGTGAGGTAGTTTGGAGAGTGTGGTCAAGATGGTTCTCGGTGTGGAATATCCATTTTGTGTGCCCGGGAGATGTTAGGTCTTTTCTATCTTCTTGGGATGGAATGCCGATCGCAAAATCGAGCAAACAATTGAGGAGCATGGCTTTTTTTTGGCTTTTCTAGTCAATCTGGTTACTCAGAAATGGCATTATGTTTAGAATATTAGGTTGACTGAGGACAATCTGTTCGAGTTGGCTGTCACAAGGATCGGTTGCTGGTGCTGCTCGAAATGGCCTGAGGTGTGCTGCTCAGACAATAATTTCAAAAAAGGCCACATGCCTTCATTGTGTGCAGAAGGTGATTGATGGCTTGAGTGTTACAGGTGGCTTCTCGATGGTTATGCAGCTTGTATGTTTTGAGCTCTGTTTTATTCTGTTGTTTATACAGGGGCACCTCTTTAATTGTGGGGGGTGGGTTGGGGTGTAAATTGGGTTCCAACTTCTGTTTTTGCTGAGTGCTGTTTAGCGGGTGGTAATCTTACGTACAGTAGTCTGGTTCTGGTGCTATTGGCCCCGTTTTGTCGAGAGAGTTTGTGTGTTGGAGATTGGCTGGTTTAGTCCTAGTAGTCAGTACATGGAATTATATGTAGGGTCTACTTCCTGTGGTGTTGCACTGCTACTCCTTTCGGCGGTAGTGCTGCTGGGTTGTTGTGTGGCATGGTGGTACGGAGTAGATTCTGATTTCTGTTCGGTTTGGTTACACAGTGCTTCGGGAGTATCGTGGGATCTGTGTAGCTGGTTTTTCGTGCTGTTTTGTGTTATCTGTTTTAACATTAGATGGGTGCTGATGAATCAAGTAGTGCTTTTGGTACTTGTTGTATGTGCGCGCTGCAGTGAATTTCCATGTTGCAGGTGGGCTGTTTCGGATGTGTTGGCTGGGTGGATAGTTTGATTCCATGATGGTTTGGTGTGATGGATATGTGGTTATTCATTTGTTTTATCGTTTTGTCTTGATGTTGGCTTTGGGTGAGGCTATTGTTTGGTTTGATGTTAGCAATGGGAGGGTGGTATTTTGCCATTCTCTGCTTATGTTGCATGTACTGTTTAATATGTGGTGGTACATGATACACTCTTTTTTTTCTTTTTTTTTTCTTTTTCATGTAGGTCTAAGGAGGTTTTTTTTAACGAGACAGTTATTTTTGTCCGGTTTTGTATGTGACTTAATCTAATAAATCTATACAAAACTCCCATTTTAAAAATAGAAATAAAAAATAAATTTCACTGACCTAAATTTAATTTTATGTTTGATTTTTGAAAAATCTTTTGTGCTTTGATAGTTGATTAAATAATTATTAGTCATATCGGAAAACTGAATCTAAATCTTGGTTGATAGAAACTAGATATTTAAGGTGAGCAGTCCCAACACCCGACAGCACAAATATTACTTTTATTTATAAAAAATTACAACAATATTTTAAAAAATCAAATTAATTAATTAATTGCTAGAAATGCTAAACAGTGCTACCATGCATTAATTGATGGTTAATATATTTTGGAATTCTATAAAAGCAATAGATAAAAGAACAATAATCAATTATACGAATTAAATCATTTCAGTGGTTTAAAGAATAGTTAATATCTTATAAGTTTTAAATTTGAGCACGATGTTTATATGGTTGTTTGAATACTCATTGTTAAATAATTAAAATTAATTTAGAATATATATTATCTTATAATCACAACATACTAATAAAAAAAAATGGTGAGCTTTGTTTTGTTTGGAAGCTTTGATGTCCCACAGCATACTCATTGTTTGAATAGTATTTTGGCCTTTTACATGGAAATGAAGTGGAGATCTTATCCGTTTCCTCAATTAATGCACAAAGTCACGGTAACAAGGGAATTTCGTCCAATGAGTTCAAAGTGTATCCCATTTCATATTATTTTTGGTGCTGGGTTTACGGACTATATATAAGGTTGAATTCCCAAGCAATGCTTCCGGCGTGATTCATGTGTTTGAGCACCACTACTTGCCAAGCCTCACGTTTCGTCACAACCACTAACTTTTTTCTTTTTACATTTAAATTGATTATAATATTTGTTACTTATTTCAGATATAAAATTTTATACCCTTTAGCGTTTAAACGAATCTTTGACTTTTTAAGGTGTATTTTATTAAGCATTGACCTTTAATTTATGTTAAAGCAAATTTTAATATTTAATTTATGGTAGTCCATTAAGGAAAACCTAATCTAGTTAGAACTTTTAAAGAATCAAGACAGTCCAATTAAATAATGTGGGTTATAAGATTTGAGCATGACCCAACAACTATATAATTGTTGGACCAAATATTATATTAAGTCCAACCTAATGAACGAGTTCGCGTTTGGGTTACTTTAGTGATTAATTAATTAATCAAATCCTAAACCGTGAGGGTCTATATCTTTAGGAGGCGTTTGGTTCGCTGGAATGTTTCTGAGAGAATTGAAATCTGTGAATGAATTAGAATCTGTCAGGAATTGGAATCCAATTCCATATTCTGTTTGGTTGGCAGGAATGAATTAGAATCCAATTTCATATTCTGTTTGGTTCGCAAACATATAAGATGAATTTGATTTCAGTAATGTAAAATGACAGAATTGTCCTTCTTATTTTTTTCTCTTAATTTTAGTTTATTTTATAAATTACATGTAACAATATATTATAAAAATTTAAAAAAATAAATTTTAATTTTATTGATTGATTATTCATTTCAATAAATTATAAAATCATGCTAATAAACATCATAAGTTAAAATCATCCCAATTAGGGATGACCATGGGTCGGGTTTTTGGTCCACCCAACCCGAGAACAAGGGAACCTCCATCCGAGACCCGACCCGACCAAAATAAAGTTTCACCCGACCCGAATATATGAATAAGAAACCCGACCCGACCTGAAATAATAAAAAAATTATTTTTATTCAATAAAAACAATGATTTAATTGAAAATATATATATATATGGATATTATTGTAATTATTCCTAAATATATAAGGTAAAACTATATATTTTTAGGTCGGGTCGGGTATTTTTCACCCTAAACCCGAACCCGACCCGACCCGACCAAAATAAAGTTTCACCCGACCCGACCCGAATATATGAATTAGAAATCCGACCAGACCATACCCGAAATAATAAAACAATTATTTTTATTTAATAAAAACAGTGACTTAATTGAAAAAATATATATAGAGGGGTATTATTGTAATTATCCCTAAATATATAAGGTAAAATTATATATATTTTCGGGCCGGGTATTTTTCACCCTAAACCCGAACTCGACCCGACCCGAATATCACACTTAAAAAAATCGACCGACCCGACTAAAATAAAGTTTCAACCGACCCGACCAGAATATATGAATTAGAAACCACCCGAAATAATAAAAAATATTTTTATTCAATATATGAATAAGTTACTAAAAGATTGATGAGGGTAGTATGGTCAAATTTTAATTCCCTCCAACAAGGGAATTGAATTCTATCATAAAATTGATGGAATTCACTTTTCCTCATTTGATGGAAAGTTGAAGCCATGAGGGATTCCAATTCCCATGGAAAACTTGAACCAAACATGAGAAAGTGATGGAATTGGATTCCAATTTCCCTTAATTCCAAAGGATTCATGCGAACCAAACACCACCTTAGATTATTGTTTGCCCAGATTGGTTTTAAAGTTAATTATTGTTAAAATTTAATTACTTATAATTATTGGAAGATTTTGAATATGTGATTATATGGACTAATTGAAAAAAATCAATATATAGTTTGGACTGATAGAAATTGGTAGTAGAGTTATTGAACGTTCCTTTTCGTTGAAAAATTCAAGTCTAGGGTTCTAGATTCAATAAAAAATAGCTTTGGTACAAAAGAAAAGACTAAACCAAAATTATGATTTTTGGCTGAAATCTTCAATGTAAATTAAAAATATGCTGATGGATGGATAATGGATATGTAAAAAGATAAAAAAAAAAAAAAAGATAAACGAATTTGAAAACTTCTCATCATATGTACGAAGATGCGTGAATTAGGTTTTGTATGTGATATAGACATGAATGATGTTGTGATGAAAATGTTGATGATGATTAAGATTTATCTTAAGACCTCTTCTAGTCGCTGCTCTAATCAACTTTTCTAATCGTATTAGAAAAATAATTTAGAGTGTGAAGATCTCACTCACGTTGAACTGGCAAAATTTCATGATGAAAAAAATTTCGAGAGCACAAGATAATCAACACTTGCAAAATGTACTCACATTATATTGACAATCAATAACATTTTTTTACAGTCGTGAATGAAACCTCCTTTATATAGGGGGAGTTTTAAAGTCTTAAGTAACTAATGAATAAAATAATAATAAATTAAAGATAAAATAATTTTTTGTCTCTAACTTAATTCCTAGTAAATTAATAATTTTAATACTAAAAGACAATGCATCATCCTGTATTAATTATATTACAAATAATTAATAAAGATATTAAAAATTTGTAATATATATAAAATTTTGTATATGAATTTCGACATGCGATGTCTTCTTTAAAATTGATATATCTTAAGTTTTCAACATTAGATTGATGCGTTTTAAGAAATGTTGTAAAGTTAAGATATAATAGGTCGTCTTTCCAGAAAATATGTCTACAAAAGACACATGGATCCCATTCTAAAAGTCACCATAAATTTGTTGCTATTTTTGTATTTTCACCCAAAATTTGGACGTGTGGATCAATTGAGAGAGGTAGTTCATCTTACTTATATTAACACATATTTTTTATATGTACCATGTGTGTTTATTCTTTTATATACTTTTTTTTATATTTCCTCTTTGATGCATTATTATTATTTTATTCATTTTGATGATTTGCAATCAAATTTTCATTTTAAAAAAATTTAAATTCTTAAAAGGCGTACTTGGTCCATCATCTTTCACGTCAATATAATAAAATCTTATCATCTAATAATCGAGCATGTCATATAGGATAAAGACGGACATAATCAAACATATTGTTAAAAAATACACTATGGTTTGCTTTTACCTTACATGACACTAAAAGATATCATTTCGATAATTTTGAGAATGAGTAAATTATACTGATAGTTATTAATATTTTAGGATATTTTTATTTTGATCATCAAACTTTTAATATGAGTTATTCCCAAAAATAAAACTTTACTTTTTCAAACTTTTAATCTTTGCAAAAATCGAGTTTATGAGGATCAAAACGGTTGTCAATCAATTCTAACAATAGGATAGCCTTGTTTGACAAAAAAATTTAACATAGTTTGATTTCAAATTGATATCACGATTAATTATGGCATATAAAAAAGTTTTAGCTTTTAATTTATATTGAATCATCATCGTTTTTGTCGTTGTTTGTGGTTTATCTGGTAAAAAAATCACTAAACTACTTATATTTTATTCTTATCTTTATTTATTTTGGTTCAAACATGTCAAACAAACCCTTTTAATCTTCCCAAATTACAAGTAAACCCTAATTAAAATGAAAAGTTGAAACCTTTGAATTTGTTATTATCATCTGTCAGATTAGCTTGAAAACCAAATTATATTAGGTTTCTAGTAAAACAGATTCTTCCCACCTTTGGAATTAATCAACAATCATTTTGTTCATAAAAAATCAGTGTTGGTTACGACTGCAAATTTGAAACCTTAGGAGTTTTGGAGGGCAGACTCTAATGTGTGACATCATCATTTCTTATCGACAACTAACGATAGTAATCGTAATGAAAGTAAATTAAAAGTTTAATAAATGTAATGTAAGTTTTAAAAGTTTGATGATCAAAATAAAAACACCTTAAAAGTTCAGTGATCAAACTTATGGTATTTATCCTATAAAGTTTAATGTAAATGGTTGAAAGCTATATTTAAACATTTATTATCTTATACTTACTCCATATTAATCTAAAAAATATATATAATGATATTTGAATATTTTAAACGTATTCCTATTAAATTCAAGTTTAAATTAAGTTCAAGTTTATTAAATGACTTCAGTGATAAGTGATAACGTTATCTTTCTTAGAAGATTCAGATTCGAACAATTATATCTACATAAAATATATAATAGTTAATTTTTTTTAAACAAATATTACATTCAAATTATCTTATACTATTAAATAATTCAAATTAAATTCGTCATCGTTTCTAACTATTTTAACAATTTTGCGTAAAAAAACTATTTTAACATTTATGGTACATACTACACAAAGTTATTATTAATCCGATGTCATTGGATTAATTTATAATATATTATTGAATGCTAAATTTATATTGAATTGTTTAGTCAAAAAAATTATATTGAATTGTAAATATAAAAATGATTTCCATTTTTTGAAAAAAAAAACTTAGTCTTTATAAAAAAAAATTATAGAAATATTTAAGCCAAAATTTCCGATTTTATCCGACCAAAGAGAAAACAACGAAAAGAAAGCTACAGAAAAGGAGACGACGAGGACGACGATTTTCCTTTTCCATCTGGTGTCTGTTGCTTTTCTTAATCTGACGAAGCTTACAAGAAAAGCGAAAAACCCCACCTTTTCCTTTCAAGTTTCAACCCACCAAAATTTCTTAACTTCACCAAACTCAGATCCAACAGTCTTCCCCTTCTTTTTCAGGTACGAGTAACACTTCTTTTGCACAATTAGGGTATTTAGTTTCTTCATTTACAGCTCTAGTTCATTGTTTTGTGCCTTTGTTAATGTTCCTTAAAACCTGCATTAACTTTCGAATTTCTGTTGTTTTTGTTGTTGTCTGATCATAAAGCAGGGTGCTTTATAAATGATATTTTAGAACTTATTTTCTATATAAGCCTTTTATGCTTTCTGATTGTGTTGGCTTTGGCTTTTCTTTTCTTTTTTTGTATTTTTTGGAATACTTTTTGTTTGCAGTGTTTGTTTGGTTTGTTTATTAAACAATGGAATCGAAACCCAAGAGGAGAGGTGCTATGGAGAATGGGGATGCAGGGGAAGACTCGGTAGTTGCGACTATGATTGGGAATGGGGATGATTTGGGTCCTCTGGTTCGACGTTCCTTCGAAATGGGGCGGCCTGAGGCGCTGTTCACAGCTGAAGCATATTGTGAAAAAGAAAGAAGTGGAAATTGAGGAGCTCTGCAAGACTCACTATGAGGAATTCATTCTCGCCGTGTGAGCTTCGGGGTGTCTTGGTTGATGCCGAAGAGCTTAAAAGCGATCTTTCTAGTGATAATTTTAAGTTGCAGGAGGTCGGGGGTGCTCTTTTGGAGAAACTTGAAGAGCTTTCTTGAATCTTTTTCAATTAAGAAAATGTGACTGAAGCTATTAAGAAGTCCAAGATTTGTATTGAGTCTTGGAGCTCGTTGTCAAATGCAACACTTACCTTTCAGCAGGCCAGTTTTTCCTGGCATTGAAAACTGTGGATTTGATTGAGACAAACTACTTGCAGAATATTCCGTAATGCAATCAAAACAATATTCAGAAGAATATTCCTATAATAAAAGCACATATGAAAAGAAAGTTACTGAAGACTTTAATGAATGGCTAGCCCATATTAGGAGTTCTGCCAAGGATATTGGACAGACAGCAATTGGTCATGCTGCATCACTACGCCAGAGAGACGAGGAAATGATTGAACGACAAAGAAAAGCCGAGGAACTGAACATTTCTGGCTTAGGAGATACAGGTTATTCATTAGATGTCGAAGAGCTTGATGAAGATTATGTTTTGAAGTTTGATCTTACTCCTCTATCGGGCATATCACATCCATTCCTGCCTTGGAACCCAAGAGCAATTCGTGAATATTACTACAAAAATCGTTTATTACAACTCAATTCAGATTTGCAAATCTCTTCTTCAATACCATTTGTTGAATCATATCAATCCTACCTAGCTCAAATTGCAGGCTACTTTATTGTGGAAGACAGGGTCTTCAGGACTTCTGGAGGCTTGTTGTCTGCTGATCAAGTTGAGACGATGTGGGAAACTACTGTTGCAAAGTGGCATCAGTTTTGGAAGAACAATATTTCATATGGATTCTGCAACACATCTTCTTGGTGAAGGATTATATAGCTCTTCTTGGGGCAACTCTTAGCAGTATGGGTATGAAGTGGGGTCAATTCTCGAGGCCTTGGATAATAGCCGAGACAAATACCACGAGCTTCTTCTTGAAGAGTGCCGTAAGCAATTGATAATGTTATTTCTAATGATTCCTAAATCAGATGGTAATAAAGAAGGATTCTGACTATGAGAGTAATGTTTGGCATTTCATCTTCATACGTCAGATGTAATGCCAACATTCCATATATTGCACCATTCTCCTTTATGGTGCCTGATTGCTGCCGCATTGTGCGATCCTTCGTCAAAGCTCAGTTGATTACTTGTCTTTTGGAGTTAATTCCAATTTTTATGATGCAGCGAGGAAGTATTTGGGACAAACTCTTGATTGATGTGCTTAATGAAGTTGTACTGACACTGTTCAGAGTGATGGCATTACTGTATCTCAAGCCATGCAGATTGCTGCAAATATAACATTTCTTGAAAGAGCTTGTGACTTTTTCCTTCAACATGCTGCCCAACTCTGTGGGATTCCGGTTCGATCAGTTGAGAGGCCTCAGGCCAGTTTGACTGCCAAGGCAGTTTTAAAAACTTCAAGAGATGCAGCTTATCTGGCTCTCCTGAAATTGGTAAATAGTAAGTTAGATGAGTTCTTGGCACTTACGGAAATTATAAACTGGACTTCTGAAGAGATATCCCAAAATAATAGTGAGTATATGAATGAGGTAGTCCTTTACCTTGACAGTGTTTTCTCAACAGCACTGCAAATCCTGCCATTGGATGCATTGTACAAAGTTGGTTGTGGGGCACTTGAGCATATTTCCAATTCTATTGTTGCTGCATTTCTTACTAATAGTGTCAAGAGGTTTAATGCCAATGCAGTCATGGTTATCAACCATGATCTACAGGTGTTAGAGAATTTTGCTGAAGAGAGGTTTGACAGCACTGGCCTGAGTGAGATATACAAGGAAGGCAGTTTTCGAAGTTGCTTGATAGAAGCCCGGCAGTTGATAAACCTTTTGTCCAGCAGCCAGCCTGAGAATTTCTCGAATCTTGTAATACGGGAGAAATCCTACAATGCTTTGGATCATAAGAAAGTGGCTAGCATCATCGAAAAATTCAAGGACTCAGCAGATGGGATCTTCGGGAGCCTTTCAACCAGAAATACAAAAACAAGTTCACGGAAGAAATCGATGGATGTGCTGAAAAAAAGATTGAAAGACTTCAACTGAGAATGATTCAAATGTTGCTTGCATTAAAGCCGTTGTCTATTTTGATCTTCATATTCCTTTTCCCCCCTTATATGGTTTGTAGCTCGTATGATCATATAGATTATTATAATAAAGTTTTTACATTCCTATTGATTCTCTTGCTCTTTTCTTTTTTCTGGTTAACCAACTGGGGAAATAGTTCAGGATATCGCATGATACATGGGTTTAGGTTACTTTAAACTCTACTTACAATCAGTTTAGATACATATGAGGTTTGATATTCAGTTAATGGTAATGGTATTGGACATTCATGTTTCTTCATTTTATTTATTGTATTATATGTAGAATTTAGGTCTTTATGATCAATGGGATGACAATTCTTTACAAGGAACAAGCTATTTCTGGCCAAAACCTTTTGAGTGGTTGCAACAACACTCAGAACATTTTGGTCTTACGAGAACAACTTATAGCTATGTTACTTAGGCTCCGGTGTGAGCAAGAGATACTAGTAACAGTTGGAGATGGGTATGTTTAATCTTTTCTAACTTTCTGATGTATTTGAAGGATCCTTGGAGGTTATATCCTCGTACCCATATATGAATATGTTTCAGACATGAGTATTGGATACAGGTACTTAATGAAAATGAACTTAGGATTATAGTAACTGCTCTACCCCACTTTTCTATCCCCTGTTTCAGGTTCTCTCTACTTACAATTGTATTATCAGAATTAGTCTTTAAAGAGCTGGTTTGGAGCTGCATTTGATCAAAATTGCTGAATTACATGCGCGTGTCAAACAAGGTAAAATTATCTTTCAAAAGATGATTTTATGATTATCAGAGTTAGTCTTTAAGTGGATTTGTGCTAATAATATTATTGAAATGGATGCCATCCTATCTTTAAAAAGAATTGAGAAATATGTATAAGAAGAATGTCCGCAACACTTGGACTCACAGTCTTGGAAAGCTGGCTAAGCTTTCTTATGCTTCTAGCAATTGCCTTGTTGCTAACAAGGCTGGTCAACCATTTTCTGTTAATTGTTCTCTGAATATATGAACTCAAAAAGACATGAAACGTTTAGACTTTTATTTCGTTGATTAGGTGCAAGGTTTGGTTTCACCCTGGATGAAGAATTGAAGAAATCTGCTGCTTGTGATGATGTCAAAACAGCTCTTGCAGCTGAAATTAGCAGAGAGCATATTGGGACTGAATTATGTTTTTCTTACCCATTAAGAGTGCTGCTGCTCTGTGTATAATTATATGGGGATATTTATGTTAAGCCCAAAGGGACATTAGCTGCTGCTCTATGTACCTTTTTAAACTTGGGGATTGTTCTTTTTCTTTTCTATATTATGCAGGTTGATTTCATGATCTCTGGCAATCAACTTGTTAAAGCAATTGACCACATCTGTGACTTGTCATTATTTTCAGCTGGCTTCAATCTCCCACGAAAAGATGAGCCAGCTGTATCAGGGGAATGCTATAGGTTTCTGGCTAATTCAATAATGTTATATATTTTCTTCATCTAGACTCATTTTTATCGTAAGGCAAGTTTACTCGACTTCATAAGGTCATGTAAGAGTGAAATAAAATCTTAAATGTCCGGTTAGCTATATAATCAATGGGAGCAGTGCACCAAAACAATGGAAACTTGAATGACCAGGGCAATTTTAACTGCTTTTTCGGGCCATTCCTCCCTGTAGGATTATTGATCAAATAGATGAATCTGTTTAGCCTGCCCTCAATGTCCAGGGCAATGTTTACTGTACAGGAAGCTTGGGTTGGATCATGATTCTGTTTTAGAAATTTTAATGCACAGATTTGAAGGCAGTTCGGTTTGATTCGATACTCTATTTTACAGTTCATGTACTATATAAAATATAAAAAAAACATATACTTGTTGCCTAGTCAAACCAAACTTGTTGTCTAGTCTAATATGGAGAATGCAGAAGTGAAGAGCTATCAATGATTGACTTTTATTTATCATTCTAAAAAATAAATGGTATTACAATAAAAATTATATCTTTATTGTATTTTTACAATTTTGATATAATAGTCAGTGTGATCAAATATTAAAGAGATTGTTTAAGAGTTTCAAAGCGTTTCTTTCATAAAAGCATTTTATGTATTTTCTCAACAGCAGCAATAAAAGAATTTTAAAACAATAAAAAGTCTGGTAAATCCCCATATCCCCACGCCATAGTTTTTCCTCTATTTTTCTTTCCTATTTTTACAAATAACGAAAACAAAGAGAGAAAGAGGATAATAAAACAAAGACAACCCAACTGACACAATTACTCTCCCCAGTCCCCACCCCCACCATGCAATTGAAACCTCTCAACACCTTCACCGTTACGCTCATGTTGTTCTTCACTTTCTTGATCCTCTTCTTCTCCGGTTTCCTCGAATTCCCTTCCGTTTCCTCCTCTATCCAACGACCCTTTTCCACCTCTCCCCTTACCCTTTCTTCCAGCCCCCACCCTTTCACCGATCTGCTCTCTGCTTTCAGGACATGGGATTCTCAAATGGGTTGTGCCCGATTCAAGCTCAAACATCACGATTTGATCCGTTTGCTTTCCAACAGCTCTGGGTCGTTGCAGGAAGCTGGTGGCGAGTCTTCCTGCAATCAGTTGAAAATGGAGCATGTTAGTGTTTTGGTAAAAGGCTGGACTTGGATTCCTGATAATTTGGACAATTTGTATTCTTGTCGATGTGGGATGAGTTGCCTGTGGACTAAATCTTCCGTTCTGGCTGATAAACCTGATGCCCTTTTGTTCGAGACCTCAACCCCTTCATTTCAGGTAGTTTTCCTTCTTTCTTTCTTTTTTTGCCTTTGCCTTTTGCTGGAATATAGAAAATTTTGATTTATTTGCTTGAGTAAAGTTGAAATCATGGAGTTGAAATGGCTATTTGGTTAAGTATCTATCTGACCTGCTTGATTTGTGGATTCAAAGCTGAGATATTCTTTCAATTCGTATCACAAGAAGATCGTTGTGTAGTTCATCAAAATATCAGTGAAGTAAAGTCTTTTAGTAATTAGCTGCTGCCTGATGTGTACAAGATGTTTAGGAACAAGAGGGAATTTTATTTTTTTAGTAAGAGCAACCTTGGTAACCAATTAGATAGATAGATTGCAACGGTTTAACCTAAGAGATTTTACTTTTTGTTGTGTCAGGGATCTCTTCTCCCGTTTAACCATTTGTTAATTTGAGCATTAGATAAATCATTATGCATGGACATAGTTCAAAACTTTTAGGGTATATGACCAAAGAAAAGAAGACGAGCTTTGTTTTGCCTGTTGTGGGAGTAGGGTTCAGAAGTTGGGGTTCCTTAAAAGAAAATATCAGATCATGTATTTTTCCTATTTACTTGGGTTGGCTCATGGTTCATTAATTTATGCATTCATAGATGCTTTATAGAAAATCTCTCTTTTATGATATAGGAGACCCCTTCATCAACTTGCTCCATTGAATTTTGGTTGCTAAGAGGGTATTTTTATTTTAGGTCTGTAAAGAGAGGCAAGAGACAAAAATATTTCTGTCTTTGTGCCCTTCCCCTTATCTTACGCACGAGAAGATGAAAAAGAGGGGTATGCCTCTCTTTTATGATATAGGAGACCCCTTCATCAACTTGCTCCATTGAATTTAATTCAAGCTCTAATTCTTTAATCACACTGTAGGATAGGTCCTTCCCCTTATCACCCTTATTCAATAATCCTCTTTTTACTCTACTTTTGGTCTAATCCGTAATCAATTAAGCCCAATACTTGACCCGCTAGCCCAAACGAACATATAATCCATGATTATCGAGGCTTGAGTTAATGCACGAACATTGACTCGTAATTTGGGTTGTTACATGACCGTGGTAATTATTTCCCCCTTTGATTCAAAATGACTAGTCTAGAAAATTTTGTCCAAAGAACCTTGTTGGTATCTTGTTAGAGAAAAATATTGTCAGACGATAAAGTGGAAGAAATCTAAAAACATTCAAGATATAATTCATCACATTTTTTAAAATCCTGCTAATTAAAGCTAGTTCTGCCCCTACCGAAGGCTGAACTACTGTCTCTTGTTTTTCATTATCATCTTGAATATTGTAACAAACAAGGTCTTCTGTTGGAATGACCTTACCATATGAAGAGATGCAAGAAAGATAAAGTAATCTTTCACTTTGGTTTTTCTTCCAGCCAAGCATCAGTTAAGTCCTTTGATTTATTATTCTTTATCCTCTATAATTAATGTCCTTGCTTTTGCCTTATTCTTTGACATGTCCGTGCTTTTGCTCAGTTAAATATTGGTCAACAGAACTAGAAGATGTTCACCTTGGCTTGTTACAATATTCAACCAGTAGAATAGCTACACATGGATGTTTTGGTTTCCTGTTGCTGCTTTTTAAGATAATTATACATCCAATCTTTGATTAGTATTTTCCAGCATCATTTGAAATAGTCTTTTCTTTTTGTTTAGAGGCACAGAGGAGATCCACTTCGTGTGTACATGGACCTTGAGGCTGGCAGGAAGCGTTCAGGTCGGGAGGATATATTCATTAGTTACCATGCAAAAGATGATGTTCAGTCAACTTATGCTGGTGCTCTCTTTCATAATGGTCGAAATTATCACATATCATCAGATAAGAACAATGTGAGTAGCTGGCTTATATTTCTTTGTACGTGTGTTACCTCAATAATACCCTTAGATAAATACATGGTTGTAATCACATTAGGGGTTTTTCTTCTTCTTTAAATGTATTTCTAGGATACACTTGTTTATTGGTCTTCATCACGTTGCCTTTCTCGAAGAAACCAGCTTGCTAAGAGTCTTCTCAAGTTGCTGCCTCACCACTCCTTTGGCAAATGCCTGAACAATGTTGGTGGTTTGGACATGGCCCTTTCCTTCTACCCTGAGTGTGCAAATGATGCCAACAACCCAAAGTGGTGGGATCATTTACATTGCGCTATGTCTCATTACAAATTCGCCCTCGCAATTGAAAATACCGTTACAGAGAGCTACGTGACCGAGAAGCTATTTTACGCTCTGGACTCTGGTGCAGTACCTATCTATTTTGGAGCTCCCAATGTGCTGGACTTTGTCCCTCCGTATTCAATCATAGATGGAACCAAGTTTAGCTCCATGGAGGAATTGGCTTCCTACGTGAAAGCCATTGCTAATGATCCTGTAGCTTATGCAGAGTACCATGCCTGGAGAAGATGTGGTGTATTAGGTAACTATGCAAAGGCCCGTGCAGCGAGCCTCGACACATTGCCATGCCGATTGTGTGAGGTAGTTAGTACAAAAGGTGGGAGAAATGCAAGAACAGAATGAGTTTATTGTTTTATATACTTCACACTTTACTCTCCTAGTATTTGGTAACCCATTTGTAACGAGTCATCAATTTTGTGTTTGATCTAATAGAATTTAATGCAAAATGACCAATGGGATTTGTTGTAGATGTGTAAAGATCAATTTTGTACTTGGATCATTTGCATTCATGTTTACAAGATGGAGAGATGGTAATTTGTGGAGAGATGGTAATTTAGATCCATGCTCTTTGCTGAAATTATTCATCTTGGATGGAAATAAACAGATACATGTCTTCTGTAAATGAAAATTGATGGTCAATGTCATACACAGTTTAAATCGAACTTAAAATCTGAATACTTTCACCCTACCATTTTAATCTATAAGCTTCCTTTGGATTTACATGTTAAGCAGTTGTTTGGTAAAATCCATCTGTGAAAAATAAGATTATTTATTTGTATTTATTTTAGTGAGGTGATATAATTTAATCATGGACACCCTTTCGCTAAATTACTTGCACAAAAGCAAAACCCACATTAAAGAAGGGTTTCATTCAAGTTAAGCACGATGTGGTTGCTAATTAAATTTGCATTTGCTGCCGAATTTATTATTCCATTTATATATTGTATGTGACAGTATATGCATGCTGGGTGTCCATAAATAATACTTGAAACGCAAGGCATCTATGTCTGGTCTCGTGCGTAAACGGTTGTTGAATCTTGTAAGAGACGTAACCATCTGTTCTCAGATATTAATGGAACAAATACATATAGCATTTAATACTAGACATGGATCTCTGATTATGATTTGCACACATTGTCAGTAATTAAACCCACATTACTTACTATTTCATGCCAAAGTTTTTTTGCGTGAGAGATCCGTACCTTTTACCTCTGAATTTAAGAAAACAAATAAAATTTGCCGTGCACGGAAATTTCGTCTAAAAACGAAAGAAGCAGGTTTTCACTTGAAATAATTTATTTAATTAAGTGAATTAAACAGGGTATTAAAAAACTTCATCTACTTGAATAAATTCTTCACTGGTAAGCCACCAAAGTCTACCTACTTGCCCATCTCAACAAACTCAATTAATAATTCTAAAAAAGAATTGAATATCGTAACCATGTTTTGTTCTGAACCTTGTATCAATTCAGCTAATTCCTTGGAGTTCACAAGTCAACTAAATCTCATAAAACTTTCAGTTCCATCAACTGAAATTTTACGAGAAAGATAATTACTGGGGTCGAAATGACTCTACATTTATACTATTAATGGTAGAGTAAAATATATGCAACGGTGCAGGTAGCAGAGAACAATATATAATAATAAAGAAGGTGATAGATACAGAATCACCGCTTAACTTTGGAAAAATTAAGATCGATCTGGCTTTGTCTATGGTGGTCCAATGAAGCTCTGCATTACTCCCACATGGAGTAATGTAATCTTCACTCATATTCTCATTAAACATCACATGCAACATTACAGACGAGTTTCGATCTTGAAAACATCATCATCCATCATTCTCTCCTCATATTACATAGAAAATACAAAGATAACCAAAAGAAAGATTTTTGTTTTGTTTTATTAACACCATGATTAAGTAATCCCAGTAAGTGACTGATATGGCAATGGGTGTTGTATTTAACGAGAGCGACGATTAATTAGGCCATAATTAGCTGTTCTGCTACTAGCCCTTGGGAGATATACTATTGATTCTGTAAGTGAACAAGTTCTTTTACAACAAAGGTTAATGAACCCGAACCTTTCACTGATACTCCTTGTAACCTTAGCTCCTGCTGCTCTCCACAATTTGATATCATCGTTATCGTCATCGTTGTCATCCTTGGAACATTCAACCAACGCCGTGAAAAAGGGGTCCTTCCGGAAACTCTCAGCAGCGGCGGCGGCGGCGGTGGAAGTTTTCTTCCGGGATAGCAAATTTCCCAATATGTTCTTCCTGGAGGTTGGTGGAGTAGCCGGAGGTGGCAATGGAAGCAACTTGATGGATTCGTTCTTCTTGTGGTTTTGTAGCTTCTTAGGGATACCCGGTAAACGTTCCCAAGAAAATGGTACGCCTGAAAACCGGACTGGAGCCGCTGGACTGACAGGAGAATCATCTTGAAAATACGAGGATCCCAGTGAAGATGACAATGTTGCCGATGAAGACGACGACGAAGATGAAGAGAATGAAGGCGTTCGCCGGGAAGAAGGGTATTTGGCTGTGGAAAGTAAGGTGTCACGTTTTTGCGTGGATGAAGAAGCCATAGCTTATTCGCTATACAGAAAAAGGAAGGCTAGAGGAGACCAGTATGTGTTTTATATGGTGTAGTCTGATTTTATTTTTTTCTTTTAATTTGATATCTGCAATTATATATATTTATATAGATAGATAGATATATAATATTTAACTTATTATTTTTTCAAAACATTAAAGAAAAAGGTAAAATAATTATTAATATTAATTAATTGAATAACGACCCCAATGGGCAAGGCATTGATGGGAAAGGTTCAGGAGAGAAAAGGACTCAGCATGGGATGATAATTAAATATGAGAAGTATTTAAATAAAAATTAGGGTAAAATATATAAGTGGTCCTCAGACTATAGACATTTGTTAAGTCTCGTGACTATTAAAAATTATAAAATAATTCTTCGATTATAGGGCATTTTTTTGTTGAGTCCTCCGACTATTATAAATTATAAAATGATCATCTTACTACTTATATGTTCAAAACTCATCCTTTTTCGTTAAAAAATTGATGACCATTTGATATGGATATTAACATAATGATTGAGATATAATAAAATCTGATCACATAATCATTTTAGCTGTATTTTGTGGATTGAATTTGCGCTTAAATTATGTCATCGAATAGTGCTTGAAATTGTACTATTGATGCCTAAAACGACTTTATTTTAGGCACTAAACTTTATAGACGTATCGATTTTGCTACTAAGCTTTTAAACATTTTACTTTTTGTTACTACATTTTTTGACCGCCATCGATAATCAATTGTTTTCCATCACTAATCGTCTTTTGCGATAAGATCAATACTAAAATTTTGTATTTCACTCCCCTTTCTTCTCGTATGATTATTTTTTTCATGTAACACACTCAAAATTTACAAAATTAAACAAAAAAAATCATCACTTTAGGGGTTTATAGCTTTCTCATATTTGAGAGGTTTGTAGTGTTTGTTTGAAAATCCTAGCATTGAGAAACATTATGTCGAGAAGACGAAAAAAATACCTCAAAATTAGTCTCATCGAAAAACCATCAAAAGGATATGAGAGTATTAGCACATTGAATCTTTTTATGGATTTCGTCTGTTTGAGTAGGTTTCATAGAAAACCAATCATATGAGAAAAAAAGAGGAGTGACTGTGAATGTTTTGATGTCGATTTTACTGTAAAAGACGATCGATGACGGCTAACGATTGGTTGCTAATATTGTCAAAAAAGTTTAGTGCCTAAAATTGAATCTTTTAAAAGTTTAGTGGTAAAATTAATACAATTCTAAAGTTCAGTGCCTAAAATATTGTTATTTTGGGCCATGTCAGAATGATATCGTTTTGTTCACATCATCATAATGGCATAAATATATATTTTTCACATTATCATATCGTTAAAAATTTAATGATCTAATAGTATAATTGATGTCAAAATCAAAATATAATACTATAATCAAAATAATTAAAAGTTTAATAATATATATAATATATCAAATAAAGTTTAGAGATATTTTAGATAGCTTATATATATATATATATATATAAAAATCCGCGGCGTAACCGGGTAGATATTGTAGTTTGTATATAAAATAGAAGTGGCTTTGTGAAATTCGGAAGCGGAATTCTCGAAACAGGAAGACGACACGTAATGGCATTCTTTTTTTTTTAAGGGAAAGGAAATAAATTTCATTAAATAAATACACACACACAAAAAATTGAATTTAAAAGGGGAAAAGCAGAGCTAAACATATATTCGATATGAACAGAAATTTTTTTCTGAGTTTATTCTGTTTCATAATTGCTTTGTGTTGTTTGATCGAAATGGCTGAATCTGCAGATGCTACGGAATCATCGTCGTCTTCGCCGGCGATCCACATCATTTACACCGAGAAGCCTCAGGATGAGCAGCCTGAAGCCTACCATCTCCGAACCCTCGCATCCGTCCTCGGCAGCGAAGAAGCTGCTAAGGATGCCTTGATCTACAGTTATAAGACGGCTGCCAGCGGCTTTTCCGCCAAGCTTACTCCCGAACAGGTTGCCGAGATATCGAGTAAGAGCCTTTTATAATTAATTTCTCTGTTTTTAAAAATATATATTATTACCTTGTTATTGTTATGAATCACTATATTATTTCGGTTTCTTCTATTAAGAATTACGATTAACTTGGGAACTTGTAAAATTAAATTCCTGAATTGAGAATCAGGATTAGCATGTAATCTTGAGGAAGAATGAAAAATTATAAACAAATAGCAGAAAGGAAAATGCTTCAAGAGTCTTTACTTTATCCAAAATAACTTGGTTTTAGTTTTTCTTGGTAAAGCATGCTTTTATTTCTTTCTGGATGAATAATCTTCTATCAGAAAAATGAAAATACCAGTGTGGAAATTACTCAATGGTATTCAATTTCTCATGCAATCCATCATTGAGGAAGAGTTATCTGCTGAAGAACATTCCAGTCGCTAGAATTTGAGTCTTGGAACTTGAATGTTTAATCTATGTGGTGTTATTATCACTTTCTTGTGGTTTTGCATGGAGCATCCTCACAAGTCAAACTCGATGCGTGACAAAAAATGCTAATTAGATTTTCTTTTAACAAATTAACTTTGTTTTCTCGTTTGTAAGTTGTAACACAGTTCTTGAACGGATTTTTTAACTTAACATGTTTAGAAATCTCAAAGTAATATTTTTTTTCTTAGTTAAACAACTCAGTTCCCAGAAATACAACTTTTAAAGCATTTGGCCTTTTCTTTCATACCTTTTTTAGGATTCAGCTCTCTCTCTTTGAGGATTATAAGTGCAATATCTTTTCCCTGCACCATCAATCTCTTGTGAATTGCTAATGCATTTTCATTAAAAAGTGTTTTGGTTTCTAGATGTCTTATCTTCTCTCTCTCTCTCTCTCTCTCTCTCTGGTGTGGGGGAGGATAATGCTTGTTTTATTTTCTAAGTTAGGGACCTTTCACACTTTTCTCTGATTTCAGGCAATTGTGTCTATTGTTAAAAGATTTAGATTGTAATGGCAACTATGCGTGAACAAATGAGAAAGCACCTTGCTAGCTATGTATCTATTAATAGTAACTGCATTCAGGTATAAGGTCCAAAGAGACTGCTCGACAGTTGGAATAGAAAAGTAAAAAAAAAATCGGAAAGCAAAGTTAGGTATAAACGATGATGTGATTTGGGATCTAAGTTTTACTTGGCAGGTTGATGTTGTTGTGAGAAGGAATCATAGAAAGGCTGATATAGGATCAGGGTAGGCCTTTTATGTTAATTGTTGCATATACCCTTTTGTTTCTGTGAATATAAAAGTTCTTGTTACATGTTGATGTAGCATTTGGTACTATTATCTGATTTTTGTAATTGTATGTTGTAGAACAACCTGGAGTTCTTCAAGTCGTCCCAAGCAGGACACTCCAGCTGCATTCTGGACCAAGGAAGCTGCAATAGGGCTAAAGAAACTCTTTTTCCCTACTAAAAACAAAAACCCATCAAACAATGGTCTCCCTGTATAAAGCAGTTTGACCTGTTCCCTATATACTCTCTGTTATGGTTTGAGCTGCACTCTACATTTTATCAATCTATGTTTACATGTAGACTTATTTGATTATATAATAATAAGTATATGGTCAGTTTTTATTTTAGTTTAGCTGTTTTATTTGCCTTCATGAATAGTTTTGAAGTTGGGAAAATACTCAAAAACTGTTGGTATGATTGATTTTGTCATTTGTGTTTGAATAATAAAATCACAATAAGGTAGAGTAAAATAATTAAGGCAGTTGCAACGGTTGACACCAAATGAAATTATATTATCAAGGTGACACCTTCATTGTTAATGATCAGCTATGATGAAGAAGATGCTAAAGTAAATCAGATTCATCATTTTCAAATTTTGGTCTAATGATATTGATTTTTTTAAAACTTTGGCATACGAAATTAAATTTTGGTTAGACTTAAGAGATCATTTAAAAAAAATAGAATTATATACAAATTCAATTTGTTTTGGTTTTGTTGGGTTTTAATTATATTTTAATATTGAATACTGAATATTTCACTTGTTTGTTTAACTTTTTATTTATAATAAGAGAGGTTCAATCTATTAATCAATCAAGTAACAAACTTATGTTTATTAGAACTTTTTAATAATAAGAGAGGTTTAATCTATTAGTAAAATTGATGAATGTGGACATGAAACTCAAAAGTGCAGCGGCTTCAAACCGCCCCCAGCAACCCCCACTTACTTGGTTTACACTATTTTAATTTTCTTGTCTGCTAGTTAAAGCAAGCCCCACACCTCCCTTTTACGATATATTTTATTGAACGATCTTAGTAATTAAAATGATATTATTTTTAGAAGATTTGAATTTAAATAATTGTATTAGTATATATTGAATATATATTATCAATAAATTAAAAAATCAAATTAATATTATTTATAATTACACTTTAGAATAAATAAAAAACTAAAATATATTATTTGAGTAACTCATAACCGACCAAACCGCCTTGAAAATGATATATTCATTTGTCTTTGTCAACTTTATCTTTAACATATGCAACTCAAGTTAACTTGGAACAATTGTTAATGATCTTTTTTACTAATAATCACCTCGACTATATTCATGTATGCTATCATTAACAAAAACAAATTGACCTTACACTTTACATTTTGTTATAAATATTAATCAATAAACCTAGGATTTTATTGGCCAGAAGGCTTATTTTCTCGCTTGTGATTGTGCATATAGTTGAAATTAAAAATAAATAGCCAAGTTGCAGTAGTACTGACCTGTGTGAACGGAGGAGTGGAAGAGGCAAACAGACAAGAATAATGAAGAAAGAAGAATTGATGATTGAATCATTATGTCTCTCATGAATATATGAAATTACGGGATAGGTCACTATGATTTTCCATAATAATATTGTGATCTTCAACGCAAGATTCACCCGCTCTACCTTCATCTCAAACATTCTCTCTATTCACACTATAGTCTATATAAATGCAATCCACAACTCTCGTCTCAATTAATATTATTTAAATAATCTGAGATGATTATAACGTAGTATCTGTTCAGAATCTTTATCAACTATTTAAACTTACTCACTCTACAAACACAACTGTTTAAACCCAAGATTTTTAGAGAAAATAACACTCTTTTTTACCTCAAATTAAAATTAGTGCATGTGAGTAGACAATTAAAACAATCAATCTTTCATTATTATTTGATAGTAGACTCACTAAGAAACTATTAGTGTATTGGTCTATAAAACAACATACGTTAGTAATGACAAATAAACATCTAATAATGGTTTAGACATTTTTGTTTCAAGTTCGATGTAGAGAAGCGTCACAAAAAGTGTCTTTGATATTTAACTTGCATCACCGACAGAAATGAGTATACGAAGATATTTTGCTAAGACATCTATCAATGATTATTGCTCTATTATTTGTAACGAATTTGGTTTTACCATCACCATCATAACACTTTTTTGTTCATCTCGTCGTACGTATCAAGTTTTTGCCTAAAAATGAATGATGTGCTTCCAACATCACGACTGGCGTCGAGTTATTTGATGGGTGCAGTAAGAACTAGACTCAATCTACATAATATGATCGAGTCTATCTCGTCACTTATGCCAAGACTCAATTAATATTTTTAATTTATGTTATGAAGTTTAAAGTTAGAAGAATGATCCATGAAAGACAATCCTTAATATATATTTATGTGTGTATATGAATGGTAATCAAGTGGATAGATCGCATCAGATTGTGATGATTTTGTGAGATTAGGAGCATGATTTCTGTAGTTGATGACATGGGGCCCATCTTAGAGAATGTTGCTTAATTAGCAAATAAATTTTATAAAAAGGATGTAAACCGTGGAATTAATTAATTAGCGAGTGATATATTTCTAGAAAGAAACGTCAACCTTAACACTTCTTTGTGAAGCGGAGGGTAAATAATACTGGAGAATAGTTACTGATCATTACGTAACAACATGTAGATCACTCCAAGATCGAGATGTTTGTCTTATGATTTTATGATAATAAGTACGAATCAAACTATCTCAATAGTTAAAAGATTTGTTATTATTCATTGAAATTTCTAATTTAAGCACCACATATATATGCAGAGATATAAGCGTTTATATTTGTTTAAAAAAAATTTAACTTATAAACAACGCATCTTTAAAATATTATTCGAATCCAAAACATATATGAAAAACAATATTCTTTTCTACTAATGATGATTTTCGTTTATAGGCATAATTACGGAGCATAGATAACCTGCTTAGTGATCCCCAAAAGTCACTAATTATATATATTATAGTGGTGATTATAGTATAGGGTACTTTTGCTAGCGCGTATTTTAGGGTGTTTTTTAAGTTCAATTAATATATTATTATTGTGTTTTATAAGAATACATATTTTAATACATGAGTTAACAACAAAGTATCTTTATTTGGTAAATTTAATAGAATCGGTAAATATTATTTAATTTGAATATGTTATTATAAGATTATGTTATCATATAAAATAATATTAATATGTTTAAAATGATGGTTAGTGAAATTTTGTGGGACCTTTAAGGATTAGCATAGCATCTCATTGAAGACAAGTGAATTCCTCGATGACTCCACGCCTGAAATTTCTTCTAGAAGAAAAGAGCAATTAGTCTTTGATTAGCATAATAATGGGATTTTGTGAAGGTTTAACTAATAATCAAATCAGTATAATTTGACTGGTTTCACCAAACATACCACACGCCCATTGTTTCATATACAATATGTATAAATCCACAGATTCAATAAATACTCATCAATTCGATTGGTAGTTTTCTAGGCTTGTGCACTTGCTTTTTCATTTGCATTTCTACGTCTTTCACTCTCAATTTGCTTCATCTGATCCTTGTCTATTTTTTCTTACTGTTAGGCCAAGTTCAGTAGTTTGAGCTACTACATTTTAAAATTATTATTTTTAATGTTAGATCGGTGTTAAAAAGATCGAAGAATACCTTTGCATGCTTAATAAAATTATCCAAATGAATCTTATTATAATAAGATATAATACATAACTCTTCTTTCAAATTAGAAATGGTGAATCGTAACATGAGAAAAATGAAATTAAATGTCAAAGTACGAGAATAAGTAAAAACGTAATACACCACTGTATAGCGCTCTTTACTATTTCATTCATTATTAAAGAGTATAAAAAAAAGAGTAATAAATATGAAACCTCACTATTTATCGATGGTACGAAGAACAAAACTTAATATATCAAACCTTGAATCTTAAAATTGTTCTTAAGATATTTACTAATTCAAAAAACAAAATAGAATATAATTAGAAAAGATAGATATAATACAAAAAAAAAAATACACACTATGCTACGAGAGATTATAAGTCCTATCCCTCTTTCTCTCAACTCGAAATATATGTTCATATCAAGACGACTGAATTACATATCTCTTATCTATAATCACATATCATAAATTATCACTTCACCTATTGTAAATCAATAAACTATATATTTTAACTATAAATAGGGTAAAAGCTTGAGTGAAAATCCAACTTCCATTCGCACTAATGCATTTTATATAAGAATCTTAGTTAGGAAAGGAATATATGATATTATGCAAATTAAAAAGTTTTTTAAAAAAGTGGCAGGGTTGTAATTAGGAGATGAATTTCAATTATGAAGTAATAAAGGAGATAAAGCCAATGACAGATGATGATGAAAAGGACTGTAGCTTTAGTGGGACTCATCCATGGATGTCTTTCTCAAACCCATTTTATACCCAAAACAGAAGCAGACAGATAATAGAACACAACACAAATGTTTTATCCTATTCAACTTGATGAAGACAGCTTGTATATCCAACACTTGTCACAAAGTTAGCCATGCCAAATGGCAAAGGGCGGCGCACCAAACACAGACAGAACTGAATTGTGGGATGGAATATTCAATTATTTTCATACTAATAACAATACTAGCCAGTAATGTTTACATTCTATATGGTTAAAATACACATTCAATATAATGTGTATACAATTTATTTTAATATATTTGAAAATTATATTGTTTAGGTCAAGAGTTAAATAAATAGTAATAATTTATATTGGTTTTATTATGTTTTTTTGTGGTTGAGTTGTGTGGAAAATCTTAGGACATAAAATTGCGATGGGAAGAGAAGGTTGTGGGTGGCGTGCAAATTTGGTGTCACGCCGTCCAAACAAACCTTTAGTATCATTCATCCATTGCTGTATCTATGCATCTGCCACCCCACGCGCAATCAGTAGCCTCTTTCCTTCCTGCCAACTATATATATATATTTATATCCTCACTCTTTGTCTTTACATCAAACATTTCACCACTTCTCTTCTCTTGCATTCATCATCATCTTCTTTTCCACACACATATATATATAACAACTCTCTCTCCCTTTGCAAAACTAACACTGCCTTAAAAATTCTCTCATTCCAATCGTCCCGCAACAGTATATTCAAGGATCCCAGTATTTTCATCTTGTGAGTATTCATATGTGTGTGTGTTTAATGTTTATCATATATAGGAGCTCCCCTCTGCAATCTGCAGCACTGCGATTAGGGTTTGTCATGCATATAAATTCAAAAGTATATTGATTTCTCCTGGTTTGGTTTCTATATCATGCATTCTAGATCAAGTAACATTAATGTGGTAAGTGGATCTGAATTGGAATAAGCTGGAGAAGATGAAGCTTTGAGAACCCACCACCATCATCATATATAATGGTTTTAAAATAGAGGTTTAAAGCAATAGAACGGCTATATCTATGGGTTCGATTCCTAACATTTAATGAAACAAATTAGGTTAAGAGGATCATGCATATTAGAACTATCCGGTATCCTATCCGGAGCAATCAATTAAAAAAAAAGAGGCCGGCTATATCTAGGGAGGTAGTTTGTGGGGCGTGAAAGCATATTATCCACCAACACCACCACGGAGTGCACTGCACTCAAAGAAACACCATGCTTGTTTGTGCCAACAAAAAAAGTCAAGCTTTTCGGCACTAAATTTTATTCATTTGCCCCCGCCTAAGCTCATGCAACTCGACCAAACAGTAAACGTAACACTACTCTTAGGTTAAAACTTAAAGCCCATTCTTTTCGTTTATTTAGTGGATTCCATATAGCATGACATTCTCTGCTTCTTTCTTTTTATTTTATTATGGGATTGGGAAAAAAAAGCATGCAGAGGCCAACCAGCTTTGGGTCCCCTAAAGTTACATCTTAATCATCATTGATCACCAACTATATAATAAAAAGAAATAGCTACTCTTTTCAAGTCAAGAGTTGAGGAATGAAGCTTGCAATTGCATACATTATGACAATAACATGTATAGGCAAAACATGTGCGTTTACTTCCATTATCCTTTGTAAAATGCATTGGCAATTTCTTTCCTTCCAACTTGCCCTTGTTTTTAGGCTTACACCAAAAACTAACTTCAACCCTGTGTTTGTTGGGGCACAAATATATATATATATATAGGGATAAGATACTGTTACCTAATGTAGTTTTACACAAATTTAGGATTGTTACATGGTGAAAATAGATGGTTGAGATTAATGGTATGAAATGATAAGATATTCACTGAAAAAGAAAAAAATAAGGAATCAGTCTCGGTAATTTGATTTTACTAATCTAACGGTCCTAAATATATGTAAAACTAAAGAGTTTTACATTGTGTAAGTTGATCCTAAACCATATATATATATATTCACATAATCCCACACATTAATATTTTGTTCATGTTTTCCAGGAGTAGATCCATGATGGAATTGGAATCATGCGTGCCACCAGGCTTTAGATTTCATCCTACTGAGGAAGAACTTGTAGGTTATTATCTCCAAAGAAAGATCAATTCACTCAGAATTGATCTAAATGTTATTGTCGAGATTGATCTATACAAGATGGAGCCATGGGATATCCAAGGTAAATTTACTGAATAAACCTGTGATGTTTCTGAGATCCATTGGTTCTATCCTAGCTAGGGTTTGAATAAAGACATAAAAACACGCACGCATTCTTTTTAGTCCGATTCTTTTCTTTCTCTTAGTCATAAACTAAAGTAATCAATGTAATGATATATACATGACCATGCCATGACATAGGGTCAAAGAGATATTTTGAAAGATGATATGTTCACACTAATGTTCCAAAACCAGGTTTATCTATTGGCTAATACAAGTGGTTTGGGTTTGGTGTTGTGCAGCAAGAGGGAATGGAGAACAAAGCGAGTGGTACTTCTTCAGTTATAAAGATAGGAAGTATCCAACAGGAACAAGGACCAATAGAGCCACTGCAGCTGGGTTTTGGAAGGCAACAGGGAGGGATAAATCTGTGCTTTCAAAGAACAAAATTATAGGGATGAGAAAGACCCTGGTTTTCTACAAGGGTCGTGCACCTAATGGTAGGAAAACCGATTGGATCATGCACGAGTATCGACTCCAAACTTCTGAACTTGGACCGCCCCAGGCAAGTTTAATTTTTCATTTTTTTTTGAATTGTCTAGGACTCTGGGATGATTACATCTAGTATTTGTTTAAAATCTTTCTTAATTATTTACAACGGGCACTCACCTCACCTTACATATACATATATGTTAATGAAGGTGTTTATATATGAGTTTATTCCGATTGCAGGAAGAAGGATGGGTGGTGTGCCGGGCATTTAAAAAGCCAAGTTCTAATCAAAAGCAAGGCTTTGAAGCATGGGGCCATCATATTTCCATATCAGATCATATAGCAACTCCATCGCTTCTTCATCTTCACACGAATCAAGGATCAAGTTTTTATGAATCCTATGGTTCCAATAACCACAATTTTTTGGACAGCCAACAACAAGTCATCGAACTACCGCAAATGGATAGTCCCCCCATTACTGTCTCACCAAGTTTAGCAGAAAATGAAGTTTTCCGGTGCGAGGTAGAAAAGAGCAATAATAATAGCAGTCAAATACAAACAATCGACTGGAATAATTTTGACAACTTTTTCAACTCTCAGCTGATTGATACAACAACTTATCCATATCAAAGTACTGCAATATCACAATCCCAAAACGATGAACTAGAAGCTCAAGTACAACACCATCTGCTAGGTTGCTTCCATGAATCATAGCGGAAGAAGCAAAAAGTTCATCAACTGATTTTATGCTAGTATGCTGATTCATATAACTAAAACTCTTGTCTCAAATTAATATTATATATATATATATTGTAATTAAGTTTGAAAATCCTTGATCAGATTTACAAAAATATAATTGCAGTGTTAAAACTAGGTTACATATTGTAGTAGAGAAAGCATGGTTTTGTTATGATGAAGAGAGACTTCCTGCATGATATAGGGTGTACGCTGAAAGTTTTTAATTTTTAACAATTTATATATAGGGAGAGGGGAAGGAGAATTTTACTCATAATGGATACTGAACTTATACCCTAAGAGAGATGACAGGCCCAAAGGTTTCAAATCTACCCAAATTTCAAACACTAACTTGGAAGCCTGCCCAAACGAAATCCGTTATCTTCTCATATTTTCCTATTTTCAAGGGTAAATGTATATTTTGGTTCAAATTATAATTTATTGTTTAAATTTAATATGAAAATTTAATTTTCAGTTCAATTTGATATTTTTTATATAATTAAGTACTTAAATTTTAAATTTAAATTAAAACTTTTAACTTTTTGATTCAATTTATTACTTATGATTTTATGTCTAATTAATTATTATATTTAAAATAAAAATATATTTTAAATTATTTTAAATTATTTAGGTTCATGCGATCAGAATAAATTTAAGTTTAAAATAATTTAATTGTATGAAAAAAAAATTAAATTCAGATAATTAAATACATAAATTTAATCATTAAACCAAGTAAAAATAACAATTTGAATGGAAAAATCTAATTAAAAAAGTTTATGTACCAAATTGAACTATAAAACTAAGCTCAGGTATCAAAAATATATATTTACCTTGATTATAACCATGGCATGGGAGACAGATGGGTAAGCTTTATCTTCAACCACTAACAAAGTCCGGTGCTGATTCACAGATCTAGTTCCTTTGATGTTTGAACTTTGAAGACCAAAACTTAGAAGGAAGAAAAAAAGAAAATGCTTCTTCAAACGACAATCTCAGCTCGGCCTTTATATCATCGGAAGCATGCGTGCTTCTCAATAACGCAGCAGCACCTTCATCATTATTACTCGTTCCTCACATCTGGGTCTCTCAACTTCACCCGCAAAAACCTCTTTTCCCAGGTCAAAAACCACTGCCTTTTACTATTTCTTAATACCATTTATTTTCATAATTCTTCATGCCCTAGTTTTTACCTTAATCATCTCAACTTTTTCTACAAAACTCGGCATGCTACAGTAGTACATGTAGGAGGCAGAAATAGATAGATATGGGAATATAATACTTCAAAGAGAGGTCTATGTTCAGCGCATTTTCTAGGAACCATTTCTGGGGTTAAGAGGGTGGCTGTTTTTAGTTACTTTTAACCTTTAGGAGGAAACAATTGTTATTGGGCATGACATGAATTAGTTAAATATTCGAATTGGCTGTCCTAGGCTCATGCCATAGGAACGGTAGTAGGATTTTCTTTTAATGGTACGAACTTAAAAGTTTATATTCGAAATTTAAGGGTTACAGATATACAAAATTCCAGGGTACGAAATTAGATTATTAGTAAAAAATACAAATAAAATACTTAAACTATAAGGTAATTTGAAATTTCCTTGAATCCCTCCTCCCTCGGTACATCCCTGCTGCCTAGCACTAGTACTTGTATATAAACGCCATAAATATAACACCCTCTCTTTCTTTGCCTTTGCCTCTAATGGATTTATGCCAATTCTGATTGGCTCACTTGTATAGATTTGGAGTTTCTAAAATAATTTTATATAGTGGTAAACAAATAAAGGTAAAACGGAAAAAAGAAGAACTAGAAGGAAAGGTTTGATGCAAAATTTCCGTGCATTTAAAAAAAATGACAAGGTGTTCTCAAAATCAATTGTTCTTTCTTTTGTTGGTTAAAAAATTTCTCAGGGAAATAATTAGTAGCAAGGTAATCAAGCTGATGTGCATGTTTGATTGCTTCAATTGGAAAATTTTCCTAACAGAGGGCAAAAAAAACGATATTTACTTGTTTCTTTTACCTTTGTAAAGAACATTGGATAATGCTGCTTTCAATGGTCCAGGCCATTGTTAGGTGCTATCGTCAACCAGCTCTGAAAAACTCAGGGGCAGGCAATGGAGTGAATGACACTAAACTTCTCAACCTACAGGTAAGTGTTTTGTACTCTCTTAGCTCTGTTACCTACTTGGTCTTTCCCTTCATTTTCAGCTCTTTTGTGCATATTCAACTGTTTTTTCTTAAATCCTTAAAAAAAACTGTTTTTTCTTAAAATAAATTTAATTTATCATTTTTCTCACCACTATGACTTTAATCATTTCTACTTGGTGCTTATGCCTATGTATATTGGTCCAAATAAATGTCTTGACTGATCATGAGGAGTAAGGTTTATGAGTTTTGGGAGGTGTAATGTTGGTGAGCTGGGATGATGACGAGTGTTAAGCCCTATTTTAGTTGCAAGAGAGAATGTTCAAGCTTTTTTCAACATCATTGGCAATCTGGATTCAATCCTCATTGAATTTTAGCTTTGGTTTCTAACACTTTATGGGTCAAATAAGGGCTGAAGCTGACAGATTTAGAATTTATCTTTTAATAAGTAATTTTGAACTGGAAGTTTCAAGAAACTAAGCTATCTCAATCTATTGCCTTAAGATCAAAATTTGGTCGAAGGATTCAAAGTTTATGCTGTCCTGCTCAGAAGCCGTGCATTTCAATGGCACTTAGCTTCCACCAATGCGGAGTGGTGGTGGGGAGGCGGGGATGTCAGATATATTCAAGAAAATTCTAGACAGAAAGAGAATTCAGCTGCAAAGTTATCAATGTTTTTATGCTGTTTTTTAGTACAGAGAGAATCATGTTGACATTTTACCCCTTAACCTGATTATATTGGTGATGGTAACATTAATACTCATATGTGTTATATGCTAAACTAGGAACTAAAAGAAACGAAGTTAAATGGTTGCATGTAGTTTTCATTTATAGAAGGCCTAAATCATGCTATGGCATAAACACATAAAAAGGGAGTGTAACTTTTCTGTGGCTTGGACAATGCCCCATCTTCCATTTCCGTCCGTGCCTACTCTGTTGTTATATACCTACTCATGTCACGCTGTTGCGTATATAAAAAATTAAATGTTTGCTACATATGAAAATTGCAGTTTCAAAATTTTAATCAGGCTTTATTTTAGTGAATAGTGGTTAATATAAGATTCTCCGCTAACCCTGACATGATTTCTTATAATTTTTGTTTTCCATTTTTCAATTGATTGTGGATAAAGGCAGATGTTTCAAAAGGGAATGTCAGCAAAATCTTTTACCTCTACACGCTTTGATGGTAATTTCCATTCTCTTTGTTGCACTTTTTAGTATTAAGGTTGTTTAGCTGCTTATCATCCGTGAACGATGAACTTACATGGCATAAAGTGAGAAAGTTTGTACACTTCATTCTTGTTTCCTAGTATATCTAATACATAAAGGATGCGAATGTCCTTCCCTTCTAACATTTAGTCATATATTTTTTCAATATTTTTTCACCCAGCTGATAATACAAAACTTCATTTTTCTGAATTTTATTTGTATTGCATATTTAACTGAATAAACACTCGCTCCCTGCCAAGTCTCAACCTATCTTTTTCATATTTCCCATATAAGAAATTTGTCCTCAAATTTTCAAACTACCATTACTTTTTATGCTCTTTGCTTTCATAGCCCTTCTATGCCTAGATAAAGCCTACTAAGCGCTCAATACTTGGGTGACTCTAAAATTCAGGAAAACAAAATCCCTGATCACAAAGACAAAAATTCTCATAACTTGCATGTATTTGATTGTAGTATTCATATTTTCACAATTTTGCCACTCATATAGGATTTAAGTGGCTTAACATAAGCTGATTGAGTCTTAGCTCAATTGGCAAAAAAACGTTGCTATTGTAACATACAGGAGCATGTGGGTTCGAGGGCTTCGATCATGCTTAAGCATGTCGAACCCTTCGATTTATGGGTGTGAAGGGGTCTGGGTAGTTCAGGCATTTTGTATATAGAAATGGTGGATTAACATGATGTTTATTGCTTAAGTAGCGTTTTCCACCAAGCATTTGTGTGCAATCACTTGTTAAATATTATTTTGATGCGGTCCTCTTATGTGGTTATTTGATGGAACATCATTTGTCTTAATATTACCCTAACTAATATTCCTTATAAATAGTACATATGCAAAAATGTCATGGAGCCGAGCATTTCATTCTTGTGGAGTTTGCTTGAGTTGTGGTAAAACAGCAAGGTTTAATCATGCACTTTTAGATTTGTATTCTTCCTTTCTTAATCTGCCTTACTTTTAGTTGCTATGTTTTCAAAGCATGTTAAACAACATACAGCGATGCAAGCTACAAAATACTTTTACTTGCTATTATATATACAAAGATTTGAAGGGCAAAGGATACAATCACTAGCCTCTAGATTGTGGACATATGCTTTTTGTACTAGTTGGAATCTGAAACTCTTTCGCCGACAATTAACTATACTGCAATGATTAATGCAGTGATTAGTGGTAACATATATTACCCTTGTAAACTTAAGTGGTGTTATGTTGCACAAACTAACTATTAGCGCATCAGCTACCGTCTTTCCTGTTATTTAATTTAATGGCTATATTTTTTAACTATGACTGTCTAATTCTCACCCAAGGTTTTTGCCAAAATAGTAGATGAGAGACATAAAAAATAAATATTTATACTAAGATTCCACCATAATTGCTTGAATTAAATAATTGATGTCACCATTTTGTTGCAGAATCCTTGAAGAACCATCTGGCTATGGTTGATGACTTAAATGTGAAGAAGTCATTAGTTATGGTGCCTGCTTTCCTCTTTGGTCAAGCATTGTGGTTGATTTCTGCACAATTAGCAAATGCAAGTGAAATTACTAACGGAGATTCTGTCTACGAGATTGGAGAGTTGTTTGAGTTAGGAATCCAGCTATCTTATCTGCTTTTACTACTAGGTTTCCTTGGAGTCGGAACCTTCTTTGTAATCCGTCAAGTACTTGTACGTAGAGAACTTGACCTTTCTGCTAAAGAATTGCAGGTAAGAATCTGTTTTCCCATGCAAAAGAATGGTAATTAACTTGCTCTGCAATTATGTTTATTTTACATTTCTAAGTGTCTATGATGGTTAATTCTAGTTACCATAATAAAACGGAAAGCAAAATGGGTAAGACTTTCAACACTTTGTTCTTGGCGTCATGCTGAGCTTTCAGGAACAAGTCAGAAGTGGAGATGCCAGTGCAACTGAGCTTTTTGAGCTAGGTGCCGTTATGCTGAGAAGGAAATTTTACCCAGCTGCGAATAAATTTTTGCGTCAGGCAATAGAAAAATGGGATGGAGATGATCAAGATCTTGCCCAGGTATGATGTCATTTGGATCTTCCATATCTTACAAGCAGAATCAATTGGTTTTGTTTTGTAACTTGTTCTTTATGGAAATTGATATGATTGTCTTACCTTGCTGTTACAGAAAAAATATGCCAAACCATTTTCTGTATGAACATCCGTGCTTTTTAATCATTTGGATTATCATCGGCTGTTAACATGACATCATCATTCATTACTGAAATATTCTTCTCTTGTGTTGTGAATCAAGCGCTAATCATGTGTTCTAAAGGAAGAGCATTGTGAACCTCTCAGTTGGGACTTTTGTTATATATATATATATATATATTGATGGAAGCTTTGTAAGCATGAAAGCATTCTAATCTATTTTGCGAACCATTTCACAGGTCTACAATGCTCTTGGTGTCAGTTACGTCCGGGACGGGAAGCTCGAGAAAGGAATCAGTCAATTCGAAACTGCTGTGAAGCTTCAACCAGGATATGTCACTGCATGGAACAATCTTGGCGACGCATATGAGAAGAAAAAAGACTATAAGCCTGCATTGAAAGCATTTGAGGAAGTGTTGCTTTTTGATCCTAATAATAGGATAGCACGTCCGAGGCGAGACGCGTTGAAGGATCGTGTTGAAATGTACAAAGGAGTTCCTATCAAATCAAAAGACAGATGAGTTTTGCACATTTTTGGATCTGAATTTTGGACCATCTGGTTGTTCAAACAATTCAACACCCAGAAAAATAAATTATGTCGGTTCTTTATATTACTATTCTGTTAAAATATCTATGCCTCCATACCTTCTTATACAGCAGGTTCCTTTTCATCTACCACGGCAAGAAAACTGTAATTTTAGATAATTTTATCACGACGTTCTACTCTAATTTATGAATATCGGTGATCTTTAAATAGTTTGGTTCTCTATTGTGTTTTGCTTGTTGATGTAATCAAATATGTCTATATTTATCTTTTGTTTGAGATTTCGGATAATTTTTTAACATTTTCCTTATACGGTGTTTATATAATCTCAAGTAATTAGTCTTTTGTGTAGACTGTTATAAGAATATATCTTAAATTTGTGTTTTGTTTATGTTTACGATTGTAAATTTTTTTGTAATTTTAGATTTTTTTTAACAAACTAATTGCTTTTATTTGCATAAAAATATAATTAAAATTTCATTTCCGAAAAAAAAACTAAAAAAAAAGTACAATAAAACCATGAAATATAGCCTTAAAATTTAAAGTCAAGGCTAACACCACATTACCTACAACAGCAGCGCTTGAGAAATTCTGGGAGATACAAAAGGGAGGCCCATTACATAAAAATTTGAACTCACCATATCTAATACAGTCTAATGGGGTCCAGCCATTGCGTCTCCAGAGTTGAGGGAAACTTGATTTTTGGGATTTGGGAGAGCAAATATTGCCAGCAATGCGCTAACGGCAGCCACAACAGAGCCCAACACAAAAGCCGGTAAGTTTCCGCCACCAAAAGCTGCATCCAGGGGTCCACTCACCACCGATATTGTCATCTGTCAAATTTCCCAATTAAACATTAAACTTTACAATCATAATCCAATTAAGCCTTCTTTTCTTGGATTTTGCTTAGCTTAAGGGAAAGGAATCATTTGTGTTTACCTGTGGAATAACTATTGACAAGTTTAGCACTCCCAACGACAGACCTATAACCATCCAATTTAGTTACCATATGTACAAGTATTTCATAGAATACTATAAATATCTCATTTTAAAATCAGATATTTAAATAAAAAAAATTGGGCCGTTAAAATAATTTTAAAAAAATTATAAATATGGTTAATGTATAAAAGTGGAACCTTAATGTAGCATAAGCATATCAGCTACACCAAGAATTAAACAGTACGTACCTTGACCGCCACCTGCATCACTGCAATATATGGATGCCAATGCGAATGGAATGCTAAATGTTACCTACATCCAACATCATCACTTTTTATTTATTCTTAAATTATTCAAATAATTTAATTAACTATATGAAAACTGTACATAAAAATATATATCATGAGTAGTTTACATAAAATTAATTGATGACTTAAAAGCTGTCATATGTCCTTGTATAAATATTAAAAAATTAATTAAAACTATATGTGTCTCGTATTTAATTCTATTTATGGGTCTTTTAACTTCACTGATGGGGCACTAATTTCAAAATTAAAAATATATAAATGAGAAACTAATAATGAATTAAGCAGTAACCGGATAAGATAAGGTGACGTGGTAAAAATACTTGATGAGTCATGTTGTAGGTGTGCTCGTGATTCCAAAAAAGAAATCACGAATAATTAGTTAAAAGCGTTTTCAGTACGTAGCATCACACATTTTATTATTTGTTCGACGGTAACATCAAGCATTAATGAAAGGGTTGTGGATAAGTGTGAGGTAAAATGAGAAAAAGAAACTAACCGCCAATGGAATACCCAGCAATCCAATCAGTGCCAAAGCAGAGCCTTTGACGTGGGTTGGTGGACTGGTCAAGATTTGTGGTCCCAGTTTACCCCTCCAACCCTCCGCCGCTTTGGTAACCCCCACCGTCCCAGCCAAGCAAGCAGCCAAAATGAAGTTGACCACCCCCCACAAATTCTTAACCCCACCCATCAACCGGCTAACTGGTTCCAGCCCCAACGACGTAAAAGCCAAAACGATCGAGTTTATCATCAACCCCAACGCACCCGCACGCACTCCTTGGTCGTACAGTTTTTGTTCATTCGCGCTTCCCTTCACGTTCCCTCCGTATACCTCCACTCCCATCCAATCGGTGTCGTACAACAGGAATGGGAACCAGGCAATCCAGTTTAGGCAAGTCACCAGGAGCAATATCCACATTGGTTTTTTCAGCTTCTTGAATGCCGTCACTAACTCTCCGATGAACGCTCCGGATGATTTTCCTTCGTCTCCGTCTAAAGCCTCCTTGTTGGTTAACGGCGTCTCTTTCACGGTGGAGATCGCGGTTATCGTCACCGACATGAGGAATAAAATGTCGATGAGGAAACAGGTTTTGAGGTTCGCGCAGTATACATCACAGGCTGTTGTTTCTGTGAACGGCAGAAGTTTGTGGAGGTTGGAAAATGAACCGGCTGCGTAACCCAGAACGTTTCCGATAGCCATGAAGAAAGAGAACCAACCATTAGCGATCCTCATTCTCTTATGATCGTCTCCGGAAAGGTCAGCGAGGAAAGCACGGCACGGACCTTGTAACATGTTGTTAGCGACATCGAGGATCCAAAAACCAGTAACGAAGATAGCCACCGCTCTAGGCTTAGTGGGATTGTTGAGTGAATCGCCTGCTCGGTGGCCTATGTCTTTGGCAAAGCCGATGAAGAAAACAGCGACGGCGACGAAACATGCTCCGGCGGCAATGAAAGGTCGGCGACGACCGAGACGAGAGGTGCAGTTGTCACTGCTGTAGCCCACGATGGGTTGAACGAGGAGGCCAGAGATGGGACCACAAAGCCAAATGAAAGCAGCCCAAACGTGAGGAACACCGAGGGTTTGAACGTAAGGGGTTAGAAGAGAAAGTTGCAGAGCCCAGCCAAACTGAATCCCGGCGGCAATGGCTGAAACCACCACGATATTCCATAGCGGTCTTGGGTTTCCGTTTTGACCCGTCTCCATGGCGCTGCTATTCACAATTCAATCTTTATTATGAGAGATAAATTCTACTGATGATTTGATTGAGAAGTGCAATGAAGATATAGAACTTGTATGTATGTATTTGGATGGTGTGAGCCCTCAATCATAAATAATACTCCTACTAAGAGTCTGGTCAAAAATATTTTTCAAACTAAATTTAAGTTTATAAAATTATACAATATTCACACTTACTGTCACACATGATAATGATTTTTATTTATTTTAAGGATTTATGTAATTATAAAAATAAAGATTGGTCTTTACTTAGTATGGGTTGAAGGTTAAATACTTATTTTATAGAAAAGTTATAAAATCTTATTTAAATTAAATTGATTGTATTTAGTGGTTTTTATTATTTTAATCTAAAGTTTTCCTACCTAATTTTGGTAAAAAATCTATAAGGGTAAGTAACAAACAAATCTTATATATTTCTTACCAAATGAAGCAAATTCTATTTTTGTAATTATCCGTTGAAATTATACAACAGTCAAGTTAAAACAAAGGATTTATATTTTTTATATAGTACAGGATGATTAGAATGTAATACATGTATTAAACTTTGTTAAGTAATTGATTACATAATGACGTACATACCATGCAAACATAATTGCTTAAATTCATGACCTTTAGAGATGATAATATTTCTCTTTATCACCAAAATCAATCCATGGATTTAGATTTATATACTTATAAATGTATATTTTATAAAAAATGTAATTTTTTTAAGCGAGGAAATTAATACCATATAAGCTCCTTGATAATTAAGTAAGATGAATTTTAAATATATGATATATATATCTGCTAGCTGTTGATCCATAAGAGTGCGGTCTTAACTCGCTAGTTTGATATAAGATTAAATTGGAGAATCCGGACGGTTAATTAGCACAAACTATTAACCAAGAAAGGGAAATGATAGAATTATTTTCATATAAATTTTAATTCTTAAATAAATTAATATATGTGATATTAAATTATAAAAAAATAGATATAGAAGTATACTTGAATCTATCTTTGAATATATAATGTTAAATATTGAATTTTATTTTGATCTTTTAAATTAATACACGTGTATTTTAGAGAAAACACTTATTGTTACGACGATGAAATATTAGAAAATTTAACGTATATATAAATTAAAAATCATATATATGATAAATAACCTAGTACATTAACTTTAATTTTTAATTGATAAATCATCAATTAAAAATTAATTAAATTAATTACTTGGATATCTATACATATGTGACTCATACTTTTTTTAAGGGTAAAGTATAGTAATGGTCATTGAACTTTTCTAAAACTTTCATTTAGGTCCCCTAACTTTTAAAACTTGCAATATAGTCCTCTAATAATTAGTCCGTTTTCAATAAGGTCCCCAACATTTAGTCTGTTTGCAATATGATCCCGACGTAACCGGTCGTTTGACGCCGTTAGTACGTTTGCAATATGACCACTGAACTTTTTAAGTGCTTGTATTTAGGTCCCCTAACTTTTAAAACTTGCAACACAATCCTTAATTTCATTCTAAACCTCAAATTCATTTTCGATCTCAAATTTCCCTTTTCGCTTCTCTCTTCTCATTTCTAGCTTAACTTTTCAGTCGGGGATGCATGGGAAATTCTAATCTAACTTTGAATTATGTGGAAGTATTGAATAAGGGTCCATTGAGAGAAGACCCAACCAAGGGACTATCAGGACCATCAACGATTCAAGGTGTAATGTTAGATACAGATAATCTCAAGTGAAGCATAGATGTTCGATGAAATGCTTGTGAGAAAAAAATGGGGTTAGAAATGCAGAGTTGACAAATACTACTAAGATGAACTAAGTATCATTGTTGAAAATCACTAACAAAGTTGGAATTATTTTGTATAAATGGCATATAATAATTTCTTCGTTTAATCCTTGTGGTTAAAGATTTTCCAATAGATGATCAAATATAATGACATCCCAAACAGTGCATTCACCTCTCAGTTTCTTTTGCAACTCAAAAGGCATCATTACAGGGTCAAGTAGCTGTTCCAAATATACTATCATGTCATGATGCCTTTCGAGTTGCATGCATAATTGTCTTCTAAAGCTATAATTCAATACAATTCAATTGTAAAATTTCCAAAACATGTAAAAAAAATCCAAACCATTCATGATATACCAGTCTCATAATCAACATGAACTTATTAAAAAGAATACGAGCTCACATGATGTCGAAAACCACATGTCGGATCAATACAATTCCCAGTATACTAGTACCAACAGTCTCTTGGATTGAGCCTGACGATTTCACTATGTTGATACTCACAACCAATTCCCTGATTTAAAGAAAAACCAAAGAAGAAGATAAAAAAAAATTAGCCTATGGCCCTATTTTACTTCTATTTTGATGGACTGAATATCTTTCATAAGGATTACTAAAAGTTTTGATTAAGAATAAAGAAAGAAAATTAGATGGTTTTGGTTCAAAACTAACACTGAATATCTAGATCATTGACATGCAGTTCCAAAAACATAAAAATTTCAACAAAAAACACATAATGTGAGCTGAAAATGAGAAAGTGTGAAAGAGGAAAAGCTTACTTCCGGATAGCCCAAAAGAGAAAATAAAAATCTTCTTGCAAGTGAGGGGAGAGGCTAAGAAATAAACGCATCGGTGTTGCGTTCCAGCAATTATTTCTCAATTTTTTCTTTGTAAATAAAAGCTGAAAGACATAGCATTGCTTAGGTTTATATTTTTACATGGCGGAAAATTGAAGAACAAAAACCAAACGAGAGTGCATGTGAGCAAAAGAAATTGAGAGGTGAATGTGTTATTTGAGATTTTATTATATTTGATTATCTGTTAGAAAATCTTTAACCACAATTATTAACCATGTTATGATAATAAGTAACATACAATTATTCATTTATATATATATATATATATATATATATATATATATATATATCATTTTCGTACGCATAATCTAATAGGAAAAAGCTTATTTAAGAAAGAAAGTTTGGATAATCATTTATAATTTCGGATGAACATAGATAATATTTAAGATTTATATTTTAAATTGGAAAAAATTGAACAATTATAAAGTATCTCTTGCATAAATTTAACTAAAACACGATTCAACTCACGAAAATCTTTATCTATATCTAATAATATATTTTTAAAATAAGTACATTTTTTATTAAGTTAAGGGTAAGTACAAAATAGTATCTATTTAGAAATAAATCTTAATCATTTAACATTGAACGCTCATAACTCTGATATTTATAGTGCTTAAACTTAGGATCTCAAAAAATAATAATATATTTTTATCACTAAGGTCGTTTGATTATTATTTACAACTTCCTTCTATTTTTTTATTTTGAATAAATATATATATCCATTGCTTGTCACTTAATGTAAGGACATTAACTTTTTTTTTAGCTGACCCTTTTTCCCATATGTAATGGGGTAAAGGGAGGTAGGATAGTAGGTTGTCCCAAACATTAGATTGAGAGCAACTTCTGTGAGAGACCTTCAAATTATGAATTGCCTACCATGAGACTCGATCCCACAACCCCAAGATTAAGAGTCTTATGCTCTACCAATTGAGTTGGACGGACAATTCATTAGGCATTTGGAGATGAAGTTAAAGGTTTCATATATCTTATCACGTCCTCCATTCTTTCTTATCTCTTTCCCATTCTCATTCATTTATTAATTAATTCTCATATTTATTTTTCCAATATTTTAAGTCATTGATTCTCATTTATTGGCATTTAAGACTTATATATCAACTTGGAATTAAATTTAAAAGTTTTGACTTTTTTCTTTAGTTTTTGTTTGATATGAACAACACAAATGAAGAAAGATAAAAAAAAATCAACTAATAAACTGATTAATATTTAAAATAAAAAACAGTTATAAAACTTAATCATTTAATTAATAAAAAATTATATTTTCTAATTTTTATCTTTTATACCAAACAAAACCTTATAATTTTCATTTTTTTCATATTTATATATAAAAATAATTATAATCAAACGGCATTGCCAGGGAACGTACTAGATAAAGTGGAAAACAAACTGGAATATTAATTGTTAGCATAAATTTTAAAGAAATACAAAATGTTGTACAAGGCTATCATTGGTTAAATAGTGATCTAGAAACATTAATTGCACTTATAATCTGCATGTTTACACACTTTTTGGTGGAGAATTGTCTAGGAAGGATGGCTACCTGTTGAAGTTTGGAGATTATTCTTACCATAAATTCTCAAGAAATACAGTATGTTCCACCCAGTTTTTGCGTGGATTTTTATAAAAAAAAATAAGTTAATTTTATACAGTTTTTTAGTTTTTTTAAATAATATTTTTTAAAAAAATCATTATAAGTTTACTTATTTCTAATATTATATTTTTGTTATAAATTTATTTTTTATCCATATTTGCCCATCGCATGTAAATTTACTTCTTACATTATCTTTTATACAATAAAAAGTAAAAAAATTGAAAGTCTACTAAACTTGTGGTGAGTTCATTACTATGTGAAGTGAAAGATTGAAAGACAATTTGGGTTTAATCGTTATTCTACAAGATTAATTTCATTAAAATCATTTTTAAAAAATAATTGTATACTCGTACCGACGAAAGACAATTGAGAACTTTTCTTAAAAAGTGTTAAAATGTTCTACTACTTTATAAATACGTTTAAATTCTAAATTTTTTTATAGTTATAATTTATACATTTTTATCTTTTTAATGTTATAATTTTCACTAATTTTTTGAATTTCTAATGCTTTTGTCTTCTAATATTTTTTATGAATATTTGAAAATTTTAAAATTTACACAATTCCTTTATTTTCTTTTTTACTTAAAGATTAAATAAATCTTTAAAATTTCAATTAAAAGTAATTATATATTTGAATTTGGTAAAAAAAATCAATAATACACTCAAAATCAATTAGAAAAATTCATTCAATTATGTGTCATGTTATCATTCGCACACGAACTATTATGTCAGTACGATGAATTCGCGTCACAACGATAAACTCTCACGTCAACACATTTAATTGTTATATTAAGATTATAACGATCAGCGTTAGTTAAAAAATTAAATTAATAAAATTAAATTGATTTTTGACCTATAGTTGATGTAATTAAAATTTATAAATAAAACTATTAATTTGGATTTACTTGATAAATACAATATATCTTCAAGTTTTTTTTTAAAAAATATATCGTTTTTAATTAATGGGTTTGTTCAAGTGGTAAACATCTTGATATTGCTTAAGCAAGTTTTAATTTCGATGCCTTGTTCAGGCAGAAAATTTTCGCTAGCACCCACTAAAAATCAAGTGTGCAATGCAGATTGGTTTAGATTAGTCAGGACGAAGTTCTGAAAGTATTCAATAATAAAAAATAGTGATTGTCTTTGTGATTGGTTATTTCTGCATCATTTATAGACAAAATTATGAAAATTATCATAAAAATATTAACAATAAAAATGGATTTTTTTATAAAACACCAATTTACTATTTTGAAATGTATATGAATTAATTTATATGTTTTTCAATAAAAAATAGAAAAACAATAAAATATAGTACATGAATTGATGATTAACCTTGGGACTTCAATGGGAACCAAAACGATGAAGATGTAGAAGTATGCATAGAAGGACACGTTCTTCCCTCAAAGGATTGTTTCAAGTACTTAGGGTCTATGATACATAAAGATGGGGGTGTAGATGATGACGTTACACACCGTATAAAGGCGGGATGGCTAAAGTGGAGGGCCGCTACTGGAGTTTTGTGTGACAAGAAGGTGTCTCTAAAACTTAAGGGAAAATTTTATAGAATGGCAATAAGACCAGCGCTGTTGTATGGATCAGAATGTTGGGCACCCAAGAAGGATCACGTAAGGAGGATAGAGGCCGCAGAAATGAGAATGCTTCGATGGACATGTGGTAGGACTCTGTGGGATATGACGACAAACTCTGCTATTAGGATGTCCTTAGGGGTGGTGTCTGTTTCCGAAAAAATGAGGGAGGGAAGACTACGGTGGTTTGGGCACGTCCTTAGGCGACTACCGTCGGATGCGGTCAGGAGGGTAGAGTCGATTACAGTCGACGGTGCCAGAAGGAAAGGACGACCAAGGAGGAAGTGGGATGACTGCTTGAGATCTGATTTGATGGATTTAGGCCTTACCGAAGACATGACCTATGATAGGAAATTATGGAGGCTTAAGACTAGGGTAGTCGAGTAGTGTGAGTCACATCTATAGGGTGTATCATCTTTGTCTTCTTTTAAATGCATTTGTAGTAATTTCCATGACTTTTACTTTTTATACTTTTCTGTTATTGGTATTTATGAAAGATTAGACCTGGGCTTGCTATCGTTGTCTTATGTGTATCATTCCCGTCATGTTTCCTCTATTAAATTTAGCCGGGTCTTATGTTTCTGTCTATATGCAGAGATTCTTTCGCATGGATTATTTTGCAGGGATTACTCCCCATTACAGAAGCACATATGATATTAATGACTGCATATGAATACTTTTTTAGCTATGTATTTATGTAATTATTTATACATGCATTGCATTTTATCTATATTTTTAATTTTCTGACTGCCGGAGGTCTTTCACGGAAGCTATTCTCAACCTGGCGTTGGGGGCAGCCTATTACCCTACCTCCCCCTTACCCCATATATATGGGAATTGGGTTTTGTTGTTGTTGTTGTTGATTGTAAGTGAAATAACCCACAATCTGGATATCTACAAATCCATGCCAAGTTGGTAGGTGGGGCAGGTAACTAACACAACCTCCATCGATTATCAAGTTTCAACCGAGGAAAATTCAGTGATTATTTTCACAACATAATTTGGAGATTTATTTAAAAATTTTAGAAATTAAAATTAAAATTTCTGAAAATTTAAATTATTTTTTTAAAAAAATTGAGGTGTAACTATTTTTTAAAATAAAAATTTAATGAGAATTTTTAATTTTTTTAGGAGGAGAGTTAATTGAAATATTTAAAGTTTTAAGACGGAAAGAAAACTCAATTTGATCATTTGACCAACGAAAAGTATTGTTTATCATAATAACTTTTCTAGAATCGACAGAAGATATAATTTTTAAAGGGCCCGAATCTGTGACTTTTGTGAAACTTTTATTGGTTTAAGACTTCAAATATGATTCGATTTGTAATCCATAGCAATTCTAGTGAAATACAAATTTCTAAACTTGGTTCATCATTTACTATAGGCATTTTTATTTTACTGGTTACAACTCTTGCCAATTTTTATTATTATTATTATGCATGTTAGTAGAATTTTAGAACTTCATCTGAGTTGGGAAAGTGTTTCAAGTTTTCATGTTATTTTACATCTGGACAATTTGGGAATGATTTGATGTAGTAATTTATTTCAGACGCTTAAATATATTTTGGCATGTTATAAGTAATTATTAGTATTGTTGCGATTAGTTGTTGTTTGTTTTGAGATGTGTTGAGTCAAAACAAGTGCAGGTAGAGGGTGTGTTAGGCTTCTGGTTTATGTGCTGCACTGTTTTTAAACCAGTCTGTTATGGGTTAGTTGGAGATAGTTAGGATGTTTGTTAGTGTACCATTTCTCTTAACTGACTCATACAGTCTTGTATAAATTGCTGAGCCTCTCTTAGAGATATTATGGTCTATGAATAAAATAAACTGTGAGAGTACCATCTCTCTTTCCCTAGTTTCTCTCTGATTTCATTCTCTTCTCTTTTTTGTATTGTTTGTTGGTTTGAGCTCAGATTGAAACATGGTAAAGTCAGTCGAATTTCTTTCCTTACAAGGCAATTTTGTATTTATTGCCCTAACACATATTTCAGTAAGTTATTAGGAGTTGTTTGGTATGCTATGCTGCTTTATTAAGAAACAGATATTAGCTGGTAATTCTGATAAATTGACCCTAGCGGAACTCCGAAAAGAAAATACAAGTGGATCTCTGTTGATATGATTATATTATGAAGGAATTTCGATCGATTTGTACCAACCACATTCTTCTAAGTTCAAATAGATAGGGAGTTAATAGAGTATGGTTCTAATTGTTAACTTTATTTGTGTATGCATTTATTCTTCGCAAAGAATGTGCACCATGCTTGGTTTGAGTTGCTCATGATGGTATTGTTTAAGATGCACAAAATGACAACCCCTCTTACATGTGTGTTTTCTATAGGACTGCTAATCGAAACAGTTTAGGGTTATGGAGTTTTCATAATGTCTTACCATATGTAAATAATTTAAGATTGAACCTATTGTTGTTGACAATTGTTGCATGATTCTAGATGGCCGACTGATCAAATTGGACGGCAGTTTTTTTTTTTCCCAAAGTGGGCAACCAATATTGTTGAAATTGGCAAAGGGATAATTACCAAATTGAGTCATTGAACTTGAAGATATTTATAAGATTAGTCATTAAGCTTCAACTATAAATACCATTACCCATTTAGCTTCAAAATCATCCCAAAATCGAAAATCATTTATTTCTCCCATTACTAGAGAGCTTTCTTGTGAGTAGTGAGTGTTTTGTAAACACCTGTAAATTTTATCTCTTAGAAAAAGATCTGCAGCAGTTCGGAGACGTAGGCATAATTGGCTGAACTCCGTTATCAATTTCGGGTATTATTTTTCCGCTTTTATTTCGCATTCTCACTAATCTGGTTATAGGGAAATTATTCGTTTTCGTTTTATTTCCCAACAACTGGTATCAAGAGCTTTTGGTTGAAATTTGTCAATTTTTTCTGTGAGGTTACTATTCACGTGAATAGTGAATTTTGTGAATAGTAAAATTTGGTCGGATATACAAATTTGTCGACAAAGGTGTTCTAATACACAGTGGTTCACAAGAATTGTCAAAAATGATCCAAAAGAAACCAGATTCGAGTGGGAGCGATGGCTTTGAGAAACGAAATTGATGAGCTCAAAAGGGAGTTGCTCATATGCAAGGGAGAAATGAGTGAATGGGGTGCGCTTAATACCTTCTTGGAAGGACTTAGATCAGGGACAATGCTCGGGGGAGAGCAAGGTAATGTCCAGAGACTTTCGGATGCCATAGCTGTAGCCGAAAAGCTGACTGAGCTTGGAAGTGACAAGCCAAGTAGCAATGTATCGTCCAGGCCCATGCCCAGAGATAGTGGCAACAGTGGAGGAGACCAGGAAAAGGTGCAGCAGGGAGATGGTAGAGAAAGCTCTTCGAATGGCCAAGGTGAGCCATTGACTGTTCGTAGCCAATGAAAGCTATCGGGAAAGAATGACAAGGCTAAGTCCGGTGTAAAGAAGAATGGGAGCAAGGAAAAATTGAAGTGCTACTTCTGTGATTGTCCTCATTTGATTAGGGGATGTCCCGAGAAGCGTCGTCTTACAGCCATCATGAATAGGATGGAAGAAGGAGAAGTAGCGGGAATTGGCGCGGTTGCAAGTGTTAAAGCTACAAAGCCAGGAAAAAGACTTGGCCCGATTGATGGGATCAATACGGCTAAGCAAGGATCGAGACGAGGCAAGGCTATTGATATTGAAACAACCGAACCCGAAAGAAAACGTGACAAGACTAAGGGTGTCAAAACAGTCGAGCACAAGAAGGGACCCGGTGCGATAGCAAGAGATAAAGCTGTCAAGTCGAAGGTGCAAAGTGAGCAAGTCTGCTCACAGTATGCCAATATAGAGGTGTGGTCCAAGTTGAGGCGTCTCAGGCATAAAGGGTCACTTAAGGAATATGTGAGTCGATTCAGAAAACTCACGCTCAAAGTCTCAAGTTTGACTGAAGAATATGGAATCTTCACCTTCATGTTCGGATTGAAGCCATGGGCGAAGAGAGTGTTGGAGCGAAGGGAAGTCAAGGAGTTTTCTGAAGCCTTAACAACCGCCGAGTCTATCAAGAAATTTGGAGTCAAGAAAAACAATACTTCTAAAGCAAAGCCGAAAGCCGAGGGTAGCGGCAAGAGATTCTGTGATGAAGGCAAGTCAGAGGATGAGGAATGTTGTTCCTCGAGTGGCAGAGAAAATCACTCAATGATGAACCAGATGGTGAGTCTGGGGAAGATGTGTGCAGTCTTGGCACAAGTTCGAGTGTCAAAGATGCTAAGCCGAGGGTAAGAGTCGAGCAAATGAGGGGGCGCAAACTTAAGATGCCAGAAGTGTTGTAAAATTACCCGAAGGGAGCCGAGTCATCCAAGGTGATAGATGAGCCCAAGATCGAGTTGTCCAGAGAAGAAGATGAACCCAGGATCGAAGAGACGTTGAGATTTGGCTCAATAAGGTTCATTTCTGCCAAGGCGAGTAGAAGCCAAGTGTAAGAAGAGTTGTCCATATCCAAGGAGTTTGCCGAGCATTTTCGTGTATAGAACATGGCTTCAGAGACCATTTTAAGAGAAGGGTCGAAGCAGGGGCTTGCCGATGATGTTCAAGTGAGGAACAATCCTTCAAAGACTAGTGGACAAGAGTCGAAGGGAGCCAAGACGTTGAGGGACAAGGCAATCACGGAGAAAGTGGTCCATAACAAGTGGGTTTACAGGACGGTGACTACGGACAAACTGAAGTTGTGTTCAGCTTCAATTGGCATGTTACAGTAACAAGAGTAGAAATGCTGTTGCATTGATCGAGGTGTGAAGACAAATTAAAATCAATCTTTATGTGGGAGATTGTTGACAATTGTTGCATGATTCTAAATGGTCGGCTGATCAAATTGGACGACAGTTTTTTTTCAAAGTGGGCATCCAATATTGTTGAAATTGGTAAAGGGATAATTACCAAATTGAGTCATTGAACTTTAGGGTATTTATAAGATTAGTCCTTAAGCTTCAACTATAAATACCCTTACCCATTTAGCTTCAAAATCATCCCAAAATTGAAAATCATTTCTTTCTCCCAATACTAGAGGGCTTTCTTGTGAGTAGTGAGTGTTTTATAAACACCTGTGAATTTTCTCTCTTAGTAAAAGATCTGCAGCAGTTCGGAGACGTAGGCATAATTGGCTGAACTCCGTTATCAATTTCGGGTATTATTTTTCCACTTTTATTTCGCATTCTCACTAATCTGGTTATAGGTAAATTACTCGTTTTATTTCCCAACAATTGTTTGTTCTGTTACGCATGGATTGTTGTGACTGAATTGTTTGGAGGTGAATGGGGGTGCTTTGGTTCACACGGGCTAGCTATTGGAGACATATGGCTTAGTTTGTCGTTAATATTTTGAGGGAAAAAGACAAGGTTTTTGTTCACTAGGCAACTTTTGTATTTACTAATATTTGAAATTATGAAAAACAGAAATTGGGCTGGGATTAACGGGATTTGGCATATTTTTCTCATTTCTGGGAATTATCTTCTTTCTCGACAAGGGCTTGCTTGGCATGGGAAATGTAAGGTAACTTCAATTATCTTTCTGCACATTTTTTTTTCTTTTCCACATTGAATCATACTGGATTAACACTTTTCTGTAAATCAGATCCTTTTCATATCAGGGGTGTTCTTAACCATTGTTCTGAAGTCCACCGTGCAATTTTTCACGAAGCCTCAAAATTTTAAGGTTTTATTTGTTCTCTCACACAAACACTCGCATGCATAAATGCAGACATCATAAACATATCTTTCATTTTTCTGTACGATGTATTGATACTGAATCCAGGGAACAATTTCTTTTGGTGTTGGCTTCTTTTTTGTTGTCATTGGATGGCCTATCATTGGCATGATATTGGAGACTTATGGTTTCGTTGTACTCTTCAGATCTATATGAAATTTTTATTTTCTTGATTTAACGCAAATGCTAACTTTTTAGCTCCACCTTTTTTATTCAGTTGGTTTTTGGCCGACACTGGTAGTGTTTCTGCAGAGGATACCCATTTTCGGTTGACTGTTCCAGCAACCAGTAAGATCGGTATGTTGAAATTTCATTTTAAACTACGAACAGTCTGTTGGGCATGCATTCTTTCAATCTATTATTTTGTTTGTTCTTGGTTGGTTAGTATAAGTTGAAAAGCATCCTGGAACAGTTCCAAAATTTGAGAAATAATTGATATCTTTAGTAGTCTCAAGAGTATGAAAGTTGCGAATATCTTCATAATATTGCCAGCCGCACATGTAGGTTATCTGGTCAGGCACATCTTAAGCCAATGATTGCAAAAATAGGTGGTTGCCTTCTGAACCTGCCGTAGCAGCTCAGCTGAAGCAGCCAAACATGTAGATGGGCTATACATCTTTTGTGAAACTGAATGATAGGCCTTAATATCTTTTGTGTAAAGATGTTCTTGAGTTCTTATAATGTTAATTCCTACCTTGCTTAGTAAATCAACTTTCTTCAAGGTGATTTAATTAATGTTGGCCTTTTTTCTTAATGATGCAGTTGTAACGAACACGCGCAAGTCAAATGGATGATGTGGAAATTATATATATATAGAGAGAGAGGGGGAGGTAGGATCAAGTTACATAATATTTTATTAAATTTTATATTAATTTATGACTATTAGATAAATGTAAATTGATGACTGATATTAAAAATTGAAAATAAAGAAATTTTTTTGAAAAAAGAAAAGAAAAGAGAAGGGGATAATCTCAGCTATCAGTTTTCATTCATTCAATAATTTTAAATCAGTATAATACTTTTTAGGTTATATATTATGCAAGATGAATCTCAACCTATATATATAAGTTTATATTCATATATATGTGTGGTTTTCGAATCCAATACCTCAAAAAATAACAATAATTTCTTAACTATAGAGGATTGATACATAATCTAATTATTTCAATCATTGGTTCCATTCTTATAATATTATTTTTTTTTACTTTTTATATAATAATTAATGACGTGTGATAGATTTTTTTAAACTTTTTTGTAGAGTTAAAAAAACTCTATTATTAGTGTGCCAAATATTTTTCTTAAAATTAAATTTTTGCAAAATATTAAGTATTTGCATTCTAATGATAACAGTAATAAGATCACATCTTTAAGTAATTGGCAATAGAACCAAGAACTTATTAGCTCAAGTATATTAAACAAATAAGATAATAACAGTAATAAGATCACATCTTTAATTAATTTTCCACTCTAATGATAAAAATGACGCCAAATAGTACTTAGTGGTATCTTTATATTTTCTACTTCGAATTAGCAAGTGAAACGTATTCTTAAGGTAAATTATTATAATTAAAAGAATAGGATATATGATATATTCTTTTAGCACCTCATAAATAAATAAAAAATTCCACTCTCCTGCATGAACTAATTTACCTCAGTCGTTAAATGAATAATTATTATCTCTAAATCTATGCACCCTTTTGAAAGCTATAAACTCTTGATATAACCTCTTACATATCCGTATGACTTACCATAACTAAATTTACTGCTACATGACCATATCTAATAAATCTGTCAACCTACAAAAAATTATAATAATTTTATATCTGACTCTAACACCAACTTATTCTATAAAGTCTTTTGACTAAGACGAAGAGAGGGAACTAGAACTCCCTCCTCTTCTAAAGAGAATCATTTTATTAGTTATCCTTCATCACTAAAATTATCAATTAATTGTAATTAAATCAACCGTTACGGTTTTTCGTTCAAATCAAAAGGATGAATCATCTATAATCAACGCAATCAATTTATTTTCTTTAATAAATTTGAATTTATAATAAAAACATCTAACACATCCAACTAGAAATAATAGTATAATTTTATGATAATCATTTTATGGAAAATCATCATATAACTTTATGGTCTTACTCGTGTTCCCGATTATTTTATGTAAATTGGATTTTCCCTTCCAATTTTAATGGCGAATTCGACCTACAATTTAGGGAATGAAGAAAGACACGTACAATTTGTAAAGGGGAAATTGGGTGGAGGGACACATGAGCATGAAAAAGACAAATAATTAGACATATCTTATCATGTTTTCTTCATTTATGATTTATGTCTACGTGCAGGGCTCAAACAGAAAGCAGTCTGTATGAAGAAGACGAATGACATCAACTGAGATTGCATATCCAACTAGGGCTCAACCCCCAACTGTCTCAAAGTTTAGCTTGTTTGAAACAAGTGCCACCATCTTTTATTGCCCTCATTTATTAACGACACTCAGCAGATACGTTCCATTTAGGATTTTCTTCGTATACCTGGCGTGCCCCATCCCTGTCTTTCAATTTTTGTGTTAAAATGACACCAGCAACACTCAATGCCCACCACGTTGCCTACTCAGGGATAGAATCATGATTGGATAATAAAACAAATATATTATTTTTCTTCAAAATTAACATTTTTTTAGTAAAAGATTTTGAAAATAAAATGTAATTTGATAAATATTTAAATTAATCGAGTTAAATTCATGAATGAACGTAAAATTTAATGTTAGAGTGATATATTCTTAAAATTATAAGAAGGGATAAATTTCTAAAATTTTAAGGGAAATTAAAACAAATATTCAATAAAAATATATAGAAAAAATCTGACACATAAAATAATTTAAAAATTTCGAAGGAGCGATGGACCAAACGTCTCCCTCTGCCTAACCCCGGTTAAAATATTCTATGATAATGGCAATCAATTTTTTTCTATTACGTAATTTTTCCATAAAATAATGTAAATAAAAAATTAAAGTATTTAAAATCTTAAATAAAATAATATATGTATTAAAAATTGTCTGTTGTATTGTTTTTAATATTTTTTTAACATATTTTAAAATTCATGAAATGAGTCATGTCCAACAATTTAAATTCGTAACCCAGATGATGGCCAAACTGTATTTTGCCTGGCTATTTCAATCGTGCCACACTTAATGCACTGCGTAGCCAATTAATATATAAATCATTTGTAATTTTATATTTTCATATTTTTTAATAGAAGAATTATCTTGCTGCCTACCCAATTAGTACTATTGACCCTAACTAGTGATTACGCTAATATTGGGTTGACTTCAAATAAATAACGGTTTTATGAAAGTTTGAAACTGAAATCTCCATTATATAGAAATTAAAAGCAGCAATAATTTATTGAAAATAATTAAAAATAAATTAATGAATTTCTTTTATAAGAACATGTAATGAATATTGAGTCAAAACATTTTAGTACAATTAAGTGATTAACATTTACAATAAGTTCTTCGTTTATAGAAAACAATTAATTTTTATCTATAAGTGTTTACATTGTGGACGATGTAACCATAAACTTGTGGGTTAACTAAAAATTTGTATTAATTACAATCTTAAATAATTTAATTCAAATAACAATCTTTCTTTCTTTCTTTTGTTCTCGTCAGCCTTTTTTTCTTTATTACACTTTTTAGATTTTCATATGATGTCGTCTTTCCAATTAGTGTTTATTTAATTATCTTACTAATCAAGTTTTATGGGTTGGTTATCTTATATTGATATGTGCTCGCAATCATCACAAATATGTTATGCTTGAATTATTGAAAAATCAGAAAGTGGACAAGTGACTTTTCGGTGGATGCACCGAATTATGGAAAAAATAAAAGGGGCAGCAGCTATTGTTGAAATTTGGTAAGGGTAAATTATCAAATTTAGCCCCCTAGACTTTAGGGTATTTACAATATTAGTCCTTAAGCTTCAATTATAAATACCCTAGCTCATTTAGCTTCAAAACCATCCAAAAGCATTATAGCTTTCTTCCAATACTAGAGAATTTAGAGAGTTTATTGAGAGTTATTTTCTCCTTTTTATCAAGAGAGAATTATCATTGTTTTCTCCTTGGTAGATCGAGAGAAATTGTAATTCCTATTTTCTCATAGTGAAATTCTTCTACCGTTGTCCGTGGTTTTTACCCTATATTATTTAGGGGTTTTCCACGTAAATTTTGTCTCTTTTATCTTCATTTTTATTTTATCAAATTATCAGTTGCGATTTTGCTCTATCCGATAGTCGTCTTCCGTAACAATTGGTATCAGAGTCAGATTTGAGTGTGTAATATATTCTTATTGTCTTTTTGGTTGCCACCAAAAAGTGGATCCCCCAACATAAGAAAGTAAGAAGGTATTACTCATTCTTTGAAGGTTCCAGAGAACTATTCATGATAGTGAAATAGTGAGAGCTATCCGTAATAGAAGCTATGACAACGAAATTTGATATTGAAAAATTCAATGAGATAAATTTCTCATTGTGGAAATTGAAGATAAAGGTCATCCTGAGGAAAGACGGTTGTCTAGCAGCTATCAGTGAAGGCCGGTGGATTTCACAGATGACAACAAATGGATCGAAATGGACGAGAATGCTATGGCAAACTTTCATTTAGCATTAGCAGATGAAGTATTGTCAAGCATCGAGGAGAAGAAGACATCTAAGGAGATATGGGATCATCTCACCAAATTGTACGTGGCCACATCGTTGCACAATAAAATTTTCCTTAAGAGAAAATTGTATACTCTCCGTATGCTAGAATCTACTTCAGTGACGGAGCACTTAAATACACTAAACACTTTATTTTCTCAGCTTACATCCTTAAGCTATAAAATAGAAGAACAATAACGTGCTGAACTTCTACTTCAAAGTTTACCGGATTCATATGATCAACTCATCATTAACTTGACAAACAGTAATGTCACCAGTCTAGTCTTCGATGACGTTGCAGCTGCTGTTCTACAAGAAGAAAATCGGCGCAAGAACAAGGAAGACATACAAGTAAATCTGCAACAAGAAGAAACGTTGACAATGATGAGAGGGAGATCAACAGAATGTGGCCAAAGCAGTAGTCACAAACATGGTAGATCGAAGTCTAGAAGAAAAAATAATTTAAAGTGCTACCACTGTGGAAAGAATGGCCACTTGAAGAAGGATTGCTGGAGTCTAAATAAAAACTCCAATCCACAAGGTAATACCGCAAACACTTCAGATGATAGAAATGCTCTATGCTGTGAAGCATCAACCACCTTAGACGGCAGAAAAAGATTTGCAGATATATGTCTCATTGATTCGAGAGCAACATATCACATGACCTCAAGAAGAGAATGGTTTCATCATTATGAACCTGTATCAGGAGGATCTGTGTATAGTTGCAATGATCATGCCTTAGAGATCGTTGGCGTGGGGACCATCAAATTGAAGATGTATGATGAAACAATTAAAGTTGTTTGAGATGTGCGACACGTGAAAGGCCTGAAAAAAATTTATTATCCTACAAATTGTTGGATAATAATGCAAGCAAGATTGAAACACAGAAATGAATCATGAAGGTGTTCTGTGGAGCGCTTGTGGTGTTGAAAGGCAAAAAGATAGCAGCAAACTTGTATGTGCTGAAGGGAGAGAGTTTGCTAGAAGCAGAAGCCTATATTGCCTCATGTAGTTCAGATTCTGCAATGCTATGGGATCAGAAACTTGGACACATGTCAGAACAAGGCATGAAAGTCCTTGTGGAGCAAAAGTTACTTCCAGACTTAACAAATGCAACACTTCCTTTGTGCGAGCATTGCATAACAAGTAAGCAGCACCTGTTGAAATTCAACAAATCAAATTCTAGAGGCAAAAATGTTCTAGAATTGGTTCACTCTGACGTATGACAAGCACCAGTTACATCCCTAGCCGGAGCAAAATACTTTGTCTCATTTATTGATGACTACTCCAGGAGATGTTGGGTGTACCCTATTAAGAAGAAGTCAAACGTGTTTTCAACTTTCAAAAACTTCAAGGCACGGGTGGAACTTGATTCTGGAAATAAGATCAAGTGTTTCAGAACAGATAATGAAGGAGAATACACAAGTGAAGAATTTGATGACTTTTATAGTAAAGAATGCATCAAAAGACAGTTCACAGTGGCAAACACTCCTCAACAAAATGGAGTGACAGAGAGGATGAACAAAACCTTGTTAGAAAGAACAAGAGTAATGTTGAGGGATGCAGGCCTAGAAAAATCATTATGGGCAGAAGCAGTCAATACCGCCTGTTATTTGGTGAATCGAGCTCCATCAACTGCAATAGAGCTGAAGACACCAATGAAGATGTGGACTGGTAAACCAACTGATTATTCAAACCTCCATGTATTTTAAAGTATTGTGTACGTGATGTACAACTCCCAAGAAATTTCAAAGTTGGATCCAAAATCCAGGAAATGCAAATTCTTGGGGTATACTGATGGTATAAAGGGGTATCGCTTGTGGGATCCCACTACCCGCAAAGATCATTAGCAGAGGTGTTATCTTTGTAGAAGATAAGCTACAAAGAAAAAAAGAAGATGATAGCGCTGAAAAGTCAGAGACTACACAGATACATGTGGAAAATGAGTTTGAACAAGGAGATTCTTCTGAAGCAGAACCAGCACATAATGAACATGAACCAGAGAGTTATGAAGCTCCAACAACTTGTCAATCAGATCGTGTGAGAAGACGTCCCAATTGAAACTCAGATTATATTATAGAAGGTAATATTGCACACTGTCTTTTAACAGAGGACGGTGAGCCATCAACATACCATGAGGCAATAAACAACTCAGATGCTTCACTGTGGATGATGGCGATGCAAGAAGAAATCGAAGCCCTTCATAAAAATAATACATGAGACCTTGTGCCACTACCACAAAGAAGGAAGCCAATTGGTAACAAATGGGTCTTCAAAATTAAGCGAAATGGCGACGATCAAGTTGAGAGGTATCGTGCAAGATTGGTGGTCAAAGGATATGCTCAAAAAGAAAGAATTGATTTCAATGAAATATTTTCTCCTGTGGTTTGACTAACAACAGTTCGAGTAGTTTAGGCAATGTATACTACATTGAACTTACATCTAGAGCAGCTATATGTTAAAACAACTTTTCTTCATGGAAATCTTGAAGAAGAGATTTACATGCTCCAACCTGAAGGTTTTGAAGAAAAAGAAAAGAAGAACTTGGTTTGTAGGTTGAACAAATCTCTGTACGGTCTAAAACAAGCGTCGAGCTGTTGATATAAGAGATTTGATTCCTTCATTATGTGCCTTGGATACAACAGACTTAATGCAGACCCTTGTGCTTATTTCAAGAGGTCTCGTGATAATGATTTTGTTATATTGTTATTGTATGTGGATGACATGTTGGTTGCAGGACCCAACAAAGATCATATTAAAGAATTGAAGGCACAACTGGCTAGGGAATTTGAAATGAAGGACTTGGGATCAACAAATAAGATTCTAGGGACGCAAATTCACCGAGGCAGAAGTAATAGGAAGATTTGGCTTTCAAAAAAGAATTACTTGAAGAAGATCTTGTCACGATTCAACATGCAAGATTGTAAGCCAATTTCTACCCCTCTTCCTATTAACTTCAAATTATCCTCCAGTATGAGTCCTAGCAGTGAAGAAGAGAGGATGGAGATGTCTCGAGTATCGTATGTATCAGCAGTGGGAAGTTTAATGTTCGCTATGATATGCACAATACCAGACATTGCACAAGCAGTGGGAGTGATTAGTCGGTACATGGAAAATCCAGGCAAAGAGCATTGAAATAAAGTAAAGAGGATCTTGAGATGTATCAAAGGGACCTCAAATATTGCATTATGTTACAAAGGATCAAACTTACTAATCAATGGGTATGTAGATTCTGACTATGCAGGGATTTGGATAAAAGCAAATATACTACATGATATGTGTTCAAAGTTGCTAATGGAGTTGTAAGATGAGTTTTAAAATTGCAGTCAGTTGTGGCTACATCCACAACAGAAGTTGAATATGTAGCAGCTACACAAGCCAATAAAGAAGCAATTTGGTTGAAGATGCTATTGGAGGAGCTTGGGCATAATCAAGAGTATGTCTCTCTGTTTTGTGACAGTCAAAGCGCCTTGCATCTAGCAAGGAATCCAACATTTCATTCAAGGACAAAGCACATACGAGTGCAGTACCTTTTCATTCGTGAAAAGGTGGAAGAAGGGACAGTAGATATGTAGAATATCCATACCAAAGACAACATAGCAGATTTCATGACGAAGGTGATCAATGCCGATAAATTTACTTGGTGTCGATCCTCTTGTGGCCTGTCAGAGACGTAAGCAACATGATGGTACAAGGTAGAAAGAATGGTGTGAAGATATGATTATTTCAATCAAATCTTCAAGTGGGAGATTGTTGAAAAATCAGAAAGTGGACAAGCCACTTTTCGGTGGATGCACCGAATTATGGAAAAAATAAAAGGGGGCAGCAGCTATTGTTGAAATTTGGTAAGGGTAAATTACCAAATTTAGCCCCCTAGACTTTAGGATATTTACAAGATTAGTCATTAAGCTTCAACTATAAATATCCTAGCTCATTTAGCTTCAAAACCATCCCAAAGCATTCTAGCTTTATTCTAATACTAGAGAATTTAGAGAGTTTCTTGAGAGTTGTTTTCTCATTTTTATTAAGAGAGAATTATCATTGTTTTCTCCTTAGTAGATCGAGAGAAGTTGTAATTCCTATTTTCTCATAGTAAAATTCTTCTACCGTTGTCTGTGGTTTTTACCCTATATTATTTAGGGGTTTTCCACGTAAATTTTTTGTCTCTTTTATCTTCATTTTTATTTTCTCAAATTATCAGTTACGATTTTGCTCTATCCGATAGCCGTCTTCCGCAACATGAATTTTGATAAAACTAATTGTTGATGTATCTCATCGTTATATTCATTCTTACGTTAGTGTTGGATATGTTTATCCTTTATCAGATTCTTATTTTTATTATTTAATAATTAATCTATACTTTTTAATGATTTTAGTGAAAATGTCCGTTAATATGATTTTAGCTTTTATATAAATTTTCTCTTTACATTTGAGATTTTAGCTTTTATAAACTTTTTCTCTAAAATTTGTGATTTTATTACATTTCTTTTTATACTCATTCTTATTGGTTGGAAAAAAAATAAGAGATTAAATTCAAACTCAAAATATATATACTTATATTTGAATCATCCAAATTATTACAATCTAAATTCAAATAAAAAACATTCATCCATTTCAAAAATATGAATTAATTTGAATTTGAATTTAAAATTATCCAATTGACAAGCATAATTGGGAGGCTAATTTATTAGTTATTTAGTCATTTTCCAGTGTGCTAAATGATTGAATTGATGTGCATCACTCGTTAAATGATATCCAACAAATTACAAACAAAAGCCTCCCACCTTTTATTTTATTTTTTTCATTCTAAAGGCCTAATTAAATATCACCATGACTTTCTTTCACGCTTTTGTTGCCTCTCTCCGATCCACATTTATTTTGTGCAAATATCAAGGGACGAGGCTTCATATGAATGCTTGTGAAAATTTATTTATTTATATTAATATCAAATAATTAAACTGTATATATAATCAATATAATTATGTTTATCATACACGTAAAATTTTACATCAATTTAATATATCATCATAGTGATTGAAAATGTCATTTTGATTAATTAATATTCAATGATTGATTAAACGAAGAGATATTATATTTTCAATACCATTGTTGAGATTTTGACCCATGCAAAATGAGACAACATAATAAATCTCAAGGATTGAAATTTTTATATCAAATAATTATTAAATATATATTTTAAATTTACTCGAAACTCGACGCAAATAATTTGTTAAAATAAAACATAAGATATATTAATTGTACTACTAAAATATTTATAAAAATAGGAAAAACGAATAAAATTAAAATATATGTTTAAAAGTTAATAGAGGGTATGAGAAATGTTTACAAGTCTCCTAATATTTTTTTGTTAAAGTATATAAAACGAAATTAGTTTTCAATATCGTTATAAAACCGTAATGTAGTGCTCAACTTATAGCAAATTATGCTTCTTAAAGGTTAATGGGGCCACCTTATTTTGGTTGAAGTCTTGACAATTTGATTGGAGCTAACATCTTATATATCTATATAGATATATGGATAAGTTTAGTTTATATAATATAAAATTCTTTTAGTTTCACATATATTTAAAATCGTTGGATGAGTAAAAACATAATACTGAGATTAACAGTAAGAAATAAGAAGATATTCACTAAAAAGTAAATATTAATTCTAATAATTTATTTTCATTCATCAAATTGTTCTAAATCTGTTTAAAACTAAAAAAAAATACAAGTGAGAAACTAACCCTTTACATATATATATAGACGGAAAGCAGGTCTTGTCCACAATATTGATTTTGTGATATTTGTGTGTAGAAGTATAAGAAGGAAGAGATGTATTATGCAAGTGTTGTTGCGTATCACATATTCTTCAATGCAAGCAGTTACCTCTATTTTCTTCTTCTGCTCAGCTTTTCGTTGCTTTACGTTTACATGTTTCCAACAGAGATGAAAGAACGGGGTGCTTTGTTTTCACCTCCTAATACTGATGGAAGCAACGCTTTCTGGGAATCCTTACCTTCTCCTCAACAAATCTCAGCTTCCTCTCATTCAAACCATTCCTATTTCAGGCTCACATGAAATGGCATCTTTGCGTCGTTGGTGGTGTATATTTTTTAAGATTTCTGGCTGAATTAATTTGGACATGTTATATGTAAATTAGTTGCGTTTGTATTTTACTCTTGTTAAATAAGTTTTCATTTCTCTGTCTAGAATAGCTCCTTACAACTTTTGTGATATTATATCAGCTAGCATGGATGAAACTCCCTACTGTTTTTCTTTTTTATCTACGGTGTGATTTAACTTTTTTCTCTTTTAAATATCCATTTTATGAGTTTGCCTTCTCTTCATATACAATTCTAATCGAGGTTTTATATTAGAGTTATGTTAGGTTTAATAGTATGAGTTATAATTTTTTAATCATGTTTTGGTAATATAAATATATAATTATACTGATTCACAATATTTAAAGATATAATCCAAGACTTTCAATTACACTAACTTAAAATCATCTATAAATTATAATGCTTATTCAAATATATTATACAATAATTTTTCAAACACTCCCTTAATTAAGAGGGTGATATCCAAAATCTTCGTCACTCTCGAATTCAAGAAAAATGAAGAAATGAATGGAAAGCGATAAATTAGAGGAAACAAGTGGCACGTTTAAATGGTGTCCAGAACTATTGGTTTAAGACTTGACTCCAATTCTGACATTCTGCTACACCTCTCCTTCCATTACTTCACGCAACTTGGTTACCAACTTGCTACTAAAATTTTGAACATTAGTTTTCAATGTTCGGGTACTATTCCATGTAGGTTTTATTATTCAAATATATTTTATTTAAGAATAATTTATCATTCTAATGCACGAATTAATTTATTTAAGTGGTTCGACTGCAAGAGTGATTAAGTGTTCATTGTTTAATAGTTGAGAGTACTTAAAACATATAATATTTTATAATCACTTTAGCTTAACATAAAAAAAATTATCATTCTAACCTTCATAAAAAAATATTTTATAATATTTTTGTATCATGTAAATAAACATTTTTTTTGGCAAAAAGTATTTTATGCTTTAAAATCTGCTGCCAAGTAACATTTTTATAGCTATCGTATGCATAATAAGATCATAGATAGTATAACATTTTTATAAAATCGAACATGCAGCAAACCTACAAATTAGAGCAATTTAGCAAAATTTGGCCCTCAATAACCTAATATATAAATGGATAAAGGGGTCCTTACAATACACAATGTCATGTACTCCTTTCACCTCACCAAGCCACAGTCTTTTAAGTACAATACACATCCTTCCGGCTTACTATAAATAATTTTATAATATCGTTCTAAGTGTTAAAAATCATATAATATGTGAACTATATCTAATACAAATTTGTTTTAACAAATTTTAAATTTAATCTTAATCTTACCTATAATAGTCTATGTTTTAATTTATCAATACACATTGTGTAGCATTTTTTAAGCACGCGACAAAGTTTAATTTATTATTTTTACATGTATCGTATTTCTGAATATCTATTCATAGCATATATCATATTATCAGTCCATGCAATAGAGACAATTTAAAAATAAAATGATATTTTATAAAACAAAATGATATAAATCTGAAATACACATATCTCTCATGCATCATAACATAATCAAGAGTTTGATACACATGAATATGCATTTTAGCAATCTTTTAATAACCCTCACTATAAAACTGTTCTATAGCGACGTTTTTAGTGACATTTTGAGAATAAACGCTATTAACTTTAAATATATAGCGGCGTTTTTAACAACATTTTTAGCGGTGCTTTTAAAAGCCGCTATAGGACAAAAAAACGCCGCTAGTGCCTACGCATGTACTATTACCATAAAACATAATACATACAGTCACAACTATATTATATTCATCTAATTGAAGACTATATTCATCTAATTCAAGTTAACGAGACGCTTCAAATTAATAGATAACTCCTATTGAACCTATAGTATAACTCTCAAAACACACCCTAAATGTTATGATGTAAATCCTAAACATTTTTTTACATATAATTAAAATATTTTCAAATGTATAATCTATTTTTCAAGTGTGAATATATATGTATATATATAATAGTTGTTAACTATATTCAATGACTTAATCTAATAATTATATTTTACTGCTAATATATTATAAAAAAAGGTTTAAAGTAACCTTAGATTAGTTTTTATTTTTGGGATGTCAATTTGGCAAAATCTCCAGCATGCATGGAACCCTATAGGGCAGCAGGTTTTATTTGCAGCATCAACGTTAAGTCAGTGGAGGAGGAGACCAACAAATCTGTAACAAGTAGATGCTGTTTACTTGGCAGCCGGATATCATCAACCTTGCAGCATAAAATATTTACGTGATTCTATAATACTCTAACGTATTTTTTTTTCTAAAGTATTTTACAGATTCTAACGTTAAGTATTTTTTTTGCAAAAAATCATTCCAGGTATCAATGATTTAATTAATTTTAATATAAATATTCTAAAATTAATTTGTAATATATCAGGAGAAATATATATATATATATATATATATATATATAATTAGGTGTTTAAATTATACTTTATATTCTCCTTTAAGTATCTAAAGTTTTTTCCCAAAAATGTGTGTCCAAATTATATAAGCTCTCATAATTTTACATGATTTATATTTGTTTAATATTATTAGTGTATTTTAATATATATTTATATAGATTATACATATCAAAATTTAAATATGAGGTTAACTATTTATTTAATTAAAAATCAATATTTCATTATAAAAAAGGTCAACATTTTAATATATAAAAACAATAACATTGTCAAATTGACATTAGACCTTTTACGGGCTTTACTACGGTCCAGTTTTAGAAAGTGTTATAAGTCCAATTCAAACTGGACTTCATCCAAGAGTTTATTTTATTGTTGATATATCCAAGGACAAAATTATTTCATTACTTTTGTTTTCTTTTCAAATGTATAATATATATTATTTTATCATTAGTTAACTGATTTAACACTAAATTTTTTTAATAATATTTAAGATTAAAATTTTAATATCATTTGAATTTTAATATCCAGTCTCAGATTCCAGCTCTTCATTATGGATTTTAATATTTCAATTTTTGTTTTTATTATCATTTGAAGTTTAACTGTAATTTATTTAACTACTTAAGAATTCGGTATGGTTAAATTGTAAATATAAACAAATATAAGATTCATTATATATATATATATACCTCCTTCGTTAATCGACAATTTTAGAAAAATTCCTTTGCTGGTCCAAATATTTAAAGGGTCTTTTTTTATTGAATTCTTCAGATTTTTTTTTAAAAGTTTTTAAAGTTTCATATCTTCCGATTAATTATAATTTCTTGACATAATAATTTGTAGACCCACATGATCAGTTAAAACCAAAAATGTTATATGACAATCTATATATAACTATTATTATCATAAGTTTGACACCAACACTAAGGGTTTGTATAAGGATGGGCATAAATCGGGTTTGGTTGGATTTCCGATCAATCCGACTTACCTGAAAAATATACACCCTTCACCCGACCTGACCTTTTAAGAAAAGAATCTGAACTTGATCCGAAATAATATATTTATTAAAAATATTATTTTATCCAATCAAAATATAGATTTAATTTAAAATATATATATAAAGGGTATTAATGTAATTATTTCGAAATATATAAAGTAAAATTATTTTTTTGGGTCAAGTCGGATATTTTTCACCTTAAATCTAAACCGGACCCAAACCCAAAATTTTATTTAAAAAATAACTAAATAAAATCGAGTCGAGTCAAAACCCATCAAATTTAAATAATGGGTCTATCTCTTGATTTGTATATAAACCCTCGTACAAATTTAAAGAAAGGATCTCTATACTCTCTCTCTTTCCACTTCATATATAATATCTTTTTTGACTCATTAAAACTATCGACTATAACTCTCCAGTTAAATAAAAAAATAAAAATCGTTTACTTCACAATCTCAATTTCCTCAACATAATCAAATTTGGAACCTAATATCAATCAAAATAAAATTCTTTTTATGATTACATCATAAGTTTGATCGATAAAATTTAGGATAAATTACAAATTTGATAACAAAATTTTACTCGCTCTCTTATTTTATTCACTGTATTTTCAATTTTTTCATTTTACTCATTGAACTTTATGGATTGATTTTTTTTGTCACTTCGCTGTTAAATAATTAAATGACGTTAGAGTGACAAAAAAATTCAATCTATAAAGTTCCATGAGTAAATTGAAAAAATTGTAAGTATGATGAGTGAAATAGGAGAGAGAGTAATGTTCATTTACCAAAAATATAGTAATTAATCATTAAAGTCTTTTTCAAACACCTAAAGTTTTAAGAAGAAAAATCTTATATCACCAATCCATCATCTTATATTATTATTTAATATTTTAATATTGATAACAAAAATTATCAATACTCTAAAATTTTATCCAACATAAAAAAATAGTATCATGTTTTCATTAAAAAAATAATTATTGTACAATCATATTATTTATTAACAAAATATGCAAACTCTTAATTTCATATGTCATAATTAATCATTGGTAACAAAAATAAAGATTACAGACAATTAATATAAGTGTTACAATAAACATAACATAAGAATATAATTAAAATGCAAATCAACATACAAATAATATTTGGATAAAGAAAAAAGAATAACGTTATTAAGAAGCTTAACTTATGAAAACCTATCATCTATGAATAATATTTGGATCACCCAAATAAAAAACTATTGAATGAGAATAAGAAGAAAAATTAATCATCTTTTTTTCCGAATAGTTGTGTGATGATTATAATGTAGTATTCATCTTGAATTTATATAAAAACGAGTCTATAGCGGCGTTTATATAAAAACACCACTAAAATACTAGTTTATAGCGGCGTTTGTATAAAAACGCCACTACATTACGATTCTTTAGCGGCGTTTTTATACAAACGCCACTAAAGTATAGTATTTTGCGGCGTTTTTACGCCGCTATATGTAAACAATTACCGGCGTTTACAGTAAAAACGCCGCTACATCCGTCGCTAAAAACCATTTTTGCTGTAGTGATGCAGTCAGACAAAATTAATACCCTAACTGCAATAACTGATAATTAATACGAGTATGTGAAACCCTGGAAGATACGATGATTCCTGTCCTATCATATAGATGTAAGCATTCTAGATTTTCTTCCCTTAATCTTATGGGGGGAAAAAGGACCTGTTTGTTATTTTTCTTAGCATGCAATGATGTGCGGTGTGAACGTGTAGAAAACTTGCATCAATGCATGATTAGGTAACCACTTTCAAACTTTCACAAAATAATTAATTTCTGTATACGTAAATTCAAAGTTCAAACATTGACGGTTATTCTTAATTTGAAATTCTTATAATAAATATTTGTACATTGTGCGACTAATTATTTAACAGCAAATGTAAATGGCTTCTCAAATCAAATACTAGCAGTTGGTTAGTTTCTATTAAGGTAACACAAACATTGTGTGAATGCATGTTTTATTATTCTTTTAATCCTTGAAATGTCAATGAGTCATGAAACCTTCTCTTTGAATTCAAAGATAAATTGCGACATACCAATTACCAAACATTCTCCATATCTTGACTAAAACATATTTTAATCAGTGGAGTGGCGAATTGTTTTTGGATATTCATGCTTTTATGCTTTGTTAAAATATATGTTTAAATTTTAATTATTTTATTTATTTGATCGATTAATTTAGATTGAATATTGTAAAAATTCATTATAATGATGATTTTTCTAACTTAAATTATTTTATTTACAACATCAAAATTTAAACATTTAATCATAGTTAATAAATATAATACCTCATCCTAAACCAATTAATTATTGATTGATTTTTCCTTGATATCATTCATATTTTATTGCTTTCTTTGGTAGGTTCTTATATCTGAATTCTCAACACAAAGTCTATTGATGATGTCATTGTTACTCAACTCACTCAATTAATCACAATTAGACACCTCAATAATTGAAGTTTCCTCTGTTGATAAATAAATTATTAATATTTATTATATTCTTGTATCTATGTTGTGATTGAAAAAATTTATGTAAAAACTAATTTTTAAAATATTCAATAATAATTACAGATGTACTAATAAAAAATTATATTAAACATAGACTTGATCATTAGATAAATACTTTTTTATTCTTTTATTTTATTTTTTATTTTTTGGTTGAATGCAGCGGTTTAAGGCAACCTATTCAACTATAGTACTCTCGTGCTGGACAATCCCAGCAACGTAGTCTGGAAGTTGAGTAAATTCCTGTTTGCTGGCGAGAGTTATCCCTCCATTCTTTGCCAAGGCGCCCGCTACAGTGTTTCTTTCTCTTAGGATATGCTCAAAGATGATAGTCCATTGTTTCTGGAGTAGAGTCTCGATATGTTGTAAAATAGTTAGGTGTCTAGTCTTACGCTCTCGCCCTTGGATTAGATTAATCGCCTCCCTGCTATCAGTTTCGATGATGACTTGTTTATTACCTAGCTTCCACGCCATTTTCAAACTTTCATAAATCCCCCAAAGTTCTGCTTCAATGATTGAGCATCTTCCTATTTTCTTTGTGAATCCCATCTTCCAATTCCCGTTATGGTCTCTTGCATCTCCTCCACAAGTGGCCTCCCCCCGTGTAATTATTTTTTGCAGTGTTAATCTTATACCAGTCAACTTAATCCTAAACTTGATAATAATACTTATTGAAGTCCTTAAAATATTAATGATCTCATCTTGTTAGATTACATGTGATAGTTGATATAAATAATAAAAATATTAATACACCAAAAATTATAAAAATATAAGATAGTTTTTTTGAAATACAATTATCAAATATTTTGAATATGGTTATAACATAATTGAAAAATAAGTTGATTTGAAAATAAGTTTTGCTTTTACTACATGACAGCAATGTTGATAATGCTCAATTTGTAACAGACTTTTAATGGTTTTTAATTCTATGTTTAATAGAATTAAATTGTGATTTAGAAGTGACTATTTTACCCTCATTATTTAGCTTATAAATAGAGGGTAATTTCATTCACTTTGGGATAATCTCAAGCAATCATTTGCTTTGAAACACTCCTCTCTTTTGAGTGTTGTTTGAGTTGAGAGAAGAGCAATACCACCAAGTCCACTCCGGTTTCAGGTGTACGGAATTCGGAGCGACCGTGTTAACCTCGGGGGACGGTCCGCCTACTGCAGCGATTACACACATCGGGGCGAATTCGTTTCTAAATTATTGGTAAAATAGACTACTGCAAAACGATATTAAAGTTGAACGATATTTATAATAAAATAGTGAGAATTGTTGTTTATACTTTGGTAATTGAATTACATTCAAGTATGCACTTATGAAAGAATTGCAGGTAAGAATTGCAATTTCTGTTGGAAGTATGTTACATTTTCCATAGTGCAATGTTTTAATACGGTAAGATATATCCAATTGCAAGGTACATTATTAATATTTTGGGTTATGTTATTCAAAACATTGGAATGGTCGAATGGCAAAAGTTTTAATTTGCATGTATAATATTTGATTCATGTGGAGATATAAAAAATAAATTATTCCCATGTGGGGTAATATAGTTCCTGAAAACTAAGGTGAAAATAATTATATCTATTTTTTACCGTACTAATAATTTCTTTTGAGAAATTTATAAAGATAACAGAACGGTAGCAATTTTGGAGAATCATGAAGATGATGATTTTTTGAACGAGAAGATTCTTCAAAATGATGATGCAAAGAATGATGTTGTATGCATGGTGAACAAGTCTATTTGGAAATTAAAATTATACCTGCGAGGTCAGACTATTTAGACTTGTTACTTATTAATTTATGCTTATAATGATGCATGACTTAGTATAGATGTGCCTTTGAGTTAGTCTGTAAAACTTAGTGGAAATACTACGAAATGACATAAACCACTAGCAAAGACTAAGGTAATACTACTAAGGCTAAGGTGGTAGTGTAAGCCCAAAAATATATATGCTTAATAAGATACTATTGTGAGTAAAAGTATCAAGCATAATTCTTTAAAGAGATCTTATTTAAAGAAAGAGGAAATTCACAAATAATTTATTGGAAAATAGTGTGATGAGTATGAAAGTGCATGTCTAGGATTGGTTCTATGAAGACTTGGTACTTAAGCGTGCCTAGTGCACCACCTCTCTTTCATAGAAACCTACCTGGTGCATTGTTCATTACGATGCTCACTATTCCAATTTATAAAATACTATGACAAGATAAAAACTCTTAAAACTTAGTGCAGAAGTTAAAAGAGTATAGATTAATTTGGTTGAGTGGAATACCAAATTTAGTCATAGTAAATAAAATATATGATGATCTCTTTAAGGCTAATATGTTGAATATCATGAATGAAAATATGATAGACACTATTGCTACTAAGAGTGTGTTGTAGCTATTAAATCTCTTTAAGTGATTTTCCTAAGTAGAGGAAAGAAAAGATTATTTATTTCATAATGGTTTATGCATTTTAATCTTAATGATTGTAACTTCTCAAAACTTTGAGAATATAGTTATGTGTAAACAAAACTTGAGTTTGTTAAAATATAGTTTTATGGCTAAAACTCATAACAAACTTTACTCTAGTATGAGTGAGTATTTGTTTACAAGTTTTACAAGACACTTATGGATATCCTAAAATGTTAGAAATGTGGGGGTGTCTTAAAATGTAGATTAAATGCTTAAACTTAAATATAAAATATTCTATCAACTTCTTTTAGTATTTCTGCTAGGTCTTCTCAAGAAATTGATTTCGAGACTAGAAGAAGTAAAAGGCTATTTGGACCAAATTTTATCACTTCCTTTATTTCTGAGATAAATGATTTAGACTCTCTTTCTGATCATATAGCTTAAATATTATAAGAGGATCCTAAAAGGCTATAAGATCTATCGATACTAGTTCTAGAAAAGCGCTATTAATGATGAACTAGAATAGATAATGTCTAATCATACTTGAGAATTAGTTTACTTGCCTAGAGGATTTAAACCAATCTGTAACAAATGAATCTTCCGGAAGAAAATGAGACCAGATGGTTTGATCCAGTGGTATAAGGCAATGCTAGTTGTCAAAGGGTTCACTCAAAAGTTTGTTTTAGACTACTTTGATCCTTACTCTCCTGTTATGAACATCTCAATGATCCATGCATTATTTGCACTAGTCTCCATTCATAAGTTACAAGTACATCAAATATATGAGAACAATGGTACAAGAAATTTCATAAAACTATACTTAGTTTTGGTTTTGTAGTGAATGGTTCGGATGCTTGCGTGTATTCGAGAATGTTTGAAACTGGTTGAGTCATCATAAGTTTTGTATGTTGATGACATGTTGATTTTCAGTTCTAACATTGAGTCCATTAACAAAACAAACGGTTTCTTGTCCATTAAATTTGAGATGATGGATCTGGGAGAAGTTGATGTAATCTTAGGAGTCAAAGTTACCAAAACTGAGAAGGGATTTTCTTTATGTCAAGCACATTATATAGAGAAAGTGCTAAAGAAATTTGACAGTTTTTATGTCGTCCCTGTTCGAACTCCTTATGACCCTAGCATACATCTAGTTAAGAATAAAGGAAGTAGTGTTTCCCAAACTGAATATGCTAAATTAATCGGAAGTTTAATGTTCTTAATGAACTATACTCGGCCTGATATTGCTTATGCTGTGAGTAGACTAAGTAGATATACTCATAATCCGAGTGGTGAGCACTGGATTGCGCTTAAATGCTTACTGAAGTATCTTAAGGGTACTGTGGATTGGAAACTTGAGTTTGTTGGCTTTCCTGCGGTACTGGAAGGATATTATGATGCCAACTGGGTTTCTGATAATGATGAGGTAAGCTCTACGAGCGGGTATGTTTTTACTTTGGGTGGAGCAGCGATCTCGTGGAAATCATCAAAGCAGACTTGTATTGCTCGTTCTACCATGGAGTCAGAGTTTATAGCTCTTGACCTAGCTGGGCAAGAAGCCGAGTGGCTCAGAAGCTTGTTAGCAGATATTCCGTTGTGGGGAAGACCGACTCCTCCAGTTTCATTGTTGTGTGATTCACAAGCTGCGATATGTGTGGCTAAGAACCAAGCTTACAATGGTAAGAAAAGACACATTCGTATAAGACATGAATCAGTTAGACACTTGATAAAGAATGGAGTGCTCTCTTTAGAGTATGTGAAGTCGGAAAGGAACCTAGCAGATTCACTTACCAAAGGGTTAAGTCGGAAGCTGGTCCTAGATTCATCGAGGGGGATGGGTCTAAAGCCAATTGGTTGAGGAATTCATGGTGGATACCCAACTTAGTTATCTAAGTTCCATGTGGTCAAACGAAACCATGGAAAGACTCATAGTGCACATTCCTATTGCCTATCCCTATGATGATAATGTGCATGCCCAGGATGAGCTTAATTGCTCTTAATAATTCATAGCCCAGGCTTTGGGTGGTCTTAGTGAGAAAGACTTGATGAATTTACCGATTTTGGCTGAATATCTATTCTTAATAAGTTCATAACCCAGAGTGAGTGGTAGGAAATGATGAACTTACCGACAGAAAGGTTGAGTTTGTTAAACTCTTAATAAATTCAAATCCAAGTATTTGGATGGTTCTAGTGAGAAGGACTTATTGAATTTACCGATAAATGAGGTTGAATATTTATTCTTAATGACTTCTTAGCCCAGAGTTTGGGTGGTTCATTTATAATGAACTGAAAAAAGTCATCATACCCTTTGTGAGGTGAGCTATTATAAAAGCTCTTAATTATTTCATATTCATTTTTTAAAGGGTGGTTTATGCTGAGATAAACTTGATGAAATAACCTATGTAAGTGAGAAGGGTTAGCCGCCTTCTATGAAAAATGTTGGGCCATTTTTCTAGCACACTTACTAGAATCCTGAGGTAAGATGCCAAATATATACTTTGGTATATATATATCTACACATCGACTCAGGTGGATGAAGGGGTTAGTTTGTGTTATGAGTTTACCCTCATCTTAGAAAGTTCCAGACTAGTTTCACTTATCTAAGAGAAGGATTGCTCATCATCACTATGTACTAGTTCCAGATGTTCACTAGTGCTTAAGCAACTGATCTCGCTATTGCTCTTCTCGTGTTTTAACTTCATTGCTCTCATCTTTACGAAAGAATTCTTCGCATTAGTGGGGGAATGTTGGTAATGCTCAATTTGTAACAGACTTTTAATGGTTTTTAATTCTATGTTTAATAGAATTAAATTGTGATTTAGAAGTGACTATTTTACCCTCATTATTTAGCTTATAAATAGAGGGTAATTTCATTCACTTTGGGATAATCTCAAGCAATCATTTTCTTTGAAACACTCATCTCTTTTGAGTGTTGTTTGAGTTGAGAGAAGAGCAATACCACCAAGTCCACTCCGGTTTCAGGTGTACGGAATTCGGAGCGACCATGTTAACTCGGGGACGGTCCGCCTACTACAGCGATTACACACATCGGGCGAATTCGTTTCTAAGGCAGTGGTTAATACCACGACATGGTTAATCGGTTCTTTATTTATATATTTCAATATATATCTTTCCTGTCAGTGCTAATGCCTCATTTTGCAGTAGTCTATTTTACCAATAAGAAAAGTTTTTGAGTTTACAAACGAAATTAAGGTATTGTCATGTTAATGTTTTCAAATTAAAAATCTCTGTAGGGGGAATTTATTGAGAGAAGCATGACGTGGGAATGTTCTGCTCTAGATTTGGTAGCTTTGTGGGTTGCCGTGACGTGATGAAGATGGCAAACGATCATTGATCAATGCTCGTAACGACGAACAACAGAAATAGTTGGGTTTTAGGTGTTTGATTATCCAAATTATTACTTGATAATGACCTAAACAGAGCTCTTCACATTATTTTTCTTCGCTTGCTCCACATGCAAATATGCGCAACATCTTTTCTTTTTTTGAAAGAGGGTACTTTGTATTAAAATGAACAAAGTACACCACCTCAAGGACCTCATTAAAAAACCTCCCTAATCTTAAATGGAGGAAAAAGAGTGCACCTTGAGGTGGTAGGGATCAAACACACAAAATCTCTTACAACGTGCAAACCATACCCCTGCCCTACAATAATCCCCATAACAGGACATAAGAAAGACTACACTACCGAGACATAAAAGAGAAATGAGATCTAAAGCAGAAACCAATACACACAGCTAAACAAGTAATGACCAACACTTCGAATGACATCAACAACACCCAACACATAAACGATGGCACACAGAAGATGGACTGACGAGCTGAACTGACCCAAAGAAACTAAGGGAGAACCACCTGAAACCACCAAAAGATAAGCGTTACAAACACCCAAACTACTGGAAAGTAGATTCCAGATAAAGAAACAGAAACATCAGTCAAAACCACCCGCAGTAGGAAAAAGAAATAGACGGCAGAAACTAAGTCATAACAATCAATGCAGAATACGTTTTGGTCTAACCCTATCAGCTCCAACCCTCAGAGAAGAGACGAGATTACGAGCAAAAACATAAAACACGGATCCATCGCGGGCCAAACTAATAAACCCATGCACCTAACAGAACTATAGCCACCATTAATATCCAAAGCAAAAATGCTCCAATCAACAAGACACCTTCTCTTTCGAAGCTGAGAAAAATGCCAGTTCCTCACCTACACGACCGTTACCATCGCTTCATTATCGAGCTCCGACCTATCGCAACAATCTCCTTTACAGAGAAACCAAATCAGCCTCACCCCTACTGTCAGATTTCCTCAACTTCCGCCACCTCAAAAACTTCTTCTTTCTTTTTGACACTAAACTGGTTTGACTGATGGGAATGCACTATTGAGAGAATGAGTGATGCAGCTCGTGTGAAAGTTCTAGAATGAATGAGGCAGCTCGTGTGGAAGTTATAGATCAGAGTTTGTGAAGTTCTAGAACCTAGACGGTTATGAGTTTGTTAGTCTGTTATAGGGAATTGATGCACTGCTGTATAAACCATAATATTGTAAGCTGTAAAAGGTGTTCATGTAATTCAATCAAGAAGTAATTTTCTCCTTCCTTTACATCGTTCTGCTGAATTTCAATATGGCATCATTCGCTTTCGGTTCTGGAGATCTCTGCTGAAGCTACGATGGCTCTCTTTAGTGATTCATCCTCATCATCTGCTCGTATGTTTACCAACAAATGGTAAACGTGGTGCTCGATGAGGTGAACTTCCTTCTATGGAAGCAGCAGGTGTTACTTACAGTTCGCAGCCACCGCCTTGAAAGATTGTTGAATGGCTTATTAACAGCCCCTCAGCAGACAATTGTTGATGCAAACGGTGCAACTGTAGCTAATGAAGCCTATGAAGAATTCATAGCTCAAGACAGTGACCTGGCATCCTGGCTCTTATCCATGATCAGTGCCCCATTGTTGCCACAGTTCGTTGGTGTCGAGTCAGCCGCTGTTGTGGAATACGATTATACAGTTTTTGCTAATCTATCTACCACCACGGTCATGAACCTACACTATAAGCTTCAGTCCATGAAAAAAGGTGATGACTCTATGAGTTTATCTCACTCGAGTTAAGGAAATCTGTGACTCGCTTGTGTCGTGTGGAAGTCTAGTGTCTCAAGTTGAGCACATTGTGAGTATTCTTAAAGGACTGCCGCGTGAATACCAGTCGTTCATGGCAGTCATCACTACTACACGCGAGACTCTGTCTTTGAATCAGATTTACTTCATGCTCGTTGATGCGGAAACACAGATTGCAGGATTTGATTCGCAACCTGAAAATCTTCCCATGGGCGCTCATGTGGCTCAAGGACGAGTAGCAGCTGGTTCGTCTGACTCGTCTCGTGGTGGTCAATCCGTGGACGTGATCGAGGCCGTACACGACTTTAGTGCCATTTATACGGAAAAAATGGGCATTCTGTTGATCGATGCTGGTATTGTTTTGATCGAGACTTCCCTAGAGTTAATGCAGCAGTGATTCGTCGTGATCCAAAGATGATTCTGGTACTGTTAATTGTACAACGTTTGATTCTGGGATGCTCTTGTTGCAATGTCAAGCAAATGACCTCTTCTAGTCAACCTCAAGCAAATGTGGCTTCGGTGAACATTGGGTTATCGATTCGGGGGCGACTCACCATGTTACCCCAGATGGTTCCAAGCTAATGCACTCTACTGAGTTCTCTGGCCAGTTAATCTCCTAGTAGGTAATGGTGGTTCACTAGGGGTGAACTCGATTGGTAAGACTGTTTTAAATGCTCTCGAGCTTTATATTGAGTGATCTATTACACGTGCCAAAAATAACAAAACACTTGCTCTCGGTTCGAAGCTTGCTAAGGACAACAATGTCTTCATTGAGTTTCATACTGGTGAATGCTTGTTCGAGATGAAGCAACTGGTGCAGTGGTTCTTCGAGGGCAGTAACATGATGGGTTGTATACCTTTACTATGGAACCAAAACTTTTTGTGTAATAAACCAGTGCGAATGGTCCTAGTGAATTTGATCTTTGGCACAGGCGTTTAGGTCACCCTACATTTCAAACATTGCAAGTTGTATGTAGTTCAATCAATGTTAACATCTCAAAGAGTTTGAATAAAACTTGTGTTGCATGTTGCATGGGAAAGAGTCATAAATTGCCCTTTACTTTTTCCAACTCTGAGTACAATACTCCGTTTCAGCTTGTGTTCACTGATCTTTGGGGTGTTGCACATGTATCGTCCTGTGGCTATCGATACTATGTATCATTTTGAACGCATGTACGCGACATACGTGGGTGTTCATGCTAAAGGACAAATCTCAAGCCCTTGATGCATTTCGATTGTTTCAAGCTATGGTCACTACTTATTTCTCATTGCTATCAAGGCTGTTCAGAGTAACTGGGGAGGCGAATTCATAAGGTTGTCATGTGAGCTAGCTCGTGCTGGCATTTCACATCGAGTCACATGCCTCATACCTCTAAGCAGAACGGTGTGGTTGAACGCAAACACAGATACTTAGTTGAATGACTCTAGTGTTGTTAGCTCAATCTACTCTCCTATTTCGGTTTTGGTCCTATGTTGCGGCTACAACTGCGCACCTAATTAATCAACTACTTACGAGAGTGGTAGGTAATATCTCACCGTTTGAAAAGTTGTTTAGCTTTAAGCATGATTACACCACACTGCGTGTGTTTGGGTGTCGATGTTTCCTATACTTGAGGCCCTTTCAACATCATAAGTTGATGTTTAGGGCTGCTCCTTGTGTGTTCTTGGGCTACAGTTCGCAGCATCGAGGTTTTCATACCTTGGTCAAGATGGTCATGTTTTCATCTCAATGCATGTTAAATTTGATGAACATGTGTTTCCTTTTGCATATAAGAAACAGTCTGAGACTTTCAATGGTACATGGAGGTCCGTACCTTTGCAAATTGTTCCTCTTGTAGAAGGATAAGAATGGTGGTGGTCTGCCTACACACTCTAGCGAGTCGTCACATGCGCATGCTGTTGATTCAGTGTTCAAGGAAATGCTGATTCTACTTCCCACTCTGGTGTTGCTAATTCTACTCATCACGCTGAAGCTGACTCGACTATGAATGTCAATGAGGTTGAGTTAAGTGGTTCTGAGTCTACTCGGTTATCGATTGAAGAATCTAGAGTTATACCCAACGCTGGAGTTCAAGCCTCAACTAAACAGAATGTGGTGTCTACTAATCACACTCTATGTTAACAAGAAGCAAGTGTGGGGTCTTTAAACCCAAAATTCTTGTTAGTTCCTTGAATGAGATGCTTCTTGCATCGATCTATGATGTCTTGCAGTCCAAGAAGTGGAAAGCATCAGTACATGTTGAGCTTGCTGCTCTTCAAAGTAATGGCACGTGGACACTTGTTCAGTTACCTGAAGGTCAGTCTGTTGTTAGCTGCAAATGGTTATTTAGGGTTAAATACAACTCTGATGGAACGGACCAACGATACAAGGCTAGGCTAGTTGCTAAGGGGTACTCTCAAGTCCCTGGGCAGGATTTCAAGGAGACCTTCAGTCCAGTGGTGTGCTTTGCTACGTTGAATATCATACTTACACTTGTTGTTTCTGGGGGATGGACGCTAAGGCAAATTGATGTCAATAACGCATTTCTCCATGGTGAGCTGAGTGAGGACGTGTTCATGCAACATCCACATGGCTTTGAACAATACACAGCTGATGGCATCAAGTTGATGTGCAAGTTGCAGAAGTCCCTCTATGTCTGCTCCAAGCACCACGAAATGGCATGCAAAGTTGAAAAGTAGCCTTGTGCATCTTGGATTTAAAGAGTCCAAAGCTGATGTTTCTCTCTTTGTTTTGACAGCGAGTGAAGTGTTAACATATGTTTTAGTATATGTAGATGACATAATATTAACCGGGCAGTCATCGAGTGCAATTGAGAAGGTGGTCGTGTTGTTAAAGGATCATTTTTCGTTGAAGGATTTAGGGGAACTACATTACTTCTTAGGCATTGAAGTTAAGAGATGGGATCAGCTGTTAATTCTTAGTCAAAAACAGTATATTCTAAAGTTGCTTGAAAAAGCGAAAATGACTAAGGCCTCGAGTACCTCTACTCCTATGGTCGCATCCTCGCAGTTGAAGAAGGATGATGGGCACGTGAATTTCGAAGCCTCGTAGGAGGACTGCTCTACGTGTGTTACACTAGACCCGACATTGCTTTTAGTGTGAAAAAAGTGGCACAGTATATGCATGCGCCAAGAGAACAATATTTGCTTGCTGCTAAACGCATTCTGTGTTATTTAGCTGGAACGTTAGACTATGGACTGAGGTTTGTACCAGGCAAGTTGTATATATCAACCTTCTCATATGCTGACTGGGGTGGATGTGCAGATGATAGGCGATCGATGTCGGGCTACTGTGTTTTATTGGAGAAAGTTTGGTGACTTGGAGTGCTAAAAAGCAGAAGGTGGTGTCACGTTCAACTATAGAAGCTGAATACAGAAGCCTTACTGACACAACGGCTGAAGTAGTATGGGTTGATGCTTTGCTCACTAATTTGAAGCTGTCTCAAAGCAAACAACCAACAATATGGTGTGATAACACTAGTGCGATTGCGTTGAGTGTTAATCCGGTGTACCACTCGCAGTCCAAGCATGTAGACCTAGATGTGCACTTTGTTCGGGAAAAGATAGCTGCAAATCAATTATGTGTAAGCTATGTTCCAGCAGCTCATCAAGTTGTTGATGGCTTGACAAAACCATTAGCAAAAGCTGCATTTAGTAGTTTTCGTGACAAGATAAATGTGTGTTTGATTGCTGAAGAAGAGAAGAAGCAGGGAGAATGTTGAGAGAATGAGTGATCCAGATCGTATGAGAGTTCTAGAATGAACGAGGTAGCTCGTGTGGAAGTTCTAGATTAGAAGTTTGTGAAGTTCTAGAACCTAGACGGTTATGAGTTTGTTAGTCTGTTATAGGGAATTGATGCACTGCTGTATAAAACCATAATATTGTAAGCTGTAAAAGGTGTTCAAGTAATTCAATCAATAAGTAATTTTCTCATTCTTTTACATCGTTCTGCTGAATTTCAATATGCACCATTTCCACCATGCATGATTTTACCGAAAGAACCTCACCCCCTACTCTATTTAACGCCAGCAGCCCACCATGTGCAAACGACAAACCGAATTTTAAATCCAGCACACTAAAAGCGGTATATGGTGCTTTTTTGTCTTCGAAAGCAGCCCTCCTTTCCACCTCACAACCCACTAGCCTCATACTAGATGTCTCCACTACATATACATTAACGCTCCACTGGCCGGGCGAAGCATGCGGAGAAGCCAAAATAAAAAACTGCCTCGAGACCTATACCAATAGCATGTTCTTCACCATTCAATGTAACTTCAGTCGCTTCCACAACATCTTTGCACCACGCTCCACCCCCACCAGTGAGCCAACAATGAACAATCGAGACTCTTCCCTCTCGGGAACAACCAATACTGATCTATGGCAAAACCAACAGCAATGGGATGCATCCAAACAGCATCTGAAACCAAATACACCAAGCCTGCAACAATTACAATCGCTTTGATCAAAACAATAACTCGGCTCTAATTTCTAACGAAACACGATTATTTCTACTGAAGTAAACAACTAAATACTCCCCAGACTAAACATAATTTTTTTTATTAATTTGATGTTATTATAACGAGTAATATATGTTCGAAAGATTTTTATTGAATGCATGGAGTTAATGTGAAGAAGTACGCACAACATTGAAATGTTGCAATAAGAGAAGTAGGGTTATACACATTTGGAACACACCAACTTAAGCTTTAGTATTCTTTTAGAATTCAGCACCATTGATTAATTTCCATTATTAATATTCAGACCCAATAAGAAAATTTCAGCTTAACACTATTTTTGTCTAAATTATAATCATAATTATTCCTATTATTAATATTAATGACTGGCTGAATTAAGACCGCATAGAGTTATGGTTACAGAATTCGTGCAAATCTTTGAGCACTAATAAGTTGATTTTCATTTGATTTGACATAAAAATAAAGAGCTCATAAATAAATTCACATGTCTATTTCACTTCACTTTTGCAAATACATCACTGTCTTTAACTATTACCTTTTAAAAGAAGACTACCTTAAAAAGAACCTTTTAGAAGAAGATAAAAAGTAAGCGCTACTTTATTATTTATTAGTCATCCAAAATAAAGATATATAAAGTAAAAATAAAAAAATTGGTCCAATACATACACCATGAATCTCCACGGTACTTCTTATTAGATTTTGATTTTCAATAGTTAAAAATTAGAGTTATTATTTAATATATAAATTTTATTTTATGTAATCTATCCACTTTAATATTAAATTATGAAATTTAAATCTTTAAATCATGAATTTTAAACTATAAAATGCAAACTCAAATTATAAAATTTTAAACTTTAAATCTAGATAGAAAACATAACACTAGAATAGAGAGTGACGAATCATAGCTATTATATATGTCCATCCTTAAAATTCAAAATTCAAAATTCTTCAATTCATTAATTATTTTATTAATAGTATCCATTCTAAAATTTTATTTGTGCTTATCAAATTTAAAAATTTTGTATTATTAATATATGTGTTTATTCTTAAAAGTGTTTTTAAAACCACCACTAAAAATAGATAAATTTATATAAATTTAATTTACAGTTTTACACCATCCATTTATCATATTACTTTCCTAAGACAAATATTAAAACAATTATAATTTATTCAATGTTTAATGTTAGTTCATTACTACTACACCGTTGACAAAATAACCTTATTTTTATCAATAAAATAGTTTTTAACAAAAAATATTGTTAACCTTTAATCAAGTGATGAATTTGTTTCAATGGTTAGAGATACTAAACTCGTCCCACGCGTCTTGGGTTTGCTGCTGCTTATTGTCAACTTTGGTTTTATATGATCTTTCCATTTGATGATAACAAGTGTTATTATCTAGTTAAATTTATTAAATTTAAATTAAATTTAAATTGATAAAATACGTAAGTAATATAGACAAAATATGCAATTATAAAAAATATTTAATAGTCATATTAACACTTATATTAATTATTAACAACATATCATGTAATTTAATATAATTGATAACAATGAAGTAATTTGATTGATAAAATTAATAATTTAAATAAATAAGGATCATAATTAAATGACTATTAGTATAGTTTAATCTAAAAAAGATAAATTTAAGAAAAAATCATTATATCTGGCCAAAGAAAAAGACCACCGCTAATGTGAAAGAGTCGTGGAGTTGATCAACTTGGCAATGTATTTTTTAGTTATCTTTGTTATAATAGTATTTAAAATATTACACGTAATATAAATTATATAATAATAATAATAATTTATCTTATATAGAATAATCATACAAATGTTCGTATCATTATAATTTTTATATGTTTTGAAAGGAATGTTTATATTTTGAATATCATATAATCACGTAACGTGGATTACTCTATCCGCCAAGATCCCTAATTATTCTGTCGTTTGGAATTTAAAAAGAAGGAAACATTTGTATCACTTTCTTTTCAACTGTCTTTCTTTGTATAAACAGTTCCGTCCACCCTCAATCTCAAATGAAGCGTGTATTATACGTTGTAAGTAGTCAATATTATTGGCAGTGTTCTCACGCGATTTGAGAAGTGTAACAATGAGAAGCAATAACACGTAGGCAAAAGACAAAAGCGGTTAAACGGAACTGTATTGCCACGGACTACGGAAAAGACAGCGTCCTTCCGTAATTAAGAGATATATAGTGCATGTGAAACCTAATAAAACGTATTAATTTTTTAAAAAAATAATTAATTCATTGATGATCAAAATATTTTTTGATTAATTATCGGTTGAGAATTGTATATTTACATTGCTCTTGAATTGTATCTTATTTATAAAAGTAGCAATCATTTAAATTCTTAACTTTTATTTTCAGAATCTTAAAATCATTTTTATAATAATTAGTTTCGTTTTAAACGGTAATATGTTTTAATAATAATAAACAGAGTTTGAGATATGAATTGAGAAAATAAAATAAATGGGTAACTGTACCTGGCAAGTACTCCAACTTGTACCTCTTCTCTCTCCTAATCATCATATCATCACCTTAATTCTCTCTTTTTATATAATGTGTGCCTCACTCTCCTCCCTCCCTACTCTCTCCAACTTCTCATTTCGTTTTCTTTATTTTCTCTTCTTCTTCATCAACCTCCATATTGGATAGTAATAGATTCACCGTCACACTCCAACGTATATTTTCTTCCTCATAAAACGCCAAATGAAACAACTTATCCGCCGTCTCTCCCGTGTTGCCGATACCTCCTCCCAGTACAGACTCCTCCGTTCCGACACCTCCACGGACACGCGTAGAACCGAATCATTCCGCGTCGCCGTCTCCTTCTCGAAGAAGCCTGGACGCCTGACGGTTCCCGAAGGTCACGTACCGGTTTACGTGGGGGAAGACATGGAGCGATTCGTCGTGAGCGCGGAGTTGCTGAACCACCCGGTTTTCGTTGGGTTGCTTAATAAGTCGGCTCAGGAGTATGGGTATGAGCAGAAAGGGGTGCTTCATATTCCCTGTCACGTGCTGGTTTTCGAACGGGTCATGGAAGCGTTGAGACTTGGGGTCTCGTCACATGACCTCCAAGATCTCCTCCGTTCTTTCTCGGACGACTGTTTTTTTATTTCTAGGATGAAGAAAACGGTACTACGCTGTCGTTTTTAGTTGTGTAAATATAGAAGCTTAAAGGAAAACTGAAAAAAATGTTTTTTTTTTCTGTCTGTTTTGTCTGGTTCTTTGGTGTAAGCTGTAAAGAGTGGACAGAAATGGAGGAACTGTTGTTGTATTTTTTACCTATAAAATATTTTATTTCATTTCCCTCTATATTTTGGGTTTAATTTTCTGTTGCCTTTTTACAACTTCATTCTGAAAGGAAACTTTAGGCCAATTACAGCTTAAGATTCTGACAGCTGTCGTTCATGTGTTAAGCTGTTTTATAATGCAGCAATTTTTCTGTTTGGTTTCAAGGAAAACTGAAAAGTGAAATTTATAAAACTGGAAACATATGTATATTTAAAACTTATTGGGTAATTTAATTTTTTAATCACACAAACTTTATTTTTACCCCTTTTTTGACACTGAAGTTTATAGATTTTCAATTTCATCACTCATTTTTTTAATTATTCATGTTTTGGTCACTTTGTCCTTAAATAATTAATGATGTTATCACATGACAAATTACATGTCATTTTGGATCCCTATAAAAAAAATAAATTTAGACCAAAGCGATACCATTTTGGATCCCTGTAAAAAGATTTTTTCTTTTCCATTTTTCTTTCTTTCTTCTCCTTCCATCTCTTTTTGTCTCCCTCAACCTTAACCAAACTTATACTTCAGCCACATTGTTGGAGGTCAATGAGGTCCAAAATTTGCCACTCCTTTCTGAACACGAATCTGATGTTTATTTAACCAAAAAAAATCACATGCTCTATGTATATATCGTGTCAAACTTTAATTCTTCAAATTTCCACTCATTTTCAACCAACAACAATGTAGTTTAACCCATATTTTCTTCCTCTATAAGTATTTCAGTTTATTTTCTCATAGAAACTCCATAAGAATCTCAAAATTTTTCTCAAACTTTCGACCTTCTCCTTTATTGATCTCAACGTTTGATTGTCATATCAACACAATTTTGAAATACATTATTCTCTTTATCAGCATCCACCTTTTTAAAGTTGAAATTCCTCGTTCAGACAGTAAAGTATTAAGAGCAAAAATGAGTTATGATGTTTTAGTTTGGAGTTTAGTTGAGGTTTATAGATTTGAGGCAAATAAATGTTGAATTCAGACATAGTGGATTGAAATAGGTCAAACTGAAAAACTTTAGGTCTAACAGTCACAACAACTACGGTCGTCACAGTGACTATCTAAAAAATTAAGAGAAAAATACCAAGTAAACACACAATTAGATAAATAAAAGGTCGTGTGGCTAAAACAATAGTAATTTAAAATTAAGTGATTGCTTTAAAATTTTAATGATTAAATAAGAGTGAGAAGAAAGTTTATGATGATTTGTGTAATTTACATAATTTTATTTTGACATCTATAATTAAACCATTTTAAAAGTTTAATAATAAGCATGAACGAAGTGTTTTAGGTGGTTAAGAGATTATTGTTATCTCTTGATGTATTAGGTTTGAGCACGACGTATGCATGTGTGTATGAACATTTATTATCAAATGGTTGATAATCTTTCATACATTTACTATATTGTATTCACCCTAATTAATAAAAAATTACTAATAAAACCGATATAAATACTAAAATTTAATTGGAATAATTTACAAAAAAATTAAATATTAATGATGAATGCTATAATCTTAAAAGATATCAAATACCAGCATGAATTAGCAAATTAAAATCTTAGACAATCTCAAAATCCTTGTCAATCTCACTTTTAAAATTCGTATTTAATTGTTTGAAATTAAAAATCCCACTTTGTAAACTGTAATTAAGTTAAATAAAAAACATAAATAATTAGGAAATCGAGAAGAGTAAAAGAGTCGAATAATCCACTTTGTAAACATACCAAATGATTAATAAACAAAATATCGGTTTCATTCGAACTTATGCTCAGTAGATTATGATATGATCGATGTGAAATCAGATTAGATTTTGTTACATGCTTAATCATTATACATAACAATTCTGTATCTTCTTAATTCACTAATTAATTAATAACTAATGCCTAAAGCTTGAATCTGCAAGTGCCAACCAATTGGCAGTAAATTTCAGTTGTTGATTATTTATGAAATAAAATATTTTGAGTTTCAAGCCGAGTAATAAATATTTTTTTAAAGAAAATTTGTAGATAATTTTATAAAATATATTTTTTGTGAATCAAATAAATTAAACACAATAATTTTGTCAAAAAATTATACACAATAATATAATATATCAGATAATTTATTAAATAATTTTATATTTTACTAACAATAACAATAATCTCATAAATAATCTTATATTAAACCTTTGATAAGGGACAATAAACTCTCAAATCTTTACCATCATTCTACATAATATCATTGATAAAATTTGAACTTTAAAACATTTAATTTTGATATATAAATAACCTTTATCAAAGAAAGATATGTTTAGGACATCACTTACGTGAGAAAAAATTGAATTTAGTAAAAATATATTTACAAATATTAACTCAATAAAGTATTCAGGTGAAGTGGGAAAAACATATACAAATTTTTAGTCTTAATTCCAAATTTCAAATAGTAATTTTAATTATTATATATATATTAATTTAAAATAGCTTTAAATTTTTAAACCGAATTGATATTCAATCAATTTAAAGATTTTAAAATAAAAAATTACTTTTATGTGATTGACTATTTGAGCGGACAAGGAGTAGTGGAAGAATCTTTCTTTTTCTCGATATGTTTTTGTACGTTGGATTAAGTCCCCACAATTGCAATTTGGGTCACCCAATATCCTCTTTTTCTTTTCTATGCCCACAAACAATGAAAATAAGTGGGTATATTAATAATTAAACAAAGCCATCACACATAATTAATTGGGATTAATGCTGTAATGGTGTGTGCCATATTTGAAATCTCTGTAAATGTCACTTAAATCAATTGATTTATGATTTGATCCATAATCAGACAAATAACTTTGACAATTATCTTTGTACAGATAATTAGTGTCGCCCACTAAAGAATTAAGCCCAACTGACGAAAAGTTAATCTTTGATGTGTAACACACTTAGTGAATTTAGTTAAATTGTTGTAATTAAATATTGACCAGACTTTAATAAGTCAGACCAACCTAATTTCATTTGACTATGCCTATCATGGTTTTCAGAATCGGACCGGTTAGCGAACCGGTCATGTTACCGGTTCACTGGTTTAACCGGTCCGACCGGTCGAAAGAACCGGATGACGTCATAGTTATTTAAAAAATTATATAAAAATACCAAAAATATTTAATAATTTTTTTTATATCACAAGTCATATTCAAAGCAAGTCATAACATATATAAGTTAAAAATCATAAAATCAAGTGAAACAAAATAATTCAAATTAACTACAACATAATATTTAAGTTAAAACATATTAAATAATAAATATAATTATATAACTATAATTAAAAAATAAATTTGGGGTTAAAAAATCATAACAAAATGATATTGTTTAGTTTAATTTTTTTTAAAAAAACAATCCTACATGGCTAAGAAACATAGAAGAGCATCCCAAAAGTCTAAAGAGAAAATATGAGAACAAAACAATCTCACATTGCTAAGAAACATAGAAGCACATCACAACTAACTTCTATAAATAATAGAGGTAATTTGGCATTCAAAATCATGGAGCCTTTTGGTGAGCATTGAGTGAACTATTCTTTCACTTCAATCAAGCTCGAATTTTAGGCTTCAATCGAGCTTCTAATTTTTTTTTGAGTTCAAGCCTTTTTGAGTTCAAGTTTCAATTTTATATTTCAAGTTTGAGTTGAACTTGATAATTTTTAGCTTGTGAGTTTGAGTTGAGTTGAGCTTACTTTTAAAGTTTTCAAGTTCGAGTCGAGCTCAGCAATACTCGAGTTTGACTTGACTCGTTTAATAAACGACGTTGTTTGGTTTAATTTTTTTTTTAAAAAAAACAAAAATCCCGGTTTTCCCCTTTTTTTCGATTTTCAGTCGGTCCGGTTCGAATGGTTCAGCGGTTCTGGCCGGTTCACTAATAGCGGTTCAACCGGTTTAGATTGAACCGGATTAAGTAACGGTTCCCGGTTGAACTGGCCGGTCCGGTCCGGTTTTCAAAACAGTGATGCCTATATAGCTCTTGTCTTGAAGTTGACTAAATGGGTCCAACATTCCATTTGACTTGTCTTCATGATTCGCTCTATTTATACATTATAATTAATTTATGCTATAATGTTTCTATTTTTATTTTATTATTTGAAAAGACAAAAGGACGACCAACTTGTAAGCTGTGAGTAAGTACTGATATAATTTGAGAAGATTGTAAGCTCAACAAATAGAATTAAGAAATGTTATACATATTTCAAGTACTGATAAAAATATTGTTTAAAGAGACATGTGATTGTGCAAATTATTCTTAGTTACTAAATGGTCAGTACAAATGAAGTCGGTTCAATGGCCACATATTCTGTTTCTCTTGCTTTTCTTAATGGCTGACTTCCGCTGCTTCTTGTATTCTTCATATAACTGCAGGGACGTTGTCGTCCGATCCAACTCCCCCCTTACTCTTTCATTCTCTTTAATGTCCCGAAGAAGAGCGAAATGTCTACTAAGCTTCTTGCTCACCTCGTTCTCATCTGTTGGAGAAGGTTCATCTCTAGCCAACATCGAGGGGAGAGCAGCGGTTCTGGTTTTCCTCTTGTTGTTCGATTTCGGGGTACTGCCCTGTGGGTTGAATGACTCCTCTCCCAACGACAAGTTCTTGAAAGCTTGTTGAGGTGAAATGTTGATATAAACCTGGTTTTGGGCAGAATTCATGCTTGAGATGCCCGACGCTGGCGTTGATATGGTCGGATGATAGTGTTTAGATAGAAGATTCAGTTCCCAAAGCACCGAAGCAAGTGCACCACTTAAGCTGGGGTCTGAGCCATACGGTTGGTACTTCTGTTTTTGCATAGTTACAAAACGAAATAAAAATCCAACAATTACATTAATATGTGCTAGTAAAAGAAACCAAAATTCATAAATCATTGCAATGATTCTTATAACAATGAATCAAATGCAATACTTTGGTTCAAACATGTTGGGATTTGAACCTAGACCAACCAACTGCTTAAATGCAACACTACAGCATTGTTTTTCAAAGAAAGGACGAAAAGAAATCTATCTATACACGAACATAATAAAGTACTAACCTCGAAGCCAGTGGGCAAAAATTGAACTACAAAAATTTTCATGCTTTACTGTTCCTAATTCTCTTCTGGACATTCTTCCCATAAATGATTTACCACATTTTAGAGCATAAAACCCGATGAATGAGATAGATTGAAAATCGTAAAAAGAACGAAGAACGAATTTGCCGAGAAGGAATCAAGGATGCAGGATACAAAAATAAATGCATATGAGAAATTATTATTATTCCATCAGTTGAATAGAAGCATAATAACTTACAGCAGCAATTGATCCTGACACGGAGCCACCACCCGCATCATTTTCTAAAAGATTCCGACACTTTACATTTTTCTGAAGAAGCTGCTTTAATGTTACCAGGGCTGTACATTCGAAAAGGAAAACAAAAGAATGGCTTAAAAATACCTAATAAAGCACTAGAAATCAAATTGTCCAGCAAAACAAATTACACACCAGACATGGATTCAGCAGATCCGAAGCACAAAGAAAATGTGGCTAAGCGTTTTACAAATGCAGCAGCCTTTTGCATGTCATGTTGTCTATCATCAAATAGCATTACCTTAAGAGCCTCAGCTAAAACTTCACCTTTGATCTCTGCAACATGGACAACAGCAAAAGAATAACATTGGCGACCCATTTTGCAGTTTTCTTATTGTGACTGGCTTTTCTTAAAGAAAATGAAAGTTGATTTCAGCATTTGATGTTTGCAATAATAAGCTAGTCTCAGCCAGCTTTTGCATCTGGGAAAAGACTTTGTTGAAGTGTTAATATTTACTCCGAAGATACTATTCATTTGATAATGTAAGGGGTAGCCAATATACTACTAACCTTCCAGGCCTGTACTCAAGAACAAGATTGTAAAGCTGGGCAAAAAAGTCTTGTAAATCAACATTCAAAGCATCTAGATTGCTCCTCATAACTTTAAAGGCAACAATGCAGCAGCTAAGGCACTCAGAGACAATCGAATTTTGCACTTTCTGGGCAGAACTATCTGAATTGCTACCTCCAGCGGCAAGCCTTTTCAAATAATTCATAAGATCCCCAATGTAATCCAGGTCGATGAGATGAGAAAACTTTCCTAAACCACTCAAACAAGGAGCTAGCAGAGGATGTGCCCCAGACCCACTAGAAGTTATGTTACCATTTGCTTCAGAACTGAAAAAAAAATAGAATTTACTGGTGTACCAGAGATTTTATAAAATAATAAAGACAAGTTCATACAAAATAAAAAGAAATGGCATAAGACTTCAAATGGTAATCACTTTATCATATTGGTATTAACAATCCTAATCTACCGTTTTTTGAAATCTTGATCAATGTTAACAAAGTTATGTTTATGAAATACACATGCCTGAACTTAAGGAGATCTTAAGATATCATACAAAGACGAGTTGAAATTAAACAAAAACAAGATTGGCATTAAAAATCATCTTTAACCACTTTATTTCATGTATAAACTAGGAAGAAATCCAGACAAAAGGCTGGTTTCTACCATCTACAAATAATATAAACCTTAGGCTCCTGATTGGATTAAGGGGTGGGAGAGGTTCGATAAAAAGAGGCATCTATCTGAGGAAAACAATGCCCCTGAAACAGCAACAGAGAGTACAGGTATCATCTTTGCAGTTGGTTAACAAGTTCAATTTCATCATACATTACATCTGTGCAAATATATGAGATATTTCAACTTCTTTAGGCATATTTTTTGGTGAGGGCAAGGAGTTGAACATTGTTTTTCATCAACAGGATAAAAAGGCAGGCATGTTTCACTGCCATCAACAAATTGTTGCTGAAAATTTCAGAATGCCACAAACCAACCACACCAATAATTATAATAGTATAACAACCAACACATAAACTTCTGGATAAAAAGGCAGGCATGTTTTTCATCATTTCCTTGCAGTTGATTTGACTCTTCAGAATTTGCTCTCTTTATATTTTTCTTGTTCTTCATTTTGCTATTATCATGTTGAACTTCTGGCTTCCCAAGATCATCATCAAATGACAAAGACATTAAAAGCTGAAAAAGTTTTAAAAATTAACAGAAGAAAAAGGAATGAAGGAGCAGTGAGCAAAGTTATACAAAAAGTAAACATAAATAAGTCGATTCTCCTTCGAAATATCATAAACTATTCGACCAACTTCCACTGGCAAAATTGTACCTCAGTTAAAGACAGATGATGACATTTTCATATCTTATTAACATCTTAATATAAACATTCATAATGAAATTGGAATCTAAAGTCTTGAATAGCTGAGCTCCATCTTGCATTCCTTATAACAACTTTAAATACCATCTACAAGATAAAAAGGTCAACAAACAAAGATGAAAAGGAACTTCAACAAAGTTATCATCTTCTATGGCAAAGAGTTCAAGTTTAGGAGATCATCATAGTCTTTACCCGGGAAGATAAAGGATATCAAAAAGATACCAATCACACAAAGTTCAGCTTACCAATAATTGGACAAAAAGCGAAAGGTATAATAAAGAACTATAAATGCAGCATGAAATGTACTATCCAATACCTCAACAGAATCAGGATGCAGTTGACAGTCATGAGCTTTGACATGATCTGCAATAAACCGAACGGCCTCAACAGTAGCTTCACCGCCATGTTTCCCCTCATTGGTTGGTAAAAAGTGAATTCATAGTTGAACAGCAAAGTCCCCTGTAAGCAAGTGGTAAGTACTTTTGTTGGAAAAGACAAGCAACAAAGATGTACTTCATGCAATCATTACTGAAGCAACAATAGTATTAGCATGTTTTAAGAAGGGTGTAAGAAATTAATATCCAAGGTGATCCAGGATGATACAGAAAAATTGAGAACATTACAATTGTTACTAATGATATTCAAGTGAAATCTGTAACTGTAAGAAATAAAGTGAAACAATATTTGTAATATATTCCATAGTTTGCATGGATTTGGTCATTTGGTGAGGATTAACAGGCAAGCACAGTGGCTAAATAGCAGAAAAGTAACAGGAGCTTTCTTCAACAGGAAGTGATAGATCACTTACCATTCCCCTATGCATGAAAATAGCATAGTAAGGGTCTAGATGATTAATGGGATTAATCTTCTTTAGCACGAACTCAAACTCGTTACATATTGTGGAATGAAATTGTTAGCACACTGCTTTGGAGTTTAATTGTGTTGTCCAAGTTCAATTATACTACTAAAATATCAAATTCTCGTTAATAACATTAAAACTTTAATAGATTTCTGAACAATTTGTAACATTCCAAAGAATATCAATATAATATACCTTACAACATCATCTGAGGAGCCTATGTTTCTGACAACAGCTACTAGCAAGCTTTCTCTGAAGTTGAAGTGAGGAACAGCATCAAGCAAAGTACAAAGACAACGAACCACAACATGATGAAATATAGGCTGCTTTTTCTAACGCTAATAACTTCTGCAAGTAGCCCTGTTACATACGGGGAATATTATGGAGAAGAATGCCCAAATTAATAACTAGTACTAAAACTGAACTCAAATGACGTGGAAAACATCAAACCTTATTGATAGACATAATGTACTATGAAACAATCTAAAAGTTAGAATACCCATGAACATATCTTCATGATATATTCAATGCTTACTAAAATATGACTTTGTTCATCTAATTGTAGTGGCATTATTACACATTCTTTTCATATTCATCAGGATATAATAGGGTTGAACAAATCCATGTGCCAATTAAACAACATTGTAGCCTTTCAGATAATAGCAGCGATTCTACAAAGAAAAGGTTGTAGACATACCTTTCCTAAATTGTGATCACATTAAGATAGCGGTTAAAACCTTGTAAACTGATAGAAGTGTTGATTCATAGAACCACATTTTCTTAACTTCCTTGGAAACTTTCATTTCTAGCTCTTTTTCAGTTGGAAGCCTAATCCGATAGCTGAATTTTGCATATTTAAAAGTAGAGTAAAAATAGAAATACAATGCAGTTAAAAAGAAAATTAACAACAAATTGATAATCAAGGGGAAGTAAAGAAGGAAAGAAAGGATTAGTACCCAGGACTACTGTCTTTGAAGACAGCCAACAAAGACAGCAGTCCAAGCTTTACGATTGAGTTATCCCCATCTTTGACAACTTGCAACATCTCTTTCAAAGACTTTATGTTTCCTCTGGGTTTGCAAGTAGTGACATTCCAAGCTCAGCTAGCTTACGCTTTTTAGTTTCAAATGCTTCTTCAGCTGTGAGGTCTTCTTTCACCTCTGCCTAAAAGGTAAGCAATCTTAGAATGTTGAATATAGTAACTAGAGAATGAGAATGCAATATCCAGGCACTTCCCATTGTGAATGCCATATGGTAGGAACAAAAGCAAAAAAAAGCACACAAGTAGGATTTAGCATAACTAGCAGCACGCACCAATAGATGGAGAGGAATTTCTCCTCTTACGTACCCCCCCCCCCAAAAAAAAACATGATCAAAATTGGAAACAACATAGATATAACTTGAATGAGAATGAGAAAACCCGTGAGAAGGGTTTGTTAATATCTTACATGTATAGGCATTTTTAAGTTCTGGATGATAATTGACTTATTATGCAGAAGATTGGCACCATCCAGAAAGTTATAAACTTTGTGATGCAAAAGCAAGAGGAAATTTTTCTTATCACCACTTCAATATGTAGAAAAGGGAAAGCCTTCCAAGAAAAACCCAAATATATGAATATCTAGATGCTAACAAACCCTTTATTGAAATTTTCAGTGACCAAGTTCATTTCTATAAAATTCAAGTAGAATTTTGATAACAAGCATAACTAAAGCTTAGACGGGTTCCCTTTCTTGTTCTCTTAGGACAGCTATAATATCATGATTTACTGATCACACCATAAGAAAGAATTCAATAAACCTGATATTTCCTTTTCTAAGGTACGCAAATTAAACACCTTAGATGCTTGACAATTTAAGGAAATAACACTTTTCCCAACAAATCCCACCAATCAACTCCTCCAAATAATGATTCAAATGGCTGCTGATGCCAGAAAATATTTGCAATACGTTTTCCACCTTCCTGCACCTCTATTTTTGAAATCCAATTGAGCCTAACACTAAGTCCTTGCTCTGCTTAACAACAATTCTAAAACCTTCTTTTTTAGATATAGCCACTGCACATAACCCACCTAGGGAATTACGTGAATTCAATAAATATCATCCAGCCCAAAAGATAATAATCGTATACATTCATAATATATGAACTCTGTTTCTATCCTGTTGTTGTGATTGACAGAGGTTATCATAAAGATAGAGGATAAGGCAAAACAATAAAGGCCAAGATAGTAAAGCTGTTGTCAAGTAATTCCGGAACTTAAGGCAGTACGGCATATAATCAAGTTAGTGCGTGAATAGAAATAAATCTAAGGCTGGATGATCGTTATAATCGTCTCATAGGCCAGTCCAGCTCAAGTTTCATATATTGCTATATGATAGGCAAAGATTAAAGTATGCAATTAACCTGTTATGTTATAAATGTATGGATCCTACTACAACCCTGATGCTCAAGTTTCATATAATGTATGGGGTAGTTCTGAATGTTTATGATGAAGTGGATAGGATGGAGAGCAACAATAGACGATGTTACAGCATGTCTTTTCCCCAAAGATGAGGTCATCCATTTTTCTTATCATCCACCTAGTGAATAAATATAAAAAAATATATTCCGATCGAATTCTGATCAAAACTCTAACATTTTTATGGTAATTTTAGTTGAAGAAAATTGTAGTTTCGTATCTGAAGGAAGCACAGTGGACAAAGGAAGGTTATATGCCAACATTCGATGAATATTTGGAAATAGCATTGCATTCAAGTGCTGCCGTTTTAGTGATTGCTCAAGTCTTGGTTGGGATGGAAGCTGATGCCAATGTCTTTGAATGGTTGAATTGGTAACAGTAAATCTCTTGCAGCTATAAAGCTCATAGCTCGTCTCTAAGACGACATCGCAACCAACGAGGTATTCTATTACTCGAATTATCGGTTATAGATATATGTTCGACGGGAGTCAGTAAACGGAGATTAATATTATTTATTCATGTTGTTTGGTATGGTTGAAGGACGAGGAGAAGAGAGGGCTCGTTGCATGTGGAATAAAATGTTATATGAAGCAATACGGCGTCTCGAAAGAGGAAGCAATACAAGAGTTCCGGAAAAGACTTGGGATTGCATGGAATGAGCTGAACGAGGAGTTCATTACGAGGCCGAGGACTGTTCCGGTGCAAATTCTTAAGCGTGTTGTTAACATTGCACGCGTAATAGACCTTACTTACAAGGACGAGGATGGGTTTACAATGTCTGAAAAGATTTTGAGACATCACATTTTCAATGTCCTTATTCATCCCATCCCTATTTAAGATTTTGTGCATGTCCTTTTCCATTAATATCGGATTTCAGTATTGAATAATATTATTATAAATTTAAAAATAAAATCGTTAATGTTTTATAATAATAAATAGTTTTTTCCAGTGCTTTTATATTTTTCTTGAAAGGGGGTGTGAAACTGTGAAATATTATTTGGTGGGAGAAAAATGTGAATATGTAAAATTAGTGACAAATCCAGATATTTGTTTGAGGTGATGTACATCTATTATATATATGTATATTAACAACATAAATTTTTTATATGAGTGGTTTACAAATAAGATTTCGGGATTGACACGATCAATAAAATAGATAGTTATCCGAAAAAAATTCAAGTGTGGATACACCACTATGTGAATCGTTACCTAGCCTAAAAGTGGTTTGATATATTAGGGTTGAATAAAGATTCCGTTTGAATTAATTGATTTATTTATTTATTTGGGTAACTTATAGTTTTGAAGATTAATTTTATTATCATTTTTAAAAAATATAAATTAAATAAATTGATTAATTACATGTATATGTTTAGTTAGTTTAACATTAATATGAAATTGTTTCAAAAAAATAGATTAATATGAAATGAAATGCTTAAATATAAAATAGTTCATTTCTTTAATAAATTAAGTTGTCGCACACATGTTATAATTTTGTTAATAAATAAAGCTTACAAAGTAAAAAAATGTATTTATTCAGTTTAATTGGGAATAAACTCAAATAAAATTTAATAGGTTCAAAGACTGTGGGCAGGAGGGTTGTGAACTTTAGTTGATGTTTAATATATTGATTTGGGCCTAAAGGGTTGAAATGAGTGAATTTTATTTGGTATTATGATTGTGTTAGAGGAGCGATAATGCCTTTTATATTTGGGCTAAAAGAGGCGTGCACTTGTTTTTTAAAGGATAATATACAGCTGACTGCCAATATTAATAATAGTAAAATAGTTGATTATACAAATAATCAACAAAAGTAAAGATGAGAGAATTATGAAAATTAGGTATATCAGAAACATCAGGCAGAAGAAATTGCAAAATTTGAATGATATTAATAGACAACTAAAATCTGATGTAATGAACAGTTATTTCTTCGTAAGATCAAATTTAGCTGCAAGAGGATCTGTTATGGGGTATTGCATTGGCTTGGTAATGTTACTGGCTCAGGTTCTACCGCCATTAGCAGTGATTCATTAGGCTTCAACCCATTGTTTATCAACATACGTTCTCATTAATTATTGAATTATTGAAGTCATTCAATGATTTTAATTTAACACATTTAAATATAAATTATTTTTAATTTTATAATTTAGAAAATATTATTAATTTCTATATATAAGAAAAGAGAAATATTTAAAGGAAGTATTTTTTTAATAGTACTTGTGATTATAAGATAATAATTATTTATTATCATTTTTAATCATTGATAATACATACATACCTTGTAGATATAATTATTCGAACTTCAAACTTCTACAAAAATATAATATTTTTTTAACAATCAAATCTACTTTATGAGTTCAAAAGTAAATTACTTTTTGGGTAAACTACACGGGAGCCCACTAAACTATGGTTAAAAATCAATTTGACCACTGAAGTTTCAATTGAATCAACTAGACTACCAACTATTTAAATGTTTCAAGCAAGCCACCGGCCATTAATTTTTAACAGAGGTGGTGACGTGTTCGTTAATAAAATTGGCATAACTATATATTTGGTCATTAATATTTATATATTCTATCAATTTAGTCACTATTTTAATTCAATTAAATAAATTTTAACTATTCAATTAGAACGTGACATGTGTCAATACATGATTGAAAGATTTTATTTCTGAAAGAAAAAGTCTTTTGGAGTGTTAATTTCCGATAGAAAAATGTGTGGGATTTTAGCAGTTTTGGGTTGTTCTGATGATTCTCAGGCTAAAAGATTTTTAAAATTTTAATTTTTTTTACTTAAAGATTAAATAAGTATTTAAATTTTAATTAAAATCAATTATATCCCTAAACTCGACCAAAAAATTAATTATGCCTTTGAACTTCGTAAAAAAAATCAATTAAATTTATATAACATATCATCATTTATATGTAGACTATCATGATAACATCATTGACAACCATAACATCACATTAGATCATCATGTAGTCATTATTGATAGCCACATTATCATATTAGATCATATTGTCAATACTGTTAACTATAACATTAATATTGTAATGGTCAAAGCCAATTAAATAAATAAAACTAATGTAATTAAATGAGTTTAAAAGATTGATACAATTAAAAGAATAAAAACAAAATTACAAACTTTTCTTGAAAACAAAACAATTGAACCGAGAAGATTATAAGTCCGCCTAATTGTCCATTTTTGACCCACCATGATGAGTTGGGATCCAGCTTGATTCTGATGGTACTGAAAATGACAACAAATTAATACCTTGTAAGTTTGGGGAAAACAAGGTTTTCTTCTCTTCCAGTAATAAGGTAGTTTAAAATCATTATTACCTAAATGAAGTGCTTTTAATCTTCTTCCTTTGAAGGGATACTTGTAGTCATGTTAGCTCCATGTCATATCCTTTAAAATTAATTTCATTTTCATAAAAAAAATCTTTGATAATAAAAAAGTTACGCTACTTTAACAATTTCTTTTTCTTTTATTTTATGACTACATCTATAGAGAAAACTCCATAGTTTTTTTTTTTGCCTTTTAATCATTGTTTTATAATTTAATTTTCATCACTTTTATTTTTTTGATGGGTAGGTGATATGTGAATTTTAGTTTAATAAAATTATATATTATAATTTAAATTTTAACTCAATTTTGTTAAACTACTAGCACCATTATTAGCATGAAACAATTTCACATTTATTTATTAGATACAGAATTAATTATATTATTTATTATAAATGTATTCTTTTTTATTTATATTTGATAATACAAAGTGAGATTATTATTAAAAATTTAGGTATCAATTGAATTAAAATAAAGATTTTAAAAATATTCGTATTCTTAAATTAAATTAAGTTGATAAACCTTACGTTGGTCTTTTTCTCCGCGTGTTTTATTGCATGCCATTGCTTTATCGTGTGGGGTATATTAAACGAAGTGTTAGGTAAAGCATGCCGCTGCTTACTCCATTTATGTTGGAATTTATTCATTATAAAGTATAATTTTTATATTAGTATAAATAATGTAGTATTTATTTATAATATTTTTTAGTATTTAATAATATATATATATCTTACAGATATAATTACTCTTGATAATACATGTTTTTTTAAAAAAAATTAACATTGTATTTAACCACTAAAATTACTTTATAAATTTTTTTATAAAGCATAATTATTTTTTGGTAAATACTATAAAGTAATACAGTGATGACAATGATGTGTGATGTCGGGGACTCATTATGACTAAGCTAATTGCAAATTTATTGTCCACCGCCGCGTTGGTTTGATTGTTACTTTGGTCTCTTTCCCTTGTAGTTTCCCAATGATTGTACAAAATCAAACTTAAATGGGCCACCCGAACAATTTTGACACTTAAGGAATTAATTAATGAGATTTTAAGGACTTAGTTTGGATGGATCGGGTAATTTACATTTAATTCATTTTGACTTATTTATATTCTAAGTTTTTGCGTGTAAAATTGAGAATGAATTATTAAATGTTAATTCTTAAATTTAAATTAGTTTAAAGTCAAATCATTTTAGGTTAGTTTAATGGTTTGTTTAATTTAAAAAATGATTTTGGTTAATTTAGAATTTGAATGGAGCAAAATTGTGGTAATATTATAAAAAATGTAATAACTGTTATTTATATTTAATTTTGAAGATTTTGTAATTTTTCAATTGTTATTTTTAATATAATCTTTGAATTAAATAGAGGCTTAATACAAAAATAAATATCTAAATTATGTGTCGAAAAACGTTTTAGTGTCTAATTTTTTTTGCTAAAAATATGTGTTTAACGTTTTTTCCGTTATCATTTTAAGTACCCGGATGTTAAAGCCGTTAAAAATCTCAGTTAAGTGACACATGTCACGTTCTTGTAATTTTGAGAATTTTTATTTAAATTTAAGAAAACTTAAAAAAAATTCAAATCTTAAAGACCCCTAAAACTTTTAAAATTTTAATTTTAATCCCTTTGCCACTGCCCGCGGCCACCAACGCCAATAATCGGTTGAACACTGAATGACGTGTGATCGACCAACCACCCATGACGAAAACTCTCATATTTTTGCAACCGATCGAACACCCAAAAACAGTGTAAATGAAATATTTACACCAACACAAATGACTGTCAATACTCGTACGGCTATGGAGACAACTCGTTTACCGTTGGAGCCCTCAGCAGTGATACCTTAACTTTTGACTCCTCCAATGGTAAAAACACAGCATTCCCTACATCCATTTATGGTTGTGGACGCAACAATCAAGGCAATTTCAGAAGCCCAAGTGCTGGACTTGTTGGCCTGGGAGGAGGACCATTGTCTCTGGTTTCTCAAATAAACACTCAAATTGATAACAGATTCTCCTACTGCTTGGTTCCTCGCTCTACAAGCTTCAGTAGTAAGCTTCTCTTCGGCAAAGAAGCTATAATATCTCGTCCCAGGGCTGTTTCAACTCCATTAATAACCAAAAGCTCTCCAACCTTCTACTTCCTTAGTCTTGAAGGTGTTAGCATTGGGGAGCAGACCGCGCAGCCAGATTCGAGCTGAAGATACTAGTTTTTTTACATTTGGTTTTTTATATTTATTATTTTTTTTATTATTTATTATTATTATTATTATTTATTATTAATTACAAGCCCAAATACAAACAATCCAGGCCCGTTTTACAATCAATTTGAACCAGGCCTGAGAAGCCTAAATTATTTTGGGGTTTCAATTAGGGTTTTCAAACCCTAGCTCCCAGCCGCCGTTTCCAGAAGCCCCACGCGCCGCCGCCTCATGTTTCCAGAAGAGCCCAGCTGCCACCTCCAGGTGTTCCACCCCGCTGTAGTCACGACACCACCGCCTCTTCGAAGACTCCAGAAACATCACGCCGGCCGTCCACGTCTCAGCTATGGGGTGAGTCACCATATAGTTTGGTGACTCACCGAAGTTTCCACTCTTTAACCAGTCCGAGAGGAGCGCCGTGGTGGCTATAAAAGCCACCGTTACCTGCAAAATAAAGAGGTCCACGGCAACCAAAAGAGAGCAACAAAAACAAAAAAAACAAAAAACAGAGAGCAAAGAACTACACCAACGATCCCAGAAAAATATAGACCGAAAGAAAAGAAGTTGGAATACTTACCATCATCGGAGGACTTCGAAGAGTCGCCTGAACCATTGTAGAACCGAAGATAAAACTTCGGTTTCGTTTAGATCTACGAAAATTGGTAAGACTTTATACGAGAAAAACCTTGGATTTAGGCTTAGAAAAATCGGGGTTTTGATTTAAGAGTATTTTGTATTTTCTTCCGGCCACCGTGAGTGGTGGCCGGCGGGGAGCGTCGGCGCCGGAGCAAGGCGGCCGGCCGGAGGCTTTAAGGAAAAAAAGAGAGAAAGAAAGAAAAGAAGAAAAATGAGAAATGGCCATTAGGGCCGGATGGTTATAGGGTATTTATACCCAATATGAAACGACGTCGTTTCATGGATATAACTGCGCGTTTTGGGTAAAAGGGTAAACCCCTTCCGCGGTGTTCCATGTTTGTAATCTTTACAAAATAGTCACCACCAGTTTTTTTTATTTATTTTAATTTGGCATTCAAATTTTAATGTATTATGTTTTAGTCATTAATCAGTAAATATTTATATATTTAGGATAAATATCATATTTAGTCCCTCATATTTTTATATTTAATATTTCAATCCCTAATAATTAATATAGGTTAAATCACACTGTTAGCACTCAAGTTTTATAATATTTCGAATTAGGACTCTAGTTTTATAATTTTACATTTTAATCATTAATTTTTATTTTTTACTATGATTTTTAATATTTTACATTTTAATACTATATTTTTATTTCCTTTTATTTTAATCATTATTTACAATATTTTTTTATTATTATTTTTTACTGCTTTAATTATTATTTCATTATTATTATTTTTATTATTTATATAAATAAATAAATATATATATATATAATAAATAATATTTGTTTATTTGTTAAAATCCTATATTTTATAAATTACTTTTAATAATCATATTTTAATATATATATTTTTTTCAATATTAAAAAAAGGACTGTCTTAAAGCACCTAGAAGTCCGTTTTCTGATATTTTTACTAAATATCCTATTTTTATAAATTATAATTGTTTTAATTATTTATTTATTAATATCAAAGAAAAGTGCTGTCTTAAGGCACCTAGAAGTCATTTTCTGATATTTCTAAATAAATAAATATTTTATTTATAAATATATAAATTAATATATATTTTTCATAATTATAATTTTAAAATAATAGGATTATAAATTAAAAATATTTTGAATTTTTAATTTCTAATAATATAGACAATTTATAATTAAAAAGTACCAATTTTGGGCGTTGTAGGGGTGCTAATCATTCCCTAAACGTAACCGACCACGAATCCCTTTTTATTATTAAAAAGAACGAATTTTTGGTTAAAACGCAGATCAATTTATCTTTTAATCAATGTTTTCTTAAAAGCTCTTTTAAAAGATAATTTTTAGGTATTCGACCTACCTGACCCAAAAAGTCGATGGCGACTCCCAAATCATTTTAAAAACATTTATTCACATCACTTTTCCCGCCAAATAAAAAAATTCGTGCCCGGACGAAAAACGGTTACGACAGCTTGGCGACTCCGCTGGGGACCATAATCTGGTCAAACTTTTAAAATCAATTATAAATTGTCTCTATTAGTTATAAATTAAAAATTCATATATTTAATTTATAATATTTTCTTTTCAAAATTTTTATATATACTTATTATTTTTATAGTATTTATATATATTATTTTATTTTATTTGCAAGTATTTTCATTATTTTTTTTTCTGTCAGAGGTTTGAACATTTCTCCTCACACACAACACTTGCATTGCATAACATAAAGCTCTATAATTGAGTTGGTCCCTTTTAAGTGGGAGTGAAATCGACGTCTTCGTGAGAATTTATTCTCCGTGTCAGACCTAGCAAGTAACTTTCGGGGTTCATATGCTCTATGTCTTCGTGAGAATTTATTCTCCGTGTCAGGTATAGAGAAATATGTCCCCTCGAATTGAACTCGATCCGTTTAAGTCTGTAATGGACTAGGATTGAGGGTTGACAGCCCAAGGGGGCATCAACAAGGACAGTTCGAGTACCTTTACTCCTAGAACTGAAACCCTGCATATATTAAACCTAGAAACTCTTCCGATCTGAAACCATGTCCGTAGGTGTACACAAAGGAGAAATAAAGCTCTAGCTTTTAATTTATTTAATTTATTATTTTTCTCTCTTAATAAATGCATGCGAACTAGTAATCATGTTGTTAGGTTAATTTTTCCAAACAAAGCATGGAACTAGAAAGCATGAAGTTATGAAATATTATATACCATGATAGGTAGAATATTTTCTTTTCATTAATTGGTACTTACCAATTTATTTATTTTCTTTCTCATTTTTATTTTTCATACATTTTGTTTTGTTTTAACTTGTTTATATTGATTTCTTTTGTTTTGTGCCTGCATTACATGATCATGGCATAACCAAAAGGTGTTGACTTAAAAGACTGTTCATCAAATTGGAAAGAAATCGTAAATGGACAAAAAGTTTTATGATCAAACAAAATATGATGCGGCCAAGGAAAGACATCCTGAAGAAACTACGAGGATCGAGGGAAGTTCTGTACATAGAGAACCGGTTATATTAATACCAAAATATTACATAAAGATCCTACCAGATTGATACCAAAAGAAGTCTACAGTAAGAATATCAGTCGGGACATTCAGAGTAGTGGAGGTTTTTATGAAGCTCAAGCATGTTATTTGAAGGACTTGAACGACCAAAACAAGAAATTGAGCACATAAATGAAAACCATGAATGAAAATTTTCAGAAGATCAGTCAAGCTTTTCAAAATGCTGGCCTAGGAAGTACCCCAGAAGAGTGGATCACAGGGGTCACCAAGCTGAAAAAGAAATGCAACATATATGAAGATCTTGTTCAAGAACTTCTTGGACAGAAAGGATCTCTTACAAGGGAAAATGAGCAACTCCGAGAAATGACACAGAAGATGAAAGAGAATGTCATGGAAGAAGTTGCAGTCCAGACAAGCAATATGGTTCTTAAATGATAGATTTAGCTGATTTTACAAGGAGATGAAGCAGACTGAAGACTCAACTTTTTGAGCATGAATGGAAACTAATTGGGCTTTGGAGAAGTTAGGAGTAAAAGATATCCTTATATGTAAAGTTTTGTTTGATGTACCGAAACTTTTGTGTTCAATGAAATCTGTTCTAAGATGATTACTCTTGAGTAAACACCTTTTCATACATGCATTTGCATTTTGCATCTTTGCATCTTTGCATTTTTCATTGTGCATTTATACTCTTATATTTGCTTTTGTATTATACAATTTGCATTGTTACATTCACATATTTACATTTGCATTTTTATGTTTGTATTTACATTTGCATATTTCCATAATTACATTTTATTTCAAACTATTTTACATACATTCAATCATGACAACGTGGAATAATTCGTGGAGAATTCCATGACAGAATCAAAGTGGAGTTAACTTGGTCTTCCTAAAGAAGGATAATAGCCATGAATGAGATTTTAGCAAGGGTTGGTAAAATTGAGAAACTACAAGAGCAATTTATCGAGACACAACAAAAGATGACTGATCAAGTGAAAAAATTCCAGAATGATTCAAAAGAACAACTGACCAAATTGATGGACCTGATGAATATTGTAATCCATGGAGAGAAACCTTTAGAGGATCCTGTTGTTAAAGATTTGAATGGGATTATGAATGATGTAGCTGATACAATGGAAACAAATGACCAAGACTTTGTCAGGGAATGTGGAAATTCGATAAATCTCCAAAAATCGGGTATGACCCCAGATAATGCGACAAAGATCAAGTTGAAGAGAATCATGGAAGAAATTTCAGTACCATTGAGGAAAGCTAAACAAAGCAAACAGTCACAAGGTCTTCAAGAAAGCAGAGTAAACAATTGTAATTTGACAGTGATGTCAGGGGAAATTCTACCCAAGTTTCCTTCAGTTTCATGCAACAAGTTATATCTTGAGTTACTCAAAGCCCAGATTATTACTCCATGTCGAGCTAAGCCTTTGTTGCTTCTATACCCGAGTTGGTATAATGAGAAACTCTCTTGTGATTATCATGCTGGAGCCCAAGGACACTCCATTGAAAAGTGTGGTCGCTTCAAACAACGAGTTCAAGACCTCTTGGTACAGGGAATCATAGAATTGGATGACCAGTCTGTTTTGGTCAAACAATCGAGAATTAAAAATCAAAATGGAGTTGGTAGTATCAAAACAAATAAAGTAAATGCTGCAGAAAATGAAGAAAATAAAGTACTTGAGCCAAAGATAAAACGTTCAATTCTCAATACTTCTCTGATTATAAATGATAAAAAAATAAAAGGAGAGGTAATTCGAGACTGGCCCATAGGTTTAAAAATGAATGGGAAATATGAAACTCTGAAGAAACCTCAAACGCATATATCAAATTTTTTGAAGACCAGTGAAAAGAGTCTGGATACAAAGAGTCTGGTGAATATTACTCCAATTACAGCCACAATATGTGTTCAGAATCAGGACAAGGCTGTCATCCTTAGTAAAAGTTGTTCTGAATCCAAAAATGAGCTCAATTACCAGCCAGAGAAGAAAAAGATGATGATGGAGACTGCTCAGAATAAAGTAAAGAGTTATGTATCTGAAGGCTTACCCAAAGAAGTTGACACAAAAGATAATCAAGAAATGGGGGGCAAATGAGGAAAATCTTAGACCAATTACACACCCAAAATTATTGGAATGATGGGGTAGGCTAAATAAACAAGTGGAAGTTGTTATCTACCACTGTAGTACTTTTCTATTTTCAGCATCCTGTTTAAACTTGTTTTTGTTCCTTTCTCCGCCTTTTGTGCAATAAATAAATTTGTGTTGCTTTTAAGGTTATGAGCATTCAGTCAATTTTGCAATCTTGCAGTTCTTTGAATATCAACTGGATTAAAAAGCTCTTCATGATTAGAGTTATAATCTTTGACAGAATATTAGGATTGAAAACCAGAAAAACAAGGACCATTGACCTTACCTCAGAAGAAATACACCTAAACACTATCCTAATACAAATATGAGACAACCTACTCCCATTGAAAAAAGGCTTGGTATTTTTATATAGGAGCGTACAACATGAGGTACCATTGGTGTATTACATTACAAAACCGACTAGAGTATTTTTCTATTGATGACGTCCGATGATGAACATAATTTTTACAAATAGATAAATCTAGTTTAAGTCAGTTGCTTGGGAATTGAACTCTAACGAAGAGATTTTCTGAATTCCACCAAAACACCTAGACTATAACAGGTTCTTCTTAACAAGATTAAGAAATTGGATTTGAACACCCATGTTATATTATTATACAATAAAGCTTGAATTGTCCCTCTAGAGCAATTGGTTAATCGCCCTGGGTTTATGGATAATATTCAACTAGTCTATTATACTATTATATGCAATAAAACTGTTCCTCTAGAGCAATTGGTTAATCGCCCCGGCTTTATGGATAAGTTTCAATTATCCTGATAAAGGTGATTATATTATTATATACAATAAAGCTGAATTCAGCTAGCCAAAGTGGCCAATGTGTTAACAAATGGACTAAGGGAGTTACGAAACACCTGTTGTAGTCAACTTCACACAAGCACTCAGAAATTTCATTTTTAGACCGATATTTTCGCACTACTTTGATTAGATGAGTCTAAATGAAAGATTCCAGAGAATTGAAATGGAAGGACTCTAGAAGGTCTAGTGATTGGCAATCCTAGTTGCGTCATTTTGTACGCATCCGGTTAAAATACCAAGTCCTCAAAGTGAGACATGTGACAAAGTTCACAAAGAACGAGAGATGAGTGATATCTTAAATAGATGTAACCATAGAAAATAGGAAGGCTATCCTGAAACCCAAACCAAATCTTGATACTTGTCAAAGAATTATAATTCTCAAACATTACAGAGTTGTTGATTCTTTTGATATTCTTTGAATTCATGCTTATGATTTGATTTTATTGTGAACCTATGATAGGCAACATTCTACAAAATTCTTTCATTCTTCGATAAAGAAAGGAGGAAAAATATTTTCAAACAGGACAGTATCAAATGGAGAAGGTCCTTGAAGCAAGTTGTTGCCTAATCTACCTCTATTGTAGAAAAAATACCAGAATGATGAAACACTTCACATTTTTTAAGGCAAGTGGTCCAAGAAGCTAGAAAGTCTGGAGAATTGAACTTGTGACACTCCCCTATGACATTATTAGCAGCTCATCAAGAAAGATTATCGTTTATCTCATGCTGAGGGCGATAAGCATCACCAGACAGATTATTTTCCCCAACCATCAATTCATGTTCTCTAGAAGATTACATCATAGAGCCATGAACAAGTCACTACCTGCACTCTGGTTATACCATGATACTGGCTCAAATCTTGATACATTATTGCTACTTCTTCTATGCCAAGATGATATCCATTATGTCCTTCAGAAGATTTCTGAATTTGAATTTGAGGACTTATGGAACAGAATAAGACATTGGAACAGAATCTACCCTTATAGGCCTTTTATATAGGGTAACATTGGTTACAGGATTCCAAAAGTTGAAGATGACCAGTTTTACTGTCAACTAAATCGTTCCATGATTCGAAAAGAGTGGGATATATTGGAGCAGCAGAAGAGACAGCTATCGTAGCAGTCATTGCAAGAAAATGCACCAACAAAAATCTTCTAGTTCATCATGATGATGTTTATTTCTTCCAGTAAGGTTGTTACGCTGAATGCCACTGAAAAAAAGGTCAAATTCGACAAATCTACTCATCAAATGCTCCAACCGATCATCATTCAGTTCTTGCTCATCTGTTTTCAAAAGTAAGTCAAGACAGTAAAAGGCAACTTCTGCATCATTGATCCCAGAGAAAAGAGACAGGACATTTATATCACTGGGGAACTTGTCTCTAGCAGCTCCTCATGTATAGTTTTTAGGGAAACCTAGAAGCATTTCCACCTCATTAGGTTTAAGTGGAACAATTTTATTCCTTCCAACCCATACCAGATTCTATTTTCAGCACTCATCAAGAACATACTTCTGGACACTCGAAGGTGGCTCATCGTCATAAGCTTCAAGAGCCTTACAGATCCTTTCTGTCAATTTGGCATTTCCTGTACATGTTTATAAACAGTTCAACTTTGTTCTTGGATCCTAGGAAGGCTATCATTTCTTTGTCAATGGAAAAATATCATGTATAGTGCGTGGAGAAAACAAGATAAGAGGAAATCTGTTCTCAATTGGTAGATTATGAATATAGCCCCTTTTCAGTGTAGCAGCATGAAAATGCTTCGAATCTACAAGTTCTGGCTCTACATCGAATAAATACTGTGATATTCCAGTCCAAACATTAACTGGAGCAAGTGCCACGTTCTCGTAGTAGAAATAAGGAGACCCAATAGCATCTTCTGGAAGTGTTCTTTGAGTTATCTGATTTGATTTGGTATGAACCCTAAAACCAATCATTAGATTTGAAAGATGAATTTGCTCATAGTAGAAATAAGGAGACCCAATAGCATCTTCTGGAAGTGTTCTTTGAGTTATCTGATCTGGTTCGGTAGGAACCCTAGAACCAATCATTGGAATTGAAAGATGAACTGCATGATCGTCTTCATTAAGAAGCTTATTTTCAAGCTTCCTTTGTTTCTTCCTTTTCAAAAATCATAGCCCAAGTTTCGCCTTTGCTTGTAATTGGGATCATTGCATAATGACTTCCCATCTTCTACCATAAGAAGTGCGTCAGTAGCCTTAGCCATTTGATCAACACATATAAAATCTGTCAAATTTGCAATTGATGAATCTGGATTACATCTCTCCATGGCTATTGAAGTTTCAGCTTCTGAGTACTCCATTTTCGTCAAGTATAACAGTTTATTCTCCTCATCAGAATCAGAATTCAGGATTTCCTCGATATCAGAAGAACTATCAGTATCTGTGAAATCATTCTAAAAGATTGCTTCATAATCAGATGAGTTGTTATCAGAATTAACATGTTGCATGGGTGAGGATTTTTGATAAGCTGGTACCACTGTATATGTAGTCTTGCTATTGCATCAGATTACTGTTCGTATAAATTGGTTTCTCTCCCACAGAAAAGTATATTTCAGAGATGGCCTTCACTGAAAGATGATAAGCCATTGTGTCAGTCTGGAACATATTACCAAGCTATTTTTACCACTCTGTCCGATTAAGATCTCTCCAGATTCAAAAATGGTCACCTCATTCAAAAGACACATATCTCAGTCATTTCCGTCAGATTGATTGAGCACTTCTTAAGTTTGTGACAATATGAAGAGATTTCCTCAAGTTACTTAACAACTGTTGTTTAGTGACACCAGAATAAGAGTATTCAAGATAAACATATTTGAGGCATGAATAAAGCTATAAGTACCCACAATAGTACATTGTCAAAATTAAACCTCGTGGGGATCACAGTATTGAAATCAAACAAACATTAGAAGTAAGCATTACAGTTTAGAAGGTTGGGGGCATTCTAAAGGTCCAATTCAGACAGATTCATGCGGGACATCTTGAAAACCCATTTCAAACATAAATAGAATAGTAGGGCATTTTGGGTATTCTTAGAGGCTTATTTCAACCAGAAATAGAATGTTGGGACATTTTGAAGGTTACTTCAGACAGATCCATATGGGGCATTTTGAAGTCTCAGATTAACAAGAAGCAAATATTGGGGCATGCTGAAAGCCCCTTTCAAATAGAATCAGGAATATTGATGTATTTTGAACGTTTGTATTAGCAAATGTTGGGGCATATCGAAAGCCCATTTCAGACAGAAATGATTCATGTGGGGCATTCTGAGGGCCCATGCTAGTATGAATATTTGGGCATTTTGAAAGCTCACATTAACAAGAAACCAATGTTGGGGTATGCTGAAAGCCCCTTTCAATCAGAATTAGGACTGTTGATGCATCTTTTCAGCAATGCTGGGACATGCTGAAGGCCCATATCATCATGTGTTAAAGATCATTGATTTGAGAAAATATTTCCAATGAGACAGAAAGATATGAAGAATAAATATGATAAAATAGTGACAGTCGAGCTGACTATATTGCTTCGTTCATCAGGCAGTTGCATTAGAATCTTGTTGTTAAATAAATATTTACTCAGCAAGTATGGTTTCAAGTACCCAATCTTCTTAACCATATATCACATGACAGCGTGTTCTTTGTTAAGCTACATCATGGTTGCATGAATAAAGATGGTCCCCAAAGAGACTATTCGATCTAGGATTCAGTTCCTCAAAATCTCAGCTTTGAATTTTGTATTCCGTGTGTCGGTGATGATTAGAAATATTTCTTTGAGATTCCTGGCAGTTAATTTCAACCATATTATTGAGGTTACGAAGCTGTTTTTCACATCAGTTGTTGTTTACTTGATGACATTGAATAAAGAGGCCCGGCTTATGTTATTCTTATTCCCATTGTTACTGGTGTTATCATTGCTAGCCAGGGTGAACTGAGTTTTTATCTATTTTGGTTTTATCATGGGTGTTTCATCCCTAGTGGCAAGAATTCCATGAACCTCTTTCTGTACATGGCTCCTATAGTTGAAGTGTTTCTAGTTTCTACAATGCTCATTACAGAAGAAAACGTGATCAATATTACATTTTGCCTTTGCCCAAGATGAAAATGTGATTAGTTGGTATTTCCTATTCAATTCGACACTAGCACATTTTGTGAATTTGACCAACTTTTTTGTCATACTAACATCACACTTGAATCCCCACTGAGTTTTGTTCTCAAATGGTCTTGTGACATCATACAAAAATTTTGAACACCATGCAAAGAGCTTCAATGATTAAGAAATCTTGGCAGAAGCCATAAAAAAAAGGATGAATGTGTTGTCAAATGCTTTACGAACATCTGAGCTGAAACCACATGAGATGAAAAATATGTTATCAAATGTTTTACGAACCAATTATTCTGATGTTGAACCAATGTTGTGATCATATGGTTTCCATTTTTGATCCAAGATGAAGTTTGTCTTTTTCAACTTCAAGATTATAAGATGAGATATGATGAAGATTTCTTTCCGCAGATGGAGAGCTGAAATTTTAACCACAAGAAACTAGTTAAATGACAGGTTGTGGTTAATCATCTCGACATGATATGGTCCAAGTTGCTTTGTTCGAGAACCAATTAAATGTGGAGACATGAAAGGAATTGAGATAAATTCTCCTTATGATGTGTTTCAAGAGTCAAATCAGAACAGACTCTACTCCCCTAATTAATCCCTGCTGAGTCAGGCATATCTACATCTACACTCTTCAAAGATGATAGATTCTATTTTTAAAGATGACAGATTCTCTTTTCAAAGATGAAAGCTTTATCGGATTTCTACACAACTCCAAGCAAATAAAAGTTGGTTTTATCCAAGACAAAATGGGGCATCAAGGTCATAGTTCTGACTACGATAAGAGTTCCACAAATGAAATAATTCTTCTGAGACTTTCATGAAGAAAAGAAGACATAAAGATACAAGTTGATCAGATGGTTCTTCAGAAATGCAAGTTTGATAGCATAAGTTGCTACACTAATATCCAGAGGTGACCCTGGTAATAAATGATGAAGTGGAGGAAAACCGAGTTCACCATTTTGAAGTCAAATGAAGATTGCATCAACATTCATGCATCATATTTAGACATTTGAAAAATAGGAGCATTTTCATTCATTTTATCCATGTTGAATATTTGACAGGAATTTCAAAGATTTTAGCAAAGTTCAAATCCATCATTCAATGGATCAACATTTCAGGTCGAGTTCATAATGAGAAGAACTCATTTGAAGAAGGAAGAAGAAGTTCATAATGAGAAGAACTTGTTCAACTTTTCGCTTGAATTCATCATTTGATGGATCAACATTACCAGGTCGAGTTCATAATGAGAAGAACTCATCTGAAGAAGGAAGAAGAAGTTCATAATGAGAAGAACTTGTTCAACTTTTCGCTTGAATTCATCATTTGATGGATCAGCATTACCAGGTCAAGTTCATAATGAGAAGAACTCATCTGAAGAAGGAAGAAGAAGTTCATAATGAGAAGAACTTGTTCAACTTTTCGCTTGAATTCATCATTCGATGGATCAGCATTTCCAGGTCGAATTCATAATGAGAAGAACTCATCTGAAGAAGGAAGAAGAAGTTCATAATGAGAAGAACTTGTTCAACTTTTCGCTTGAATTCATCATTCGATGGATCATCATTACCATGTCGAGTTCATAATGAGAATAACTCATCTGAAGAAGGAAGAAGAAGTTCATAATGAGAAGAACTTGTTCAATCTTTTGCATGATTCTATCACAGAAAGAGATAGGTCAGCATCAACATTTCCAGATTACATCACAAAAGGAGACAAATTATCATCCCCAGTGGAAAAGTTCATAATGAGAAGAACTAATCCCAAAGAAGATTTTGTTCAACATTACCATCATAATCAAATGAAGTCAAATGAAAAAAACTTATTGTTTTTTCGTCTTTGCCCTATTCTTGTTAATACAAGAATGAACAAAGAGGGGCAGCTGAAGACACTAGTTTTTTTTACATTTGGTTTTTTATATTTATTATTATTATTATTATTATTATTATTATTATTATTATTATTATTATTATTATTTATTATTAATTACAAGCCCAAATACAAACAATCCAGGCCCGTTTTACAACCAATTTGAACCAAGCCCGAGAAGCCCAAATTATTTTGGGGTTTCAACTAGGGTTTTCAAACCCTAGCTCCCAGCCGTCGTTTCCAGAAGCCCCGCGCGGCGCCGCCTCATGTTTCCAGAAGAGCCCAACTGCCACCTCCAGGTGTTCCACCCCTCTGTAGCCACGACACCACCGCCTCTTCGAAGACTCCAGAAACATCACGTCGGCCGTCCACGTCTCAGCTATGGGGTGAGTCACCACATAGTTTGGTGACTCACCGAAGTTTCCACTCTTTAACCAGTCCGAGAGGAGCGCCGTGGTGGCTATAAAAGCCACCGTTACCTGCAAAATAAAGAGGTCCACGGCAACCAACAGAGAGCAACAAAACAAAAACAAAAACAGAGAGCAAAGAACTACACCAACGATCTCAGAAAAATACAGACCGAAAGAAAAGAAGTTGGAATACTTACCATCATCGGAGGACTTCGAAGAGTCGCCTGAACCATTGTAAAACCGAAGATAAAACTTCGGTTTCGTTTAGATCTACGAAAATTGGTAAGACTTTATGCGAGAACAACCTTGGATTTAGGCTTAGAAAAATCGGGGCTTTGATTTAAGAGTATTTTGTATTTTCCGGCCACCGTGAGTGGTGGTCGGCGGGGAGCGTCGGCACCGGAGCAAGGCGGTCGGTCGGAGGCTTTAAGAAAAAAAAAGAGAAAAATTTTCTCTCTCAGATTAGAGAGAGAGAAAGAAAAGAAGAAAAATGAGAAATGGCCCTTAGGGCCGGATGGTTATAGGGTATTTATACCCAATATGAAACGACGCCGTTTCATGGATATAACTGCGCGTTTTGGGTAAAAGAGTAAACCCCTTCCGCAGTGTTCCATGTTTGTAATCTTTACAAAATAGTCACCACCAGTTATTTTTATTTATTTTAATTTGGCATTCAAATTTTAATGTATTATGTTTTAGTCATTAATCAGTAAATATTTATATATTTAGGATAAATATCATATTTAGTCCCTCATATTTTTATATTTAATATTTCAATCCCTAATAATTAATATAGGTTAAATCACACTGTTAGCACTCAAGTTTTATAATATTTCGAATTAGGACTCTAGTTTTATAATTTTACATTTTAATCATTAATTTTTATTTTTTACTATGATTTTTAATATTTTACATTTTAATACTATATTTTTATTTCCTTTTATTTTAATCATTATTTACAATATTTTATTATTATTATTTTTTACTGCTTTAATTATTATTTCATTATTATTATTTTTATTATTTATATAAATAAATAAATATATATATATATAATAAATAATATTTGTTTATTTGTTAAAATCCTATATTTTATAAATTACTTTTAATAATCATATTTTAATATATATATATATTTTTTCAATATTAAGAAAAGGACTGTCTTAAAGCACCTAGAAGTCCGTTTTCTGATATTTTTACTAAATATCCTATTTTTATAAATTATAATTGTTTTAATTATCTATTTATTAATATCAAAGAAAAGAGCTGTCTTAAGGCACCTAGAAGTCCTTTTCTGATATTTCTAAATAAATAAATATTTTATTTATAAATATATAAATTAATATATATTTTTCATAATTATAATTTTAAAATAATAGGATTATAAATTAAAAATATTTTGAATTTTTAATTTCTAATAATAGAGACAATTTATAATTAAAAAGTACCAATTTTGGGCGTTGTAGGGGTGCTAATCCTTCCCTAAACGTAACCGACCACGAATCCCTTTTTATTATTAAAAAGAACGAATTTTTGGTTAAAACGCAGATCAGTTTATCTTTTAATCAATGTTTTCTTAAAAGCTCTTTTAAAAGATAATTTTTATGTATTCGACCTACTTGACCCAAAAAGTCGATGGCGACTCCCAAATCATTTTAAAAATATTTATTCACATCACTTTTCCCGCCAAATAAAACAATTCGTGCCCGGATGAAAAACGGTTACGACACGAGCCAAGGGAATATCATAATCGATTCGGGAACAACACTCACGCTCTTGGAATCAAATTTTTATAACAGCTTAGAGACTATAGTGAAAGACACAATTGGAGCAGATCCTGTGCAAGATCCTTCAGGAACATTTAGCTTGTGTTATGGGGCAGAAACTAATATCAACGTTCACGAAATGGTATTATCATTTCAGTGGTGCTGACCTTCACTTGCAACCTGTCAAAACATTTCGGAGCAATGGGGACTTAATGTGTATGCTGATAGTTCCAAGTGAGTCCTTATCTATCTTTGGAAACAATGCGCAAATAAATTTCCAGATTGAGTACGATCTTCAGAAGAGAACTGTCTCCTTTGCTCCAACAGATGGAACCAAACAATAAGTTCGTTAGACTTGGACAGTAACCACAAAAAGACAATCACGACGCAGCTTTAGGCGCTATTTAAATTCCTGAATAGCTTATATAGGTTTCTTGCTTGCTTGTAAGATCCTTGTTTTTCCAGATGGTAACATGAAAACTACATGTAAGATGATATTAATTATGACTAATTGGTTCCTTCCTAAATGTTGCATCTCAACTATTTCCTTAAACCTTTGTGTGAAAGAGAGATAAAGTTACTCTGTTGTAGTTTGTTTTGTGTTGTTTCAAGACGGTTTTTGGTTTGGCTTTTCTTTACACGATTGGTTTGTGTACGGCTTAACTGAGAAGAAAGTTTTCGATAATTTCTAAGGAGTATTCAAAGGATACTGAATATCTATGTTGAGATTTTGATAAACCAAATATCACAAAAGTTTTTATAAATTCTCTTCAATAAGAAGTATGAAATGTGAATTAGTACAACGATAAATTTAAAAAAACGTAAAGAAGTTAAAATAAATTTATTTATTAACAAAAAATGAGAGAAAAAAAGTAAATTTAAAAGAAGAATTGCCATTTGAGAACGGCCTCTCATTGGACTGGACACATAAAATTTATGTCCACAACGTCTAAAATGGTGAAAATGATTCCATTTGAGAAGGATTTATCGTTGGATTGAACACATGAGGTTTATGTCCACGTCTAAAATGGTAAAAATGGTCTCTTTGAAAACAATTTGGTTAAATTATATAAATAATCATAAAATTATAAATAAATTTCTTTTTTCAACACTAAAATTTTAAAGATAACAAAATGATCACTAATGTTACTTTTTTTTTTTGTAATCAACTGATCTCTCACTAATTAATAATCGTTATCATAGTCACATGAGTCTAATATAACACATTTGAGTGACTGAGTTGACACCCTTTGAGGTGCTTTATACGCTGAAAATATAATTAACAATCAATCGTATGGTTAAGTAGAGATTTCAATTTAAAAATATATAGTTCATCCAAAAATTTATCACAAATCAACTGATATTCTAAATTTTAAAAAAATATCTTCAATTTTCTATCTAAAATAACTAGTTTTACTCCACCTATGTTTATATTATAATGTGAGCTAAGTGTTACTAAAATCATTTTTCTTCTAAATATGCTTATTATGTATATATATTTTTTTGGATAAGTAAAAATTTTATTATCCAAGCAAACGTTCAATACAACACCCAATCAAGGATCAAGAAGCTATGTACAACAAAAATAGTTAACCTATACCCCAATCATTTTCTTCTAAATAAGCTTATTATGTATTTTTTTTTTTTGGATAAGTAAGCTTTTATTTCCAAAAGAGCAATGTTGCTACAACAAACATCCCTAAAGGGAGAACCAAATACTAACAACAAAAATGGTTAGTCAATGCCCCAATAATAGCATAGAATACAATTAACATTATCAAATTCTATTGATATTTTTGCCTCTAAATTGTATTCGGACCAGCTCTTTGATGGAAGACAGAACTTGATCGACTTCTCTGGAGCCACGATGGTAGATTCTTCTATTTCTCTCCTCCCATATCAAGTAGATGAACGAAGTCCAAGCTAGTTTCAAGATTGTAGTAAGAAGGGATTTACCTTTCCATTCTTTACTAGCCCATCAAATCTTTTCTTCCCATGTCATGTGTGGAACATGCAGTTGAGAAAGATTAAGAATGGAGCTCCAAAGTGATTTAGCAAAGCTGCATTCAGAAAATAAATGGTCCCTAGTTTCATTAGTCTCATTACATAGCACACATCTACAATCATTGACAATGCCCATCCGAGACAATCTTTCCCGAGTTGGAAGTCTGTCCAAGATGGCCATCCAAGCGATCATACTGAATTTTGGTATGTGAGAAGGGAACCAAATGATTTTGTGCCAATTAACTTTGATTTTTTTTTCTCTAACAGCTTCCCAAACATCTCTAGTAGTTTTAGTTCCTGCATTGAGAATGGGGAGTGCAGTGGATCTAAGTTTCAGAAGTCTCTTATTATGTATATTGGTAGACAAGGATGAGACAAAAACAAAATTGTACTTATATTTATTCCATTACCTACGATAAAATTTAATTTTTATCCTCATGTTTATCCTACTACTCACAAAACCTATATACACCCTAATTCAATTTAATGTGAAGTAGGGTGAATCATCGCGAAACTTACTTCACTAACATCCAAAAACAAATTTTAACAATAGGCCAAATAATAATAATAAATGTATAATATTAAAATGGGAAATATTGAGGTAATTAATTGAAAATACAAAAAAATTCAAAAATAAAAAAAATTATTTGAGTGTCATAAATTTTTAAAAAATTGAAAAAAAACCAATTATTTTTCATTTTTACATTCCATTAATTTTTATATATTTTAAAAAAGAATTATATATTTATTAGGTTGTTCTTTTGTTTAAACAATGTTTTATCCTGATTAATTTGGATCGATTAGTGCCACATACTTGATTTTGGTGGGTGAGTCTGTCAACATGAATTTTCTATATATACAAAACCTCAAACATGAAATCTACTTAAACGATATCAAACTCTTTATCACTTGAATCAAACCGTTAATAAAAAATTGAGTACTTTAAACGCAATTAAGAGAAAACTAGTTGTAGATTCCTTTCAAACCCTAATGACTATTTTTCTTCTTCGTTTATTGGACCCATGAGGTTCCTTAAAATGGTCCCACTGCGTAGTCCATGCTAATTGGGCAAGACGACCGCTGACTTCATAACAATGACTACAAAACAAGTTCAATCTAAAATATAATTAAACTGCAATTAATTATCATATTTTATAAAATACAATGGATCCATTTACAATAGTATATATTGAACTAATTTTATATGTTTTTTTACATATAATTAATATTTTAGATATACAATTAATCAAAAAAAATATTTTAGTGATACAGATTATACATGTTAAGTTTTACAAGAGTTGAGCAAATCTTAATGTTATTCATTTTTTATTTTATCTTTAAAGGTTCTTTTATTAACTTTTTCACTATTACTCCCTTCCATTAAAATCACATGACATACATTATAAGCAGATTTATCTCAAATAAATATAAAATAAAAATATTTTTTTAATCAAAATACATAAATATTTTAAAAAATACAAATAATATATCAACAAATTGATTGCTGATTGGGATTGGCATGTTAAAACACGTATAGCGTCTCAAGACCGCAACCGCGCGTTCCAATAAAAAGACAAGACTAGTGATTTTTCTCTTAGAAAGTAGATGGAAATTGCTGCAAACGAAACGATTTAAGACACTTCAGATCATATCTACTTTAACTTTTTCGCTAAGCTTGCAGTACACGGTTTCTAATCCATAAATGAAAGCCTATGGAAAAGGGCTATAAATGCATCCTCAAACATACCAATTATTCCTCACATCATCCTCAAACATGCATAGTTCACAGTTTGTTGTTGTTGCCGTATTTTTCTCCAGCCTGGTGGTTCAATCAGTAGTTGGAGCAAAGGCATCGACGGGTTTCAGTGTGGACCTTATTCACCGTGATTCCCCAACATCTCCCTTCTATAATGCTTCTCTCACCTCAACAGAGATCCTAAGAAAAAATGCCCTCCATTCAATGGCCCGACTCAAACACTTCCAAGCTTTGATTGATCAAAACGCCGTCCAATCTGCAGTGATTCCAAGTGGAGGTAGTTATCTCATGAAACTCTCCTTTGGAACCCCACCAGTTGATTACTTAGCCATTGCAGACACTGGAAGCGACCTTATATGGATACAATGTCTTCCATGTGAACAGTGTTATCCTCAAGGTTCTTCTCCTTTCGATCCTCAAGCATCATCCACTTACAAAACGGTTCCTTGTGGTTCCAAAAGTTGCCAAGCTCTTCCCCGCAAACAGTGCACCATCACAAATGATTGCCAGTACATGTATGGCTATGGAGACAAGGAGTCGTTTACCGTTGGAGCCCTTAGCACTGATACCTTGACTTTTGACTCCTCCGATGGTTAAAAAGCAGCATTCCCAACATCCATTTTTGGCTGTGGGCACAAGAATCAAGGCAGATTCAGAAGTCCAAGTGCTGGACTTGTTGGCCTGGGAGGAGGACCATTGTCTCTGGTTTCTCAAATAAGCACTCAAATTGATAACAGATTCTCCTACTGCTTGGTTCCTCGCTCTGCAAGCTTCGGTAGTAAGCTTCTCTTCGGTAAAGAAGCTATAATATCTCTTCCCGGTGCTGTTTCAACTCCATTAATAACCAAAAGCCCTCCAGCCTTCTACTTCCTTAGTCTTGAAGGTGTTAGCATTGGGGAGCAGACCGTGCAGCCAGATTCGAGCCAAGGGAATATCATAATCGATTCGGGAACAACACTCACGCTCTTGGAATCAAATTTTTATAACAGCTTAGAGACTATAGTAAAAGACACAATTGGAGAAGATCCAGTGCAAGATCCTTCAGGAACATTTAGCTTATGTTATGGGGCAGAAACTAATATCAACGTTCCCGAAATGGTGTTTCATTTCAGTGGTGCTGACCTTCACTTGCAACCGGTCAACACATTTCGGACCAATGGGGACTTAATGTGTATGCTGATAGTTCCAAGTGAGTCCTTATCTATCTTTGGAAACTATGCGCAAATAAATTTCCAGATTTAGTACGATCTTCAGAAGAGAACTGTCTCCTTTGCTCCAACAGATTGTACCAAACAATAAGTTTGTGGAGTCGAAGAAAAACGTATATATATAGTAATAGCAACGCAGCTTAGGCCGCTATTTAAATTCCTACGAATTATATAGGGTTCTTGCTTAATTGTAAGATCCGTATCATACGTCACTCCACTGGTAAACATATAATAACTACTTGTAAGATGGTTTTATGGTTAATTAGCACTAAAGATCAAATTTATATTTGCTGCTAATTTCTTTGGCAAATTAAGCTTTTTGTTTTCTTTGTTGGAAATGAAACGCCAGCTTTTATTGAAATATTAAACGCAACAACTAGAAATACGTGTTCCTCCCAAACAGATGTGGGAGACATAAAACAAATGAAAACAGGAAATTTAGGTTAAGATTGATACTTTTAGAAAAATAAGATTTTTAATCACCAATCAAATAATATTCCATATATATATAACTTCTAATAAGATGACTATTCTAGAGAGAAAGTATAATGCGAGACAACTAAGTCAAGTTAACAACTTATTATATTATTGACAAAGTAATATTCAAAATAAATTATGATTAAAATTATTTTCATCTGTTTAATAAAAGTATATTAATCATAACATAAACCTTAAAAATAATATAACAACATATTTTTAACATCAATTAAAATATATTAATTTTATAAATATTATTTATAATTTATGTTATCGAATTAAAAGATTAATCGACATAAAATAATAAAATGTTATAAGAATATATTTATAACACTAATTAAAAATATAATAATGTTCGAGTTTGATATATTATAAATTAAAAAATAAAATAAAACAAAAAATATTTATATTAAATAATGATTGAAATTAATTTTATTTATTTTATAAAAATATTAATTAAATTATAAATTATAAAATATTTATAATATTAATTGTGTAATTTCATAATATTATTGGAATATATTTATAATAATAAATAATAATTATTGTTAAAATATGATTTTATAATTTATATATTTTTATAAAATAAATATTATTTATGTTTTTTTTTAAAAAAAAAATCAGCTGTCGGGTAAAATTCACCATCAGAATTTAATTTATTGCGCTACAGGGAATTTGATTTCACGAAACTCTATCCGTGCCACTTCTCGACCCGAAACCGATCCATTTTGTAGCCGACCGCCTCCGGCTCCGGCTACTGAACTCGAAACAAAGACAACTCTCACACTCAGAATATAACGACTGAGAAGTAAAAAATGTCAGCTTTGGGTTTTACTTCACGCTATACCTCGATGCTATCAAACAGATTCCTTTGTCAAACCAATTCATTATTATTTAGCTTCTCTTCTTCTTTCTCCTCATCGCTCAAAATACCCTCCAAAACTCCTTCTTGCTCTTCCAATTCCTTCTTCATAATAATGGAGCCACCTCACGTCCCCTCTCAACCACCTCTCTGCTTTCAGGTATTTTAATATTATCTGTTTTTTGGATTTAAAATTGAAATAAAATGACATCTTTTGCGATACAATTTCAGGGTTAGAGGATGAGCTGGTGGGGTATATATTTGGCAAGAAGAAGGCAACGGAAGTGGCTCATTTGTAGGTACCTGATTACCCATTTTTCTTTTTGTTTCTTTATTTCTCTTATTATTGTTTTAAATGCTATGTTTGAAACTGTACTCTATAGTCTGTTGTTAGTCTGGACTCTGGACTGTCAAACCCTTTAGCGTTTCCTATAACATTATTGTAAATTCATTGGCTTTGTTATTAATGTTTGTGGTTTACATGCTTGGAGACTACGTAAACTGAAGCATCTTGTTGATGTTAATCGAAAGTTGTTTTCTAAGATATGATAGTAATTAAGGTAAGGCCAGAATTTCCTGCTATGATAGCAGAATGTGCAAATTGGAATTCACTGTCTGTGGTGTATAAATATTGAAACTGAAGCAAGAAAACACTCGGTTTTATTTTATATGGTGTCAATTTGTTTGTGGAATTTGATATTCTTGCTTATATATATATTCTTCAGCATCCTCTTTTGTAGGCAAACAAGCTTTTTTTTTCAAAAAAGAAAATTCCCATTAATTTTGCACTAGTGCTGAACTGGATGAGCTAGTATGACTTGAACCTATGGAGCCTGTTTCTGATACAACCCCTCTTGTACCATGTCCTTAGAAATTAAGCATTGCTCTTGTTGTTTATACTGAGGATGCTGATTTTTTTTATTATATCATTAAATCTTTCATGGTAAATTTCCTTACCCATCTCAGGAACGGTGCTCAACTTCGAATATGTCCTTCTTTTAATAATGTTATGTCCATTACTGACCAGGGTTTGGAGGCATGTCCTACATAAAGGGGATATTGCCATAGATGCTACATGTGGTAATGGTTATGATACTGTTGCAATGCTCAAAATGCTTGCTGATGAATCTGGTCGAGGTCGTGTTTATGGAATGGACATTCAAACAGAGGCTTTAGAGAATACTTCTTCCGTACTAGATAAGACTGTCACTCAGAAAGAGGTGCTTCTTGTTTTCTTCTCAATGTCTTCTTTATCATAAAAAGTTCAAAGAAATAGTAAATTCTGATTACCTCAAAGATACACTATCCAGATTTTACACTACATTTCAAATTTTAGCCTTAAGATTCAGAATATCTGATTATTGGCATATAAGTTTAACTTCAGGGTGTGTTTGGTAGAGTGGAAAGGTGAAAAGAAAATCAATTTTGAGTGTGCTTGGTGGGAAAGAAATAGTAAATATGATAATTTTCCATCTTCATGAATAAAAATAAATCATTCCAATTTGAAGTGATAAGAGGAGAGAAAATGTGAGAGATGTAAGTTAGGTGTAAAAAATTAAGCATTTTTGAAAAATCTCCTTTTATCTCATTTTTCTACTCTAACATGCAATTAATGGAAAAAAATTTCTTGTCATTTTTCCATCTTTCCTATCAAGCACATCAAAGAGAGAAGAAATATATTTTCTATCTTTATTCTTTTCTGTTACTAATTCCATTCTCCTTTCTGATTTTTTTCTATCTTTCAGCAATTCAAATCCACTTGACCTGTTTTATCCTGTCATTCTAAATTTATCATTTAGTTACCTTCATTGGTCTTCTGGATAGAACATGTGTTCAATTACTAAGCTTGTAAAGTTGCTTGTGTTTCATGTAGCTCCTAATAAATTTCTGACTTCTGCAGAAAGAACTAGTCAAGCTCTTCCCCATTTGCCATAGTAGAATGGATGAAGTGCTTCCTGAAAATACTGCCGTTAGGTACTACTCATTAGTGCTCAAGTTTCTCTCTTTTTAATATATTTGATATTCATTAGAGTGGAGTATTGATTGATTTGGGTATTTAATCTATTTGCTGCTAGTTTATCTAGAGTAGCAACTTTATAAAGTTAGTACTGTATGACCAAAACTATCTCTGAAATGGAACTCTACTCTAGTTTTTGTTTCTAGTTACAGTATGCGTATAATTACTATTAGCATCCTTTTACTCTAGAAGTGATGCTGTTTTGCATATTCAGGACTAACTTTATAAATATTAATAGATGTCCATGGTTACCTAATTGTTAGTTTTTGTTTCTGTGCTCATTCAGGCATCAATAAGGTAAAATAAGAAATTTTCATTTTATGTATAGTTGGAAATACTTGAGAGGTCAAATTATGAATATCATATATTGTAAACTCTAAATTTTTAAACTTCCATTCGGTTTTTATTTTCATTACTACCAGTACCTTTGGCGGCTTCATAAAAATTATCATGAAGCCATGTTGAATTGTTGATATATTCTTCACATAGGGATAGCATTAATTCCTTGTCTGCTTTTAGACTTGTTGCATTCAACCTAGGCTACCTTCCCGGAGGAAACAAAGGCATTATTACGACGTCGAAAACAACCCTGTTGGCATTGGAATCTGCAAAGAAAATGCTGATGTCGGGAGGGCTTATTAGCCTAGTAGTTTATGTAGTTACGACTCTTTGAAAATACCTGGCTTTGCTCATGTTATGTTAAACATAATTCACAGGGAAGAACTGGAAACAGTTGAAGGCTTTGCTTCAGGATTGTGCGTTGATGGTTGGATATGCTGCAAGTTCCAGATGTTGAACCGACCTTTAGCTCCAGTACTTGTTTTCATATTTAAGAGATGAAAGGGCTACGGTTCCGGAACGTCGCATTATTTGTACTCTCAGGATATATTATACACATTCATGGAATATTTGTTACATGTAAAAAGATTCATTTATGAATACAGGCTCCTATCAGCAAACTTGAGAATATTATAATCTAGATAATCCACTTCTTGCAGTCTTTTTGCTGCCAAAAAAGTAATTCCAGGAACCACAGTCCTGTCATCCCACGTAAAAACAGCTGACATATTCCATAAAACCATAAACACACTATCACAATTCAACACTTCCGTTGTCAAACGAAGTTTCTGATATTCTGAAGGGTCACCACACAGTAAGGTTCATATTGGAATTCATAAATAGCTAGAATAACACTTGAGGCTTTTCTAGATACAACCCATTTTCATGTCCCTGTATCTCTACTGAAACTGGCCTGATCATAAGCTCGACAGTTCTCAGTTTCTTTGATTGCTTTGCACGTCGGCAGGTGTGTCGGACTGCACAACCCATTCCGTCCAAGATCCATCATATACAGCAACATCAGTCTTCCCAAGTCGATGGAGGCCCTGGAAAGCATTAGCACAAGACAACTGTTTTAGAATATTAATAAAGAATCAAATGAATCGAACTTTGTTTGGGAACCACATTATATTTTTCGCCTCTCATGAGATTTATGGGAACTTATTGGAATGATTGGAAAAATGTCAAGCCTAAAGGAAGAGAGAATATATCATGCAGGAAAGTACCAATGTCAGAATACAAGCAGTTACACCAGTGCCGCAAGAAGTTACAATAGGCCGTTCCAAGGAGATGCCTGAAATACGTTATTAGGCAATGCAAGTTTGCAAGGACAATAAGAAAATGTCAAGATCAAACAATAAAGCGTTATATAAACAAGCATGAAGTATGAACTTCTTTATAATCTTAGAAGCACTATGATTCCTAGAGAAGCAAGACATAATCACATTCAGTACATTGTTGGCATCATAAACACAAAAATCATATTGAAAGATTGATTTAACTATGAACTGTGCGCAAGCTTCCCACACAATTGAATGCGACAATAAAGATCTTGGTGTCTAATTTTTCTATCAGAATCAGTTGGGTACAGGGTCAACGGTGCAGTTTTGGACTGCACAATCAAGGGAACTAACAGACTCTTATAAATGGAGTAATTTTTTACATCGTCTGACAGAACACCTCAATAAATATTCACCATTGTTATGAACGAGTTATTCAGTAGCTAATAACTAAGTTCCTAATTCTAATTATAAGATCAATAAATCCTTACTCCCAGAAACTGATGTGCATATTATAGAGTGAATATGAAGATTTGACAAAGATGTTACAGGTGAAGGGACACGGACTTCATATATGAAAACCAAGTAACCGATAGACATACATACCAGCTGAACTTTGAAAGAATACAAAAGAAAAGGAGGAAAGGAACAATGACAAAAAGGAAGATAAAGAGTAATCACCCTCTTCATTAAATCGTTTCTTGAGCTCGTCAGCAGGTAGAAGTGTCTGGGAAGCATCTAACATCTGCAAAGAAATGATAAATTGATTAATTTGATAATCTATCAAGGAAACCAAATTTCCAGAAATTACATCACATATAAGAAAAGAGAGTAAAAGGCAATGATAATAAATATAATAACAACCCAAATTGGGCCTATCATATTGTTTCTCCCTTTTCTCTCAAGGCTAGAATGTTACCATCTACATCATTGGAAAAAAACAACTCGAGAATTCCAAAGTGTTTAACAACATATTAGCAGGAGGTACATCATCTTGAATAAGACTTCCGGTCTAAACAATGACCAGTAATAGGTCATACTCAGATCGCACCATCTGAATCTGCCACTCAACAAGTTTGTTCTATAAGCATGACATATTTTAATTACCAATCAACAATTTCATGCAGCACACAACAGAAAGTAGAGCCTCCCTCACACTCCTAATTTGAAAGTAAATGTTCCTGCACATCTACTAACCTTCTCTTTCTCAGACAATTTTTTTTAAAAAAGGTCTTGATTAGGACCGGAAATTTACATCCATCTCACCTCTTCCATGCGCAAGTAAAAAATGAAAAACTCTCTTTCTTACCTGTGGAAAAGGAATACACTTGCTGCCAGGTATATGCCCACTTATAATTCCTTTACGAGGTTCAGGTGCAACACCATCAAATCTGTATGAAATCCCAAACACCAAAAATAAATATAACAGAGCAAGGATTTTATATGCAAGAAGGTTTGGGAGATATAAACCCAAGTTTTATGTAATTCAATTTTAAGGCTCCTTCCCTTCAAAATTAAAAGAGTTAAAAGGCAAATTTTGTTACAAAATCGATGTTTGCATAATAATAATGATAATAACAACAACACTGAGCAAGTTTAAAAGGTTCTAGAGCCAAGAGAGCACCTTGTGCCCTTCACAACACTGAGCAAGTTTAAAAGGAAATACAGTAAGACAGGTTAAGCCTTAATATTCTGAGCATTTGAGCAGGTTGAAGATAACCTGTCTGAACAACGAGTATAGCTGAAATGAAAATGTTGCGATTGATAGGATCAAGAAATGGATCATGCTGACAACTAGGACCACCAAGATAGGCAAACCAAAAATTTCCACTTCACTAGGATCTACTTTAACTATAGTTCTTGCTGGGTTTAGACAAATTCCTTAGCCATCAAAGCAGTTCATGAGTCTTACTAGTAGTGAAACATATTCAGCTTTACTGCGATATATATTACAACAATCCGTCGTCGGCCTTTACAATTTAAGGAAACTACACTTCATGGGCTGAAAAATGTGCAAGAACAAAGCCGTGCCTTATGTCTCATGCACCTTACATATATTAATGTGAAAATAGAGTTCATATAGGTTCAAAATTCGGTCTTTTTAATACTGTATACACAGCATTTTCATGAGACTTGCATGTTAAGACATGCTGGTTTATGCTTATTATCAACAACACAAGGGCAATGAATTGAGGGATGAGAACTGACAACCTACAACCGCTATTATTTACCATATCAAATAAGATTTAAGTAATTATGGTCAAATGGAATCGAACAAGTTAACTGCACTACCTGGGCTTGGAACGGGCATCTATATGTTGATGAGTCTTTTCCTCAATGTTTCTTCTAATCTGAAAAAAATAAAATAAAATAAAACAGTATTATCTAGCATAAACTGACAAAGTAATCAGATAATAGGGAGAAATGATGGACAGACTAATAGCCATGCTTTAAAGTACCCAAATATTGCTGACGCGGATATGTCAGGACAAGCTAAGAGTGGGGCAACAAACATATACAAGCATTATGTTTCTCTACTCAATACGTAAAATCATAAATTCTATGATTCTTTACTCATATTATTCAGCTTGAAGCTTTCTCCAAGTTTTTTTTGCTTTTCTTACCATAATAAATTGGGGTGTGAATGAGTCTAGAAAGGTAGTATTAGTATAAATGGGTTATGAAGGTGCACCAACTAAAATTGCAATCACTAACAGACATTATGAGTCAAACAAAACTAAGGTAGAAAAGTCATAATTCTATATGAAGTATGGCTAGCAATTCAACCTTGTCAAGAGTCCAGACAAGATGTAGCTGAAACTTTGTCTGAAATGTCAGTGGTCCAACCTGCAAAACAAGGATACATGCACCAAAAACTATTTGAGTATTATATTGTAAACATGAGAGGATAGAAACTTGTATAATATTATTTAGATAAAAATGTTCAACCCAGTAACTGAATGAACAATTGCTACTAAATGTCTTCCATAGTAGTCCCATGCTTGCTTCTTTCAGAAAACATCCGAACACAATAGCAATATTTTCAGAACTTGTAGACAACAACCATATCAAATGGAAGAGGGAACAACCCCCCCCCCCCCACAAAAAAAATCCCAATAAATAATTACAAGAATTGAAAAAGGAGATATAGAGAATCATAGATCAAAAGAGTTCTTACAGTTTGTCCCTGATAGACTTTCTCTATTGCCTCACTGGCTTTCAAAATAGCATCACTAGAAGCACTAGATTCAACATTGTACCCTGATGCACGCCACCTTGGGAGGCCTCCATCTAACACCCACACTCTTTCATGCCCAAAAGCTCGGAACATCCTTACAATTATCGATGGAATAATGTCTGTTAGATTTAGAATCAGGAAAACAAAGATAGAACATTTCAGTAAAGGTTGAGAAGATGTCATATTATCAAAACTAACCACCATACACGTGCTGCACTGAAAATCCCCTTTCCATCATAAACAACCAGCCCATCATTATTCTGGATGCCAAGAGAAGACACAGCAGCCGCAAAAGCATCCTCGGATGGCAGCATATGTGGCAACTGATAAGAGGTTTCAACAAGAGAAGTCAAATAGTGCATATGTTATTGAAGGTTCGCTTACCTAGTACATCTCCAACAGTAACATCATGTAACAAACTACCAAGAATATTTGATTGAATTGCATTACTGAGAATACTAAATGCATATACAAGGTTGAAGATGATTCTGCAATTGTCAAAGCAGCATTATGGAGCGCTGTGTTTAGGCCTTTTAATTTATTAGGATTATTTTTAATCAAAGTTCTTATTGGAATTTCCACTTTATTAGGGTTTAGGATTTGGTACAAGATACCAATGTTATTTTAGTTTTTCAATGTGGAACGTCAAGTCTTTGTGATATTGATATTTCCTCCTAACTGATTCTGTCTAGTTTTCTCCCAAGTTATTGACTGAACTTGACTGAACAAAATACCATAGAAAGAGCACCTACATATCTACTACCTTTCTCAAATAACAATATAGATTATAGACTAATAAATATTAAACAGTCAAAGGAAGAGAAGAGAATTGCTGCTAGTAAAACCCAAAGAGGATAGTTGTGAGATATCAAAGGGAAAAGAAACGGCGATGCAAAGGTTGTTACAGAATGGAGCTTTCTCTACCTCAGTGATCTAGCAAACATAGAACCCAAGAGAGTGAAAAGATAATCAATTAAAAAGAAGGAATCTCACCTCTGTAGTTCTATCTACAATTCCATCAATATCAAAGAAAAGGGCACCGGGAATGTGAGCAACCTGCTATGATAAGAACACAATTTCAATACTCAAAAGCATTTAACTGTTTTTGGGGTGCGACTCCAAAATTGATTGTAGAGAAGACGGTAATCAGCACCTGATACTCTTGAATTGGATTCCTCTGCTCATCTGGCATGTACCATGACGCATCCAGTACCTGATAAATAATAAAAATGTGGTAAACCAATAAAAAAAGAAAGCACAAAATGTTTTCCAATTTTCATAATATTTCTAAAGACACTTCTGCTAATAAGTTATTCATAAGCTTAAGAAAAAAATCAAAATTAATAACAAAAAATAAAATAATTCTTTCAAAATCATCTTATTCTAAGAAACCAAACAATTATTAGACTAATCTTTTTTTTTTTGGTTGGGGGCATCTTCAGGAAAACTGTTCTAAAATGATCCCCGAACTCAGAGGGTACCTTCATTTTGTCTAAACCAAACTCTTTTCCCTCCCCGAGAGAAAATATATGAGGAAAAATGGAGAAAAAAACCCGAAAGATGCCAAGCCTGATAGAATGGGCTGCTAGCTGTTTAGAAATTGTTTGTCTTTTGAATAATTACTGTGATCAGTGATTTGAGGTTGGGCTCCAAATTTGGCAGTTGTTCAGGTGAACTTACTTACAGTTTCATATATCATTATTGTTACGTTGAAAATGCTGATTTGCAGCTAATTGTATCACTTAAACAGTGGTGAGAAATAGATAATAAGGGGAAAACTCTTAATTTAACATCTAGATTTCCTCAGGAGTTGCAAAATAGAAAAAGCTGTACTATAGTATATAAAAATTAATTTAACAACAATTTCACAAGCACACAGAAATATCTATGGGAGGTGATACCTATGAAGATGATAAATTAGTTTCATGAAAACCTGAACTATAAAATTAATAACTTGCACGTATGCCTTTCTAGTCTCAAAAATAAAGCAAATAAAGAGTATCGAAAGTGGCTTATATATGATGCCGTAATGTCATTCACGACAACCACACTTTCAAAAAGTAACAATAACAAGCAAAAAAATTCATGACATTTTTGTAACAACATGTTTAAGTAAAAACGGTTACTGGAACATGTATAAATGCATACCTTCAGATCAGGCTCCCTTAGATTAGCATGAAGCCAATCAACAGAAATGACTGGGTCATCGGTGGAAAGAGATTGTGTTGAAAGATTAGTTTTTGTATCAATTGCTGCAGAAGCCATCAAGCGAGAAGGTCGACCAGAGGTATTATATGTGGTATGGAAGACAGCCTGTACACGAAACTGTCTATTCTGCAAGTGATATAAAAATACAACTTAAGAACTGAGCCACATGACCATAAAATCTACTACAAGAAGGGGGGGGGGTCAGAATTAATGCCATCACCAGAGCCAGATGTACTCAATAACAGTGTAGTTAATATCACCACAATGCCCATGTTAATGAATTATTCAGAGTAGCTCAATTTCACTCATGAGTGAAAATATAAGTAGCCATTACAGACTAGATACTTATAATGCATAGTTTGGGTTCAGAAAACATAAAATTACCAGAAAATTCAAAAATAAAATAACATGCAGAACAGATAAGAAACTTTATCTTTCTGCATATGAATTCTATAAGCAAGAACAATAATTAAAAAAAGTAACTCAATAAAGATGAAATTCTTCATAAAAATAGTCAAAACCGGACATGAACTTTGGAGAAGGCATTAAATTGAAAGGGAAAAAGAATCAGAACTTGCCCATCTCGTAAAAGTGATGGACTGATCAAATGAAAGACAAAGAAAAGGATTCACTTTCGAAATCTCCAGAAACAAAAGCCAACTAGAACAATCAGAATCCAAAAGATTGAGAAAAATCCAAATAATAAATATCAACAAAAGGAAAGAGACTGTTACTTTACATTGGAAAGATTAGAGAAAATCAAGGGTTCGCAAGGGAGAGATGACGAGACTCGAATCAAGCGGTGACCAAAGAGAATTCTGGAGAAAGGGATGATGAATTTAGGCGCAAAACATGAAGAAATGTGCTTGTTGAGAGAGATTATACAAGTTGCAGCTTAATCTTTTTGTCGCTGCCTGAAGAAGTGGACTGGGAACACAACTGGACAAAAGCGTGTGTTTTACTCTAAGTGGCGTTTAGTAAAAGATTACTATTAGGATAATAAATTTTTGGGTAAAGTATATAAATAGTCACTGAACTTTTCAGATACTTGCATTTAGGTCTCTAAACTTTTAAAACTTGCAATAAAGTCACCAAACATTTAGCTCATTTACAATATGATCCCAACGTAACGACTGTTTCACTACCGTTAGGGTAAATCATATAAATTGTCACTTAACTTTTTAGGCGTTTGCATTTAAGTCCCCAAGTTTTAAAACTTACAACACAGTCATCAATTACATTTTAAACCCAAATTCCAAAATACTTCAATTACATTCTAAACCTCAAATTCTAAAATATTTCAATTACATGCTCAACCCCAAATTCATAATTCATTCTCAAAATATTCCATAATAAACTAAACTTGAAGCAATAACCCTAAACCCTCAAAACATAACCCTAAATGCTAAATTTCTCCACCAATTAACCCAACATAATCAACAACATTTAGTTCATTTTGGGTCCATAACAATAAGTGATTATGTTGGGTTTAGGATTTAAAAGTTAGATCTAACCAATTATAAGTGAACAATACTCAATTTGATTCGAAAAATTATTTTTCGACTTGAATTGATTCAAAAAATTTGATACAAATTGACTTTGAGTTGTAATTCATAAACTCAACTTAAAAATTTCAAGTTAAAATCGAGTTGTAAAATACAACTTGAATATCTCAAAATTTTTAGTAATTAGTGGATTAATTTTTAAGTTTGAGTCAAGTCCCTTGACTCTGTATGATAAATGTATATCACATATGGAAAAAATATGAAGAAATATATGTATTGTATATGGTTAAAAACTATTTAAATTAGAATAAAAATATTATAGTATTATAAATATTTATAATTAAATTTAAACTGAGACTCGAAAATTCAATTCAATTCGACTTGATTTAAATTTTATAAAATCAAATCGAAAAAATTTCGAGTTAACTATTTTATAAACTGAACTGAATTAGAATCAAATAATATTATAATATGATAAATATTTATAATAAAATTTAAACAGAAACTCGAAAATTCAATTCAATTCGACTTGATTTAAATTTTATAAACTCAAATCGAAAAATGTTTGAGTCAACTATTTTATAAACTGAATTGAGTATTTAGGTCTAATATAACTCTAAATCCTAAACCCAACATAATCACTTATTATTCACTTATAGTTGGTTAAATTTTTTCGAAATGGTTATGTTTTGAGGGTTTAGGTTTGTTAATTCAAGTTTAGTTTGTTATGACATATTTTTAGAATGGATTATGAATTTGGGGTTGGCATGTAATTAAAGTATTTAGGAATTTGAGGTTTAGAATGTAATTGAAACATTTTGGATTTTTGGGTTTAGAATGTAATTGATGATTGTGTTGTAAGTTTTAAAAGTTAGGGGAACTAAATCCGAGCGCCTAAAAATTTCAGTGACCATTTATACAATTTACCCTAATGGTAGTGAAACAACCATTACGTCGAGGATCATATTGCAAACAAACTAAATGTTTGGTGACTATATTGCAAGTTTTAAAAGTTGAGGGACCTAAATGAAAGTATTTGTAAATTTTAGTGACCATTTATTTACTTTACCCTAAATTTTTTCAGAATCACTTATTCATATTTAAAGAGTATTTTCTCTGATGTAATGAAGTATTCTTTATAATAATAATAATTTTTTTTTATCTATTTTCAAGAACGTTATTTTCTCTTTCTTTTTAGGTATTAGATATTTTTTCTCCTACAAAAATACTCTTAAAATAATAGTTAATTTAAAAAGATTTTACTTTTATACGTAATTATATGAGTATAATTTTTTTTATTTTTTAATAGTTTCAATTTTTTAATATTTATTATTAAATAATATAATACATAAAAATATATCAAATTTTATTTTATTTTGATTATTTATTATGTATATATTCGATTCAAGTTTTATTTTTGAACTGTATTTTATTATGTTTATTTTTAAGATTAACTTCCATAAAAGGTTCTCTATAATATTTTTATTAATTTTCAATAATTTGAATTGATATTTTGTTTATTATTTTTTATATAAATTTTTCATAATATATATATATATATATTAGAAATAATAGACAAAAATTATATTTTTAATGAACTTTCATGTAAATATTTCTTTTTAATTTTGAGAATTCAACTTGATAATAAGAAAATATATTATAAGGACAATTTGATAAAATATGCGTTATTCCAATCTTATATTCATCAAACCAAACATTGTAATCTTACATTCATGTTCAATAAATTAAACAATGTAATACAACATTCACAATAAATATGTTAAGTAATGTTACATTCTAATAAATTTTATTACCAACAATATTCTTACATTTTATGAACCAATCTATTGCTAACTGAAATTTAACGAGAGCAATTCAGGTCGGTTTGTTTGTATATTGGAGCTCCATTACGGTTCCTATTGAATTGGGCTCTGTTTGCATTTGGTATCAAGTTTTGAATTGCTTTGTAGTTGTACAATGGCACATTAATATTTAGTTTCTAAGGTGTTTAATATTTGATTTTAAGGTTGGATTGATACTTATAATTTTTTTTATATCTAAATTAGTGCCTAAGTCTAAATAATAGAGTATTATTGTAATTACTCAAGTAAATGACACTAACAAAATTAATTTCAGAAATAAAATATTGAATCCAATTATGTTAAATTTAACACCTCTAAGCATTTGTTCAGCACATGATCATCAACCTGCTTTTTATGGAATTGTTCAAGACGCGAACCAATGCTTTAAGGTGGTGTTATTTCAGAAGCAATGAGATGAAGAACAGTTTGAAACCATCTTTATCAAAGAACAAGAACAACGCTCGAGGCATCCTTTATTCACATGCATGTCATAATTTCCTCACCCCTTTGATATCCATTATGTTACGGTCTGGAGGCATAATATGAATTGGAACTAAAACAGAAGCTAATAATCCGAGTTTTGTACAATCACTTCTTTTTTATTAAATGGAGAAATATTAAATTCTCAAGATAAATGTCGAGATTTGAACCCACACAAGGTGGAATAACATGAACATCATTGACCACTTGATCAGTTAATATATCTTTTGTACAATCAATTACTTCCCTAGAAGGGGGTGGGGGCATGGTTTTCAGAACCGGACCGGTTAACGAACCGGCCATGCTACCGATTCATTGGTTCAACCGGTCGAATCGGTCCGACCGCTCGGAAGAACCGGACGACGTCATAATTATTTAAAAAATTAAATAAAAATACAAAAAATATTTAATAAAAAATAATTTTTTATATCACAAGTCATATTCAAAGCAAGTTATAACATATATAAGTTAAAAACCATAAAATCAAGTAAAACAAAATGATTCAAATTAACTACAACATAATATTTAAGGTAAAACATATTAAATAATAAATATAATTATATAACTATAATTAAAAAATAAATTTAAGGCTAAAAAAATCATAACAAAATAATATTGTTTGGTTTATTTTTTTTAAAAACAATCACACATGGCTAAGAAACATATAAGAGCATCCCAAAAGTCTAAAGAGAAAAAAATATGAAAACAAAATAATCTCACATGGCTAAGAAACATAGAAGAGCATCCCAACTAACTTCTATAAATAATAGAGATAATTTGGCATTCATAATCATGGAGCCTTTTGATGAGCATTGAGTAAACTATTCTTTCACTTCAATCAAGCTCGAATTTTAGGCTTCAATCGAGCTTCTAATTTTTTTTTGAGTTTAAGCCTTTTCGAGTTCAAGTTTCAATATTATATTTCGAGTTCGAGTTGAACTTGATAATTTTTAGCTCGTGAGTTTGAGTCGAGTTGAGCTTACTTTTAAAGTTTTCAAGTTCGAGTCGAGCTCAGCAATACTCGAGTTCGACTTGGCTCGTTTAACAAACGACGTAATTTGGTTTAATTTTTTTAAAAATAATAATAAAATTGGCGGTTTTCCCGGTTTTCAGCCGGTCCGGTTTGAACTGTTCAACGGTTCTGGCCGGTTCACTAATAACGGTTCAACCGGTGTAGATTGAACCGAACTAGACAACGATTCCCGATTAAATCTGCCGGTCCGGTCTGATTTTCAAAACACTGGGTGGGGGAAATAAAACAAAAGCAAGTAAATAGAGTTCTCTTCCATGTTCTAATTTCCCTTAATAAAAGCTAATTTCAAAAAATCTTACTCGTATAAGATTTTATACTACCCTGAACCCAACAAATTAGTTAAAAATCGGAAGCAGTAAACAGAGACCAAAATAACACAAGCAGACAATCTCATTTTCTCTTTAACTTTCTTTGAGGACTTGCCTTTGACGCCGAGATATCTCTCTATATCCTCTGCCGCATCATCATCATTTCCGCCCTTCCTCCTTTTTGTGCCTCCAAGTTCTTTAAGTTTATGCAGAGATGTTCAGATTTTAACAATTGGAGGAAAAAATGTCATCCAAGTTAACAAAAATGCTTTAAAATTTCAAACATCAAAATCGAAATATGATCAGAAGAAGAAATACAAACAAATGGCAGGATGAAATAAAATAAGCATGCAACACTATCAAATATGGAGTGTAATATAAGCGCAAGCCCAAAATTACGTAGCTATTACTTCCACAACCCAGAAGGTTAGACCAGTATAAACCAGAAGTCAAACAGAAACGTAAAAATGGTGCTTTCAACCCTGGATATATTCAAATCAAACGACATGAAAATATAGACAAAGCTGTTAAGGAACTTGGATTACCATCTGTGATAGTCTTTTGGCTTCAGTCACACTTTCTAACATTTGCAAGACTACCTCTTCTTGAGCAGGATACTTGGGTAACTTTTTGCCTGGAATACAGAAAACTAAAAAAGGTTACTCCGCTGGACAAGTTACTCATCTACTAAAAATCCTAGCAACAAGTTCAGCAAATGTGGCATTCGGCATACCAATAAGGTTTTTGTTGTGGAATTCAGGTTAATTTCTACCAATAATAACAAATTCACCTTGAAAACTATTATCTAGGTGACTAGTGTGAAAATAATTGTACTAAAAATCACCCCAAGGTAGATCACAGGAAAGAGTGGAGGAGTCACAATGGTCCCTCTTAAAACCCACTCTCCTTAAACAGAACTACCAAGACAAGTAATTTTAATAGGACAATAATTAACAACAACTATACCCGACAATAGATATTAAATAGATATAAAAGAGCACCAAAATTTAATGAAGTTATGCCAAAATTATGCCTACGTCCTCGAACACTACTAAAATAATATTTTACTAATAGAGAAAATATTACAAAGAGAGAGAAAGAGTACAAATAGCCTTTAATATAGAAGAAGACTTATATTTGTGGGATACTAAACCAAGGAGGAGGAGGGCTCTATTTATAACAAAATAATTTCCCCTTCTCCTTATACAACACCAATGTGGGATTCAAAATTTGCCAAAAAACCAACAAATCTTCACCTTGGCAAATTCCACACACTTCTCTCAAAAATCCAATCTTCAGTAGTGTCTGCAAATTCATCTTTCAATTTGTAACAATATTGACCAAGTCTAAACAATGTTTAAACTTGACTGCTGTTACCACTTTTGTCAACATATCAACAGGATTCTCAGTGGTCCGAATCTTCTGGATTATGACTCCATCTTCTTCTAGAATCTCTCGTACAAAGTGATATCGAACATCGATGTGCTTCGTCCTTGCATGGTAAACCTGGTTCTTTGCTAAATGAATAGCACTCTGACTGTCACAGTGCACTTTGATGTGCTTCTGTTCCATTCCCAACTCACCAAGCAACCCTTAAAGCCAAATTGCCTCATTCACAGCCTCTGTAACTGCCATATACTCTGCCTCTGTAGTAGTCAAAGCTAGGGATGGCAATGGGTCGGGTCGGGTGGGCCACCCGACCCGACCCGAGAAGAAAGGGTTCTCCACCCGTGACCCGACCCGACCCGACAAAATTAATGTTTCACCCGACCCGACCCGACCAGAATATATGACTTAGAAACCCGACCCGACCCGACCCGAAATAATAATAAAAAAAATTAATTCAATGAAAACAGTGACTTAATTGAAAAAAATTATATATGGAGGGATATTATTGTAATTATTCCTAAATATATAAGATAAAATTATATATATTTTTCGGGTCGGGTCGGATTTTTTTACCCTAAACCCGACCCGACCCGAATCGAACAGTGCATTTAAAAAAAACCCGACCCGACCCGAACCCGGATTTTTTTTAAAAAAATCCGACCCGATCGGGTCGGGTCGGGTCGGAACCCGTCAGATTCGGATTGAGTTGCCATCCCTAGTCAAAGCCATTATTGACTGTAAGGTAAACTTCCAACTGACTGGTGCTTTTGCAATGTAAACACATAACCAGTAGTTGATCGACACTTGTCCAAATCACCTGCATAGTCTGAATCACAATACCCAACTACACACTGACCATCTTGTTTGTCTAGCTGAAAGACCAAATCAACATCTACGGTGTTCAGAATATACCACAGAATCCATTTCACAGCTTGCTAATGCTCCTTTTAAGGATCATGCATATACATGCTCACAACCCCAACTGCCTGTGAAATATCAGGTCTCGTACACACCATTGCATACATCAAGCTACCAACAACACTTGCATACGGAACCTTTGACATGTATTCCCGTTCTGCATCATCCTTAGGTGACATGGATACACCGAGCTTGAAACGAGGAGCAAGAGGTGTACTAACTGGTTTTGACTTTTCATTCATGCCAAAACGTTTTAGTACCTTCCTCAGATATTCTTTCTGAGACAAATAAAGCCTCCCCAATTTCTTATCCCTTGATATCTCCATGCCTAGAATCTTCTTCGCTTCACCAAGATCCTTCATCTCAAACTCCCTGTTCAATTGAGTCTTTAGTTTTGCAATTTCTGTCTGACTCTTGGAAGCTATTAGCATATCATCAACATAAAGAAGAAGATATATATAGGATCTGTCTTGTTGCTTGCGTAAATACACACAATGATCATATTTGCTTCTTGTGTACTTCTGCCCTATCATAAACTTGTCAAATCGCTTGTACCACTACCTTGGAGATTGATTCAATCCGTACAACGATTTTTCTAATTTGCACACCATCTCTTTCTTTTTAGAAACTTTGAATCCATCTGGCTGAGTCATGTAGATTTCCTCATCCAAGTCTCTATGTAAAAATGCAGTTTTTACATCTATCTGAACTAGTTCCAAATCCAACTGTGCTACCAAAGCCAATAAAATTCTGATGGAGGAATGTTTTACAACTGGAGAAAATACTTCATTATAATCAACTCCATCCACTTGAGCGTAGCCTTTAGCCATCAATCTTGCTTTGTAGTGGATGTCATTCTTGTCAGGAAATCCATCTTTCTTTGCATATACCCACTTGCACCCAATTTCTTTCTTTCTCTTTGGAAGACTAGCTAACTTCCACGTCTGATTCTTTTGAAGGGATTGTATTTCTTCATTCATGGCGATCCTCCATTTTTTATGTTCTGAATTTTAGACTGCTTCATTAAAAGTGGCAGGAACGTCATCAATTGCAATTGGTGATGCAAAAGAGACCATATCAACTTAACGAGTAGGTTGTCTAATGGTCCTCTTTCCTTTTCTGAGTACAATTGATTCATGTTGCTGTGGAGGTTCTTGGGTCTGAACCTCTTCTTCATCTGACTCTTCTTCTACCATAGGAGAGTCAACATCAGTTTCTTTACTGGCTGAGACAATTCTGCTTCCTTCAAACTCCACCTGTTTGGGAGTTCCATCTGTCTGCTCCAATTTTTCTGAAGTCACCTTTCTCAACATGATAGATTCATCAAAGGTAATATCCCTGCTGAAGATTATTTTCTTTGTTTCTGGACACCAAAGACGATAGTCTTTCACACCAGAGGTGATCCCCATAAAGATCACATTCTTTGCTCTTGGATCCAGCTTTGACTCCTTAACATGGTAGTATGCAGTGGAACCAAACACATGTAAGGAATCATAATCTGTAGCAGGTTCTCCAAACCATTTCTCTAATGGTGTTTTACCACCAATAGCAGTCGATGGTAAGCGGTTGACAAGGTGACAAGCATAGACCAAAGCCTCAGTCCAAAATTCTTTGCTAACCCAGCATTAGATAACATAACTGAACCTTCTCCACTAATGTCCGGTTCATACGCTCTGCCACCCCATTCTGTTGTGGTGTATATCTGACAGTGAAGTGTCTGACAATACCTTCTTCTTCACAGACTTTCAGAAATAGATCATTTTTGTACTCTCCACCATTGTCTGTATGGAGATATTTGATTTTTCTGCCTGTTTGAGTCTCCACCATTTTTTTCCATTTAAGGAAAAATCCTAGCACCTCATCATTTGTCTTCATTGTATACACCCAAACTCTCCGGGAAAAATCATCAACAAAGGTGACATAATAGTGTGTTCCTCATAATTAAGTTGTCTTGGAAGGCCCCCATACATCTGAATGAACATAATCCAAAATACCTTTAGTATCATGGATTGCTGTTCCAAATTTCACCCTCGTCTTCTTCTCTTTGATACAATGCTTACAAAAAGCTAATTTGCAAGCCTGAGCACCCTTCAATAATCTTTGATCTATTAACAATTTCAAGGATTTTTCACCAACATGCCCCAAGCGCATATGCTATAACATGGTTGCTTCTGATTCCTGTTCATCAGTAGAAGCTGCCACTGTTGTTGTCCCAATAATTGTACTACCCAGAAAGTAATACACACTGTTTCTTTTCCGGATTCCCTTTCATTATCACCAGTGCACCAGAGATAATCCTCATAATCCCATCTTTTGCCCTCATTTCTAAACCTTTTAACTCTAAGGTTCCCACATAGATGAGATTTCTCATTAAATCTGGTACATAATGGATACCTTTTAAGGTTCTAATTGATCTATCCTGGTTTCTCAAGTGAATTGAATCAATCCAAAGTGTGTCAAGAAGGGAATTATTTGTTGTATAGATAATTCCACCTTTTAGTTCTTTAAAATCAAAGAACCATTCTCTATTGGGGGTCATATGGTGGCCACAAGCTGAATCTAACAGCCATGAACTAGAACAGCTGGTTGATGGCGTAGTAGCGAATGCGAAATCTGAATCTGCATCATCATACTCGATCACATTTGATTCTAAGACAGTCTTTCCCCTTTCAGGTTTACTTTTATTCTTTAACCTGAGACATTATTTCTTCCAGTGCCTTTTTTCTCGACAAAAAGCACATCCATCTTTCCTGAATCTGGAATTTGACTTCGATCTCCCTCTCCTTCCTTTATTCTGACTCTTCGAACGACATCTAACAACAAGAGCTTCTTCTTCGACACTTGTATTTTCTTGTTTGTCTTTCTTTCTAAATTCATAACTATACAAGGCAACAGTTACTTCACTGAGAGACACATCAACCTTCCCATGAAATAGAGTAGTGTGATCATTCATAGTGACACCTGGTACATAGTTGAAGCGGAAAAATCTCTTTTTCATGTAGAGCTTGTTCTGACCGCTTTTCTTCAAAAATTTCTCCTCCAGTGTCTTCCACAATTTACTTGCAGAAGTTTCTTTAGAAAATGCATACTTCTGCTCTCTAGAAAGACACGATCGAATAGTATCACATGTCAATCTATTAGTCATCTTCTATTCTTTCTCCTCAACATCATCTGGTTTCTCTCTTTCAATACCAATGTCTAGACCCTGTTGAAATAGGGTATCTAGAACCTCACTTTGCCACATGCCGAAATGACCGGTGCCATCAAAAATTTCCACTGCAAATCTAACATTTGTCACAATATTTATTGTCAAAATTGAAGATGAAGAAGTTGTTGACGACGATGTGGATGTTTCTGTTTCGTCTGTTATTTCTACTACAAATTCTATTTAATAGTTGTCAATGCGGAATGTCAATTAGCCCAAGAAATTTTTTTTCTGATGTGGAAGATCAGCCTAAGCCGCAACCACAGAGCATATTAAAATAAACAAGAGCTCTGATGCCAATTGTTATGGAATTCGGGTTAATTTCCACCAATAATAACAAATTCACCTTGAAAACTATTATCTAGGTGACTAGTGTAAAAACGATTGTACTAAAAATCACCCCAAGATAGATTCTCAGGAAAAAGTGGAGGGGTCACAATGGTCCCTCTTAAAACTCACTCTCCTTAGACAAAACTACCAAGACAAGTAATTTTAATAGGACAATAATTAACAACTATACCCGACAATATATATTAAATAGATATAAAAGAGAACACCAAAATTTAACGAGGGTAGGCCAAAATTATGCCTACGTCCTCGAACACTACTAAAATAATATTTCACTAATAGAGGAAATATTAAAAAGAGAGAGAAAGAGTACAAATAGCCTTTAATATAGAAGAATGCTTATATTTGTGGGATATTAAACTAAAGAGGATGAGGGCTCTATTTATAACAAAAGAATTTCCCCTCCTTCTTATACAACACCAATGTAGGATTCAAAATTTGTCAAAAAACGAACAGTTTTCTATCTACAGATACCATTCCAGCTCATACTGATTCACTAGTAAGATAGCAACACCAGATCTTCCAGCACGAGCTGTTCTACCCACTCGATACATGTAATCCTGCACAAAAATAAAAATTAACCCCCCAAAAAATAGCAAAGAATTCCACAAAATTGTTATGTGCTCTATTCTTTTAAGAACTCGGGTCATTTTTAGAATAACAGAATGCATTGTTTTCCAAGATCTGGCATATGCAAAGTCTAACATTAGAGTTGTTTGGGATATCATAATTAATAAGCATATCCACAGATGGAATGTCAAGTCCTCTACTAGCCACATTAGTGCAGACAAGAACATTACACTCCCCATACTTGAACTTATTCAAGGCTCCTAGCCTCTTTGACTGTAAACATAATATGTCAGCACAGTGCAATATTAATATCTAACAAAAAAATAAAGAACATTTTTTTTGGGGGGAGTTGATAGGTGTGTTGCACTCCACAATTGTAAAGAAGCATAAATCAAAATATCACCAAAAGAAAAAGATACCTGAGTCATTTGACCACTAATGGGAATAGCCCTTATATTAAGATTACAAAGAATAAAAGACAAAAGGCGAGTTGCATCACATGTTCGAGTGAAAATCATAGATGTACATCCTGAAATCTCAGTCAAAATATAAACAATATAGCAATCCTGCAACCACAGCAAAATAAAATGTATAAATAAAGGCATTCAGATATCTGGAACAAGAAAATGAAGAACGTGATGATATTTCATGTAGCAAGATAGCATGATCAGATTAATGTCTAGTTCCATCTAAGAAAAATCATTTTTTGACACATAACATGTAGCATGAACACCCATACATACTAGCACTATTAGAGACTTTAGCCTTTGAAGTCCAACAAAGATTCCCACATAATACATGATGATATTTCATGCTTTATCCAATTACAGAACTAAAAGGATCAGCATGACCATATTACTGTCTAGTTCTATCTAAGAAAAATCGTTTTTTGACCACATAGCATGTAGCATGAACACCCATACATACTTTTTTTTATAAAAGTAGGAGGCCTCGTTAAAAACCTCCCTCATAGTTGGCTCTTGAAAAGAGGCAACTAGCGGAAGGAGGAAAAGAGTACATCAATTTATTAATAAGTCAAATAATACATAAGAGTTAACCATTACACCTTAAACAACAATAAATAACGAAACCCATTTTCAACATCTTTAAAAAAACCAAAACATTCAGTCAATCCCCTCCTTAGCTAATTTATCTGCCTCCCAATTACAGGCCCTAGGAATCAATCTAACAATAATCTCCCTAGCAGAAACTAGGAATATTAGAGACTTACTTTAGCCTTTGAAGTCCAACAAAGATTCCCAGGCCTCACTCATATGATGACCTATGTTTGCTCAAATGGTCTGGGTGTTAATATTAGTATTTAACATGCCAATTTCCCAGAAATGAAGCCAGCTATCAAGTAACCAGAAAGGTAAAGTGTGTGAAATTTAATTGTTGAGACTCTCGTACTAAGATGTAAAAGTTTCAAGGTAATCAAAATTGGATCACACAAATCATCAAATCATCGATCCTTCTGCTGCCTTCACTGCAGGATAAGTAGTCTAGAAGGTTCCTGAAATTTTTCTTGCACACCAACCTGGGGTCACAAGGTGTGCTAGACCTACGATACATACACTATTATTGAGCTAACTAAGTTATTCTATACCATTTTCATATTACTTTAACAAACTTAAGTGCATCTACTATTACTATGGACCAAAAAGTTTCCTCAATCTCTTTCAGTGACTAGAATTTCAGCATATAACCAACACGAAAATCATCATAAGTCTGATTATCTATATGATATTCATCTTTGAAACTAAATTTAATGCTAAGAAGATTACACACCTTGTGCTTTGCAGGTACAAAGCAATACTGCTGCTTCAATGTGTCAACATTCGTGGCTGCTTCAATCTGTATAAGAAAATAACAAACTGGAAGTCTTTAAAACATTAAACTTAGAGAGAGATTGCAGAATTTTTTTTGTTTAAATAACATGACTAACCATCACAGGATTTCTCAGACATGCCCTTTGCAGCTTGTTCACCTGTAAAATCAACATTGAAGTCAAACTTCCACCACATAGTAACGCCAACCATAATACAAATACCAGGTCAAATTGAGAAAACTATGTAATAAACAAAAATCAGGACAAAGAGTACAATTCCCCGATGCCAGATTGGCCACAAAAGGCAACAAGAAGGGAGAAAGAACAAAAACATCCATATCAAATATCAAAGGGTATAATAAATCAGATAATTTCAAGTCCTACTAAGAAATCTTATGCATACAAGTACAACAGCAATAACGTGCGCCAATGCACAACTTCTTTCTTTTTACAAAGATAGTCAACAATGACCAAGATTAAAGTAAGTCTTTACAAGGTTCAGTTGTACAGATCTTAAACTCTTTCTTATAATCGTTTTAATCCATATCTGATGTGAGACAAATTAAAGTATATGAACATATTGCTTATTGAATGCATAAAATATTTTGTATCCCACACATACCCTTTTAGTCATGGTTGCAGAAAACAAATATGTATGCTTATCATGAGGAATAACATTCAAATAGTATATGGACATGTTTCTTATTGAACAGGTAAAATATGTGTTTCCCCCACAGACCTTTTTGGACATGGTTGCAGAAAACAAATATGTGCGCTTATCCCATGGTATAACATTCAAAATATCATCAAGTGCTTTCACAAAATCCTCATTCAGCAATCTATCTGCCTCATCTAAGACCTGTCAAATACATGCACATATTATTTCAACAACATATACATATCAGTCAACAATAAATGCATGTTACAAGATAGGTATTTTATTACTCATTTACTCCAATTATATTGCAGCATCTTAATATAGAAGCATTGAATCTGGTTTAAATTGCCACGTAAGACTAATACATTGGCATTCATATCATGAAAGTGAAATTCCCCAAAGTAAAATTTGGCTGCTGAATAATACAACTACTATTTAACAGAATTAGCAAGACGCGTAACAAAAAAGTTATTCCGGTTAAAATAAAAATAATAATAATAAAAAAACACAAAGGGATGCTTCTATTAGTTGCGCTATTTCTTTCTGTTACTCCTAGATTGTTGTTTCGTGTTGGATTTTTGGTTTATTTTTTAACTTAGCTTCATATTTGAGTGATTCACTTCTCCTCTGTTGGTAACTTTGTTGAGTTAGTATCTGTTGTTGTGTTGTGTTGGGGAAGTTGCTGCTGTTGAAATCGTTACCTTCTAAGTGTTCGAGCTTTTGCTTGATCGGAGTTATCAGGTGCATGCTTGGGATTATTCTTGAAATGGGTTTGCCAATAGTTTTTGATTTCGTTATCAGTTCTTACTGATACACACGATACTACAAAGAAAGGCGAGATTCAGAAATGGAAAAAGTTCAAACGACGGATCATAGCTCAGGGAAGGGAGGCGAGATAGCAACACTGTTTGTTCATAACTTACCACCTAGATATCATTGGAGTGGGTTGAGATAACTATTTGGGAGGCATGGAGATGTGATTAGTTCTTATATAGCAAGGAAGAATGATAGAACAGGAAAACGCTTTGGTTTTGTTAGATTTTCCAATAGAGTTGACACAGATAGAGCAATCCAAAGATTAAATGGATTCTGGATATTTGGATATCGCTTAGCAGTTAAAGAAGCTCGGTATAAAGCCAATAATCAAAATTGGAAAATGAACATTCCATCAACCTTTAATGTTATAACCAGAGCAGAACAAGGAATAAGCGTGAGTGGAGAAAGCTGGGAGGAGAAAGCAAGAAAGAAGAGTAGGTTAATTCAGGGGGATATAGACGAGGAAGTTGTTTGAAAGCTCCAGAAGTGTCTGGTAGGAACGATGGCGACGGTTTGCTCTTCGAGTCAAGTGGATGACGGATTACGAGCAGGAGGTCTAGGAGAAATTAAGGCCAAGTTTCTGGGAGGGAGAGATTTCTTAATACAAATAGATGATGAAGAGTTATACAGAATCTTGAAGGAGCAGAATTGGTCGTATTTAAATGATGTTTTTCAGGAAGTTCAACCTTGGTCAGAATCATACAGAGCATCGGAAAGAGTAACATGGATTAAACTGGTTGGTATGCCGCTATACTGCTGGAACCATAGCACTTTTAAGAGGATAGCAGAGCAATGGGGAGAATGCTTAGCGATGGGAGAAAACGCTCTTCAAGAAATGGGTTGCGATGAGATGTCTATCCTTATAGCAACTAGTAGGAAAGATTTAATTGATGAAGTGGTAGACTTGGAAGCAGGTAGAGATATATTTAGAATTAGAGTAGTGGAACATTCCACAAGCAGAAGTGTCTCTTTGTTTCGAAAGCGAGAAGAACAAGAAGATGCGGTTGCAGTAGATTCTGAATCATCGGCAGGAAGAAGCGTGGACTCATCACAGGAGAAGAATTCCGATAGGTGTTTTGAGGATGATGACAGTCAATTATGGTGTATGGGGAACATATATAGAGGTGGCTATGTGTCGGGTGAGGACGAGGAGAAAAGAAACATAGGGGAGAAAGCTATTATGGGTATGAGGATTAATAATGACGGGCCGGGGAAGGTACAAAAGCAAATCGAGGAAGTGGTGGAACATGAAGAGAGAGAGGAAGAAGATGCCAGCAGGAAATTAATTAAGACTGCTCGTGTAAATAAAGAAATGAAGGATAATTTAACAGATTTGACTATATGGGAAAGTCGATTAGAGTCAAAGGCGGTGGAGGATGTGGTTAATATAGGCTTCACAAACAATTGTGATATCAAAAGTTTCGAGGGAGAGGAAGTACAACAGGACGGGGTTGTGGCAGTCCGGGTGGATGGAAAGCTCATATCGGGGATAGAAAGAGAGGATATGGATCATAGACTTTCTCTGTCAACACAACTGTGGGAGGATAATCTCACGCACGTTTTCAGACAGAATCGTAGAGCTAAGGAGAGGAAAAACAAAAAATATAGTTCTCTTCAAAGAATTCAAGAGAAATACTCAAATAACCAAAGGAAGAGTAGAAATTGCCGAAGTAAGAAAAATCAGAAGAAGGTGCAAAGCGAGGAAGAATTGACGGAACTTGAAGGCATATCACTATCTAATTCTGACTTACAAGCAAGATGGCAGAGACAAAAGAAGGAAGCGAAAGAAACTTTACAGATCGGTAGAGAATTGGGTATAGAGTTTAAAGGCTCAGAAGAGGTTTTGGTTCGGGAAATTATAGCAGCGGAAGAATTAGAAGGCGAGTCTCAATCTCTATCTATTGAATTTTAGTTGTAATAAGATGAGGTAGTTCGAGATGGGGATCTTATCCTGGAACACTAGTGGTATGGACTCAAATGTTAAAATTTCTGAACTAAGGAGCAAGTTAGTGGTAGAAAGGGGAAACAATTTGCTTCGGTTGTATTTTTTATATCAATTTAATTTCCATCTGTAGTTTACTTAGGTTTAGAGACTTCAGTGGGAGAGTGCTGCTAGTTTTGTCTTGTTGGAGTTTCATATTGTTGGTTAGATTCGAGGATTGAAGGCTTAGAGAAATTAGTTTGCAGGGGTTAGAGTTTGGTTGTTTTCTAAGTTTTCTCTATCCATTCATGGGACATTGAGTAGAAGATCCTGTTTGCTTTAGGGGAATCAATGTATGGTTTTTCAGTCAAAGCTTTGATAAGCTGAGATGCAGTGGATTTGATCAATAACAGCTCTTTGAGAGTTTGTCTGGCTTGAAATATTTGGATGTTCCAAGGGTGAAATCATATTTATCTTGTAGCGTTTGTTGGAAAGTTTTTGTATTGGTCAACAAGTTTGGATCGATAAAGTGTAAGCTTGTCTTAGGATTGAGAAGTTGTTGAACTGGTTGGTTATTTCTGTTTTTGTCTCACAAGGATTTGAAGACTGAGTTTGTGTGTGAGTGAGTATTAAAAGAATTACTTTCAAAGAAGTATTGAAATTAATTCTTTCAAATCAATTTGGATGTAGCCGCTTCTGCTTCTAGATCATTGAGTGTGGCTGGTTGTTGTTTGTGTATGGTTATGGTTGTTCTGAAATTCGATTGTCTGGTGTTGTTTCTGAGTTGTTTCGGTCAGTTCCTTTGTGTTGTTTATGAGTTTTTGTGGTTGGTTGTTTTTTGATTGGGTAGTGAGGAACTTTGTTTTGTGATCTGTTCGTGGCAATGGTGTGTATGTATCGAAAAGCCCTTTTCATAGATTGGTGATGCTGGTAGTCGAGAGCTGGTTTAATCAGGTGCTGCTATATTAAAGCTGGATGTTATGTTGGTCGCGGTAGAAAACTTCTTTGGTGTTTCGTCACTATCTTTTAGTTTTTATGTTAAGCATTTACATGGACGCTCAATGTTGGGAGCAGCCAGCCGTTTTAGATGGTTGTTGTTGTGGTGATTCTGTTATTCGTTGTTCTTTTTTTCGAGTGAGTAGTTGGTCTATGTGTGAGGTTTGGAGTGTTTTGTTCCGAACCGTGAGTACTCTTTTCTCCACCTAGTTTAGGGAGGTTTTTGACGAGGCTTACGATTTAGGCTAAAAATTTCTCTATAATAAAAACTTCTTGCTGATCAAAAAAAATATATATATGACTCAGTCATTTTATACCTCAGATCCTCTTTTAAACTAAAATATGACCAACAATTTCAAATCCCAAGGGAAGTTAAAAAATAAAAAACATACAGTAGAAGAAATTCTTACCAAATATTTTAGCATGCGGAGAGAAAAACCTTTAGTATTAGTTAGGTGATCCATGAGGCGTCCGGGAGTTCCAACCTACGGGGTTAAGATTAAATTTCAATCATTAAAAAAAAGATTCGGACATCTTTGTTCTGTCAATTGTCTGTGTTTATCCAAAAATTGATAATTGCTTAAAACAACAGCAATAATGACAATTTTTTCTTAGGGTTTTTAACATTTAAGGAAGGTTACTACCATTGAAATATCTTATAAATGCTAAATGAAGTTTCCAAGACAAATGGTAAATAAGCTCACAGGCACATACATAGCACTCACCCTAATTGTTTGCAAGTAAATCATAAAAAATACTAGATATCCGTGCTAACCTAGATGATATCGGTATCGTAAAAAGGAGATTCATTCATGTAGTGCAGTGAACCTATAAATCAAGAATATAGAAAATGACTATTATAGCATAGATCAAGCTGGAGTATACTGAATACCAGTTGGCATAATCTTTGTCACTACATCTTAGAAAATAAACAACTTAGAGAAGGCATCAGCAACTTAAAAAACCAATATAATTGCAATCATTTTTAAATTTATCTAACTATTATCTGCATCTTTATAATTGCTCAAGTCTTAAACCACAGGTCATCTTAACTTATATCCCTTAACACTCAAATTTACTTAAATTTTCTAGAAAATATGCAATGGAGAGAACGACAAATGAACTTACAATAAAGTGTGGCCGCTTCCCAAGGGCAATTTGTTGTTGCATTAGTTCCACCCCTCCAACAAGCTATCAAAATTAAGAATCGAAATCCAAATAAAATCTTTTACCATAAGAAAAAAGTAAGCAACCACAATGTTCAAAATCAGTAAACAACATCATACTTTATTCGTGTATAGAATATAAAAACCAGTAAAAAATTGAAATCTTAATCTTAACTTGCTAACAATCGGGTATATTTTGACAGGAAGCTTACCACAGCACATCTTAGGCTAATCCCAGATCCTAAAGCTTCAAATTGTTCAGCAATTTGAATCGCAAGCTCCCTGCAATAACAAATTATAATTAAACCAAACAAAATGCAACATGAATGACAATGCAATTAACTTGTTTGATATCAGACCTTGTCGGGTAAAGAACCAAAGAAAAAAATATAGGTGCAGATTTATATTCTTGCTTCGAATGGCATTCCAAAAGCGCGCGCAGTATTGGAAGAGCAAACGTCCCTGTTTTACCCGAAGCCGTTTGTGCAAGCCCAATCAAATCCTTCCCTACAATACGAAAATCCACGCATTATAAAAACAAAAGAATGTAATCAAACAAAGTTTTTCAAGAAAGAAAAGGCGGCAGAACCTTTGAGAGAGTGGGAAATAGCTTCTACTTGGATTTTGGTGGGGTTTTCCAACCTAAACTGTCGCAGGCTTCCACTAACTCGTCGCTTAAACCTAAATCTTTAAACGACTTTATTTCTTCCTTCTCTTCATCAGCCATCTTTGTTTCAATGCAGTGGTTCAAATAGCGGTGGTGTAGCGGTGTCGCGGGCGGCTTTTTCCGCTTAACCAATAGTTTTTTTTAAAAAAAAAAAAAATCTTCTCAACAATGTAACAGAGAGTCAGAGAGAAGGAGACTGTTAAAGGAAACTTGGCGGAGGCTGGGATGTGTGACGTCAAACAGACTACGTGAGTCGTTGTAAGACCGGAACTTTTATTTGGTATTTATAGTTTTATAAGAAATTAGTATTATTTTATGCTCTGTTTTGAAAATCGGATCGGATCGGTCGGTTTAATCGGGAATCGTTGTTTAGTCTGGTTCAATCTAAATCGGTTGAACCGTTATTAGTGAACCGGTCAGAACCGCTGAACCGTTCGAACCGGATCGGCTGAAAACCGGAAAAAACCGAGATTTTTATATTTTTTTAAAAAAAATTAAACCAAACAACGTCGTTTGTTAAACGAGCCAAGTCGAACTTGAGTATTGCTGAGCACGACTCGAACTTGAAAACTTTAAAAGTAAGCTCAACTCAACTCAAACTCACAAGCTAAAAACTATCAAGTTCAACTCAAACTCGAAATATAATATTGAAACTTGAACTCAAAAGGCTTAAACTCAAAAAAAAAAAATTATAAGCTCGATTGAAGCTTAAAATTCGAGCTTGATTGAAGTGAAAGAATAGTTCACTCAATGCTCACCAAAAGGCTCCATGATTTTGAATGTCAAATTACCTCTATTATTTATAGAAGTTAGTTGTGATGCGCTTCTATGTTTCTTAGCAATATGAGGTTGTTTTGTTCTCATATTTTTACTCTTTAGACTTTTGGGATACTCTTCTATGTTTCTTAACCATGTGGGATTGTTTTAAAAAAAATTAAACCAAACAATATCATTTTGTTATGATTTTTTTAATCCTAAATTTATTTTTTAATTATAGTTATATAATTATATTTATTATTTAAATATTTTACCTTAAATATTATGTTGTAGTTAATTTGAATCATTTTGTTTCAATTGATTTTATGGTTTTTAACTTATATATGTTATGACTTGCTTTGAATATGACTTGTGATATAAAAAATTATTTTTTATTAAATATTTTTTTGTATTTTTATTTAATTTTTTAAATAATTATGAGGTCGTCAGATTCTTCCGACCGGTCAGACCGGTTCGACCGGTTAAACCAATGAATTGGTAGCATGACCGGTTCGCTAACCGGTCCGATTCTGAAAACCATGATTTTATGGGTGGCGAGCGTATAAAAATAAACTATTTATTTAAAGATAAAATAAATAATTTATTTGTCCATTTTAGGCTTTTTTTTAATAATTTCAAGAGTATAAGATAGTATTTCTTAAAATATTTTCAATTAATTATTATTTTAATTTTAACTTTGGATAAACTACATATCAACTATATCAACTATATATATTTTGTTTTGGTTACCCAATTAGTTTTTTTCAAAATTATTACTAAATTTACGTTTTTGTTCTATTTTTAATCACCAACTATAAAAAAATAAACATATATGTTGATATAACAACTTTTAATTTTTTCAATGGTGATATGACATTATTTTTTGGAGACACGTCAGTATAACCGTTAATTTTTTAACAACAGATGACCAAAACGAAACAAAAATATTAGCTTAGTTATAATTTTTAAAAAAAATAATTGGGTAAATAAAACAAAACTGTAAGAATAGTTAAGTGACTAAATACATAGTTTACCCTCTAATTTTTTATAAGTAAGATAAACTACTTAAGATTTTATTATTAATATTAGTATGATGTAAGTACAAGATAATATATCTTCAAAAATAATTTTTAACCTTTTGACATTTAACGCTCATACCTCTGATATTTTTTATGTTCGAATTCGGGACCTTAAGGAATAACAATAATTCTTTTTATGACAATGATTATTTATTTTTAAAAAGGTAAAATTTCTGGACAGTATACTTCTATTTTGATTTCAATAAGCCTACAAATACTCTCTCAAGTTGAACGGGTGTCTTCCTTCCAACATCCTTATGTTCTCCGACTTTCAAAAGGAGTAAGGACCCAAATGAATTACATAATTTAACACCTTCACCACCAATGCTCAATGAAACACATTCAAAGGCACCTGATACCAAATGTGTGAATGTGTGTATGCACTTGCCTACAAGTGCAAATGTATATGTGGCTGGGTCAGATAATGGTCATGCATTGAAAGAGTAGCATCACCGAGACCAACACAAGATTTTTTGTCATAAAGGTTAAGTTTATAAAATTTTATGAAAGCGAAAATTAACTATTGATAAAAAATATAAAAAATATATCTAAAATACACGAGAATTTAAAATTTTCAAGGGGTCGACTACCTCACTAGCCCCTTCGATCCATCCCGACTCACGTGCTCCCTCCACATTCCTGAACTGGTTCGAAATCCCACCTTAAATAAAAGGTTAAGGTACTTAAATTAATTAGTTGATAAAATGGCTAGCATAAATTTAAATTTCAATCTTGAAAACTTATTGTTCCTTTATGAATAATATCCTTTCAACCAACTAAAATCAACATCAAGAATTAGAAATTCATCAAACAATGAAAGCATGAAGAAGCTTCACATCAAAATCTCATAACATTGAATAATTGAAATTTTATTAGTACGTTCAAGTTGGATAAATTAGGTCATTAGGTTTTTGGTTGCCCAAATCCATGATAGATCTAAACTCATCTTCTCCAATACACCACCAACATCTTACTTGCTATTCCTGTTGTAAGATCCTACTTCAGCCCAAAACTACCTACTTTCACCAGTAGTCACGACAAGAACATTGGCCATCGCTAAAATGGTGGAACCGGTTGGGATCCCTCAATACAATTTTTCGCCTTTTTATTCCGTTGACAAACTTGTAAACAGAATGGCAATCACCACAAACACGAAGGTTCCGGAAAACTTTAATAGTTGAACCACTTGGAATATTTGTTAATCCAAATGCAAGGGCAAGTTTTTCACTATGGTTCCAAAGATTATGCTCCCTTTGCTCCTCATCTGTATCTTGCAATGCATAGCTAGTGTCAGGAACATAACCTGCTTCTTTAATCAACTTTTTAAGCTCTCCTAACTTTGCATAAATTTCATTGGTCTGAGGATGCGTTTGGTCTCCCATTCTAAACCAAACCACCTCATTCTTCAACTTCACCCAACTGAACGCAGGTTTCTTCTTTATGTTATATGACCCCATTTGTCTCCTTACATCCTCCACGGCACCCCATTTTCCAGTAGTTGCACAAACATTAGAATATAGAACATAAGCTGAGTCATCTGACGGGTCCAATTTAATAAGATGTTCTGCAGCTTTCCTCCCAAGTTCCAAGTTGCCATGGGTTTTACATGAAGCCAACAAGGTCCGGCACACAAGGGCATCTGGCGGGACGGGCATTTCACTGATAAAGGTTTTAGCCTCAATAAGCCTTCCTGATCACGAAGATCAATTATACGTACACAATGCTCTATAGCTGGCTGAACATTAAATTCTTTGCTCATTGCAACATAATATGTCAGACCCTCATCCACTAGCCCCTCATGACTGCAAGCAGAAAGAAGAGAGACAAAGGTCACATGGTCAGGCTTCACCCCCATTTCTAGCATTTCATTGAAAGTTTCTCTCGCCTTCTGGAAATAGCCATGTCTGGCAAAAGCTGATATTAGTATGTTCCATGATAATCGTGATCTATTTAGTGGTTGGGGAAGCATTCTTAACACGTCATCCATTTCCCCACATTTTCCATACATGTCCATTGCAGCATTCATAACAAAAGGATCCAGTCAAATCCAAGCTTGACTGCTAAACAGTGGAGTTGTTGCCCCTCCTCCAAAGCAGCCAGCTTAGCTACAGCAGCAAGACCTTCAGAGAAGCTGAATTGATCTAAATCTATACCAGCATTTCTCATCTTTGCAATACATTTTAAGACCTCTTCCTCGAGACCATGATGAGCATTTGCAGCAATAATTGCATTCCATGAGATTGTGTTCTTATCAAGCAATCTGTCAAAGATACATTCACTTGATAGGAGATCACCACACTTGGCATACATTGTGATAAGGGAATTTTGCACATATCTATTTGATTCAAATCCAGTTGAGACAATATATGCATGAATGGGCATTCCATGTTTCAATAAATCATCAGGGTCAAACAAGCACCCAAAACATTTGACATTGTAATGTAGTCTGCTTTTATACCTTCTTCCCTCATTAACTGAAATGCTTTTACTGCTTCACCTGGTTCTTCATTCTCGGCATGGCCACCAATGTGAGCATTCCAAGTTACTTGATTTCGCTTGGCATCATCTGGCAAACCTTTTTTGCTTCAACCATCATACCAGACTTCGCATACATTGTGATAGATGCATATCCAACTACCAAGCTTCCATGAAGACCTGTAAGTCACATAGTTTGAGCAAGCTGCCAATGTACTCATAAAAGTCGCATATTTAATTGCTTTTTTCATTTGAAGCAATTCAGTCAATAATTTTATGGCATCCAGTCTCCTCCCATCTCTAACATAGCATGTCATCATGGAATTCCAAAATTAAATCCCTCTCCGGCATTTCCTTGAAGACAAATTCTGCATCATCCGAACTTCCAGCCTCAGAATACATACCTAAAAGCGAATTGCATATACAAACATTTGAATCTGGTCCCAACCTAAAACTAGACTGTGGATTCCTTTTCCCCATTTTAAATTATGTACAGAACAGCAGACCGAAAGCAAAGTTCCAAGAGTAGTAGAATTTATTTTCTTATGAACATGACGCATCAAATGAAAAAAACTCATTGATTCTTTAAAAAGTCCATTCTGAACATGTGCAGAAATTATTGAGTTCCAGGAGATTATGTCGCGTTCGACAATGAGACTGTTAAACATAACAGGCCTCTTTTAACTCCCTAAACTAGCAAGCATATTTATAAGAGAGTTAGCAACAGATACTTTAGTTTCAAAACCAGTTTTACAACATCACCAAGATCTTTAAGACCCAAATCCCAATAATTTGTCTCAAGAAACGAACAAGCGGTTATCACGGTAGCAAATGTGTTCTCAGTACAACTGATCTCCTCTTTCCTCATTTCCCTATATAAACGCAAAACATTCTCAAAATCCCCATTATCTAAATACCCAACATCAATGCCAAGAAACTACATTCCTCTCAGGCATCTCCTCTAAGATCCTCTGCGCATCAAAAACTCTCCTGTAAGCTCCATAAAAATGCAATAACACGTTCCCACAAAGACATCATACAACAAACCAACTTTGACAGCACGTCCTATCGCAAGCAGTTATCAAGCTCGAAACATGAAACTCAGAAGGCATAACACTAGAATTCTGCATTTCACGAAACAAACACCACATCCCAAATAACCAACGCGAACTAGACCGACATCATAGTGTTCCAAGAAGCAGCATTTCTAACAGGCAAATGATCGAAAAGGTAACGAGCGCAATCAACAAGGTCAAACTTCGTGCACATGCTAATCAAGTATTTGTCAGAACAGGCTTAAAGGACTAAGCCTTTGATGCAAAGTGCATGTAAGGCTTTGCCTGTGGTTTCGTGGGTGATTTGAGAAACCCTTATGATAGAAGCAGAGATTTCGGGGTTAGGGTGGTCTGAGGGAAATGGTGTTAGTGCCCGGATTCTTCTTCTTCTTCTTCTGGGCATCGAATTGAGGAAATGGAATGAAGTTTGTTCTAGGTTTCGGGAAGAAAGGTTGTAAAAAGCAGCGGGGAGTAATGGGGTTTGGATTTGAGAAGGTTTCTGCAGAAAATAGCCAGTTCTGGCTACTGGTATTGTTAAGGAACGAAACCGATAAACAAAGTCAATTCACGGGATTGGACTTGGAGGCTAAAGGCTTTTGAACTACAATATTTATTATGGCTTAATTCACAATTTCACTATAAAGTATACACTATCTCCCTTTGCGTCTTTTATTTCATATAGATTAGGAATAAAAATAATTTAAATTAATTATATTCATCACTTATATTTCTGTTTTGTTTAATATATTTTATTAATTTCAGAAAATAATCTATGATTACTTTTATTTTGTTTAATGCATGATTCATCACTTATTTTATATTTTGTTCAATTATTTTACTGATTTCAAAAATAATATATAATTATATTTTTTTTATTTAATTAATATATTAGTCTTTTGTTTTTATTTAATTAAGATTTAATCATCAAAGGTTAATTATAACAGATTAGGTGACTTGGTATTTTGGTATAATCACACATTTGATCCTATTATTTATATTGTTTCAATTTATGATGTGTGTCATCATACGGTTTGGAGGACTAAATTTATTTTAATTTAGTACATTTATTTTACCAATCAGAAGGTGACATGCGTATCCAATCATTGAGCCAATACTAGCGTTTGGTCTAAAATACAATATGATGTATATTTTGTATCTTAATGTATAAACACTTAATTTTAATTCATAATATTATATATATTAACTTAAGAAATACTTTTATATTAACCTATTAAATATATTTTATTATTAACTTAATAAAATATTTTATTTTGATTTTAATTTAAAAATATCATTACTTAATTATAATAAATATATTTTATAATTTTAATTTCAAAATATACATTTTATCTTAATTTACCAAATATATTATATCATTCTTTAAATATTAAATATACTTTATTGTCATCTTAACTTCAAATATTTAACATAAAAATATATATTTTTAAATAAAATAAAATATATTTTTTAAATAAAAATAAAAATAAAATATTTTTTAAATTATGTTAATAAAATATCTTTAATAAGTTAAATAAAAATTTTTTAAAATTAATATATATAAAATATTATGAATCTAATTTAAGTATTTATATACTTATATACAAAATATATACATCATATTATCTATTTAGACCAAGCATTGGTCTTGGCTCAATGGTGAGTACATATTTGATTTTAAAGTTACCCTATTCAAACCCATTGTCTCTAATTTGATTTGCTTTCTTTTCTTTCATTAGTGAAAAATTTTAGTTCTCCAGGGCATAATTAGATTGGAGGATTTTTTTGTTTAATTACAAAAGTACGATTAAATTGAGAGAATATGTAATAATATGGGCTAAATATTAATTATACCAAAATATTTACTGTCAAGTCACTTAATATGTCTACTGTTAACGGCAATAACTGTGATGACCATATATTGATCGATCATGTAATTAATTCAATAATTTATTAACAATTGATTAATGAATTTTATAATACGTCAATTTATTAGTTCTTATTCTATATATGTCGTCTTAATTTAGTCAGACAAATCCCCAGCTTCAAAACTAGAAGACTTTTCCTTGAAAAAATATACGACACCAGATTTTCTCACTCTGGATCCTAGAAAGTACACAATTTAGACCATGTTCCTTGGCTTTAATTTTAGATTGCCATTAACCTAATTCCAATAATAAAAATTAATACATCTATCGTAGCCCCAAATTTTAGACAAAACAGTAACCATATTTTTCATGTTAGAAAATCACTTCTTGTTCTTCTAACAGTTGCATGCAATGCACTGTACAATCAGGATGACTTCTTGATCCTTATTATATATGGAATAGAAAAAGACTTCTTCCTGCATTTCCCCCCCAAGTAAACTGTTTGCTCTGATTGGATTCAAACATAAGCATGCACGATCCAGGAAGAAACCTACTTCATTAGAATCTTCGGTTCACTATCTACAACCGATATAAATAAGATGAAAATAAATGAGAGATTCGCGTTCCATAAGTGTTCCTGATTAAGTTACAGAGTAGTCTGAAAGATGGTGAGACAACCATATATAAGAAAGGACATGGACTCCTGATGAAGACCAAAAGCTGGTTGCTTATATCGTGAGATATGGCATTTGGAATTGGAACGAGATGCCAAATTTGCTGGTATGATCACTTAATGACACATGTAATGAAAACTTGAATTTCGTCAAATTTTTCTTATTAGCATTTGGTCTTGATTTGTAGGGTTGCGAAGATCATGGAAGAGTTGCAGGCTTCGTTGGATGAATTACTTGAGGCCTAATATAGCGTGGAAACTTCACCAGGGAAGAAGAGAAACCATAATCCAACTTCAAAAGGAGCTCGGAAATCGATGGTCAGCAATAGCAGCAAGGCTTCCACACGAACTGACAACGATATAAAAAACTGCTGGAACACTCGCTTGAAGAAAAGGGTAATATTGGAGAATACAAGTCGGCATCAAAACCCATTCCAGTGTTGAGGAGAATTCGTGTGATTCTGACTCCTCAAGCTTGCTTAACATTCCTACAATGCTGACTTCCCAGAACTGGCTATTGTTTCATCTGAGAGATACTGAGTTTTATGGAGCATCCATTAATAATAGCACAAGGTTTCGATTGTGAAGCAGTGTCACCAAATTCTCAGTTGTGGCACACCCACCATGAACACTACTATGATCCGGTGGATGATTTCTGGGGCAATCCATTATTTTAGTACTGCATAAACCAAATATACTTATTTTGTTTGGAGTTTTGATTTCAGCTATGTCTTTGTCAGTTATGGATCCTTACTAGTGTTTATCAGTTCATAATAATACTTTCCTATATTGAAATGGATAGTTTTGTTTATCTCAATTTTCTAGAATGTGAAAATAGTATTTTTTTTTTTCCACAGAAAAATAATATTTTATTAGAATAAACAATTTGAGTAAAAAGCTAAAATTTGCAAAATATAATCCAAATAGTGCGCAAGAACTAACAGCACTCCGCTAACACAACATGAAATAACCTACAACCCAGGCTGCAAAAAGGACACCTAATGAACCAAGCGATAACTTACCTCCATCCCATGATTGTATGCTTCTTCCACCTAGCTTTAATTCAATCAAAGTAATTTACCATATCTTTGCAATGACGAGTTTAATACCTCCATCCCATGGTATTTTTCTTGCAAGTTTTTGTCTTATTAATTGATTGTGGTTGAACTTAACTGATTTATTTGCCTATTTGTTGTTAGTGATGTTTTAGATTAATGTGCTAAGGTCATGAGTTCAAGGTCTTTTGTATTTTTTTGTTTTTATTCCGGAGTGTAAATCGGTGTTTGATTTTGTGTTTATGCTTCATTGAAGCATCGATAGACAATCTTTTGACATTTGATCAATTTTTTTTATATTAATAAAATTATATCTGATGTATGAAAAAAAATTGATAACAAAATATAATCGCGTTGAGTGAAATCTTTCATTAAATATATCACAATTAGTATTTTAAAATACTTGTTCTTTTAAGCACAAATCAAGCTAGTGCAGTGGTAAATAAATTATTATTGTTCTTTGAGATTTCGGACTCAACACCAGAAACATCATAGATGTGAATGCTCATATCAAATGGTTATGAGTTATTTTTAATAGATATTATTTTATACCAAACTCTAATATAAAAAAAATAGTGTAGGGACACGAAGCATATTTTATTCTACCCCTAAAACTAATAATTTAAAAAGTTTTTGTCTTTTAATTCAATATTTATATTTTTAGGGTCATATTTATTATGAATGAGCAAAATTCAACTTGAATAAATTATAGAATAAAAATTAAATATTTTATAACTAGTAAATAACATACATTCCTTATTTTGGAGCGAAAAATCAAACTTGGTACTATGAAACGTAAGATGGCGGCGCAACTATGGCGGCTTGCATTTAACAACATAATTAAAATAATATAACTATTTTCTAGAAGGAAACATAAAAAAGATTATAAAAAAGATGGCATATTGAAACCTATCATTTTCTCAAGAAAAATAATAATACAAGGGGCTCGCCTGAAGAATTTAGCCTCATTATAGTGTCCAAGAAATATATATATATATATGCGTACTTATTATGTTTGAAATAATAAAATGAAGAATTTAGTAAATAGTCTAAATTTTTATAAATCAAACATATACATAATTACATATAATTTTTTGTATTCAATCATTTCTTTTATATAAATTCTAAATATAATTCTAAGGAGGGGAAAAGAGACTTTAAGGGAAATAAGAAAAGTGATTGTAATGGATCTAGAACCCATGACCTAAGAAAACATGAGGGGCATGAACTAAGCTACCTCATTGGTTAAATGGATAGTTGTTATTCCTAGAGGTCTCATGTTCGAGCACCAGAGATTATAAAAGTGTTTGAACTTTCATTGTCAAATGATTAAGAATCTTTAGAACATATATTATTTATAATCCCCTTAGATTAATAAAATATATAAAGGAACATAATTTTTTTAAGATAATAGATAAGATATTTATATATAAATTAAGATAATTTTCACCAATAATATTTAATGATTTGTAAGATATTTGAATTATGGGAACGAATTTAAAGTTTAGTAATTATAATATAAATTTTAAATGTTTGTTTGTTTGGCCCTGGGCACTTGTTCAATTTCATAAACTCTGTTTTATTTCAGAGAATCAAAATTCGTTAATGATGTTTTAATCCTCATTCTAGATCGGGCTGAAGGAAGATACTTTATTTTTGTTAATTTGTTGATCAAATTTTCTCTTCAGTTTCGTTAATGGTGCTGTTTATTTTTTTTTCCCCACTTCTAGATTCTAGAAAGTACACAGTTTAGACCATGTCAGCCTTGGTCGTATTAATTAAAATAATCAGAAAACTAATCATTAAATTAAATCGATCGTGGCCCCCAATTTTAGACAAACACCAACAAGTAAGAAAAGCATTTTCGTGTTTTTTTCCCGGCAGTTGCATGCAATCTACGCTTTAACTTGCCTCATGGCTTTTCTGCATACAAAAATGTAAACTTATCGATGCGCATTATCATTTATGGAATATAAATGGACTTGGGGATCCATTCGTCTACCCAAAAGGCTATTTAAACAATTATAAAATTAGCTATTATGGGTCAATGTGTTGTTATAATATTCTATTATTATGTTAGTGTTGATTATGTTTATGTTTCATTACCAATGAAATTTTTGTCTAAATCTTTTTTTAGTTATTTGTTAAAATTATATATATATATATATATATATATATATATTCTTATTTTATTATTAGATGATACATTTTTAAAAAATATTATTTTTTTAAATCATTGAAATACAAATATTACTGATTTAAAACTAGCTATATTTATATGTAGGACGATATGTATCAATGATACATAGATAAATAGATATGGATCAAACTTTTTCTCGACTTGGAAAAGTGACGTTCTGCATGGAATTGATCCCTTGTAATGGGACTGTTTGGCTAGCAAAAGATGTTGCTCTTAGAAGTTAACTCTTTAAAGTCTGGTGGTGAGTCTTCTTGGTTCTGGCCGGTACGCTTCAAGGAGTATGAGTTTTTATTGTTTTGTCCAGATGTGCTGGTTATAGGCGCGGCAGCTTGACTGTTATTCGACAAGGGATAGCTCCGTGATGGCCATTGGTTTTGCGTTAGAGATGTATTTGGTATTGTATGATACATGTTGCTGCAATCTCTTGTATTGTTGTTTTTTTTTTTTGTGTTCCATCCCGATAATGTAGTACTATTTTCCTCTACTTAGGTCTAGAGAGGTTTTTTTGTATATTAATTTTAGATTGACTCTTTACTTATTTCTTAGAATGAACAATAAAAATATATTTTATCAATTACAGCCCCCAATTTTAGACTGACAATGACAATAATTAAATATTTGTTAGATAGATATTTTTTAGCAGTTGACTGACTCTTTACTTAATTCCCATAAGATGCAGAATCCCTATGCCTCCGTGTAATATGTTTGTTTTCTACAAATATTTTCTGATGCTTTCTGCATGTAAAAATACAAAACAGACTTATCTCATGCCATTTGTGGAATAAGAAAAAGCCTGTATTCGTTAAAAAATTTATTATTCGATTCCGATTGACTCATTATTCGTTAAGGTTTAAAAATTATCTCCTTTGTTCCTAATACGGAAGACGTCGAGGTCCCTGAGGAAGCTGTACTACCCAATAGTTCAAGCTATCCTAGGATTTAACTACTCCACCTACTACAGTACCACGAGAGACTCCAAAGACTCCGATCAAGGGATTAAAATAACAAAATTAAAGTAAAAAACAACTTCACTAAACTAGAAGAATTGGAAAAATATGACAGGTTTTTCTCACTACTAGATCCTAGAAACTACGTACACAATGTAGACCGTGTTCCTTGATTTTATTAATTTTAAATTGCCACTTAACCTAATCCCAATAATGAAAAAAATTAAATATTTGATTACATCTATTGTAGCCCCAAATTTTAGACAAAACACTAACAATATTCACATGTTAGAAAAAACACTTTCTTGTTTTTTCCTAACAGATGCATGCAAATGCAATGTTCAATCATGGATGACTTCTTGATCCGCATTATAAATGGAATAGAAAAAGACTTGTTCATCCATTTTTTCCAAGTAAACTGTTTACTATGAATGGGATTCAAACATAAGTCACGATCTAGGAAGAAACCTACTAATTCTTTAATTACTAACCCGCGTCTTTGACAGGTTGATTAATTGGATGATCCGAATCTTCGGATCACTATACACAACCGATAAATATAGATGGAATTGATTGAGAGATTCACATTCCACAAGTGGTTCAAGTATTAAGTTCCAGAGAAGTCTGAAAGATGGTGAGACAACCATATCTAAAGAAAGGAACGTGGTCTCGTGATGAAGACCAGAAGCTGATTGCTTATATCATGAGATATGGAATTTGGAATTGGAATGAGATGCCCAAATTTGCTGGTATGATCACTTTAATGAACAATATGTGATGAAAAACTTGAATTTCGTCAAGATTTTCTTATTACCAGTTGGTTTTGATTTATAGGGTTGCAAAGGTCGGGAAGAGTTGCAGGCTTCGTTGGATGAATTACTTGAGGCCTAATATAAGGCATGGAAACTTCACCAGGGAAGAAGAAGAAACCATAATCAAACTTCAAAAGGAGCTCGGAAATCGATGGTCAGCAATAGCAGCAAGGCTTCCGCACAGAACTGACAATGACATAAAAAACTATTGGAACACTTTCCTGAAGAAAAGGGTAATATTGGAGAATAGTAAGTCAGAATCAGCAACCACAGAAACCGATTCCAGTATTGAGGAGAATTCGCCTGATGCTGACTCCTCAAGCTTGCTTAACATTCCTACAATGGCTGATTTCCCAGAACCATGACTTACAGTAACACTTTTCTTCATCTGAAAACGGTTATAGCATGAGTGAAACTTTTGTTTCATCTGAGAACTACTGGGAGATACCGAGTTTATGGAGCAGCCATTAATAGCAGAAGGTTTTGATTGTGAAGCAGTGTCATCAAATTCTCCGTTGTGGCACAGCCACCATGAACACTACTATGATCCTGTGGATGATTTCTGGGCCAGTCCATTATTTTAGTACTGCACAAACCAAGCATCCTTATTTTGTTAACATAGTTATTGGAAAGTTAGTAGTCAACGCGAATTTATAACAAAAATAATAGCTACTTGTTTTGTTATCGACTTCAATACCTATCGCAAAAACTATCACATTTACCCATAAATTTTGGATGTATTAATTGTATTATACGAGAGATAATAACATTAGGTTTAAAATTGACTTAGAAAGATTGTTTGCCATTGTTGAATAAAATTAAAAGCAAGTTGGAGATGTGGTCTAGGAGGAATTTGAGTTATGGGGGCAGGATGCAGTTGATTAAAGCTGTCTTGTCTAGTATATCAAACTTTTGGTGTAGGCAGTTGATCTTGCCTAAGGTGGTGATCCAGAAGGTTGAGCAGCACCGCATGCGTTTCTTCTGGAAGGGCGATGACTTGCCAGCTAGGGGAGCAAGGGTTAATTGGAAGCAGGTTTGTTCTTAGAAATCCGAGGGGGGCTTTGTTGGATCATAAACTTGATCCATTATGGGAGCCTAAACCCAAATCCAAACTAAATTGATGTCATTACTTACATCATTTAATTAAAGATGTCATTGCTTACATCATTTAATTAATGATGTCATTGCTTACATCAATTTAGTTAGGTGAGAGTTAGATATTTGTTGAATTTGTAATGGTTTAAATTAGTTTATTTGTGTGGTGTAGGATTGTTCTTGAGTAGTATAAATACCCCTTCCCATTTTAGTTTTAAGCATCAAGAAAAATTAAGAGCTTCTAAGTGAGTGAAGAAGCAAAGTCTTATAAGAGTGAGTTGTAGTTCTTGTTTTTGAGTGAGAGTACTCTTGTAATATTTGTTTGAGTTTCAATAAAAGTTGTTTGTGTGAGTGTTTTATTTCCAACAAAGTGGCATCAGAGCGAGTTGGAAAGATCGAAGGTCTCGACGAGAGGAATACGACGCCGCCAGAATTTTCTTAATCTGAGTTCTGACGCACCGCCACGCACCGCCGGAAGACTGCTGCCAGAAAATCGAGTTGACTCACCGAGTTGAGCCGATTCAGCCGAGTTGGAGCCCTTGAACGAGGTGTCCAAGTCCCTCCAAAGTTTTTTTTTTCATCGTTCCGGATTCATCCGTGCAATCGGATTTTACAAAATCTCATTATATTGAGAGATATGGCAAATGGTATGCACCATTCCAAGTTCCGACACTCAACAACAACAACTACGACAATTGGAGTATCAAAATGAAGGCACTTCTTGGATCACAAGATGTGTGGGATATCATAGAGAAAGGCTATAATGAGCCTGCGGATGATGATGTTTTTGCTACTCTTACACCAGATCAAAAGACAACTTTGAAGGATTCAAGAAAGAGAGACAAGAAGGCTCTCTACCTCATCTATCAAGCATTAGATGATGATGGTTTTGAAAAGATTTCAAGTGCAAGCTCTAGCAAGGAAGCGTGGGAGAAGCTGCAAACCTCTTACAAAGGATCCGAGCAAGTGAAGAAGGTTCGTCTCCAAACATTAGAGGTGAATTCGAATCCTTAAACATGAAAGCATCTGAGTCTATTTCAGATTATTTCTCAAGAGTAGTAGCTGTTTCTAATCAATTAAAAAGAAATGGTGAAAAGTTAGACGATGTGAGGATAATAGAGAAGATACTCCGTTCGTTGGATCCCAAATTTGAGCACATCGTCGTGACGATTGAAGAAACTAAAGACTTGGAAGAAATGAAGATCGAACAGCTCCAAGGATCATTGCAAGCATACGAAGAGAAGCATAAAAAGAAGCATGAGTTTACTGAGCAACTCCTCAAGCTGCAACTCAAGGATATGCATGAGAGCCAACGCAATGATAGAAACCAACGTGGCCAAGGCAGAGGTAGGGCCATGGACGAGGTGGAAGTCGAGGTCGTGGACGAGGCTGGAATTACAACAATAACAATTCCAACAACAACTATGAGAAAGGAGAAAGCTCAACACGAGGCCGTGGAAGAATTAATCCAAACTCAAAGTATGACAAATCTCAAATTCGATGTTATAATTGTCAAAAATTTGGGCATTATGCTTCAGAATGTAGAGCTCCCAACAACAAAATTGAGGAGAAGGCCAATTACGTGGAGGAAAAGACAGATGGCAAAGAAACTCTTCTTCTAGCACGAAAGGAAACTGATGGTGGCCAAGCAAATTCCTGGTATCTTGACAGTGGTGCAAGCAATCACATGTGTGGAAGGAAAGACATGTTTGTGGAGCTAGACGAGTCAGTAAGTGGAAATGTTTCGTTTGGAGATGATTCCACAATAGCAGTGAAAGGGAGAGGTAACATTCTTATCCGTTTGAAAGATGGGAGACATCAATTTATTTCAAATGTCTACTATGTGCCCAATATGAAAAGTAACATTTTAAGTTTAGGGCAACTGGTAGAGAAAGGTTATGATATTCATATGAATAATTATAATCTTCTATAAAAGATGATAAGAATAACTTCATTGCTAAAGTGCCGATGTCAAAGAATAGAATGTTCTTGATCAACATACAAAATGATGTTGCAAAGTGCCTGAAAGCTTGCTACAAGATGCATCATGGCTTTGGCATCTTCGATTTGGGCATCTCAATTTTGGAGGTCTAGAGCTATTATCTAAGAAGGAGATGGTGAAAGGACTACCTCACATCAACCATCCTGACCAACTCTGTGAAGGGTGTCTAGTCGGGAAACAATTCAGGAAAAGCTTTCCAAAGGAGTCAGAGACAAGAGCTAAGAAGTCACTGAGCTCATCCATACCGATGTGTGTGGACCGATCAAGCCAAGTTCTCTCGGTAACAATAACTATTTTCTTCTCTTCATTGATGATTTTTCAAGAAAAACCTGGGTATATTTCTTGAAACAGAAGTCAGAAGTTTTTGAAGTATTCAAGAAGTTCAAAGCAGCAGTGGAGAGAGAAAACGGTAGAAAGATCAAAGCCATGAGATCCGATCGAGGTGGAGAATTTACTTCCAGGGAGTTTCAAGAGTTCTGTGAAGCAAATGGAATTCGTCGACCAATGACAGTTCCTAGATCCCCCAGCAAAATGGTGTGGCAGAAAGAAAGAATAGAACAATCCTCGACATGGCACGAAGCATGCTCAAAAGCAAGAAACTACCCAAAGAATTTTGGGCAGAAGCAGTATCGTGTGCAGTCTACTTGTCAAATCGATCTCCAACAAGAAGTGTATGGGGAAAGACACCGCAAGAGGCATGGAGTGGAAGAAAGCCTGGCATTTCCCACTTGAGAACCTTTGGAAGTATAGCCCATGTTCACATACCAGACGAGAGAAGAAGCTTGATGATAAAAGCGAGAGTTTTATCTTCATCGGCTATGATGCTAATTCGAAGGGCTACAAGTTGTACAATCCAGACAATAAGAAGTTTGTGATTAGTCGAGATGTGGTCTTCAACGAAGAAGGAGAATGGGATTTTAACTCCCATACAGATGACTTCAATTTCTTTCCTCAGTTTGAAGAAGATGAGCAGACAATGAGGGAGCAACTAGATGAATCTCAACAAGAGCTTGCAACTCCACCACTTCACCAACATCAACCACTCAAGGAGACTCATCACCTTCATCATCGTCAAGTGGGAGTCAAAGTGAAAGAGTTGTGCAACGCACAAGAAGCCTTAGAGATCTCTATGAGGTAACTGAACGACAAGATAATCTTACATTATTTTGTCTGTTTGCCGATTGTGAACCAGTGAGCTTTCAAGAAGCGGTACAAGAAAAGAAATGGAGAGATGCGATGGACGAAGAAATCAAGGCCATCGAGAAGAATGACACATGGGAACTTACCTCACTTCCCAAGGGACATAAGGCGATAGGTGTCAAATGGGTGTACAAAACAAAGCAAAACGCCAAAGGAGAGATTGAAAGGCACAAGGCGAGGCTAGTTGCTAAAGGCTATAGTCAAAAGGCTGGAATTGACTATGATGAGGTATTTGCTCCTGTTGCTCGATTGGAGACTATCAGACTAATCATTTCTTTGGCAGCTCAAAACAAGTGGAAGATACAACAGATGGATGTAAAGTCCGCCTTCCTAAATGGATTTCTTGAAGAGGAACTTTACATTCAGCAACCATCAGGCTATGAAGTCAAAGGGCATGAAGACAAGGTGTTGAAGTTAAAGAAGGCTCTTTACGGGCTAAAACAAGCACCAAGGGCATGGAATAGCCGAATCGACAAGTACTTCCAAGAGAATGGCTTCAACAAATGTCCCTACGAGCATGCTCTATATATCAAGATCAAAGATGAAGATATTTTGATCGTGTGCCTCTACGTGGACGATTTGATCTTCACTGGAAGCAACCCAAGCATGTTTAATGAATTCAAGGATGTGATGATGAAAGAATTCGAGATGACAGACATGGGGCTCATGGCGTACTACCTTGGCATTGAAGTTAAGCAACAAAATGATGGAATTTTCATTTCACAGGAAAGCTATGCAAAGGAGATACTGAAGAAGTTCAAGATGGAGAACTGTAAGCCAATAAGCACACCGGCAGAATACGGGATCAAGATGACCAAACATGAAGAAGGCGAAAGTGTAGATCCAACATTCTTCAAAAGTTTGGTAGGAAGTCTACGCTATCTAACTTGCACGAGACCCGATATTCTTCACGCAGTTGGATTGGTTAGTCGCTACATGGAATCCCCAACAACCACCCATTTTAAAGCCGCAAAGAGAATTCTTCGCTATCTGAAAGGTACAATTGACTTTGGCTTGTTCTATTCAGTTTCTAATGATTACAAGCTTGTTGGATATAGCGACAGTGATTGGGGTGGAGACATAGATAATCGAAGGAGCACTACTGGATTCGTATTTTTCATGGGAGATATTGCATTCACATGGATGTCAAAGAAACAACCGATTGTCACATTATCCACTTGTGAAGCGGAATATGTTGCTGCTACCTCATGTGTTTGTCATGCAATTTGGCTTAGAAATCTATTGAAGGAGATTGGTTTGATACAAGAAGAGCCTACCAGGTTTGTGTCGACAACAAGTCAGCCATTGCCTTAGCGAAGAATCCAGTATTCCATGATCGAAGCAAGCACATTGATATTCGCTACCACTATATAAGGGAGTGTGTTGCAAGAAAAGATGTGGAAGTTGAATATGTGAAGTCACAAGATCAAGTTGCTGATTTTTACCAAGCCACTGACCAGCGAAGACTTCTTAAGATTAAGGAACCTACTAGGGGTCACGAGATCAAGTTTAAGGGAGGGTGTTGGATCATAAACTTGATCCATTATGGGAGCCTAAACCCAAATCCAAACTAAATTGATGTCATTACTTACATCATTTAATTAAAGATGTCATTGCTTACATCATTTAATTAATGATGTCATTGCTTACATCAATTTAGTTAGGTGAGAGTTAGATATTTGTTGAATTTGTAATGGTTTAAATTAGTTTATTTGTGTGGTGTAGGATTGTTCTTGAGTAGTATAAATACCCCTTCCCATTTTAGTTTTAAGCATCAAGAAAAATTAAGAGCTTCTAAGTGAGTGAAGAAGCAAAGTCTTATAAGAGTGAGTTGTAGTTCTTGTTTTTGAGTGAGAGTACTCTTGTAATATTTGTTTGAGTTTCAATAAAAGTTGTTTGTGTGAGCGTTTTATTTCCAACAGGCTTGGGTTTGAGGAGTTTGGTTGAATGGAGTAAAGCTTGTTGTTTGCTCTTGGGTAAGAGTATTTTGGCAGGTGAGGGCTCTCTTTGGGTGGCTTGGGTCAAAGAGTATGCCTTAAAAGGGGAGGGATTTTGGTCGGTGAGTTGTAGGTCTCACCATAGCTGGAATTTGAGGAAGCTATTAAAGTTGAGAGGTGAGACTGGTGGTTTATTTGCTAGTGTGGTGAATTGGAGTGATGTAAATGGAGGATGGATTTGGGGAGAGAATTCGGGGAAGAAAGGAAAAGGTGCAGTGGGAAGGATTGTTATGGTTTCCTTTGCATATTCCTAAGGTTTGTACTGTTGCTTGGATGGCTATATTAGATAGACTTCCAACCAAAGATAGGCTCATTCATATGGGAATAGGTGTGGAAGGTGGCTGTGTTTTATGTGATGGAGGGATAGAAAGCAGGAATCATCTTTTCTGTGATTGTCCTTTCTCTTGTAGTGTTTGAAGCAGGATCTTGTGTGTTTGCAAACTGCCTTGCAGTATGCTGGGAAGACATGCTGGCTTGGGCTGTGGGGAGTTTGAAGGGGAAATCCCTTCTTGTTTGCATCTTACATGGGAGGAGCGTAATTACAGGTGCTTTAGGGGAACTTCTCGATCAACTGATGCTGTTTGAGTGTGTTAGGGGGGTTGTTTGTACTAAGCTACAGGGTTGCTGTATTAATAGATTGGATAGGGTGGATTTGCAGCTTTGTTTAGATTGGGGAATTGGTTAACTGCGGTCTGTGCTGGTTTGATTAGCTCTAATGCGTTTTTTCCTGTTTGTAAAGTAGGTGTTTATTTTTTCTATTTGGAATGAAATGCACATGAATTATCCAATAAAATAAAATATAAGGCATCAATATTAATTGATTGTTTTGTTCCGGTATCTTCTAAAAGGGGAAAAAAAAGATTTTTGAGATTTGTTTCTTGGATTCGAGAAAAAATATTTAAGTTGTCTCAATAAAAATCAGGAGAAAAAAAAGCATTTACAGTTAGAAGAAACAGAACTCACAATATGCCACTCAATAAAGCCAACAAGCATCTCAAGAATAAAACAAGGAGTACCCAAGCTAGTATACTCACTCACTTAACACTAGCTAGCAGTAAACCGCACCTGTGTAACCACCTGCCACACAAAATGACAACCCACGCCATTCAAGCATTGCTTAATAAAAACAGGTGCCCTACGGTACCCCAAATCAATTACCCAGGCTACAGACTTTTATTATAGATCCCAGCTCGACTACGATCATTCTCGAAGAAAAGAGAATTTCCAACTCACCCCAAAACACAACTTACAAGCCGAACACCACGAACAATACTCGACTATAAAAATAACATTGGATGCAATTCAAAAACCAGAAACCAGACCTACTCAATAACAGATATCGACCAGACAAGCGGTTGGTTTTGCCTCTTACGGCCGACCAGCTTCTCAACTGAAACACCTTTGCTCGACTGATAGGCCTCTGCTACCACCGGGCTTTGAAAAGGGATTGTCGAAGCATGCCTTCTTTTACGAATCGATTTGCCAATGTGCTTCTTTGCCGACGAATATGTATGAACCAGTTTATCAATCTCGGCTGTATATTTGATTATGGGTTAGGTTTATGAGCTAATTAGTTGGTTTAGATTTGGCTTAGGGTAACTTATACAAGGTTTAATTCTAGATAAGGTTTATATATGATTAACTTTAAATCAAAATTAAATTTAGATTAAAATCTTAAACATACATAAATTCGCCTTTAGTGAAATTTTAGTCTCAATTAATATCTTAGACCCGAGCCTTTACCGACAGAATTGTGATTTCATTGACTACTTATAGTTAAACTTAAAAATCAAATCTTCTTAAGTAAGTCCTAACATATTTTATGTTCAGGATAGTCTTTTTTTAATTAAAAATATTATTAAAATTTTTACATAGTAATGTAGTATTATAATTCTAGACAGATATTGTCTTATAATATTTCTTGTTTATTTTTATGAGGAAAAAGAAACTCGCTCCAAGTAGTATAGAAATTTAGCTATATTAAAATCAGATTAAATTAAGAAAAAAGCTTATAAATTACAATTCATCCCTACATTGCTTTGCCGTTATCAAAGAAACCCTACTTTCAGCTTTACTTTAGATATTCTTCAGATTTAAACCCTTGTTCCCTTTATCTTTTTAAAATCATACCTTACGTTTAATTTTGATTTCATTTGGTCACTTATCGTTAAAAAATTAACAATGATGTTGATGTGTCATTAAAAAATAATGACAGTTCATCATTAAAAAAATAAAAAAAATATCACATTAATAATTTTATTAATTTTTTAATCATGAGTGACAAGAATGAAATTAAAATGTAATATTGGATACGATTTTAAAGTGATCAACTCATAACAAAAGTGATGATTGAGGTATTAAATGAGTAGTTTACCTTAGAAATAAATATTATTTTAGTTGAATAAAGAATGAATTGATAGGGGAAGGAGTAGTTGCTATCTTTCTCTCAAAGCTTTATTCTTTGTCTGCTCTGCTGCAACTGCAATCACAATCATTCATCAGTTCCGGACACAAGAACATCAATTTATGGATAAACTGAAGGTTGGTTTGTGGAGAAGGAAAATAGCTTTGAAATCCAGAGTATATCTGATATATATAGAAGGTCTTTCTGTAGGATTTGCATATTGAAAGGGGTCAATGAGGCCAAACGTTCGTTCCACATGAAAACCCGGGTCTATTTTGGTATTTTACACGGATGGGAGTTTTGGTTATGCAAAACCAATTCTTTCCCCTCCGCCTCTTCTATCGGTGCTTCGATCGGCAGGGAAACGCATGTTCAGAGACGGAAAATATATACACGAATTATTATAATTTTTATATTTTCTTCTCCATCTAAATGTTTATTAAATATAATCTTAATAAGATACAATTGTATGATTAAATATCTGTATTTATTTTTTTTATCACATATAAATTTGTAACATTTAATCTTTCAAAAAATCAAATCACTATTTTTAATAAAAATATCAATTGTTTATTTATTATTATTTACATATCATCTTATATGATAATGTAAGTCTATTTTATAAATATTTGTTAGATACTAATCTTAATCTTACGTTGACGTTGCATGTTTCATGTCCACTTGAAATCCATATAAACTATTACGTGGGTTACTATCACAAATTGTTAAAATTTTAATACTTTTATTTAAAAAATATTTGATTTTTTAAAAGGTTGAGAGTTATAATTAAAAATAAAAAATATAAATATAAGTATTAAAAAAGTGAAATGATTTATTATTATTATTATTATTATTATTATTATTATATAATAAAATTACCATGGTTATCTAAAAAAACTCAATCGTCATAATAATAAGATAATGATGTTTGATTTTAATATATTAATGTCATGTTTGGTATATATAAGTAATAATAAACTTATTTATTACATTAATATTAAAATAATTTATTTAATATAAAGAATAATAAGTGTTAATTTAAATTTAAACTTAGTGGAACTCCCCTTAAATTAATATTTATTCAAAACAAATAATATGTATCCATTATTTTTATTCAAGTTAAATTATATACAGATAATTTTACAAAATCTCTCTAGCAATTACAAAACTTATTGACGGTTTTCACAAATTTTCATCAACGGCAGCGGTGGTGATCTTCTCCGGTCACTTTTCTGTCATTTTTATTTTTTTAGTTGAGTGCTATTTGATTTTATTATTTTTAAGTTATATTTTAACGTATTTAAAATAATATTTTCTCTTAATCCTTCTTCTAGTAAAACGTATCATGATTACTAGTGTTTTTAAACTTTTAGTACATATTTTTTCCATTGGTCTTCTTCTTGGTATATGGTCCTTCGGGATTTCATGGTTGTTTATTTTTTTTATGTCTGGTTCCTTTTGTTCGTTGGCAAATGACATTCTCATGGTTCTCGGATATATGTGTAAGACGAGACTACTGTTAAAGGAGAATTCATGTAACACTACAATTTAGGGGCTAAATTTAAGAAATTATAAAATGGTGAATTTAATTGGTATTTGGAAGAAATTTGGGGATTAAATTGTAAGATTTCAAAGATGGCAGACCATTTTAAGAAGTGCAGGAAGTTCAGTGGCTAAACTCTTGGTTTAGCCATTTTTAATTATGAGATGTTATAAACCCCCACACTCCCATATGTTTCTGGAAAATTTTCCAGTTTTCCTCTCCCGTTCTCCCTACTTCAAACTCCGATCTACTCGCCGTCCGACCTCCAAACGACGAGCCAAAACCACCATCGTGTTCGTTGTCAACCGATGAACAAAACCCCTCAAACCTTTCGTCGTGAATCATCACCGTTCGTCGTGAATTTCAGTCAGAAGTATCGTCGGTAATAACTCGGTTTTAGTTGGTTTTTCATCGATTCACGACAATCGGGTCATCCGTTTACGACACCTCCCGCACCATCGTGTTCGTTGCATCGTTTCGAGTTTGCCAGTGTCATCCTTGGTCTCCGTCCACGGCGGCGCGTGAGGAGGTGAAGCGGTCAAAGTTTCCAATTCGTTGAAATCGAGCTCTCCGCCGTTTAAAATTGTGAACCGAGCTTTGTAAGTATCTCGAAATCGCTCAAAATAATTTTTAGAAAATTTTCCGGGATTTTAGCACTGTTCACGCGCCCCCACGCGCCGCCACTGCGCGTGGGGAAGGAAAAGGTGACCGGTTTGACCGGTTTTGGAACTGTTTTGACCGGTTTGACCGGTCACGACCCGACCGACCCGTTGACTCGACCCGTTGACCCGTTGACCCGTTGATCGTTGACCGACGTTGACCACTGTTGACCAAAACTTTGACCGGCTTTGATCGTGCATTAAACGACCTTTGACTTCAACCGAGTATATCTATCCTGACATTTTTCGACGTTCCAAATCCGATTCCGCTGTCCGTTTTTCGAAATTCGAACCCGAAGGTCTCGAAATTCCCGGTCAAACCCGTTGACTTTGATTTTGACCAAAAATTCCAAATTTCCGAAAAGTCATATTTTATGCTTTCGACGTCCTGAATCCGAATCCGAATTCCGTTTCGCCAAATTCGAACCCGGTAAGCCGTCTTTCACTAATTATCACCCGATTCGATCCGTTATCGTAATTAAGCTCTGTTTCTGATATAATTTATGTTGATATGTATCTGAGGAATTATTGGAAGTTGAATTGAAGATCAAAGACGTTCGAATGGAATTTTAATGGTCGATCAATAGTGCACGGAAATCGAGGTAATACTTTACTACCTCTTTATGCTTTATGGAACATGTTGGTATTGATAAATGCATGAATGGAAATGTTTGGTCTCATATGTGTAATTAATGAAGATCTACACTAGGTACGAATACGGTAGAAAGTATATAACTGAATATGGCTCAGATGACTATTATAAGAAATTGGAGGACGGTTTGAATTAAATTACAAGTTCTGGAATTAAGTAATAAAAGAATTAACCATGGATTGTAGATTATAATTTATCTCATTAAAGGTACTTAGATGATAAATTAAGAGAATATTTCGATTAGGGAAAATTACGAAATTACCCTTATGTTGGAAAATGATAAGAATTGTCTCTGGAAGTGGATTAATAAATCTGAAAAGAATTATTGATCTGCTAAAACTATTGATGTGCATAAGAAATGTTAGTTTTACTTGGAAATTATGGAGAACCGGTTTTTAACCCCAAGAAGGTTTATGCAAGATACTAGAAGTGTGTTAAGGGAATTATTTCAAGATCAGAGATTGTTCAAGAAAGCAATTAATCATAGGATCTCTAAATTATATTATTTTCGTTAAGAGCTATCGAACTTATCTGGCTAAGAAATTACGGAAATGCCTTAAGAGGTAGAATAGTCTGAGATGACTCTGAATGAGAAAATACTTAGAGGATTCGTACTTAACTCGATTAAGTACAGATTTAATTGTTAAGATCCCGACTTAGTGCAGGAAAATTTATGATATTCCGTTTGTAATGTCTGAGAAGACACTTGACCTGAAAATATTCGAATAATGAGTAAATACTGGAAGAGTAATTTATCGGGGGTATTATGCTGTCAGAATTGTTCGAAAGGACTGAAGTAAATGATAAGATTGAATTAAATAATAAGATCGGATGGAAGGAAAAGATTGAAATACCGTAGATCTGTAAAATGACCAAAATACCCCTATAATGGAAATGACCCAAGAATATCACCAAGCTCAGGAATGATTGAATATCCTCGAGTTCTGAAATGAATGGAATAAAACTGAACATCAAAATTACCAAAATACCCTTATGGCCTAAATTAAGTAAATGTCTTGGATTAATTAAGGAATCCAAGTAAGCATAGGTATTGGACTACCTTTAAAGGTAATGGAAAATAATTTAAGTGAGTAGATCAACCCTAAAGCTATGTCAATACCTGAATGGCATAGATATTACTGGAACATATGTTCGTCTTCTCAAGTTTGGCTCGATGACGAATCTTGGAAGTATTCAGTTCAGCTCAGATCTAGATCGTATTCAGTACTAAGAATTGGACGTTTGTTCAACAATCAACCACGAAGACCAAATTGAATGGGATGGAAGTACAACATGTACCTGAAATATCAGTAGGATCTCTGCTCAACATAAAAATCTGTAAATATCTGAACCAATAAGGAAAATATGTTTATCTGTATCTGCACGTTTTTCAGCATCATCTGGTAGTTCTGTATTACTGAGCTTTCCAAAGCTCACTCTATTACTCACCTTTTCAGGTTAAAAGAATTGTACCAGTGCATCTATCAACTTCAGTAAGGGAGTTCTTCCGGTGTTGTTGCAGAGTATGGTACATGTGATTAGGGGGCATGTAATTGTATTTTGATTTATATACGAGTCTGGAAATCTGTTTTATTTTAAATAGTGACAACTGATTTTATAAGTTACATGTTTCAATAAAAGTTTTAAAATTTCCGCTATTTTTACAGTGGGTCACTCCGGTGGCCCTAATATGACTTCCCGGATCGGATCGGGCTACCCGCATCGGTCTAGGGGTTACATTTAGTGGTATCAGAGCTATGGTTTGAGTCAAAAATTTCAAGTTAGACCGGCCGGTCGAATGTCAAAATATTTCTGATCAGTACATGCCTCTAGATTGTAATCGTACCTCTCTAAGCCGGAACTCCATGGCTGAGTCCCTATCTGTAACGAATAAACCGAAGTTTCTATCCGTTAAGGCTATACTTGTACAAAAAGGAATACCAGTAACATCTGTCTAAACGTTGTAAAGTACCTCACGAGCTATGTGAGAGTTATTCATCTGAGAAATTCTGACCCGACTCCAAAAATGAAATTGGGATATGCTGCTGCTCTATGAGCATATTCACGTAACCAAGGCTGAATTGATTTCACAAGGATAAAGTTGTTTTGATTATTTACTTAGACTGAGGGAGAATTCTGATGAGATTGATTACTCGAGGAAATTTTCGTTCGGATTCTTTTATTGAAATGATAGAGAGTTTTGATAAGAATGTATATTCAACTGGTTAAGGATTAGTGGAGAATCCGTATTTCTATAAAAACTACTCGAAGATATGGAAGAGTTGATGGAAGTTTCATTTATGCAATTATGTGACATGAATGAATTTCGAGGACGAAAATCTTTTAAGGAGGGGAGAATTGTAACACTTCAATTTAGGGGCTAAATTTAAGAAATTATAAAATGGTGAATTTAATTGGTATTTGGAAGAAATTTGGGGATTAAATTGTAAGATTTCAAAGATGGCAGACCGTTTTAAGAAGTGCAGGAAGTTCAGTGGCTAAACTCTTGGTTTAGCCATTTTTAATTATGAGATGTTATAAACCCCCAGACTCCCGTATGTTTCTGGAAAATTTTCCAGTTTTCCTCTCCCGTTCTCCCTACTTCAAAATCCGATCTACTCGCCGTCCGACCTCCAAACGACGAGCCAAAACCACCATCGTGTTCGTTGTCAACCGATGAACAAAACCCCTCAAACCTTTCGTCGTGAATCATCACCGTTCGTCGTGAATTTCAGTCAGAAGTATCGTCGGTAATAACTCGGTTTTAGTTGGTTTTTCATCGATTCACGACGATCGGGTCATCCGTTTACGACACCTCCCGCACCATCGTGTTCGTTGCATCGTTTCGAGTTTGCCGGTGTCATCCTTGGTCTCCGTCCACGGCGGCGCGTGAGGAGGTGAAGCGGTCAAAGTTTCCGATTCGTTGAAATCGAGCTCTCCGCCGTTTAAAATTGTGAACCGAGCTTTGTAAGTATCTCGAAATCGCTCAAAATAATTTTTAGAAATTTTTCCGGGATTTTAGCACTGTTCACGCGCCCCCACGCCCCGCCACTGCGCGTGGGGAAGGAAAAGGTGACCGGTTTGACCGGTTTTGGAACTGTTTTGACGGTTTGACCGGTCACGACCCGACCGACCCGTTGACTCGACCCGTTGACCCGTTGACCCGTTGATCGTTGACCGGCGTTGACCACTGTTGACCAAAACTTTGACCGGCTTTGATCGTGCATTAAACGACCTTTGACTTCAACCGAGTATACCTATCCTGACATTTTTCGACGTTCCAAATCCGATTCCGCTGTCCGTTTTTCGAAATTCGAACCGAAGGTCTCGAAATTCCGGTCAAACCCGTTGACTTTGATTTTGACCAAAAATTCCAAATTTCCGAAAAGTCATATTTTATGCTTTCGACGTCCTGAATCCGAATCCGAATTCCGTTTCGCCAAATTCGAACCCGGTAAGCCGTCTTTCACTAATTTATCACCCGATTCGATCCGTTTATCGTAATTAAGCTCTGTTTCTGATATAATTATGTTGATATGTATCTGAGGAATTATTGGAAGTTGAATTGAAGATCAAAGACGTTCGAATGGAATTTTAATGGTCGATCAATAGTGCACGGAAATCGAGGTAATACTTTACTACCTCTTTATGCTTTATGGAACATGTTGGTATTGATAAATGCATGAATGGAAATGTTTGGTCTCATATGTGTAATTAATGAAGATCTACACTAGGTACGAATACGGTAGAAAGTATAACTGAATATGGCTCAGATGACTATTATAAGAAATTGGAGGACGGTTTGAATTAAATTACAAGTTCTGGAATTAAGTAATAAAAGAATTAACCATGGATTGTAGATTATAATTTATCTCATTAAAGGTACTTAGATGATAAATTAAGAGAATATTCGATTAGGGAAAATTACGAAATTACCCTTATGTTGGAAAATGATAAGAATTGTCTCTGGAAGTGGATTAATAAATCTGAAAAGAATTATTGATCTGCTAAAACTATTGATGTGCATAAGAATGTTAGTTTTACTTGGAAATTATGGAGAACCGGTTTTTAACCCCAAGAAGGTTTATGCAAGATACTAGAAGTGTGTTAAGGGAATTATTTCAAGATCAGAGATTGTTCAAGAAAGCAATTAATCATAGGATCTCTAAATTATATTATTTTCGTTAAGAGCTATCGAACTTATCTGGCTAAGAAATTACGGAAATGCCTTAAGAGGTAGAATAGTCTGAGATGACTCTGAATGAGAAAATACTTAGAGGATTCGTACTTAACTCGATTAAGTACGGATTTAATTGTTAAGATCCCGACTTAGTGCAGGAAAATTTATGATATTCCGTTTGTAATGTCTGAGAAGACACTTGACCTGAAAATATTCGAATAATGAGTAAATACTGGAAGAGTAATTTATCGGGGGTATTCTGCTGTCAGAATTGTTCGAAAGGACTGAAGTAAATGATAAGATTGAATTAAATAATAAGATCGGATGGAAGGAAAAGATTGAAATACCGTAGATCTGTAAAATGACCAAAATACCCCTATATTGGAAATGACCCAAGAATATCACCAAGCTCAGGAATGATTGAATATCCTCGAGTTCTGAAATGAATGGAATAAAACTGAACATCAAAATTACCAAAATACCCTTATGGCCTAAATTAAGTAAATGTCTTGGATTAATTAAGGAATCCAAGTAAGCATAGGTATTGGACTACCTTTAAAGGTAATGGAAAATAATTTAAGTGAGTAGATCAACCCTAAAGCTATGTCAATACCTGAATGGCATAGATATTACTGGAACATATGTTCGTCTTCTCAAGTTTGGCTCGATGACGAATCTTGGAAGTATTCAGTTCAGCTCAGATCTAGATCGTATTCAGTACTAAGAATTGGACGTTTGTTCAACAATCAACCACGAAGACCAAATTGAATGGGATGGAAGTACAACATGTACCTGAAATATCAGTAGGATCTCTGCTCAACATAAAAATCTGTAAATATCTGAACCAATAAGGAAATATGTTTATCTGTATCTGCACGTTTTTCAGCATCATCTGGTAGTTCTGTATTACTGAGCTTTCCAAAGCTCACTCTATTACTCACCTTTTCAGGTTAAAAGAATTGTACCAGTGCATCTATCAACTTCAGTAAGGGAGTTCTTCCGGTGTTGTTGCAGAGTATGGTACATGTGATTAGGGGGCATGTAATTGTATTTTGATTTATATACGAGTCTGGAAATCTGTTTTATTTTTAAATAGTGACAACTGATTTTATAAGTTACATGTTTCATAAAAGTTTTAAAATTTCCGCTATTTTTACAGTGGGTCACTCCGGTGGCCCTAATGTGACTTCCCGGATCGGATCGGGCTACACGCATCGGTCTAGGGGTTACATTTAGTGGTATCAGAGCTATGGTTTGAGTCAAAAATTTCAAGTTAGACCGGCCGGTCGAATGTCAAAATATTTCTGATCAGTACATGCCTCTAGATTGCAATCGTACCTCTCTAAGCCGGAACTCCATGGCTGAGTCCCTATCTGTAACGAATAAACCGAAGTTTCTATCCGTTAAGGCTATACTTGTACAAAAAGGAATACCAGTAACATCTGTCTAAACGTTGTAAAGTACCTCACGAGCTATGTGAGAGTTATTCATCTGAGAAATTCTGACCCGACTCCAAAAATGAAATTGGGATATGCTGCTGCTCTATGAGCCTATTCACGTAACCAAGGCTGAATTGATTTCACAAGGATAAAGTTGTTTTGATTATTTACTTAGACTGAGGGAGAATTCTGATGAGATTGATTACTCGAGGAAATTTTCGTTCGGATTCTTTTATTGAAATGATAGAGAGTTTTGATAAGAATGTATATTCAACTGGTTAAGGATTAGTGGAGAATCCGTATTTCTATAAAAGCTACTCGAAGATATGGAAGAGTTGATGGAAGTTTCATTTATGCAATTATGTGACATGAATGAATTTCGAGGACGAAATTCTTTTAAGGAGGGGAGAATTGTAACACTTCAATTTAGGGGCTAAATTTAAGAAATTATAAAATGGTGAATTTAATTGGTATTTGGAAGAAATTTGGGGATTAAATTGTAAGATTTCAAAGATGGCAGACCGTTTTAAGAAGTGCAGGAAGTTCAGTGGCTAAACTCTTGGTTTAGCCATTTTTAATTATGAGATGTTATAAACCCCCAGACTCCCGTATGTTTCTGGAAAATTTTCCAGTTTTCCTCTCCTGTTCTCCCTACTTCAAAATCCGATCTACTCGCCGTCCGACCTCCAAACGACGAGCCAAAACCACCATCGTGTTCGTTGTCAACCGATGAACAAAACCCCTCAAACCTTTCGTCGTGAATCATCACCGTTCGTCGTGAATTTCAGTCAGAAGTATCGTCGGTAATAACTCGGTTTTAGTTGGTTTTTCATCGATTCACGACGATCGGGTCATCCGTTTACGACACCTCCCGCACCATCGTGTTCGTTGCATCGTTTCGAGTTTGCCGGTGTCATCCTTGGTCTCCGTCCACGGCGGCGCGTGAGGAGGTGAAGCGGTCAAAGTTTCCGATTCGTTGAAATCGAGCTCTCCGCCGTTTAAAATTGTGAACCGAGCTTTGTAAGTATCTCGAAATCGCTCAAAATAATTTTTAGAAATTTTTCCGGGATTTTAGCACTGTTCACGCGCCCCCACGCCCCGCCACTGCGTGGGGAAGGAAAAGGTGACCGGTTTGACCGGTTTTGGAACTGTTTTGACCGGTTTGACCGGTCACGACCCGACCGACCCGTTGACTCGACCCGTTGACCCGTTGACCCGTTGATCGTTGACCGGCGTTGACCACTGTTGACCAAAACTTTGACCGGCTTTGATCGTGCATTAAACGACCTTTGACTTCAACCGAGTATACCTATCCTGACATTTTTCGACGTTCCAAATCCGATTCCGCTGTCCGTTTTTCGAAATTCGAACCCGAAGGTCTCGAAATTCCCGGTCAAACCCGTTGACTTTGATTTTGACCAAAAATTCCAAATTTCCGAAAAGTCATATTTTATGCTTTCGACGTCCTGAATCCGAATCCGAATTCCGTTTCGCCAAATTCGAACCCGGTAAGCCGTCTTTCACTAATTTATCACCCGATTCGATCCGTTTATCGTAATTAAGCTCTGTTTCTGATATAATTTATGTTGATATGTATCTGAGGAATTATTGGAAGTTGAATTGAAGATCAAAGACGTTCGAATGGAATTTTAATGGTCGATCAATAGTGCACAGAAATCGAGGTAATACTTTACTACCTCTTTATGCTTTATGGAACATGTTGGTATTGATAAATGCATGAATGGAAATGTTTGGTCTCATATGTGTAATTAATGAAGATCTACACTAGGTACGAATACGGTAGAAAGTATATAACTGAATATGGCTCAGATGACTATTATAAGAAATTGGAGGACGGTTTGAATTAAATTACAAGTTCTGGAATTAAGTAATAAAAGAATTAACCATGGATTGTAGATTATAATTTATCTCATTAAAGGTACTTAGATGATAAATTAAGAGAATATTTCGATTAGGGAAAATTACGAAATTACCCTTATGTTGGAAAATGATAAGAATTGTCTCTGGAAGTGGATTAATAAATCTGAAAAGAATTATTGATCTGCTAAAACTATTGATGTGCATAAGAAATGTTAGTTTTACTTGGAAATTATGGAGAACCGGTTTTTAACCCCAAGAAGGTTTATGCAAGATACTAGAAGTGTGTTAAGGGAATTATTTCAAGATCAGAGATTGTTCAAGAAAGCAATTAATCATAGGATCTCTAAATTATATTATTTTCGTTAAGAGCTATCGAACTTATCTGGCTAAGAAATTACGGAAATGCCTTAAGAGGTAGAATAGTCTGAGATGACTCTGAATGAGAAAATACTTAGAGGATTCGTACTTAACTCGATTAAGTACGGATTTAATTGTTAAGATCCCGACTTAGTGCAGGAAAATTTATGATATTCCGTTTGTAATGTCTGAGAAGACACTTGACCTGAAAAATTCGAATAATGAGTAAATACTGGAAGAGTAATTTATCGGGGGTATTCTGCTGTCAGAATTGTTCGAAAGGACTGAAGTAAATGATAAGATTGAATTAAATAATAAGATCGGATGGAAGGAAAAGATTGAAATACCGTAGATCTGTAAAATGACCAAAATACCCCTATATTGGAAATGACCCAAGAATATCACCAAGCTCAGGAATGATTGAATATCCTCGAGTTCTGAAATGAATGGAATAAAACTGAACATAAAAATTACCGAAATACCCTTATGGCCTAAATTAAGTAAATGTCTTGGATTAATTAAGGAATCCAAGTAAGCATAGGTATTGGACTACCTTTAAAGGTAATGGAAAATAATTTAAGTGAGTAGATCAACCCTAAGCTATGTCAATACCTGAATGGCATAGATATTACTGGAACATATGTTCGTCTTCTCAAGTTTGGCTCGATGACGAATCTTGGAAGTATTCAGTTCAGCTCAGATCTAGATCGTATTCAGTACTAAGAATTGGACGTTTGTTCAACAATCAACCACGAAGACCAAATTGAATGGGATGGAAGTACAACATGTACCTGAAATATCAGTAGGATCTCTGCTCAACATAAAAATCTGTAAATATCTGAACCAATAAGGAAAATATGTTTATCTGTATCTGCACGTTTTTCAGCATCATCTGGTAGTTCTGTATTACTGAGCTTTCCAAAGCTCACTCTATTACTCACCTTTTCAGGTTAAAAGAATTGTACCAGTGCATCTATCAACTTCAGTAAGGGAGTTCTTCCGGTGTTGTTGCAGAGTATGGTACATGTGATTAGGGGGCATGTAATTGTATTTTGATTTATATACGAGTCTGGAAATCTGTTTTATTTTTAAATAGTGACAACTGATTTTATAAGTTACATGTTTCAATAAAAGTTTTAAAATTTCCGCTATTTTTACAGTGGGTCACTCCGGTGGCCCTAATGTGACTTCCCGGATCGGATCGGGCTACCCGCATCGGTCTAGGGGTTACATTTAGTGGTATCAGAGCTATGGTTTGAGTCAAAAATTTCAAGTTAGACCGGCCGGTCGAATGTCAAAATATTTCTGATCAGTACATGCCTCTAGATTGCAATCGTACCTCTCTAAGCCGGAACTCCATGGCTGAGTCCCTATCTGTAACGAATAAACCGAAGTTTCTATCCGTTAAGGCTATACTTGTACAAAAAGGAATACCAGTAACATCTGTCTAAACGTTGTAAAGTACCTCACGAGCTATGTGAGAGTTATTCATCTGAGAAATTCTGACCCGACTCCAAAAATGAAATTGGGATATGCTGCTGCTCTATGAGCCTATTCACGTAACCAAGGCTGAATTGATTTCACAAGGATAAAGTTGTTTTGATTATTTACTTAGACTGAGGGAGAATTCTGATGAGATTGATTACTCGAGGAAATTTTCGTTCGGATTCTTTTATTGAAATGATAGAGAGTTTTGATAAGAATGTATATTCAACTGGTTAAGGATTAGTGGAGAATCCGTATTTCTATAAAAGCTACTCGAAGATATGGAAGAGTTGATGGAAGTTTCATTTATGCAATTATGTGACATGAATGAATTTCGAGGACGAAATTCTTTTAAGGAGGGGAGAATTGTAACACTTCAATTTAGGGGCTAAATTTAAGAAATTATAAAATGGTGAATTTAATTGGTATTTGGAAGAAATTTGGGGATTAAATTGTAAGATTTCAAAGATGGCAGACCGTTTTAAGAAGTGCAGGAAGTTCAGTGGCTAAACTCTTGGTTTAGCCATTTTTAATTATGAGATGTTATAAACCCCCAGACTCCGTATGTTTCTGGAAAATTTTCCAGTTTTCCTCTCCCGTTCTCCCTACTTCAAAATCCGATCTACTCGTCGTCCGACCTCCAAACGACGAGCCAAAACCACCATCGTGTTCGTTGTCAACCGATGAACAAAACCCCTCAAACCTTTCGTCGTGAATCATCACCGTTCGTCGTGAATTTCAGTCAGAAGTATCGTCGGTAATAACTCGGTTTTAGTTGGTTTTTCATCGATTCACGACGATCGGGTCATCCGTTTACGACACCTCCCGCACCATCGTGTTCGTTGCATCGTTTCGAGTTTGCCGGTGTCATCCTTGGTCTCCGTCCACGGCGGCGCGTGAGGAGGTGAAGCGGTCAAAGTTTCCGATTCGTTGAAATCGAGCTCTCCGCCGTTTAAAATTGTGAACCGAGCTTTGTAAGTATCTCGAAATCGCTCAAAATAATTTTTAGAAATTTTTCCGGGATTTTAGCACTGTTCACGCGCCCCCACGCCCCGCCACTGCGCGTGGGGAAGGAAAAGGTGACCGGTTTGACCGGTTTTGGAACTGTTTTGACCGGTTTGACCGGTCACGACCCGACCGACCCGTTGACTCGACCCGTTGACCCGTTGACCCGTTGATCGTTGACCGGCGTTGACCACTGTTGACCAAAACTTTGACCGGCTTTGATCGTGCATTAAACGACCTTTGACTTCAACCGAGTATACCTATCCTGACATTTTTCGACGTTCCAAATCCGATTCCGCTGTCCGTTTTTCGAAATTCGAACCCGAAGGTCTCGAAATTCCCGGTCAAACCCGTTGACTTTGATTTTGACCAAAAATTCCAAATTTCCGAAAAGTCATATTTTATGCTTTCGACGTCCTGAATCCGAATCCGAATTCCGTTTCGCCAAATTCGAACCCGGTAAGCCGTCTTTCACTAATTTATCACCCGATTCGATCCGTTTATCGTAATTAAGCTCTGTTTCTGATATAATTTATGTTGATATGTATCTGAGGAATTATTGGAAGTTGAATTGAAGATCAAAGACGTTCGAATGGAATTTTAATGGTCGATCAATAGTGCACAGAAATCGAGGTAATACTTTACTACCTCTTTATGCTTTATGGAACATGTTGGTATTGATAAATGCATGAATGGAAATGTTTGGTCTCATATGTGTAATTAATGAAGATCTACACTAGGTACGAATACGGTAGAAAGTATATAACTGAATATGGCTCAGATGACTATTATAAGAAATTGGAGGACGGTTTGAATTAAATTACAAGTTCTGGAATTAAGTAATAAAAGAATTAACCATGGATTGTAGATTATAATTTATCTCATTAAAGGTACTTAGATGATAAATTAAGAGAATATTTCGATTAGGGAAAATTACGAAATTACCCTTATGTTGGAAAATGATAAGAATTGTCTCTGGAAGTGGATTAATAAATCTGAAAAGAATTATTGATCTGCTAAAACTATTGATGTGCATAAGAAATGTTAGTTTTACTTGGAAATTATGGAGAACCGGTTTTTAACCCCAAGAAGGTTTATGCAAGATACTAGAAGTGTGTTAAGGGAATTATTTCAAGATCAGAGATTGTTCAAGAAAGCAATTAATCATAGGATCTCTAAATTATATTATTTTCGTTAAGAGCTATCGAACTTATCTGGCTAAGAAATTACGGAAATGCCTTAAGAGGTAGAATAGTCTGAGATGACTCTGAATGAGAAAATACTTAGAGGATTCGTACTTAACTCGATTAAGTACGGATTTAATTGTTAAGATCCCGACTTAGTGCAGGAAAATTTATGATATTCCGTTTGTAATGTCTGAGAAGACACTTGACCTGAAAATATTCGAATAATGAGTAAATACTGGAAGAGTAATTTATCGGGGGTATTCTGCTGTCAGAATTGTTCGAAAGGACTGAAGTAAATGATAAGATTGAATTAAATAATAAGATCGGATGGAAGGAAAAGATTGAAATACCGTAGATCTGTAAAATGACCAAAATACCCCTATATTGGAAATGACCCAAGAATATCACCAAGCTCAGGAATGATTGAATATCCTCGAGTTCTGAAATGAATGGAATAAAACTGAACATAAAAATTACCGAAATACCCTTATGGCCTAAATTAAGTAAATGTCTTGGATTAATTAAGGAATCCAAGTAAGCATAGGTATTGGACTACCTTTAAAGGTAATGGAAAATAATTTAAGTGAGTAGATCAACCCTAAAGCTATGTCAATACCTGAATGGCATAGATATTACTGGAACATATGTTCGTCTTCTCAAGTTTGGCTCGATGACGAATCTTGGAAGTATTCAGTTCAGCTCAGATCTAGATCGTATTCAGTACTAAGAATTGGACGTTTGTTCAACAATCAACCACGAAGACCAAATTGAATGGGATGGAAGTACAACATGTACCTGAAATATCAGTAGGATCTCTGCTCAACATAAAAATCTGTAAATATCTGAACCAATAAGGAAAATATGTTTATCTGTATCTGCACGTTTTTCAGCATCATCTGGTAGTTCTGTATTACTGAGCTTTCCAAAGCTCACTCTATTACTCACCTTTTCAGGTTAAAAGAATTGTACCAGTGCATCTATCAACTTCAGTAAGGGAGTTCTTCCGGTGTTGTTGCAGAGTATGGTACATGTGATTAGGGGGCATGTAATTGTATTTTGATTTATATACGAGTCTGGAAATCTGTTTTATTTTTAAATAGTGACAACTGATTTTATAAGTTACATGTTTCAATAAAAGTTTTAAAATTTCCGCTATTTTTACAGTGGGTCACTCCGGTGGCCCTAATGTGACTTCCCGGATCGGATCGGGCTACCCGCATCGGTCTAGGGGTTACATTTAGTGGTATCAGAGCTATGGTTTGAGTCAAAATTTCAAGTTAGACCGGCCGGTCGAATGTCAAAATATTTCTGATCAGTACATGCCTCTAGATTGCAATCGTACCTCTCTAAGCCGGAACTCCATGGCTGAGTCCCTATCTGTAACGAATAAACCGAAGTTTCTATCCGTTAAGGCTATACTTGTACAAAAAGGAATACCAGTAACATCTGTCTAAACGTTGTAAAGTACCTCACGAGCTATGTGAGAGTTATTCATCTGAGAAATTCTGACCCGACTCCAAAAATGAAATTGGGATATGCTGCTGCTCTATGAGCCTATTCACGTAACCAAGGCTGAATTGATTTCACAAGGATAAAGTTGTTTTGATTATTTACTTAGACTGAGGGAGAATTCTGATGAGATTGATTACTCGAGGAAATTTTCGTTCGGATTCTTTTATTGAAATGATAGAGAGTTTTGATAAGAATGTATATTCAACTGGTTAAGGATTAGTGGAGAATCCGTATTTCTATAAAAGCTACTCGAAGATATGGAAGAGTTGATGGAAGTTTCATTTATGCAATTATGTGACATGAATGAATTTCGAGGACGAAATTCTTTTAAGGAGGGGAGAATTGTAACACTTCAATTTAGGGGCTAAATTTAAGAAATTATAAAATGGTGAATTTAATTGGTATTTGGAAGAAATTTGGGGATTAAATTGTAAGATTTCAAAGATGGCAGACCGTTTTAAGAAGTGCAGGAAGTTCAGTGGCTAAACTCTTGGTTTAGCCATTTTTAATTATGAGATGTTATAAACCCCCAGACTCCCGTATGTTTCTGGAAAATTTTCCAGTTTTCCTCTCCCGTTCTCCCTACTTCAAAATCCGATCTACTCGCCGTCCGACCTCCAAACGACGAGCCAAAACCACCATCGTGTTCGTTGTCAACCGATGAACAAAACCCCTCAAACCTTTCGTCGTGAATCATCACCGTTCGTCGTGAATTTCAGTCAGAAGTATCGTCGGTAATAACTCGGTTTTAGTTGGTTTTTCATCGATTCACGACGATCGGGTCATCCGTTTACGACACCTCCCGCACCATCGTGTTCGTTGCATCGTTTCGAGTTTGCCGGTGTCATCCTTGGTCTCCGTCCACGGCGGCGCGTGAGGAGGTGAAGCGGTCAAAGTTTCCGATTCGTTGAAATCGAGCTCTCCGCCGTTTAAAATTGTGAACCGAGCTTTGTAAGTATCTCGAAATCGCTCAAAATAATTTTTAGAAATTTTTCCGGGATTTTAGCACTGTTCACGCGCCCCCACGCCCCGCCACTGCGCGTGGGGAAGGAAAAGGTGACCGGTTTGACCGGTTTTGGAACTGTTTTGACCGGTTTGACCGGTCACGACCCGACCGACCCTTTGACTCGACCCGTTGACCCGTTGACCCGTTGACCGGCGTTGACCAAAACTTTGACCGGCTTTGATCGTGCTTTAAACGACCTTTGACTTCAATCGAGTATACCTATCCTGACATTTTTCGACGTTCCAAATCCGATTCCGCTGTCCGTTTTTCGAAATTCGAACCCGAAGGTCTCGAAATTCCCGGTCAAACCCGTTGACTTTGATTTTGACCAAAAATTCCAAATTTCCGAAAAGTCATATTTTATGCTTTCGACGTCCTGAATCCGAATCCGAATTCCGTTTCGCCAAATTCGAACCCGGTAAGCCGTCTTTCACTAATTTATCACCCGATTCGATCCGTTTATCGTAATTAAGCTCTGTTTCTGATATAATTTATGTTGATATGTATCTGAGGAATTATTGGAAGTTGAATTGAAGATCAAAGACGTTCGAATGGAATTTTTATGGTCGATCAATAGTGCACGGAAATCGAGGTAATACTTTACTACCTCTTTATGCTTTATGGAACATGTTGGTATTGATAAATGCATGAATGGAAATGTTTGGTCTCATATGTGTAATTAATGAAGATCTACACTAGGTACGAATACGGTAGAAAGTAGATAACTGAATATGGCTCAGATGACTATTATAAGAAATTGGAGGACGGTTTGAATTAAATTACAAGTTCTGGAATTAAGTAATAAAAGAATTAACCATGGATTGTAGATTATAATTTATCTCATTAAAGGTACTTAGATGATAAATTAAGAGAATATTTCGATTAGGGAAAATTACGAAATTACCCTTATGTTGGAAAATGATAAGAATTGTCTCTGGAAGTGGATTAATAAATCTGAAAAGAATTATTGATCTACTAAAACTATTGATGTGCATAAGAAATGTTAGTTTTACTTGGAAATTATGGAGAACCGGTTTTTAACCCCAAGAAGGTTTATGCAAGATACTAGAAGTGTGTTAAGGGAATTATTTCAAGATCAGAGATTGTTCAAGAAAGCAATTAATCATAGGATCTCTAAATTATATTATTTTCGTTAAGAGCTATCGAACTTATCTGGCTAAGAAATTACGGAAATGCCTTAAGAGGTAGAATAGTCTGAGATGACTCTGAATGAGAAAATACTTAGAGGATTCGTACTAACTCGATTAAGTACGGATTTAATTGTTAAGATCCCGACTTAGTGCAGGAAAATTTATGATATTCCGTTTGTAATGTCTGAGAAGACACCTGACCTGAAAATATTCGAATAATGAGTAAATACTGGAAGAGTAATTTATCGGGGGTATTCTGCTGTCAGAATTGTTCGAAAGGACTGAAGTAAATGATAAGATTGAATTAAATAATAAGATCGGATGGAAGGAAAAGATTGAAATACCGTAGATCTGTAAAATGACCAAAATACCCCTATATTGGAAATGACCCAAGAATATCACCAAGCTCAGGAATGATTGAATATCCTCGAGTTCTGAAATGAATGGAATAAAACTGAACATAAAAATTACCAAAATACCCTTATGGCCTAAATTAAGTAAATATCTTGGATTAATTAAGGAATCCAAGTAAGCATAGGTATTGGACTACCTTTAAAGGTAATGGAAAATAATTTAAGTGAGTAGATCAACCCTAAAGCTATGTCAATACCTGAATGGCATAGATATTACTGGAACATATGTTCGTCTTCTCAAGTTTGGCTCGATGACGAATCTTGGAAGTATTCAGTTCAGCTCAGATCTAGATCGTATTCAGTACTAAGAATTGGACGTTTGTTCAACAATCAACCACGAAGACCAAATTGAATGGGATGGAAGTACAACATGTACCTGAAATATCAGTAGGATCTCTGCTCAACATAAAAATCTGTAAATATCTGAACCAATAAGGAAAATATGTTTATCTGTATCTGCACGTTTTTCAGCATCATCTGGTAGTTCTGTATTACTGAGCTTTCCAAAGCTCACTCTATTACTCACCTTTTCAGGTTAAAAGAATTGTACCAGTGCATCTATCAACTTCAGTAAGGGAGTTCTTCCGGTGTTGTTGCAGAGTATGGTACATGTGATTAGGGGGCATGTAATTGTATTTTGATTTATATACGAGTCTGGAAATCTGTTTTATTTTTAAATAGTGACAACTGATTTTATAAGTTACATGTTTCAATAAAAGTTTTAAAATTTCCGCTATTTTTACAGTGGGTCACTCCGGTGGCCCTAATGTGACTTCTCGGATCGGATCGGGCTACCCGCATCGGTCTAGGGTTACATTTAGTGGTATCAGAGCTATGGTTTGAGTCAAAAATTTCAAGTTAGACGGCCGGTCGAATGTCAAAATATTTCTAATCAGTACATGCCTCTAGATTGCAATCGTACCTCTCTAAGCCGGAACTCCATGGCTGAGTCCCTATCTGTAACGAATAAACCGAAGTTTCTATCCGTTAAGGCTATACTTGTACAAAAAGGAATACCAGTAACATCTGTCTAAACGTTGTAAAGTACCTCACGAGCTATGTGAGAGTTATTCATCTGAGAAATTCTGACCCGACTCCAAAAATGAAATTGGGATATGCTGCTGCTCTATGAGCCTATTCACGTAACCAAGGCTGAATTGATTTCACAAGGATAAAGTTGTTTTGATTATTTACTTAGACTGAGGGAGAATTCTGATGAGATTGATTACTCGAGGAAATTTTCGTTCGGATTCTTTTATTGAAATGATAGAGAGTTTGATAAGAATGTATATTCAACTGGTTAAGGATTAGTGGAGAATCCGTATTCTATAAAAGCTACTCGAAGATATGGAAGAGTTGATGGAAGTTTCATTTATGCAATTATGTGACATGAATGAATTTCGAGGACGAAATTCTTTTAAGGAGGGGAGAATTGTAACACTTCAATTTAGGGGCTAAATTTAAGAAATTATAAAATGGTGAATTTAATTGGTATTTGGAAGAAATTTGGGGATTAAATTGTAAGATTTCAAAGATGGCAGACCGTTTTAAGAAGTGCAGGAAGTTCAGTGGCTAAACTCTTGGTTTAGCCATTTTTAATTATGAGATGTTATAAACCCCAGACTCCCGTATGTTTCTGGAAAATTTTCCAGTTTTCCTCTCCCGTTCTCCCTACTTCAAAATCCGATCTACTCGCCGTCCGACCTCCAAACGACGAGCCAAAACCACCATCGTGTTCGTTGTCAACCGATGAACAAAACCCCTCAAACCTTTCGTCGTGAATCATCACCGTTCGTCGTGAATTTCAGTCAGAAGTATCGTCGGTAATAACTCGGTTTTAGTTGGTTTTTCATCGATTCACGACGATCGGGTCATCCGTTTACACCTCCCGCACCATCGTGTTCGTTGCATCGTTTCGAGTTTGCCGGTGTCATCCTTGGTCTCCGTCCACGGCGGCGCGTGAGGAGGTGAAGCGGTCAAAGTTTCCGATTCGTTGAAATCGAGCTCTCCGCCGTTTAAAATTGTGAAACGAGCTTTGTAAGTATCTCGAAATCGCTCAAAATAATTTTTAGAAATTTTTCCGGGATTTTAGCACTGTTCACGCGCCCCCACGCCCCGCCACTGCGCGTGGGGAAGGAAAAGGTGACCGGTTTGACCGGTTTTGGAACTGTTTTGACCGGTTTGACCGGTCACGACCCGACCGACCCTTTGACTCGACCCGTTGACCCGTTGACCCGTTGATCGTTGACCGGCGTTGACCACTGTTGACCAAAACTTTGACCGGCTTTGATCGTGCATTAAACGACCTTTGACTTCAACCGAGTATACCTATCCTGACATTTTTCGACGTTCCAAATCCGATTCCGCTGTCCGTTTTTCGAAATTCGAACCCGAAGGTCTCGAAATTCCTGGTCAAACCCGTTGACTTTGATTTTGACCAAAAATTCCAAATTTCCGAAAAGTCATATTTTATGCTTTCGACGTCCTGAATCCGAATCCGAATTCCGTTTCGCCAAATTCGAACCCGTTAAGCCGTCTTTCACTAATTTATCACCCGATTCGATCCGTTTATCGTAATTAAGCTCTGTTTCTGATATAATTTATGTTGATATGTATCTGAGGAATTATTGGAAGTTGAATTGAAGATCAAAGACGTTCGAATGGAATTTTTATGGTCGATCAATAGTGCACGGAAATCGAGGTAATAATTTACTACCTCTTTATGCTTTATGGAACATGTTGGTATTGATAAATGCATGAATGGAAATGTTTGGTCTCATATGTGTAATTAATGAAGATCTACACTAGGTACGAATACGGTAGAAAGTAGATAACTGAATATGGCTCAGATGACTATTATAAGAAATTGGAGGACGGTTTGAATTAAATTACAAGTTCTGGAATTAAGTAATAAAAGAATTAACCATGGATTGTAGATTATAATTTATCTCATTAAAGGTACTTAGATGATAAATTAAAGAATATTTCGATTAGGGAAAATTACGAAATTACCCTTATGTTGGAAAATGATAAGAATTGTCTCTGGAAGTGGATTAATAAATCTGAAAAGAATTATTGATCTACTAAAACTATTGATGTGCATAAGAAATGTTAGTTTTACTTGGAAATTATGGAGAACCGGTTTTTAACCCCAAGAAGGTTTATGCAAGATACTAGAAGTGTGTTAAGGGAATTATTTCAAGATCAGAGATTGTTCAAGAAAGCAATTAATCATAGGATCTCTAAATTATATCATTTTCGTTAAGAGCTATCGAACTTATCTGGCTAAGAAATTACGGAAATGCCTTAAGAGGTAGAATAGTCTGAGATGACTCTGAATGAGAAAATACTTAGAGGATTCGTACTTAACTCGATTAAGTACGGATTTAATTGTTAAGATCCCGACTTAGTGCAGGAAAATTTATGATATTCCGTTTGTAATGTCTGAGAAGACACTTGACCTGAAAATATTCGAATAATGAGTAAATACTGGAAGAGTAATTTATCGGGGGTATTCTGCTGTCAGAATTGTTCGAAAGGACTGAAGTAAATGATAAGATTGAATTAAATAATAAGATCGGATGGAAGGAAAAGATTGAAATACCGTAGATCTGTAAAATGACCAAAATACCCCTATATTGGAAATGACCCAAGAATATCACCAAGCTCAGGAATGATTGAATATCCTCGAGTTCTGAAATGAATGGAATAAAACTGAACATCAAAATTACCAAATACCCTTATGGCCTAAATTAAGTAAATGTCTTGGATTAATTAAGGAATCCAAGTAAGCATAGGTATTGGACTACCTTTAAAGGTAATGGAAAATAATTTAAGTGAGTAGATCAACCCTAAAGCTATGTCAATACCTGAATGGCATAGATATTACTGGAACATATGTTCGTCTTCTCAAGTTTGGCTCGATGACGAATCTTGGAAGTATTCAGTTCAGCTCAGATCTAGATCGTATTCAGTACTAAGAATTGGACGTTTGTTCAACAATCAACCACGAAGACCAAATTGAATGGGATGGAAGTACAACATGTACCTGAAATATCAGTAGGATCTCTGCTCAACATAAAAATCTGTAAATATCTGAACCAATAAGGAAAATATGTTTATCTGTATCTGCACGTTTTTCAGCATCATCTGGTAGTTCTGTATTACTGAGCTTTCCAAAGCTCACTCTATTACTCACCTTTTCAGGTTAAAAGAATTGTACCAGTGCATCTATCAACTTCAGTAAGGGAGTTCTTCCGGTGTTTGTTGCAGAGTATGGTACATGTGATTAGGGGGCATGTAATTGTATTTTGATTTATATACGAGTCTGGAAATCTGTTTTATTTTTAAATAGTGACAACTGATTTTATAAGTTACATGTTTCAATAAAAGTTTTAAAATTTCCGCTATTTTTACAGTGGGTCACTCAGGTGGCCCTAATGTGACTTCCCGGATCGGATCGGGCTACCCGCATCGGTCTAGGGGTTACAATTCATTTTTCATTTGTTCACTTCAAATATTCTTTAGGTTTTCTTTTATATGTCTATTGCTTTGAGACGTCAGAGTGATTCATCTTTTTATTTCTTATGCTCTTACTCATCGGACTGTCACTGATCTGTTATATTTTGCTTATGATAGACATAAATATATTTGTCATGTATGCATGCAGTAAAAAATTATTGATGTTTTATTCGACTCATGAATATATTATAATTATACTTAAAAAAATCTGAAGTTATATAACACTGCAAAAAGAGTTAAACTTTCCAACGTAACAACAATTATGAATAACTAGATTTTGTCGTATAGAGAGAAAAAATATATTAAAAATCTAGACCATCAACCATGGCCTTTTATAATTAATTTTAAATTGATTATTTACTTAATTCGTAGAACGAGCAACAAAAAACATATATTTTATTAATGACAGCCCCAGTTTTAGACTGACAATGACATCAAACAACTTTGACAAATCCCATGCTATTGGTGGAATTAGAAAAGACCGATTAGAGCAAAAATTTTCCAAGTAAACTCGTCCACCCAAAATGCAATTCAAACACAAGTCAAAAAATTTTCCCATACTATCTACAACCCATATAAATATAGATGGAATTAATTGAGAGATTCGTATTCCATAAGTGGTAATTGAAGAATCAAGTTACAGAGTAGTCTGAATTAGATGGTGAGACCTATGAAGCACGGGGAAAGCAAAGGAGCCCCGTTTCAAGTATCTGATATGTTTTGGGCATGGGACGGCTGAGATACAACCGGGGACATGCCACGGTGGTAGGATATGGTTGACCAAATTCGGAGACGGTCAAAACTTACTTGGGGATGTTTTGAGGAGTATCACAGTGCTGCGAAAGGGGCGACACGGCGATGAATGAATGAACGACGGCTAGGTTTTGTGAAAAGAAAGAAAGAAAAGGAAGAAGGAACAGGCCGCGCGGGGGATGGGAAGGATAAGAGAGAATAAAATTTAAATAATTTTTGGTTTAGTTGTCAGTTGATCTTTGAGCATTCTAAGGCTTTCGAATCTGGCAATAAGTTTTGCAGTATTTTCAAATTAGCCACCAAAATTAATTTAGGGATTTAGAAAAAAATTATCATATGTTAGGATTTTTAATTAGATTTAAATTAGGGTGTTATACCAATTTTATATAAAGTATTGACTTTATTTATGATTATTTACATCTATTTATAATTTAACTTTTTTTATATGCCCTACCCTTGCCGTTCCTATATCCTATAATTTTAGAAATTATCGTTTCTCGTCCCAGTCCCCGCATTCGTTCCCGTATCTGTATCGGTGCAACATAGGGTGAGACAGCCATATCTAAAGAAAGGAACGTGGACTATTGATGAAGACCACAAGCTGATTGCTTATATCATGAGATATGGCATTTGGAATTGGAATGAGATGCCCAGATTTGCTGGTATGATCACTTCAATGAACAAGATGTAATGAAAAACTTGAATTTCATATCAACATTTATTTCTTATTAGCAGTTTGCTTTGATTTGTAGGGCTGCAAAGGTCACGGAAGAGTTGCAGGCTTCGTTGGATGAATTACTTGAGACCTGATATAAGGCATGGAAACTTCACCAGGGAAGAAGAAACCATAATCCACTTTCAAAAGAAGCTCGGAAATCGATGGTCAGCCATAGGAGCAAGGCTTCCACACAGAACTGACAACGATATCAAAAAAAATACTGGAATTTTCGCCTGAAGAAAGGGGTAGTATTGAAGAATAGCAACTCAGCATCAGCAACCACAGAAACCCAATCCAGTATTGAGGAGAATTCGTGTAATGCTGAATCCTCAAGCTTGCTGATTATTCCTACAATGGATGACTTCCCAGAACAATCGAGTTACAATAGTACTTTTTCTTCATCTGAAAACTATTGGGAGATGCTGAGTTTTATGGAGCAGCCATTAATAGCACAAGGCTTCGAATTCGATTGTGAAGCATCAGCAACCACAGAAAACAATTCCAGTATTGAGGAGAATTGGTGAGATGCTGATTCCTCGGTCTTGCTGAATATCCCTACAATGGCCGACTTCCCTGAATCATTCGCTTACAGCACTACTTTTTCTCCATCAGGCTGCCACCAAACTGTGGAAGTTGATAACACAGAAAGCATGAGGGAAAATATTGTTTCGTCTGAAAACTATTGGGAAATACCGAGTTTTTTTGGAGCAGCCATTGAGGGCAGAAGGTTTCGATTGCGAAGCATTGTGGACTGTGGTACAGCCAACATCAACACCTCTATGATCCTCTGGACGATTTCTGGGCCACTCCATTAATTTAATAATAGCAGTGCATATCTAAATTATAGTATTAATTTTTAATAAAAAAATAGTATTAATTTGCGACGACAAAGTAGCGGTCATTTTATAACGATTTTTAAAGTAATTTTGATATCGCAATCACAATTTGTAACTATAGTGATTTCATAACAAAATAAATTATGACTTAACGTTCAAAATAACTATAATCGTCCTCCTTTTTTACTTCTTTACAGTTTGTATATTTTTTTATAAATTATATTATTTTTTCTTTGATTTTGTTTAGTCCATTACGATATCAATTTTGATATTGGTGATCGACGATCAGTTATCTTTGTGACACGTTTCTCTTTACCTTAATGACATATTTTTCTCTACGTTTGTGGCATATTTTTCGTCTTCTTTCTCAGTTATTTTATCATTCTTTTTATTTTATGTTTTCTCAAGATAGAATTTGACGAGGTCACGACTTATCAAGATGACGCTTATTTGTAATCTTGTTGATATTTTATGCTATGGACCTTCAAATTGAATTTGGATACACGATTTTGTGTTTGTGGATAGTTTCTCACGATGCTAGGCTCTGATTTGAGGTTCTCAATGGTCTTTCAATAACTTGATCCTTTTTTTGTGGTTCGTTTGTCGATGCATTCAGATTTGTCTGTATCTATTTTTTGTTCGAGTTTTTTGCTTAGATTTTTAACATTTTCCATGTACGGTCCTTATATGACACAAAGTGATTAGTTTCAATGTTATAAAAAATATCTAAAGTATGTATTTAATTTACGATGATAGTAAACCTTATTGTAATTTTAGATATTTCATTTTTTAATAAGGATTCTGTTATAAGAAAAAAAAACGTTTACAATCGTAATTTTGTAATCCCACCTTAGATTGTAATTTAACATTATATTATAAACTAGAGACTTTTATTTTATTTTGAGATTTTGATTGATTGTGTTAGGGGTTTTTTTTCAATTTTTTAAAATATGGATCATAATAATTATTTTTTATTAGTCTAAAGTGATTATAAGATAGTATTTATTCTAAAGATTCTCAATCATTTGATAATAAACGCTCAAATACTCTTGATGTCTTTAATACACAAATGACTTGATTATTTTTAAATACTCTTGATCTCTAGAGATAACAACCATTCATTCAACCACTGAAATGACTTGATTTGTGCAAAATTATAAGATATGATGTTAAAGCATAGTTGTAACATCCCAAACAACGAGCTAGTGACTAAAGTGTAAGATTTTAAAATTTTGTGATTATTTTGATAAATTCAAAAGTTTAGGGATTTAATTGGAAATTATTGGTGTAAGTTTGATTAGCAAAGATTGAAAGATGGAAGGGTATAATGGTCTTTATACAAGGAAATGAATTTAAAATTCATTAATGGTGTATTATAAACACGTGGAGAAGAATAAAAGAGGAAATCGAGAATTCTCTCTTCTTCATCATTTCTTCCTCCTCTCCACCGTGAGTTTTTGGCTAAGGTAAAGAATCTTTAACTTAGTTATTTCTTGTAATTTTTGATTCGTTCTGATTATTGGAGTATTAGGGAAGCTTGAGAAAGCTTAAAGAGAAGTAGAAACCAAAATATTGATAAATTATTGGTGATTGAGTAAATAGGGTTTTTGAGAGGATTGATGAGAACTGATGAGTAAATGGATTTTGAAGATAAATTTGACATGTCATGTAACATCTATGGGTTAGTGACCAAATTGTAAAGTTTTAGAATTTGGTGACTAAAGTAAAAGAATGGATTAGTTCAGTGATTTATTTGGAAGTATTTCCTAAAAGTTGTTAGTAATTATTAAAGGAACTAAAGGGTAAAATGGTCATTTGATCATTTAAGGAATTAAAAAAATGTGATAGTGGGGATATATATTTTACACGTGGGAAATGAGGGAAACAATGTTTCCAGAATTCTCCTCTCCTCCTTCTTCTTTGTGCGTGAAACTCCAGCTCAAAGGTGAGTTTCTTAATTAGTTGGTTATTTGTTGAATTAAAAGTTGGGTTATGATTCTTAGGTGATACTTAAGCTTAAGGAAAGCTGAAGTTATCTTAAAATCAAAAGATAAATGAGTTAGGGAAGATTAAAGATTTGGAGTTCTTGAGTGAATTTCCAGAATGGAGTTGATAAGTTGAACTTGAAGCTAAATTTGACTTGTCATCAGCTTAATTAAGAAGTATTAAGTGTTAGAATTGGATTTGAAACATGTGGAAAATAGGGTATGATTCTTGAAATTCCTAAAGAGGAGAGGATATTAAGGTTACAGATGAGATAAATGAATATTAATGAGTTTAAGTATGTATATGAAAGTTAGGAATATGAAAGGGGTTGAAATATGAAGGATTTAATCCAAAAAGAATGAATTTTCGGGGTTCAAAAAGAGGTTCTGGGCAGAGTGCATCGATGCACATTCATAGTGCATCGATGAATCAAGGTTAAAACCCAGAAATCGTTTGAAGGTGTATCGATGCACAGGAAGTGCATCGATGCACTCTTTTAAAATAAATACATTGAATGCAATTCGTGCATCGATGCATAAGTAGTGCATCGATGCATCCCAGTAATAAACAAACATCGAATGTATTTTATGCACCGATGCATCAGTAGTGCATCAATGCATACCTTCATTAAAAGATGAAATTGCCTTTTCTCTTAGTCTAAAGAGTGAACCATTAGAGTATATTAGTTATAATACTAATATAAATCTATGTATGATGATGTAGATATAGAACGTGATCCCGTTCCGGATCAATTGAAGGATTATAATTGAATCAAAGCAAAGCTAAGGTGAGTGTACATTCTCTAGTATATGAGGTTTAAGGGAAAATAAGACTTGTGATAAGTCTATTTCCAATAGTGAAAAACATGAATTCATATAAGTATGTATTTGTTATGATTTATATGTGTGCATGAGTATATGTGTTATTGATATGAATATGGTAAGTAAAAGGGATTAATGATGATGATAAGAATAATAATAAGGATAATGAAATGATAGGTATATGTGAATATAGGTATTGATGTGTTTTGTATGTATTGTAAGATGATATGTTTATGTGATAACATGATAAGATGACAATGATGTACATGTCATATGAACACATGAGAAATGTTATGAGCCATATGAAAGAGAAAGTATATGTGATACATGAGGATGAATCCTATGTTTATATGAATATGAGCTCATATGAGAATTGACATGAATTACGTGATTACATGTATATGTGAATGAAACCATGAGCTTATATGAATATATGATATGGTTACATGAATATGTAAAAGGATATAAAAGATAATACCCATGTTATGTGTCATGAGAGCTAGGGGTATAGTTGGCATGCCAAGAGTCGAGGGTCTATGTGGTCCTTCGGGACATATATGTATTCTTTGGAACATGTGTGAAGTCTGGTGAGACACATACTTGATCCTTGGTATATGTATATGATTCTTAAGGAATGATATGTGGTCCTTCGAGACATATATGTATTCTTTGGAACATGTGTGAAGTTTGGTAAGACACATACTTGATCCCTAGTATATGTATATGATTCTTAAGGAATGATATGTGGTCCTTATGGACATTATTATATGGCACTACAGTGCAATTCTACGCGGCACTCCGGTGCAATTATATGTGGCACTTCGGTGCAATTATATGAGCTGTGGTGACAGCATTAGTGCACAACCTCTATGTACTCGCATATCTTTAGTTCTCACATGTGTATCATGGGCTATTAAATAGATAATATTAATAACGTGATATGATAATATGTTTGTTTCCTTGTGGAATTTCATGTGTGATATTGATTGTACAAATGGTAACTTATAAGACCATATGATGAAAGGAATCAATGATAGTGATAAAATAAGAAAGAAATGAAGATGATAATATAGTTGCTTGGGTGTACGTGTTTTATGATAGTATATATATATGGTTTACATGACATGATATGTATATGTGCAATTGGTTATGATATATGTTATATGATATGGACATAAGAGATCATGGGAACATGAGATAAGAGATATGAATGATAATGACATATATGTATGCATATATTTGTTACATGTAAAAGTATGAGTGGTATGAAATGATAGTAGTAATTGTTTAGGTATGATTATTAGTTACTGTTTACCTTATATGTTTATATGCCTCACTAAGTCTTTGACTTAGCGTGTAAGTGATTTACACGTAGGTTTCGAGAAGAGTAAAGAGCAATGTGGAGCAAGACAGGTCAGTTCTCCTTACTAAAGGTCAGATCAGAAAAGATGTGAATAATATGTATTTTAGTATATAAAGTTCTAGTTGACATGTTTTCAAAAGAATCTATTGTTTAAGCTATGAACAGTTTTATAAATGTTTCGAATAGTTATATGTAAATAAATAAGTGAAATATACATGCTCTGATTGGTTTTGTAATAATGAAAATGTTTTTTATGTAAATTAGTCATTTATATGTTATAAAGGTTTTAAATTACTCACTATTTTATACAAGTACATGTTTTAAAAGGTCAATGTGACACCTCAGATTCGTATTCGGGTCGGATACAGGTTGGGGTGTTACATGTCATCAGTTAGAATAAGAAGTTTAAGATGTTAGAAAGGATTAAGAAACAATGTTGAATAATTGGGATGATTTTTAGTTTCAAGTGATTTAGTGAGATTTTGGATGTTTAGATGTGTTAAAGTGATATAAGTTGGTTTTGATAAGTGTAGTTGAGTTCAAATGTGTGAAAGGAGTTAAAAGTATGGAGTTTAGGTAAATTTTGGTTAATTTTTGAGTTGAAATAGGTAATTTCTGGGCAAGGGTATCGATACTGGATGAATAGTACTGATACTTTAAAGCAAAAATAGGTGAAATCTGGGTTTGAGTATCGATACTGGAAGAACAATATCGATACCATAAGGTAAAATTGTATGAATCGGTAGAACAGTATCGATATCGAATTAGTAGCATCGATACCAAGAGTATCAATACTAATTGACAAGTATCGGTACCATTTTTAGAAGTCGAATTCCATAATGTATATTGGGTATCGATACTGAAGTATAGTATTGATACCATAGTGAGGAAGTATCGATACTAGGCTTAGGGTACCGATACTATTCAGCTTGAAATTATGAATTAGGTGTTTCGTTTAGCTTAAGTTAATGATGATTGATTAATAGTAATACGAACTCCAATATTCATCTCGATCGTATTATTGTGTAGATATTGAACGAAGGCAAGTTCCGATGATTTAACGTTATAAGATCGACCAAGAGTGATAAGGATTTTTCTTTGGCTAAGTGAGGCAAAAAGATGAGTGCATACTACTATATATATATATATTATTGTTTTTTGGAAAGAAGACTTGCGATGAGTCTATTTCCAATGTTTTGATTAGAACAATGTTTTGAAAGTTTATTAAATGTTATGAATACATATTTATATGAATATAAGCATAGTTGTGATTCTGTTACTATGTGAATATGCACTGTTTATATTTCATACTATGTGATATTGATCTATGTGATTATATGAATATGTGATATAAGCTATGTGAAATGTATAAATGTTAAAGCCCAAAAGTATGTGATACGAGAGCTAAATGTATAATTGGCATGTCAAGAGTCTAGGGTTCTACGTGGTCCTTTGTGACAATTCTACGTGGTCCTTCGGGACATTTCTATGCGGTCTTTCGGGACATATCTATGTGGTCCTTCGGGACATTTCTATGTGGCACTTCGGTGCATATTCTACGCGGCACTTCGGTGTAATTCTATGTGGCAGTTTCGACTACAACCCAGTACACAACCTCAATATACTCGCATACCTTAAATTCTCAGTAATGTACATTGGGCTATTAAAAGAGATAACATGAACGAACAGTGCATGATGTTATATGTTTTGTTTTGTGAAATGTATTATGGTTTCTTTATTCTATGATGTTTTATAAAGTTAAGTATAATATTAAATGTTTTAATGTTTTATTAAGCACTTTATTGCCTCACTAAGTCAAAGACTTAGCGTGTGAGTGTTTCACACGTAGGTTCAAAAAAGCCGGAAGAACAAAGCTAGGACAAGTCAAGACATCATATCTTTACTGAAGATCAGATCATAAATGATTTAAACAATAAGTCATTTTCTTGTACTAAATGTTGTTGGCATGTAACTAAATGTTTAAATCGCATATGCTCTCATCAGATTTTGTAAACATACTTGATTGTATTTATGTAAGTTATTAAGTTTTTATTTTCAATTTGAGTTTGAATTTCCATAATTATTTTCATTTAAGGGTTCCACCATTTTGATACATATAAATATTTCAATTTTCAACTATTTTTAAAAGTGAATGATTTAAAAAGTCAATGTGACACATCAGATTCGTATCCAGGTCAGACACGGGTTAGAGGTGTTACAATCATAATACTATGAATAATGTTATCTTTAAAATATATATTATGTCAGTTTTCTATACAATATATTATGTTAGATAATTTTCTTTGTAACATATTACGTTAGAGAAATTTGTAGAGTATATTAGTGGTTGTTAGCCCTTTATGTCTCTAATATCTCTTAAAATTCTAATTTAATCTCAAATTAAGTTTTTATGAGATATTTATTATAAATTAAATTATACTTTATATATATACATATGAAGGATAGTTAAAATTTAACTGATAATTTATAATTATAATAATTTTAGAATAGTTAAAATGTTATATATTAAATATATATTTCAATTTTAATTAAATTCCTTTTTTATGTTCAACAAGTTATATATGTATATAATTGAATGAATTATAATTATAATAAATATTCATATTTAATTTATAATTGATAATTATAATAATTTTATTATAACTAATCTATATCTATTAAAAACATATTTTAATTTTAATTAAAGTATTTTTATGGACAACATGTTAATATATATATATATATATATTTAAAGGAGTTACAATTAGATATAAAAAAGGAGTTGCAATTATAACAATTATTTATTTTTAATATTTAATTAATAAATTATCATAATTATAATATAACTAAAATTTTATACGAATTAATATATATTTTAATGTTAACTAAATTTCCTTTGTATGTACGCCAAGTTTTTTTATGTATATATATACCGGCGCCTCTTCAAGATCTCAAAATCCCTAGAAACCGCCAAACTTTATTCAGTCTCGCCTCTTTTATCTTTGCGACTGAATCTAAAAGCTCATGTTACAATTCGTTAATGGCATCTACACAGCAAGTCGAAGCCGGAATTACAGCTCCTGCTCCCGATGTTGTTGGGAATGCATTTGTCGATCAATATTACCTTATCTTACATAAATATCCTGAACTGCTTCACCGATTTTACCATGATAGTAGTAAAATTGGTCGACCTGAAGAAAATGGCATCATGAGTATCAAGACGACTATGCAATCCATCAATGAGAAAACACTAGCACTTGGTTATGGAGAATTCACAACAAAGATAACAAGTGTGGATGCACAGGACTCTCACAATGGAGGAGTTGTTGTTCTTGTAACTGTTTATTAAACTTTAAAGGGCAAAGTGGAGCGGAAATTCACTCAAACTCTCTTTTTGGCTCCCCAAGACAAGGCCTATTTTGTTTTAAATGATATGTTTAGATACGTTGATGAAAGTGGGAGTCTAGATTCTTCACCTGCTTTGGAGAATCACATTGAGCAATTGGAACCGTTGCCAGAAGAACCTAATGGGCAGGTGTACAAGCCTTCTGAGGATTGTGATGGTTCTAACGAAGAAGAGGAAGTACCAGTGACCAAGGTTGTTGACGATTCACAGATGATTGATGATTCTAACTCCAAAATCGTGCAAGTGCCAAGAAAATCATATGCATCTATTCTGAAGGAAAACGCAATACCTGTATCAATCCCTACACGTTCCCCTGTGAAGTCTTCGGAAAAATCTCATGAGCAACCAAGATCTGCTGCACCACCGGCTGCTCCTGCAACAGCATCTGGTTCCAGCAACAAGGTTGTAGAAAATGGGAATAATCAAGATGTGGAAGCTGAAGGTGCCTCTATCTACATCAAAGGTTTACCGTTGAATGCCACACCTAGCATGATGGAGAATGAATTTAAGAAGTTTGGACCTATTAAGAGGGGTGGTATTCAAGTTCGAAGCCAGAAGGGGTTCTGTATTGGTTTCGTGGAATTTGAAATGGCACGTTCTGTGCAAAGTGCTATAGAGACTTCACCTATTAATATTGGTGATCGTAAAGCAGTTGTTGAAGAAAAACGATATACTTCTCGAGGTAACAGAGGCCGGTCTTCATCTGGATGCGGGGTTGCATACAGAAATGGGGGAGCAAGAGGACGAGGAAACTACAGTGGCGGAAGGGGCTATGGCCGGGGTAACAGCAGCAACAATCGATTTATTTTAACAGGATAGAATATTTTAACACGATTAGCGATTATCTAATTATCAGCCGTAATTTTTTGTTTAAATCCAAAGACAGGAACTTAATCACATCTATAAACTAAAACATATAATAATAATATTTTCATAAACATAAGAAAATTAATAATTTAAAATAATACATTAACCAAACAAGACAAATGTTTGATGTGTTTTTTATTTTATTAATATCTGTCACTAATTATTCAGTGTTATCTCTTTGATATTGTTAATTTAGTTTGTTTATGTTCAATTATGTGCATGATTCTATTTTTCATAAAACAACATTTAAAGGGTGAGTTTTTTTAAAAAAAATTACTTTTCAAAATCAAGGTTGGACACATGGACATGATTTTGGGCATGATGATGTCGATATGATAGAAATACAGTCTAGTCGATGATAACTTCAGAATATCATCCATTTAGCGAAATCAATAAGGATAGGGGATAATTTTTTTATGATTTAAAAATTATAATTAAATTTAAATATTTGAGATTTATTATTTATTAATTAGGATTTTAGTTTGTTATTAATTAGGATTTTAATTTGTTATTATTTAAGATTCTAGTTTGCTATTAATTAGAATTTGTATTTGAATGCTTTTAAGATTATTTTTTAATACTTTATTTTCTTTAGGTTACCTTAAGCTATAAATACCCCTGTGGGTGAAGCTTGAAAGATATATTGAATTTGGCTTGGTTTTAGTGTTTTTAGCTTTATAAAAATATTTTTTTCTTCTCATCTTTGTTATATTTTTCTAGCTTTCTTACTTTTTAATATTAAGTATGATTTCTATCATGCTTAGCTAATTTTTCCAATTAACCAAAAACTAAGTGACAACTTCATAGCTTAGGATATCTTTCTTGATTTTCTGCAAACTAAAATTGATAATTGACCTTTTCTTTAAACATCTCAACACTTTCAATTCAAAAAGCGTGCGTTGGTTTGATCAATGTTCTACTTTACCGTTGGGAAGAAGTGTAACACCCCCAACCCGTACCCGACCCGGATACGAGTCCGAGGTGTCACATTGACTTTTCAAACTTTGACTCTTGACAAAATTCAAAGAAAATTTAAAACTTTCCTTAGAGTAAAAGCAGTTTAGTTACGTAATTTGACCACAATAACCAAAATCGATCAGAGCATATTTAACTCAATCAATTAGTACATGCCAACTATATTCAAAATAACAAAAATCATTTAACTCATCTATTTTCTGATCTGAAATCTTGTAAGGGAGATGCTGACCTGTATTGCTCCTCACAGCTTCCATATTCACTTTCTGTAACTTGCGTGTGAAACACTCACACGCTAAGTCGATGACTTAGTGAGGCATAAAGAAAACACATCTAATGGAATTCATACCCACTAATCATGCATGACTGTTTTATGCTATCAAATTATACAACTCATTTACATATACATCAACATATATTCATGTATATTATGTAACAGATACCATAACCCATATCACAGATATATCATATCATGCACACATCATATACATATATCACATACATTGTTCTCATATCACCAACCTGTTTATCCTTACTAATTCCCTTGTCATTACTTCAATTCCGTCATATGAGCATATAATGAATATAAACATATATATATATTTAATAAACCACAATACATTACTAATTTCTATAATCATATAATATATAAACACATAGCATCTCATATCACCATGACATATATGCACTTCTACCATGTCACGAGAAATACACATATCATTATATCAAATTATGTTCTCTTTTCAAAGCCCATGTACACATGTGAGAACTATAGATATGTGAGTTTATAGAGGTTGTGCATTATGCTGTCACCACAGCTCGTTTAATTGCACCGAAGTGCCACGTAGAATTGCACCGGAGTGCCGCGTAGAATTGCACCGGAGTGCCATATAATAATGTCCATAAGGACCACATATCATTCCTTAAGAATCATATACATATACTAGGGATCAAGTATGTGTCTCACCAGACTTCACACATGTTCCAAAGAATACATATATGTCCCGAAGGACCACATATCATTCCTTAAGAATCATATACATATGCCAAGGATCAAGTATGTGTCTCACCAGACTTCACACATGTTCCAAAGAATACATATATGTCCCGAAGGACCGCGTAGACCCTCTACTCTTGGCATGCCAACTATACCCCTAGCTCTCAAGACACATAACATAGGCATTTTCTTTTATACTTATCATTTCACATAACACATAGTTCAATTACTCATAGAACATTTTCATATGATTCACATTTACACATCACATAGCTTATATACTTTCTCACGTAGTTACATAGATCCTGTCATATAACATATATCCCAAAGTGCATATAATCACATATATCATATCATATAGCTTAGATCATTTCTCTGATATTCATATAAACATACATATCATATCTTGTTCACATATGATCATATATGCTTCATATAACACATAGAAACACCTAGAACAATTTCTCATAGCTTATATTAATTTTCAGAGTCCTTTTATATTACCTGATGACATATATCATATAGATATATAATAACTGATATCATATTATCTACCTTATGCTCCATTTCTTTGTATTCCCTTAGATTATAAATTATGTCTTATTTCTAAACATATATCATTTAATAGTATTTTTATTTAGGTACTAATTTAATCTCTTTACTTAATTCAATTTCATATATTCATTATAATCTTTTCATATAGCTCCATTATACTAATTCTCATAATAAATCATACCACTATGTACTTGTCCAACTCATGTTTCCATTATGCATATATTGTTACCCATGTTTACCTAGTTCATATCACTTCTCATAAACTCACTTTCATCATATTTTCCTATTATTACATATTTTATCTCATAACCATGTATTCACATAGTCTTATATTCCACTATCATATTACTTATATTTGTTCTCTTATGACTCTTAATAAACATCTATTTCTATTTCCCTACATCTCTCGACTTATCTTCTATATTCCTATAATTTCATAACTTATTTTATATTCTCTTAATAACACTTAATCGTGTTTTTACATAAACCACATGGCACATACAAAACATATCAATTCAGATAATCAAATATACATACACTCATATTCAACCCATGCCTTTAATCATGAATTCATATGTAACACTTCAGGAAATAGACTCATCGCAAGTCTTATTCCCATCACACCATATACTATTGAATATGCACTCACCTGGTCTCACTATTCAATCTCGATCTTTAATCTTTCCCCTGATCAATCTTACTTGTCAAATGTTCCAGAATTGCCTTACGCTCAGAATCTACATAAATGTACATTTTAAGGCAATTATTAGATATCTACACCTTGTAGTTGGATACTATCAACTTAAACGAACTTATTAAACCCATATTTTTAATTTTCCTTTAGGGGGTATCGATTCCCTACTGGGGGTATTGATACCCTCATGACATTCTGGAATTCTGTCATTTGAGAGGGTATCGGTACCCCTTTGAATGGGTACCGATTCCCCCTAACCCAGAAATCATTTTCAGCATGAAAATTACTTCATTTCATCTCAAACACTTCATAAATCATCCCCTTTCTTATTCTTAACTTACATATACATGCTTAAACTCATTACTACTCATTCAATACATCTTTAACTTCAAAATCTAATTCTCTACATAGAATTCAAGAATCACACTAATTTTTCTTCTTGTTCTAAATTCAATTCCATCACTTCATATATCTTAATTCAACCATTGACAAGTCAAATTTATCTTCCAATTTGAGTAAAGAACTCTATTCCATAATTTCATTCAAAAACTCTTAATCTTTAATCCCTCCTAATTCCACCATCCTTTGTTTTTAAGATGATTTAAGCTTTCCTTAAGCTTAATTATCATCCAATAATCATAACCAAACCTTTAGTTGAACAAATAATCAACTAATGAAGAAACTTACCTTTGCTTATGGCTTCACGGTGGAAAAGAAGAGAATGAAGAAGAGAAGTCTGGAACTCTCTCATATTTCCCACGTTTATAATACTCAAAAAGGAAGATAAAAATCTTTCCCATGAAAAGACCATTTTGCCCCTTTAGTTCATCCATCTTTGCTACTTAATCCAATATTAAAATTCTTTACTTAAATCCCAAGACTTTTAAATTTCATTTCTAAATTGAACACAAAACTTTCAAAATTTACAATTTAGTCACTGACCCTGATTTGGGATGTTACAAGAAGAGTCAGCTTGGCTTGTAACAAATTTAACTCTTCATAAGAACACACTTAGCGGCGATCCACTTAGGAAAATTGAAATCGAGTTTAATTATCATTGAGACACCATAATCTAAGTACGGGCTTTTCCAGCACTTAAAGTAGTATTGGTGTTCACATCGATAGTCCTTGTTAATCCAAATAATGATTAAATTTCAAGTATTGACTTTGGAAAATTAGTTCACCGAAGAGAATAGTAAGTTACAAGGGATGAGCCTTGTAGATTGTAACCGGCTAGAATTCCGAAATAAAATCTATTTCAGTGATTGAAACAAATTGAGGCAAAAGTTAAATTGGAGGCTCTTATCATAATTATTTTCAATCATATTTTTCTTATTTTTACTTATTTTAATATATTTAAAAAATTGCTAAACCTCATTTATTTTCCTTTTGTAGATTTTTTTGGATCAAGATCAATTCAAACTAACATTGAAAATTTCAAAGTCCTTGCGAATCAACCATTTTCTTCTCTATACTACATTTTTAACTTATTTATTTGAGAAAAATGCTAAATTTATTTGACAATTACGATGCTTGTCAAGGTTAAAAAACATAACCAAAGAAACTCGTACAAAAGATATATACAAACAGATCTGACCGCATTGATAAACAAACCAAAAAAAAGGATAAAGCTATTGAAAAATCATCGATAAACCGTAAATAAAAATTGAATGACGTGATAATATTATCCACAAACACAAATCACATATCCAAATTCAATATGAGGGTTTAAAGTAGCGAATATCAACATTATAACAAATAAGCGTTATCTTAATCAGTCGTGGTAAAGTCAAATCTAACCCTGAAAAAATAAACGAAAATATACCATAAAGACGAAGAAAAACGTGCTATAAAGGTATAAGAAATCGTGTTATGAAGATATAATTATTAAAAAAAACATAGATACAATATAATAAAGAAAAGAAAAAAATAATAAATATCAATTATCGACGACTAATAGAAGACTGGTATCATAAAAAATCTAATAATAAATAAGAAAAATAGAGCAAACCTTATCATTAGATATTAATTTAGATTGAACGAACTTTTATATTATAATTAATTTAATTAAAAATTAATAATAAAACTGAATATTCTCCCCTATGCTTTTGATTGTAGCAGGCGCTAATATTAATATTTTAGAATTACGTGTCACGTTTCCTTTTTCTGAGGATAAGCATACCACAATACGCGTAAGGGTAGACGTTTAAAAACGGTTAAAAAATGACTTAATCTGTTAAATAAGTAATTGATTAAAATTTAGATCGATTATGTTATGTCATTTAATCAAAAATATTATTAAGTACAATAATATATTAGGTAGCGCTTATATAATGTAATAGGTAGCGTTTATATTGACCTATTTTCTAACTAAACAAATATATTTAAACCGGTAACATTACAAATTTACTTATTATATTATAATTATCAGTTTTGATGTTTTTGGGATTGATACAATTTTAAATGTATCGACACTTTATGCGTGCACCTCGTTGTGCTTTCATTTTGAGAAAAAAGTATCGACACATATTTAAAGAGTGTCAATACATAATGTAAACGTATTTACTAATTAACCAGTATATTTTTACCGGTTAGATTGTAAATTTACGAGTTTCTGAGTTTTTGTTCTTTGAGAAACTGATAACATGTTGGGTTTCTCAATATTATTCTTTTTTTATTGTAAAGTTTTTGTTATTTTCTTACTGAGTTTTGCTTAAAATATTTAACTTTTTGTATTAAAAAATAAAAATTCTGAAATAAAAATGATAACACAAACACACTTTTTTACTATCGATTTTGTCATTTCGAGACTGATTTTGTCATATTTTTTTTCTGTTATATTGTTATGGATCGATACATTTTTATAAAGTATCAACACTTTATTGACGCTATAACTTCTTTTCTTTTAAATTCCAAAAGTGTCGATACTTATAATAAAGTATCGACACTTTCAACATATCTGGTAGCTCTTTATCGATTTTGTCATATTTTTACCTGTTATATTGTTATGGATCGATACATTTTTATAAAGCATCGACACTTTATTAGCGCTATAACTTCTTCTCTTTTAAATTTCAAAAGTGTCGATACTTATAATAAAGTATCGACACTATCAACATATCCGGTAGCGCTTTACCTGTTTTGTCATTTATAGACCGATTTTGTCATTTTTTACATGTTATATTGTTATGGATCGATACATTTTTATAAAATATCAACACTTTCAATATATCAGATAGCGCTTTACCTGTTTTGTCATTTATAGATCGATTTTGTCATTTTTTTACCTGTTATATTGTTATAGATAGATACATTTTTATAAAGTATCATCATTTTCAATATATCCGGTAGCGCTTTACCTGTTTTGTCATTTATAGACCGATTTTATCATTTTTTTACCTGTTATATTGTTATAGATCGATATATTTTTATAAAGTATCGACACTTTCAATATATCTGGTAGCGCTTTACTTGCTTTGTCATTTATAGACCGGTTTTGTTATTTTTTTACATGTTATATTGTTATGGATCAATATATTTTTATAAAGTATCGACACAAACCGATAAACTAAATTTGTCGGTTGCCAAATTTTTTAATATTTCTTCATGATTTCTACCTATTACATTATTATTACTCGATATTTCTGATAACGCTAAACCAAATTTATCAAATATCTTTTAATATATCTGGTAACATCGTATATTAATCGTATATAAGTCTGCCTTTCCTGAGACAAACCCAAAGGGTAGGACCACCTCACCGCCCTCAGCTTACCAAGTTTTTTACGCAGCCCGCGTGATGTGGGTCTCGTCCCCACCATATAATGGTAGCCGCTTTATACGTTTGTCTTTATATTTTCTTGTCAAATTATAATAGAATTCTAACAAAACTCTTCTTCTGTTTTCCTTTTTTAATATAGCCTCCTGTTACGGCGGAAATGCTGTTACCAACCTATTGTAAAACAAATCTGGTCGAATACTCGCCGTCCTTCAAGATCAAAACCGACATAAATCAGGTACCGGATCCCATTTCCACCCTCCATAACTGCTAGATTTAGTCTCGTTTAACCGACTGAGAAATCGAACTAGCCTTGTTTATCTATAAATTTAATCCGGTAAGAGTCCGTGTCTTTCAAAGCCATTTCCGACGTAATCAGCTGCCGGATCTGGCCTTTTAAGACCTGATAACGGCGAGATCTACTCTCATTCAACCGTTGAAGCATTCATTGACTTAAAGCCAACTGAAAAGTGAAAATTAAAAAAGAAAAAAAGGAAAAGGATTCATCTCGGCCAAAGATTACAATTTATTAAGAAACGACTCTTTCACTGCTTATAATTTTTGTTTTAGGGGAAAAATGAAGAATTTTGGGTTCTTGTGGTTGCTGCAGTTAGAACTTTGATACGCTGAAGAGTGGAGGAGAAGATAAGATGAAGAATCCAAAGAGTAATGGGTAAGCAACAACAGTAAGTTAGATTTTTTTTTTCAATATTTTTTTTTATAAAAAAAGGATAATAATCGTATTAGATTTATATTATTTTCATATATTAATTGTTTTTATGATGTATAATTTTATGAAACAACGTGATCTTTACTTTCAAAAATATTTTGTAAAAAAGTAAACGGCAAGAAATGGAATCACAGAGTTTGATAAATATAAAAAATATATAAAAAACATAGCTACCTTTTAATAATCAAATCCACTGTGAGGTGGGCCAATAGAAATAAGAGTGTGTGGATCGTCTTTAGATAGGCGCGATGACTTGCGATTATAACGCGCAAAACGCAAGAAAACGTTCGATCTCCCCTATAATCGAAAGTTGGGTTTATAAATAAACGGGAGGAAATGGGTGATCAGCTTCACAACCAGCAACATCAACTGATCTTACGATGAATACCTTCAGCCGACAAAAGTTTCGCCTTGCCTTTCCTTTTAGTAAACACCATTGTCGCATTTCCCTCAACCGGGTATCTCAACCTCCACCTCTTCTTTTTATATGTCTCTCTCACTGTTAATTTTTATTTTTATCATCAGTAATTTTTACTGATGTAATTATTCGAATATCGAATAGCGGTATATATCTGTTACGATATAATATCAAGATTGTTAATATATATAGTATCCATACCATCGATACGAGCCTTCGACATGAGTTGAAAAATTGAAATGAACATATATATTTTTAACATGGAATTTTACTTAGGCAGAGAGGGAAGTCGAGAACCCTTCGCCGGCGTATGAAGTGGCTGCGATCGGAGATGGAAGAAATAAGTCAGGAACAAGGAAAGATCAAAGAAGGGCAAAGACAAGTGAGAGAAAAATTTGAAGCCGTGGAAATGGAATGCGAGCAGCTTCGAGGGGAGACTAACGTCATAATGCAGCAGAGCATGAGCACCCAGCTCCGCCTTACTTTCATGTTCCAAATTTTAAAAGCCAGAGAAAACCAAGACTTCAGCCAAGCCGCTCAACTCACTGCCGCTCTCCGGTTGGTCTCTATATATTTATTATTATCTGTTATGACTTGGTGAAATTTGTGTTCCCTTTGCTGACATTATTTGCTCTGTTTCACAGCGAGATAGCGAGAGAGAATCAGTAGAAAGCATGAAGCAGTAAGAAATATCTGAATAAAAGGCAAAGGGTGGTGAAGAGGAGTAGCTCTTTCTATCATGTTAACTGATAATTAATCATTTTATGTACGTCGTTCACGTCAATGTGGTCAATGTTATTCTTCTAATTCTGGTTTTAGCCTTTCGTGTATGAGTTTGAATTCTATGTATGTGGTGTACGAGTGATTTTCCAATAAGTTGTATTGTATGATATCCTATTCTGTTCGTCGTTTGTTACTTCTAGGATTAGGTTCTAACGTGACTAGAAGTTATACTAATGATGTAACTCATGTAAATCCCGATAATTTGTTTGAATTTGAAAGAAATCACGTAAATAATTTATATAGATTATTTAATATAATGATGAAGAATAATTTAAAATATTTAAAATATGTCATATTTTCTCATAGATTATCGTTTAATTCATATAGAATTATATTTTACAAGTATATATAAAAAATTAAAGTAAAATAGATTGAATTCAGGGTGTTATCCTCTTCGAGCAATAATATATATAGAATGTATGTGTATTGTCAATGACTAAGAAATGTTTTCTCTCAAACGATTTCACTCTCAAGTTTTCTTCCCTTTTAGGATGTCATCTTTTCTCTTCGTTGATTTGTTTTTTTTTTTCTACTTCCGAGGTGCCCTCTGACTTGCTCAAGGGTTTTTTCTCCTCTGGCGTTTGGTTCGTTGGAATGTTTCTGAGGGAATTAAAATCTGTGAAGGAATTGGAATCCAATTCCATATTCTGTTTGGTTGGCAGAAATTAAATTGGAATTCAATTCCATATTTTGTTTGGTTCGCAGACATGTCAGATGAATTTGATTTCAGTAATGTAAAATGACAAGATTGTCCTTCTTGTTTTTTTGCTTAATTTTAGTTTGTTTAATAAATTACATGTAGCAATATATTATAAAAATTTTTAAAAAATAAATTTTAATTTTATTGATTGATTGATTGATTGATTGATTGATTATTAATTTCAATAAATTATAAAAATTATGCTAATAAACATCATAAGTTAAAATCATCCCAATTAGGGATGACCATGGGTTGGGTTGGGTTTTTGGTCCACCCGACCCGACCCAACCCGAGAACAAGGGAACTTCCATCCGAGACCCGACTTGACCCGACCAAAATAAAGTTTCACCCGACCCGACCCGACCCGAATATATGAATTAGAAACCCGACCAGGCCCGAAATTAATAAAAAAATATTTTTATTCAATAAAAACATTGACTTAATTGAAATATATATATATAGAGAGGTATTATTATAATTATTCTTAAATATATAAGGTAAAATTATATATTTTTTGGGTCGGGTCGAGCCGGGTATTTTTCACCCTAAACCCGAACCCGACCCGAATATCACACTTAAAAAAAATAGACCCGACCCAACCAAAATAAAGTTTCATCGAACTGACCCGAATAAATGAATTAGAAATCTGACCCGACCCGACCCGAAATAATAAAAAAATTATTTTTATTCAATAAAAGCAGTGACTTAATTGAAAAAATTATATATATAGGGGTATTATTGTAATTATTCCTAAATATATAAGTTAAAATTATATATATTTTCGGGTCGGGTATTTTTCACCCTAAACCCGAACTCGACCCGACCATAATATCACACTTAAAAAAACCGACCTGACCCGACCAAAATAAAGTTTCACCCGACCCGACCCGAAATAATAAAAAAATATTTTTATTCAATATATGAATAAGTTACCAAAAGATTGACGAGAGTAGTATGGTCAAATTTCAATTCCCTCCAACAAGGGAATTGAATTCCATCATAGAATGAAATTCATTTTCCCTCATTTGATGGAAAGTTGAAGCCATAAGGGATTCCAATTCCCTTGGAGAACTTGAACCAAACATGGGAAAATGGTGGAATTGGATTTCAATTCCCCTAATTCCAAGGGATTCATGCGAACCAAACGCCACCTTAGTGTTGGTTGCATCATTTCGGATGTTTGTTTGCGATGAAGGAAAGGATTCTCCTTCCTTGGACAAGGATTTGGAGGAATTGAATATGGATATTAGGACCTCCAATTTTCTTTTTATTTCTTTGGATTGTTCATTATCTTATGGTTTCCTTTGATTTGCAGGGTCTCGACATTTTTGATTCAGTTCAGCGTTAAAGTCTTCTCACGACAAATCAAGCTACGTCTGTGGGATCTTGGTGGTTTCTCTGTTACGGGACACTTCAACCTCCTTTTTGATGTTCTAGTCTCTCGTCATTATCTTCATCAACCATGATGTCTTATTAGAATCAAGACTGCATTCTTCTGAATCAAGGAAGCCTTCTCTGATGGAGCTCTTTCAACTTCAAGGCCCTTTAACAAATCAACGGCAACTCTCTGCTTCTTCGACTGCTTGTCAATTGTTGCTTTTCCTTTTTCTGTTATTTTTTTCGTTCTTCTTATTTTGCTTCTCCCTACTTGTTTCTTTTGAATTCCTATTAATCAACTTAATATCAGTGTTTGGACCTCAGCAAAACTCAATCTCATAGATTTATGTTATGCTTTATATGCATTTTGTTTGCTTTTAAAATAAATGCATTTTATGTTGATAAAAAAACATAGATCCATAACTAAAATGGTTAATATATGATATATAATTATAATCGCCATAAATAAATCAAATGGTGTCATATCATTCAAAATAAAATTAAGAGATTTTTTTATTATTTTGTATCATGTATGAAATTATCTACAATGAGTATATTAAATAGAAATCTATAAATGATAGGTTAATATTTGATGTACTAATTATACATCACTAATGAATCAAATTACATGTCGTAGTTAAAATTTAAGCAACTTTAATTTTTATTTTTTTAATAATGTGTCATCATTTGATACATTAACATAATTTAAAATTATAAATCTTATTGCATCAAATATAAATTCATAATCTTTTATCAAAAAAATATAAATTCATAATTGAAAGAACTAATATTTGGTGCACTGATTATGTAATTCTATATACCATCCATAATTCAAAATATCTTGCATCATTAGAGAGAGAGAGAGAGAGAGAGAAATAAGCGAATTTAGTTTTAAATTTTTTTATTGTAAAGTTAGTTTTAATTTTTTAAACGATGTATTATCATTTAATTTACTAATAATATACTAAAAATATTGTCAATATATTAGTACATCATACGATTAATAAATATTATAATACACTATAAATGCATCAAATTATAAACTCGTTTCATTTTCAATTTTTCGACATGATTAGATTATGAAATACAACATTATTTTTGGTAGTAAAGTTAGTAAAATATAAGACTACTTAGCACATTATTATGTATGTAAATGTTACGTTGTCTCATTTGGTTCATTTAGTAAGAATACAAGATTTTTTATATTTAATTGATGGAGTCTAAGATAAATTTAAAGCATATTTTTTATTAAATCATTGTTGTAATAGATATTGTTTTAAAGATAATTCATAGAGTTTTTTCGTTTAATTTCATCTAAATTAAAAGATATTGAAGAATTCATTAAATATTTTCAATGATAAAATATTGTTTTCCCTAAAATATTCGTATTTGAATAAGTACAACTGCTTCCAATAGTCTTTTTCAATCCATCTTTGATTTAACAATGTAAGTGTATTTCACTAACATTAGAAGATATCAAAATAATGTTCACTTTTAGATGCTCCTATGGTTATCATAGGTTTTGGATCGTCTCTTTGATGGAGTTCACATTTCAAGAGGTAAATTGATGAGGACTGATCCGATTGGTCAACGTTGAATATTACGGGTGTTTTGTCAACATGAAGGATTGAACTTGATCGAAACTAAAAGTTCGATCTTTTAATGGTGTTGCCTTATTAGTTGATTGATGATCGAGATGTTGTTGTAACTGTCGACAGTCGTTTTCCTCTGAGTGTCGTTTCCATAATATATAATATATTATTATTATTATTATTATTATTATTATTAAATTATTACAAGATCCAAAGGCCCAGTTACGAAGCAAGGTTCGGAGGCCTATTTATAACTAAACCCAATCCATAACTCGGTTCAGGCCCAACAACCCGGTTCAGGCCCAATAACCCAGCAGGCCCGAGAAGGCCCAAATCAGCTAGGGTTTCATCTCAGTTTCTCTAGCGCCGCCAGCAGCTCTCAGTCATTCGATCCAGACAAAGATCAACGGTCTACAATCATCCAGCAGAAACCCTAGGGTTTCATTACACCCTAAGGCCTATTCCGGCCGCCACCTTCAGGTGCTCCAACCGATCACTGCCACATCTCACCAGAACTCACCAGAAGACTCCAAAAGAGGAAGGAAGACCGCACAACACATCGACCTAGGGTGAGTCACCATCGTAGTTCCGGTGACTCACCGAAAGGCCATCATTGCAGTCGAGTTTCCGAGGGGCTATATAAACCCATTACCTGCAAGGAAAAAAAACAGGCATCAAGCATCCATATGAAAAAAGAGACCGAGAGCAACAAAATAAAACAAAAACAAAAGAGAGGAACCACAGCAACCAACGAGCATCAGAGACATCGGAGAAGCAAAACGAAGGATAGAAGGCTTGCCACGGTTGTTGGAGCTCCCATGCTTCACCGGAGAAGACAAAACATCGAAGGTAAACTATTAGATCTACGAAGTTTGGTTGGGTTTTAGGAAAAGGGGAGGTCGGATCTAGGTTTAAGGTAAACGAGGCTTTGATTTGGGTAAGTTTGTGAAATTTCTGCCACCGTGGGTGGTGGTCGGTAGTGATGTCAGCGACGACACATGGTGGCATGCCGGAGACCGGATTCCCTCCGGTGAGGGAATTCTAGAGAGGGACGAGAGCTTCTCTCTCTAAGAGGGAAGCCAAAGAGAGAAAATGGGAAACATGGCACTTAAAGGGCCATTTAAGGCCTATTTATACCTTCTCCGAACGGCGTCGTTTTGGGGAAGGGTGTTTGTGTAATTTATGTAATGGGTAAATTACACCCGTGGTCCCTCTGGCTTTGCAAACCTTCAATTTTGGTTACCGAATCAAGTTTTTACGCATTTTAATTTGGTTATCGCATTTTATTTATTTTTATTTTAATCCATGCCTGTATATTTATATATATATTTTGGGAAAAGTTTCATGTTTAGTCCCTTATATTTTAATAGTTTATATTTTAATCCCTATTAATAATAAAAGCTAAATTACATTAATAGTACCTATATTTCATAATATTTCGAATTAAGATTATTAATTTAGATATTTTATAACTTATCCCCTAAGCTTTAATATATTAATATTTTAAATAAATATAGAATTATTTACATTTATAATAAATAATATATTAAGTAGTATTTTTTATTATTTGTATGATTTAAATGAAATTAAGATACAAATTTATAAATTATATTGCAAAGACCATTAATTAATAAACAAAGGTATCAATTTTGGGCGTTGTGTGGGTGTTAATCATTCCCTACACGCAACCGACTCTCGAACTCATTCTCTAATAAGCAGACCCTTGTTGTGTTATTTTAATATTATTATTAGGAATTTTATTAAAATATCATAACATTTTAGTACCCAATCACACCTTAATAAATGATTGGTGACGACTTTACAAATTAATGTTTTATCTTATGTAAGAAGATAAACACTTGTATTTTCTCGATACAATTACACTTATATGTGTACACGTTTGTTTTTTGTCGCCGGACAAATAAACGTCTCGACAGTAACCTATATTTTATGAGGATGTTCGGATTTTCACTATGCGAGCGATTGTGGCAGCCTGCTTAAATGTAGATTGTGTTCTGATAAGTGCAGACTCTTTCAAAAATAAACTTGTAAAGCGTTTTATTTCCATCTTTAATTTTGATTATATTATCATGTTTCTTTCTATTGCGTGCTTTTGTCTTTGATTTTGACAATATTATAGATTTTTTTTCAGTCTTTTAATATTTAATGTAGACTTTTGTTAAAAGAAAAATAAATCCCAAACTATCATCTTTCTGATGTCACTAAACCAAATAAATAGTCATAAGGAAAATGAAGATGAAATTACCAATGACCTGCTACATAGTTTGACTTTTGTAGAATTTCATTCTTTAAGAAAAATCATTAAATATGACTGGATTCCATGGTTTTCAAAATTGGATCGGTCAACGAATCGGTCGTGCTATCAGTTTATTGATTCAATCGGTTGAACCAGTTAGATCGGTCGGAAGAATCGGACGACGTCATAATTAATTAATTATTTAAAAATTAAATAAAAATACCAAAAATATTTAATAAAAAATAGTTTTTTATATTACAAGTCATATTCAAAGCAAGTCATAACATATATAAGTTAAAAACCATAAAATCAAGTGAAACAAAATGATTCAAATCAACTACAACATAAAATTTAAGGTAAAACATATTAAATAATAAATATAATTATATAACTATAATAAAAAATAAATTTGGGGTTAAAAATCATAACAAACGATGTCGTTTGGTTTAATTTTTTTTTTAAAAAAATCTCACATGACTAAAAAACATAGAAGAGCATCACAAAAGTCTAAAGAGTAAAAATATAAAAACAAAACAATCCCACATGACTAAGAAACATAGAAGAGCATCCCAACTGACTTCTATAAATAATAGAGGTAATTTGACATTCAAAATCATGGAGCCTTTTGGTGAGCACATAGTGAACTATTCTTTAGCTTCAATCGAGCTCAAATTTCAGGCTTCAATCGAGTTTCTAATTTTTTTTTGAGTTCGAGCCTTTTTGAGTTCAAGTTTTAATATTATATTTCGAGTTCGAGTTGAACTCGATAATTTTTAGCTCGTGAGTTTTTGAGTCGAGTTGAGCTTACTTTTAAAGTTTTCGAGTTCGAGCCGAGCTCAGCAATACTCGAGTTCTACTCGGCTCGTTTAACAAACGACGTCGTTTGATTTAATTTTTTTTAGAAAAAAAAACAGAATACCGATTTTCAACCGGTTCACGGTCCGGTCCGATTCAAACGGTTCACAGCCGGTTTAACGAAATGAACCGGACTAGAGAGCGGTTCCTGAAAATTTCTCAATCTTTTCCGTTATACAGTCTTTTAATATTTTAATTATATTTTTCAAACAGCTGCTTCATATATCAAAACGGTCACACAGATTCTAGGATTATTTACGAGGTTTCTACTCGTGAATAATGCACTTAAATATTTATATATTGAAAAGTTCAGTAAAAAAACATCGAAAGTAGATCGCTAGAAGGTGCAAATATTAAACAGAAATCGCTCGACCAATCCATTTAATCGTGGATTTTTTTTCTTTCTCTTTTCAACTTTTTCTCCTTTTTCTTGTAAACATGTTTAAAGAAAACTCAAATTCCATTACTTGCTGTAAGAACCAAGAATTTTAATAGCAATATTAAATCATACCCATAGTAATTGTCCTAAGATACTAAATGGTTAGTAACATGTTTGCTTAATTATGAGTTTTATTAATTTAGTTTATGAAAATTTACAAATTAACCTATATATATTGTTAAATCTGGGATAAATCTAAAAAATATATGTTCAAATATTTTTAACCATTCGACTATGAACACTTATATCCCTAACATATGCAGTCCTTGAACCCTAAACTTTCAAGATAACAATAAATCTCATAATCATCAAAATCATTTGGTACGTGCCCCTTTATATATATATATTAGGTACGTTTTGAGGTTTAAATTTAAACTTTACAATTGCCTCTCTCAGTAATATTTTTATCAATATTTATATTTGAATTCTATCTTTGATGTATCTTATCATTCTGTCAAAAATTTGTGAACAATAATTTTTTATATTAATTTATCCGTTGAATCACTATAATACTTAAATTGATCTATAAAAGACAAAATAAAAGTAGCTAGTAATTAAAAAACACATTAGTATTAGATTTAATACAACCAGTTTAGTTGATTAGAATTAATGAAAAATAAATTAGACGTTCCTTAGGCACCAAGGTGGGTATAAATATATAAGTATCCATGGGGGGAAGCACTGCACTAGAAAAGAAGTTGAAACAACACCAATCTCTGAGTTGAAACAATAATTAAGGATGCGTTCCAACATATCAGAAGCAGAGGCAGGGCGTCAGCATTTGGTATCTGTTTTAATTCTTGTCTTTTTTGAAAGCTCCTTATCCACTCTTAATATTCTTAAATCGGTATCTTTTATCAAGAGAATTTTAATCATAAGCAAAAGAAAATCATTATGGTTACTCGAAAGTAGGAGTATCCGGATATGAACACTCTAATCCCTAATTACATCTTTAAGTCTTATTTAAAGGCAGATTTGAGAAGTTTTTTACAATCTATCTGTAGCATAAGAAAAGAAGGACGAGGAACATAGATTCTTGTATGAAAAGGCTAAGAGTGGGGATGGAAGAAGTGGATGAGGAGCAAAACAATATGAAAGAGATGGAAGGGCATTTAGCAGAAAAATTGGAAGCCATGGAGGTGGAATGCCAGCAACTTCGGCAGGAGACTATCCTCGTCACACAACAAACTGTGAATACCCAAATCCGCCTTTCTCTTATGCTCCAAATTCTCAAAGCCAGAGAGAACAGTGACTTTTCCCGGGCTTCGCACATGGCTTCTGCTCTCCGGTCCGTGTCTATTCTCAATTTCTACTTTTAAGCCACTAATACGAACAAGAGGGAAGGCCGAGGCCCCGGCCTATACCCCTTTCGCTATTATCGTTGTTTGTATAATAATCATCTTACATGATGGTTTAAATTCTAAATCTTTAATATCTGTAACTCTTTCATCTTTATTATTAGACAACTTTTCTTTAAAGCTAAGTGTGCCTTTATGCTCTTACTTCCAATGCTAATGTTAAATTCCCCTTTTGCTACAGTGAATCGATAGAAAAAGACAAGTAGCAAATGAAAGGAAGCTTTGATGGGCAACCGGTGAAGCAACTTATTCAAAGTTAGTACATGACGGAGAATGCACCATTTTTCTATACTAAATTACAATTTTATTTCTATTTAAAAGGGGAAAACTATAAACCAATCGTTGAGCCTAATAGATTTCTCTTGAATGGCTCTTCTTCTTTGTTTGGAGTGATACCTGTCTCTTGTGTGGAGTTTTTCTTACTTTATTCTCTCTTTCTAAATTACTACGTTTTTTTTTTGGATTTTTGTGTATTTATAAACCCTCAAGTTAACATAATTTAATTAATTTTATATATATCGATTTGTTTCCGGAAATAGAAGATGGTGAATTAGGTCATAAATTACTTTTTAACCATTTCAATTAGATTTTATATTAATGAAGCAAATTTTTAAGATAAAGTTTGTAATAATATTAACGAATGATTTAGTTTACTAATAATAAAAATCAAATGAAATAATATAGTTTAACTAAAAATATATAATTTATATAAAACTTAATATTAAAATGAATAATCTAAATTATAGAGTATCCAATTCTATGATATAAATAGTTTAACTATAATTTATAATAATAATAATAACTTTTGGTTGCTGCAAATGTGGAAAAACATTAAGAAATATATTTACGAAGAAAAATTGATTGCAATGTTACATCTTTTTGGACCGTTAATGGCCGACATTAACAATAACATTGCCATTTAAAAGGTGAAAAATCCTATATCTTTCTTTCATCAGAAACAAAACTAAGGAAGCTATAGAGGGCGGCAGCTATCATCTTCACCATCTTGGCCAGCTCCTAAGATATTGAACGTTATATCAAGCTGAATTCTATTGGAAGTCGACTGCTCCACAATAAATTGAGTTTCGAAGATGAGTTCTTCGAGTTGCCATTTTCCTTTAATTCTTTGCTCCTCTTTTATGCATCTTTGATCCTCCAGTATCTTTCCTATATCTGCTCTTTTTACTCGTGTGACCTTCACTTTAAAACTCTTCATTTTTGGTTTCAATACCTTCTTCTTCTCCTTGATCATGCCCCGGCACACCATTGTTATCGACTCAAGTTTGAAGAATCAAAAACTACGATTGAAATATAAACTGATCTTATATCAAAATTGCGCCTGAGGAAACAAAAACCAAATTGCAGAGGGACAGAGGCAAATAGAAATTGGAAGAGCCCGAGCCTCCCAAACTTCTAATGTCCCTAAGCTTTTTGGTTCCCCTCAATATCCAATCCCAACTCTATCACTGATGAAGAAAAACTATGGAGAAAATGAGGGAGAAGCATCATTTTTATAATGATGATAGAGGGTTGCGAGTCTAAAGGATCTTATGATTTTTCAACTGAAATCGAGCGATCTTTTAGGGCTTATTTTGGTGTCATATGATTTCAATATTGATTTTCTTTAATTAGCTTGTTCACGTTGATATGATTAGACTTTTTCTATAATATGACCTTAAATCATGCAAGTCAGAATATATTTATATACAATGAATTTGAGTTTATGTAAGTTTGTTTATATATTTTTAATATTTTTATGTATTTTTATTAGATTAACAGATATAATATTTTAGCAAAGTATGTTTAATTTTTATATAATATAATATAAAAAGTAAATAAATATAGGGTAAATCGTATAAATGATCAATGAAGTACTAGTAAGTTTATGTTTTCAGCACTGGAGTTTCAAAAGTAACGAAAATATGACTAACGTTATCATTTTGTAACAAATTGAACACTCAACCGCTAACAGTCACGGAAGTCTGATTTGGAACATTTGGTCGCTGAGTTGGAACTGTACCATCTTGACATCTTTTGACCAGCCACTTTAACTCCTATTTTAAAAAATATTTGCAATCCTAATTTTTTTGAAGAAGCAAAGATTGGATCCCTAAGACATGGCTGGTGTCAATGTTTCTAAGTATGCACATAGCACTGTACACAAAGATAAATACATGACCAGACCACTTCTACTCTTTATATGATAAACAACAAGAACAAAACCTAACAGGAATGAAAACAAAATTCAAAATACAAGATCCAATGGATATTGGCTTCCAATAAAAAATGCAAAGCTCCGAAGAACCTATGAAAGAGAAATACATGACCAGACCACTTCTACTCTTTATATGATCAAGTTCCCCAATTAACTTCCCCATTAACCTCTGCATGACAGAGGTTGAAGGGCCTTGATTAATAATGGAGGGTATTAAAACAAGGAGTTGAATCAAAATTTTTCAAGTTGAAAAGAAAAAAAAAACTAAAATATGCTTCTTTTCGAATGTGCACCATTTGATCTTAAAAGTTAACGTGGGAGTCAAATGGCTGGCTAAAGGGTGTCAATATGGCCAAATAATGTCAACTCAGTCGTCCAAATAGGTTACACCACACTTTCGTGACTATAATAACGATTGTTAACGATTCGATGACCAATTTATTACAAAACGATAATATTAGTGATCATTTTGTTATTGTTGAAACATCAGTGTTGAATATAGAAATATACTCATATTTCAATAACTATTTTATGTAATTTACCCATAAAAATAAAAAAAATAGTATATGTTGTGAACTTGAAAAAATAAAGAGTAAAGTACACAAATGGCTTCGACTATAAGGTGTTGTTTTGTTGAATACTTCAAATATTAGAATCAACAAAATGGTCCTTTCACTTTAGGCCATTGTTTTTGTTGAGTTTCCTAACTATTAAAAGTTACAAAATGGTCATTTGACTATTCATATGTTCTAAAGTCGTCATTTTTCATTAACAAAATTGATAGTTGTCAGAGCTGAACATTAACCAGCTGACTAAGATATGATAAAATCATTTTTTAATGATGTTTATTGGTACCGTCGTTGCTTTCAAACATTGGCTCGATGACATAATGTTTCAAACACCAACTCGACGAGATAATACAAACGAAGACCCGATCCACATATTACATCTCAAACGATTCTAAGACCATATATTATCACATCACAGTGAGCAGGTTAATATTCAACTACGTCCGTCAATTTTTTTAATGAAAAATGACAATTTAGAACATATGAATAGTCGGGTGGCTATTTTAAAACTTTTAATAGTATGATGACTCAATAAAGTAACATTCTAAAGTTGAGGGACTATTTTGTAACTTTTAATAGTCGGAGAGTTAAAAAATCAGTCCTATGCCCCTGTAGTCGAGAATCATCTATGTGCTTAACCTAAAAATAAATTAAACTCAAACTTTGAATATTGAAACTTAAATCAACTCAATATTTTAGCATATTATGTATAATTTAAATTGATTTAAATGTTCTTACATACTTTGAGATTCCAGTTTGCCGACATTGACATTCCCCCTGAAATTCGACATTAACAATAAAATAAAGAAACTATGATTTTCTTCTGTCAGAAATTGAAGTAAGGTAGCCACTGAAAGCGGCGGCTTTGTCGAAGTCTCCGTCTTGGCGAGCTCGTAAGATATTGAACATAATACTAAGACGAATACGATTAAAAGTGGATTGCTTCACAATCATTTGAGTTTCCAATCTTAGGTCATGGCATTGGCGTCTAACATCTCCAAACTTTTCTCCTATATCCCTTTGCTCCTCTCTTATACATTTTTGATCTTCCCTTATCTTTCCCATATCTGCTTTTATTCGTTGGACTCTCGTCTTCAAACTCTTCATTTTCGGCTTTGAAGATTTCTTCTCCTCCTTGATCATGCTCCGAGCCACCATTGTTATGGACTTGAGTTTGAAGAATCAAAGTTGAAACAGATTGAGATGTAAAGTTGGATTGCAATGAGTGAAATGCCATAACACTGGGTTTATATAACGAGTTCAATTATATCAAAAGCGCGCTGTGGAATTTGGAGGAAACAACTAGCGAACATGAAGAGAAACCGGGGGGAAAGGAGGAGAAATTATGAGTTTTAGAGCGAGGGCAGTCGGGCGTAAGGTTAAAGAATCGCATGGCGGATCGAACGATTTCGTTCATGTTTATTATGACTGAATCAGAGACTGCTGATTGGTTTAATCTTATTTTCAGTGGTCCCACACGAACAGTAATAAAATGTTTTTTTTACTCAACCGTTAAATAGTTAACGGCATTAAAATGAGTTGTTATATAGATGTAAAACAACATCGTTTTGGTGATATTTTTTAAAACGGCGTCGTTTTTAACACCGTTAACTATTTAACAACAGAGTGACCAAAATATGAGAAAGAATAAAGTTCGGTGACCAAAAAACTCAATGTATTAAGTTTAGTGATGAAATTGAAAAACTTTTAAAGTTAAAATAGGAGAGAGTAAAATTTTATGATGAAATTTGTAATTTTTCCATTTTTTAAAGACTTTAATCATTTGATAATTAATACTTAAACTTTCTTGCACATGTTATGCTCCAACATAAAATCTCTATAAATAACAACCATCATTTACTTAATCACATAGATTTTATCTCTAGAGACAAAAACCCTCCTACAAGAATTGGAAGTTGCTTGGTTTTTCAATCCTTCAAACAGGATTTTGAATCCTTCAATCTGTCGGGAGACAAGCATTGCAGCAACCTCCTCCTACAACAGCGACCGAATCACAGAAGAAGGATTCAAAAACCAAGCAACTTCCAAATCCTGTTGACGAGCTACCTTTGTCATGGCGTCCGCCACTTTGATCCTTTCACGATTAACATGTTATCAACTCTCCAATTCTGCTATAACAGAGCCAAGATATGCACCAAAATCGTGAGTTGGGCAGAACCATTATTGTACTGGTTAATCATCCTAATAGCGTCCAAACAATCATATTCCATAATCACTTGAGTAAAATCGAGTTCCCAAGCACACGAGAGGCCAAGCAGAATTTCCCAAAGTTCAGTTTCCACAACCGAACAAATGCCTATAAACTTAGAGAATCCACGAACCCAAATACCCTCAGAATTTTTTGTAGCACCACCTCATGAAGTGAAACCATTCTCTTTATTTCGAGCACAATCGGAGTTAATTTACCTAATTCTCCGGCGGAGGACTCCACCTCATAATCCTTGACGTCAAGACAGTTTGAACAGTTCTCTTTTCAGCTTCTGCAATAATTGCCCAGTAGGTTACCTCTTTCAGATACATGCAACGCTCAAGCAACGGACATGAGTCACCTGAAAACGAGTCAAAAAGAATGGAGTTGCGATGAAGCCAAAGATTTCACAAAGCTGCACTAAAAAGGATATCCCAATTCTGAACAACTCGAACAAACTCATTGGGTTTCGAAAGATCCATCACCATCCAAGCTTTCATATCCATAGAGAGAAACTCCTCAAGCCGATCCCTCTTGATCAAAACTAACCAGATCGATAAAGCTGTCGAACAACGCCTGATAATACGATCAATGTCTTCACTCGGATGGAAACAAACTGGACAGCTCCCATCCGAAGTGAAATGACGGCGCACCCTCTCCCAAGTTTATTATATTTTTTACTTAAAAAACATTTTCTTCCAAGTTTCCATTTAAAAAAAATTATTTTTATTATATTTCAGAAGTATACCCACCAACTTAAAGTTAAACTTTATTCCATTTTTTAATTGATTAATTCAATATCTAAACTTATAAAACCAAACTAATTAAAAAAAAAAACTCTTTTTTGTTGGCAAAATCAACGAGATAATGCGTTGAATTTTTTTTTTCACAAGAGCACTCCCATATAGGTCGCCAGGTGCTCCGGGCGACGTCCCTGTTAAATAAGGTAGGTGTAGGTCACCATGCACGCCCAGCGACCTACCAGGTCGCCATGCACGCCCAACGACCTAGGTAGGTCGCATGCAATCCATGTCGCCATGCAGTCCAGCTTGGCAAATGCCTGAACAATGTTGATGGTTTTGTTATCCATGCCGTCCATGCTTGGTTGTTGGTAATTTGCCTAGATATTGGTGCTTTATGGACCATGTGTAGGGTGGTAAATGTCAGGCGTTGGGTGAGTAATATAATACAATTATAATCATCATATATATTTTTTTAAATAGTTTAAATTTATTATAAGATAATATTTATTTAATTTTTTTATTAATAGATAACAAAACCACCAATATTCTTCAGACATTTGTCAAGCATGGATTGCATGGCGACATGGATTGCATGGCGACCTACCTAGGTCGTTGGGCGTGCATGGCGACCTGATAGGTCGCTGGGCGTGCATGGCGACCTACTTCATCTAATAGGGACGTCGTCCGGAGCACCTGGCGACCTATATGAGGACTGTAGAGATCATCACATATGAGTAATTAATCTGGCGAGGGCACTATCTCGTGAAAAAAAAATTCAACGCATTATCTCGTTGATTTTGTCCATTTTTGTTATATCTCTTCGATAAGTGGTTTTACTTCGGAATAAAACGAAAATATTTTTTTTTTTGAAAAAAGAAGATGGTGAACTTAGTCATAAATTACTTTTTGACAATTTCAACTAAATTTTATATTAATGAGGTGAAAAATTGTCAAGAGCTAACTTTTAAGATAAAATTTGTAACAATATTAATGAATGACTTAGTTTAATAATAAAAAATACAATTATATGGTTTAATTAAATTAAATTAAAATATGTTCCAAACTTGTCTTTTCTATTAAAAATTAGCGTCCGTTTGAGCTGGACGTTAATCTGTTAACTTGAATATGATAAAATCTTATCTCAAAATTGTTTGAACTATATTTTACATATTGACACTCCTTTTACATTATGTCGACAAGTCAGTGCATGGAACATTATATGGCAAGTCAGTGCTTGAAAGCAACAACGGTGTCAATAGACATCATTAAAATGTAATTTTATCATATCCCAATCAACAAGTTAACAACTCGTATGACCCAATTTTTTAACAAAAAGAAACAAGTTTGGAATGAATAGTTTAGTGAACATTTTTTAACTTTTAATAGTAGAGATACTTAATAAAATAGCATTCTATATTCAAATGACTATTTTGTAGCTTTTAATAATCGAAGTATTTAACAAAGTAACATCATATAGTCAGAGGGCATTTGGTACTTTACCCAAAATTACAAAACTTACTTTTGATTGCTGCAAATGTATAAAAACATTGAAAAATGCATTTACGAAGAAAAATTGATTTCGATCGACGATGGTCGACATTGATATTAACATTGACATTTAAAAGGGAAAAAAAACTATAGCTTTCTTTCATCAGAAACAAAACTAAGGAAGCAACCAAGGGAGACAACTATATCATCAACTGAGTTGGAAGCCGATTGCTTCACAATCAACTGAGTTCATCGTATTGACATTTAACATCTCACAACCTTTCTCCTATAAGCATTTTCCCCTTGCTTACGTATTTTTGATCTTCCATTACCTTTTTTATATCTGCTTGTTTAATTTGCGTAACCTTGACTTTAAAACTCTTCATTTTTGGTTTCAAACCCTTCTTCTTCTCCTTGATCATGCCTCTGGACACCATTGTTATCGACTCGAATTTGAAGAATCAAAATTGAAACAAACTGCGATTGAGATGTAAAATATCACACTGATTTTATACCAGAACCGCGCCTGGAATTTAGAGGAAAAGTGAAACAAAAATGTAAAGGGACAGAGCCAAATAGAAGATGGGAAGAGATCTACTCTCCCAAACTTCTTATGACCCTGAGCTTTTGATCCCTTATATTCAATCTCAATCTGGGAGAAAAGGAGGAAGAAACATCCTTTTATAGTGAGGCTAGTTGGCTATGTGATTAAAGAATGACATGTTTTTTCAGTTGAGATCGACCGATCTTTTAGGTTTTATTTTGGCGTTATATGACTAAATCAAAGAATATTGATTGCTGATTCACTTTAACATTAATTTTACTTAACGTTTTCATGATGATATAATTACACTATTTCTATAACATGACCTTAAATTATGTAAGTTAATTCTTATTTATATATAATTCATCAAAGTTTGTTTATATCTTTTTTTTAATAATCTGACATATATTTTATTAAATTTATGAATATAAAAAATTAATATTTTAGCATAGTATGTTTATTTTAATATAATATAAAATAAATGTTATAAACTTGTAAAAGAAAATTAAGCTCTTACTCAAAATATTAAAACTTGAATAAACTCATATTTTAGCATAATATGTATAATTAAATTGATTGCAATGTTATTACATATTTTGATATTCCAAATAGCCGAACTTCGACATTAACAATGAAATAAGGAAACCACTGAAGGCGGCAGCTTTATCGAAGTCGCCGTCTTGGCGAGCTCGTAAGATACTGAACATAATACTACGACGAATACGATTAAAAGTGGATTGCTTCACAATCATTTGAGTTTCCAATCTGAGGTCATGGCATTGGCGTCTAACATCTCCAAACTTTTCTCCTATACCCCTCTGCTCCTCTCTTATACATCTTTGATCTTCCCTTATCTTTCCCATATCTGCTTTTATTCGTTGGGCTCTCGTCTTCAAACTCTTTGTTTTCGGCTTTGAAGACTTATTCTCCTCCTTGATCATGCTCCGCGCCACCATTGTTATGGACTTGAGTTTGAAGAAACAAAGCTGAGATATAAAGTTGGATATATTGCAATGTGTGAAATGCCATGTGTTGCGGAAGACGGCTATCGGATAGAGTAAATCGCAACTGATAATTTGAGAAAATAAAAATGAAGATAAAAAGAGACACAAAATTTACGTGGAAAACCCCTAAATAATATAGGGTAAAAACCACGGGCAACGGTAGAAGAATTTCACTATGAGAAAATAGGAATTACAACCTCTCTCGATCTACCAAGAAAAAAACAATGATAATTTTCTCTTGATAAAAAGGAGAAAACAACTCTCAAGAAACTCTCTAAATTCTCTCTAGTATTGGAAGAGAGCTAGAATGCTTTGGGATGGTTTTGAAGCTAAATGAGTTAGGGTATTTATAGTTGAAACTTAAGGACTAATTTGTAAATACCCTAAATTACAATGATTAAATTTGGTAATTTACCCTTTACCAAAATTCAACAAAATCATCCACTTTTTGACAATTTCTATTAGGTGGATTTTGCTTTCAATTTTTGGTGCCTACCCTTTGAATTTTCAACAATCTCCCACTTGAAGATTTGATTGGAATAATCATATCTTCACACCATTCTTTCTACCTTGTACCTTCATGTTGCTTACGTCTCTGACATACCACACGAGGATCGACACCAAGTAAATTTATTAGCGTTGATCGCCTTTGTCATGAAATCTGCTATGTTGTCTTTGGTATGGATCTTCTGCATATCCACTGTTCCTTCTTCCACCTTTTCACGAATGAAGTGGTACTGAACTCGTATGTGTTTTATCCTTGAATGAAATGTTGGATTCCTTGCTAGATGAAAGGCGCTTTGACTGTCACAAAACAGAGAGACATACTCTTGATTGTGCCCAAGCTCCTCCAATAACATCTTCAACCAAATTGCTTCTTTACTGGCTTGTGTAGCTGCTACATATTCTGCTTCTATTGTGGATGTAGCCACAATTGACTGCAATTTTGAAATCCAGCTTACAGCTCCACCAGCAACTTTAAACACATATCCTGTAGTAGATTTGCTTTTATCCAAATCCCCTGCATAGTCAGAATCAACATACCCATTGATAAGTAAATTTGATCCTTCGTAACATAATGCAACATTTGAGATCCCTTTGATGTATCTCAGGATCCTCTTTACTGTATTCCAATGCTCTTTGCCTGGATTCGCCATGTACCGACTAACCACTCCCACTGCTTGTGCAATGTCTGGTCTTGTGCATATCATAGCGAACATTAAACTTCCCACTGCTGATGCATACGGTACTCGAGACATCTCCATCCTCTCTTCTTTATTGCTAGGACTCATACTGGAGGATAATTTGAAGTTAATAGAAAGAGGGGTAGAAATTGGCTTACAATCTTGCATGTTGAATCGTGACAAGATCTTCTTCAAGTATTTCTTTTGTGAAAGCCAAATCTTCCTATTACTTCTGTCTCGGTGAATTTGCATCCCTAGAATCTTGTTTGCTGATCCCAAGTCCTTCATTTCAAATTCCCTAGCCAGTTGTGCCTTCAATTCTTCAATATGATCTTTGTTGGGTCCTGCAACCAACATGTCATCCACATACAACAACAATATAACAAAATCGTTATCACCAGACCTCTTGAAATAAGCACAAGGGTCTGTAAGTCTGTTGTATCCAAGGCACATAATGAAGGAATCAAATCTCTTATACCAACACCTCGGCGCCTGCTTTAGACCGTACAGAGATTTGTTCAACCTGCAAACCAAGTTCTTCTTTTCGTCTTCTTCAAAACCTTCAGGCTGGAGCATATAAATCTCTTCTTCAAGATTTCCATGAAGAAAAGCTGTTTTAACATCTAGTTGCTCTAGATGTAAGTTCAATGTAGCACACATTGCCAAAACTACTCGAACTGTTGTTAGTAGAACCACAGGAGAAAATATTTCATTGAAATCAATACCTTCCTTTTGAGCATATCCTTTGACCACCAGTCTTGCACGATACCTCTCAACTTGATCGTCACCATTTCGCTTGATTTTGAAGACCCATTTGTTACCAATTGGCTTCCTTCCTTGTAGTAGTGGCACAAGGTCCCATGTATTATTTTTATGAAGGGCTTCGATTTCTTCTTGCATCGCCATCATCCACAGTGAAGCATCTGAGCTGTTTATTGCCTCCTGGTATATTAATGGCTCACCGTCCTCTGTTAAAAGGCAGTATGCAATATTACCTTCTATAACATAATCTGAGTGCCAATTGGGACGTCTTCTCACACGATCTGATTGACGAGTTGTTGGAGTTTCAGAACTCTCTGGTTCTTGTTCATCATGTGCTGGTTCTGCTTCAGAATAATCTCCTTGTTCAACCTCCTTTTCCACATGTATCTGTGTAGTCTCTGACTTTTCAGCGCTATCATCATCTTCTTTTCTTTGTAGTTTATCTTCTACAAAGATAACATCCCTGCTGATGATCACTTTGCGGGCAGTGGGATCCCACAAGCGATACCCCTTTACACCATCAGTATACCCTAAGAATTTGCATTTCCTGGATTTTGGATACAACTTTGAAATTTCTTGGGCTTTGTACATCACGTACACAATACTTCCAAATACATGGAGGTTTGAATAATCAACTGGTTTACCAGTCCACATCTCCATTGGTGTCTTCAGCTCTATTGCAGTTGATGGAGCTCGATTCACCAAATAACAGGCGGTATTGACTGCTTCTGCCCAGAATGATTTTTCTAGGCCTGCGTCCCTCAACATTACTCTTGTTCTTTCTAACAAGGTTCTGTTCATCCGCTCTGCCACTCCATTTTGTTGAGGAGTGTTTACCACTGTGAACTGTCTTTTGATGCCTTCTTTCTTGCAAAAGTCATCAAATTCTTCGCTTGTGTATTCTCCTCCATTATCTATTCTGAAACACTTGATCTTATTTCCAGAATCAAGTTCCACCCGCGCTTTGAAGTTTTTGAAAGTTGAAAACACGTCTGAATTCTTCTTAATAGGGTACACCCAACATCTCTTGGAGTAGTCATCAATAAATTATACAAAGTATTTTGCTCCGCCTAGGGATGTAACTGGTGCTTGCCATACGTCAAAGTGAACCAATTCTAGAACACTTTTGCCTCTAGAATTTGATGTGTTGAATTTCAATCAGTGCTGCTTACTTGTTATGCAATGCTCACACAAAGTAAGTGATACATTCGTTAAGCCTGGAAGTAGCTTTTGCTCCACAAGGACTTTCATTCCTTGTTCTGACATGTGTCCAAGTTTCTGATGCCATAGCATTGCAGAATCTAAACTACATGAGGCAACAGAAGCTTCTGCTTCTAGCAAAGTCTCTCCCTTCAGCATGTACAAGTTTGCTGCTATCTTTTCGCCTTTCAGCACCACAAGCGCTCCACGGAACACCTTCATGATTCCTTTCCGTGTTTCAATCTTGCTAGCATTATTATCCAACAATCCGTAGGATAATAAATTTTTCTTCAGGCCTTTCACGTGCCGCACATCTCGAACAACTTTAATTGTTCCATCATACATCTTCAATTTGATGGTTCCCACACCAATGATCTCTAAGGCATGATCATTGCAACTATACACAGATCCTCCTGAGACAGGTTCATAATGATGAAACCATTCTCTTCTTGAGGTCATGTGATATGTTGCTCCCGAATCAATGAGCCATATATCTGCAAATCGTTTTCTACCTTCCACGGTGGTTGACGCTTCACAGCATAGAGCATCTCCATCATCTGAAGTGTTTGCAGTATTGCTTTGTGGATTGAAGTTTTTATTTAGACTCCAACAATCCTTCTTCAAATGACCCTTCTTTCCACAGTTGTAACACTTTAAATTCTTCTTGCTCCTCGACTTCGATCTACCATGTTTGCGACTGCTGCTTTGGCCATGTTCTGTTGATCTCCCTCTTATCGTTGTCATCGTTGTCAACGCTTCTGGTTGTTGCAGATTTACTTGTCTGTCTTCCTTGTTCTTGCGTCGATTTTCTTCTTGTAGAACAGCAGCTGCAACATCATCAAATATTAGACTAGTGACATTACTGTTTGTCAAGTTGATGATGAGTTGATCATACGAATCCGGTAGACTTTGAAGTAGAAGTTCAGCACGTTCTTGTTCTCTTATTTTACAACTTAAGGATGTAAGCTGAGAAAATAAAGTATTCAGTGTATTTAAGTGCTCCGTCACTGAAGTAGATTCTGGCATACGGAGAGTGTACAATTTTCTCTTAAGGAAAATTTTATTGTGCAGCGATGTGGTCTCGTACAATTTGGTGAGATGGTCCCATATCTCCTTAGTTGTCTTCTTCTCCTCGATGCTTGACAATACTTCATCTGCTAATGCTAGATGAAAGTTTGCCATAGCATTCCCGTCCATTTCGATCCATTTGTTGTCATCTGTGAAATCCACCGGCCTTTCACTGATAGCTGCTAGACAACCGTCTTTCCTCAGGATGGCCTTCATCTTCAATTTCCACAATGAGAAATTTCTCCCATTGAATTTTTCAATATCAAATTTCGTTGCCATAGCTTCTTTTACGGATAGCTCCCACTATTTCACTATCGTGAATAGTTCTCTAGAACCTTCAAAGAATGGGTAATAACTTCTTATTTTCTTATGTTGGAGGATCCACCTTTTGGTGGCAACCACAAAGACAATAAGTATATATTACACACTCTAATCTAGCTCTGATACCAATTGTTGCGGAAGACGGCTATCGGATAGAGTAAATCGCAACTGATAATTTGAGAAAATAAAAAATGAAGATAAAAAGAGACATAAAATTTACGTGGAAAACCCCTAAATAATATAGGGTAAAAACCACGGGCAACGGTAGAAGAATTTCACTATGAGAAAATAGGAATTACAACCTCTCTCAATCTACCAAGAAAAAAACAATGATAATTCTCTCTTGATAAAAAGGAGAAAACAACTCTCAAGAAACTCTCTAAATTCTCTCTAGTATTAGAAGAAAGCTAGAATGCTTTGGGATGGTTTTGAAGCTAAATGAGTTAGGGTATTTATAGTTGAAACTTAAGGACTAATTTGTAAATACCCTAAATTACAATGACTAAATTTGGTAATTTACCCTTTACCAAAATTCAACAAAATCATCTACTTTTTGACAATTTCTATTAGGTGGATTTTGCTTTCAATTTTCGGTGCCTACCCTTTGAATTTTCAACAACCATGAACACTGGGTTTTTATAACTAGTTAAATTGTATCATAACCGCGTCGTGGAATTAAGCAGCGAAAATGAAGAGAAGGCGGGGAGAAAGGAGGAAGAAATGAAGAGATTTTGAGTTAGGGCAGTGGGGCGGAATCGCATGCTTTTTTAGTTGGATCGAACGATTACGTTGGTTTTATTATGACTGAATCAGAGACTACTGATTGGTTGGCTTTAACATCCTCAGTTGTCCCACACGGATATATAATTATTATTTTCACGTAAAACATTTTTCGAAAAATATTTTTTTTTCATTTTTCAGTGTTTGATTGAAGAAAGACTTATTTGTCAACTTAAATTATTTTCCTGGTCAACAGAATTTTTTTTGTGTTTTCTAGAAAATGACTGATTTTCTGTAAGTTATTTTTCGAACTTTTCATTTTAAAAAATAAATACTCAAAATAATTTTATTTTATAAATTTAATATTAATAAAATATTTTAATATCATTTTAATCAAAATATTAAATATTAAAATATATTTATTAATATTTATAATAATATATAAATTTTTTATATTATAATAAAATAATCAATTATATTATAATAATATAAGATATAATATTTTTAAAATATAATATAAGACTATTACTTTAATAAATAATTAATATAATTTGTAATACTTTTATTTCAATAAAATATACCAATATTAATATTTTTTATCAATAAAATTATAAAAAAATATTTTAATAATAAATAAATTATTTTAATATTTTAAAAATAATAATATTAAGTTTTATGATAAACAATATTATTTATTGTATTTAATATTTATAATAAATAATTTTTAAAAAAATCATCAACTAGTGAAAAAAAAATGTTTAAACATTTTTCAAACATCGTAAAACATTTTTCAAAAAATATTTTTCAGAAAATATAAATCATTTTACGAAAATCATTTTTCGAAAAACGTTTTTAATGAAACAAACGGACCCTTATTGAAAGTCATTGAAATTATATGATTTTTTATTTTTAAAAAACGCTTTTTCGACGTCTTTGCACGTTAGATTCATGTTTGTTTGTTTTCTCGAGTTTTATCAACGTTTCACTATGTTCTCGTCTAAAACTATACAGTGAGATTGAGAAGACATTAAATTTGTCAAGCCTCTTCGTAAAGAGACTAAATGATTTATGTATCTTTTTAAATTTACTATAAAAATATTCTATTTGAGAAAATAAAATTCAATAATCTTCTATTGATTTTTTTCTAACCCGTTATTTGGGTGAATTTGCCCCTTTAACAGGTTATGGTTCACTGCGAACTTATGTTTAAAACAATTCCACTTCCTTTCCCTTTCGTTGGTTGATGAATTGAAATCGCCTAATAAATTCTGAAAACTTTCAATTTATTAAATAATTGATTTATCACGATAATTCGTTAAATTAACAAAGAAAAAAATAACGTCACAAAAAAGACAATCACAAGTTTAACAGAAACCGAATGTCAAGCACTACATCAACATGAAGAATCAAAGTTGATGATCCAGCGCCCAAATTTGTCTGCGTTCATATTAAAGTATATTTAACAATATTAATTAATTAAATTGAGAATTTGTAATTTATATAAAAAATTCAATTCTACGAAGAAAAATTGATTCCGATGTTATATCTTTTTGGACCGTTGATGGCCGACATTGACAATAAAATTTCCATTTAAAAGGGGGAAAACCATATCTTTCTTTCATCAGAAACAAAACCAAGGAAGCTATAGAGGGCGGCAGCTATCATGTTCACCATCTTGGCTAGCTCCTAAGATATTGAACGTTATCTCAAGTTGAATCCTGTTGGAAGCTGATTGCTCCACAATGTATTGAGTTTCGAAGATGAGTTCTTTGCATTGGCATTTAACATCTTCTAACCATTCTCCGTTGATTCTTTGCTCCCCTTTTATGCATCGATCTTTGATCCTCCAGTATCTTTCCCAAATCTGCTCTTTTTACTCGTGCGACCTTCACTTTAAAACTCTTTCATTTTTGTTTCAATACCTTCTTCTTGTCCTTGATCATGGCCCGGCACCCCCCTAACTTTGCCGTGAACTTTCATTTTAGTCACCTATCCTCTTCCTTTTTTATTTATTTCGAACTTGGCATGTTTTTTTGTTTTTTTTAGTTTAGTCATCATTATCTTTTCTGTTTATTTTAAATTAGCTTGCTGATTTTATTTTATTTTATTTTGTTCACTGACTTTTTAATTATTATTGCTTTTGAATATTCGATCACTTAATACGACCTTGTGGTGACCCACACTGGGGTATGATCTACAATATTCATGGCCTAGGTAAAATTCTAATTTAACCGCTAATTTATTGACCACTAACCGCTAACTTTTTATTTTCATATTCGAATCAATTTACGACCTCCCATGACCTGCCCTGGGGTATGATTCGTGTTATTTGTGGTTCGGGTAATAATTAAAAAATTAACCCCCTAACTTTTAATTTTATTCGATTGATTTATTTTCTGCTTTTTACATTTCTGCTTTCTAGCATTTACATTTCAGTCATTTAAATTATAGCTTTTAGTTTTCTTAATTATTTTAATTTAAACTTTACTTTCTGATTTATTTTATTTTGGTCCTTTATCTAATGAACTTTAATTTCAGTTTTTCATTTTTTTATTTTTTTTAATTTAGTCCTTGTATATTTGTTAATTGCTTTAAATTTTGTCTTTAATTTCAACTTCTCTAAATTTAGTCCTTTAATTTAGGAGAATTTTTAATTTGGTTATCGCTTTTGCTCGAGGTTCCATTTTAATTATTTGATTCAATAATCAATTAAAATTGACTAAGTTAATTAATAGAGCCTCTATTTTAGGTCCAATTTCACATTTTAGTCATTCAATTTAGGAGAATTCTTAATTTAGTCATCGCTTTTGCTCGAGGTTCCATTTTAATTATTCGAATCAAATAATTGGTTAAAATTGATTAGGGTTAATATTAGATCCTACATTTTCATGTTTAATCTCCGAAGTTCCTTAAATTTCATAATTTGACACTTTAACTTAGAGGAAGCTTTAATTAATTCATTTAGTATAATTAAGTTCAATAACTGATTGTTTGATTGTATTTAGTTTTAAAAAATAAGGCAATATTCATTTGTTAGCGAGTTAGTAGTGTATCTCCCGCTCTTGCCATGGGGTGACCATTATTGATTCTCGAAGTAAATCAACAACATTTTCAAAACCCCACATCATGTTTTCTAAATTATTAAGGCAATGTTTATTTATTGGGATTGGTAAGGAAGCTTCCGCTTTTGCTTGGGGTGGTCGTTATTAGTCTTGGTAAATTGACGTCATTTTTCAAAATATGCATACATGGTGGATTTTAAATTAAATAAAATTTCGAACTCAAAATTTCCAATTTCAAAATATGGGGTAATCGATTAGGTACTAATTTTGGGTGTTGTGGGGGTGATAATCATTCCCCACACGTAACTGACTTTCAAACCTGATTTCTGATTTTGCAAACCAAAACTTGGTATTTTTATAAATAATTTTTTTCATTAAAATTACCTAATTTTAGGTGATCAAATCTCACCTTAAAAATGATTGGTGGCAATTCTCATCTTTTCATAAAAACGCTATTTTATTTTCCAAAAACGTCGGATCAGTCTTCCCACTGAAAATCGATTACGACATATATGAACTTACAAAATTTCATAAAGTAGAAAATTATACCATCAATTAAAAATACAAAGAAAATATTTAAACTATATTCAAATTTGAAATTTCCAGGAATGTGATTCTACATCCAACACCCCTAGATTCATTCTTGCATTAAAATCTTGTAAACGAACCCCATAAGACGCTTATAGACAAACCTTGCATCTATAAATTGTAACCGTGATTCATATCGTTTATTAGATTAACTCTGAAAGGAGAATAAGAATGTCAAGGGTTTTCTGGAAGTAGCCAAGGACGAACACAATATTTCATATTAGGAGAGACGAACTTATAAAATTTTCAGTAGGGAATAAATTATAAAATTTGAGGGACTAAAACATATTTTCAATAGAAAATGCAAAAAAATATCTAAAATATATAGTAATTTGAAATTTTTAGAAGGTGACTACTCCTTTAGGTCCATCCCTTGGAAGCAGCCTTGTTCAATACGATCGTGCAAAGGAAGAGTGGCATCAAGATGTGAAACAAGCACAAGGTATATACGATATGAATTCTTGAGGAATTTTGTTTACAATTGCATTACCGGTGAATGAAAAGTTACTGTTTGATGAAGAAAAAAGCGACTAAACATGATCTGAAAGTGAAAGAAGATTGAAGGGTGAGGTGGAAGAGAATATCAAAGAGCAAAAGTAGACAGTAGTACTGAAGTTGATACATCTCGATTGACAAAAACACAATACAAAGATGAAAAAGAATATATATTTCAATCACAAATCATGAATTTTAAATAGATTAACACCGCCACACAATTTGTTCGTTAATTAATAGCCTTAAAATCTGATCAATATAACAGACATTGATCTATACGATGTATTTGGCCCTGCATATCAGTACTACTAACTTGATGTTTAAATTTTGAAATACTACGGCAGCTATAGACTATGGTTCACTTTTGCAGTAATTATTTCTGCCCACAATTTCACTGGAAAAAAGAACAATATAAGCAAAATTGATATAGAAGTGATCCTTTTAGAATAAAAAGGAAACAACAGGGTTTACCGGAGTAGTCGAGTGAATTGAGCAGCCTTGCCGAGATCGCCTTGTTCTCTTGCCTTGAGGATATTGAACATCAGGCCAAGTCGGATTTGAGTGTTGGCGGTTTGCTGAATGATTTGGTTAGTTTCATTGCGAAGCTGTTTGTATTCTTCTTCGACGGACTTGAATTTTGCTCGAACTTGACTTTGCCCTTCCTTGATGCTTCGCTGCTCTTTTCTGATCTCTTCCATCTCCATTTTCAACCTTCCAAGCCTCTTCCTCGTATATTTTGCTGAATTAATCTTTCTCTAGTTTCCCACATGATTAAACAAACCCACATTAACAAAAACTAATATAATATTTTCTAAATCAAACTGTATGAACTTATAACAAGAGAATATAGTAACCAAAGATGTAAATATAAAAGCAAGGCGAAGCCATAGATCCTAGGTGATGAAAAATCTATTATGATGTGAATAGAATTATTTATAAATCAAATTATATTATTAAAAAAATTGACGCACAAAAGGAGAGGAAGGAGGAAGTATAAGGATGGGGAAACAAATTTGTGAATAGATAGTTTTAGCAACGTGCCTTCGACATTTTACGCGAAATAAAACGTCGTTTTGACGGTTGCTTTGAATACCGAAAACGAGACAATAAAAATGGACGCATCATATAGATTTTGGCATCTTGCAACGGACTTCTGCCAAAGGTATAAAATGCAAGCACCACCTTACCTCTATATATAAACAGAATTGCGTAGGCGGCGTTGTTATTAAATTGTCAGTCGCCTAACGTGACCGCGTCCACAAGCGCCACCGAGCTAGTCGCGCGATCATCCAACGTTTTCAGATTCATAGCCGGGTGTGCTTGTTCACGATCGCGCGCCAATCTTATCTTAGAAAGAAAGAAAAAAAGATCAACAACCAAGACAGATATATAGTTTACCAGAAATTCCAGATTATTCTCGTTTAGTTTACCAGAAATTCCCTTTTGTCTCTTTTTTCAAACCTACAGTTACAGGGTTTTTACCGAATAAAAGAAGAAATCTGCATATAATTTCCGCAAGATTAAACTATTTAATGAAGAATCCATCCAAGTCGCTGCAGTAAACAAAGACTAGAAGAATTGATTGGAAACCTGGATTCATACTTAAGCGCGTTGTTGATCGAAATCTGAGCATACATCGGACCGCATCAAATAAGAAACAGAGCGAGGAATAAATTGGAAGGGGTGAAAAAATAGGCGAAATATCAGAAAAACGAAGAAAAAAATTAATTGAGAAAGAAACCGGACCGCAAGGCAACGCCATAAAAACGCCATAAAAATTTTCTCCCTTCTCGCGAGAAAACTGAAAAAGACCGGAAAGTTTAGGATAATGATTGAAAACTGAAAAATGAACAATAGATCGAAAGATTATGGGAAAAGTTCGATAAATATCAACATTTATAATTACGAGTAAAATTAAGTCACTGAAAAAATTAACTTTTTAATAATTATTGTAATTATAAAAAGAATTGATAAATTTTGTCAAATATAAATCTTTTTTAACTTTTACTTCAGTTACGATATTGTTGAACTTTTTTCAATGTTCTCAATATACACATCAATATTTTCCCAGAGAATGGTCCATCCAAAATGAGGCATAGAGTATTAGAGTGGCATTTGCTGTCTCTCACGTTTGGATAACTCCCCTATCTCACAGGCGGCAAGCCTCACTCCTGATGCTACCAACCAGAAAGGAGGTTCCAATCGCTTGCACCCAAACCGTTCGTCTCTTTCCTCCCCTACCAACCACTCAAACCCTCACTTTCTCTCAGCTACACACAAGGCGCAGGCTCAAAATCAGGGCTTCTTCTTCGTCTGCCAATCCCGATTCAACTCGATGTTGTTGAAAATTCAACTTAACATGCAAGTTGATGGCAACCTTTCGGTGGACAAAAAATCTTTCTGTGCATGTGCATTAATTGGCATCAAATTGTTGATTTTTGGACAATGGCTAAATTATAATTTAGTTATTAAACTTTAGGGTATTTACAAATTAGTCCTTAGGTTTCAACTATAAATACCCTAGCTCATTTAGCTTCAAAATCATTCCAAAGCATTCTAGCTTTCTTCCAATACTAGAGATAATTTAGAGAGTTTCTTGAGAGTTGTTTTCTCATTTTTACCGAGAGAGAATTATCATTGTTTTCTCCTTGGTAGATCAAGAGAGGTTGTAATTCCTATTTTCTCATAGTGAAATTCTTCTACCGTTGCCCGTGGTTTTTACCCTAAATCTTTAGGGGTTTTCCACGTAAATTTTGTGTCTCTTTTATCTTCATTTTTATTTTCTCAAATTATCAGTTGCGATTTTGCTCTATCCGATAGCCGTCTTCCGCAACAATTGGTATCCGATCTAGATTAGAGTGTGTAATATCTACTTATTGTCTTTGTGGTTGCCACCAAAAGGTGGATCCTCCAACATAAGAAAGTAAGAAGTTATTACCCATTCTTTGAAGGTTCCAGAGAACTATTCACGATAGTGAAATAGTGGGAGCTATCCGTAAAAGAAGCTATGACAGCGAAATTTGATATTGAAAAGTTCAATGGGAGAAATTTCTCATTGTGGAAATTAAAAATGAAGGCAATCCTGAGGAAAGACGGGTGTCTAGCGGCTATCAGTGAAAGGCCGGTGGATTTTGCAGATGACAACAAATGGACGGAAATACTATGGCAAACTTTCATTTAGCATTAGCAGATGAAGTATTGTCAAGCATCGAGGAGAAGAAGACAGCTAAGGAGATATGAGATCATCTCACCAAATTGTACGAGGCTACATCGCTGCACAATAAAATTTTCCTTAAGAGGAAATTGTACACTCTCCGTATGCCAGAATCTACTTCAGTGACGGAGCACTTAAATACACTGAACACCTTATTTTCTCAGCTTACATCCTTAAGCTGTAAAATAGGAGAACAAGAACGTGCTGAACTTCTACTTCAAAGTCTACCGGATTCATACGATCAACTCATCATCAACTTGACAAACAGTAATGTCACCAGTTTAGTCTTCGATGATGTTGCAGCTGCTGTTCTACAAGAAGAAAATCGGCACAAGAACAAGGAAGACAGACAAGTAAATCTGCAACAAGCAGAAGCGTTGACAACGATGACAACGATGAGAGGGAGATCGACAGAACGTGGCCAAAGCAGCAGTCACAAATATGGTAGATCGAAGTCGAGGAGCAAGAAGAATTTAAAGTGTTACAACTGTAGAAAGAAGGGTCACTTGAAAAAGGATTGTTGGAGTCTAAATAAAAACTCCAATCCACAAGGCAATACTGCAAACACTTCAGATGATGGAGATACTCTATGCTGTGAAGCGTCAACCACCGTGGAAGGCAGAAAAAGATTTGCAGATATATGGCTCATTGATTCAGGAGCAACATATCACATGACCTCAAGAAGAGAATGGTTCCATCATTATGAACCTGTCTCAGGAGGATCTATGTATAGTTGCAATGATCATACCTTAGAGATCATTGGCGTGGGAACCATCAAATTGAAGATGTACGATGGAACAATTAAAGTTGTTCGAGATGTGCGGCACGTGAAAGGCCTGAAGAAAAATTTATTATCCCACGGATTGTTGGATAATAATGCAAGCAAGATTGAAACACGGAAAGGAATCATGAAGGTGTTCCATGGAGCGCTTGTGGTACTGAAAGGCGAAAAGATAGCAGCAAACTTGTACATGCTGAAGGGAGAGACTTTGCTAGAAGCAGAAGCCTCTGTTGCCTCATGTAGTTCAGATTCTGCAATGCTATGGCATAAGAAACTTGGACACATGTCAGAACAAGGAATGAAAGTCCTTGTGGAGCAAAAGCTACTTCCAGGCTTAACAAAGGTATCACTTTCTTTGTGTGAGCATTGCATAACAAGTAAGCAGCACCGGTTGAAATTCAACACATCAAATTCTAGAGGCAAAAGTGTTCTAGAATTGGTTCACTCTGACGTATGGCAAGCACCAGTAACGTCCCTAGGTGGAGCAAAACACTTTGTCTCATTTATTGATGACTACTCCAGGAGATGTTGGGTGTACCCTATTAAGAAGAAGTCATATGTGTTTTCAACTTTCAAAAACTTCAAAGCACGGGTGGAACTTGATTCTGGAAATAAGATCAAGTGTTTCAGAACAGATAATGGAGGAGAATATACAAGTGAAGAATTTGATGACTTTTACAGGAAAGAAGGCATCAAAAGACAGTTCACAGTGGCGAACACTCCTCAACAAAATGGAGTGGCAGAGCGGATGAACAGAACCTTGTTAGAAAGAACAAGAGCAATGTTGAGGGATGCAGACCTAGAAAAATCATTATGGGCAGAAGCAGTCAATACCGCCTGTTATTTGGTGAATCGAGCTCCATCAACTGCAATAGAGCTGAAGACACCAATGGAGATGTGGACTGGTAAACCAGTTTATTATTCAAACCTCCATGTATTTGGAAGTATTGTGTACGTGATGTACAACGCCCAAGAAATTTCAAAGCTGGATCCAAAATCCAGGAAATGCAAATTCTTGGGGTATGCTGATGGAGTAAAGGGGTATCGTTTGTGGGATCCCACTGCCCGCAAAGTGATCATTAGCAGGGATGTTATCTTTGTAGAAGATAAGCTACAAAGAAAAGAAGACGATGATAACGTTGAAAAGTCAGAGACTACTCAGATACATGTGGAAAAAGAGTTTGAAGAAGGAGATTCTTCTGAAGCAGAACCAGCACATGATGAACAAGAACCAGAGAGTTCTGAAGCTCCAACAACTCGTCAATCAGATCGTGTGAGAAGACGTCCCAATTGGCACTCGGATTATGTTATAGAAGGTAATATTGCATACTGCCTTTTAACAGAGGACGGTGAGCCATCAACATACCAGGAGGCAATAAACAGCTCAAATGCTTCACTGTGGATGATGGCGATGCAAGAAGAAATCGAAGCCCTTCATAAAAATAATACATGGGACCTTGTGCCACTACCACAAGGAAGGAAGCCAATTGGTAACAAATGGGTCTTCAAAATCAAGCGAAATGGTGACGATCAAGTTGAGAGGTATCGTGCAAGACTGGTGGTCAAAGGATATGCTCAAAAGGAAGGTATTGATTTCAATGAAATATTTTCTCCTGTGGTTCGACTAACAACAGTTCGAGTAGTTTTGGCATTGTGTGCTACATTGGACTTACATCTAGAGTAGCTAGATGTTAAAACAGCTTTTCTTCATGGAAATCTTGAAGAAGAGATTTATATGCTCCAACCTGAAGGTTTTGAAGAAGACGAAAAGAAGAACTTGGTTTGCAGGTTGAACAAATCTCTGTACGGTCTAAAGCAGGCGCCGAGGTGTTGGTATAAGAGATTTGATTCCTTCATTATGTGCCTTGGATACAACAGACTTAATGCAGACCCTTGTGCTTATTTCAAGAGGTCTGGTGATAACGATTTTGTTATATTGCTGTTGTATGTAGATGACATGTTGGTTGCAGGACCCAACAAAGATCATATTGAAGAATTGAAGGCACAACTGGCTAGGGAATTTGAAATGAAGGACTTGGGATCAGCAAACAAGATTCTAGGGATGCAAATTCACCGAGACAGAAGTAATAGGAAGATTTGGCTTTCACAAAAGAATTACTTGAAGAAAATCTTGTCACGATTCAACATGCAAGATTGTAAGCCAATTTCTACCCCTCTTCTTATTAACTTCAAATTATCCTCCAGTATGAGTCCTAGCAGTGAAGAAGAGAGGATGGAGATGTCTCAAGTACCGTATGCATCAGCAGTGGGAAGTTTAATGTTCGCTATGATATGCACAAGACCAGACATTGCACAAGCAGTGGGAGTGGTTAGTCGGTACATGGCGAATCCAGGCAAAGAGCATTGGAATATTGTAAAGAGGATCCTAAGATACATCAAAGGGACCTCAAATGTTGCATTATGTTACGGAGGATCAAACTTACTTATCAATGGGTATGTTGATTCTGACTATGCAGGGGATTTGGATAAAAGCAAATCTACTACAGGATATGTGTTCAAAGTTGCTGATGGAGCTGTAAGCTGGGTTTCAAAATTGCAGTCAGTTGTGGCTACATCCACAACAGAGGCAGAATATGTAGCAGCTACACAAGCCAGTAAAGAAGCAATTTGGTTAAAGATGTTATTGGAGGAGCTTGGGCACAATCAAGAGAATGTTTCTTTTTTTTGTGACAGTCAAAGCGCCTTGCATCTAGCAAGGAATCCAGTATTTCATTCAAGGACAAAGCACAAACGAGTTCAATACCATTTCATTCGTGAAAAGGTGGAAGAAGGAACTGTAGATATGCAGAAGATCCATACCAAATACAACATAGCAGATTTCATGACGAAGGCAATCAATTCTGATAAATTTACTTGGTGTCGATCCTCTTGTGGCCTGTCAGAAATATAAGCAACATGAAGGTACAAGGTAGAAAGAATGGTGTGAAGATATGATTGTTCCAATTAAAATCTTCAAGTAGGAGATTGTTGAAAATTCAACTTAACATGCAAGTTGATGGCAACCTTTCGGTGGACAAAAAATCTTTCGGTGCATGTGCATTAATTGGCACCAAATTGTTGATTTTTGGACAATGGCTAAATCATAATTTAGTCATTAAACTTTAAGGTATTTACAAATTAGTCCTTAGGTTTCAACTATAAATACCCTAGCTCATTTAGCTTCAAAATCATCCCAAAGCATTCTAGCTTTCTTCCAATACTAGAGAGAATTTAGAGAGTTTCTTGAGAGTTGTTTTCTCCTTTTTACCGAGAGAGAATTATCATTGTTTTCTCCTTGGTAGATCGAGAGAGGTTGTAATTCCTATTTTCTCATAGTGAAATTCTTCTACCGTTGCCCGTGGTTTTTACCCTAAATCTTTAGGGGTTTTCCACGTAAATTGTGTGTCTCTTTTATCTTCATTTTTATTTTCTCAAATTATCAGTTGCGATTTTGCTCTATCCGATAGCCGTCTTCCGCAACAGATGTGCCCTCAAGAGACATCCCCCTAAACATGCTTAGGGAGGCCTTTTTCTACTATTGTAGCCCAATTCAACTCAACTCAACTCAACTCAACTCAACATTCCAATTTATAACCCTCCTAGACAAATTGCAAGCCCTCGACCCCAACCAAACATTTTTTTAAAAAGGGGCAATATAAAAAAATATGGTCCCTAGATTCCTGACCATCATCACATAGCATACATTCTATCTCAACCTGGATATCAGAAGCAACAAGTCTATCTCTCGTACGTAATTTATTCAAAATAATCATCTATGACATCACCGAGTACCTAGGACTATGGAAGGTGTGCCAAACCAACCTATGCCAAGAAACATTCTCCTTCCTGGTTCTAATCATATCCTATAACTTTCCAGTCACAAGATTAAGAGTAGTAAACATACGAACAGGGAGGACCGCTCTAAGTTTCAGTGTAGCTTTTTCCATAACCAGCTACAAATTCCATTGGCCTCCATTTGCAAAAAATCAACCCCTTTCAAAAAGATAATTATATTTTATTAATTTATTATATTTCGATTACTTATTTTATTATATTTTGTTCATTAAATTATTAAAATCATTATAATGATTATATTATTGATTAATTAAATTTTATTCATCAAATTATTAATATAACTATAATAATAATGTGATATATTAATTAAAATAATTTATAATTTATAATTTAATATTCAACTTTACAAAGTTTAAACTTTCTCTTATTCATTTCTAAGATAATAAATGAAATTATCTCATAACTTTCTCTTGTTGATTTTTTTTCTTGATCTTTCTTTTTTCTTCTCTAATTACGAACTCTCTCATCATATAATCTTTTACTCATTTATATATGATAATTGCATTGATTTTATTATGAAAACATCTACTAATTTTTTAAAATATTTGTTCATGAAATTTTCATAGAAACCATCAATTAAAAATTATTTTGCAATTAATTTTTTTATAAAATATTATTCAATTCAAATTATAATATTATCAGATGACATGATTAAATTATATTGAAATTACCTTTTTTATACTCTTTGATTTAATTTTTTTTTCGTCTTTTAGGTAAGAGATGATAGAAGAGTGCTACTTTTTGCTTTTTGAGTTAAATTGATAATTAATGATTAAAATATAAAAAAAATTAATAATGTAAATTATAAAAATGTTTTTTATAATCAATGATCAAAAGTGAACAAAATCAAAACATAAATGACCAATCTTATAGTTTACCCTTGTTTAATTCAATTCTTAGAATCATTTGTATTGTCCGTAGCGCTATCCTTGGTGTCTGAAAATGAGTACTAAACACTGCACTGCGAGGCTGTGCGGAATGTCGTAGTTGGGTTTATCTGTTTATTGCGGTGGTTAAAACGCTCCTAAACCGCTTTTCTAGGGTTCATTATCCCTCAACTTTCTGGGTTTACCCTGCTTTTGTTTCTCTTCAATCCAGGTTCGTTCTTTCCTCCTCTCTTCTAACCCATCATTTCTTTCTAAGTTTAGGCTTTAGATTGCAGTTTGATTATTGAAATTTTGACCTCTTTTTTGGGTTGTTTCTGCCTTTTGATTTACTTTCGATACTGTTAAGATCTGTTTCCGATTGTTTCGATGGTGGATCTTCTTTGTTTAAGCTGAGATATATCCTTGTTTTTCAATTACAACTTCGAAGAATGATCCATGTAACTTGAATCTCCTTAACTCTTTGAGCTGAAATTCGAGGAATCTTATTGTTAGAATAATAGAATGCTTTTTTTTGGCAACTTTCTAGCATGAAAGATGTTGTATCAAGTTATGTGTTGCCATTTGAATTGTTTCGGTCGATGGGACATTTGAATGACGATTGTTTTGTGACATCTGCAACTGCAACAATTTCTCTGCTTGATTTTTAACTGATCAGTTGTAATAGGTAGAATGCAACGGGCAGTTCAAGCTTTTACGGTTCATGGAAATACTGTGAAAAATGCGGTCTTGCGTCGTATTCTGATTGTCAACCCGGTTATGCGACCGGTTACTGTTTCCAGATCATTTTCATCTGCTACTATGGAAGAACATGGCTTTGAGAGCACGACTATTTTTGACGTTTTGAAAGCCAAAGGTAAAGGTGCAGATGGCTCCTGGCTTTGGTGCACTACAGATGACACTGTGTACGATGCTGTGAAGTCGGTAAGTGTCTTTACGATTTTTGTAGATTCTCAGCTTTTTCATAGAATACTTGATTTGCGTGCTTATTTAGTTAAATCTTTTTCAGATGACCCAACACAATGTCGGTGCCTTGGTGGTTGTAAAACCTGGAGAGAAGAAATCAATTGCGGGTATCATCACAGAGAGAGGTAGTTAACATGTACACCCTGATAAAATCAATTTGGCACCAAGATTTTGAATTTTGAATGAATGATGAATTGAGTATTTCTCATGATCTACAGGCATTTACAAGTTTCTGAATCTACTTATTTGTGTTGTACCGACTTAATTTTTTTCTTTTGAAATACTTGTGTCTAACAGACAAGTTCAACAGATATTCAGATATGGGTATGGGATATGATCCTTAATGGTTCGTCCAAATCATGAACAAAACTTCAGACAAATTGAGCATATGCTTGTGCTAGACACATGTATCTGACACTAACACTTGAGTTTGAGTAACATAGCTACCTATGCTAGGAGTTTTGTGTTATTTGTTGCGTTTTAGATGGTCTGAATCAGACAAAATTAAGGTCTGAGTAAAGTAGATTTCAAAACCTACGAGCTAAATCATGTTGATAGTTGGCTTGTGCCATCCCAATGTACCTTTCACCTTTGCCATTGAATGCATTTATTGCCTTTATTTTGGTGTGGATTTTTCCTTCAGCTTTTTCATGTCAAACAATCACATGCTGCCCTTTTCTTGAGCATTGTATATACCAAAATTAGGGTGCCCATCAAATTCCTTCCTAAGATTATAGTTTGCTTCATTTTGCATTTCTTAATCATCAAGAAGAGATTTTGAATTATTCTGTGGTCTGGTACAGTTTTGATTATTGGTTTATTTCTTCTATTTTATGTTATACTTTCAGATTATCTTAGGAAGATAATAGTACATGGAAGATCATCCAAGTCAACTAAAGTTGGGGACATCATGACTGAAGAGGTATTGTTTTTCTTTTTGGCTTTTATTCGAGTAAATTTATAAGTTTACTTGCATCATATATGGCTGATCTTTTAGATGTACATATATTACATTGCTCATTTTTGAAATTTTAAGATCATATTATATGGTGGTTGTAGAACAAGCTCATCACGGTCACACCTGAGACCAAAGTTCTGCAAGCAATGCAACTGATGACAGGTAATATGATCTGCGGCCATCTACGATATATGTTCTTTGTGTTCATTACAATGTTCCTTGTCGAGCTAGTACTAACCTATGGTATTTTGGCAGAAAACCGTATTAGACACATTCCGGTGATCAATGAGAGGGAAATGATCGGCATGGTTTCCATCGGAGATGTTGTTCGTGCTGTGGTGAGCGAGCACCGTGCAGAGCTGGACCGCTTGAACGCTTTCATACGGGGAGGATATTAGATGATGATGATGAAATCTTGTATGTTTAACCCGTTGGACTTGTTGGACTAAAGCAAGCAAGCCGAGAGCTTGCAAATGTGCTGTGTTTTTTGAGCGTTTTCTCTCGAGTTCTTCTGTGAACATGCAAGTGATGTTGGAATAATTTCCGTGTGGACCAAATGTTCGATAATAAACAGTCTCATGTTGCTTCTTCCTATTTGTCAAGGCAAATGGCAAAGGCAAAATAAATAGAATTTTCGAACAAAATAAATTAAATTACCCCCTTTTATAATAAATTGTGAAAATTAATTAATTAATTTTACAGAACCCGTATTTCCGCCCTCAGCATATTACCCAAAAAAAAAAACATTACCAACGAAAGCGTTCTGTTGGAAAAGATGATTTCTTACAAGTTTAAACCTTTTTCCGACGAAAAATGAAAAATCGTCGGAAATAATCATAAACAATAAAAGGTTTCTGAAGAAGAAAGCTGCTCTGATCAGATGATAATCATATCCATCAGGTCACATGACGGTGCACCTCCCTCCGTTCCTGAAGAAGAAAACATCAATGGCGATGACAATATAGCAAAGTCACTCGAGGGAACATACATACGATTCCATTTGTTAAAGCGATAATTATAAATTGTACGTACATACCTGTCTCGCATATTATACATTGTCAAAGCTTGCTCGAATTTCTCCCAGTGCGGACATTTCGCTTCAAGATTTACCTTTTCCGGTCCGGATATATAAGCCTGAATGGTAAATTGCAGATTCCTTTCGCTGTTTTTCCATCCCAGGAAAATGCCACAACTTTAAGGCCATGGAATAAATCATTCAGGCTACATTAAAATTCATTATAGGGGGAACAAACCTACCTCCCTTCATACATCGATAACCAAGAAAAATATGCCGTGCCGAAATACATGGACACAAATGGTTTGGTCAGATCTTCTACGTAATCAACCGGATAATCCCTGAACCCCAATTCTCTTCACATGAAAATTACACGTTTCAGACATTTGATCATTGCTGTAAATTGATAGTTAGAAGTTTCATTTAGGATCTCACTCACGTATAAAGCCGAAAAGATGTGGAGTAGTCAATTCCCATTAGTCCAATTCGTCCTTCGATCCCGTCTATGTAGCGCATGCTAACCATCTCTGCCAGAGCACAAAGTACTGACTGTACAAAATGTAAGAGTCAGAACAAAGAAGAAGAAAGCAAAAATACAACAATATAGCAGAAGTAAGTGCATAAAACATATAAGTTCAGTTGCAGTATATGTATTTAAGATAATTCAAGTAAACATCAATCCCAAACTCCTTAAGAGTCGACGACACAACCAATTCCATCATTCAACTTGATCCGGAATCCATCTATTTGTTTTTTCCTACTTGTTTTCATTCACGTTTACATGCTTTTGTAAGTGAAGGTGTATGTTTTACATGTCCAAACATCATAGGAGAATACAGCTTGATAAGCAAGCTCAAATAAGAAAAAAAAGGTGGTTAAACAGCTTCATATTCCGTATCATTTCTTTCTCTCCTACTGGGACCAATATACTAAATAATAGTTTTCAGATATAAAAGGCAAATTGTGGATATCACAGATTTTGCTGGTAAAAACATACCTAATCGCCCGTAATATAGCACTATGAACTTACATAAGAAGTTATTCTTGCTTTCTTTCAAATTTTTGGAGGCATCAAGAGCATGTGTAGACAGACTAATCAGAAATTCTAGTGCTAAATTGTGTATGAACCACTCTTGGCTTTGTCTCTAATTTAATAGGCTGGCAGAACAGATGAGCTATGGTAAACAATGTCGAAAATATCCAGTAAAACAGTCGTTATTGTGGGGGGGGGGGAGAATGAACATAAAACAAAATATTAGCAGCTGGGTAAAAATCGATTTTTTTATGACAACATTCTGTAACAGACTCCATACTTACTGGTTTTATTCCCTTTGTACTGAAGTACCGGGAAACAATCGTTTCTGCCACTGTCTGCAACAGGACATCCATGTCAATGGTTCCAGAAAAAGAAACGTTTATGATATAGATGAAATGCAAAATGAAAGAACACTCCTGGCAAAATTAAAAGGCAGCAATATCTCTTTACATGCATATGACCTGTTAATGAATAACCATAAACTACTTAACGTAATAATATAGCTGCATGTCAAGTATTTTTTTTTTCCATTTTTATATTCATTTACGTTCAAATTGATTATGTACATTTGGTTTGGTATATCATCACCAGGATCAGCAAAATTTCCAGACTCATGAGTGCAAGGTTCTTTTTGAGCATGCTTTTACTCACAGTTTTGAACCTTATCCTATGATATTTGCGTTTTGGCACAAGAAAGTAATAACTTATACATAAATTCTAACACTTGAAAAAGTAATGATAATTATTTTCACTATTGATAAAATGTCAAAAAGGAGGGAAAATGCACTTATTCTGAAACCGTGATGAAAGTAGTATATTGACAGCATAGTTATCTTTTCCGGATTCATACCTTCAGTTCGAGTCGAGTAAGACATGGTTTCTTCTCATTATCAAGGGTAAATAGCACCTTTCCCCTTTTTTGATTAGCTTTATTCCACTCGTTGCAGATTTCATGACAATTCCACATCTGTTTCATGTCTTCTGGGTAAACTCTGGAGTCCCAATATAGGCAATCATCCTCTGCAGCCCCCCAAAAAGAAAAAAGGCATAAACGAAAAGGTAGAAGACAGTGTTCCGAAAGGATAGAGATAAATTCCCCTAAATTTTATGTTCTCCATTTCAACAAATCAAATGTTGAATTTACAAGATTATGTATAGATGTTATTCTTGCAAGTTTTTAAAGTTTACCACATCATTACTATTTCACTACTTGATTTCTTTAGGTCCAAGTTTTACTTCATGAAACTCAAAACGGTACAAAATCTAACAGTTAATCTGTGAATGAGAAACCATAGAGGTGGCACAAATTTTCCTACTTCATTTCAAAAAGAGATGGATGTATATATTGGGTATATTGCTTTCTTAACAAGGTAGCACAACTAAATATGAACTAAATTGGTAAAGCCTTTGATACATTACCACTAATATTTTTCCTGCTACTCGAGTAGATGAAAGTAAATTTTCTTTTATGAGATAACATGAAAATATATGCTCCTCAAAATTACATTAAATAACCTTGAGTAAATGAGAGAGGGACAACCACCTGAATCTATTGAAACTGGTGCAGTAGTTGAATTTAGTGTTCGAGTAATTGGAGGAGCATCAGAATGTTTTCTGTACCTAATAACAAACGAAAACCAATACATTAGTTCTATTAACATAGCCTTCCACTGGTTGAAATCTGCTTTGCAAGGTGGCAAAGTTTTGGTGCTCTTCAGAAGCTAAACAAGATATACTAAAGTGAAGAGGAAACTCAAATTTCAGGCAAAAAAGACTTGTCTAGATGTTAACCTCACTGACAGATGATCTGGCCCAAAAAATGGACGTGAGGCTGGACTAGGACAGTGTTCATAGAGAAAATACATATGATCTAAACATGCCACCAACAGTTCAAGTTTTGTTTAAATTCAAGAAGTACTTGGTAAATTTTGATATTCAAACAAAAACTTTCATGGGGAGTATAAAACCTGGGTGTAGAAGTTTCTTTCACCGAAAGATAACGCTTCCAATATGGTAGGGTTGATTTATGAGTTGCTTTCTTTGTACCACCCTTATAAGCACGGATGATAAACTCTTCAGTTCTAACTCTGCAAATTCAGAACCAACAAGAGAAATGAAACCACATTATTTACCTCATAAAATATTCAAGATGGATCCAAGTTCTTCCCTGAAAACTCACTTGTTTTCGAAGTTTGATAACCATTTAAGGTAGGTTGCTCCCAAATATACATTTACAAAAGGCCTATATAGAATATCCAGATCCTCTTCAACTTTGTATAATGAAATATGACATTCCCTACAGGAATTTTCAAACTAGAACTTCATAATCCAAAGCAGGGTTAGCTTAATTCCAGTGCAGCTACACTAGAAAATATAAAATTGTACCTGACCAACCACTCTGCAGTTGTTGGGCAAATCTGCATGATTCCTACTGTAGTGACCTTGGCTTTCTTATCATATTGCATGGCAAGAGGCTGTCTATTACTTTCAAGTTCTGCAATAGCAGAAATCATCTCCTGCAGAGCAGTGGAAAAAAATCCCAAACTTTAATAATTAGAAGTATAATAACTTCAAATCTTCTACAGATTATTCAAGATGTAGTATATGTTCTTAGTGGAGCATATGCAGACCAACTATCTGGTAGCTGATTGAAGCAGCCTTTGTTAAATATAAGTAATTAGTTATGCTATGTGTAGAACTTGAATTAAGTACAGTACAATACACACATTATTAAAGTTTAACTCTTTATTTGCTTGAAATAAATGGTCAAAGCCTATAGCTTGGACAAAGCTACCATACAGGGCCAATCAAACAAATATAGAGGAAGGGGAGAGAGAGAGAAATGGAAAAGTCTCTTATAAAAAGGATAGATTTGAAAACCTGGCAATTCATCTATCTAGTGTCATTTTCTTGTATTTTGTGGTGTCATAATCGTGTTAAGGTATTTTATATTTATATAAATTTTGATATGTTAATAACTTGTATTATATAGATTTCGAGAATTTCGTACATTCATGTCATCAGAAAAGTCATTCCCTGTAGATTGGTAAGATGAAACTAAAATCAATAAGTTTGGATACTTTTAATCTTAAAAGCGGTATCATAAATTAGAATGAAGCAAGAAATACTTCATCATAAGTACAGGCTAGATGTTTCGGTGATAGTTGACATACCGGCTCTATATGTGTATCAAAATGTCTGCTAGTTACGATTTCCGCAACAGCCTGAAACAGCAGCATAAGATAAATTAGAAGTAAAATCTTGTATAGGAGTAAACAAAGAAAATTACTGAATCATCCTAATGTTTTGTATGATCAAATCTGACCACCAAACAAGATTACTTATGGAAGATAAAATGTTATAAAAGAAATTCTGACTTCTTATCCATTGGAACTTTATCAAAAACTACTTACTGAGGTTAAACTTCTCAAAATTTCAAATGCAGAAAAGAATTGATGATATGTTAATCGAGTTGCCTACCCTCATCTCTGTTTGTGTCAAATAAGGCTGCCCATCGGGATCCCTTGATAGGTGAACTTTTTGTCCTTGAGTCTCCCCAACATTAGTCCACTCTTTTCTCACAGCATGTTGATTCCACATTGCTTCCAAATCCTCAGGATCAACACACTCATCCCAATATTTGAAGCTGACCATCGTGGCTGGGCTGCTCAACAGCATCGGGTTCGATTAAAACTCCTGTATTAATCGATATAAGCATCCCACAGTATGCAAGGAAATGGAACTATGAAAAATGTATTTCCTTTAAAGACCGGCCTTTGAGACCACAACGGATTACATCGTCATAAATTTAGAGAACATAAAGATTGATGCATCAAAGTAAAACACCAATGATGGCGTAGAACAGTTTGCCGATAGGGAAAATGATCGCAAAGTGCACTTGGAAACTGGCAATTTGCATTACCAAAGCACTTAAATCAGAAACACTATGTGTGAATTTTAAACTACAAGACAAAGAATCAAAGAAACAATCATGGAAAGATTGTTTATCCGATCAAAAGCAGGAAAACCCATTTTTTCCTCTAAACAAATTCAAGATACCCAAGATTCTAAACAAAATTTCAAATCCAACAGAAAAAACAGAAACATTGCTATCAACAAATTCCAATGAAACAAATAATATGGAAGGGAAAGGAAGAAAAAACGTACACGATCAAATTCAAAAGTTGATGTTAAATGCAGAAAAACAAAAGGATAAACAAGAAAACATAAAGGGAACACATATACAGTTACATGCATGCAAGGAAATATAAAGAAAGAAGCAATACCAGCTTAATATAAGGAAATATGAAACAATAATAATAATAGTACCATAAACCGAAGAGAAGAGAATGGGAAGGAAGAAAGAAGAGATAAAATGGAGAAATGGATAAGTAGAGATTTTAGAGAAGGAATTTTTTTTTGGTTTACGAGGGTATTGAAATAGAAGAAAGTGGTGTTGGACAAATGGATTCATTTGCAAAGCACGACACTTGGCATTTGCATCGCTCTGTTCACAAATCAGCTTCTTTCCTTCCTTCAACAGATACAATGTTGAAGGCGTCAGGTTATCCGTTTATTTCGTTGCCTTCTGTTTGTATTGGATCCTATTTGAACAAGCATTCTTTTTAACTGGTTTTCTGAATTGTTGTTTACTAGTTAATATTATTTTTATTTTTATTTAATTATAAAATATTTAAATAATAATTTATATTGATGTTTTTTAAAGTCTGGAATAATTTAGGACTAAGAAATTCTTGACTTTATTTAATAGCTTTATTTAGTAAATTTTACTTTTTTATACAAATATTTTCAAAATTATTTCAAATAATAAAAATAAATCAATAGTGTTTATAAAGTATTTTAAGCTATTTTTATTATTTTAAGTATAAAATATTTATTTTCTACATTGTAAAAATGAAAAAATTAAATAAAAATATAATTTATTTTTTTATAGGAATAATCACAATTTATATTTGTGACTTTAGAAAAATTATACTTTTATTAGTAAATTGATAATATATATTCTAAAGACATGGTTATTTGAATATAAATCTTTTAAAGAAAATAATATTCTCTTTAATCATTTAAATCATTCAATAGGTTCAAAATCTATGTTTTCCTTTGTAATATGTTTAATAAAAAATTATTCTTTATCATTTAGAGTGAGCCTCAAAATTTTTAATATTGATTATTTAGGGTTAGATTTGTTTATAATATATATATATATGTTTATTTAATTTAGTTATAGTAAAGATTGTTAATCGTTTAGTTTGTTCGATACAAATAAATTTTATGTTTTTAAAAATATGTTCTTATTTAAATTGAATTATTAAACATATAAATGGCTGTCCCTTTTTTCCCATATGTATGGGGTAAGGGGAAGGTAAGATAGTAGGCTACCCCAACACCAGATTGAGAGCAGCTTCCGTAAGAGACCACCGAATTATGAAATACCCTCCGTAGGACTCGATCCCACGACCTCAAGGTTAAGAATCTTGTGCTCTACCAACTGGGCTGGATGGTCATTTCTTATTAAACATATAAATATTAATACAAAATGATTATTTTAAATTTTATATTTATTTTTTTAAAAAAAGGAATAATTTGGATTAGTTGAAACGGTCCGAGCTTAGAATTTATTTAGAATCAGGCTTAGGTTTAGCCCGGCCCATAATACCTCTAGAATGAAATAGAGGAAAATGGGGGGAAATAGGGAAGGTTATATAGGCAGTTTAGTGAAGAGAGGCGGAAGAGCAACATCAAACCCTAATTCGTTATATATATAGTGTGTGTGTTTTCCTTCTACCGATCTGCCGGAAACACGTATCGCAAGCTGCGAAAGGAGTGATCGCTGCAGCGGTAGATATCATAAAAAGAGTGAAAATGGAGGCAGCAAGAACTGTTAAGGACGTTTCCCCCCACGAATTTGTCAAGGCTTACGCTGCCCATCTCAAGCGCTCCGGCAAGGTACTTGTTTTTCCAGAAAATCCTCGCTTTTTGATTAGTTAGAGATGGAAATTAGGGCCTTTTCTTAATTTATTAACTTATGTTGAAATCTTTATGTTTAACACTCTCTACAAATGTATATTAAATTTAACTACTTTTTTAACGTGGTTCGTTTTCTCTCTTCAAATCGAGAAAAACCAGATTGAACTTCCACCATGGACTGATATTGTGAAGACTGGTAAACTGAAGGAGCTTCCTCCCTATGACCCTGATTGGTACTATGTCAGAGCTGGTATGTGCATTCGTTTTCCATATTAAGACTAATTAATCATTGTATACTTTCTTATGAGCGATATATTGTGTTGTTTTGTAGCTTCCATGGCTAGGAAAATATACTTGAGGGGAGGTCTTGGTGTTGGTGCCTTTAGAAGGATTTATGGAGCGGCTAAGAGAAATGGAAGTCGTCCCCGCCATTTCTGCAAGAGCAGTGGTTCTGTTGCTCGACACATTCTCCAGGAATTGGAGAATATCAACATCGTTAACATTGATCCTAAAGGGTGGGTTTTCTGTTCTATTAATTTGTTTTAAATTTATAACTCCTGGGTGTAATGGCAAATGTGAAGATGGTTGTTTCCACTAAGTGAAAGAACATAGTGCTAGCGAAAATATTTATTTGCAAAGTAACAATTCTTCAATTGAGTAGCTATGTTTATAAGAATGCAGCCGCGTGTGTAAAACAGCATTGATATATTTGAAGGAAAGTTGAAATATGAAGTGCAGACGCTTTATTTAGAAAACAAAAAACAAAACCTCTTACATAATTTTATCCAAAATAACTTTTTACCCAAATTTATCTAATTTTTAGGATCCGAGCAAGATGGTAGAATATGATTTGAATGATAGATTTCAGGTGTCATATGCCATGTGCTAGAAAATTAGAGAACAAAACCAACAGAAAATAGTGTTAGTAAAGATTACTTTGAGACTGGTGTAACACTGCCATGAAGGTTTTAATATTCCTGCAAGATACAATTGAGCTGACAGCATTATAAATAGAACCATTGATTATATATAGAAAAAAAGGTATTTGTCACCTTGGAGTGTGAGTAATGGATAAAATAAGTAGAATAATGATTAGAATTGCACATTACTATCATCTGTCATTGTTAATATCAACTAAAATTTATCCTCTATGTATCAGTGGTAGGAGAATCACATCAAATGGCCAGCGGGATATGGACCAAGTGGCTGGAAGGATTGCAGTTGCCATCTGAGAAATTTCAATCAACGTTTTTCATGTTGCTGAAATGTAGCAGTTTGAAAAGAGTCTTAATTATTTTTCTTTTCGGCATATTGAGATTTGAATTTTTATTTTATAAATTTAAAGAACAATATGTTGGCAATGACCATTAGTTTTTATTTGAATTGAAAACTGCTATCTTGAATATCCTGTCTGCTGGATGGTTGGTCATCATTCTCACCGTGTTGCCCCAACACTTATTTCTTTTTTGATGCGTTGCATTTCCCCAACTTAGGTTTGGGGCAGCTATTTTTCCTAGTGATATGTCAGTTGGGTATTGCCCCAACTCTTCTAATGCATTTTCCTGTAGAGAAATCGGATCCTCTCTTTTGTACTCTTCATCATATGTTTTTGTGCTGTACTTCCGTTTGTGGTTAGTTTATTGATAAAAATATATTAGTAGCACCTCTTTTTAACGTGACAATTTTTAAAATTGTCAGGCTTAAGCCTGTGGTGTTATGAAAAGCCCTTCTCTTTACTCTTTAGATGGTTTTGTCTGCTTTTACATGTTATTTTATATAGACATTTTTTTCTATTGACGTCGTTTCTCTATTTAACGCTTATTTAATTATCTTATTGATTTACTCTAATTTAGACCTTCGAATTCATTATCTTTTATTGATAAATGTTTGTAATTATAAAAAAACAGGTTAGAGTTAAGCTGTGATAAAGTTAGTGTATCAATTCGTTTTCATTATTACATGTATTTTTAAATTAGGGTTAATGATTTTATTTTCACTATTGAATTTCTTATTCTTTTCTTATATGATTTTATTTTATTCTTTGTGGTTAGTGTGTATATTTTGATGATTTTAAAAATCAGTTAACGTGATTTAATTTTATTGAATAAATTTAATTTATTTTAAATATTATTCAATAAAATTAATAATTATTATTAATTGAAAAATAATGTTAGTCACATCTACAATTTGCCTATATGTCGGTCCAAACTGTAATCTACTTCAAAAATAGATTCAAAACATAAGTGTTTGCCGCTGGGCTATCACGTTGATTTTGATAATAATTGTATTATTGTTATTTATTGAAATTAAAATAATTATTTATAATAATGAATTCTGATTATAAATTTTCAGTAGAAATTTAAAACTTTTTAAGAAAATAATTTGGGCCTCGTGTATCTTTTAGCAGAGCACCTCGCTGGCTTAGCTAACAAGATATCTCCAATAATTACCAACAAAGTTCACCATCATCATTAAAAAAAATACTAAAACCAGGGCCATATAGACAATACTTACACAAATCTTAGTAATATACATGGATGGTACCTGTAGGAATTGAGGGTCTAAGGCTAAACCTTATCAATCTTTGATATTTCTACGTGAACGAGTTCACCATTTTTTTATGCAGGTGTGTAAAAGAAACCATATTCCAAAAATAGGATTCTTTCATACTTGAAATGTCCAATTTACCCTCAAGGAGATGATACTTGGCGACATCGTCAACTTTATACACAATTTAATATCATTAAAGGAAAAAAAAAAGAATATAACTGAAGCGATGTGGTTGCTGCTAGAAAAAAAGGATCAAAACAACATTCTTCATGCTCTCCTCCATTGATTTATATACTAAACCCTTTGTGCTTTCTGTAAGTGGAGCAGTTGAATTTGAATTTTGCTTTGATATCCCTACAACCGTATGCGAATTTTGTCCCTATAAGACTGATACTTGTTCCTTCCCTTCCAAGACATCAGTTGTTGCAGTAAAAATGGCAAACGGAGTAAAATTTGCGAACAACCTTCGAACAGATTCATCGGACTACCGAGCAGAGCTTCTGTCACCGACTCCAGTAGGGGAGAATCATGTAACAATGGCGAGCGAACAATCTTGGCGACTCAACATGGATAAGTTCCACCTTCCAGAGACAAGTACGGAGTCTTCGTGTTTTCGCCTCGGATATTATATCAAGGCCTTCAGTAAGCAAATCCAGTCTCGTTTATACCAGATTCCCATGCTGCAGTTCCCATGCTTTAGCTTAGTACTCAATATTTTGCAATAAACTTACCTTTTTCTTTCAGGGAGACAAAGGAGACTTTCAGAGTATTACAAGAGACAGGAAGTGCTTCTCAAAGGGTACAACGAAATCGACACATTTAATGAATTGGGAATCCTGCCGGGGAGTTTGTCTGAGGTTTGTTTTTATTGCATTTTGATTATGGTGAAATGAGCTTCCCAAATGCATACACTTATATGTCTGCAGGAGGAAACGAGGCAGCTGGTTAGGAATGAGAGGGTGGCGATATATGCATCGAATGTGGCGAATTTTGTGCTTTTCCTGGCAAAAGTTTATGCATCTGTTATGAGTAGATCATTGGCAGTGATAGCATCAACCTTGGACTCTTTGCTGGATCTCTTGTCAGGCTTTATTTTGTGGTTTACTGCTTATGCTATGAGAAAACCAAACCAGTATCGTTATCCTATTGGCAAAAACAGGATGCAACCAGTTGTAAGTCTTTGTTTTCCTCAGCAAAAGAAATAAAAATAAAAAAAGAAATCCTTAAATTTAGAATATACTTTGGATTAAATGTTGACATGGTCCATGTATATGCAAATATACACATATCGGTTCCTGGTCCAATACGTGCACATGCACGCACTTACACACGTATAATTGCAGTCAACTTCATGAATCATGCCTTCTGGGACTTCAAAGTTAGGTGGCATGAGCATGATGTTTTGTCATGTGGGATTATCTATATGTTTTAACTTTATTTGTATGAGGTGTTGCAGGGAATTATTGTTTTTGCATCCGTAATGACTACGCTTGGATTGCAAATACTGTTTGAATCAGGTCGAGAACTGATCATCAAGGTTTGTTCAAGCAATTGAAATTTAATTTCAGAAAGAAGAAGGTTTGGACTAAAAAAAGAAGCATAAACCTTCAACTTTTGGGTCTTCTGATGATGAATTGCAGGCACAACCTGATAGGGATCCTGTGAAAGAAAAATGGATGATCGGGATTATGGTATCAGTGACGGTAGTAAAACTAGTGCTCCTGATATATTGTCGGAGATTCGATAACGAAATCATCAAGGCGTACGCGCAGGATCATTTCTTCGACGTTATCACTAACTCGATCGGTCTAGGCACTGCCGTTTTAGCCATCAAATTCTACTGGTGGATTGATCCTCTTGGGGCAATTCTTGTTAGTTCATGTTACATATACCTACACCTTCAAGTTGTTATTATACATGCTGACTCTTTGCTTCAATGTCATTGTCTGCACTTTGCAGATAGCATTGTACACAATGGGGAATTGGGCGAACACGGTGATTGACAACGTATGGGGCTTGATCGGGACAACAGCGCCGCCGGAGTATTTAGCGAAGCTGACATACTTGATTTGGAACCACCGTGAAGAGATTAGACACATCGAGACGGTTAGAGGCTACACCTTTGGTTCTCACTACTTCGTGGAGGTTCACATAGTTTTGGCTGAGGACATGTCCCTTTCACAATCTCATAATATCGGACAGTCTCTTAAATACAAGCTCGAACAACTCCCCGAAGTGGAAAGAGCTTTCGTTCACATCGATGTCGATAACGGCATGCATCCGCTGGAGAACAAACCCAAAAAGCCATCGTCATCACCATGAAACTAGATGTTTCCATTCTATATCTTCAAGAAGACTAGCCTATTGTTTGCGTTTCTTTTCCCTTTTTTTCATACAAATTATTAATATTATAGTTTTTGTGTGAAATGCTTGGATTCTTAATTTTGATGATCAAAACTACTTTTTTGTAACCTTAAATATAAGTAAGAAAAGCAAAAAGAGGATTATCACGTGTTCTTTGTTATTTGAAATTAGTTGTCTTTTACCTTATTCGACATGTTTTTTTTTATTTAGTATACAAAAGGTGTCCCACTTATGCTCATTTTTTCAGTCCAGTTTGGTACCTAATGTTTTATTCCGTTACTCAAAATAAGTCAAGTCGTAACGGACCGTTAATTATCTCTGTTAAGTGACACATGTTACTATCTCGTAATTTTAAAATTTATTTTTTTAAAATATTAAAAATATTATGATATTTATAAAAAAAGAACCCTTATTTCTTTTAATTTACAAAAAATCTCAAAATCCCTAAAATCTCCAAATCCTAGCACTAACCCGCCGCCTCCGCCCTTTTCGGCTACGACTACCGTCGCCGACATAGAATTTGTCATCATCCTAGTTATAAGTCATCGTAGTTGTCGTCGATTGGTTGTCGAAATCGCTTGGGATTGCGATATTCATCCTAGGGTTCGCGGGGTATAAAACGTCAATTCACCGTCGATCAGCCTTGATCAATCACGATTTCATAGGGGTTTTGGTTGCCAGGGGGAGGTGAGGTCGGGTGGAGCTTCGTCGATGGCAAAAGGCAGCGATCGGTGTGGGTTTAGGGGTTGAAATGAAGGTTTTCAAAGTTTTGAGGTTATTTCAAAATTTATTTTTTTTCTTTTTAAAATATATATATAATTTTTTTTAATTTATATAAATTTTTAAAAATTATGAGATTGTGACACGAGTCACTTTAATGGAGAAAATTAATGTCGTTGACGACTTGACCCATTTTGAGTAACGGAATGAAACGTTAGGCACCCAACTAAAACGAAATAAATGTTAGGTAATAAAATGGAAAAACAGACATAGGTTGTACACCTTTTGTATATTTAAGCCTTTTCATTATTATTAATATGAGATAAATACAAAGTAATATATATTTAAATATAACTTTAAACAATTTGATATTGAACACTTATACCTCTTACATTTATGGTACTTAAACTCAAGACTTCAAAATATAACAATAACAGTTCATTTACTACCGAAGTCGTTTATTCGTGCTATTCGATATGTTGTTTTTTAATATTTATAATAGCAACGGTGTAATTAAGTGAGGCTAGTGGGGGCCACGACTCCCAAAATTTTGAAAATTACAATTTAGACCTTTAAAATTTTTATAATATTTAATTTAGTCCACTTCAAAGTTTTAGAAATTCATATTAAAATTTAAATTTTTTGAATATTCTCAATAAATCCCCTCCTATGATTTTTAAAATTTCTCATTAAGCCTCTTAAAATTTCAAAAATTTTAGTTAGAACCCAATTTTTAAAAAAATGCAAACCGAACACTTCAAAACTTTTAAAAATTTTAAGCCAAATTATGCCACTATATAATAATAGTCCTTTCAAGAATTAGTTATCTTTTACCTTATCACGCAGCCTTAATTCAGTAGATATGATTTTTCTCACGCGATCAAATAATTGACGGGCTTGGTAGGCCCGTTTTGTTTGTTATTTTTCTGATCCTAGGCCTGTCAAGGATGAAATGAAAAATGTCCATTTTGATAAGGCTAGTCTTGTAGTTTCGTCTACTCATAAAGGTCAGCGATGTAATTCGAACCAGCTCTAGTGAATTAGGGTTTCTCATATCTCTTCCATCTCTATTCGTCTTCTCTATTTATACACAGCACCCTCTCCTACAATCCGAGATACCGAGGCGGTCGACGTTTTTTCGATGGGGTTTGTTTAAATTTTGTCTCACTCTGTCGTCATTTTAATTTATCTTATTTTTAGTATTTTAGTTTGTTTTTTACGAGTACGATTCTGATTTATATTTTCAAATCGTTTGCCAGTGATGTTCACAAATTTGTCCGTACCATCTGAGATTAAATTCTGCTGATGTATTCATTCAAATTCTATTTTCTGAGGCATAATTTTCTGGGAATTGTTTGTGTGTGTGTGTGTTTAATTTACGTGCAAATTAAATGAAAAGAAATTAGAAGAAAAGGCAATAAATTAGAGTCACTGTTGCGCTTAGATTAAAATAGCGACTTCAGCGCTGTACGTTGCCGATACATATTTGGGGTTGAGATTCTGGCATTTTGCTCCTCTTTCCTCGAGTTTTATGCATTCAGATGCCCCTATATTTTTATTTTCAATTTATATTTCTTTTAAAATAAATTAGAAGGTGAAGATGGAAGTGATGATTATTTCCCCAGATGATCGAAGCTGAACAAACTGTGCGATTTACTTTTTTCTCTAACTAGTTAGAGATTCCAAGCCAGAACTCTGATCCATCTTCATTTAATATCCTATATTATTTATATTGTTTTATCAAATTTGTGATTTTTGTCGGAAACCATGATTTTCTAAGTGATTGAATATCTAATTTGTTTTTAGAACAACATCATTTCACTTGATGGGTATCTGGTATGAGTGGAATTTTTGTAATAAATATAATCATTGTTTACGAAAGTGGAATTGAGTTATTTACTAAACATAGTTAAGAAAATTGAAAAAAAAGGTATCAACGTTAATACAACACAGATAATAAATCGTGGCAGTGTATCGGCCGATGTGAGTTCTCGGTGTTTAGGCCTTGGGTGTGGTTGTTGATGACCTTTTAAATACTTTTTGATCACACACTCGTAAAAGCGCAAATATAGAGAGAAAAAACCCAGAACAAACAAAGTGAAAACCCCGATCCATGCTTCATGAACCACGAATAGAATAGTTTTAAACTTTATCCGTTTTTTTATTGTTAAAAACAGTTATAATTACTTTGTAAAAATATAATTAATATGCTGTTAAAATCTTCAAAGCGGGCTTTAACTGACGACAAAATTAAGCTGGTGTCTAGCAAGTGGGTTTGGGCCCTAAAAAAACCAAAGCTTTAAAGTTAATATCCCTTTCTTTTCTTTTCCCGCCAATAGGAGAAATAAGAAGGTATTAATCTCTAGATGTCCATATACCATTAAGGGTGAATATGTTGGTCCTTCTGAAGAAAATCACGTATACAAATTTGACTGAAGATAGTTGAAGACGGTTAAATATATAGGTAAATTACACTAGATAGTACTAAATTTTAGGTGGTGAATCATTTATAACATTGAACTTTCAATTTCTTCGATTATAGTACTAAACTTTGGTTTTTACTTCAAGTATGTCATTGGACAATTAAATGTTAAAGACACGATGACATTAATGGATGCTTTTCGTCACTATGATGATGTGAGCAAAATGATGTCGTTTAGGTGTAGTTATTGATGCCCAAAATGATGTCATTTTAATCACTGAACTCCAAGTATGTATTGTTTTTGCTACTAAATCTTAAAAAGATTCAACTTTTGGCATTACACTTCAAGGATGCATCGATCTTCGTAGACAACCAATCGTCACCTGTCATAGGTCATCTTTCACAACAAGATTGATATTAAAATGCTCTCATTTCACTCCTCTTTATTCTCATAGGATTGGTTTCCCACAAAACCCACTCAAAGTTGAAGAAAATCCACTTAAAGGTTTGGTGTGTTAATAATTTGATGGACATCTGACGAGGCTAGTTTTGAGGTATGTTGTTCATCTTCTCGAAATATTACTTCTAATTGTTCAAATTTTTAAACAAACACTCCAAACCCCTAAAATAATTATAGAATTTTTATTTAATTTCGTTGATTTTGAGTAGGTTTTGTGAAAAACTAATCCAAGAAAAAGAAAAATGAGTGAAATACGAATGTTTTAATATCGATCTTGTTCTGAAAGACGAGCAACGATTGGTTGTTGATGGTGGCCAAAAAATAAATTGTTTAAAAGTTTAGTAGCAAAATAAATATAGTCGTAAAGTTCAGTGCCTAAAACGATATCATTTTAGACATCAACAGTTGCACTAAAACGAGGTTGTTTTGTCCATGTCATCAAAACATTTGGAATTTAATGCTCAGTGGAATAATTGAAGTCAAAACCAAACTTTAGTGCTATATCGGGAGAAACTGAAAATTCAATGATATAAATGATACAGAGCCTAAATTTCAATGGTATCTTATGTATTTACCCTAAATATTTTTATTAATTCATGACACTTGTTTAAATACGATCAGTGGACTTTTATATATAAAGGTAATAAACATAGGTGGCACTGTGGATGTGTCTTTCTTTCTTTTTCTAATTAAAAGAAAGCCAAAACAGGAGGCTATACTAGGCTAAGGGGTTGTTTGTTTGGCTTTGAATGGAACCATTCAGCGCTGAATGTTGAACCGTTCAATATTCATACTGTTTGTTTCTCACCTCTGAATGATTCAGTGCTGACTGATTCAGCACAGAAGTACATTCTGAATGATTCAGAGCCATTATCAAACAACATGTCACATTCAGAACTAATTCATACAGAGCCTCTGAATCATTCAGCATTTGAATCATTTAGCGCTTATGTAACATCCCAAACTACGGGTTAGTGATCAAATTGTAAAATTTCATAATTTGGTGATTAAAGTGGAAAAGTTAAAAAGTTCAATGATTTATTTGAAAGTATTTCCTGAAGGGTTGTTAGTAATTATTGAAAGAGTCAAAGGGTAAATAGGTCATTGAACAAGAAAAATAATTAAATAAAATTTAGTGGGTATTATAATACCCATGTGATGCATGTGTGAAGAGATAAGTTTCCAAACTTATCTTCTTCATCTTCTTCTCTTCTCTAACGTGCCCAAGCTAGAGCAAATGTGACTTTTATATTTTGTTGACTATTTGTTAATTTTAAGAGTGGGTTTTGATCATTAGATGATAACTAAGCTTAAGGAAAGCTTAAGTTATCTTAAAAACAAAAGATGAAGAAGTTACTAAATATTAAAGAAAATGGGGTTTTAGGTGGAATTTTGAATAAGAAGGTTTAAATGAATTTGGAGGATGAATTTGACTTGTCATCTATGAGAATAAGAAGTTAGAAGTGTTAGAATTAAGTTTGGATAACATGAAAAATTTGGTAGGATTCTTAGCCTTAAGATTTTGGATGAAATATGGGAGATTATAAAGTGTTGGAATGATAGAAATTAGTTAAAGTTGTTATAGATGAGTGTAGTAGCATGATAAGGATTTTATACATGAAAATTGGGTGAAGTATTGATGAATTTCGGGCTATTTTGGACAGGTGCATCGATACACTATGAGTATGTACCGATGCACTAAGATAATTTTTGAATGTGCATCGATGCATTAAGGGGTGCATCGATGCATGGGAGTTCGAAGCTATTTTGTGTATCGACGCACCCATAGTGCATCGATACACCCCTAAAGGAAAAATGAAATTTTGGTTCATTAAACTAGCTTGAGTTATTAACATCAAGTTATAAGGTTTAGACTTTTGATAATCATATCGAAAATTATATTTATGTAGATATCGAGCCTAAACGAGTTAAGGAACAATCGAATAGTTAGGATTGAATCAAAGCAGGCAAGGCTAAGGTGAGTGCAATTTAATTTGTACTTATGTATTGAATAAACATCGGCTTGTGATGAGCCAATGATGGAGTTACTATGGTAACAAGTGACTACTAAAATATTATTTGATTAATGATCGATGTGATGATTTGTATGATTATGAGTATATGTTATTATGTATGACATGATCTACATGAATATGCACTATGTGATACATGTATATGTGATACGTCTGACATGTTATTCTATATGCTGATTGATGTATAGTTATGAATATATTTAAACAAGACATGGCATACGTGCTTATATGAAAACATGGGAAATGATATGATCTATGTGATTACATACAAAGTAATATGAACTATGTGGCAATGAGAATATACGAGAACGTCATATGATATACGATCAATGATTACAAGTACATGTGATACGTGACAGAAAAGAAGAGATATGTGTTTAAAAGAGAAATGATATGAATAAGTGATGTGAAAATGTGAAATGTTATAAATGATAATGCCATTGTTATGTGATATGAGAGCTAGGGGTATAGTTGGCATGTCAAGGGTCGAGGGTTTACCTATGTTCTTCGGGATATATGGACTGTTTACCTATGTTCTTCGGGACATATGGACTGTTTACCTATGTTCTTCTGGACATATGGATTTATTACCTAGGTTCTTCGGAATCTATGGACTGGTCATTCGGGATATTTATACGAGATATGATGACAGCATAGTGGTGCACAACCTCAATGTACTCACATACCTTAAGTTCTCAACAGTGTACATGGGTTAATAAGGAGATTTAATAAGTATACTGAACATTATATGTACATGTGGGTATATGTTCCAGAAATTATATATGCTTTTATATGATATGATCGTAATAATTGTTCATGCATTTGATATGATATGATGTGTGTTCTATTTTGAAATGATATATGTGATATGTATATTTAGTAATATAAAACATGTTATAGAAATTACATGATGATATGTTATTACTTAGTATAATGATATATGTGTTATATGATGATATATGTGTTATATGATGAATATATGGTAAGTAAAAGGGATTAATTAATGATAGTATTTACAGATGTATACATTTTGTTTATACGAAATGTTATATGGTTATATTATATGTTTTATATGCCTCACTAAGTCGTAGACTTAGCGTGTAATTGTTTCACGCGTAGGTTCTGAGAAGAGAAAGATTGATAAGAGTTATGCAAGACATGTATGTTCTCCTTTCCAAAGATCAGATCAGATCAGAAAAAAAATATATAGTATGTATTTTGTAATAAGGAAAGTGGTTGGCATATAAATAAAGGATTAAATCCGATATGTTCTAATCGGTTTTGAAAAGTCATACGAGTGAGTTTTGTAATATTTTAAACGTGTTTATGTAAATGACAATTGTATAGTAATGAACGGTTAAATTTTTACGAGTTTTATGAACGTTTTACGAAAGTCACTGTAGCAGTGCATCAATGCACAATTTTGCTTCGAAATTTTGGTGCATCGATACAATGTAGCACTGTTCATGACATTGTTCATTACTGTTCACGGTACTGTTCATATCATATTTCATTGTTCATAAATACATTTTTATCTCAAAATTTTATACCAAACACAATTGAAGAATATATGATCGTATTTTCTTAATATAAGTTCAAATGTTCAGTTATTTTACAAGAATAAAGGTTTTAAAATATCAATGTGACATTTCAAGTCAATGAGGAGGAATAAAGAAAATAACGATTTTTTTTTTGAAAGATGGTACTTTGTATTAAAAGATAAACAAAGTAAACCATCTCAAGGACCTCATTAAAAAGCCTCCCTAAACCTAAATGGAGGAAAAAGAGTGTACCTTGAAATGGTAATAAACAATAGACATAAAACTCTTACAACATTTTGGCGGAACCCCGTCCTACCACAAGCCCCAACCCGACACATAATAGGACCAACAAAGACTAACCGACAATAAGAATAAAGGTCACACTGAGGAACATACACAGACATCCAAATTGAATGAAACTAAACAATAGAATCACCCATAAATAGACCAAAGGCAACGCACTAAGAAAAAGAATCTACTTGCCAACCCCTAATCCAATAAAAAAGCCTTAAAACTCATATTAGAACACGCACTAACCGACAACCACCTCATATCCCAAAAAAGAACAGCACGCGATACCCTACAAGACAGAGCACCATCTCTGACAATCTCCATATTTCCCAGAACGATGCTAGCCCGAGTGCCCATACACCCAATCTTTCAAAACCGCCTAAAAGCCTTAAAACTCATATTAGAACACGCACTCACCCGAAAACCGCCTCATATCCCACAAAAGGACAGCATGCGAGACCCTACAAGATAGAGCACCATCTCCGAAAATCTCCATATTTCCCAGAACGATGCTAGCTCGAGTGCTCATACACCCAATCTTTTAAAACCGCCTGTCGAAACTGAGAATACACCATCCACTCTTCACCCACACAATGAAGTTCCAGTTGACCCCATACAACTCTTGCAATACACAAAACGATAGGACACAAACACCCAAGCCAAGGAAACAACAACACAGACTTTGCCTCCCCATCTTAATACCCAACTACAAAACAACAAACACATCTCACCCAACTCCCCAAAAACTGCGAAAGATCGAACATAATTCAGACCATTGAAAAGACAAAGCATTAAACCAACGCAGGATCAGACAGTGGACAACATCAATAAGAAACACCAAAGAACATAAAACTAGCCACAAAAAACATAAAAAACTATAGCATCCGCACACATTCACACGCGGCAGACCACCAAAGCACAAGATAAACACCACCCACCAAAGCACAACCCCTGAACAACCATAAACACTCAGGCAATAAACGATGAAAGGAAGAAAACCACCAGAAAACACTTGGCAACATCTTTGAGAACACCACGAACAAAATCTCAAGAACAAAACCTACAACCTCTACTACCCCAGACAGACACGCACCAAGTTTAAGCAGTTCTGGAAACTCTAAATCCTTGAAAACTTCACTTTCAGGCTCAACATCATTAACGAATCCAAAAATAGAGCCAAACAACTCCTCTTATTGAGAAAGAACACTCACAGGACCTCACCATAGCAACCCACAATCATCCATAAACCTTTCCAAAGAAAAGTGTTTGGTAGAAAACCACATACAAATAACCAGATTCCGAAGAAATACAAGTAACGCTCTCCCTCATATTGAAATATTTCAAACGAGCAAAATACAAAATCATTATGGATTTTACACAAACACCTTGCATGCAGTTTTAGCTATCGCAGACTGACTCCAGACACTGACTAAAAAACTCACACAGAATCTCAAAACCTTGAATTTAGTTTCATACTTAATCCAGATCTCGAGCACGAAACAACAAACAATAGGAATAGGAATAAAATTGCAGTATGTAGAGAATGAAAGGATCTCACCAAGCTATAAAAGAAAAAACACCCAATCCATCGAGTAGCAAAATTGGGGACGAAAGCCAAACGACCCTATATCCCAACAACACCAGAGCAGACCGACCAAACCTTTAATTAGAGGATATAAAGAATGACTCTACGTCATTGTGTTGGCTTTTGAAAACTAGAGAGAAGTGTTCGTAGAAGGGCGAGAAGCAGCAAACAAGGACATTGATTGAGGAAATTGATGTTTCTAAAGAAATAAAAATTTAGCAATTGAGTAATATATTCAAAAGTTAGCAAGCAAGAATTATTAATTGCAGCTATATATATTTCAAGTAATACAATAGATGTGACTGGTGATCTCGATTAATTTAATGATTAGACTATATATATCTTATCTCATCTTTAAACTAAAAGATATTGTGCACGAATTAATTAATCTTGATTGTAAAATAATTGTTGTTATTTTTAGAGGTTTTGAGTTCGAGCACTAGGAATGTCAGGGGTATTAACGTTTAATTTCAAATATTATCTCATATATTAACGTTGAAAAACATTCTATAGGTAGAGTTTAAATATTATCACGTATTTTATTTAGAATTTAAAGATTAAGACTTTAAATTTTAAGAGTTAAGGTCTTAAATAAGACATACAACACTAAATCTTCGCTTGTGAAATATATATTTGTTTCCATGACCATGGAATAATATCCATTCCAACAAAATATAGAAAAGAACGAACAGAAAGTGAAAGGTTCAAGTGGCATGGTTGGACAGTGTATTTGTGATTTACTTTCTCCAAAATATCCTCCGACAGTACATCCTGTGGTGTCTTCAACCTTGTCAACATGTACTGAAATCAAACAATAATTTTCCCTTGTTTGAGGTGACAACGTGGCACTGACTCTGCACCTTCCCCTTATCTTAGCCAGATATACTTTGCTTAACCCACCACCACTTTTTTAGTTTTTTTTAAGCTTATTATGCCCTCTCCATTTGGTAATTTGGTGGATTTGCCATCGTCAATGTCCTTCCTTAAAAGGCTTTTTTGATCTCATAAGATGCCCTTCATTCTTTTCCCATCGAATGATTTTGCATCTAGTCATACTGGCCCCATATGGCTGATTCCATTGAAGAAAGTATCCCCACTTTTCAAAGACAATGCCGGTTTCATGTCATGTACTAAGGTGATAATGATGTGACTCCAATGCCCATGGATGGATTCACTTATGCCTTACCCATGTACGCTATGTGTGAGGGCCAATGCTTTTGGCTGCTTACATGACAGGATAAAATACCATTGGTTTCAAAACATTATCTGAAATAAGCCAAAGCTCATTATTGCAAATTGGAGACGGATATTAATTCGGATCTACAACATTATTTAATAATACTTGGTTTACAAAATAATGAAATTTATTCATACAAAATATTCGAAAAAGATGTACAACAAAGGCAGCATTAAAAAAGAAATACCAACTTTAACAAGCAATTATTGGCAAGTTAATCATTGGACCCATACAGCTTATGCCAACGTTGGAATTGCGGCTGCCGCCTTTTCCTTCTGTCTGTGCTCCTCTTCGTCCATTGTGTCACAAATTGTGCCGCCTCTCGTCTCCGGTAACCCGATCAATGGCAGCCCACAAACCCCGATCGCCATCCCAAAAACCCCAAACGATATCAAGTTATTTTTCCTACCAGCAGCCACAAGCAATGGGCTGAACACTCCCCCAAACACAAGCGCTTGCCTCACCATTGAGATGGCTGAGTTCCTCACGCATGTGGGGAATAGCTCTAATGTGTATATCAGAGCCATGTTGAACGCCGTGCAAGCGCTGAAGAAAGATATCAGCTCCATTGCTATCTGTAAACTTGGCCACACTCTTCCCATCACCACACACATTACACTGCATACACCGCTTAAGATTGTGAAACCCAACAACGACTCTTTCCTGTTTTTCCCTATAAGGAAGAATGTAATCAGTGAAGCTGGGAGCTCGGATAAGGCGTTTAATGTGACGCCTAAATAGAGATTGACTGACAGATTTCCGAGGCCTAGTGGCATGCCGTAGTACACCATTCCAATCCCAAAACCTGCCACCATGACGGCGGCTAGCCTTTGAGCAGCCCATCGCTTGTTCAACATTATCTTGATGGAAGAGTAAATATCTACATTGTCGTTCCAAGATTCTTGCTCGATTATGACATTGGAGAAACTCATTGTCAAGACACTAGCAGTCTGAGCCATGCTTTTGAGTGTCGTAACTGCTTCCTCTTTGCGTCCTTTAACGAACAGCCATCTCGGGGACTCGTGAACTAACAAACGAACTAACACACAATACAAAATTGTCGGCACCGAAATCCAGAGATACAGAGTTCTCCATGAGGAACCTCTATTTACATATGCCATTGCAGGTAATGACAGAAACCCTAAAGTAAAACAAAAGAATCCGATAACACCAGCTTGGCCGCGCCACCGTTTTCCCACAAGCTCGGTTGATAACACCAGGGCACAAGTTCCAACAGTTGCGCGGCCAAACCCATTGATGAATCTCAAGGCTGAATAGATCCAAATATTGGGCGAAAAAACGGTGAATATGGAAGAAAAAGACATCATTAGACAAGCGAACAAGAGCATATTTTTACGGCCAAGTGTCGAGTCAGCAAGCGTGGCAAGCACAAGTCCACCAAATAGGCAACCCATGAAGAAAGAAGAAGCAGGTAGCCCAGTGATGAAAGAGGTGGAACATTCGTGGCCCCATTCCGATATAATCGATGTGTGCGCAGGCCAATCCCAAGACCATGAACCCTTGGGGAGTTGGCAAATGTTGGAGAACTTGTCGCAAACCGAATCGTCAGTGCAGTGCCAAGATGGCTCAGCGTCAGTGAATACACTGATGAACGTTTGCTGGGCGTCAAAGACCCAAGCAAATGAGACGAGTATTGCTTGAAAGATTTGGAACCACCCGAAGTCTCCGATGCAGCGTTCGATGGTTTCATCGAGGGATCGAGGCAGCCGCTTGGGTTCTGCCGGTTTATCACAATCAGAGAGAAGCGGTGTTGAATCGGCCATACACCGTTCTAAGAGAGGAAGCAAGTGATTGTGTATTGTTTTGTGATAAGATGGTGTGTGATCCTTTGGTGCTTCGGTGCATATTAATAGAGATGTACGGGACCTTATGAATGACAGCTTTGAATAAAATTAAAAAATGACAACCGGTACAGCCGGGGAGAGGACTGTATGACACGTCAAACCATGTCAACATATATCTAGATTAGCCCACATATTTATCTTTAATACTCATTAAGGAGTTGTTTGTTTATTTCAAAATGATTAAACGTTAAATGATTCAGCGCTGAATGATTCAAATATTGAATGATTTAGAGGTTCTGTATTAATTAGCTCAGAATGTGACATGTTGTTTGATAATGACTCTGAATCATTCAGAATGTACTTTTGTGCTGAATCATTCAACATTGTTTTGCTGAATCAGTCAACACTTAATTATTCAAATGTACGAAACAAACGCGTTGAATATCGAATGGTTTAGCATTCAACGTTGAATGATTTCATTAAGAGACAAACAAATAGTCCCAAGTAAATTTAAGGTAGACTAATTATTATTTTTTTTGAAGTAATTATAAAATGTCAAATTACTGAGTGAAAATGACAATAAAAAACGTAAGGATTAAAAATGTTCAAGTTAAAGTAGATAGTTTAAATCAACACTTACAGCATAGTATAAGGACCTATCAAATATTATATCATTTCTTAAAATAATTGTATGAATCAAATGAATTAAACCTTAAATTATGCACATTTATAAATTTTAACATAACAATTAACATTTATAAATGAGAATGTATAATCAAATTCATACGCTACAAAAAATTCCATTTACTAATGAACATTTATATTGATAGGTAAAATCCATCAGTTCTAATACTGATACTGACAGATTTTAACTACCGCCACTAAAAGTTTACATTGTATTAACCGGTTTCGTAATCCATATATATATATATATTTGTATATATACTGACAAAAACCGTCAGCTTGAACTTTTATTGACTATGCGATATACTGATTATTGGAGCTGGATTATAAACACAAAAATTTTGAATAAATTTACTGACCGAATGCCACCAATACACAATCGTCGCAATATCATTTAAATTATATTGATGGTTGTAAAACCATATTTATATGTTTTTTTTTTAAATTATGATGATCGAAAGTGCTTTTATTGACGATCATTAACCTCGGGTGTATATCGACTAAAATATGCGTCACTATATGTTTATATCATCACCTCTTTATACTAACAACATTTGTTTTCTTCGGTAAATCATTAGCTTGTCATTATAGCTTTTTTAAAGTCTATAAGGACAGATCTTAAGGTGCTGTTTGTTTTTGCAGAGGTAAAATGTATGTAGTCTACGGACCACATATGCAGGCATCTGCAGCAGAAGATGTGGATCAAAAGTCTACAGTCTGTAAGAAATAGACTGTTTATTTTTTAACGTCTGCAGACTGCTAAAATGAACTGAAATATAAATAAACTGATTTTTTAAACTTAAAATGATTTTTTAAACTTAAAAGAGTTTTGCAATACTGAGATTTAAATAATTTTAGTTTTACAATACTGAAATTTAAATAATCCATACAACTACAATAATAAATTATTTAAAATAAATCAATCCATATTTTAAAATAAATCAATCCATATTTTAAAATAAATCAATTCATACTAATAAATTATTTAAAATAAATCAATTCATACAACTACAATAATAAATCAATCCATATTTTAAAATAAATCATCCATACTAATAAATTATTTAAAATAAACCAATCCATATTTTAAAATAAATCAATTCATACTAATAAATTATTTAAAATAAATCAATCTATACAACTACAATATTAAATCAATCCATATTTTAAAATAAATCAGTCCATACTAATAAATTATTTAAAATAAATCAATCCATACTAATAAATTATTTAAAATAAATCAATCCATATTTTATAATAAATCAATCCATATTTCATAATAAATCAATACATACTAATAAATTATTTAAAATAAATTATTTTAAAATAAATCAATCCATATTTTATAATAATTTATTCTAAAATAAATTATTTTATAATAAATTATTTTAAAATAAATTATTTTATAATAAATTATTTTAAAATAAATTATTTTATAATAAATTATTTTAAAATAAATTATTTTATAATAAATTATTTTAAAATAAATAACCTTATTAAATTATTTAAAATTATTTTAATAAATAATCATATTTTATAATTGTTTTTGAAGAGGTTTGAAGACCTTTGAAGACATAAAATCATGTCTGTACCAAGAAGAGCTTGCGCAGACGTTAGAAGAGTTTTTGTCTTCTAAAAAACAAACGGTCTGCGAAGTCTAATGTATGCGTGTGGTCTGCGCGGCGCAGACATAAGAGATTTGAAGATGTTATAAACTAAAAATAAACTAAGCCTAAGTTTATAGTGACGTTTTTTGACCGCCGGTACATGCAACTTATTTCCTAGTGTACGTTTAACACATGCTTTTATTCTCATTTATTTATGCTTTCTCTTTATTTTTTGGTTCATCAATTCTCAAATCCAAGCTGATCTGATTGCCCTTTGTAGTGATCACAAATAGAAGATTTCTTCAAAAGGAATGGTAGAAAATTTTCATAAAAATGTTTAATATAATGTCTTAGGAATTATCTTTTGCATTAATGACAATTATCTATTGAATAAATGATTAGAAAGCTTGTGGCTCAAATAACAAGATAAGGCAATGGATTTTCAAATTAAAGATCATCCAACTCTAGAAAAGATTGAATGGATAGTGAAAGGTTCAAATGGCATCTTCTTTTTGAATAACATTGTTAGGCAGTTAGCATTGATTCTTTTTCTCTTTCTCTGTGGAAGTACTTGTGAGGTCTTTTTATTAAAGGGATTATATCAATTTAGTCCCTTTATTTAATATACAGACCTGCCCAATTTAGTCCCTAAATTAGAGAGATTGGTTCACATTTGTTCCTCTACCATTAAATCAATCAATTTAATTCATGTACTGCTAGAAAGAGTCAAATGAGTAGATTTTTGCAGGCTTAACATTTATGGTATAGGAAATATCAGATTTTTACGGGTTTAATATTTATTGTTTAGGAAATATCAATTACTATTTAATGGAGTTAATATTTTCTTTGAATAGTCTAAACTCGAAATTTTTAAATGTAATAATATTTCTTTCCATCATTAAAATCATTAACCATCATTAAAATTATTTAATAATTTTAATTTTATTAATACTTTTTAATTTTATGACTCTGTAAATAAAATATTTTATTTGAAATCGAACTAGATGTTAATCGATAAATGTTAATGTGCTCGTATTATTTCCTTATAAATTTAAATTCATCATTTGAGGCTATAAATTTTAAGTTATTTCAAACTAATATTTAAAAAGAACTACTATTAACAATAATTTAATTTAGTAGGATGAGACATTTGATTTTTTAAGTAAGGTCAAATATTTGAATGCTAACGTTTTTGAATGAGGCAAATTAGGTTAAAAGCGTTACCCTTATAATGAGACTTTACAAAATTCAATATGAATTAATCGATCAATAGACTAAATAAAACTAATTAATTTTAAAAGGAACAACTTGAAAAAATTTGGAACCAACGGTACATGCGGTCACTGTTATCTGCTCTTGCCTGCTTTGAATGACCGTGCATCTAGTCATGCTGGACCCATTCGGCTTATTCTGAACTGGCCTCCACTGACCCCCAAGAAGAAAGGATCTCCACCACGTTAAATTTTTAAATAAAATCTAAAATCTGAATCATAACATTATAAATATAATAAATCTAGTTAAAATGATTGTTTAACAATAATAAATATAGATTAAAAGATTAATGAATTAACTAGTAATGATTGTAAATAAAAAAGATGTACTAGTGCCATGGATATACCCTAGCATGCATGATCGTGGGCCAACGATTTTGATTGATTAGATGAGAGGCTAGGCTAGGATTGCTTATCCTGAATAATTGAACCTCAAACTTTTGAGGAACAAATTCATTTTACAAGAAACAAACAAGTTATTGAAGCAAGACAATGCAAGTTGCTACTGATTAGGACCCATACCGCTTATGCCGACGTTGTAATTGAGGCCGCCACCTTAACGTTTTGTTTGTGCTCTTCTTCACTCTTTGTGTCATCTCTAGTCTCCGGGAATCCGATCAACGGCAGCCCGCAAACCCCGATCACGATCCCAGAAACCCCAAAGGATATATGGTTATTTTACTTCCTCGCAGCCTCAAGCACTGGGATTGAACACTCCCCCAAACACAAGCGCTTGACTCACCATGAAATAATCTTTTGAATAGAATGTAATGTATTACCAATAATCTTTTGAATTAATGATGGTTAAAAAACATGTGGCTGAGATCACAAGATGAGGGTAATATAAGTTTTCAAATAAAAGATTCCATTGCTATAAAATTTGGCAAGAGATTGAATAGATGGTGAAAGGCTGAAGCGGCATTTTCTGGAGAGAGGATATTCTGGGAGTTACTTTCTCCAAATTTCCTGAGACAACACATCCACGAGTGTCTTCAACTTGTACCCAATCAAACCCTTCTTTTTTTCCTTGTTGACTATGTCTTCTCCTGAGTTGCTTTTAGCTATAATTACTCAATTCCATTTGGTGGATTTGCCATCTAATTTCCATCCATTTTTCGACATAATCAATGCCCTTCCTTAAAAAGGCCTTTCTTAATTATGCAAGATGCCCCCCACTTTCCTCCACAGCTCTTACTGACTGAGATAAAATTATTTCTTCTTTCTGAAATTTTTATAATGCATAAAGCCACAATCTCAAATAACTTAATTTGATTAAAATACTTCAAATATACATAAATTAATTAAAATTAAAAAATAAAACATAAGAGTATACAAATATACACACGTCTATAAAATTCAATTACGTTGACTAAGCACCGAAAGGTGCATATAATAAATGCACTGAAAAAATGAGTTGTTTTTGTTGATTTTTGGACAATGGCTAAATCATAATTTAGTTATTAAATTTTAGGGTATTTACAAATTAGTCCTTAGGTTTCAACTATAAATGCCCTAGCTCATTTAGCTTCAAAATCATCCCAAAGCATTCTAGCTTTCTTCCAATACTAGAGAGAATTTAGAGAGTTTCTTGAGAGTTGTTTTCTCCTTTTTATCGAGAGAGAATTATCATTGTTTTCTCCTTGGTAGATCGAGAGAGGTTGTAATTCTTATTTTCTCATAGTAAAATTCTTCTACCGTTGCCCGTGGTTTTTACCCTATTTTGTTTAGGGGTTTTCCACGTAAATTTTGTGTCTCTTTTTATCTTCATTTTTATTTTCTCAAATTATCAGTTGCGATTTTGCTCTATCCGATAGTCGTCTTCCGCAACAATTGGTATCCGAGCTAGATTAGAGTGTGTAATATCTGCTTATTGTCTTTGTGGTTGCCACCAAAAGGTGGATCCTCCAACATAATAAAGTAAGAAGTTATTACCCATTCTTTGAAGGTTCCAGAGAACTATTCACGATAGTGAAATAGTGGGAGCTATCAATAATAGAAGTTATGGCAACGAAATTTGATATGCTCCAACCTGAAGGTTTTGAAGAAGACGAAAAGAAGAACTTGGTTTGCAGGTTGAACAAATCTCTGTACGGTCTAAAGCAGGCGCCGATGTGTTGGTATAAGAGATTTGATTACTTCATTATGTGCCTTGGATACAACAGACTTAATGCAGACCCTTGTGCTTATTTCAAGAGGTCTGGTGATAACGATTTTGTTATATTGTTGTTGTATGTGGATGACATGTTGGTTGCAGGACCCAACAAAGATCACATTGAAGAATTGAAGGCACAACTGGCTAGGGAATTTGAAATGAAGGACTTGGGATCAACAAACAAGATTCTAGGGATGTAAATTTACCGAGACAGAAGCAATAGGAAGATTTGGCTTTCACAAAAGAATTACTTGAAGAAAATATTGTCACGATTTAGTATGCAAGATTGTAAGCCAATTTCTACCCCTCTTCTTATTAACTTCAAATTATCCTCCAGTATGAGTCCTAGCAGTGAAGAAGAGAGGATGGAGATGTCTCGAGTACCGTATGCATCAGCAGTGGGAAGTTTAATGCTCGCTATGATATGCACAAGACCAGACATTGCACAAACAGTGGGAGTGGTTAGTCGATACATGGCGAATCCAGGCAAAGAGCATTGGAATACAGTAAAGAGGATCCTGAGATACATCAAAGGGACCTCAAATGTTGCATTATGTTATGGAGGATCAAACTTACTAATCAATGGGTATGTAGATTCTGACTATGCAGGGGATTTGGATAAAAGCAAATCTACTACAGGATATGTGTTCAAAGTTGCTGGTGGAGTTGTAAGCTGGGTTTCAAAATTGCAGTCAGTTGTGGCTACATCCACAACAGAAGCAGAATATGTAGCAGCTACACAAGCCAGTAAAGAAGCAAATTGGTTGAAGATGCTATTGGAGGAGCTTGGGCACAATCAAGAGTATGTCTCTCTGTTTTGTGACAGTCAAAGCGCTTTGCATCTAGCAAGGAATCTAGCATTTCATTCAAGGACAAAGCACATACGAGTTCAATATCATTTCATTCGTGAAAAGGTGGAAGAAGGGACGGTAGATATACAAAAGATCCATACCAAAGACAACATAGCAGATTTCATGACGAAGGCGATCAACGCTGATAAATTTACTTGGTGTCGATCCTCTTGTGGCCTGTCAGAGGCGTAAGCAACATGATGGTACAAGGTAAAAAGAATGGTGTGAAGATATGATTGTTCCAATCAAATCTTCAAGTGGGAGATTGTTGACTAAGCACCTAAAGGTGCATATAATAAATGCACCGAAAAAATGAGTTGTTTTTGTTGATTTTTGGACAATGGCTAAATCATAATTTAGTCATTAAAATTTAGGGTATTTATAAATTAGTCCTTAGGTTTCAACTATAAATACCCTAGCTCATTTAGCTTCAAAATCATCCCAAAACATTCTAGCTTTCTTCCAATACTAGAGAGAATTTAGAGAGTTTCTTGAGTGTTGTTTTCTCCTTTTTATCGAGAGAGAATTATCATTGTTTTCTCCTTGGTAGATCGAGAGAGGTTGTAATTCCTATTTTCTCATAGTGAAATTCTTCTACCGTTGCCCGTGGTTTTTATCCTATTTTATTTAGGGGTTTTCCACGTAAATTTTGTGTCTCTTTTTATCTTCATTTTTATTTTCTCAAATTATCAGTTACGATTTTGCTCTATCCGATAGCCGTCTTCCGCAACAAATTAGGCATATAATAATACGTCCACGTGTATGTTTTCCTCATGAATACGTACCATTTTACCAAAGAAAAATCAATGGGTTTAGATATATAATTTAACTGATTGAATCTTAACTTAGTTAATATGATTTTATTATATATAGAAGGACCTAATACAAATACGTTTTAATGTGTATGATCCTTCAATTTAAGACTTTGAGAATATATATTTGAAGATAAAGATGAATTTGTCACGTTCGACGAGTATCGCCGAGCAACACTAACGATATGTATTATTGAACACCATTAATTTAATTTATAAAAATTTAAAATTCTAAGAGGCTCAACGTATTATTATAATTTAGTTAAAATTTTAAAGCTAAAATATTTAAAATAAAATATTAATTATATTATTTTTATAATATTTTTTTAATAATAATTAGATTAAATACCGACTTTCATTCCGCGCCGACAAAAGTGCTCATTAACACTCGTGGAATTTTTCTTGAAAATAATATATAAAAAATATTATTTTGGTAATTAATACAAGTATACATTTTATTAAAAAGTAAATGAATAAATTAATGTGCTTTTTTTATTAAATAATTAATATGGTTAGGCTAACTGAATCGTTTTTTTTTAATTCAGAGTTTATTGTTTAAGAACTCATCAAATAACCTCAATGGTAAAAAGAGATGTTATTTTCTTTATAAATTTTGAGTTCAAATATCTATGTGTGCAAAGAAAGTTATAAACAAACACTACCTTATAATTACTCAAAACTGTTAAAAAAATTATCGTTTAAATTTATAAATCTTAGGTTTAAAGTTGGCGGTGACCTTTGAGTTAAAAATAATAATTGAACTTTTAATTTTTTTTACTTCTAATTAAGTATTTATATCTTAAAATTTGATTGATTCATTTATTTTATTAAATGAGATAATTGCACCATATGTTCTTAAAGTATGCCTCTTATTTCAATTTTGTTCTTAAACTTTTAAATATTTCAATTTCATCTCTAAACTATGACTATCATTCTAAATTAGTCATTAAAATTTCTAACATTTCAATTTCATCCCCAAACTATGACATTCATTCTAAAGTGTCCCCAAACTTTTTGAACATTCCAATTTCATCCCAAACTATATGTATATACTAAACACATCTCTTGTTAATAAAATCATTAGGCCAAATTATATTATTATATGTTTGAAAAAACAAACTTTAGGTTAAAATATGGTTGAAACCAATCACATATTTGGATGAATTTGAGAAAGAAATTGAAATATTCAAAAGTTTGGGCACTAATTTAGAAATAGGGTCATGGTTTAGGGATGCAATTAGAATGTTCAAATATTTAAGGATTAATTTAGAATGAAAGTCATAGTTTAGGGATCAAATTAGAATATTCAAAAGTTTAAAGAACAATTTAAAATGAGATTTATAAGTTGGGGATATATGATACAATTAACTATATATATTAAAATTTACTGTTAAATTTAATAATTTATTTTATTTAAAGAATAATTGACTTCTTGCGATATTTTAAAAACGAAAATTAAAACTTTTAAAGTAATATCTAAGAAAACATATCAAGAGTAAAAAATAAAACTGATCGCATAATTTAATTTATTTATTTATTAAACAAATATTCAATTAAATACAATCTTGAAATATTTTTATGTCTAAATTTTACAAGAGATTAAAACAAAAACTTTAGAATAACTTAAAAAAATCTAATATAGTTTTATCTTATTTTCAATTAGAAAAGTGATTATAAGATAATATATATTTAAAATTTTTCTTAATTATTAACCACACACACCTTGTAGAAGTATCTTTTTACAACTGAGATCACACAATTAATTTATATTTTTTTAAATATTATTTTTTCAATAACATAATATCATTTAACTTATTAATAATAAATAAAATTATTCATCCATCCATATATCAACTATTAACTTTTTTTTTTCATCGCGACTATAATTGTAAAAAAAAAGTTGAAAAATCTGGGTGAGGTATTTGCAGTCGTGGTCATCTGCCCTTGCTGGAATTTATGAACTTAATATATCTGTAATGGGACAGTGGCCTTCATTCTCTTCACACAGGATGATTGTACATCTAGTCATACTGGACCATCACCCATTCGGCTTATTCCAGATTGGTCTCCTTTAAGCCCCACCAAGATCTCTTTTCAAAGATAATGTTGCTTTCGTATCATACGCCTACCTCAAACTGTTGTGGACCAATTAATTTTACAAGAAGCAAAACGTGGTAGCCGTTCACAAATGCCTTAGATGATGCCCCAACTCGAAATGCCGCAAAATAATCGACTGCCGCGTTACCCTTATGTTGTACCCGAACCTCCCAAGGCAAGAGTAGAAGGTGCAGCAGCAATCTATTGCTGCTCAACGCCGGTCACGATCACTCAGCTATCAACCTCCAAGATTACCTTTTGCACACCTAGAGCCAGGGACGGACAGATTTATTATATACATAGGAAGGGCTGTAGCCCCCAAACCAGACAATTTTTTTACATTTAATTTATTTATAATTTAAATATTTATAAGATAATTATGAACTGCTACATGTGAGGGTCGAAGGTTTTGGTAGCTTTGCTGAGATAACGTGGCTTATTCTAGATTAGTCTCCATTAAGCCCCATAAAGAAGGATCTCCATTTGTCAGATAATGATCTCCATTTGTCAGATATAGTGCGATGATAATGTGGCTCTGTTGAATGTACCTGCCTATATATGATATGTGTTAAGGGCAAAGGTTTTGGTAGATTTGCTGAGAGGATATCATAGGATTTTCAGCGGCGAATGCTTTTCTCGGACATCAGTGAAGATTTCTAAAAGCGTCGCTACTTTTTGCAACGTTTGTTTTCTCCACGTTTTTCTTAAAGCGTTTATAAATGCCACTGAAAACTGAAACTATGTCCCCTTTTTTTATTGTAGTAAGGAAACAGAGAGTTTTCGTCGCTCATACATAAAACATTTTACGCACTTACTGTGTCAAAGACTTCGGGTCAATCATTCAATCTTATTACCATTTACTTATTATAAGATAAATATTTGTTTTACGCTGTTGCTAGACTCATCTGTTAAAATTTAGTAATTTTTATAATTTTTAGTGATTTAAACAAAATTTATTCATACAAAAGATGTTCGAGAGTTGTACAAAGACGACATTAAAAAGTACTGATAATAACAAGCAATTATTGGCAAGTTGCCACTTGCCAGTGATTAGGTAATTAGATTGATACAGCTTACGCCAACGTCGGAATTGCGGCGGCCGCCTTCTCATTCTGTTTGTGCTCTTCTTCGTCCATTGTGTCACAAATTGTGCCGCCTCTCGTCTCCGGTAAACCAATCAGTGGCAGCCCACAAATCCCGATAGCCATCCCGAAAACTCCAAACGATATCAAGTTATTTTTCCTACCAGCAGCCACAAGCAGCGGGCTGAACACTCCCCCAAACACAAGGGCTTGCCTCACCATTGAGATGGCCGAGTTCCTCACGCATGTGGGGAACAGCTCCAATGTGTATATCAAAGCCATGTTGAACGCCGCGCAAGCGCTGAAAAAAGATATCAGCTCCATTGCTATCTGTAAACTTGGCCGCACTCTCCCCATCACCACACACATTACACTGCATACACCGCTTATGATTGTGAAACCCAACAATGAATCATTCCTGTTGATTTTCCCTATAAGGAAGAATGTAATCAATGATGCTGGGAGCTCGGATAAGGCGTTTAATGTAAACCCCCAAATAGAGATTGACTGACAGCTTTCCGAGGCCTAATGGCATGCCGTAGTACACCATACCAATCCCGAAACCTGTAACCATAACGGCCGCTAGCCTTTGAGCAGCCCACCGTGTAATACCCCAATTTCGTCCGGGCCATTTGAATCCATTTGAAGATGATCAAATTAATATGAAGGTGCTCGATGAAGAATTAATTCAAATGATGAAGCGAGGAAGCTTGCATTTGGGAATTTTAGGTGCTTAATTGGATTGTGATCATATTTGCTTCGTTTTGGAATTCAAGATATAAATTGAAGCCCCAAATTCAATCCCAAATCCAAATTAAATGTTTAGAGTCCTTGTACATCTTATAAACCTAAACCCAAATTACAAATGAGGCCCAAATCGGACCCAATTACAATGGGTCATCAGACCCAAACCTGAAACTCATCAAACCCAAAATAGGACCCGGTTGAAACATCACGTGATGCCCACACCCGACAGCACACTGACCGAGAAGCTCGGTTCCCAGGCAGAGCGCGATCACCAAGCCAGCATGCGCAGCTCCACTGACAGGGAACCCGTGTTGATCGGCCACCCATCCGATACCAAGGCCACCATTATCGTCGCCCGTGATCACCATGCCCAACCGGGGGGCCCTGCACACAAAACAACAGAACACGAGGAAGCAAAAAAACGAGGAGATCGACTAGAAAAACAGAACATGAAACATTCGAGGGATGGAGGGGGGTCGTGAAGAAAAAACAGAAAGCAAGGAAAAAATAGGATCAACCACATCGAGAGAACCCTAGAGAATATCATTCATCAACAACCAGAGAACAAAACGAAAGCAAAAGAGACTTACCCTTCGGATCCAGTAGCTTTCGTCACTAGGAATCCATACCCCGTCTGTGAGAAGGTAAAACCTTTCGCCTCCCGTTGATTTCGAGTCATGCATGTTGGTTTTAGGTCTCGGGCTTTAGGGATTTGAAGGGTTCAGTACATGTTTGGTCATAGTTCAACCGGGTAACGGGGCTAGGGTCGCGGGGTTTAGCAGTGAGGTAAGGGTTTAGTTTAGCTCCTTTGGTTTTGGGTTTTGTCGGAGAGGAGGGGTTCTCGTCGGGGTCGTTTGGAGGTAGCAACCACGGCGGTTGCTACGGCGGAGGCGGTAGAGGCTTGGCTTTCGCGTAGGGTTAGGCGAAGAGAGGAGAGGGATTTGAGGAGAAACGGCAGGGTATCTGGCCAAGGTTGAGAGAAAACGGCTGAGAGTTGTTTAGGGTAAGGGTTAGAATGGGTTCAGGTTTAGGAGTTTACCCTAATGTTCTGTTTGTCATAACGCCAAAACGGCGTCGTGTAAGAGGCCGTGAAACGGCATAGTTTTGGTCGGTGCCAAAACGGCAGCGCCTTGACAGCAGGGGGAGTAATCCGCGTTTTGGGATAGTGGGTTAGTAGCTGCGTGGGTCCTTCAATCTTTGATCCGTCTCGGTTTGGTCCCTAAATGGTTGTTTGTTGTAAACTTGTAATGTTACTTTTGTCTCTTGATTTTGAGCGCATTTCGTTTCGGTCCTGAAACATGAACTTTCGCTGGATTTTAATTTAGCCTCCTAACTTGCAGCGTGTTGTATTTTGGTCCTGTATCACGTTTTGGCTATTTTCATGTTATTTATACACTGGATATGTAATTTGGAAAACCTTCAATCTAGTCCTATGCAATATTTTGGGTTATATTATGATTGCAGTACATGAAAATGGAATTTTTATGAAAATGAACTTGCTGTTTAACTTTTTATTTTAGTCCATTGTTTAAATATTTTAGGTTAATTTAGATTTATTTTAAGTGTATGCATGCATATTATTTTGAGCCTGTAATTCGCATAGATGTAGGTGTAATTTATTTTTATGAGCATGTTGAATTCATTTACTTTAATCGCATATTTAATTATTTTTTGCATTAACATCACTTTGTATAATTTACGCATGTTGGCCTCATGTGCATTACTCAACTTGATTACATAATTGGATTAAGGGTAATACCCTTTTAATTTAAAATTATTTTAAGTGGGTTGTCTTAACTGATTAGATATCCACTTTTAACAATTTTAAAATAAAAGTGTATCCCATCAGTGACACCTAAGTCCATCACTTTAAAATTTGGGAACGGCAGAAAAAGAAATATTCGGCTATTTAAAATTTATCGAGAAAAGGTAGTTAGAACTTATCTAATATCTTGTCTCGATATTTATAAATAATCGAATATTCTTTATCTTTCTAAAGGATTGGTAATTTTTAACTTAATCAATTTTGGTGCTTTGAAATATTGTAAACTTCATGTGTTGTTGTTTTGTCGGGATCAAAAATTAAACTAAATTCGAACTTGTAAAATTCGTTGCAAAGATATTAATTAATCGACTAGGTACCGATTTAGGGCGCTGTGGGGGTGCTGATCCTTCCCCGCACGTAACCGACTCCCGGACTCATATTTTGATAACGCAGACCTCAAATTGTTATTTTAATTAAAATTAATTTTATTTAAAATGACAACGCTTTTGGGTGTCCAATCACACCCTAATCAAATATTGGTGGCGACTCCTCGAACCTTATATTTTTATCATAAAGGAATTTTCAATTTTTCGAAACGAGAGATTTTCTAAAATTGCATTGTTTTTAATTAAAATTCAATTGAAAAGAGAATAATTAAAGATGATGCGGTTTTCAAAATCTCGCCCCCACCCCGTTTAAAAATCGTTTCGACACACCGCTTTTTGAAAAGTATCCTGATTGAAGAGTAAATATCTACATTTTCATCCCCTGATTCTTGCTCGATTAGGACATTGGAGAAACTCATTGTCAAGGCGCTAGCAGTCTGAGCCATGCTCTTGAGCGTCGTAACTGCTTCCTCTTTCCGTCCTTTAACGAAAACCCATCTTGGGGACTCCCGAACTAAGAAATGAACTAATATATACAATACAAAATTGTTGGCACCGAACTCCAGAGGTACAGATTTCTCCAGGAGGAACCTCTATTTACATATGCCATTACTGGTAATGACAGGAACCCTAAATTAAAACAATAGAAACCAATAACACGAACCTGGCCGCGCCACCGTTTTCCCACTAGTTCGGTTGATAGCACCAGGGCACAAGTTCCAACAGTTGCGCGGCCAAATCCGCTGATGAATCTCAGGGCTGAATAGATCCAAATATTGGATGAAAAAACGGTAAAGATGGAAGATAAAGACATCATTATACATGAGAATAAAAGCATATTTTTACGTCCAAGAATTGAGTCAGCTAGCGTGGCAAGCACGAGTCCACCCACTAGGCAGCCCATGAAGAAAGAAGAAGCTGGCAACCCTGAGATGAAAGAGGTGGAACACTCGTGGCCCCATTCCGATATAATCGATGTGTGCGCTGGCCAATCCCATGACCATGAGTTCTTGGTGAGTTGGCAAAAGTTGGAGAAACTGTCGCAAACTGATTCATCGGTGCAGTGCCACGATGACTCGGCATCGGTGAATACACTGATGAAAGTTTGCTGAGCGTCAAAGACCCAAGCAAACGAGACGAGTACGGCTTGAAAGATTTGGAGCCACCCGAAGCCTCCGATACAGCGTTCAATGGTTTCATCGAGTGATCGAGGAGGAAGTTTGGCTTCCGGCGGCTTATCAAAATCGGAAAGAAGCGGTGTTGAGTCGGCCATACACCGTTCTATATAAGGGAGCAAGGGAATGAATGTGTGCCATTTTGTGATGGGAAGGCTTGTGATCCTTTGTTGATATTTGTGAATTTAAATAGAGGCGTTTCAGGACTTACAATTTTTAATAAAATGCAAAATGACAGCCAATACATGGGGGATGATGAGTGGATGACATGTAAAACCACGTCAGCTTATATTTAGATTAGGCAACGTGTTTGTAATAATTATGTACATTAATAGAAAAAATAATTATATATACTAGTAGTAGGACAATAGCCTCGCGAAGTTTCTTATGAGATTAATTTGTAGTAATATCATAGATTTATGAAAATATTAATAACAATATTATTTACAAAGAAATCAAGGTAATTAGTTTAAAATTTTGTTTTGTAATATTATAAAAATAATTTTAATTTATTAATTAAATAATTTTAATAATCATTTATAAACATCTTCATCCATGCATAATATTTTGTATTTTTTAGTAGAAATATATCTTTTTTTGAAAAAATGATTTATTTTACTTGGTTTTTTTTTAATAAAAAGTCGCATCAAAACCAAAAGCACACTTTTTATTCTCTCAATAATTTGTTTTTTTTTATTTTAAAAATAGTTCTTTTGGTAAGTAACTAATAATTATAGCAGTTGGGATGGTGAGTCATTATTTTTAACTTAACATTATCATTAGCAATCTATAATTCGTTCGGAGTAAAGGAGATTTCACAATAGAGTAATATCTGAAACTAAGGTTAACCAGATATGATCAAGTTATACTATGTATTTAATGCCGATATAGTCCCTTTACATTCTGACACAATGACTAACCACATATTACAATCTTGTTAAATTGATTTAATTTTTAAATAAATCTTGTATTTGTATCGAATTTAAACGTGTTCATATATTTTTTATTAATCGGTGTTAAATTTGCAAATGGTATACTGTATAATACTTCATTTTCTATTGAATAGAAATGTTACAAATATATATACATTTCTAATCTAACTAACTAACTGATAATTAGTTACAACTGCAAAACAGAAATAACAACTTAACTTCTTAACACTCCCCCTCAATTTGGTGGGTGGAAGACATCCTTTACCCCCAACTTGGATACAAGATATTCATGTTGTTGCACTCCTAAGGCTTTAGTAAAAATGTCTGCCAATTATTCTGAAGAAGACACAAATTATGTCTTGATGAGCCCTTCTTGTATTTTCTCCCTTACAAAATGACAACCAATCTCTATGTGCTTCGTGCGCTCATGATAAACTGGATTTGCAGCAATCTGAAGGGCAGCCTTGTTATCACAATGCAACCTGACTGGATATTTTCTTTCTAGTCCAAGTTCATTGGCTAAACCATTTAACCATGTCAACTCTGCTGTTGTAGTCGCCATGCTTCTGTATTCTGCTTCAGCAGACGATCTGGCTATAACATTCTGCTTCTTAGATTTCCATGAAACCAATGAACTTCCAAGCTTAATGCAAAAACCAGAAATAGACTTTCTTGAAATAGGACATGCAGCCCAATCTGAGTCACAATATGCGTTAAGTTCACAGTTGTTGTTTGAGCCCATCAAAATCCCTTGACCATGACTTTTTTTAATGTACCTCACTATCCTCAACGCAGAACGTAAATCAGACTCCTTAGGTTGTTGCATAAACTGGCTCAAGTAATGTACATCAAAGGTTATATCAGGCCTGGTATGTGTGAGGTAAATGAGTATTCCAATTAGCCTTTGAAAGACACTCTTATCAACTGACAACTCATCGTCTTCATTAATCCCTTTCATGCACAGCTCATCATACTCTGCTGTAGTGAGCTTGACATTTTGTTCAAGAGGAGTTCATGCAGGTTTTGAACCACTCATTCCTGATTCCTCAATTAATTCAAGAGCATATTTGCGCTGGTTAACTAAGATTCCTTTCTTTGACCTCATAACATCAAGCCCCAAAAAATACTTCAACTCACCAAGATCTTTCATCTTAAACTTTTTGTTCAAAAGACTCTTCAAGTCATTAATCAAACAATCATCATTGCCAGTAATCAACAAGTCATCAACATAAATCAACAAGACTACGATCTTCTTGTCCTTTCTCATTGTGAACAAAGAATAGTCAAATTTACTCTGTTCATAACCAGCCCCTAAAAGGGCCTCAGTCAACTTTAAATTCCATTGTCTAGATGCTTGTTTCAAGCCATAAAGGGATTTTTACAGTCTACATACCATATTCTCCCCTTGGCTGCAAAAACCAGGAGGAAGTTCCATATATACCTCCTCAAACAAATCACCTTGTGAAAAAGCATTATACACATCAAGCTGGAATAGAGGCCAATCAAAAACAGAAGCAATAGCAAGGAGAAAATGAACAGTAACCAATTTAACCACTGGTGAAAAAGTATCCACATAATCCACACCCTCTTTCTGACTGTATCCCTTGGACACCAAGCGAGCTTTATATCTTTCTATAGTACCAGCAGCAGTGTTGTAACACCCCCAACCCGTATCCGACCCGGATACGAGTATGAGGTGTCACATTGACTTTTCAAACTTTGACTCTTGACAAAATTCAAAGAATTTTTAAAGCATTTCATTAAAGTAAAAGCGGTTTAGTTACATAAACTGACCACAATAACCAAAATCAATCAGAGCATATTTAATTCAACCAATTAGTACATGCTAACTATACTCAAAATAACCAAAAACATTTAAATCCTCTATTTTCTGATCTGAAATTTTTGTAAGGGAGGTGTTGACCTGTCTTACTCTTCTTCTCTTCTCTTCTTGCTTCTGTAACCTATGTGTGAAACAATCACACGCTAAGTCGAAGACTTAGTGAGGCAATAAACATATAAGGTAAACGGTAACTAATAATCATACATAAACAATTACTACTATCATTTCATATAACTCATACTTTTACATGTAACAAATATATATACATACATATATGCCGTTATCATTCATATCTCTTATCTCATGTTCCTATGATCTCTTATGTTCATATCATATATCTTATAAACTTATTATTATATCATCATTTCAATCAATTATACTCATTCACATATACCTTAACATGTACTCATGTATATCATATAACATATACCCTATATACTATCATAAAACACATACACCCAGGCAACTATAATATCATCTTCATTTTTATTAATATTATCTATATACTAGCCCATGATACACATGTGAGAACTAAAGATATGCGAGTACATAGAGGTTGTGCACTAATGATGTCACCACATCTCATATAATTGCACCGAAGTGCCACATATAATTGCACCGGAGTGCCGCATAGAATTGCACCGTAGTGCCATATAATAATGTCCATAAGGACCACATATCATACCTTAAGAATCATATACATATACTAGGGATCAAGTATGTGTCTCACCAGACTTCACACATGTTCCAAAGAATACATATATGTCCCGAATGACCACATATCATTCTTTAAGAATCATATACATATGCCAAGGATCAAGTATGTGTCTCACCAGACTTCACACATGTTCCAAAGAATACATATATGTCCCGAAGGACCACATAGACCCTCGACTCTTGGCATGCCAACTATACCCCTAGCTCTCATGACACATAACATAGACATTAATATTTATGTTAACATACATTAACATATACACATAGTCATGTAATCCTTTCACATAGCTCATTGTCATATAAATCACATATTCCATATACATATAAACACATGGTTTACCTACGCGTAGAATATTTTCATATAATCATGTATCATATCTTGTGATCATATAATCATGTTACTTATAATCACATAACTTCTACTCATAGGGTTCAACATCATTAAACTTAGTTCCCTTTTTCATATCATCATACATTTATATATATTCTTATATGTCCTATCAATAACCTATAAACTCACTCATATTCTCATATATTCACATAGGTAATATCATAGGACTTATATCTTTTCATATGATTTATGTTCTATTCTCTTATATTCACATACATGTAATACATATCAAACATGTTTACATAAATCATTTCTAATTTACATAATTTATGGTCATATATTTCCTATTACAAGTCACTTATCTTATCTCGTCTTCCCATATGTTCATGTTTATCATACACCACATAAGTTTTATTACATACTTATATCACATTCATATATCACTAATTCATATAATTTACATCGCATCATCTATCTTATTCTTTATTCCTTGGTATGCACTTATATTACATAACCTATTTTATACTGATAATATATATATATATATATATATATATATATATATATATATATTACTTCTATTATTTCTTTTATATACCAATTAATCAATTTACTTAATTCAATTTCATATAACTCCTATAATTTTCTCATATCACTCCATATTCAAGTTTCCTAATTGATACATCATTCTCATTTCATTATATAATTCAATCTTATTTAGTTTCTTTCAATTCACATTAAATCATATAACACTATTATATTAAATTCTCATAATTAATTATACCGCTATGCACAACTCATAATCCTATTATTCATATAACCTTTCCACATAATTACCTAGTTTCTATCGTTTCTCGTGGATTCACTTTCATCATATTCTTTTATTTTTACATATTTTATTTCATAATCCTATATTCCCTTTATCATATGAATTATGTAGATTCTCTTATAACTCTTCATAGACATATATTTTCAATTCTATATATCATGTAGATCTTATCATATGACATATTCTTTATACTTACATAAATTATATAACACATACAAACATATCATCTCATATAATCAATCATACATACATTTCATGTCATTCACCTACTTATAATCAACACTTCATGCATAATAAAATAACTCTCGGAAATAGACTTATCACAAGTCCAATTTCCTTATAATCCTATAAAATAAGATGCACTCACCTGGGCCTCACTAAGTTAATACCGATCTCTCATAATTCCCCTTGATCGATCTTATTTACCAAATATTTCGGAACTGATTTAGGCTCGGTATCTACACAAATATACAATTTAAGGCAATCTATCAAAATCTAACCTTATAACTTGATATTAATAGCTTAAACGACTTTAAGAAATCAACATTTCCATTTTCCTTTAGGGGGTATCGATTCCCTACAATGGGGGTATCGGTTCCCCTTTGGCATTCTGAAATTCCATGTTCGTTTGAGGGGGTATCGATTCCCCTTGAATGGGTATCGATTCCCCTAGCCCAGAAATCCCATTTTGAGCTCGAAATTCACTTCATTTCAGCTTAAACCTTCATATTTTACTTCCTTTAATATTCCTAACTTCCATACACATATTTAAACTCATTTCTATTCCATAATCACTTCTTTAAACCCAAAATTCCACCATTTACATGGCATTCAAGAATCACACTAAATTTTCAATGTGTTCTAATTCCAATTCTAACACTTCATACTTCTTAATTAGATTGATGACAAGTCAAATTCATCCATAAAACTTCAACAACCATACCATATCAAAATTTCATCTTAAAACTCATATTACAAATTCCTTCTTAATTCCTTTATCTTATTGTTTAAATCCCATATAAGCTTTCCTTAAGCTTATTTAATACCCAAAGAATCAAAATCCACTTAATATTTAAAGTAAATAATTATAAAAAACCAACTTACCTATTGTAGCTAAGCCCCACGTGAAGAAGAGAAAGCAAGAAGAACAAAGCTTCCAGATAGCTCTTTTCCTACGTTTTTCACTCTTATAAAAGGGGAAAAAATCTTTTAAAGGAAAAAGACCATAATACCCTTCCACTCTTTTCATATTTACCAGATAATCCTCTTAAATAACATTCTCAATTAAGTCCTTGAACTTTTAACTTGTTTCGAAATCGAGCACATGATTTTTTTAAAATTTTTAATTTAGTCACTGACCCTGATTTGGGATGTTACAAGTGTATTTAATCCGATAAACCCATTTACAACCAATGGGAATTTTTCCAGAAGGTAAAGAAATAACTGACCAGGTTTTATTTGTTTCAAGAGCAAGAATTTCATCCTTCATGACTTGTACCCATTCAGGATGTTGAATGGCCTCATGATAAGACTTAGGTTCAACGGAATTCGAAATAAAAGAAACAAATGATTGAGTACCACAAGGAAGATGATTATAAGAAATGAAATCTGAAATGGGATAAGGAGAGGTGGAAATAGAATTGCAAACAAAATCAGATAACCAATGAGGTTGCTTAGGAACCCTAGTAGACTTTCGAACCAAGACTGGAGCTACTGGAACCACAGGACTTTCTAACTGTTGTGATGATTGCCCAAGTTCAATATTGGAAGGAGAAACAAGTGGTGTAGTATGAACAGGTTACTGACCAAAAGAAAGGTCTAAAAACTCAGAATCAGGGATAAAAGGAGTAGAAGGGAAAAAATTTGTTTGGACAGGAAAGTGAAAAGGAAACACTTATTCATGAAAAACAACATCTCTATTAACAAAAAACTTCTTAGAAGTAAGATCAAATAAGAGATAACCTTTTTGAGTGTTTGAGTAACCCATGAAAACAGAAGGGAAGGCTCTAGGAGCAAATTTATCAACTGGTTTAGGAACAGTGGCATATCATAAACAACCAAACACTTTCAGAATAGACATGTCAGGGATTTTGTGATAAAAATGTTCATAAGGAGTCTTCCATTGCAAAACAGAGGAATGAAGTCTATTTATAATGAAACAGGCTGTTAATATACATTCACCCCAAAATTTGATAGGTACTTTTGACTGAAAACGTAAAGCCCTAGCTACTGAAAACGTAAATCTGAATACAGGAACTTTGGTGTAAAATTCCAAGAGAAGAAAAAAATGGAGAGCAATGAGAATTAAAAAATTCTGTACCATTATCACTTCTGATAATTTTAGTGACAGAAGAAAAATGAGTGGAGGTAAATGAAAGAAATTGTTTAACAAACAAAATAGCATCATTTTTTGCCCTCAAGAGATAGACCCAAGTCATTCTTGTGCAATCATCAACCACAGTCAAGAAATACCGATGACCACTATGAGTAGATATTCTATAAGGACCCATAAATCGATATGAATTAGTTCAAAAGATGTTGAGGATCTAGTAGAACTAAGAGGAAATGGAAACCTAGTTTGTTTTGCTAAAGGATAAATATTGCAAGAATGAACAAAATTTTCATCAAACTTATCAGAAATATAAGAAGAAAGCTTTTTCATAGCAGAAGCAGAAGCATGCCCAAACCTAGCATGCCAAAGACTTGTTTTATTATTAACAAAAATATCATGTACAGAATGAGCAAAAGAAATTTCCTCAGTACTAGCTAAAGAATTAGAAATCAAACTAGTAGCTCCTTTAGACTCAAAAATATAAAGGCCATTAAACCTTCTACCAATCCCCTTGATCATGCCATTGCAAAGATCCTGCAAGATACAAATGTCAGGATAAAAGGAAACGATACAAGCATGATCTTTAGCAAGTCGAGAGACAGAGATCAAATTATGAGAAAAGTTTGGAACAAACAATACGTTGGAGAGAACAAGTTCAGAATTTAACCTATGAGACCCTACATGAGTTACAATTTCAGTATGACCATTAGGCAGATGAACAAAACGATGAGCAGGACATAAAACAGTAAATTCCAAGCCCTTGAAAACAGATAAAATGTGATCAGTTGCACCAGTATCAATTATCCAACGAACACATGAATTACTGGAAGCATGTAAATTACAAGCAACAGTACCTGTAAGATTCACACTGGAATCTGATGGTGGACTTTTGCTCAAGAAATTCAATATTTTATGGTATTGTTCAGAGGTGAAAGAAGGTACTACTGAAACAGTAGAAGAAACCATCAAGCCATGCACAGTGTCTTCATCAACAACGTGCACAGAGTTAACCACCGTAGCAGCCAGAGAAACCTTCTTCTTGTTGAATTTAAAATCTGGTAGAAAGCCAATAAGTCTGTAACAACGATCGCGGCTGTGGCCCTTGAGTTTACAGTAATCACAATGTTCCATTAAAACGTCTTCTTTCATTACCTTTGGAAGCAGTGGTGAACATAACAGATGTTTTAATGGGCGAAGCATAAAGTTGAGCACGATACAGCTCCTCTTGAACGATCATAGAGTAAGCTTGATTAACCGTGGGGAGGGGCTTCATGATTAAAATTTGACTACGGAGTGCAGAATATGTTTCGTTAAGGCCCATCAGAAACTGGAACAGGCGTTGTTGAGCCACATGAACCGAGTTCTGCTGGGTAGCTTCGCAATCACAAACAGAGAACGGAACCAACGCAGTATATTCATCCCACAACAGTCTGAGACGAGTAAAATAGACAGAAACATAGGATTCGCCCTGAACCAGTGTTACAATCGAGCGATGTAAAAAAAACCCTAGAGCCATCGATTTTATCGAATCGCTCCTTGAGGTCTTTACAAACTGCTTCAACGTTTGAAGTAAAGACTATTCCAGCGGAGAGATCTGGACTTACCGAGTTCAGAATCCATGAGAGAACGAGTGCATTACAGCGCTCCTATTGAGACTGCAAGACATCGGTAAAGTCATCCCTTCGACAGCTTCCGTCTATAAAACCAAGTTTGTTTTTTTCCAGAAGCGCGATACGCATTTACCTGCTCCACAGGCTGTAGTTCTCGACTCCGGTGAGTTGTTGCGAGACCAACTGAACCCCCGGCGTATCCGAAGGATGCAGAAAGAGAGGGTGATTCGAATCAATCGAGAGAGCCATTAGCCCTAAGAGAAGGCAGTTTGGGGGAAAGAACGTAATCTGAAACCGCTGCAAGAGACGAATCTAAAAAAAACTCAGCGAGAGATGGGCCACAAAAAATTCAGCGAGAGATGGGCCAAACAGGAAAGGACGGCCTGGAGACTGATACCATGTTAAATTTGCAAATGGTATACTGTATAATACTTCATTTTCTATTGAATAGAAATGTTACAAATATATATACATTTCTAATCTAACTAACTAACTGATAATTAGTTACAACTGCAAAACATAAATAACAACTTAACTTCTTAACAACGGGGAGTAGGCAAGGTTCAACCCTTGGACAAGAGGTGTTAATGCACCTTAACCGCAAGTCAATATATTTTTATCATCATATACTGACGAGTTTTATCATTAAAGCACATTTTAAAATTTAACACTAACTAATACCTTTCTCTTATATTAAAATTGGTCCACCCTTAGATCTAAAACCTCAATGATGCTGAACGAAAACCTTCAACGCCTCTCTCTACAAGTTATAATCTCATATGGGACCTTAGACCGACGATTTATACTTTAGTTACGAGTTTGTTTCTAATTGGCATTTTCACTCTCTACTGACACTTGAAAGTCGTCAGTATATATTGTCATATCCTTTACTGGTCGTCAGTATATATCTAGTCACTAATTTCACCTACGAAAGCAATGACCATCAATATTCCTATATCAATAACTGTTATAATATCATCGCCTTTAGTCTTCAAACTAACAATTTGGTCTATTACTCGATTCTTTTCTGTCAGTAGAAGTGTATAGCAATGTAAATATAGTAACGCTTTTACGCGTTGGGATAAGTCATTAGGGACGCTTTTTTTTTCTGTCACCAAAATTTCTCCAATCTGTTTTTAGTTAGACATTTTGACTAGAAAAATAAAATAAAAACTATAGAGACAATGTATAGATCGAGGATAATATATCACTGTTCTTCTAGAATCCTTAAAATTAAATCTTTATAGACCATCAAACAAATAAGGAAAATATGAACTACAATATACATATATAGTTAACATTTAATTTCAAATTCGATTCACGAAAACTCTTTACCATATTTCTAATTAAATTTAGATTCCATACGTTTTGAATTGATGAAACAAATAACAAGTTGGGTATAATAAATTGGGAACAGCTGTGATTTCAACAACTAGAGTTTGAATGAAGATTAGATAAACATGAGTGAATACTATGTCAGAGTTCATACCAGAGAGTCTGCCGATTTCGACTGCAATTATTTACATATTTGTCAAACTAATGTCATTATCATGCATACATGTTAATAATAATAATAATAAGTCATCTGTATGTTGGTCCATCTCCCTCTCAAATATCCAACTTGTTTTTTTTATATTTACGCAGTGATTTGAGCTTTTCTGTTATATATATTTAACTACTGGTATTACATCTCAGTGCAGTAGGTCTTCCACGGAAGCTGCTCTCAATCATGGAGTTGAGGGCAGCCTACTACCATATCTCCCCCTTACCCCCATTGCATATGAGAATAGAATTTTGTTGTTGTTGTTGTTGTTGTTGTACTGGTATTACATGTGTTGCATAAGTGTTTATTTTTAATAGGCTTAACGTAGGCTTAACGTAAAAGTAGGTGTTTAAATTATACCTATAATTAATTTGAGGTGTCTACAGTTTTTTTTAGGTTAAAAATATGTATTTAATATTTTTTCGGTTACACTTTTAGGTGTCTAATGTTTTCGACGTTATATTTTTAGATATCTACAATGTAACCGCTGTTAAAAATATCGTTATTTGACCCGTGTCATATTTATAAAATTTTATAAATAGAAAAAATCATAATTTATTTTTTAAAAAATCTAAATTTATTTAAAATTAAAAAAAAACTCAAACTTTTAAAATGCTCTTCTGCTATTACTGACCATCTCCGGACACAATCACTGTTGTTGAACGACAACCCACCCTTCGACAAACTTTCACTGTCAGTTACCCTTCTTAACATCATCCCAAATATATCCCCTAAATCTCCCAAATATTCTTAAAACTAATTTCAATTCTTCTCCTGCCGCCTCTTCCCATATATCGTCGTCAGCGACAATTTTCCGATACATACATTCAAGTGTCACTTCTCCTCATGGTCGCCGACAATCAATTGTGTTTTTGCATTATATATGGTTCTACGAATCTGTCGTAAACTCTCGTCGCTCCAACAATGCACGAAAGCACAATTGTTTTTGCAATTGTAGTTGCAGTTGCATTCAGATGAGCACGCCAAATGGCATTGGCACCATGAAGAGGCGGCCGATGCTAACAACGGCGGTGAAGGCTTAGGGTTTTTTCTGTAATTTTTGAAAAAATGGGATGTTTTGAATTTTTTTTTAAATGTTCTAATTTTAAAAAAAATAAAAATTCCAAACAAATATAAACATAACATATGTCATTTTAATGATTTTTTTCAACGTGATTACAGTGTGCACCTAAAAATATAACGAAGAAAACATTAAGCACTTAAAAGTGTATTTAGGCACCTATTTTTAACCCCAAAAAAATTAAACACCAATTAATTTTTATATATACTTTAAGCACTTATTTTTGTATTAAGCCTTTTTAATATATTAAATAATATAGTTTACTTGATGTGATTATATAAAGTAATAGTTTTTATAATTAAATAGATAGGGGCCAAAATTGAAATATTGTTTATTAAGAGGGGCAAGGAACAACTTTATTATTTTCTTAATTTATAATTTTCTAATTTTTAAGAGATTTACTAATAATTTTAAAGTCATAATTGAAGAGTTTAACTACTAAAAATACCATAATATCGGATGTTAATGTTTTAATTTTATAGTTGTAAGTATTAGTTTTATATTATTAAAACAACTAGTATTAGTTTAATTGTAATTTTCTTTACTAAATTGGTCCATGTACTTTAAACTTGTATTTAAATATGGTACATGCACGTTAAAACTAATCTAAGATGGTCCCTGCATTCTAAATTTTATCCAAATATGGTCCCTACACTTCAAATTTGATATAATTATTGTCCTTGAATTAATTATTTCTTCTCCGAAATGCCACATTGCGAAAGGGCACATCAAAGAATACTTCAAGGACCATTATCTCCTCTCTCAGTCTCAGATGCCACATTGCAATATAGAAAGAATAATTCAAGGACCGTATTTAGATATTTTAAAGTGCATGAACCATATTTAGATATAATTTTAAAATGCAAGGACCTATTTTGTTTTAGAAATTGTTTTTACCATATGTATTTGCTGCATCGAATAGCCTTTCTTCACTAATCGAACAATTATTAAAGATAATGGTCCTTGAAGTATTCTTTGATGGACCCTTTCGCAATGACTTTAATTGTGGTGTTGCCATTCATGTTTTGAATCCTGGATTAGATGTGGCATTAAATGTGGTGTACTCTGCCTTGGCCCTTTGTAAGATATATTGATGTATTATTCGCAACTGTGGTGTATTCTTTTTGCTCCATTTAGATATATGAAAGTTTTTTAATGAGGTATTCGGTTGTGTTTTGTTTTGTATGTGGTTTCTTAATAAATTCAATACAAAACTCTCCCTTTTTAAAAGGAAACAAAAACAAAAAAGATAATACAATAGTTACGGATTGGTTTAACAGAATATATAATACATTAAACCCTTTAAGTAAAAATTAACAGTTAAAATATTAAAATTTCGAATGATAACAATTAAATTAAAAATAGTTACTTATAATAAAATCCAAATTTATAAACCAATTGTATGTTGTTGAGGTTGCCAATCTAACTATATAGTTTTATGTTTGCCTTTCATTGGGATCAGCAATGAGGCAATCGAATTACACATACACATGTTTGGTTACTCTTCTATCTATATTGCTAAAACCATTGTACAAGTCCTTGTACCATAGTATAAATTGCATTTTTGGTCTCTGTATTTCTAAAACTTGCGAACAAGTTTGCTTGTATTAGAAAAACGAGTAAAATGATTATTTTTATCATTTGCAAAAAAAAAAAAGTACAAATGCCTCTTAACTTTTTGTCAATCTGATTGTAATTTAATTCATACTTTAAAAAAAAACCCATTTCTGCTAATGCATAACACGTAATGACCTGTGATTCGTTGAAGTTAAAAATTGAATAATGACTAGAGTCATTATATTTTTACATAAAAGACGGGAAAGAAAAGCCTAGTAGCAGAAAGGACTAGAGTTTATGGCCTATAGTCGTATGCTTCCATTTAAGTAGATATTTCCAGACGTTGCAAAGTTTTAAAATATTCTGGAAGTCGTAAAGTTTGATTAGCGTCATGGGGACGTCAACGCGTAATTGGAATGAATCATGGATAATGGTCTTCTTGTCTTATCCGGCTGTTGAATATAATAAGTGATCATGTGTTTCATTTTTAATATGTTTTTCAATTTCTTAATCAAAACACTATTCCATAGCTTGAAGAAATCTTCTCAGGTTTAATGAAACTTATTTTAACATGGAATTTGAACGTCTACATGTTTCAAAATGTTAATTAATTCTTTTATACATTTAAAAGTTAATTCTTATACTTTTATTTAAAAATAATAATTCTCATGCTTGTTTTAAATTTAATTTTAAAAAAAGGATTAACCATTTCAAAAATTACAAAGTATTTAAAAAATTGTTCAAAACCAACTTTGGTTTTACATCTATTAGCGCACATAAGTTGAACCAAATTGTTCATTTGCATTCTTTTTAGCTGTCAGCATATATGATGAATTCCTCATATTCTTGTAATTAAAAAAATGTCCAAGAAGAAAAGTGCAAGATCAATGTCATAAAATAATGAAAACCAACAGTAAAAGTGGATTTTAATCATTGATTCTAATAAGATTAAAAAATAAATTAATAAAATAACACTAGAATTCTCCGGAATCAAGTTGGGGTGCCTAGATCGTGACTCAGCTCGACCAACAACATGAATAAATAAGGTTATTTCCTTGGCTAGATCATATGATCTCTATGTGCTAGCAGATACTAAATGCTAACTAGAAACTCACATCCATATATTACAAATTACCGACATGTTCAACGACAACATTTTTTGAGGCCTGAATTCCAGCAACAAAGAAAAATCCAGACAACTATTTGTATATTTAAAAAGAATCAAAACTCTGTGGAACGGTGGAGATTGGAGAAACAGTGAATGCAACACCCCCTTTAGTATATTTTTTTAATGCAAAATCTTGTGTGTTCTTTGGCTTTTGGTGTTATAGGACATGCACTGTACGTGCTTGCACGTATACATACTATCATCACATGTTGCGTTGTCCCTACAAATCACCTGTCAAGTACCTTAACTTTTTTGTTTTACGAAGAGGTCCCTTTGTAGTTTGTACTTACCGGTAGAGTTAAGGCAGATATTGTATTTTAAGATTGAGATTGTATTTAGTGGACCAAATTGATTTATTAACCCTTTTAGGAGTTAGAATATAAATTTATCATTGTATTAAATTAAAAAATATATATTTTTAAAGGATTAAACAAAAATTATACCATTTTTAAATAAAATATATATATGTCTTTGGCTCTGCCGTGGCACACTAATTCGGTTTATAAAGTTATATACAGAATAAAAAGACCATAAAAATTCATACAAATAATAAAAAACCAAGGAAATATATTTTTTTGGTAAAAAAAATGTTTAGGTCAAGGGTGGCTCTCCCATTCTAAGGTCAAGGCATACTCAAGAATCAATTGAGATTTACATAGGAATTTATAGATTGACCACCAAGAATGACGGTGATAGGATTCAAACTTAACCTTACAAGCTCAAATTATTGAATCTCAACTATTTGTATCAATACTCGTCGGCATTCAAGGAAGTATTTGGTACACAAAATATAAGTTTAAAGTATATATAAAAATAAGTTTAAACACGAGTATTTGGTACACAAAATATAAGTTTAAAGTATATATAAAAATAATTTTAAACTCTCAAAACATTTTGTAAATATTTACACAGGTATTCATATATAATATAATACACATTATAAAAATTTAACGTGGATAATAAATTATAAATTGATGTGGTAAGAAATTATATATATATATATATATATATATATATAATTTTTAAAATTTTATATAAAAAGTTGATGTTATAAACAAAAAGAAGTTTTCGCACGTAAAATTATTATTGTTATTATAAAATTAACATGATGATTAATTATATTCAATTCAATAAAATCTATAAATTATGATGATTGTCTAAACTCGTTAGAATTGTCATTGCAATTCACTTGTATAAACGTTAATAGAGCACCTCTCATTAACTAATTTTTTATTTTTTAATGTAAAATCAATTATCAAAATCAAACTGATAAAAAACATAAAGGTTAGAGAAGATGGTTTTTTTAGGAGAAAAATATATTTTTTAGATTTTTTATAAGGACGGTAAAATATTTACAAACTTTTGAAGATTTAGGGGTTCATTTTTAAATTTATCTTTCTTAACATATCGCATCATTAAACTATAAGTTAACACTTAACAGTCTTAGCAACTAAAATGTCATATATTGATAACTTAAGTGCCCAAAATCAAACACTTCCAAAAGGGATCACTTGTGTAATTCACCCTATTTTCATATATAGATAAAGAAGCCCATAGTATTAGAGTTTAATGACGGGGAAGGGAGATGGGGTTGGGCTGTAGTGAACTTAAAGATCTAATCAGTTTTAGGTGATGAAATGGCTCTACCGCAGTGGCCATTCACTCATTTGCCCCCTGGTGAAATGGCCCTATTGCAGTGGTTCTACCGTAAGATCCACTTACTTTTTTAATTTTATATAAATTTATGATAATTAGATGAGTGGAAATATATGGTTGAGAGAGTCTTACTTATATGTGTGAAAAATATAGAAAATACATTAAAAATCTTACTTGATTTATAATAACATTAAAAATCTTACTTATATATGTGAAAATATATATATATATGTGTCTTATATGATTAGAGAAAATCGTTTAAATTAAAATAAATATATATCATATGGTTATAAAAAGTATAATTAAATTTAAAGAGAAATTCGAACAACTCGATTCGATTCGACTAAAATTTTATAAACTCGATTTAACTCAAAAAAAATATTTCAAATGAAGTTTGAATCAAAATTAAAACTCATTAACTCGACTAACTTAAAAAAATTATTTGACTCAACTCGTTTGAATATTCGTCCCAAATATTGGGCATCACAGTTGGAAAACTTAGGGGTCAAACCAAGTAACAAAATTTACATATATCAAAATAATAATGAGATACAAGTTCAAAGGAAACATATCATTTAACCCTTATTATCATCATCATTAATTTTTAATTAAATAATATTTTACATTAAAGGGGTTGAAGTTGGGTTTATAGTATTTTGTTTGAGTTTAGAATTGGACTTGATCTGTAATATTGTTGGGTTAGGGTTTTGGAATTGTAAAACTAAATAGAACAGGTTCAATCAGTTTCCATCTGAGCCTTAATTACTTTCAGTTCTGAGAGAGTGGGGTAGGGAGTGAGACAGAAGAAGCTTCAGGACTGAGTAACTCTACTTTTCACAGACAAAATTTCTGAAATGCAAAATCAAGTAAAAGCATTCATACGACTAAACAAATAGAATCCAAAGTGCTTTGTACAGAGGGATGCAATACAACCTATATTACAATTGCTGTAGTTATCACCATCTTTAATTATATACTTAGATGATAATAATAATAATGCATTCATTCCTTAATGAGAGGGCATAAACTTTTTAACTTTATTTCATACACGTTATGAAAAGATAGAAGCTTCCTCGATATGTGAACTCGTGGGAGTGAGTTGTATTCTTCCCCTTCCCCTTTAGGCTTTATTACCTTTTCTTTCCTTTTACAATCTCTCTCTCTCTTAGTTTGTGCCTTAGTTACATAGGTATGCATTGGAGACAGAGAGCTTTTCTGTGACAAATTGCAGTCCCCAAAATTTTCTCTGCAACCAATAAAGGTAACTGTGGTAATGGCAGTGGCACCACCATCGTTTACTCGACAAATGAAAAGAACTGAGCCAAGATACATGCGTATCTCAAATAGTTCTACATACATACATGCATGCATGTTTCTATGTATCGAACGTAAAAGTAGGGTTGATCCACACACGATGATTGAAACTTGAAAGTAATAATGGGTGTCCACTTCGAAATTTGAGACCCAATGAATAAGGAGAGGTGAAAGAGGTTAAAAGGTAGATACTCTATGTCGGTTTCCATCATTGGCAATTAATATTGCTCTAAACAAGTTGGAGCAAAAAGAGCTTGCTAACTATGTATGATAGAAAAATGTGCATAGTTCCCAATGAAATTATATTATACACATTATGATTTTGCAGAGGCATGTGCTCCCAAACCTGTGATCTTTTGCTTTAATGGGATCATGTTTTTTTTTTAAGTTAGTGTGGCTTCGTTCTTCCCGATGATGTTGTCTGCAATGATAACAAGTAACTAACTTTAAAAGTGACGGTTTTTAAAAGTTTTCTTCATTCTACCAAGAGGAACCCGGAGATTATGAGAAGACAGTTGCTAGATATTGACCAATTTCGACTAGAGATAGATCAAGAGAGGTGACGAGATTGATTGTTCTCTAAATTTTTAATATTCTCGAATAATTTAGATGTTTTCTTTATATTTTTATTGATAATAAATTTGTATCCTGTTAAAATTTTATACACTCATCTCTTAAATATAAAATTATGCATCTATCCTGATTATGATAATGTTGTTTTCTTACGTATACTACCAAAATGTTGTCTGACGGCATCTGCTTTGTTCTTAAAGTATTTTAAAATCTTTTACTTGACCAAATACAGAAGAAAAAAAAATGAGAACATTAATTCCAAATTTGACATGCAAAACATGATATGTATAAAAGGGTAAATATACATTTTGGTACTTGAACTTAAGTCTCACGTTTAATTTGGTGCTTAATCTAGTTTTGGTCCAATTAGACATATGAACTTTATTTCATGATTCAACTAAATCATTTACTACAATTACCAAGTTGGAAACAAAAATCAAGTTCAAGTACTAATTTTAATCAAAAAGTAAAATCTAATTGGACAAAGAAAACACATTCGGTGTCAAATTGAACCTTAAACTAAGTTCAAGTACCTAATCAAACACAAAAAAATTGAAGTACCAAAATAAATATTGAAATCAAATTTGAATATCAAAATGCACATTTATCATATAAAAATAGCATTACAATGAGTAACCAAGGATTCAAATACGATAGGTTAAAAACAATTAAAAATGCAAAATATATAAAATTACCAATATCATAAAATTCGAATGATTGGAAAGTACAAATTGGTGTACTAAACTCATAATAATTAATTTAAGTGACAAATTAAGATTGACATGCATGGCACATGCATTATCATTTACCTTAGGCAAAGCCCTATTGTAATTATAATAATTATTTACTAAGCCCTAATCGAATATCAGACTCGGAGGGAGCATAATTAATTAACCTTTAAGTCTAATAATAAGCCATACGTGTGTGTTAGCAATTGATCATCCAAATGATGAATGTCTCCCCTGTGACATACTACCACTATTTATCATAGGGCTCATCCTCTCTGCCTGAAGAGGTGCCCTCCTTGGCGACGGCCTCTCCAGCTTAGGCGACTCTTCAAACTTCTTTTCGCCTATGCCATCTCCGGAAAGTACTGGCTTCGCGTCGTAAATCTCCGATATACTGTCTAGCTCGGTATTCGGGGTTGCGAGTTGAATCTGGTCGGTTTTAAAAGGATCATCTTGAGGTCCGAGACACGACGGAGCGGTTCCCAAATCTTGAAGTCGGAGTTCATCGGACCAGATCAAAGGACTCTTCCCGCTACCACTATAAGGGCTCGGTCTCTTCTTTCCGAGGCAAGAGTTATCGTTAATCGAAATGAAGTCGTCAAGCAACGGTCTATCCATGTTGTGTTGGAGATCAAGTTGGTCGCCCCCATAAATGTTGAGGTCTTGAAAGGGTGGAAAATTGAGAGGACCTAAATCTTTCATCGTTCCGATGTCGGGAATACCCTGATTTCCCATTCCTTTGTAGCCTCCGGCAGCCATGTTTTCGCCGGCTAGTGTTTGACAAGCCTTTTCCAGCATGGACTGCATATACTTTCCTTGAGCCTCAATCCTTAATTGAAGGTGTCTTTGAACCTGCCACGCATGATGAATAAGTCCATATAAAAGGTTTATCCACTGAAAAATATCCTTAAGATTTTTATTTAATTATTTTGGATCTGGTGAACGATCAAGACAAGAATATTCATACCTCCAGTTGCTCATGAAGTCTTCTCTGCACTTCCATTTGCATCCTAATCCATGCATCATGTTAGAATTACACATACGAATATCCAAAATAATTCTATTTTTAAGGGGAAAAAATGGCACAAGTAAGGGATTTATTTCCCTTTTAGATCAGATTTATATTTATTTAATTCATACCTTAGAGATCATGCAAATTTAATTTCATTTTAACTGAAATGTCCAATATATATTTATATATGAGCCAACACACCCATGCAATTGACACCGTTTTTAAAAAAAAAATATTTATAAAAATTATATGAAAAATATTAAAAATAAAATTAATATACTATTTTAAATGAATATTGATACCATCTTAATAATAATACACTTATAATTTGATCACACTCACCTAAAAAAATGTGTAATTTATATTTTAATACCGTAATTTAAATTTTTCTAACTCTCGTCTTACATGTATATATATAATAAAATCACAGCAAGTGAACAAATACATACTCGTTCATGCTACGAGCCATCATGCCAGAGGAAGATGCAGCATTTCTTTGAAGATCTGACGCCCCCGAGGAAAAAAAGAAAGAAAAAACAATTAGCTACATACATGCATATAGTGTTGATAAAGTAAACCCTAGAAAAAAAGAGTCCACCTTATGTCTTACCATCTTTTATAGTTTGATCGTTTAATTCCTTGTGAGGTTGCTTTCCAAGTCTGAATTTCTAATCCAGCAAGAAGAGATTAAAATCAGTGTAATCAAAAGAAGCAAAGAGAAAAGAGGAAAAGAGAAAATCCAAGACAACCCTACATAGCGAAGCTTGTCACAAAAGGTCTAGAACCAAAAAAAAATAAAGCAAGCATGGCATAATCGGTGTTGTATTCAAACCTGGAGATGGCTCTTAAGGTGGTAAAGTGTAAGACCCTTCACACCCATAACTCTCATGATTGTTTTCGGAGTCGCCTCTGTCAAAGTTACACAAATTATATTCATACACACAAATAATCAATTCGAAGGTGAAAGAAGAAGAAGAAAAGGGTTAATAGATGAAGTACTGTCGGGTCCTCCGAGCTGCGTAACGGCGTCGACGAAGCGTTCGTGGAGCTCGACGGTCCAACGCAGTCGAGGCTTTGGGTCAGTGGTGAGAACCAGACCAGAGTCGCCTTGAACACACATGGGTCTATCATGGGAATTCATAGTTGAAGGCTTCTTTGGTTGGAACATTCTCTCAGAGGCTTTGAGAATACCCTGAGATTCAAGAACAAATGCGATATGCAAATAGGGAGGAATAGGGTGCGTTTTCGAAGAAGAGAGGACTGCTTTCGGTTCGCTGGTTCAACTTACAATAAAAAAAAGGAATAAACCACAGGTCTCACCTTCATATAAAAAGAAAAGCAATATATATAAATATACTATAGTGTATATCTATACTAAAGTTCACCTGTTCTAACATGCACCCACTCCAAACAAAAGATACCCTAAATACGGAGTCATCAGCATACGTACAATACATTATTTTTCTACCAAAGAAGACCGTATCTTTCTACTATATCACTGCCATGCTAAAGATGCACTCATCATGGCAACTCATATGTAAACATGGACATCATCTTTTTGCCCTTATTTCATCAACCCCATTAATCATTAGTTAAAGTGCAGATATTTGCATACATGACCCGTTTTGTTGGTTTTTATAGTACAATTTTCCTTTTTTGGTTATAATGAAGTTCTAAATCTTGTGGGCTATGATGGCTTGGAAAATAAAGACAACATGGTTATCCTTTATGTCATTACCAAGAAAAAGTTTGTCATCATTTGTTGATAGGAAAATTTAATTAACTGATTCTTAACCAATTTTGTAGCTAATCAAGCTATAACCGAACTTATTTGTATTTTTTTTACTTTTGTCTTTGCCTTTCGATTAAGCAGATTTCGAGTTTGACGCTACGTGTACGTATAAAATCTTTCTTGGGGGACTCTTCCACCAAATTCAAGTGTACGACACGTGTCGATTCATATTAGTCATAACAAAATCCTGAGGAACCAGGAGGGTAACAAAAAAAACTATTTAACGTATATTTATTTATAAATAGATTAATTCAAATCGAGAATAATAGAAGAGTATCTATAGATATGACGTTTTAAATCTAATTTTTGTATTCATAACATCAAGATCCGAACCTCTGATCTTATTTAAGGAACTTAAAGCTTCATCCTATTAGAACAACTGATAATTGATTTTGTAAATAATTATTTGATGTAATATAAACTGATTTTTAACTCTATATATAAGATTAAATTTTTTTTCTTATAATAAAATAATTAGTTTCGAATTTTAGATTATCTAATTTGTATTCCATAACCAATAAGATTCATGTTTGAAGTCAAGGAGTATATAACTAACATTGATATGTGATTCCCAAACTGATGTGTGATTTTCAATTGCATTATCTCCACATATATAAAAATGCTTTGATTAGTAAATCACATACGAATAAATATGTTAATGTTAAATTTGTTTCAGTTTTTACGTGTTTAGGTTATATAAAATTTAACCTATTTTTTATTCATACTATATAAACTTAACAATTTCATATGTTCATATATTTGTCCTTTTATATTATTTTTTCCCATTATACCTTATTATGATAATTAGGGACAAGTGTAAAATTTTATATTAAGAACAGATTTATGAAATTTTAGGGGATAAAAATAAAATATTAATAAAAAATAAATACTTAAATTATGTGAGAATTTAAAATTTCCATAGTGATGATTATCCCTTCAATCCTTGAAAACTATTTTATTTCATTTGATGTTAATGACTTAATGTCATGTAATTAAGAAATTGTTTAATATAAAAATAAGTTTTAAATTATATTTTTTTAATTTAAGTGTCTAAATTATTTTTCGATCAATCGAGGTTCCTAACATACAAACGTTACCATGCTAAGTGTCTTGTCTGTAACGACGTTAAAAAATTCCGTTGCTAATTTTTTTTTAAAAAAAAATAGTGACACGTGCACGTTTAGGTAATTTAGAAAAAATATTTAAAATAAAAAATATAAAAATATGATTTCTTTTTAAAAATACCCAAATTTTTTATTTTTTAAAAAAAAAATCTCAAAAACTTTGAAAATATTTATTCTAATCACTATACCCACGCCGTCCACCGCAGTCATCATCGCCGGTCACCAGCCCTATATGCCTAGCTTTGGTAGATTTCCTCCAACGCAATCCATAAAAATTCCACGAATCTCCTTGGTGGATAAACCCGGCGACTTAGCACTCAGTAGAAGTGGGATAATTGTTTTTCATCCCGATGTTGATCAGATTGGTTTCAACGCTATTTACCGGTGATAGTTTCAGCAGCACAACCTCTTTATAAGTTCGTTTGGTCTTCAGAAACCTGATCAGTACACCACGAAACAGCCAAACCAAATTCTTGGGGAGAGAGAAAAAACATTAATTTGGGCTTGGCATTGATTGAGAGAGGTAGAGGCAAATTAATGGAGATGAAACCATGGATTCAGTCCTAATGCTTTTAGATTGCTTAAGGTTTCCAGCTTCAGGGGTTCGTTTGATTTCAAAGGACTTTCAACAGCACCTGGATTTGTTAGGTTTCAGTAGGGAGAATTTTCAAAAAAATATAAGTTTTTTCAAAATATAATAATTTATTTTTAAATTAAATTTTTTAAATTTATCATAATATGATACGTGAAACAATTGAAATGATAATATTTATAACGTTAAGCATTTGAATTAACCGAAAAAATAATTTAAACTCCTAAATAAAACAACGGTATAAATTAAGGACTTATTTTTATATTAAGTCTTGAGAAATTAAGGAGAGAAGAAAATGAATCCAATGACTTTAAGGTGTGTGGTGGGGAATGTGAGAAGTTAAACATCAATGCATAAAGAATGGAGCTTTAGACGACAGCTTGTAGTAGGGGGGGCCCCTCCCTCTTCTAAAGCTTAATTGATGGGCCTCGGTCTCTCCTTCTCTTTTGTGGAACTGAAGATTGTCCATCTCATCTCATGCATTTGCAAGCCGAATAAAACAAAATTACATCGTTTTATCATTGGGTCAAACCCACACAATGCCCTACTATTGGGTAAAATAAAGTAGTTGTAAATCAAGATGACTAAGAACATTATTTTTTAAAAGAACTTCTCCCCTATGCAAAGATGTCAAATGTGATGGGAGGTTATAAGAATATAAAAGAATTATATATAGGGTTAGAAACCACTTACATAATCTAAAACTTTTTTAGTTTTATATAGATTTAAGATCGTTTGATGAATAAAAATAGATTACTAAGATTAACTAGTTGTTTTTTCCATCTAATATCTTCTCATTTCATAAATAATTATCATGTATTTTCACTCATTTAACGGTCTTAAATCTGTGAAAAACTAAAAAGAATTTCACATTACGTAATAGGATCACATCCTTTTATATATATATATATATATATGTATATATAATTAATGCATTGAAGTATTTAATTTTGTGTTATCATTTGATTCACTGATGATGCAGAAAAATATATATTGTTAATACATCAAATATGGACCCATATGTATATATGAGGGTTGAATCTACTCACATTGGTAAAACAAAATTATCTCATATAGATGGTTAATATTAAAACAAAAGTATCTAATTTTCATTGAGATTGGAAAAGAACAATAATATACAAAGCTTTAATATCAATCATTCATCTGGATTCATCTAATCGTGTAAAACTAATGAGTTTTACATTGTCTAAGTGTATTTTAACTTTTATATATATATATATATATATATATATATATATATATATATATATATATATATATATATATATGAGAGATAAAATATGTTGATACAATATAAAATTTTCAAATTTTATAAGTTTTTGGGATTATTAAATTATCATTAGGAAATTAGAAAATTTTTATAAAAACAAGTTATATTCGATTTAAAAGTTTTAATTTTTGTCATTAAACTTAATTAATCAAACGATCCAAAAAATATGTAAAACTTTTAGTTTTATATTGTGTGAGTGAATCTTATCTCTCTCTATATATATCTATATATAGTTGAGATTAATAATAGGAAATGAGAATTTTATATTGTCCGTCTATTCTCACTCATCCAACGATCCTAAATCTGTGTAAAATTAAAAGAGTTGTACACAATGTAAATGGACCTAACTCTCTCTCTATATATCGGTCTAAGATCTTTAGGTATTTGATAGATCATATTGAATCACAATTATATCTAAAGTTGAGCTAAATCAAACCTTAAATACGAGATAAACCATCCCAAAATTAGTTTTTCTATGCATTATATTAGTTTAATTAAAAATTTACTTTGGAGACATCAAACATCTTACTCCTCAACCTAACAAATTATTGTACGTGTGTACATATATATATATATTGTTTACCAAAATCCTAGTGGGAATAAATGCTTTCTTCTATCGCAATCAAACAAAGATTCTTAAGCCAAAATAAATGCTACATCTTGAATGAAAATATAGCAATCTTGTATCTATTGGAGCTACTATGGTCTAAGTTTATTTTTTCAAATTGAGGCCTCATTTTATGGTGTTTTCAACGATCAAACCCCTAAAGATCTCAATTGATTTGTATATTCACAAACTTTTGCAACAAGTGTATTTTCGGGATTAAATTTGTATTCAAGCCATCTCTTTTGAAGTTGAGATGGATGCATATGCCATTAAATAAAATGTTTAAATATTTAAATTCATGTTCTTTTGAACTTACTAAGTGGTCTTAAATTTTAAAAGAGTGTTGTTCTTATTTGTGGTCTTAGGTTCACGCAACTGCTTATGTAGAGTGTGTGTTGTCAACGATTAATAAATATTATGAACATATATTATTTTATAATCATTTCATATTATTAAAAATAAAATCATGTGATTTTAGTACCCGTATATTTTATACGGTTGTTGTGCATGTCAAACCGATGAATAGATGCCAATAGGATTTAGTCATGGTGGTCTGAGAAAATATCATACTATATTAATATTTAAATGATATAGATCTTGTACCAAATCCTCCTTCAAGCCTTTAATCTATCACCCTTTGCTTTATTTATTGGTTTCTCATCCATATGCCCATATAAATAAATGTATAAATCAATTTATTTGTCATAAATAATTTGATATGAAATTTTTATTTGCATTATTACTTTTTAATTAATATTAAAATGATAAATTTTAAAAAAGATCGATATAACACAGTAATAAATCTACATATTTAATAATGCAATTTTTATACTTTATGAATTAATTTAATTCATATATAAGAAAAAGAATGATTTGAACTAGATTTGGAGATTTTCTTTTACTGCAGTAGTTGTCCCTTTATAATATAATGAAGCAAAGTTAGAATTTAACTTTTAGTTAATCAATTATTATAGTTTCAAAAATCATAGAGAAAAGGGGGCTTAGTATGAAGGCCATGTTTGCTTGAATTTCAAGCATCTTTATTGTGCTTACAGAATTTATTCTTCAAAATGAATATGTTCCCTTTGCAACCCAACTTTGCGGGGCCCATCTTTTTTATCTTTAATTTACAACCAGCAGGTCCACCCTACTTTTTTTTTATAATGCTTTTGTTTTTAAAAATTTATTCCACATAGTAGTAGTTAAGGGTTTTTGTTATTATTTTTAAAAAAATTAAGTTTGATGAGTGTGTACGTAAGAATATACGATTATTTAATTTTAATTTTTTTAAATAAACGATCGATTTTATTGAAATTAAATGAAATACCTTTTTCTAGACTGTACCAACCATGCGTCAGTTTCTATGAGTAATTTAATTGCGTTAAACAAATAAAATCATAACTTTACTAAACTAAAAAATTATTCCCAATTTTATTTTTAATTAATTAAAAATCTTTAAACAAATATTATATTATATTCACTCCAAATTAATAAAGAAAAATTAGTCTCTCGTCTTCTCTCATGTTAATTAAATACTATGTTGTGATTTTTCATTGTCCGTACGTTCATCTAGAATTTAGACCTTAAATCCGGTATTTTTCTGATCCTCATTGTTTTATTTTATTTGTTTTTGTTTTTGTTTATGTTGTTTTATTATTTCTTTCGCTTTGGGTTCAAGTTGCGTTCACAATTTTTCTCTACTTTTGAAACCTAACCAAGAATACTTGAGATGACTTATGAGTATTTTAATCCAAGTAGTCAATAATATATTATGAGATAGAAGTATTTGAACTTAAAAAAATGAAATAAAAATGTAGGTGGAGATAGATTAGGAATGGTCATGAGTTGTTTCAAGTCTGATTTATCTACATGAACTTTATTTAAATATAACATTTTTCTACTTGTCAGAATTGTCCGTCCAGCTCAATTGGTAGAGCGCAAGTCTCTTAACCTTGTGGTCGTGAGATCGTGTCCCACGGTGGACAATTCATAATTCTGACTGTCGGAGGTCTTCTACGGAAGCTGCTCTCAACCTGGCGTTGGGGGCAGCCTACTACCCTACTTCCCTCTTACCCCATTACATATAGGAATAAGGTCAGCTAATTTATTTATTTTTTTACTCGTCATCAGATTTGATATAAATTTAAGAAAATTTTACTCAACTCGATTTTATATTTTTTTAGGATAGTTAGATGATTGAAATTAAAGATTGAGATTAACAATATAAAATGAAAAGATATTCATTACAGACTTAATTTTATCAAACAAAAAATAAATTTATAGAGTGTCGCCCAATAAAGAATGAAGATAAAAATCTTAATTTTATAAGCCATTTTAAAATTTAAAATGGACAGCCACAAATAAAATTATCTAAATTGGAAGAGATTTTAAAAATATTTAAAATTTAAACTAATATAGACTTAAGAAAGATTTAAATTAAAAAAATTTAAAATTTAAAATTAATTTACTTAAATTTAATATTAATAAAGATTAAAAAATAATTAAACAAAAAAAATTAAAGAGACTATGTCACTCGCGTTACTCGCTCCATCACGGTTTATTAATCCTATGTTTTGATATATTGTTTTCTTTAGATTTTTAAAATGTTTTTTTAATTATATATATATATATATAATTAAAATTTAAAATTATTCATAAACTTTAATTAAAATTATGTCACAACAAAATAAAACAATCAATAATAATACTAATGATTTGTAAAAAGTCAAATGAAAATGTTATATAAATAATTATATTAAAACAATATTTAAATATAATAATTTTGAAATTTGTCTATGTAAAGAAAAAAATAAATAAATTGCACGAACTAAATTTGTAAACCCCTAGATCAGGCCTATGTTACAATAAGGTCTAGCTAATTACATTAAAATTTCTAAAATATTTACGATAATTTAAAACCGTATTACAAACAATATTTAACAAAAAGGTCGCATAGTTAATATTGATAAAAACCAAACAAGTAAATATATAAAACCATCAGTGATTGAGTAATATATAATACATCAAACATATATATATATAGTAGTAATAATCATAAAATAAATATTTCAAAATAAAGACACATGTCACTGTAAATGAAAGTAATTCAGAAGATAGAAACATTACAACAAAAGGTTATGTATAAATGTGTCGATCCTCAAAGTGCTTGGTTCGGGGTGCCTATCCAAAAGTACCTAAAAAGGGGGGAAACAGTTTGAAAAGGGTGAGATGGGGAGCTCAGTGTGTTCCAATAGTACAAATAAACATGGTAGGTAAAATAATCCAGAGTGTTTCAGTAAGGTATCATAAAAAGTCATTGATAAGTTGAATTTAAAACTCATAATTACCATCCTCCCGTACACCAAAATGCATTTCCCCCAAAACTGCATCCTTAAGGGCTTACCTTATACCTATTGGGTATAGGAGTCATCCTAAGGGAATACCTTGGGGCATGAGAGCCCACCCAAGAAAGCTATCAGAGCCTCAGAACCTACCTAAGGGTCGCCTTAGGTCCGTAAGGTATTACCAACTTAATCAGAGCTGAACCTCCATACTCTAGTATCCTACCCAAAACAATATCTCAATAAAATAGTTCACGCAATAAAAAATAATTTCCATGAATATGTAATCGACATAATCGTATTTCCAGTGTAAACGAGTAACCAGATAATGTATATCAAATAATCATAGTTCATAAACAGTAAGCCAGTAAATCAGTAATTTCGGAAAATCACATTTTAAAACAGGTAAAACAGTTATATGGCACATAAGGAACACACCTCACAAAATGGGGTCGGTCAGGGTGTCTACTAAGCACATGCTTCACCACACTCTGCAGCAGTGCTCGAACCTAATTCATAATAAAACTGGGTTACTATTGGAGTAACATTTTTAATCTATGTAATCATAAGGTTTACGGGTCATATAAGTGACTACTGGCTCACGAGGTAGAATAGATCGAGAGGAGCTAGGTCGAGCTGTCGAACGATCGGGAGAGTCTCATGTACCTTCAAATAACAATACATGATCAATCTCTAACCTTAATTTAATCATTTGTAAATAAAACACTTAAGTACATATGCATGCTCGGGTTTGACGATCAATTTGGAGGCTTTCAGGTTCGAATTTGACAAAACAGAGTTAGGATTCGGACCCAAGACATTGAAAAACATAAAATATGACTTTTTGGAAAATTTGACTATTTGGTCAAAGTTAAAGTCAACGATAAATTGTGGTCAAAATCAACGATCAGATCAACAATCAAGTCAATGGTCAGACAATGGGTTGATTTTGTTCGAGTTGACTCAGCTTGACCCAGTTCGGTATGACTGGACCAGTTCTAGAATGCTCCAAGATAGGCGGAGGAACCCCACGCGCACTACTGTCGCGTGCATCAACGACGGGGGTCATTTTGGACGGTTGATTACTCTGGTTGCAACCTATTCTCCAACCAACTTGATCCCTATAAAAAATCAAGTAAAAACCCCGAGAGGAAATTAACCGAAAAAGTAACCCAAGCTTACCCACTCTGGCGACGACGAAAATGACGACCACGATATGGCCTAAAGGTTGGGTTTCAGAGGTACGAGGATGGCAAACCCAGCTGTTCTGGCGGTGAGGCAAATGGACGACGGTGGCTGCCAGATTTTGCAAATAACAGAGGCGACGTTAGTTGGGGACAACGAAGCTTCAATCGTTCAATTTCGACGAATGACACGACCACTCGACGAGGGGATAGGGGGTTTTACTCGCCGATCTACGACAATGGCAGTGGCAGGCTGAACAGTGCCCGAACAATGACATAATCGACGAAAGGAAATGGCGGCACTTAGGGATTGGGGGTTTGATTTAGGGTTTTTTGTTTTCTAGAAATAGTGAGTAGTTTGGGTTATAACCTAAGTTTAAAACAAATAAAACATTAATAGTGGCCTAACATATTGGTAGGGGCATGAGCGACTATACCAGTAGGACACAAGTTTGAACCCTTGTAGCCACCAACTTTATATTTTATTTTTTCTCTGTCGACAAAAAAAAGAGAAATTCAGGGTTAAATCCACGAGCTTCATACAATTTTCTAAAACGGGTTGTATGTTCTGAAACCTTACAATTTTGTCCCTAATTTAAATTAAATTAACTTAAAATTTTTATTTTATTATTATTTATGGTTGTGATAAACTTACTTTATTGGTTAAAAGAATCGTATTCTTAGAAGTTAAGTGTTCAAACACGTGCGACTGTAATGGTGATTGAACGTTTATTATCAAATAATAAAAAAATATTTAGAATATATATTACTTTATAAACACCTCATCTTAATAAAAAAAATTAAATAAATTATTCTGTTCCATGATAAGTTTCGTGGTAGGTATTGAACAGATATACCCTTGTAGCCACCAACTTCATATTTTATTTTTTCTCTATCGACAAAAAAGAGAAATTCAGGGTTAAGTCCCTAAACTTCATGCAACTTTCTAAAACGAGTTGTAAGTTCTAAAAACTTACAATTTGGTCCCTAATTTAAATTAAATTAACTTAAAATTTTTAATTTATTACTATTTATGGTTGTGATAAACTTACTTTTTTGGTTAAAGGAATTGTGTTCTTAGAAGTTATGTGTTCGAACACCTGCAACTTTAATAGTGATTGAATGTTTATTGTCAAATAATAATAAAAATATGTAGAATATATATTACTTTATAAACACTTTAGTTTAATAAAAAAATTAAATAAATTATTCCGTTACGTGATAAGTTTCGTGGTAGGTATTGAACAAATATACCTCTAAAATGTAAATATCAAGACGTGCTTGAAATGATTTTCTTCTTAACCTACATTGGTATCCACATACATTGAGAATATAATATTTTTCTCTATCTTTTCTTTTGCCCTTCTCAATAAACATGTCATGCATTATTTGTTTCATTACGTATTGTTCTTTAGCGTCACTCCCCTAGTAGCTTTAAATAAAGATTTACGTATGATATAACTTTTTGATACACGATTTATATAAACTAAAGCTTATACATTAGTATCTATTTAAAATTATAATTCTTTTTATGAATTAAATGATATAAATAATTAAAAAGTTATTATTATTTTTTAAGATCTCGAATTCAAATAACACATATGTAAAGGTGTACGAGTATTAAATGTTAAATGATTAAGAATATTTAAACAAATATTATCTGGTATTCACCTCATACTAATAAAAAAAATTATAAATTATAAATTTAAACTTTTAAATATAAATTTCGAAAAACATAAACACTAAACAGTACACATTTCATTAAAATATAAAAAATAAATTAAAACTTATTCGATCTTATATAAAATAGTTCTCTCTAAACTTATATATAAATATGATAATTAATTGTGCAGATTTTATTATTTTATAATAAAACATTAAAATTCAAAAGAGTTTATCATTAGAGTCGAGTAAATTTAACTCAGTTGGCATCATTTTTAATATATTATATAGAAAGGCGTATAATTGAATATGTTTAAGTGTTTAATATCTGACATAATTAGTTTTTACTTGATTTGACACTTGTAAATCATTGAAGAAACTCCACAATAAATTTTAATTTTTTAATGGTTTGGAAGGATCATAAGATAATATTTATTTATAATCTTTCATAATCATTAACGATGCATATACATTCTGCAAACGCAATTGCTTAAACCTAAAATATCAAGGGATAACAACATTTCCTTTAACCACTGAGACCACTCAATGAATTCAAATCTTTTTTTAAAAAATAATAGTATGAGTAATTATAAGATAGTATCTGTTCATAATTTTTCTTGATTATTGACAGCATATACATACTCTACAGACACAATTATTCAAACAAGTATGAATCCTTTAAGACAATACCAAAATAAAGATGATGCACACATAGAACAAATTCAATTGAAAACTTAGCCGAAATCTATGATTAAGGTAACCCTGGTCCATAATTAGAGAACAGATAAGATAGTAGAATCCAATCCAGCTGAAGATTTTGCCCAAATTTGGGATGTTCTATGGGAGGGACGGATCTTCTCCCACGAGGATGCACTTGAAATTTTGGGTATTGGCCCCTCGGATGCCCATTGGAGAGGGAGAAAAATCTCCCTTTAATCCTTCCTTATTTTTATTAAATTTTATTATAAGTTGTATACAAATGTAGTTTTATTATATTTAATTATTTATTAAAATTAAAACTAATTTACTATAAAATATATAAAATTTCAATAATTGTTTTTTATTTATTTTTCTTATTATATATGCATATTTTAAATAATAAAAGCAATCAAAATCATAATTTTCAAGAACTATAATCAGAATTAACATAATAAGGTCCAGTTGGAGGAAAAACGAACATATACATAATTAGAAGTAAACATTGGAGCACATCCAAATAAAAAATATGGTTAGCATAGACCTAGATGAACCAAAGCAATCTGGACAAGAACCTAGGACAAAAACCTACATGTAAATTCCTTAAACAAGGATAATGATTTGAAATTTGATGTTTTCGATAAAACAAGTTAAGTTGAGAATATTATTCTTATAATAAATTTTTATAATATTCGATCCAGATAGACAAACATGTAATCGTAGCGATAGTCACAGTTGGGAGTGGATCTACTGGTTTTTATTGGGTAGTTTTGCGGAAAGCTCTTCAAGGAGCCTTCCAGTTAGCCTTGTTCTTTTCTTTTGGGGGGTGCATTACGATTCTTAGTTGACGTAAGCTCTACTGCATCATTCATTTTATTCTTTTGGGTTCTATTTGAATGCTTTATTTTGATTTTTAGATGGAAATGTAGAAAGTGGGATTTTTCAGGGTATTCATAAACTTGTTTGAGTTTTTATCCTTTATTTTTTTTTATAAATTTGATTTTCTTTTAGAACTTTTTCTGAAGAAAAAATGATGACTGGGATGAAAAAATTAATAATAAAAGAAAATGTTATTCTACATAGAGATTTTGAGTTCGAACAACTGGTCTACAGAGTGTATGCGTTATTAATTGATTAAAAATATTCTTAATATATATTTCTTTGTAATTGTCCAGAATATAAAAGAATATAATTTCATGATCTTATACCTCGTTAATACACAAATACTAAACGACTTATCAATTTCCGTTTCAAAATTTGACCCAATAACTTTTCAATCACAATATGAAGAAAATGATAAAAAAGGAAACCAATAATAAATAACCTTATCATCTTGCGCCTAGTAAAATAATCTTCTATTCTTGATCATTTGCCCTAACACTGCCTTTTACCTTATGTGTTATAAAGAAAAAAAGAATTATAGTATTCCAAAATAAGTTAAAAAAGAAGAAGAAGAAGAGACATAAGTATATTGATGTTGTCAAAAGTGATGTTTTTTGTTAGTGCGTTTTCAATCATGCATGGAATTGTCATGAGAGGCACACAGTGAGAAAATCTCTTCTAATGACCCGTTCACGTAGTCCTTTACTTATCATACATCATGTACTCATCGATTATCTCGACCTTCGTCTCTGATATAATATTTATCTGTGGGAAATCTTCTAGCTTCAATGGTGGATATGGAACATGGTAACGAAGATTTGTGTAGCCCGGAACCTGCATTTCCTTCATATTAAAACAAGCACGTTAGATTATCTAGGTACAAGTGAAGGAGGTAAAGAAAGTAGATGTTTTTGAGTATTTTTATGAAGTGAAGAGTTTGAAAGGTCCCCAAGTAGGGGTGTTGATAAGGTGAAAAAGAAAGCGGTTTTTGAATGGAAAAATATTGTGCAAATTCTGACTAATAGAAAGATGTTTAAGTCGGTCAAAAGAAGGTATGGAAGATGGTGAGAGAAAGCTATGAAAATGAGCACTGATAGAGCTTTAGGAAAAGAGAGTGAAGAGTTTTATTTGGTCCCAACTTTTTGTTTAATTTAAGATGGAAAAGCCAACTCAAAGTGGGTGTTTGGTGGGCCAATTTTCCAACCCACATTTCATCAGCTGATTCTACTTTCAAGTGTTGGAATGGGGATGATTTTGAAGCCTTTGGTGATCAAAGCAAGCCAATAAAGCAGAATATTGCTGTAAAAAAACAGTGTTGGCAAAGTAGATAATCATGTCTTCAACATAAAATGATGTCTAAAGCATATTTATTATTATTATTATTATTAAGAATCATGGAATGAACCACTGTAAAATCCCCCTAGGCATGCAAATTTCACATCATACACATGATGTTTCTACTCCTATTTTTCTTTTCTTTTAATCAAAATAACAATAATACGTTAGTTCTTATTATATTTATATCATATCGTACCTGAATTAGGTCGGAGGAGAAATCGAGATCGATAGAACTCAAATCAGTTGAACTATTAGCTTCGTTCGAGATGAATGGAGCTTGGTATTCATCAACCATGCCAGGTTCGTTGGGAGTTCCTTGAGTGACATCCGAGGAAGAAGCATTGAAATTCTCGTCTTCAACATCAACTTCGAACTCTCTCCCTCTTGAAATTTCATCACCAAATGACTGGTTGTTCTCAATAGTTGCGGTTGCTACTTTTGTTTTGAGAATTTGTATGTTCTTCTTGAAGACGCGGCATAAAGAATATGAATCCTGCTCGATTTCCAAGGTTAACTATCAACGTCAATCCTTTTGTATTTTTTTTTTGTTCTTCAATCAATTAGATATGGATATTTAGAAAATTAAAGAATGAAATGCAAATTCTTTAAAAGAATATTAGAAAGGAAAAAAATAAAAAGTAATAGATTAAAAGAAAGGAAGATCACCGGCTATACACCTATTAAAGCATGGAAGATTAAAACCAAAGACTCTTTCACAAAATCATTTTTCTGATTCATATATATGCTCTACTTTTTATTACTATTCACTATATATATATATATATATATATATCATTTAGACGAGGTTATAGTGGATGTTTGATGTTTAAATTTTTTATTATAAGAAACTCAATAAACTAAAAGTTAGGGATTATTTTAAGCTTGTTTAAATAGTGTTTAGCAACAAAATGCATAGAGAAATCCATAATAATTTAGCATAAAAGGAAATCATGCATCATATTATTGTTTTCTATAAACCCTAGTTATCTTTGGAATAATATACCTGACAGGTTCAGAAGTTTAGATCTAGTTATAACCAATGAACTAAAAAGTAAAAACCCTAATGAACAATACCCATAATAATATTGTACGAAGAACTTCATTGTTTTCATGCCTACGTGAAACCATAATATATATATATATATATATCGGACGAGAAAAATATACAAGTAAAAGACTTAGATGGGAGAATGCAGCAGTTAGCAGTGTACCTTTAAACTGGAAGGAACAGTGGGAGAAGCGGAGTGGAGTAAGCGATATTCATGCATGACCCAATTGGTTCTGATGCCGTGGGGAGCCCTACCTCTGTAATAAACCAAAGTCTTTTTCATACCAACCACCGCCGCCCTCTTCTGAGACCCCGACATCTGCACCGCCCTATCCTTCCCCGTCGCTTTCCAATACCCGCCGCGCGTTGCCCTGTTGGTTCTCGACCCGTTAGGGTATTTCTTGTTCCTTGGGCTGTAGAAGAACCACTCCATGTCTTTGCTCGGCAAAAATGACTTATCTGTTTGTTTAAATTTCATCATCAAAACCATTGTTAAAAGTTAAGAGTTAGATTCATCCTGTCATTAATGAATGAATATATATGATTATAAGTGATACCTGGTAAATCCCAAGTCTCGCATTTGTAAAGATCAACTTCTGGGATGATCTCGAGATCGATCGTACGACCACTGATTTTCCTGTCCAGATAGTATGCGACAAGCTCTTCGTCAGTTGGGTGAAACCTGAAACCAGGAGGGAGAGTCATGGGAGCCATGGCAGTTCGGTTTCGAGAGAGAGAGAGAGAGGAGAGGGAAAATCAGACAGATTTTCTTGCAATGAAATACAACAGAACCGAACATGCACTATTCAACTAGCTTCATCGATATTCAACTTTATAAACAGTTGCCGCTGCCAAAAAGTGGCTTAATTAATCATTTGTCCCTTATATTAAATTTATGTTACCAAATTGCCCTTAAATTTTTTCTTTTAAATCTTTGGTTCCCTGAAGTTTAATTTTGTTAAGGAGTTATCTTAAAGACGTTAACTTCATTTGACATCCTATAAAAACGTGACACGTGATATTATGAACAACGTCTAACTCTGAATCTGATATTTGAATACAAATATATAAAAAAATCCTAAGAGATAAAATATCGTTTACTCTTTTCAACAAGTCAAATTAGAATGTAATTATTTTTTAGCGTCTTGTTTATATTGGATGTTGACTTTGTAAAACAAATTTAACGAATTTAGATAATTCGATAACAAAATTAAAAATTAGGGGTCAAAGAATTCATAAAAAATTAGGGGACAATTTGATAAAACAGCTATAATTTAGGGGGAAAATAGTTTATTAAGCCGGTAAAAAATCAATCAATGAATAAGCCGAACAACTAGACCTTAAATATTCCATTATATTACATGCTTGCCATTAGAACTGAGTTTCGGTGATTATAAAAATACTAAAATAATTTAGGGTAAACTACAGAGTTGATCATTTTTGTTTTATTTTTTTAATGTAAGGTCACCAGATTCAAAAAAATTAATCCGTAGTTACATTCGTTTTGTTTTAATTAAGATGTACTGACTGAAACATTAACTTTCGTTAATTGATGATGTGGCACGTTATTAAAATATTTTAATTTCTACTTTAACCCTTAAACTTTAAATAAAATACTAATAATAGATTTTTTGTAAACTTAAAATAATTTAGGGATACAATTTAAATTTACCCCTTTTTTAATATGTTTTCTTCCCCAACCCCATCTTCTCTACAGCCGCACTTCCTCTTCGCATTTTAATTTCTTTTAAAGATCCTCGCTCAAAGGTTTCTCTTGCTAGTTTGGATAACAGCGGAAGAATCCAAATCTTTCAAGTAAAATTTGAAATCAAAGAATCAAAACAATAAAAAGCTTTTCATCTCTTATTGTACTCTTTTCACCTATCATGATTTATCGTTAATAATTCCAGCTCTGTTAAGCCAAAATCAAGAAAAATGGCGTTAAAAGCCTTTATTCGAGAGATTGGAAACATATCAAAGAATAGTCCAAGGAGGATTGGAAAGATAACAGTATGAGTGGACGATCCCATATTGCGCCAGAAGCTTCTTCTTCTTATTCTCCATTACTATTAGGTGGTTCATCAACTGAAATCGAGCAAGGACACTGGGCAAATTTGCCCTCGGAATTACTGCTCGATATTTTACAAAAAGTGGAAACAAAGGAAAAATGTTGGCCGGGAAGGAGAGATGTGGTTGCTTGTTCTGCCGTTTGTAAGTCGTAGAGGGAAATTACTAAAGAAACTGTTAAAACACTTGAGCAATGCGGCTTCTTCACTTTCACCATACAGGAGTGTTGAAATCTTAGAGGAGTGTCCTCGTACTGGAACAATGATTGTTCACTGGATAAAAAAGGTAGCTTAAATGAATGGTTTGTGTAATTTTTTCACTGATTGTTTTCGAGTTATAAGTTTCAAAGCATGTTTCTTATTTAAGACTATATTTGGATTTACATTCCTTGACGTGTTTCATCTTTCTGCAGAGAAGAGGGAGGTGTGCGGCGCAAGAAGACGGGGTTGGGGATGAAAACATATTAAAAAAGGGGTAAACTAAATTTTTGTCCCTAAATTATTTTGGGTTTCCAAAAATGTCCATTATTAGTATTTTATCTAAGTTCAGCGTCTAAAATTAAATTTAAATCATTTTACTAATATGTCACGTCATCAAACTAACGGAATCTAACGTTTTAGTAACTATATCTTAATTAAAACAAGACTAAAGTTACTAAGAATTAATTGTTTTTAAATCGAGTGACCATACATTTTAAAAAATGAAACAAAAGTATCAACTCTGTAGTTTACCCAACAATTAAATATGGTGTATTCACATTGTAGCGATTGAGAGTGATCAGGTGGGGCCAGATTTGGTCCCCTCGATTTTTTAAGTAACCTTAAAATGCTTTCACATAATAACTTGGAAAAAAATAATGAAGAATAAATCTTCTCCTCAAATTATAAAAACTTTTATTTATAATTATTATAATTTATTGTGATAAAAAAAAGTATATAATATAATTAAAAAAATTATATTATGTGTAACCCCCTCAAACCGATGCGGATAACCTGATCTGATCTGGAGTGTCACATTAGGGCCACCGGAGTGACCCACCATAAAAATCTCAGAAAATTTAAAACTTTTATTAAAACATGTAACTAACAAATTGATTTATCATTGTTCGGAAATAAAACATGTTTTCATACTCGTATATAAAACAAAATACAATTACATGCCCCCTAATCACATGTACCATACTCTGTAAGCAACGCCGGAAGAACTCCCTTATTGATATAGATAACTGCACTGATACAATTCTTTTAACCTGCAATGATGAGTAATAGAGTGAGCTTCAGAAAGCTCAGTAATACAGAACAACCTGATGATGCTAAAGGACATGCAGATAAATGGAAAGTCATAATTTTCTTATTGAATCAGACGTATACAAATTTTCAGAATAATATGAGGTTCCACTGGTAGTTCATCGAATAGAATCCATGAATATCTTAGTTCATAGGAAGCATTCATAGTATCACGTTTTTAGGATATCGAATATGATGTTTAGTGTGTTCCAACAATACAATAAAATCATAATAGGTACAATAAACAAATCATAGTCTAGTAAATCTCATAAATTCATAAAAGAGTTTAACTTTTGAAAATCATAGTTTAAACTCTTTTCTTGTACACCATCAGTAATTTCCAAAACTATTTTCCATATAGCTTACTCTAAGCACACAGCAAAAAGAAAGCCAACCTAAGGATAAGTTTTAGAGCTTGTATCCTTAAGCCCGTAAGTCCAAGTCCATATAGCTTACCCTAAGCACATAGCAAGGGAAGCCAACCTAATGTATCTTGGGGCCCCAAGAGTCACATTAGGTCCATTCTGTTTATTAGCTTGATCAGAGCTATACTATTGTAATTCAATCCAAAAGTTCAATTGCACCCTGACACAAATTTCATAAATCATCATATTAAATTGGTGCATCAATAAAATAGTAACCAAAGAACTTAGTGTACCTCATATTAAAACCAATAAAATAGTTCAATAATAATTAGGGAACACACTAGAGGATCCAAGTATTTTTCAGAGGCATTTTGTAATTATCGGTAAGGATAACATGAAGCTCGTGCAATTTGATCGGATTCTAAGAACAAGGTCCTATTGGAGAGAATCGATTATTAACCGATCTAATCAGACATTTAAATTTGATACTTTAGAATTCCACTATGATTCATGTGCATCAGGAAAGCGTTCCAGAATGCCCAGAGTGATTTGAGCTAATAAAGGAGAAACGAAGCTTCAAGACATTTACAATCCATGTTAATCGATCGGTTTATCGAACAATTCGAACTGAACAAGCTCTCTGAACTAATGCATTTTGACCCGTCAATTTACTGCCTTTTCAGAGTATTTACTCTTTAATACCAAAATTCTTGTCCATAAATCATCTTCGTAATCATCGCTGAATAGATCTTCCAATAGTCTTTATTTCATTTCCATATTTCAACGATATCAGGAAATACATACATACTTGATTCATGTTTTATGACCCATAAGGATAATTCATCATGTAAGTTCAACAGTGTTCCCAAACTCATCAAATCACCTATTTAATCCTCAGTCATTGAGGTTACTCAGTTCGTTTATCAGTCAAGTCTATCCCGATAATCCAGACGTTTCTGAATTTCATATATATATATATATATTGTACTTCCGTTTAATTTAATTTGGTCTTCGTGGTTGATTTGTCTAACAAATATTCATTTCTTATTATCGAATGCGACCTAGAGTTGAGTTGAGTTGAGTACTTTCAAAATTATCATTGAACCACACTTGAGAAGACGAACACGCATTCAAGTAACATTTATACATTTCAGGTACTGACATATACACTAGCATTGATTGCTCGGCTTAATATGTGATCCATAACTTTTAAGAGCAGTACCATATCCATGTTTATTTGGATTCCTTAATTAATCCAACACTTCTACTAATTTTAGGTCATAAGGGTATTTTGGTCATTCTGGTGCCCAATTTTATTCCATTCTTTTCAGAGCTCGAGGATATCCAATCATTCTTGAGCTTGGTAATATTCTTGAGTCTTTTTCATTACAGGGGTATTCTGATCATTTTACAGATCCGGTGTATTTCAATTATTTCCTTCAATTCTGTCTTATTATTTAATTCCAACTTATCATTTATTCCATACCTTTCAAATAATTCTTACAAAAGAGCACCCTCAATAATTTATTCTTAACTCGAAGATTTTCAGATCGATTGTCTTCTCAGATGTTACCAATAGGTTATCAGAAATTTTATGTACAAAGACAGGATCTTAACAATTAAATACGCAATTCATTGAGTTAAGTACAAATCCTCCAAGAACTTTCTCATTCAGGTTCAACTCGAGCTATTTTTACCTTTCAAGGGCATTTTCGTAATTTTTTAACCAGATGATTTCGGTATTAACTCTTAACGAGCATACTTATAATTAAAGATCCTATGGTTAGTTGTTTCCTCGAACATTCTCTGATCTTGAAATGATTCCTTAACAGACTTCTAGTATCTTGCAAAATCCCTATTGAGGTTAAAAACCGGTTATCCATAATTTCCAAGTAAAACTAACATTTCTTATGCACATCAATAAATTTATCAGATCAATATGTCTTTTCAGATTTACTAATCCACTTCCAGGGATAATTTTTGTCATTTTCCAACATAAGGGTACTTTCGTAATTTTACCTAATCGAAATATTCTCATAATTTCTCATATAAGTACCTTTAACATTTAACCTTTGATGATATAAAATATAAGTTACAAATCCAGGGCTGATTTCTTTATCACTTATCACAAACTTGTAATTTAATTCTAACAATTCATCAATCTCTTATATTAGTCATTCGATCCGTATTCAGTTACAGAATTTCTACCACATTCATATCGAGTGAATAAATTATTCAACTCCACAAAAGTGACCAATGTTATCTTATTCATGCATTTACCAATATCAACATGTTCCATAAAGCATAAAGAGGTAGTAAAGTATTACCTCGATTTTCGTGCCATACTGATCGACCATTAATTTCCATTTGAACGCCCTCGATCTTGAAATCAACTTCCAATAATTCCTCAGATGCATATCAACAGAAATTATAAAAAAAATGGAGCTTAATTCCGAAAAACGGATCGAATCGAGTGATAAATCAGTCAAAAATAGCTTACCGAGTTCGAATTTGACGAAACAAACTTCAGATTCAGATTCAGGAAGTCAACAAAACCCAAAATATGACTCTTAAATTTAATCTCACCAACTTGATTCTAACTTCCATCTTTTTCTCATGAACACGGACCATCCACCGTACAAATACGACTTCAAATAATTTTCCTTTCCATAAAAATAAATTATTAGAATCTAATTAATAATTTGGGGACTCAATTTACAAAACTAAAAACTTGAAGAGCCAATAATATTTAATTACTAACACCATGGACTAAATTATTCTTATTTAAACCATTATGCCATAATCATAATAATACGAAAGCTAAAAGACAAGATTAAGTTTTTTTTAACAAACTTGGATGACTAACCTAGTAATTTCACCTTCCTCATTTTATCACATACTCAAACTGAAACCGATGGAATGCAAGAATACCTCCCCAGTATACCAATTTCCGATGGCTCAAAGCACCGACTCAAATGAGCTAATAATCAATCCTCGGCGATGTTGTTTGATACGTTAACTTTCAACAAAGGTTTTAGCCTCTCATCGGTTCAACAACCGCCGATTAATTGTATATCTAAAGCTTGTAACCATTGAAGAACCCTATAATCTCTATCGCTCTGTTGAAGCAACAAATCCACATCATTTTCATCAACGAATATGTCCGTCAATCGTTCTGCGAGTCTGATTCAATTCCTTATCTCACCATTTTGTCTCGTGCCTGATCCAGATCCAACGCCACACGAGGTCTGAACAACACCTTCCTTTCATTCTTTTGATATGTTTCTTGATCTCTTGAGCACAAGCTTCACCGTGTATGTAAACTTTCAAGATAACCTCTTGAGGTTATTGAGCAGATTCTCCTTTAGATTCATCTCCTTTCTTTGCATCTTCTTCAACCTTTTTCTGCTCCATGGTCCTGACGAAGATTAAAGAGATTGACGAGGCTTATCTTGGGTCAACTATTAAAAATGTTCGTTACTGTTCCGGCTTACGCATGACTTCGGCACTGCTCGTGAAATCGACGAACTCGACTCGGTGATTGCTTAACAGCTCGGACCCTCTCTCGACCACTAATTGAAGGTTCTTTTCGGTGTTTTTGTCGATGTTAACAGCCCATATTAGCTTCTTCCTGCATATAAAATTCTGCTTTGATGTCCTGTTGTGAAATCCGCTCACTTCCACCACATCCCCTAGTCGATATCGGTATATCCCAGTAAAAGTAGTGAGGTCAATCTCATATTCTTGTCTAACCTTGACTTGTGACAGTATAACAGGTTCATCTTCAATGAAATCAATGCTGCCCAAACTCGAATCTTGATTCAGGTAGTAGAGAAGGACCCAAGTTAACCCCGATGAAGTTGTTCCTTATGAAGCTGCTGTACAGGCTGGAATTTTGAGTGGTGAGGGTAACGATAAGGTTCCAGACAATGTCATTATTATTAATCTAATCCACCCAACAACTTGTCCTCTTTTACCTACTCTATCCTCATCAATTTGTTTAATAATATAAAGATATGATAAAATAATTATTTACCAACTAACTTTATATCATTTCACATATTTAAACTTAAAAGAAATCTAACCCCATATTGGATGTGATATTATGTGTGGATTAAAAGATTTGTAAAAGAATCAAAGTTTCATAAATAGTATTAAAATAATGATATTGTGTTTCATAAATAAATAAATTAAATATTAACATTGTTTAAGATAATTACTTTGAATTAAAATAGGGGATATGAAACAAAGAATTAGGTATTGGGGGATTTGACGGCAAAGCGAAGAGGCAATGTGGGGGGATAAGAAGCTTCTGCTTTTGTCCGCTCACAAAAAGACTAAAAAGGTAGTGTAGGCCACTAAGCCGCCCACATCTTCCTACACGCAATACTAAACCTATACCTATTACCTATATTATCTTTAGGATAAACTACACATTTAATAGCTAAACTATTACTTTTGTTCCATTTTGAATCTTAAACTTTATTTTTTTTTATCAAAATCATACTTAACATTTAGTTTAGGTTTTATTTTGAGATGATGTTCGCGTTTCATAAGATAATATCACATCATCACTAAAAAATAAAATATATCACGTCAGCAGTCCTGTTGATTTTTTAACGAAAGGGTACCAAATTGAAACTTAAACTAAATGTTAGGTATGATTTAAAAAAATAAAATTTATGTATCAAAATAGAATAAAAGTAATAATTTAGATATTAAACATGTAATTTGCCCTTATCTTTATTATAATAGTTTCATTTCTTGGGTATTCTAAGAATAGTCTTTTTTAATTATTGTATTTACATAAAACAACTTCATACAAAATTTATATTGGATGCCGATTCAACATTTAGTTCCATCTACGTTGATAATGTTGAAGACGTATAATTTAAAAGTTCAAGTGGTTTTAGATATGTAATAAACTCTCTAAACTAATATTTTAATTAAAAATTTAGAGGTTTAAATTTCTATAATAGCTTATACATTGAAGATAAAAGCTAGGGGAGGGTTAGCATATAAGTTTTTGCAGTTAGACTAATTGTTTATTTGCATAATAGTATGTAGGGTAAACTATATTATAAATTATCGGGTTTTAAACATTGTCTAATTGATATTATTAATCGTTTTCAATTGAATTATTAAATTTTTATTTCTGTTTCAATTAAATCGTTGATATAGATGACAATTGTTAACGTTGATATTACATTGAAATGAATTTCTTGTCGTACTATTTTAATACTCAAAATAACTGAAAACGTTATCATTTTAATGATTAAAAATAAACAAATGTATAAACGTTGGTGTTTCCTTTGTATAATAACAAATTGTTTATATGAAAGTTTGTCATTGTTGCAAACAATTTTTTGATACGTAAGTTCGATGATAATAGTGAAAGTTTATCGACGTTTAGGTTTAGGATTCGTAAATGTTAGAAAAACATGAATGATTGTGAAATTGATTTTAATTTTTTTTAAAAAAAACCCTAAATCAATATAGGAACAATTTTCATTATATTATAACAAAGGAAAAAAGATTGCCATGATGCTTAAATTTTGGAATTTTTTAACGAGGCTTAGCTTCAATTTCTTAACATTCCAAATGCCTCTAAATTATTGATGTGATATTATATTACGACATCACTTAAACACATATGAACATATCACGTCATCTTAAAATAATGTGTTAGTTGATCAATGTCTTTTATTTATAGAGAGATTTTTCTATCCCAAAATAACATTATGAGTTAATATTTTTTATAAAAAAAATGAATCAACACGAATATTTAATAAAATATTATGAATATTTTTTTGACATTATGTTTTTTTTATTTACTGTTTAATATTATATTATTTGAAGTATCTAACTGTATGGTTCCATCAAAACAATAATATGCTTTGTTAAAGGGTTATTAAATTTGGTTTTATCAACATGTGATGTTATTCATATTAAACAAGAGGACAAAACCAAGCGACGACTAAACCCACAATGCTTCATGTTTTATTTATGATATTTCAATGACCTGTGATTTAGTAAATCTTTGTTGGAAGAGTCGTTCAATATTAATAACCTGACAAAAAAATAACAAGAAAAAAAAAACAAAGTGGTGGATAGCTGAGATTAATCAAATCACAAGATTGATATTATAATTAATACAAAATCAAGCTTTATGTCAGGCGTATTGATAAAGCGAACTTGTATTATTCAAGAATAACAAAGTATACTATATATAACAATGGAAGAGTAAAGAATATATAACAATATTAAAGCATCCAGTGAGACAGAATTAAATTAATTAAACCGTAAACAATGCATGGAATTACACTTTAAGAATTTAAGGCATGTAATTAAGATTGTGATGTTTTGCTTTTCCTTGACGGTGGCGTATACCATGTGCTTCCTCCCATGCTTCTACGTACATTCTAAGACTTGGATTATTAGGGCACCTTTCTCTCCCTTTTATTGCAAATAAACTACGTATAGTTTGTTTCCTAATAAATTCGATTAGTAGCGGATCTAAAAATATTTTTTAAGATCGGTCCTATGTTTTAATAACATAAATTTTTAGTTTGCATGGATACAAATAGAATTTTATGATGGATATCATTAGTAGAATAAACAACTAATATAAAAAAAACAGATTTTATGATGAGCATGTATCCACCCTAAAAAACACATACATCCATCACTATATCCGATGATCCATAGACATTAAATCCAATGTTTTTTATTATTTAAAAATAATAACTATTTTCGATGTTGAATGAGAAAGAATAATAAATTGTATATGTGATGATATTTTATTTTTAATTTAGACGAAAATAATAAATAATCATTGTATAACTATCGAATATCGTGAGTTTTTTTTTTAAAAAAATAGATGAATACTCTGATGTTGATGAGGAGATAGACAATAAATTTTATGTTGAAGAAAAAAGAAAAATATCGTTTTATCCTTTGAATTACAGTCTAAAATATAAAATAATTATTTATGAGTATCGATGATTTTTCGTGATTCTTGCTAATATAATAACAATAATAATGAAATAAGGACATTATATATGATAAATTGTTTTATGACTAAAAAGGGAAAGGTTTTTGGAGCTTTAAAGTCCATAAATCCATTCCAAGGCAGTCCAAAGGATCAACAAGGTCCAGATTTCCGTCTTAGAGGATACAACACTGATAAAAAGAAAATTCTTAGCACAAAAAACCTACAATGTTCGGAATTTTTGAAAAGATCTCCCAAACAAAAGGAAGTCCAAATGGTATAATTAACCTTTACCCAATGTTTAAAGTTGTAAAAAAAGCATTCCTTTAAAGGAAGTTATAATTAAAATTAAAATTAATAATCACCAGACATAATCAAATTGATTTAAATTTGAAATATTGATTGTAAAATTTGTAATGAAAAACTGCATATTTTGTAGAAAATAATATCAATTATTTAATGGAGTGAAATTTGTTGGAGTTAAAGGAGGAAGGACCTTTTGGCATTCAACAGGTGCAGATGAGTTAAAGGAAGGACTCACCAGCTGTCTGAACAAAACAAAGAAACAGCTGACTTAAAGGAAGGACCCACTTTTTATACATGTTATTCTTCTGGTGTATGCCATTCTCGTTCACATTGCAATGCAATACAAGTGCTTCTTTCTTATGTTTTTTGTTCCCTTCACTTAAAATATGATTTTCATTTGGATAAACATATCCTAACCCCTTTAATCATTATTGCTTTCTCATACCCCCATCCTTCTGTTTACCAATTAATTCATTCAAATTGAATCCATAAAATGATTTCAGTTGGTAAGATAAATGTCGTTCTTCTTAAAGATATTGAATTCATATCTATAAGATATATACATTATTAATTATTAAAAAAATTATAAACAAATATTATATTTTAATTATCTTAGACTATTAAAAAAATTAATTCAAATCGCATGTTGTAAAATCGCTGTGGTTGCAGTTTGCAGGTTGTCTCATAATATATATGTGATTATATTGTTAGACTTTTCAGATTATAGTTTATGTATAAGTTTGATCACCGCATAAACCAGTATATTCAGCAATAAGTTTCTTGTTTTCAGTAAGTGGATGGATGCCTTTACATTACTGCCTTTTGCAGTGTTTACACCTTTAGTTGCGAGCATGCCACGAGGCTGAGTTTGTGTTAATTACGTTTATTCAAATTATATTTATATCGTGATAAGAAGGATTTAATTATTATATAAATTATTTTATTTATATTATTAATCATATTAATTATATATTATATTTATCTTGAAGAATTATTAGATTGAATAAAAAATTTAAAATTGTTGGATTAAAAATATTTAATTATAAATATATATGAATAATGTATTGATATTATAAGTTGTATTCATAATTTAATAAAAATAAACTATAAATACTTAAAATTAATTCAGTAATCAATTATATAAAGACTAAAAATAGATTAATTTATATGAATCTTCATCCTATCAGAAAATTATATGACAAGATATAATTTATTTCTTAAAAAATCAAAATTTTATAAATAATCTCCAATAATAAATTCAAATACAGTTATATATATATATATATCTTTTTATGATTTTATAAATTCAACAATAATAATGTGTTTCAGAAATAAAATATTTAACTTAAATACGATGCCCAAATCTTTAACTATTAATTGTATGCATTATAGGTGAATGAGGTCGCCAAATCAAGGTGAATGAGTGATATTTAGATAATTGACCATTATAGGTGATGAGATTTTTCAAAAGAAATCAAAGTACTTATTTTAGCTCTTTTTTAAAAAAAGTAAATTCTATTAATTTAAGAGAATTTAAAGGATAAGAAAAGAAAAACACAAAAAGGAAATACTCACCGTATGCCCACAATTGAAGGCCAAGTCCTTTCTATTCGTGAGGCATATTGGGCATGCAGACTGCATTTACATTGCAATTGCAAACAAAATTAGTTATGAAGAAATTTTACTATATTACATAAAGGATTCATTGATCAAGATAATGATGTATATATTTCCATAATACTAAAGAAAGCAAACATGCATGCAAGATAAATACATACCTGCTGATCATCTGATGCAGCAGCAGGTGATGCCGATGCAATGCTTGGTATACGTTCGGGCGGAGCAGGTCTACGGTAGGAAACTGGGGGAGGTCGTGGAACTACTTTTTTAGCTTTTCCGGTTCGGCGTCTTGATTTGTTTGATGCAAATACATAAAATAGTTAATGAATAATTACAAGTATCATACTTGGGAATAAACTAAATTATTGAAGATTAACCCACCCAAGAATGCCCAGTTCCATGCATGCTTTGTACTGTAAAGGGATCTCCATGAGGGCGGCAAGAGAAAAAGCAGTTTCCTTCTCTTCTTGACTTTATTTTTTTGTCATAATCCCTGTGAAATTAACAAACTGCACATGCATTTTAGAGATAAAAAACCAAATTACATGTCATCCGATTAATTAGTTTGATATAATTATCAGACAAAGTCTTGCCTCTACCTCAATCGAAACCTGGAAGTTTTCGAATTCACGCGACGGAATCTTATCATCAAATTTCTTCATATCTTCCCAAGGTCCATCGCCAACACCAACCAAAACAATCGCCTGTGGGTATAAGCAGGAATGTGTGAATGAAAACAAGAATAAAAATAAATTCCTCCGCTTTAACACTATTGAATCTATGCCTTCTTCAACATGCGTACTTATTGACAATGTCACATTAGATGTATTCAAAACTCAGAACTGAAGTCTAAATTAATAAAAACAAATTCGGAGATACATTCAGTGAGAGTGAGGGAGAGAGAGTGAATGAATGAAAAGCAGAGGCAAAATTGCTCATAGGAGAAAAGTTAAGGCATGAGATATAGGACCTGGCCATCTGCAATGATAACTAACACATGGAATTGACCACCACTGTTTTCCACAACGTCAACAGCAGCATCGATTACAGGTGCGTAAAATGTTGGTCCTACAGCACAATATACATGGCCAATGCATTACGATTCGGAATAAATGAATTTTTCATGATATAATGTCGATATGGAAATGTTAAAATTGCCAAATCCGGGGAATAGATGCCAGTTCCCAGCTAGCCTCAAGTTTGGAACAATCTTCCTGTAACAATCTAAGATTTCCTCAAATCCATGGCAAGATGAACGATCGCTGTGAAAGCTAAACACCTCTGTATCGTGCGTGGTGGCTGTGACATTTGAACCAGCAACTCAATTAGATGAAAAGATAAAAGGTAGAGGAGGAAAGATCAACAGTCGGAGCAGACCAAAGCCGAAACAAGGTATCAAGTTATCTTCATCGAAAGGAGCCAGGGTCTTTCCAATAATCGTGATAGCTTGTTCATATGGATTTGGCGTGTGACCAATGGCATGTAGACTCCGGTTGTTGAATGATACTTTGCCTTCAATAGAAACATGGATGTGTTGGCTTCCAAGATACCGATTCAGAAAGCAAAAGAAGAAAAGTCTGAAAAAAAAGACATGGATATAATTCTTAAAATAAAATTATTTTAAAAAAAAACTTAAATAATTAGTAGATAAAGATTATATTTTAAAATTCTTCTCCGAAGCTTGATTTTTATTTGAGTCGCTGACTTTATAATCCAAGTCTTAAAACATGCCTGCATCATATGTGATTAATAAAGAATATTATTATTACACTTAGTATCTTTTAAAATAAAAATTGAATATTTTCTAACTGGATTGACATTAAACTCAATTAGAATTTTAAATATATAATATAGATAAATCTAATTTTTTAATAATATCAAAATAAAAAATGACTATAACCAAATTTATATAACAATTATTAATGCTTTAAAATTAAAATAACTATAATAAATAGGATTTTAGACTTAGGCAGCACTCCACTTATACTTGGTAATCGAATAATTTGTAAAGCAGCCCCCCAAATCTTACGACTAATCAATTCAAATCCTCTTCTTTTTTTTCTTTTTAACTCAAGGAATCGTTTATTTTTCCCTCATTACCACTGTTTTTCTTATATTTTAAATTAATTTCAATTCTCATTTTAAATATTTTAAAATTTGTAATCTACTTGCTAATTAATTTACAAAATGTGACTTTTTTAAAATATTTATTATTTGTTATGTACTTGCACTTTCTTTTATTTTATTGTGTTGGTTTTACTTGAGAAATCACGAGTATTCAGACGAAAACAAAGGTCATTATTTGGATTATTGATATTAGCTTAGCTAATTATACGCCTTTCAAAATATATAGACCAAAATTAATAAATTAAAAAAATTAAACTGGATTTAAAGTATTAGAGGAATAAAAAGGAATCCGATCATGGGTTGAGAAATTATCTGGTATAAACCGATACTTCTCCTTTGTAGATTGCTTTGGCTTGGAAGGTTTACTAGGATTATGATTGATTTGAGCAGTGCTGCGATGCTGCGGCGTCCATGGGTCGCACCGTCGGATAGCGATCGGATGTTCTTCTGGTGAACGTTCTTCAAAATTGCAGCTGCTTCCGCTTCTGTTTAGCAAGAAAATTACCCATCTCATCTTCTTCTTCTTATTTCTTTGATAAAATTGTTTTATTTATATGGTAAAGGAAGAATCTAAAATACACGCTGCTTTCCTCATTTCAAGTTTAATTTGCTTGATAAATCAAAGGAACGCAACCCCAAATATTCGATCTCGCGCTACTCATGAGTCATGAGAGGCGAAAAAGAAGATTTTCTTTACTTAGAAACAACACAAGATGCTGACTGAAAATTATATAAATATATTAATATTATGCTTACTTATATACCAATCTTTTACGCTAATCAAACTACTTTAATCTTTAAAATATTTGTTGTTATTTTTAAAATTCTGAGTTCAAACATATGTCATATATATAAATATTTGATAACTAAAAATTTTAAATATCATAGGTTAATTCAAGTAGTAAGTAGTTTGATATAATTATGTTTGAGAGACTGACCTACCTAAGTCAGATGTTGACGTGGATCAGTTTGGATCTAGAATCTAGATTGGTCAATGTAAAGATCCAGACTAGTCAAGGTAAAATCTTAGAATAAGGAAGACAACAAAAAAATTTACTATTTACAAACATATATTACTTTATATTCATCTCAAATTTATAAAAAAAAATTATATCACTCTTTTAAAAATACACCCATTCCGTCAATAATAATGTATATACTTTTAAAATTTAGATCATTCAATAAAAGTACAAATAAAAGTACAAATATTTTTATATTTAGTTTTTTACATCATTTATATGTTTTTTTCTCAATTTAAATATAAAATTTTTTGTTATTAAAATGAGTATTTATTCTCTATCTATCGTGAATCATTTGAATTGGCTAAAAAATCAATACGTAATATTTTATATAAAATTTTCATTTATTGAGATTATACGATTTTCTCTGATATATTTTCATAAAAAAATTAATTTTCAAGACTAATTCTTAATATACCACTCATTTCTTCCATGTAATACGAAGGTGCTTAACTGTAAAAAAACGCATTCTGAACGTGACATCTGAGTTAATAAAAACACTTCCTATAAAAAATACTTTTGATATATAATATGGTGAATATTGCATATGTGTCATCGATGATGGATGTTGTATTATCCCAAGGATTGCTAATAAGTACAAGCCGAAAATGTTTGTTCTTTCCTAATTAGTCGAGAGATGATGATATTGTGTCGGTGAACGTTTTTCTTGACGATAATGAATAAACTCAATTTGTACATCATTAGACAATGTAAACGACTTCCCATATTCATAGTGTTAGTTCATCTTGGCATTTGGTAATGGAAAATCCATATTTATGTGGATGGATGCATGGTTACCGGATCGCACTATACCTCGCCCTTTATTTTCCTTGTTAGCTGATCTAGTTTCAACTGAGCGGGTTTCTTCTTACATCTCTTCTCACGATTTTCTTGGCATCCCTACTTGGGATGTAAATAAACTAGCTCCGGTGGTTCATCCCGATGATATTGGTAAGATTCACAACATTAATCTTGCGAATTTGAATGTTCATGATGTTCTTTGATCACTGGTATGTTAGCAATTCAGGGTAGTATTCGGTGAAAAACAGATAAATTTACCTGTGACCAACTTAGCTCGTTGACTCTGTGTCTTGCCATTCCTGATCATCTCCTCCGGCATATGGCATGCATTGACCCCTACCGAGGTTCGTGTTTTGAACCGGCATGTGTCGCATTATATAGTTCCAACATACGAAATTCTGTAATCTCGTGGTAGGGATGTTTATTTAACGTGTCCTCCTCGTGATGCTTCGCCCGAGTCAATGCTTACACTATTTTAGGGATTGTCTCCTGTGAGCAAGGGTGTAAATTAACTGTATTGGACGAATAAAGTTGTGTTTGTGTTTATTTGTTTATTTTTGAAGAGATTCATATTCGGTTTTTGTTCAATTAAATTTTTAATATCATGTTTGTTTTTTTAAAAGTGTTTGTGTTTGGTTCATTTAATATTGCGAATACATATGTTTAGAAAAATGGTAAAATTACGCTTTGAAACCGTAAACTCCTTAGGTTTCAAACTTTGAATTCCAAAGTTCACACTATGTCCAATTTAGTTTCTATCTTCATTAATATTTAAAACGTAAAGGGGAAAAAAAAGAAAAAGAAGAATCGAGGAAACGTGCTTATAAACGAGTCGATAAATGAGTTTATTTGTGAACATAAACGAACTAAACACTTTTTTTTCGTGTTTGTTCACTAATTAAAATATCATAAAAAATTTGTTATACTCATTTATTTAGCTTAATAAGCGAATATAAATATTATACGAACGGTTTATCAAACGCTCTGTTATTTATAACCCTACTGGTGAGACTATTTTGGGAGAGCCTAGATTTTCAATGGATAACTACCTGAGCCACTTCATCTTCATCTTGGATACACTCGGTTGCGTTAGCCATGAATGATGATCAACTTTCTTATGTTTTCATGGTATACAATCTGGTTCTCTCGTATCAAGGTGGTACGCGAGAGCCTTGCTCCTTCCAAAAATCTCTCGGCTGCTCATGTTTGTCGTTTGGATCTCTACTTTTCAAGCAACGCAATTGCCTCCAAACTTCATCACCTATGCAGGATTATTACTGGTTTCCTTCATCTGTTGGTGTTCTTAAGTTGAATTTTGATGGGGCATTTGACCATGACTCCTCCATTGTTGGTATTTCGAGATATTTATGGTGTTATTCAACTAGCTTGTAGTTTGGCAGCCATCCGCCAATTGCGTTCTTACTATGGCTCTCCGTGCAACCTGTTATTCTCTCATCTTGGGGACTCATCACGTGCTCCAATCAATACTGACCGTGTTGAAGACTCATGCTCCACGATCCGCAAACCAAGTGTCATAACCATTTTTTTGAAAAACAATTAAATATTATTTTAAAAATAGTTATAACTTTTATTTTGGAAAATTGATGATTTTGTATTAATTAGAATTAAGTTGAAAAGGAGTCGCCATCGACCTTTGGATTAGGTAGGTCGAATACCTAAAAACGTCTTTAAAAAAACAATTTTAAGAAAAATCGTTTTTAAGACAAAAACGGTATGCGTTTACCAAAGATTCGATTTAATGGATTCGAGAGTCGGTTACGTGTGGGGAAGGATAAGCACCCCACAACGCCCTAAACTGGTACTGAATCGCTTACACATTGTCGTAAATGGTGGAAATTACAAATCGAATATAAAGTTAAAATATGATCCGTTTATTGAAATGTAATTAATTTACTCCGAATTGATCAATTAGAGAAAATTCTTTAACTTGAAAAGAAATCTCGAAATTAACAATCTTTCATTGGGAAAACTATCTTGTCTATTTCTTATTCGTAAAAAAATTCCCTCATCGATAAATATGCAAATCGAATATAAATAAAAAATCGATGTTTACATACAAAAAAATAAATTGATTAACTAAAAACATGAATCGAATACAAATTAAAGAAATTTGAAGTTTACATCCACATAAAATAAAGTAAATTGTTACTTAAAATAACAAACATTGTATCATTTGAACAAATTAATTAGTAAAATATACTCGACTTATTTCAAGTTCCTATGTTGTTAAAATGACGTACCGGATCACACCACTTCGACCAAGTGATACTTTCCACGCTCATTCTACACATACGTGTTCTTGAAAATAAAATTGAATATTTCATCCATAGATAAAAAATATAATGGAAATACAAATATTTACATTAAATGGAACTAAACACATTATTTACATAATACAAATAACCACATAATATGTAAAATACATTCATACATAAATGACTAAAATAAAAACAAGTGAACATTACACACCAAAATGAAATCATTAAACTATAAGTATTTACAGGACTAAAATAAAATTAACATAAATTTAAAGGGCTAAACTAACAAAAATAGAAACTTAAAGGATTAAATAGAAAAAAACAAAACTTTAAAAGACCAAAATAGCAAAAACAGAAACTTAAAAGATTAAAATAGCAAAAAATAGAAAGTTAAAAGACTAAAATATCAAAAATAAAAACTTAAGGGACTAAAATACAAATACAAATAAACCAGATTCCCAAGATTGAAAATATTAAATAGTACAAGTACTAGGGCCCCGTTTGGTTCAGGGTATAATTCATTTCTGGGAGGAATGTTTTTTTCCCGGAGAAATATTAAGACCAACAGTGATTTTTTGCCTGCTTTCATGAGAATATCTATTTCCCATCTCCCTTAGGTATTTTATTATTCCCATCCCCGTTATCTAAAATATTCTTCTCCCTACTTCGCTCTGGCTAAAATCTTCTTCTTCTTCAACTTGATTATGGGTTTGTGTTCTCAAAATTGGAATTCCCAAAATTGAAATCTCTTTGCAAAGCCACTGGTTCCTTCCTCACGCTCCACCGCTCTAGCCTCTAACTGTGCGCTCTTGGTTCACAGTCCTTTGTTTGATCGTTAATCTTTCCTCTTGAGGAAACAAATTACTAAAATCAGAGGGCTACTAAACAAACTCGTCTCCCGCTCTCTCTCTGTCCCCGGCCAGTGGCAGCAACAGCAGCTCTGTCGTCTCAACTTCCACGAATATCACGTTTATTTACTTATTTTTTTTCTTTTATGTATTTTATTCCTTGCGTTTATAGTTTTTATTATTTTTGAGAAAATTTAAATAGGAAACTGTGGTTTAGTTATGATCTAAAGTTTACATTTTCATGCTTATGAAATGAATTTTATGTAGTTGACGATTTTTTTATGGAAATTGATCTTCGAGTTTACTGCCATAATAGTTTTTTTGGATCTATGCGTCTTTCTAGAAATATAAATGTCATATAAGATTATTGGTGACAAACGTGATTTTGGTAATCTAAAAACCAGGGGGCTGAGTTGATGAGCAAATACGGTATTAACGTGCCAAAAGGAGTTGTTGTTTCTTCTCTTGACGAAGTTAAAGAAGCTGTCAATACAACATTCCCCAATCAAAATGAGGTAACTTATTCAATTTATGCGCAGAAGTTATTTGTTGTTTAATAGCACGCTTGTTGATTTTGTTAAGAACAGAGGAATTAATGGCGTGTGTTTTTCACTGAGAAATTTAATTTTGAGAAACTATTTTATGACATTTTTATATAAAATAACTGTATAATACAAGTATTGTGAACTTGGATTATAATGTAGGTGATTGTTAAAAGTCAAATTCTGGTAGGTGGAAGAGGCTTGGGAACGTTTCTAAACGGTTTTAAGGGTGGAGTTCACATCGTCAAGACTGATTATTAAGGTTAAAATAACTGTTTTAGATGTTTTGGCATAACCAATAAGGTAGTCTCTCCATCCACAGTGATCATGGTTATGCAACTGACTCATGAGTTATTTCTGATAGGTACCTATTGATGTTTTCAAATGAATTACGGATGAAGATGCTGCCAAGGTCGTGGATGGTTTGGCTCCAAAGGTTTCTGATAGAAACGATTATATTGAACAAGTGAAGAAGTTATATAAGCTTTTCTGTGAATCTGATTGCACATTGTTGGAAGTGAGTATGGTTTTCTTTCTTTGTTTGGCTACATTTTACTCTGGCTACCTTATATGTTACCAATCATCTTATATGGATTTTTGTTTATCTTGCGTTAATATTTGTTTGTAACCCCCTCAGACCGATGCGGATAACCCGATCCGATCTGGAGTGTCACATTAGGGCCACCGAAGCGACCTACTGTAAAAATAGTTGAAAATTTAAAACTTTTTATCAAAACATAAACTTATAAAATCATTTATTAGTATTCAGAAATAAAATAGATTTTCAGACTCGTATATAAAACAAAATACAATTACATGCCCCCTAATTACATGTACCATACTCTGCAAACAACACCAGAAGAATTCCTTTACTGAAGTCGATAACCGCACTAGTACAATTCTTTTAACCTGAAATGGTGAGTAATAGAGTGAGCTTCGGAAAGCTCAGTAATACAGAACTACCAGATGATGCTGATGAATGTGCAGATATAGATAAACATATATTTCTTATTGTTTCTGAACATTTACAGATTTTTATGCTGAGCAGAGATCCTACTGATATTTCATGTGGTAACGTACAATGAGCTTTCAGTTCAGAGAAATATTTTATATGACTGAGTTCAGGAGATCAGAATAGATTATCTAGTGTGTTCCCCAAAACCATGTAACTTTTTAGATCTTTTTAAACCATATATATATATACCCCCATCCCAACACAACATAATGTGTAGGTTCCCCATAACCATACACCCAACCCACACAACGTGGAAGGCCCTGAGCACAAAGCCGAGGAACCTGCGAAAATACTTCCTTCAACAATACCCCCCAATTAAAACATTTTTCCGTCATTAAAATGAGATATCAGAAATCAAAACAGAATTCAGAACAGATATAAGAACAGAATCCATATAAGAAATCAGAACAGAATTCAGGTCATGTATCAGAACATAATTCAAGTCAGAAATCAGATAAAATATTTATATGATTAGGGAACACACCAGAGTTTACATATATTATTCAGAGGTACTGTATAATCTTATCAAGCAGAGAAACACATATCTTCAGTATGTCGATAGAATGTTGGAATTTAGAATCATTATTGGAAGAGTTCAATAACTGACAGATTCATCAGTTATTCAAAATATAATTTATTAGGATCATCTTACTTGGATAATTTTTGGAAGCTCTACGAAATCTGAAGGGTATTCAAAATCTTTACAATCAAAGACGATTAATCCGATTATCGAACAACTCCAGATGAATAGCTTCCAGAACCAATACTTATCAACTTGTCAATTCATTAACCTTCCAGGTTATTCACTCTTTAATACCAAATATTCTTATCAATAGATCATTTTCGGAATCATCACTGAATAGATCTTCCAATATCTTCATTTCATTTCCACGCTTCCACAATATCATGTAATGCTGACGTACTTGATTATTTTAATCATAAACCATCGTAATTGTACACTATGTAAACTCATCAGAGTTTCCAGACTTATCCAAATCACTTACTAAATCATCATTCATTGAGGTTACCTAATTCATTTAGCAGTCATGTTTATTCCCGTTATTTCGAGGTTTTTCAGAGTAATTCAGACGTTTCTGAATTTCAGATACATATTGTACTTCCGTTCAATTCAATCGGTCTTCGTGGATGATTTGTCTAACAAATATCAAATCCTTACTATTGAATGCGTTCTAGAGTTGAGCTGAGCTGATACTTCCAAAACTATCATCAAGCCAAACTTGAAAAATACAAACACGCATTCAAGTGACATCTATGTCGTCCAGGTACTGACATATCATTACGATTGATAAACTCACTTAAGCTGTGTTCCATAACTTTTAAAGGTAGTCCAACACCTATGCTTATTTGGATTACTAAATTAATCCAAGACATTTACTTATTATAGATCATAAGGGTATTTTGGTCATTTTGATGCTCAGTCTTATTCCATTCATTTCAGAGCTCGAGGATATCTAATCATTCCTGAGCTTGGTGATATTCTTGGTTCATTTCCATTATAGGGGTATTTTGGTCATTTTACATATCTATGATATTTCAATCTTTTCCCTCCATCCGGTCTTATTATTTAATTCCAATTTATCATCTATTCTAGTCCCTTCGAACAATTCTGATAAAAGAGCACCCTCCGATAAATTGTTCTTCAGGTATTTACTCATAACTTGGATATTTTCGGGTCAAGTGCTTTCTCAGATTTTTACCAACGGAATGTCAAGAAATTTTCTGCACTAAGTCATGATCTTAACAATCAATTTCGTACTTAATCGAGTTAAGTACAAGTCCTCAAAGTACTTTCTCATTCAGGGTCAACTCAGACTATTTTACATCTCAAAGGCATTTTCGTAATTTCTTAACAAGATAATTTCGATATTAGCTCTTAACGAAAATAATTATAATTTAAAGATCCTATGGTCAATTGCTTTCCCGAACATTCTCTGATCTTGAAATTATTCTTTAACACACTTCTAGCATCTTGCACAAACCCTTTTTGGCGTTAAAAACTAGTTATCCAAATTTTCTAAACAAAACTATTATTTCTTATTCACATCTGTAATTATATCGGATCAATATGTCTTTCAGAGTTATTAACCAACTTCCAGAGACAATTCTTATCATCTTACAATATAAGGGTATTTTCGTAATTTTATCCTACCATAGTATTCTCATAATCTCCCATCCAAGTACCTTTAACATTTAACATTTGATGATATAAAATATAAGTTGCAAATCCATGGCTGATTTCTTTATCACTAATCACAAACTTGTAATTTAATTCTAACAATTCCTCAATCTCTTATATTAGTCATTCGATCTGTATTCAGTTACAAAATTTCTACCACATTCATATCAAGTGTATAAATTAATCAACTCCACAAAAATGACCATCATTATTTTATTCATGCATTTACCAATATCAACATGTTCCATAAAGCATAAAAAGGTAATAAAGTATTACCTCGATTTCTGTGCAATACTGATCGACCATAAAAATTCCATTCGAACACCTTTGATCTTCAATTCAACTTCCAATAATTCCTCAGATACATATCAACATAAATTATATCAAAAACGGAGCTTAATTAAGATAAACGTATCAAATCGAATGATAAATCAGTTAAAACCAACTTACCGGTTTTGAATTTGGTGAAACGGACTTCGGATTCGGATTCAGGACGTCGAAAGCATAAAATATGACTTTTCAAAATTTTAGAATTTTCGATCAAAATCAAAGTCAACAGGTTTGACTGGCAATTTCGAGGCCTTCGGGTCTGAATTTTGAAAAATGGATTGCGGAATCGGATTAGGAACGTCGAAAAATGTCAGGAAAGTAAACTCGGTCAAAGTCAAAGGTCGTTTAATACCCGGTCAAAGCCTGTCAAAGTTTTATCAACTTTGGTCAACACCGGTCAACGGGTTGAGTCGAGTTGTAACCGGTAAAACCGGTCAAAATGACTTCAAAACCGGTCAAACCGGTCATTTTTTTCTTCCCCATGCGCAGTGGCGGCGCGTGAGGGTGCGTGAACAGTGTTATGGTGTCGGAAAATTCCCGAAAAAATTTCTAAAAATTATTTTGAGCGATTTTGAGATACTTACAAAGCTCGGTTCACAATTTTGAACGGCAGAGAGCTCGATTTCAACAAATCAAAAACTTTGACCGCTTCACTTCTTCACGTGTCGCCGTCGACGGAGACCAAGGATGACACCGGCGGACTCGGAACGATGCAAGGAACACGATGATACGGGAGGTGTCGTAAACGGATCATCGGATCGTCGTGAATCGACGAAAAACCAATTGAAATCGAGTTATTACCGATGATACTTCCGACTGAAATTAACGACGAATGGTGACGATTCACGACGAAAGGTTTGAGGGGTTTTGTTCCTCGATTGACAATGAACACGATGGTGGTTTCGGCTCATCGATCGGAGGTCGGACGACGAGTAGATCGGAGTTGAATGGAGGGTTGTTGGAGAGGGAAAACTTCTGCTGAACATACGGGGGAGAGATTTATATTTCTCTCCAAAATAAAAATGGGTAAATCATGGGTTTAGCCACTGAATTTCTTGTACTTCTTAAAACGGTCTGCCAACTTTGAAATTTTATAATTTAATCCATCGTTTCCTTTAAAAATACAAATTAAATTCACCACTTTATAATTTCTTAAATTTAACCCTTAAATTGGGGTGTTACATTGTCTAAATCGTTTATTGCTTTTAACAGATCAATCCTCTTGCTGAGACTTCTAGCAACCAATTAGTAGCTGCTGATGCGAAGTTAAACTTTGATGATAATGTTGCATTTCATCAAAAGAAGATATTTTATCTTCGTGATCCGTCACAAGAGGATCCTCGAGAAGTATGTAACAATATTCTCTTTTATCATGTTTATCAAATGGTTATTCTTGGTTGTCTTCCAGAAACACTATAAGTAGTTGCATGATTATCTAATGTTTGTACACATGGCCCTGATTCTGCATTTTTGCCTATTACAGGTTGCATCTGCCAAAGCTGATCTGAATTACATTGGCTTAGATGGAGAAATCGATTGCATGGTAAATGATGCAGGGTTAGCAACGACTACAATGGATATAATTAAGTTGCATGGGGGAACTCCTGCTAATTTTTTTGATATAGATGGAAATGCTTCTGAAGGCCAGGTAGTGATGTTCTTTACTTTTAATTAAATACTTTCACAGTTAATTTATGTAGTATTTGTTAACGTAGTTTCTTGTGGATACTTTAGTTTCATTTGCATTCTCATTAGTTGCTTGGATTGCCATTGTGGATTCAAGGAGAAGTGGGAGAGAAATTATTAAAGAAAGTTGTTATTTGATGTCAACACATCTGAACCAAGGGATACAGATAAAGTGTTATGAAGCTATTTTAAGTGGATCGTTAGCAAGATTGGTATTAACTCGTATGGGTGGAGAGGTTTTTACTATGGTTATCCAGGAAGCTTTGGAGGTGTATTTAATGGTGGGTTGGTTGATATTTTACTTTGTGGTAAAGTATAGGGAAACTAATGTAGAGGGTAGAAGGTACGGGAGGAGAGAGTTGGAGGCTTTGGTTGATGGACATCGATGAAACTCAATTGAGAACAAATTCGTGAAAGTTGCTTTTGCTGCTATATTTTTTTGTTGTGATACTGATGATAGCTCAAGATAGTGGCATTTTCAAAGGCTTTGAGACTTCCTAGTTTTGCAGTGCTAGTGATGCAATACTACTATATTTTTGTCTAAAAACCTGTCATGCATATCATGTACTTTTATCATGAGGGAAAACGATATAATACTTGTGTAATTGTTCCACAACAAAGCTTCTATGTGTATATTATGTTATCTATCGTCTTTTACTGCCTTGTAGTGCTTGTTTCTTGCTGGTATCAATGAGAATGGTAATGATTTCTCATGCTTCATGTAGTGTTGATGCTGTTATACTCGTACTACTATATTTTTGTTGTGTTGTCTTTTTCCTTTACTCTTTGTGGGTGTGTGATTATATAAATTTCTGTATTTGCACTAGTAGGCTTTTCTTGTTTTTACCCGCGGCGAAATTTGTTTGAGATGTTGACTGCCATGTATTCCATTGTTGTCCATTAAATTATCAAATGGGAAAAAATGTAAAGGCTTTTAAGTTTTGAATGCTGGATACCGTTCTTAGTGTGCTTACTGATGTCTTAGACGGTTAACTTGGCGAGCTTTAAGAATGAAACCATCATTAGACTGACCAAAGGTTATTTATGAGAGATGCAATTAATGTTAAGTTAGTTGATGGAAAGAAAATATGAGTTTAATCATGAAAGAGCGCAAAAGGGATTGCATAAATTTTGTATAAATTTACTTTAGCAATGAGTTTTGCCATTTTATTGGAGTGAAGAAAAGTAGTTGGGGAAATTGAATGGCAACTGGTAGGGGCATGCGATGTTTGTGTTTTATGCAGTAATGGGCATATTTATTGGGATGTAATACGTTAGCAAATATTAGATGATAAATTGAGATTCACAATAAAAATATTATCCAACGGAATCGTCATAGTCGATTCAATATCATAGTGAAAGTTAAAAATTCTTAAATTGAACATGATATATTTTTATATAAATTATGTTGAAGTAAATTTTTAATATATTTTTTAAATAAATTATGTAAAATTTAATATGAATTGAAATTAAAATAATACATGATATATTTAAATAATAAAATAATATATTATCGATGAATTTTTATATAAATATTTTTTATTTAAATAATTAGAATTTCACTTGTTAAAAAATATAGAACAAGGTCAATTTGGTAAAATATGCATTCCAATAATCTTTTATTCCTTCAACCAAACACTGTAATCTTATATTACTGCCAAACAAACCAAACACAGTATATAACATTCCCAGTAATGTGTTAGGTAATGTTACATTCCAGTAATCATATTCCCACTGGTAATCTTATATTCCGTGAACCAAACGCACCCTAGAAGTGAAAATAACCCATAAATAAAACTTAGAACTAAAATGAACTAAACAAAAATAAAAAGGACCACACAATAATTAAACCAAATACCAAACAATGACTAAAATGAAATATTTACATCTATTATAGCCAAATTCGAACAACATCAAAAATACACAATACCTTAAATCAGTGACTAAAAATGAAATAATAAAACATATCCTGCTTAAGTATAAATAACATTAAAGTACAATGACCACAACATAAATATACATATTTGTGCTTAAAGGCTAATAAGGACTAGATTGCAACATATACAAAACGAGAGCTCGAATTAAAAGAAAATAAAGTTGTATTGATGACTAAAATAAAAGGTTACAAAATACAAATAACCTTTATGGTGAATATCCCAAACACGAAAATACTCACCAGGTCCCCTTTAAAATGACGTCGTTCGATGGCCCATATAAAAGCTTGAAAAACATGCCCAAAAATATACCCAACCCCTTATTTTCTTCTCTTCTTCGTGCGTGAAAGAGAGAGCTCCCGAGATCTCTCATCGGAGTCCAAGAATTCCCAGAATCCAACAATACTCCGTCGTGTCGGCCATTGCTGACCGAAGATAACCGTCGTTCACCGACATCGGAGAAGAGAGAGGAAGACGCTATTCGAAGCGTCTTTTCGCCATTGCTCAAATGCCATATATCTACGAAGAAACCTTCGACTCCAGTGATCCTTGGCTCATGAGCGTTCAACCGAGGTAAGCCACTATATTTCTCTCCTCATTTTATTTTCGATACTTCTCTCTCCTTTTCTTTGAAACCCCCTGTATTTTTCTCTCAGTCCCGAATCCCCCAGTGTTTCTCTCTTTCTCTCTATATTTTTCTTCTCTCAAAACCCCCGAATATCCTCATTATTCTCTTTTTTTATTTTTATCCTTTTCTTCTTACATGCGTGACTGATAGCTTTGGATTGATTATGATTTCCTCGGGATATCATATGTACTTGCTTTTGATTTTATTTAATTTTTTATTTGGGTTTTTTTATTTGCTTGACTGATTTGGTGTTTGATGGATGTGTTATTGTGGATGATGGGAATGACTTGGGAAACGTTCGGCAGTGGCTCGGGGTCGCTTGACGGTGGCTCACGCGCGCGGGGAGAGGAGCGGTGAAGCTCACGTGCCAGGGGAACTGACGAGTCGACGACGACTGAGCTGATGTTGTCGGTGGCTGAGGTTGATATTTTAGGGTTTCAAAACCCTAGGTTCTGATGGGGCAGAAAAGGGAAACCCTAGTGTGTTGGGTTAGTTGTTGAGCCGGTTCGAGTCAGGTTTGTAGTCTGATGGGCCCGATGTTTGGATTTTTGAGTCTGCTGAGTGGGTTAGGTTGGTTGAGTGTTGAGTGGGCTGTAATTGGGTTGATATGGTGGGCCTGCAAAATAAGTGTAATTGTATGTTAATAATAATAATACTACTACTACTAATAATAATAATAATAATAAATATTTTTTTTGTAAACCCGAACAAAAACGGGTGTCTACATCAGGTTGCAGACGCTCTCTCCCCCACCATAGTTATTGTCGATCTAGCTCATTTGCTCTAATTTACCTATTTTCATGCTTTATTTTAGTTTTATTTCTATGGATTCTATTTTATCTTCTCTGTATTTGTTTTGTAAGTAATACTTTTATTATCATTCTTTCGATTATTGAAGTTTGAAAATTCTCAAAACTTCCATGATTATATATTTTCATTTAACTATATAGTTTCTCGACGTGTCCACTAACAAAACCACATTATTTATTGTCTGAATATACTATTTAAGAATCAAATTTATTTATCTTACTAACCTATAAATCATCATCATCCTAAGTTTGACACTAACATGAAAGACATGTATATAAGTCATCTTACAAAATTAGAGAAAAAATCTCTCTCGATTTCTTAAACGATTGATCATCATACTTTTTATCTTATCTACAATCCACCACACAACCAAATACAACTTTCCATCTAAATTAACAAAATGAACCCTAAAACACCATCACAATCCCATTTTTTCCATCAACACACTCATTTTATATATATTCGTGTTATTGGCTGTGTGGGTTCACCACCTTATGCCACACCATTTACTTCCACTAATAAGTGCTGTTTTATTCAAAAGAACATCTAGAACCTTAATCTTACCGGTACATCTAATATCTCATAAGTAAAACAACAACCCTTCTATTAATAAATTAATTAACGAAGCCGAATTAAATTTTGGACTACTAATTATTCTACAAAATTCGGAACTGCCAAGGTCTGGCCGGCACTGTAAACGAAGTGTAAGGCGCGCCTAAGCGCCATCTATAAGAACCCATTAAAAAAATTGGAAGCAAAACAAGGCTATAGGCAAACAAGGAGCTGAGAGGAGGATTCGTTGAGGCTTTGAAGTTGAACTTATAAGTGAAATTATAGGAAATATAAAATTAAAATTCATCAAAAAAATAATTACTTAAAACAGAAAATTCCTAGTCGGGTAAAGTGGCTGGGCTCTTCGGCTGTTGGCGCCCTAATTTCAATTTTCTCTCTCAAAACCCAAACTCTCAATCACTCTCTATCGATCGTTTCATCAACCAATTCTGGAACAAATTATCATGCCTCAACCTTCAATTCATCCACCGCAACAACCACCCCCAGCCTCCGCCGCTGGGCCAGCCGCGCCTGGTGTTCAGGTGCGCTGCGCCGGATGTCGAGTGATCCTCACTGTGGGCCCTGGAGTCACCGAATTCGTTTGTCCCACTTGCCAGCTGCCCCAAATGCTGCCTCCGGAGCTCATGACTAGGGCTCGCATTATCAATCCACCGCCTAACCAGTCATCGGCGCCTGCACATGGAATCGATCCGACCAAGATCCAACTCCCGTGCTCTAATTGCAAGGCTATCCTCAACGTGCCGTACGGGCTGGCTAGGTTTTCTTGCCCTCAATGTGGAGCCGATTTGGCTGTCGATTTGAACAAGTTGAAACAACTCTTTCCGCCTCCGCCTCCGCCTCCGCAGCCCCGTCCACCTCTTCCTCCTGAGGAAGTCAACGAGGTTTTATTCTTTCTTTTTGAATTTTAAAAAAATTGTTTTATCATGACTGTTCACTGTTGCTTATTGAATTATATAAGCTAGTTTGAGTTTGATTGCTACTTTTTCTTCTTGATTTTGGCTTGTGGAGATAGAAATCAGAAAATGCTTTCAATGCTAAATGAATTACACTTTTGAATATTTTAAAAAATGAAATGTGATTTTCTGTTTTGAACTATATGATCATACTTTTGTTTAGAACAATTATTTTAGAATTAGTATAGCAAGTGGGTTAATTCTTCGTTTTAAATTTGGTTATGATATTGCTTTTTAGTATTTACTTGTGCTTTTTTATCAAGTTGTTTTTAGGAAGCGAAATCTAACAGGAAAATCAAAAAAAGAAAAAGAAAAGGCAAAACCTTATCTAACAGGAAAATCAAAAAAAGAAAAAGAAAAGGCAAAACCTTAGTGACCTATGACTGTATTAGTCGTGTTTGTTAGTGTAATTTAGTTGTTTGAATTGATTTTTTCACTGCTATTTCCCCCCCCCTCTATGTGTGGTTATGTGCTTACAATTTATATATCTTATCAAATACTAACTTTTGCCGTGTTATAGAAAAATGTTCTAGCTATTGTAAGTTTGCGAGGTCTGAATTATAATGACCATGTTGATACTTTTGCAACAAGCTGTTAATCTGACATGTGAAAACTGAAAACATGACCAACTTATTGAAGTTTACATGAAACACACCTCTTGATTGTGAGCGATTTCATCGGCTGAATTTTCAGTTTAGAGTTAAATAAATGTTTTCTGTCAGGAATACAGTGTCTTACGAGTTCGTTTCCTGAAATATGAAAACGAAAAAAAATTCTTTGCATATATAAGTGATGAAGGTTCTAATTGTTGCTTTAATGTGAATTCATAAGCTTGAGCAATTCCATGTCATCCAAATGCCTTCTAGAAATAATGGTATCAACATTCAACTCGTACATGGATGAGTAGAGTTATCTTGGAGTCAATGAAGATAAGAGGGGATGTTGATACTCTTTTGTATCCGTTGGCTTCCATAAGATTGGGGCATATAAAAATGGAATGTTTCGAAGGAAACCAAGGGATATTCAACTCCTTTTACTTTCCCTTGCTTTAATAAAAAAAAAAATTATCCAAATAAGGGAAAGGTACTTTCTTTCCTCTGCTTTCCCTTGTTTTTGTCCAATCCAAACATAGAATAAAGCATATTGAGGGCATTTACTTATAGTAAGGCATAATAATATCGATAGGAAGGGTGTAAGTGTAACCTAGGAAGAAAGTTCCTTCATGAAAGATAAAAGAATCATGACATGTTTCAGGAAAATTAACCTGATTGAAGGGAACCACGTAGAACGAATTGGATAGAGTAGTGGATTACCATGTCTTTTCAGTGCCAAGATACCAACTTTTAGTTGGGCTACATATGGATATGTCAACCTCTTTTACCATTCCATTTCTTCAGACAAAAAGAAAACATTAGTACTTTTCCTCTTCTAGTGTTTCCTTCAGTAGGTGTTGTACTCATGAGAATATTCTTTGTTATTAATTTTGTGCTTGCTATTTCCATATGATTTATAAACTTTTCAGGTAGCAATTGAAGTGGAGCGAGAAGAAGATGAAGGTGGGCCAGTAGGAGAAACTTTCACGGACTACGTAAGTTTCATTTCAGAGGACTCCATTTCACAAGTTTTCTTTTATAGTATTTCCATCTAATTTAATTTTTTTTCATGACTTTTCATTTAAACCCTCTGGAATTGTTAACTCATATAAATTTGATGTGGCAGTGCCCTCCAAAACTATCTATTGGCCCTCCTCACCCAGATCCTGTTGTGGAGACATCTTCTTTATCTGCAGTGCAGCCACCTGAGCCCACATATGATTTAAGAATCAAGGATGACTTGGGAAGTTCAAAGGCTTTGTCATGCTTGCAGATTGAGACTTTGGTTTATGCTTGTCAGGTCTCTTTTATGACAGAAATATGGTTAACAATTTTAAACCCGTCGCGTCTGTTGTAACCTATTTTTTATATCTTTGATAGAGACATCTGCAGCACCTGCCAACTGGTGCTAGGGCAGGATTCTTTGTTGGAGATGGAGCTGGTGTTGGTAAAGGTCGAACAATTGCAGGATTAATATTGGAGAATTGGCACCATGCAAGGAGGAAAGCAATGTATGTTTTATGTTGCAACATGTGTAGGCGTGAATTTTGCTTCCATTATAGTTTTTACTGCATGCTGTATATATTGTAATTTGTTTCACGTACACTAACATATTTCTTTCTTGTTCTCTATGATGATCTTACGAAGATGGATTTCTATTGGTTCTGATTTGAAGTTCGATGCGAGAAGAGACTTGGATGATGTTGGAGCAGCATGCATTGAAGGTAAATACCTAAAATCTAGGAATATTAGAAGCTAATGCACATTACAGTTGCTCTCTTCTTGAATGAATCTTTTAAAAAGTTTGGGTGCTCATTTTGTAATAATGTGGCATAAATACGAAATGAAGGGATGGGTTTAACAAATGTAAATGCTTTCTTACTAGTGTCGATATTTTTCTTCCTTTGGAATTTAGAAAAAAATTTACATAATTTCCCCCCTTTTAGATAATCGTTAGGCTTGTGTGCATATGCTTTCTGTATCAGTATTTTTTTTAAAATTATTCTAATAACCTCTTATTTATTAATTTGATTTGCAAACTTACAAAAATGGTGGGTAATTATGATCCTGGCAAATCTATTAGAAAAGGTATATAATTTACAAAATCACAACTTTCGGCAGTCAAGTTATTTTAATGTCGTGGGTGTATGGGAAGATCTAGAACATGTGTATATCTACACTAAATGTGATTATGTGGAACTTGTTTGAAACTAAAATTATCTACTTATCTGTCTCTCTCACAACATATCAGTATGGTTATATGATATTATTATAGTCTCCAAGTGCTATTATTTTTTTACCCGTATGCTAGTTTAGGTGTTTAGTGAGAGAAGCTCCTCCTTCTCTCTAAAAATCATGTGTTTTAGATAAGTTTTTCTGTTTTTATTCCTTTTCATTTCTCTTGATGGCGAGTAAGGTGAGAGTTCCGGTTGGGAAAAACTGTCACAGTGATCATTTTCAACATTCCAGAGAGTTTTCATTACCAAGGTCTTTGGTTATTCTTCGATAAATATGGCGAGGTGGTTGATTCTTTCATCCCTAATAAAAGAAGCAAGGGAGGAAGTAGGTTTGGTTTTGTTCGTTTCACCAGACTGGAGGACGCGAGGAAGGCTATCAACTGTGTTGATAGATCTTGGATTCAAGGTAACAAAGTTAGAGTCTTCATGGCGAGATATCATCCTCGTGATGTTTTCAGGAGGAAAAAGTTCTCTGGTCCATATTCAGTCTAGGGCAACAGTGTAGTGAAGGATGTTAGTCATACGGAGGCTCCCATTGTTGGTTCTGTTGACGAGAGTAAGCTCTCAACTCTCAAAGACTACTTGGTAGGATGGTGCAGAATTTTTATTAAGTGGGTGGAGTCGTTTTCTTTTGAAGAGGCAGTCGCATCCCCGTTATCCAAGGTGAGGGAGCTCGTTGGTGTCTCTCCAGTTAAGTTTCCCGAGTTGGAGGTGGGTGCTGAAGAAGCAGGAAGATCCGTGCACTCTTCGGAGGTGCAGTCGGCCGAGAGGTGTTCTGAGAAAGAAGAAAATTTTTTCTGCTGTTTGGGGACTAGTGTTAGAGGCAGCTTCTTGTCGGGTGAGGATGTGGAGGTCAGGAACATAGGCGAGGCATTGATGATGGGTCCGAGGAGTGCCGTTGTGGGTCAGAGGATGGTTCTTTCGCAACTGGAGGGAGTGGGGGAACACGAGACATTGCTGGTGCATGTGGAGAGAGAAGTTGTGGATGTCTTTAAGGACACTTGCTTGCCCACATGTGGTTATGAGGGGAGTAAGGATTTTTTAATTAATTCTCCCATCCTGGATGGTCTCTTAGTGTCAAGGGAATTGGAAGATGTGAGCCTAAAGGATAAAGTGGATATGTTGGTTCACGCGGAGAGGGAGAAAGAAGTTGTCTTAAGGAAAAGTAGTGAGCTTGCATGTGCTTTTGTAGGCTCAAAGGATTATTTTAATGATTTCCCCATGTTGGATGGTCGGGTTGAGTCAAGGGAAGTGGAGGATGGGATACATGAGGGCTTTTCTTACAACTGCGCATACATAAATCCAAAGGGTAACACAAGGCAGTACATGACACCTAAGGTGGGTTTTGGCAACAAATATAGATCTAAACAATTTTTTCAAGGGAATTTTACAGCTCCCAAAAGAAAGTATAGGGGTTACCGAAGCAAGAGCCATCAGAGTAAGGTGCTGTGGGAGGAAGAGGTGTATGTTATTGATGGCTGATTCATATATGAATCTGATTTTCCAGCATTGGGGTAGTCTCAACAGAAGGATGCGATCAATTCCTTGCCTTTTGGGAAAGAATTGGGTTGTGAGTCTAATGGCTCAGTAGTGTATCTGATGTCGGAAGACTATGGCGGGGGAAGGAGTAGAAGTTTCAGGTAATCTGCATCATGCTTTTTGTTTGGAGCTGGAAGTTCGGATGGTCTTAGCCGACAAGACGAGTTGATGTGGTGGAAAGGCGGCTATGTGCGTGTTTTTTTGTATTCTTATCATGTGAAAGCTCCGTGGCTTTTGAGTTATAAGTTTGCTTATATGGTTTTAGTCAGTTGTCACCCTTGGATTTTATTATGGTTGTTTTGTTTGTTTGGGAGTCTTTCGGGCCACGTTTAGGTTTTTAGTTTGGCCAGTCTGTTTTTTAGGCTGTTGTTGTTGCTTTGTTGGATTAGGCTGGTTCTGGTAGGATTGTTTGAGGCTATTTTTGGTGTTTTGTTTATATTGGGGGTGGCTCCCTGGTTGTATCGTGTATTTTCTATGGTTAATAAATTTCTTAGGCACTCTTTTCCTCCTTCCGCTAATTAAGGAGCTTCTCTATAAGCTCCTTTAATCATGAAGGAGGTTTTTAACGAGGCCTTCAATTCCTATAAAAAAAAAAGTGCTATTATTTTTCCCTTTATAAATTGAGTTATCATTTTCCATCAAGTAACTATTTATGAGTTTTTCTTCTTCTGGCTGTCTGTTTGCCGGTTGCAAGTTCTTTTGGTCAAAATGCATTAGGTAGTTTGTAATTTAGGGTTGCATGAACTGATTTTGTTTATGCATTCATCATTTGGGGTGGGCATGCCATTCTTATATCAGGTACGAGCTATTGTACTGTGCAAGGACAATAAGCAATGCCAAATTAATGTTGTGTTCCAAAATGTTGTTGTGTTAAGAAAAAGAAATTGCAATGTTGGTGTACAGGTTGGATTTATGTGAGATATGTAAATATCATTTTCTTTATGCAGTTCATGCTTTGAACAAGTTGCCTTATTCAAAGCTTGATTCGAGGTCTGTTGGGATCAATCAGGGAGTTGTATTTTTGACATATAGTAGTCTCATCGCATCTTCTGAGAAAGGACGTTCTCGTCTGCAGCAGCTTGTGCAGTGGTGTGGATCAGGATTTGATGGGCTTATCATATTTGATGAGGTACACTTTCTTTTCTGAACTGTTATGAAATCTCCCTTGTTGCTTCATTAGTTTCTTTTAAAAAAATTCTTGGGTAAACTATGCGTTTAGTACCTAAGCTATCAATTTTGGTCCGTTTTAGAACCTAACTTTCAATTTTTTCAAAACCATACCTAACGTTTAGTTTTTTTTTCTTTTTAGTACCCTGCCGTTAAAAACTTAACGCGTTTAGTACCTAAACTATCAGTTTTGGTCCACTTTAGTACCTAAACTTTCAATTTTTTTTTAAACTTAACGTTAAGTTTTTAATGGGGGTACTAAAATGAAACAAAAACAAAATGTTAGGTATGGTTTTGAAAAATTTGAAAGTTTAGCTACTAAAACGGATCAAAACTGATAGTTTAGGTACTAAACGCGTAGTTTACCCAAAATTCTTTTGTCAATTGCATCATGAGATAGTGTTCTGTGGTTTCAATATATTTCTCTATTTTTATTGCTAAGGGTCAATGGCTTCATTGTAGTGCCACAAAGCCAAAAACTTGGTGCCTGAAGCTGGCAGCCAGCCAACTCGCACAGGTGAAGCAGTTCTAGAAATTCAGGTTAGTGCTTTTTTCCTTCTTCTTTTGGGGTGGTTGGGAGAGGGGTGTTTTCTACCTTTTTTTTTGTTGTAGATTATATATTTTTATCATGGTTCTTTCACATGTTAGTAAAATATGCACTAGAGGAACATCCTCCTGTAGTCTCTCCCCTTCTCTTTCTTCTTCCACCCACTTATGGAAAAAGTGTTCATGTACACTCATGCAGGACCATATGCATATGCATGAGCTTCTAACAATGGAAAATTGTCTTCCTGGAAATTCCTTAACTGTTGCTTTCCATTTGCTGAAACTACAGGCTCGACTTCCTGAAGCACGGGTTATTTATTGCTCTGCAACTGGTGCATCTGAACCACGCAATATGGGGTATATGATCAGGCTTGGTCTTTGGGGAGCTGGAACATGTTTCCCTGATTTCCAGAATTTTTTAGGTTTAATCTTTATACCTTCCGGTGACAATTTTTTCCCTCTTTCATTTTTTTACCTTTTCATCTTGCATTTATATATGTCGTACAACCAAGAAAATTAATATAATTAAGGTTGTGGCATGTCAGAAAGAATATTATTGAGGGTGATGGTGAGGAATAAAGTAAAATGATGACTAGGGAAGGTGATTTATCCTTTATTCTAAGCCTTATTTCCTTAGTCATTGTAAATCTCTAGTTATCTCCAAACCTGGGTTGGTGATTTTTCACATCATATCTGCCTGCCTTTAGATGTCTCCCACTGGTTAGAATTTTCTCTGAACTTTTTTTTGTAAAATGAATATTTTCACAGTTGCTTTAGAGAAAGGAGGCGTTGGGGCATTGGAACTTGTTGCAATGGAAATGAAAGCAAGGTAAAAATAGTTGGAATATCTCTGTAAAATAGTTGCTAGATATATTCTTGTTTCATACGCAATCTTCTTTCAAATTTCAGGGGAATGTATGTATGTCGCACCCTGAGTTATAAGGGAGCCGAGTTTGAGGTTATTGAAGCACCATTAGAAGCTGAAATGGAGGTATGCAAGTGTTTTTTCTATTTGCTTCCTAATGAAATTATTTTTTATTATACCACCTCTTTCCAAATTAGTATGCCATAGATGGTTAAATTGATATTCATTTAATATGATTATAATTTATATCACGTCGAAATTTTCTGAAAATATCTGTGACAAGTTATATTGTATGTTTAGTCTCTATAATTTGCTCTGATTGGGTTCTGCTTTTGACATGTGTAGCCAAGGACATAAAATAACATATAGATATGAGACTAAAAGAAATGAAACAAGGACCAAAATAGTGAATATTGTACCAGTGGGCATACCGTTTTTATCTAGGACTGGTGGTACATAACGATACCAGTATGTTTCGGGGTACCTTTTCAGATTTGTTTTTATTTTCTAAATATAAACATAAAATGATTCTGTGTATACAATTGAACAAAATTAAAGCTCACGTTTAACATTGCGCATTTGATGAAAGTTTGTGTGTAGTTTTGATATTTATCCCAATTAGTATTAATTAAATCAATAACTTAATTAAATGTAACTGCGCAAAAAATAAAAATAGTTAAGACAAAAATAATTAAAACTTCTTTCCAAATATTAAAATCTTTACCAAGCTATACAGGCTGATGCGCTCCAATATTGACTGAAATAGGCTGAAACACACTGAAATGGTTAAACGTCCCAAAATTTTAACTTGAATGGTACTTGAATTATTTGGTATTAGTTTAAGACTGATATGGTCCGGTACGGTATTGACTTCTACGACAAGTACCCATCAAAGAGACCAGGTATATCCATGATTAAAGAATTCCAACTCGTTTGACACCCATTATGCAAGATGGTCACCTGGGATATTTGGATTCACTCAAGAGAGTGCATAAAGAACAGCTTTTTGATATTTTCCTTTAAGTTAAACTTATGTAGAATATCAAAAACAAAAAAAAAATTCTGGCACCCGTCCAGTCATCATCTTTCTTTAAACCACCTGTCCAGTCATCATCTTTCTTTAAACAGCTTTCTTGCAAATCTATCTCTCCCCTCTTCTTTGAAGATAAAACTTACCCTGGTTCACCCATGATTCTGCTCGAGGATAGAATGATGTGATTGAGTCGTACCACAAATTTTTATTTTTGAAAAAAAGACGTTGAACTTGACTCAACTTGCTTAATGTAGTTTTCAACATCCAATGTCAATTTCTTTCTTTGAAAAGATTCACATAAGGGCCACATCATAAGTATTGATAGTAAAAGACTAACAATGTTTATGAGCAACATCAAAAGTACTGGTTCTAATTTTATATGGTCTAAATATTTTTGCTTACTTGTTTTTTTCTGCTTTGTGAGCTAGTATTGTTGTAATTGGTTGTAGTAAAGCTGCAAATGCCATCAACTATAATCTCATACCTATTTGGTACTAGATTTTTAATCTTTATTTTTCATTTAGCGTCTGACAAGAAGTGGGTGGGAATGGGCAAAAAATTGACGGATGGTCTTAGTTTCTGATCATTTATTTTTTCATAGGCAATGTATAAAAAGGCAGCGGAGCTTTGGGCAGAGCTTCGAGTGGAATTGCTGTCAGCAAGTGCTTTTCATAGTAATGATAAACCTAACCCCAGTCAGTTGTGGAGAATGTATTGGTCAAGCCATCAGGTATAAGAATTTTCTGGGTTTTTGTGTTCATGCCGAGCGTTTTCTCCTTTTATCTATTCTTTTTCAGTTGTGACATGTCATATTTATTCATTTTTTTTCATTCATATGGTTGCAATTGTTCTCCATTTGGTGTTGTAGCGTTTTTTTAGACACCTGTGTATGTCAGCTAAGGTGCCTGCTACGGTGAGGCTTGCTAAGCAAGCACTAATGGAAGATAAGTGTGTGGTTATAGGCCTACAGAGTACTGGGGAGGCACGGACTGAAGAAGCTTTGACAAAATATGTATGTATTCTGCTTGTTTCTAATTAATGATCTATGTTTTTATTTGTTCTTTCTGTTTCTGTGTGCTTTTCTAAATTATTCATCTCCCCCATGAAAATAGGGTCTTGAACTTGATGATTTTGTTTCGGGACCCCGAGAATTGTTGCTGAAATTTGTTGAAGAAAACTATCCCTTACCTGAAAAGCCTGAACCTCTCCAAGGTATGACGTGTCTGTGTTTCTAGACTGGCTTGTTTCACTCTAGTTGCTGATTCAATTATTGATTATTTGCTAATATTCTATTAGGAGATGAAAGTGTAAAGGAACTTCAACAGAAGAGGCACTCTGCAACACCTGGTGTCTCCCTAAATGGAAGAGTTAGGAAAGTTGCAAAATGGAAACCTGCTAGCGATAGTGAAAGCGATGAAGAATCTGATAGTAAGTTTTTCTGTTCCGAAATAAACTGAATGGTATTGGGTCTGCAATTTAGGGACCTTATGTTGTAAATAGCAAACACCTCTACTAGACTGAAGGAGAAAATAGCAAGTGAAGAAAATCTACCGATTTATGTTTAATTTTTTTTTATATATATTTGCTTGCAATTTAGATCTCTCTTCACTTTTTAATTATTACTTCCAATTTCACTTCCAGTTGCTCTCACAGTACCGATCATTTAATGTTCTTTAGAGCACAACTTGAATGCACTTTTTCTTTTGAAATTATAATGTGATTTGTAGTTGTGATTTCTTTACTTGTATGGCTACTACATCGGAAAGTGTTCCTCTACTTGTTGTTCAGTCAAATTTTGTCCAAACTGTATAGTTAAATATTTTACCCCAATATTATGAAAAAACTGTTACTTAGGTGTCTTGATAACTAAGTTTTTACTTCATCATGCAGCTGATTCTGGGCCCGAGTCTACTGAATCCGATGATGAGTTTCATATGTGTGAGATATGCAGTAGTGAAGAGGTAATTTCTTTTTTCTTGATTATGCTTTGAGTATCCGCAATTCTTCACGTGTTGTGCTATCATTAATCCAGGAGAGGAAGAAATTGCTCCAGTGTTCCTGTTGTGGGAAACTTGTGCATCCTGCTTGTTTAGTTCCACCTATTTCAGATTTAGTCCCTGAAAAGTGGTCGTGTTATTCATGCAAGGAGAAAACAGATGAATACATGCAAGCAAGGCGTGCCTATATAGAAGAACTTTTAAAGAGGTTATTGTATTTTGGATGTTGTTTCTTTCTTCTTAAATAGTTTTCTTTTATTCTCCTTTTTATTATCTCAAAGTAGTGTGGGTGAGGGGTATTGTGTTGTTTGCGGTTTCTTTAGAGATGAATTAACAAATTTCCTGTAAACTTTAGCTCAGGTATGAACAAGCATTGCAGCGCAAGTCAAAAATTTTGGATATAATTCGCTCTTTAGATCTTCCAAACAATCCCTTGGATGACATTATTGATCAGGTTGGTCGCATTTCTTGTTCTCTTCTCAAAAGTCTACAATGATGTTTAAGATATGCTGATAATTTGTATTATTTTGGGTGGTCTTTTGAGAATTGTAGTTAACATTGCTCATCGTTTGCTATATGAGATGAAACTTCAAAACCAAGACATAGCCTCCTTTCTTGCAAGATTTATGGTTTTGCTTCCTAAATACTTTTAACATTTTCTGTTAGCTTTATTTTTTACTCGTACTTTCTCTTTGCAAAGAAATGTCCTGTTTTGCTTAACGTGTCAGTTTTATGTTATGGAGTCCTTTGGTGAAACAATTCATGACATGAATCAGTGACATGAGTCGGCCTTTACTCGTGTTATGTATATTGTTGTAACCTTTAGGTGCTCAGAAATTTTCATGATAAGTTCTAGTTCTTGGAGGATGGTTAGTGAATTAGGGACTTTTACTACTGTGCATTCTGTATCAAGCAATGGTGCTAGTTTTTGTATGGTTGGCCTGGACCCCAATAGAGTACAGTGATTACAAGTTTGAGGGAATGTCCTGTTAAAAATGTCCTATCTAGAAATTATTGGGGTTCATGTAGCAGTCATGCAGCTCAGTGGGTAATGCTACACATTAAAGTTGCATACCTGTTTTTCTTTCCCAAGATGGTGAATGAATGCTGTTTATTTGTAGTTATCTCATGACAACCAGTTTTGATCTCTTTGGTTTGCAACTTAAAGTTTGGTGATGCATTAGCAATTATTGTTACCTTCCAAAGAAAATCGACTAAAGGCAGAGGTATATATGGCCAAAAGGTACTAGTGTTGCCAAATTTCTGAAGTTCTATTTGATTTTGGCCCCTTTAATGCAATGTATTTAGGAGCCTTATTGCCAACCTTTTAATTTGTTAGAGATTGATCCCCTTTTTTTTTCTGTTTTCTTCTTTCTATTGGTTCTGGATGATTTTTCAGTTTTGGTTCCAATGCATGCTTAATTTATACTCAATTTGACTTATTTCATTAAGAGCGATTGGTCCACCTATCTTTATCCTTGTTAAAAACAAACTAGGAATTAACCAAATCCATTTGTTCCATCCTTCTCTGGTTAGCTGCTTTTGCATGTTATTATTATTCTGGTTGTCATCAACAGAACTTATTGCATCTACACTTTTTCCCTGAAATTTGTTCTTTTTAACTATGTGTTCAATGAGCTTGCAGCTTGGAGGTCCTGATAAAGTTGCAGAAATGACAGGGAGGCGAGGCATGCTTGTAAGGGCTTCTAGCGGGAAAGGTGTGACTTACCAGGCACGAAACACGTGAGTTTAGTATTTCTTTATTTCTCAACTTTTGTTCACCTTATACTGAAGGTTATCTAAGGTGGCATTTCTCCCATGGATTTTTAGAAAGGAAGTTACAATGGAAATGGTCAATATGCATGAAAAGCAGCTCTTTATGGATTGTAAGAAGTTTGTTGCCATCATATCTGAGGCTGGATCAGCTGGTGTATCGTTGCAGGCAGATAGAAGAGCAGTGAATCAGGTATTTCTTATATAAAAAATTCTCACTTTATTTTTCATACCATACTGCACTTTATTTGTAGATTAGAATGGTCTTTTTTGAGTATGTACAATTTGGTTTGGTCTCCTTGTTCTCTTGCCACTAAGTGACACATTTCTGCAGAAAAGAAGGGTTCATTTAACATTGGAACTTCCTTGGAGTGCTGACCGAGCAATTCAACAGTTTGGAAGAACTCATCGTTCCAATCAAGCTTCTGCACCCGAATACAGGTGGGCTAGGAATTTTTTGCCTTTATCTTTGTTGAATGTGAAAAGTAGTCTATAATAGTATCAACTTGTTTGTTTTGACTTTCACATTATATACTAATTCTTTCATCTCTTAATTTGTATATCCAAATTTACTCAGTATCATCTTTTTCATAATGACTTGTGTGTGCAATCTAGAATCACATCAATAAATTGAGGCATGTGAAATGATATCAAGAAATTGGAATGTAAATATGTAAAAGATGAATGGCCATGGAATCCGGTTTAATTATGCCTCCACTCTCTGTACTCTTCAAACTTTTTCCCTTTGCTTTTAATTCCATGAATTGATCTGTTGGATTATTCTTTGATGACATTCTTTCTTCTCATTCATCGAGCAATGCAGATATTAAATTCTGTCAGCTTGACAAATCAAAAGGCATATATTTTAGTTATTTGTTGTTTTACTAGTTTTGCTTGTTCTAATTTGCTCTGCAGGCTACTTTTTACCAATCTTGGTGGAGAACGGCGTTTTGCATCAATTGTTGCCAAGAGGCTAGAATCTCTTGGAGCCTTGACACAAGGAGATCGCAGGTGAGTTCAATTTTCTTTTCTTTTCTTTTTTGCAAATGTGTTCTTTGAGAAAAATTTCATCAAAATAACTTAAGCCATGGGCATAGATGATCAGTGGTTTGGCTTCCCCCACAGTCCCTGTTAATTGTTAAGGTTCATTATTGGTCGTAAACATTTTATAATTAAAAAATTTTCATACAAGTTTTAAAAATAAGCTACTTAAACGCATTAAAAATATCTAACCATTGAAAGTTTTCATTCAGTGCTTTATCAACATGCAATTTTTTTATTAAAAAAAATGTTATTTCTGCACTATGGTATGAGGTTCATTATATCATTCTATAACCTAAATATCTCTGCTGGCTTCAGCCTTTGGTCTTTAGGATATGAAAGGCAGGTTAACTTTTATAATATTTTGGTCTCCTTGGTTTTTTCTTATGATATGACTGGTGATTTGCAGGGTTGGGCCATCTTTGAGTGCTTACAACTATGATAGTTCTAATGGTAAAAAGGCATTGGTGGTTATGTATAGAGGGATTATGGAGCAGGTCCTTGTAATTTTTTTTTCAGTAATATTACCTTTACAAAGAAAAATAATGAGGGGGAATAACTATAGTTGTGGTTTCCAGGATAATCTGCCTGTTGTACCTCCTGGATGTTCATCAGAAAAACCAGAAACAATTCAAGATTTTATCACGAAGGCAAAGGCTGCTCTTATTTCTGTCGGAATTGTTAGGGATACAGTTCTTGGTAATAATCTTTTTGCATCTAAAATGAGTAAAACATTTGTTAATCATTTATCAAACTTTCTTTTGCCCTCTGGAAAATATACCATCAATCATCGACTTCATATGTGTTATTTATTCATTTTTTACCATTTCTTTGCTATAGGTAACGGGAAGGATAATGGAAAATTCTCTAGCCGAATAGTTGATTCAGACATGCATGATGTTGGTCGTTTCCTAAATCGTCTGTTAGGATTGCCACCTGATATTCAGAATAGGTATCTTGTTGGCTAATACACACTGTTGTTGTTAGGTTGCATTTAGTATGCTGAATACAAGCAAGTGAAATGCAGGCTATTCGAGTTGTTCATAAGTATCTTGGATGTCCTGATTCAGAATGCAAGAATTGAAGGAAATCTTGATTCCGGAATTGTTGACATGAAAGCTAACATCATTGATTTACAAGGAAAACCAGAGGTTAATTTTTTGCCCGATTTAGTGATTTACTTGATGTAATTAAATTTAGCTAACTATTTGTCTTCCAACAGACTGTCCATGTTGATCCGATGTCTGGGGCATCAACGGTGCTGTTCACTTTCACTTTGGATCGTGGAATCACATGGGAGGTACTTTTTTTCTTTCTTGCTCTTGATTCATGACTAGCTTATTTCATTTTGACAAGTATAATGCTCACAGCACTGTGATTGAATTGTGTGGTAGGCTGCAAGTACCATGCTCGATGAGAAGAAGAAGGATGGACTTGGTTCATCCAGTGATGGATTCTATGAATCTAAAAGGGAATGGTTAGGAAGACGTCATTTTGTTCTAGCATTTGAGAGGTATTTGTTTCCTTCTTGCAAGACTCACTCGTGTAGCATATAAGGTTATGATTATTAATAACAAAAGTCATAGGGGTAATTTGCAGATATTTAAAAATAGTATATTCATTCTTCACTAGATGGTTCTTTTAATTGTAGTATGTAAACATTGATTGAACTTCCCCACTTCATTTACTGTTATATTTTCCTTACCTAATTCTGTTTCAGTTCTGCTTCTGGAATGTTAAAGATAGTCCGTCCAGCTGTTGGAGAGTCAGTAAGGTATTATTTCAAGCTAAATCAAAACTTTCTCAAATCAAACTTTGTACTAGAATCTGTGTGCTTAACCATTTGACTTCAACTTTCCAGGGAAATGTCTTTGGCAGAACTGAAAAACAAATACAGAAGAATTTCATTTCTAGAGAAAGCTCGTCGTGGATGGGAAGATGAATATGAAGTTTCATCTAAACAGGTACACTTAAGCATTATCTTAATTACAATAAGAAAAGAAATTAATGCGGTTAAAATATCTGCTATGAACCTAGATTGGATAAGGTGAACAGATCTCCAGCACATAAGGGATACGGCTGGAGGTTTTTTCATTTGGTCTTCTAAAGGTGGAATATACAGTTTCGGCTACAAAGAAAAAGGAATCCACAATGAGGACAAGAATCCTGACAACCATCATTAAAATCAATATTTTAAAACCCAAAGACACAATAAACCAATTTCACCTTTCTCTGCTGAGAGCTACTTGGAAGTTCCTCTTTGCAATTTTTTTCTTTCATGTTTTAACTTTTAAAATTATTCTCTGGCTTGTTTAAAGTTTTATAAGCACTGGAACATGTTATATCCCGTGCATTGCTAACTTCTGAAAACAGATCGAGATAATTTGGGCTCTACTTTGGATAGGGCATTTGACCTCTTATTTTTTACACTACAGGGCTGATTAATTGAACCTCCTTTTCGTGTTAAAAGAAATTAATGATAAGAAATGTGAAAATTTGATTGTATGTTAATGAAAATTATCAATGTTTACATTATATTAAATATTTTGTAAAATAAATACAAAAAGAGAGACGAACGTAGGATTTTATGCTAACATTATCATATCCTTGCCTGTATTCTTAGTATGCCAATGCTTCCAAGATTCTCTTTTGAAGGGTAGAGCGTTTTGCTTAGAATACCTAATATCATTTTCCTTCTTTCCTTCATGGATATAATATATTAGATCTCCATCTTTATCAACAGACCTGTTCTTTTAGTTATATGAGTAATTTTTTGATACACAGGTTGTGTAAAAAAACAACCCTGCCTATTAAACCCTAAAATCTTTAAATCATAAACCCAAAACCCTAAATAAGACACGTTAAACCCAGTTTTGCTGACATCATGATTTTCACTTGGGTTATTATTTCTTTTTGTGCAGTGCATGCATGGCCCCAATTGTAAGCTTGGCAAATTCTGTACAGTTGGCAGAAGAATCCAGGAAGTAAATGTTTTGGGTGGTCTCATTCTTCCGGTTTGGGGCACGATTGAGAAGGCCCTATCTAAGCAGGTAACTTTATGTGTGGTCTGCTCCTCAGTAATAATTCATTGTCAGTTGTATAATCTGTAGTACCAAAGTGTTTATGAGGAACCTTCTTCTCCAAACCAAGTTCATTTGTAGCATCTGAATTTGTGTCTTTTTTTATGACAATTGACATGATGTAAAAGGTATATTATTCTGACTATCAAATAACATTTGAACGTGAAAATATGTGCTTCACCATCTGTGTTTCTTGGCATTGCATTGCATTGCTGGGATAACATTCTATCATTGCTTGCAAAGATAATTTAGTTGTGTACCTTAATGCTGGTTTCGGGCTGCTATAATGCACAAATCTATTCTTCAAGTCATTGGTAATCAATGATATTTGTCGAGGGCCCAGGGGTTGTTGCTTAATCATTTGAACCTATGGCAATGGGCTTTTGTATTCGGAATATTTTAGTTGTAAATTTCTATGAATGGGAGAGAGTAAGATATGCGGTATTTCTAATCCTTGCTCATACTTTTGCAGGTTGCTCTTCTCTATCTAAATTTAGAATTTTGACCGTCTCCTTTAGTTTTATTACAAGCTTTCACTGTATTTTGTTTAGTGTAGACTGATATCTTTCGAATGTTGTCCTACCATAAGCCTTTTTTCTTGTAATCGTCTGCTCAACAAAGAGTATGAAACTGCTAGATAAATATTTTCCCCCAGCACTGCTCAAATGATGGCCTTCCATCAGGTTGATGTCAATTCAGACTTCTCAAAGTTTATGTACTTTCACCTTTTTTTTCGACCCTTCTTTTTCTCTGTCTGAGTTGAAAGCTTTATGATGGTCAATTATTTATCATTATATTACTTACTTTCATGAGCTAAAACTTATCATTATCATTTCAGGCCCGTCTCAGCCATAGGCGACTACGTGTTGTACGGCTAGAAACCACTGCTGATGGCCAGCGAATTGTTGGCCTTCTTGTTCCAAATGCAGCAGTCGAAACTGTACTACAAGGTTCTTTCTCAATTTTACCTTAAGAACTATGCAAAGTAAACAAAAGATCGTGCAGACAACTAGAAAGTAAATGTTTTAACGGTGATCATTGCATTTTTAAGTGAAGAGATCAAAGGGCTTTAATTAATGATATGCATATACCATACTGAGATTTGTGAACTCTCTGGATGCAGATTTGACATGGGTTCAAGATATTGAAGATTAAGAGCTAGTAGCGGCCATTCTCCAGCGGCCATTCTTCTTGTAAGTGTGAGCTTTGTGACAGCTTTTTGAAGCACGAAGTGAACATAGTCAAAGAGACAGAGAAATCAATAGTATCCTATGCTAAGCTTCATGGTGGAAGAAGAAAAGATTTGCCATGCACCATTATTTGGGATCGTGCACCCTTATTCATACTGATTGTTTTTTTGCTATAATTTTGTATATTTACATTTTTCACGAAGGGCAAACAGACTAAATAGGTCCCTAGGTTGTGTATTCATTGTACCAAAACCTGAAATAACATGATAACTAATTTGTAACTAAATACTTATTGAAGTTATAGCTGCAATAGATAATTCATTTTTAGTTCAATTCTTATTATTTGTCCAGAAAAAAACACACACGGTAAACACATTGATACAACAAACAGTACAAGACACAGTACAATCTCATCAGCCACAATTCTCTGAGCAAACCACATTATTGTCTCTGTAGCAATTGCAGCAGAAGATTACCATTAAATTATGCGCAGACAAATGGAGCATCAACATGATGCTCGCTGCAGTAAAGTCCAGCGCGCTGAGTGAAACCCTGTCTTTTAAGCAACTGCCTGGCCTTAAGAACAAGCTCTTGATTAGTAACGCTGGCATCCGAATCAGCAATTATGGTTTGAATGGCATTGCTGAGTGCTCCATAAACTTGGCTTGCATTTCCTGATGGACTGGCATCTGCTGAAGTTTGGTCGGTCTGGCACCCGCTGATAAGAATTCCACTGTCGGGAAGTGAGTGCTTGGATGCTCCTGCATATGCCTCTTGCTTTCTACTCACTTCGGTCTTGAGTGCCAGTTTTACGTACCCTTTGTCGTCATCCAGCTTTTGCTTAAGAACTGTAGTGCCAGACCCCCAACCTTCCCCATGAACCAACCATCCTTGCCATCATCGTTACCCTGTAGTTTGGTCATAATGATCTTCATAAACTTCTTAACTTTGGGGCTAGCATCTTCCCCGAATACATCGAAAAGGGTTGGTCTCAACTTCCCAACATCAATGTCATCTTTCCCAGTTTTCTGCTTGAGCATTTCAATTAGAGTTGAGAGCGGCAGAGATCTGCTTTTCACATAGCCATCGTCATAGTCTTCCACCTCTACCTCATCGTGGTGGTGGGGGAGAAATTTCGAGGGGACATGAATTCCACGAGACTCAAAGGCACCTTTCAAGGTTTGGTGCAAGAAGTTCTTGAAGCCAGATCCCGATGCTGAATCTGCATCCTTGGTGCTCACCCCAATTTGCTCTTTGGTCTCATCAATCAACCCCCCACTATGGCAAGAATCCGATACGATTGTTATGCGGCAACCTTCTGGGACTTTATCCACCAAGTCTCTGAAATCATCATCTGTGCACAACCAAACACCACCATTGACTTTTAAAAAACACCCAACAACACCACAAACAAACCGTGCAAAAAATTATCGATCTAACACCAATCGAATCAGTATACAAGCCATCCATTCATTTAACAAAATTCCAGAATTCAAATCCTATGATCCAAGCATTTATATTTCTTAAGCAGTGCAATGGGAAATTACAGTGTGTAGTTGTCGATAAGACTAAAATCCATGAACAATTACAATTCAGAACGCGATAATACAGTAGAATTGAATGCCTCAGTCTAGCAAAGAGATCCTAGACTAGAACAGAACCAAATCTGATAATGAGGTGCACAGATCCACAATCTAGAACTTATATAGCAAAGAAACAAAAAGTGTGAGGAAGAAAGAAGAACCGGTGATGAGATTCATATCGCAGGGGACGATGCACTCATCGTAGCCAGTATCATCCTCGTCCCCAGTCTCAGCAGGAAGCCTGGTCCCATGCCCACTGTAGTGCACAAACAGAAAATCCCCAGGCTCAGCCGAACTCACGAGTTCGTTCAAAGCACGTCTGATGTTCTTCCCCGTGGGCGATCATCGGTGTCTATAAACACCTTTATGTCCTCATCGGAGAATCCGTACCGTTGTATGAGGCAATTGTACATTCTCTTCACATCGTTTATGCAGCCTTTCAGCTCCGCCTTTGTGCCTGGATAGTTGATTCCATTCAACACTGCTTTCTTCGCCATCGAATCAAAACTAATTTTTTTGCAGAATTCTGGTTGATTTGGTTTTGATAAAAAAAAATAGCTGGAGTCCAAAATGATGGAAAAACTATTGTCTTTTGTAGGTGGAAGCTGATTGACTATTGGCTGGCTACACTGAATTATCTCACTGTTTCTATCATATGTAAAGTATAACACAAGTCACTAACCTATACCCAAATGATATTGTGACCACTGAAATTTTAAAATTTATAAAATAAATATTAAATTTATTAAACTATTAAAAAATTATCATTAAATGTTATAATAAGAATAAAAGATTGATAAATTTTAAGACTATTTTATAATAATTTTATAAAATTTAATGATTAGTAGTAAAAAAAAGTGCTATTCTCTCACGAAGTCATGGTTTAGTAAATTTAGTGACTATATTAAAATTTTTGAAAGTTCATTGATGAAAATGATTATATCGTCATAATATAATAACCTTTAATATATTTTATCCTTTTATCATTTGTAAATTTATTTATTTATTAAAACCCTTCTTCTTTTTTAATTGTCCATTCTCTTTCTAACTGGCATATGCACACAACTGCACATGATCTTATATGACTTAATTTTTTAAATTTATTAAAGATAATATATTTTATTAATTAAATGAAGGTGGGTATAAAACTATTACTCTTTACTGTTTACATAATTTTAATTCATGTTGTTTGTATTTATCTTAAATCAAAATTATATTTTTATATATGATCTATTAATATTAGAACACTTAAATTTTCAAAAAAAAAATTAAAACACAGTTAAAATATAAAATATAATCTCTTTTATCTATTAAATTGATCTTTTATTTTATTGAATAATTTTATATTTAAAATGATAAAATTGGTAAAGTAAAAAATTATTTTATTTAAGGAAATTCAATGTTTTTTAAATAATATTTTTTGGTATAACTATCAACATCCTATTTATTAATAGACTAATCTGGATCGGGTACTGTTGAGACAAAGGAAACCCTCCCACCCTAGTTTCCTACATTTACAAATGTCAGAATTCAAATTTCTGACCTAATTTAAAAAATCTAATACATCATCCTATTAGACCACCTGGTTATTGGTAATGTATTTTAAATAATTGATACAATTTAAAAATGTTTCAAAAACTATAAAATAAAGCTAAGCAACCTATGTTGAAATATTAGTTAATTGGATGAACTAAGTTGTTGTATGATAATTTCCAAAATTAAATGTAAACTCTAAATCACACCAATGCATGAACCATTACCAATCTCATATCATATACAAACACATATCATCTTATAAATCATGTCATACAATTCATATTACAAAAGCATATACTTCACAGGTAATATATTTATTGTTATTTCTTTATGTTGAATTATGTTTCGACGCAAAATCCCAACACTTTATTTAGCCCATGTACACTTCTGAGAACTAAAGACATGTGAGTACATAGAGGTTGTGCACTATGCTGTCACCACAGCTCATATAATTCCCACTAGGGGCACTGAAATTTGTCTCGAATGACTACTATGTGTCGAATAACCAAAAGACCACTGATAATCCCTCGACTCTTGGCATGCCAACTATACCTCTAGCTCTCATATTACATAACATGGGCATTATCATTTATTCTTATCGCATATTCACATAGTTACACAAATCATCACTTAATCGTATAATATTTCACATGTAGTCACATGGGTCATATAACATTTTCATGTGCTCACTTAAATCATTGTATCATAACACATATCACATAGCTTTACCTCTAATCTCATAAAATGTCAACCATGTATATCCATACACACATGTAATCACCTACCTTATATCATATAATTTATTCTTTATTATCTTATGATCGCCTTTCAATTCATATAATTTAAGCAGATACTCTTATATTAATACAATATAACTTATGTTATCGATTTTTCATAATCATCAATAACCTATAAAGTTCATACTATTTCCATATATTTACTTAATTCAGCTTCAAATATTTTATTACCTAAACATATATTCACATGTGATTTCCTATCTAATTATTATACAACTATTATTAAATGCTAGTATAATAACTTATGCTAGTATAATAACTTATGCCAGTATTTCTTAGTTTACATCTGATTCTCATTTTAATATCACACACACACACACACACACATATATATATATATATATATATACCAATGCTACTTAACTTATCTAAGTCTTCATTTAATCACATAAGTCCATCATATTAATTCACATTAATTCTAACTTATATAACTTATACTTGGTTATCATATTTTACCTAAATCATTATCATACAATATATTATATGTTATATAGTTCCCCTCAACTTAAAATATTCCTTTTGGTTCGTGTGCACTTATTACATATTCACATACGTACTTAAATTGATAACACATAAATACATAAATTCTTATTACATAATTTATCTATTGTTCTTATCTCTTCTCCTAGTCATAAAGACACATAACTCCTCATTACCTAACCTATATTACATGTCCATATAATTATTGGTATTTATACCATAAAGCTTATGTCAATTCATCTTGTTATTACTTAAGTCTTTGTTATCTACATAATTCATAATCATGTAACTTATATCATATTCTTATATAATCACATTAATTATTTATATTTACTCGCATGATTTATTACACTAACCTGTATGCATACATATCATGGAACACATACCATAACATATAGCACATATACTCATATAAAAACATGTTTATATTCATTAATTCATGCATTCTAATATAGGAAATAGACTCGTCGCAAGTCTTGTTTCCATTACACATCATATAACTAGCATGCACTTACCTGACCTCACTAGTCAATATCAATCTCTTAACTTTTCTTCAATACTCAATATTGATCGACTGATCTGGACTTGCTCTCATTGATATCTATATGATCATACATTATACATATCAGTATTCCAATTGACATTCTCTAATCTTTCATTTCTTAGATAAAAGGAAAGATCTATTTATATTTTCTCTTTAAACTGTATCGCTACACACTATAGTGTATCAGTACATTCCTTAACGTGTGTATCGATACACAAATTACATTCGAAAGTTTTCTTGTTCAAGGGGGTATCGATACATTCATTAATGTATTTGTACATTTTGAACCTCGTCCCAGATTTTACTCTTGATGTATCGGTACCTATTGAAGGTGTACCGATACACACCAGCCCAGAAATCAATTTTAAGCACGAAAATCACTTCATTCTAACTTAATTGGGTCATAATTCAACCCCTTTCATATCCTTAACTTACATACACCTACTTAAACTAATTAATACTCATTCATCACATCTTAAATCTCAAAATCCTATCTTCCATGTGGAATTCAAGAATCGTACCAAAATTTCTACTTGTTCTAAATTCACTTCTAGCACTTCATATCTTTTAATTTAACCATTGACAAGTCAAATTTAACTTCAAAATTTATTAACTCCTTCTATTTCAATAATTCACTTAAAAACTCTTCATATTCAATCCTTCATAACTCATCCATTTTGGAGTTTCAACACACTTTAACCTCTAATTAATCTTTCTTAGCACACCAAGAATCAAAACCAACTTAAAAACGAAAGAATTAACCAACTTGATACTAACTTACCTTCGCTATGGTGTCACGGTGGGGAGGAGAAGAAGCTTGTATTTTCTCTAGACTTTTCCTCTTTCATTACCCATTCCCACGTGTTATATCCCTTAAAAAGATAGAACAAAAATATTCTCTTAGAAAAGACCATAATACATGTAACACCCTCAACCCGTATCTGACCCGAATACGAATCCGAGGTGTCACATTGACTTTTCAAAACTTGTCACTAAAAAAACATGAAATTTTTAACTTTCGTAAAATAAAATTTGTTATTTTACATAAAAAAACCGTTTGGTTTTACAAATACTATCAGAGCATATTCAACTCTATCAATTAGTACATGCCAACTATATTCAACATAATAAAATACAAAATCACATCTATTTATTTTCTGATCTGAACTTTGTAAATGAGTGCTGACCTATCTTGCTCCTTTTAACGTCTCTTCTCGCTTTCCGGAACCTACGTGTGAAACACTCACACGCTAAGTCGATGACTTAGTGAGGCATATAAATTATATAATGTAACCATGACTCCTAACAATGAATGCAGGTTTTCTACTATCATATCAAACAACCTCATATACACTTCCACATAATGAATATATACATACATATACATCATCATATCATCTATGCTTATATATTGTTTCATGTCCATAAAGTCCTGTGTATTTATCCCACTCAGCTTATCACATTTTCCTATTATCATTTAATCATTTCTTCTATATAATTCCTAATCATAAATTCCTATCCCAAAATCTCATATCTTATCCCTTATTCCATAAGTTCTATCTATCATATACCCGTAGGTTTTGGTGACATGTTTTATATCATATTCTTGTATAACAACCCCTTATATTCTATTAATTCATTTTTCGTATAAGTTATCACATAAACATATATATTTTAGTAACTTATCGTAAATTAACTCCTATAATATTTTCATTAAAATATATAGTCTTCCTATACGACTTATCTCATATATTCTTATTCTTATTCCTATATATATATATATATATTCTATTTGATATATTATTTACTTTATCTCTATTCTAATATAACTTCCATTATACTATTTCACTCACAAAGTATATTTCACACTACAATCTTAATTATTCTATTCATATACTCCTATAATTCACTTCCCTATTACATATACTTATACTTATGGAGTTCACAACATTTCTCAAGTAATTACTCATAACTTATCATATAAGCTCATTTTATTTCCTTATAATCCAACATATCAAACAATCATAAATTATATCATTAAACCATGTAACATATATAATACATTCAACCAATACACTCACTTCCAATTATATAATTATATAATAATCATATTACTTATTATTTATATTATATCTTTACTGGCCCATGTACACTTTGGAGAACTAAAGATATGTGAGTCTATTGAGGTTGTGCACTATGCTGTCACCACAGCTCGTATAAATGCACCGAAGTGCCACGTAGAATTGCACTGAAGTGCCGCTTAGAATTACACCGTAGTGCTATATAAGATGTCCCTAAGAACCACGTACAAAAATTCCTTAAAAATCATATACATATGCCAAGGACCAGATATGTGTCTCAAAAGACCTCATACATGTTCCAAAGAATACATATATGTCCTGAAGGACCGCGTAGACCCTCGACTCTTGGCATGCCAACTATACCTATAGCTCTCGTATCATATAACATGGACATTTTCACTTATATCATTTCACATACACACTTTCATATCACATGTCATATAAGCTCATAGCTTCTTTCACATATACATGTAGTCACATAGCTTCTTTTCATATTCTCATAGGATCACATAACTCATATTTTATACTTTGTTTTCTCATGTTCACATATATTATCATATGGCTAATATCTTTCTCATGCAGTCACATAGTTCAGGTTCACATATGTTCATATATATATACATCACATAGCACATACTTCTTATATCATTACATACAAAAGCATGTTAACACACATAATCATGCATACATACAATTCATGTCATCCATATACATGTAATCATATATTCATGCATTCTAACATAGGAAATAGACTTGTCGCAAGTCTTGTTTCCATTTAGCACCATAAACTAACTAATATGCACTCACCTTGGCCTCACTGAGTTCCAACCCACTTTTATGATTTCCTCTCTTTCGATCGAATCTTAACTTGATAATCGTTCTGGAACTTGTTTGTGCTCAATATCTACATAAATATACATTTAAAGGTAATTATCAGATATCTACACCTTTTAATTTAATGCTAATAACTTGAATGAATTTAACAGACCAATATTTACTTTTTCCTTTAGGGGTGTATCGATGCACTATGTATGCATCGGTACACAAATTAGGTTCGAAATACCCATACAACGATGCACCCCTTAATGTATCGATGCACCTTCAAAATTGCTCTTAGTGCATCGGTGCATATTCATAGTGTACCGATGCACCTGCCCAAAATAGGTTATTTCACCCGAAATTCCTCAATACTTTACCCATATTTTCATGTATAAACCCTTTATTATGCTATCAAACTCATCTATAACCATTATAACTAATTTCTAGCATTCCAACACCTTATAATCTCCCATATTTCATCCAGATTCTTAAAGCTAAGAATCATGCCAAAATATCAACATGATCCAAATTTAAGTCTAATGCTTTAGACTTCCTAATTCTTCTTATGTTAAGTCAAAAATCTCATCAAAACCCTAAAAACCAAACCATAACAAAATTCATCTTTAAAACTCTATTTACAAATCCCATCATAACTCACTCATTTTATTGTTTTAAGTTTATATAAGCTTTCCTTAAGCTTATATAACACCCAATTATTCCAACCCAACCTATAAATTCAAGGAATTAACAATATGAAATCAACATACTTTTGCTTTGGCTCTCACGATGAAGAGAAAAAAAAGAATGGAGAGTTCTCTGGAAACTTTCTCCTATTTCCCACGTTTATATAGCCTACAAAAAGAAAGATAAAAATCTTTCTTGTCAAATGACCATTTTGCCCTTCTTTCTTTCATTCTTTACTAAACCATCCATCACAAAATATTTCTAATAAAGTCCCTGAACTTTTAACTTATTTCAAAATTGAGCATAAATTTTCAAAATTTGCATTTAAGTCACTGACCCATCTTTTGGGATGTTACAAATCTCCCCTCCTTTTAAGAAAATTCGTCATCGAATTTTCACTGCACACCTTAATAAGATCATATCTTTTAATGTTCTCATGTTGTTTTCTCTACCTTATTCCTTCACCATTACAATTACTAATTTACCTTCAATTTTCAAAAACTTAATTCATTTCTATCATTTCTCTTCTTCTATATTACACTTACTCTTAACCGTTGAACATACATATCATGCTACTTATCATATAAACATTAGCATTCACTCTTCTTACTTAAGATTATAAATCAATTGATTTCCTTCGTCAAAATCTAATTACCTTACAATAATAACCCAACCTTTTATCCTTTCAAATAACATGCTTATTCTTGATAACTGGATCAACATACTGTATAATTTAACTGTCATTTGAACTTTGTTAACGCCTATAAATCATTTCTTATTCCTCTAACTATGTCTTCTTGACCAAGAAACATAACCTTAAACCTTCATCATATATCATTAAAATGTACATTGTATTCGAATCCACTTCATATTTGGTTATCATAACCTGAAAATATCTTATAATTCAAATACATTTCCCTCACATAATTTTTTTAAATTTTTTTATTAGCCATTGCTAACTCTTTCCATCTATAATGCAAATCTCTTATCATATTCTCAATTTTGCTTATACACAATACTATTTATACGTCTACTATTCCTTTTTACATATCTCATCTTCAATAAATATTTCTTGCTATCATAAACTTCACTTCGTTACTTTAATTCTTTCATTACCTTTTCCCCTATGCTTTTACATTCATTTCATATCATTTACACTTTTCCTTTTTAATCCTTTTAACTTTTCTATCAATCCTTAGTTTCCGTCAAACATACAAATCCTTTAACCTTAATACATTCACTATCACACTACTTTATTATTCAACTTATTTCTTTCAATCCAAACATAAACCTTCATCAAACTATCCATATATATATATATATATATATTATTTTCAGTCGAAATAATTCATTCATTATTTCCATCACTTATCAAACATTCATTCTCATTCGTCCATAATACAATTCCTTTGGTTCGAATTCAACCATTCCATTTACCTTTGTCTTATAACTGATCACTGTTATACATATTCTTAAACCATTCCTTGGTCTTTTAATGTTCTTCAATTAACATCAATCTCTTCCATTTTATCTTGTCCATGTTATAAAGAAATTATTCTATTTCAGAACGATTAAAATTCCTTTAATATTATATTTCCAATCCATCTGAATTGATTGGCTTTAATCTCTGGCGGAGAATACAACTAATTCATATCTGGTTTAAAGTTGAAAACCAGAATCTCTACCTTTCTTTGATGGTGCTTAACTTTATGAAGCAATAATTCTCTTAATCATCTGTGATTTTTGTTCTTCAATCCTTTCATTTTGAGCTATTGCTAAAGATTTAACGCTATTAACCATTTCTTGAAACGAGTACAAATTCAAAACCAGTAACACTCTTTTAATTTAAAACACAAGCCCTAAACAACCAACCACATATATCATTCTTAATCGGAATTAACTCAGTAACAATTCTGCTTAACTTATTAAACTTACTTTCATACACATGCATGTGTAATTCCCTTGCTTCAATCTCATATATTCGAGCTTTATTCGTCTTATGAATTGGTCATCCATATACTTATTCTTCAACTCTTCTACAATCAATAACCACATCACTTGATCTTTTAACATTCTTATGGTGACATTCATCCACCATACTCTAGCTTGCCCACATAGTAACGAAACTACTCAATTTAACTTCTTTAATTTGGAGAAATAAAAACCTTCTAACATTATCTTCCTATCATTTAATCAAATGTCTATAACAATGGAACATTTCTCAAATTCACCCTTGAACTCGAGTGTTCTCAACTCTTTTTGATACATTAATTCTATGAATTATAGAAGTATAAAAATGGAAACACATCAAATTATCATTCAACATCATGAAGATATTCCCTAATTTTGTACAGGCACTCCCTGAGGTTTCGCTCTTCTCCCTGACTGGCCAGGGCAGGTGAATGCTATTACCTTCAGGTCTATCACCTTGTACTTCACTTTGAAAACTCTTATGAACATACATCTAATATAACATAACACTTTTACTTTATTATCAAGACAGTATACTCCTTACAGAAAAATTTTCACTTTGTGTTGGCATGTATACTTTTTAAAACACTTTTGACTTCGTTTTTAGCCTAGAATCGGCTAAACCGTAGCTCTAATACCATTAAATGTAACACCCTCAACCCGTATCTGACCCGAATACGAATCTGAGGTGTCACATTGACTTTTCAAAACTTGTCTCTAAAAAACATGAAATTTTTAACTTTCGTTAAATAAAATTCATTATTTTACATAAAAGAAACCGTTTGGTTTTACAAATACTATCAGAGCATATTTAACTCTATCAATTAGTACATGCCAACTATATTCAACATAATAAAATACAAAATCACATCTATTTATTTTCTGATCTGAACTTTGTAAAGAAGAGCTGACATGTCTTGCTCCTCTTAACGTCTCTTCTAACTTTCCAAAACCTACGTATGAAACACTCACACACTAAGTCGATGACTTAGTGAGGCATATAAAATATATAACGTAACCATGACTCCTAACAATGAATGTAGGTTTTCTACTATCATATCAAACAACCTCATATACACTTCCACATAATGAATATATACATACATATACATTATCATATCATCTATGCTTATATATTGTTTCATGTCCATAAAGTCCTGTGTATTTATCCCACTCAGCTTATCACATTTTCCTATTATTATTTAATCATTTCTTCTATATAATTCTTAATCATAAATTCCTATCCCAAAATCACATATCTTATCCCTTATTCCATAAGTTCTATCTATCATATACCCGTAAGTTTTGGTGACATGTTCTATATCATATTCTTGTATAACAACTCCTTATATTCTATTAATTCATTTTTCGTATAAGTTATCACATAAACATATATATTTTAGTAACTTATCGTAAATTAACTCCTATAATATTTTCATTAAAATATATAGTCTTCCTATACGACTTATCTCATATATTCTTATTCTTATTCTTATATATATATTCTATTTAATATATTATTTACTTTATCTCTATTCTAATATAACTTTCATTATACTATTTCACTCACAAAGTATATTTCACACCACAATCTTAATTATTCTATTCATATACTCCTATAATTCACTCCCCCATTACATATACTTATACTTATGGAGTTCACAACATTTCTCAAGTAATTACTCATAACTTATCATATAAGCTCATTTTATTTCCTTATAATCCAACATATCAAACAATCATAAATTATAGCATTAAACCATGTAACATATGCAATACATTCAACCAATACACTCACTTCCAATTACATAATTATATAACAATCATATTACTTATTATTTATATTATATCTTTACTGGCCCATGTACACTTTGGAGAACTAAAGCTATGTGAGTATTGAGATTGTGCATTATGATGTCACCACAACTCGTATAAATGCACCGAAGTGTCACATAGAATTGCACCGAAGTGCCGCGTAGAATTGCACCGTTGTTCTATTTAAGATGTCCCTAAGGACCATATAGAAAAATTCCTTAAGAATCATATACATATGCCAAGGACCAGATATGTGTCTCAAAAGACCTCATACATGTTCCAAATAATACATATATATCCCGAAGGACTGCGTCGACCCTCGACTCTTGGCATGCCAACTATACCTATAGCTCTCGTACCATATAACATGGGCATTTTCACTTATATCATTTCACATACACACTTTCATATCACATGTCATATAAGCTCATTGCTTCTTTCACATATACATGTAGTCACATAGCTTCTTTTCATATTCTCATAGGATCACATAGCTCATATCTTATACTTTGTTTTCTTATGTTCACATATATCATGTCATATGGCTCATATATTTCTCATGCAGTCACATAGTTCAGTTTCACATATGTTAATATATATACATCACATAGCACATACTTCTTATATCATTACATACAAAAGCATGTTAACACACATAATCATGCATACATATAATTCATGTCATCCATATATATGTAATCTTATATTCATGCATTCTAACATAGGAAATAGACTTGTCGCAAGTCTTGTTTCCATTTAGCACCATAAACTAACTAATATGCACTCACCTTGGCCTCACTAAGTTCAAATCCACATTTATGATTTCCTCTCTTTCGATCGAATCTTAACTTGATAATCGTTCCAGAACTTTTTCATGCTCGATATCTATATAAATATACATTTTAAGGTAATTATCAGATATCTACACCTTGTAATTTGATGCTAATAACTTGAATGAATTTAACATACCAATATTTACTTTTTCCTTTAGGGGTGTACCGATGCACTATGTATGCATCGGTACACAAATTAGGTTCGAAATACCCATGCATCGATGCACCCCTTAATGTATCGATGCACCTTCAAAATTGGTCTTAGTGCATCGGTGCATATTTATAGTGTACCGATGCACCTGCCCAGAATATGCTATTTCACCCGAAATTCCTCAATACTTTACCCAAATTTTCATGTATAAACCCTTTATTAAGCTATCAAACTCATTTATAACCATTATAACTAATTTCTAGCATTCCAACATCTTATAGTCTCTCATATTTCATCCAGATTCTTAAAGCTAAGAATCATACCAAAATATCAACATGATCTAAATTCAATTCTAATGCTTTAGACTTCTTAATTCTTCTTATGTCAAGTCAAAAATCTCATCAAAACCCTAAAAACAAACCATAACAAAATTCATCTTTAAAACTCTTTTTACAAATCCCATCATAACTCACTCATCTTATTGTTTTAAGTTTATATAAGCTTTCCTTAAGCTTATATAACACCCAATTATTCCAACTCAACCTATAAATTCAAGGAATTAACAAGATGAAATCAACATACCTTTGCTTTGGCTCTCACGGTAAAGAGAAAAAAAAGAATGGAGAGTTCTCTGGAAACTTTCTCCCATTTCCCACGTTTATAGCCTACAAAATGGAGAGTTCTCTGGAAACTTTCTACCATTTCCCACGTTTATATAGCCTACAAAAGGAAAGATAAAATTCTTTCTTGTCAAATGACCATTTTGCCCTTCTTTCTTTCATTCTTTACTAAATCATCCATCACAAAATGTTTCCAATAAAGTCCCTGAACTTTTAACTTATTTCAAAATTGAGCATAAATTTTCAAAATTTACATTTACGTCACTGACCCATCTTTTGGGATGTTACAATACCCTTATTACTTTCAAACTTTGCTATTAAGTCCAACATTAAAATTCTCTAATTAAGTCCCTAAACTTTTTAATCTTTCAAAATTAGACCTCAAAGTTTCGAAACTTACATTTTAGTCACTAGCCCTGAATTTGGGATGTTACATTAAGTGACTTCTGTGATAAATAAATTCTTATTATCCCTTGAGGACCCAAGTTCGAGCACCATAGATGTTAGGGGTGTGAGCGTTCAATGTCGAGAGGTTGAGAGTTATCTATGAACAAATATTACCTTGTACTTACCCGGACTATGTTTAAAAATTTATAAAATTTTTCAAATTCAAAAATAATTACACCATTTAACCATAAGTGATTAGAATTTAGATGGCGAATGACTATGTTTGATTATATATGAATATGATATATAAGTTGTGTACAGGCAATACAATCATCTGAGCACCAACAGGAGAAGAAGATCATTTAATCGCAGATAAATGGAGTATCAACAAGATAGTCGCTGCAGTAAAGGCCAGGGCTCTGAGTGTAACCCTTTTTTTTAAGCATTTGCCTGGCCTTCAAAACAAGTTCTCGATTAGTAACTGAGCCATCCGACTCTGCAAGTATTGTTTGAATGGCATCGCTTAATGCACCATATGCTAGATTCGGATTTCCCGGCGGGCAAGCATCCGCCGATGTTTGGTGTGTCTGGCAACCACTGATAAGAATTCCGTTGTCTGGAAGAGGGTACACAGTTGCTTCTCTATGTTCGGTCTCGAGCGCCCATTTTCCGTACCCTTCGTCTTCAACAAGCTTCTGTTTAAGAAACTGTAGCACCAGACTCCCAAGAGTCCCCATGAACCCTTCGTCTTCATCCTGTAGTTTGGTTATAACGACCTTCATGAACTTCTTCACTTTGGGGCTTGCGTCTTCTCCGAATGCATCGAAAAGGGTCGGCCTTACTTTCCCGATATCGATGTCGTCTTTGCCGGTTTTCTGCTTGAGCATTTCGATTAGAGTTGAGAGGGGGAGATGTCGGCTTTTCACGTAGATACTCTCGTCATGTATTCCACGACCCTCAACTGTTTGGTTGAAGAAGATATTGAACCCAGAACCTGACTCTGAATCGGAATCATGGTGCTTTGTGCTCTCACCGATTTGCTCTTTCGCCTCTTCGATCAATCCCCCACTGTGGCATGAATCCGATACGATTGTTATGCGACAACCTTCTGGGACTTCATCCACCAACTCTCTGAAATCATCATCTGTGCACAACCACCCAACAACACCATTAACGAACCATGCAAAAAAATGTTGAAGATTATGAAATATATCCATACATTTCATATAACATTTGTTTATTTTGAAAAAAAAAATATGTTCATTTAATTAACGAACGAACGCAAACATACATGTGTTAAGTTTGTTTATGTTCATGAACAAACTCATTTAAAAGTTCGTTTATTGGCTTATTTATCGACTTGTTTACTATATTCTGCTTAAATATTAGTGAAAGTAGGGATTAAATTGAACTTGTGGTGAGCTTTAAAGTTCAAACCGTATAATCTAAGGAGTTTAAGGACTAAATATGTCTGCCAACGTTCAACGAGCCGAACACGAACAAATTTACAAATAAACGAACGAATATGAGCATAATACAAACATAAACACCTTAAAAAATATAGAATAAGACACAATCTTATTCGTTAAAGTTAATTCATTTACACTCGTATTCATAAATTCAGCCAAAAACGGGGTGGGGGGAGTATTGATCACATTGAAACTTCAAATCGAGTCTAGCAAGGAGATCCTAAACTAGAACAAAACTAAATCTGATCACGAGAGACACAAATCTATATAATATAGCATATAAAGTAGAGAATCAAAAGAAAAAAAAAGTGAAAGAAAGAAAAACCAGTGATGAGATTCATATCCATGGGCACAATGCATTCATCGTAGCCGGTTTCATCATCATCCTCAGCAGGAAGCCTGGTGCCATGCCCACTGTAGTGCACAAACAGAAAATCCCCAGACTCAGCCGAACACACGAGATCATTCAAAGCACGTCTGATGTTCTTCCCCGTGGGCTGATCGTAAGAATCATCGGTGTCTATCAACACCTTTATGTCCTGATCGGAGAATCCGTAGCGTTGGATGAGGCAATTGTGCATTCTCTTCACGTCGTTTATGCAGCCTTTTAGCTCCCCGTTTGTGCCTGGATAGTTGATTCCTATCAACACTGCTTTTTTCGCCATTGAAACGAAACTAATTTCTTTGCAGAATTATTTCTATAATTATGGAAAAGCTTGTGTTTTGTGTGTGGAGGGAGATGATTGACTATTGATCGGAAAAATTAGTTATCTTACTATTTTTATCATTTATAAATTATTAATTTATTAATTATTTTAAAGTCTTGTTTATTAATTTTAAAAAATATACTCTGAACCCATTAAATGATCTCAATAATAAAAGAAAAATATTATTCTCTTTCGTAATTATGAGTTCGATCAACTATGATTTTAAAATTTGTGTGTATTATCAATTAATTAATTTTTTTAAAATAAATATATCTTTTAATATCTTAAATGATGGAAACAAATAGTAACCGCCCCTCGAAAGCCCCGACTATGTGCTTGACAAACTATTTAAATCCATGACAAGATCTCGAGTGATAATTGACAAATCATTTCTTTTTATTGAAGCAAAAAAATTATAACCTATGGTAATACAATGATTGATGTGTTTAGATGTTTCATTTCTATTAAATGATAGAAAAAGATAGAGTGAAAAAAATTGGTTCTAGATCGTTATAGAAAAGTTTTATAATAATTTTTAGTGTTAGTGTCAGATGTATAATTATTATAATTATTTATAGTTAGACAAATTTAGTAAATATGATTGATTGATACTAATTTTCAAATATGATAAATTATGTGAATTTATTTAAGGTCATTTAATCACGATCTTTTGAAAGGTGTAAGACTTGATACCTCATGTCTAAAGAAATTATCCTAAAACTTTAATTTTGGTGAGGTTATTCGGATAATATTAGTATAAAATTATATACATTTCATAGTTTTTTCTCCTCATATTGATTTTTCATAAAACTCACTCAAAAATCAATAACAAATCATTTAAAGGTTTAACATGCTAATCTTCAATCTTCTTTAGTGATTATTTAAAAATTTGATGTGCTCCACATCAATTATATTTTTAAACAAACACTCCAAATCTTTTGAATCCAAGAAAATCCAAAAACTCTTTAAAATAATGAAATTTTTGTTTAATTTATGAGTTCTAAAGAGATATGTGAAAATTTAAACTGATAAAATGATGGAAGACGATAAGACACGTTCATCGATATTTAGAATGACCATAAAGATGATATAGAGTGATAATTTTCAATTATGATTAAAAATGAATGAAAAAACTTTAATTTTGATGAATAATATAATAAATTAGAATAAAAAATAATTTTTATTTTCTACATCAATAGTAAACTGTCATATCATTATTGTTAATGAAGTAACAATCCAATAATATATTTAAAATTAAAATTCACTAATATGATTTATTAATTTAATTTTTATTTAGTTTTTGATAAATAATTTCTAAAGTACATTGGCGTGTTACCTGACCCACCGAGCGGCATCACTCTTGGTTCCGTGGACCGTGGTGGCTTCGAAAATAATAAAGGAGGATAAATGATGAAAAGAATATGGAATTCGAAGAAAATATAGTTACTTCAGACATCTAATTCAGCGGTGAGTGCGAAATTATAATTTTGGGAATTAGGGTTAGTAGCAGTGGCCGAAATGGCCAACCGATTTTACGGTTACTCTTCCCCATCCCTATCCACTTACGCCTCCACTCTCCAACGTTATCTCGACGCCGACACCACGACACAGTCTCAGTCTCATTTGCTTCACCAGCTACACCAATCCGCCGCCGACGCTCATCAAACGCCCCTCTCAAGGTAACCGAACTACCTTCAGATTATATATATCAACTGCTTTTTATTTCGAGGATTGCATATACAAATCCGATTATCAGTTTTATTTCATTCTTATTTATTGTGTTCTGAACGTTTTTCTTGTTAGGAAACTACCGTCTTAGATGCCCATTATTGGTTAATGGTTATAAACATAGATGCTAAAGGTTAGCTTTAGCATTATCCTTTACTTGCCTTTCAAAATTTTAGTTTAACATTGTTCTGTATACTAAATAATGTCTACGTCTTTGTCTTTGTGTGGTTTCTCATCGATAGGTGCACTGATGATATTGTTATAACGATTCTACTTTTAGCTGTAACATGGTGTGAGATTTATTGCAATCTGGGAAGGAACCTACAGGCTATTGGCCTTAATCAGCTTGTTCAAAATTTGATACCATTTTGTATATGTATATTTTTTAGTACTAGTATTGTAAGTCATCTTGATCCTTGTTTAACTGTTAAGTGTTAATGACTTTGTGCATCTCCCAAGGATGGTAATTAACTTTGTATCTAGCTAACTATATTTCTGGAATTCAGTAATATCTTTTAATGAAAAGTTGTAAAGTATTTGTAATTTTTTTAACATGTTATTTGGTATATAATTCCCAAACCATTATCTTCTTTATATAAAAGCGCTTTTTATGTCCAACTTATATTATTAACGTATATATTTCCTGCTTTTGTTGCATATAACTACTATGCACTATAGTTCTCTACCATCAGAATGTTTTGGATGCCCAAAGCACACTTGGGCAGCTTGAAGCTTGGTATTCTGCTAGCTCTTTAGTCAAGCGACCTAGATTGGAGAGTGCAAACAATTTACCTATATATCCTCAGAGGCCAGGAGAAAAAGATTGTGCTCGTTATATGCTCACAAGAACCTGTAAGTTTGGAGATAGCTGTAAATTTGATCATCCTATTTGGGTTCCCGAGGGTGGAATCCCATATTGGAAAGAGGTGAGCGTTTATTGCTATCTTTCTTGCACCGATGATGGTGAATCTTAAGACTATGCGCCTATAGAAATTACTTTTCTTTGGGTAAAATATAAACATTACAATTTGAATGAAATTTATTTTCAACTTTTATACATATCTTTTATTTTAATAAGTACTTTATCTACGTACTATTTATTGCTTATAAAGTATATGATTGCTGCTTTTATGCCTGGATAAGCATATTTGTGAGGCTTGTCGGGTTATTTTATAGTTTTACCAGTATTTAAAAGATTTTTTACAACTATAGCATTATGCTTTCATGTTTTATGAAATTCAATTACTATTCTGAATAATATCTAGTGACCAGGTAATAGAAAAATGGTCAATTTTTCTAGAATGGTTCCAAAAATTCATCCTCATTTCGAATTTTTTGTTCCTGTTATTATCGTAATTGAATAATTATTCAATATTATTTATGTATCGCATCTAATTTATCAGATTTCTACTCTTATCATGGGAAAGGTTCATTCAGTGAGGTTAATTCCAAGGGCGTGCAATGGAGAGGCAGACAGTTTAGCAAAACTGTATAGGTTCAACTGTGGTTTTTTTGGTCCAGTGAGAAGATTTTTATGGCAGTTGGAGTGTTTAAGTTTTATGTACTGAATTTTAGTGTAATTGTTAAATCTTATGCAGTGTTTTAAAAAGCGCGTCTGAGGCGCTAGGCGAGGCGAGGCGTTTAGAAGAAAGCCTCCTACCACCAAGGCGGCGGCGAGTACATGAGGCGGCGATTCAGTCGTCGGAGGCGGCGAGAGGCGACGAGGCGATGCTTTTAGCGATTCACGTACAATGACCCATTTCAGATTGGGCTTTTTGTCTTCATGCGAGTGAGCTCCAGAGATAGAGAACGAGATCCGGTCAAAGGAAGAGAAGGGGAAGGGAGAAGCTGGGAGTGCCTTCTGGGTCGACTCAATGAGCAGTGGATGAAAGACACAAGCGAGTTGGAGGCGACTGCCATTGGTGGAGAGATGAAGAGAAGAAGCAGGTAGCAGCGGAGATTTCGAGTTTGAAGCAAGTGGAAACTGAAGAATGCTTTGGTTAGACCATAGTGTTTATGCTTATAGTAGCGTGTGGATTCAATGGTGGGCGCCAAACTAAAACAATAAAATAATAATTTTTTGCATTATGATCATCGCCATTCCCCAACTGTGTTATAGACATTTTCGATCCATGTTTTCATCGTAATCATCGCTATCAATATAACTGCATTATTTTATCCAATTTTTACACTTTGTTAATTCAATTTCTTTGAAACATATATTTTCCTATCTTTTTTATAATAATTAATATTTTAAATTCAATCTTTTAACGATACAATAATATTAAAAATTCTAAAAATAGTAACGAATTAAATTGGATCAACTTTTTTATCAATACGATTTTATTCGGAAATATACATCCTCCACTTGAAGGTAACATTTTTTTATACATGAAGCTGATATTTAAATGTAAATGTTAATATAGTATTAGTTTATTTTAAATTGAAATTTGTGTGCTAAGAAAATTGAGGTCTCAGATGATATTAGGGTTTAGTATTGTCTATTAAAAGTATTATTGAGATTAAAAGTATTCTTGAAATTTGGTGTTTTTGCCTATTAATTTAATTATTAAGTTGTTTTGTGTTTGAGGTATGGTTATAAAATATTTATAAATGTTTTGTAAAATTAAGCGTCTCGCGTACGTGAATCCCTCGCCTCAAAGCGCCTCAAAAATTGAGGCAGGTAGCTAATCGCCTTGGAGCGCCTCGCGCCTTTTAAAACATTGATCTTATGTAATTTTTCAGTGTCAATAAAAGTTCTAAGGCACTCTTTTCCTCCTTCCGCTGAGATTAAGGAGCTTAATCTAAAGCTCCATTAATCAAGAAAGGAATTTATAATGAGGCCTTCCATTCTTATAAAAAAAAAATATCATACTAATCTGATTTCTTGTTATTTCTTTGGAACTCCTAAGTCCTTTAACATTTTTCAGGCCTAGATGTATGTTTTTATTAGATGATGGTCTGGTTTTGTAAGATGCAAATTCATGCTTTTGTGTGTGTGTGTGTATCTTCATAACAGTGTTTAGACATTTTATCTAATATAATATTTTTAATAGAAAAGAAATTTGGAGTTCCATTATTTACTTATAGTTTACAAAATTTAAAGTATATCCAAAATTTCCATCCATCCATTGTAAGAACTTCTATTCCTAATGGAATTTACCCCTTTCTGGAGTCAAAAAAGAGACACACCTGTGCAAGAGTATTTTTTTTTATCTCACAAACTTTTCAAGAACAAGGGTGGAGGAAAGCAAGCTACTTTTGGTGGCTCTTCTTGGGCATGCATATAGGATTTGGTGTTTTGGGGTAACTGCTAATAAGAGCAACCTAGAATGATGGAATGAAGAACATGGGATTTTCCTTAGGGCCCTGCCTCAAGAATTTCTGTCAGCTTCTTTAAGGATGCTGAGTCATTGTCCGACTTCAGCCCGAGAAAAATGTGATAAAAGGGGCAGCGCTCCTACCTCCTACTATTGGTGCATGTCGATGCTTTTCTAGGAATGTGTCTATTGCTGTCGGTTTCTCCTGTTAGATGTGTTCAATGTAGTTGGTGAAGAAATTGGTACACTTTAGGATTAATAACATTTCTTTTCTCAGCTGTTTGCATAAGTTTGATGGGCTATTTTGTCATAGCTTGTGGTTCTAAATTTTTGAACGGATCCCATTAACATACTTCTGGTACTTCTTTTTCTTCCTAGTTGCGTATCTAATAATTGGGATCATCGAATTGTTACTTTGCTTGACTTGCATACCTTTCTGGACAAGTATTCCTTGGTTGTTCCAATTAAAGATACATTGTGATTTGTTCTACTTTTTTTAAAATAAGTTGTTTGTTTCTCATGAGGACACATCAATGAACTTATTACTCGTGTTTGTTTTCCATGTTAGAATACGGTTTCATTTCCTTGTCTCTCTTTCTTTTGCTTTAGGTTCCAGTTGTTCCTGCTGGTGAATCCCTCTCTGAGAGACCGGGAGAGCCAGATTGTCCTGTGAGCTGTTATATTTTTTATGCTTTTAGTTTATTTAAATAAGTTGAACTTGAGTTCTTAAAATATTCGATTCTATTGCCTGTTTGATTTTGCAGTATTTTATGAAGACTCAAAGATGCAAGTTTGGTTCGAAGTGCAAGTTCAATCATCCCAAAGATAAACTGGATCCTTCTGTATGTTCCATTCATCCAGGGTTCCCTTACTTTGCAGTTATTTTCATTTCTGACTCTATGACAAAATCGTGATTCTTTTCTCAGGGTGATTTCGAGAATGTACATGCATCTGGTTTACCAGAAAGGCCGTCTGAGTCCCCATGTTCTGTAAGATATTTACCTCCTATGGTTTATTTCTTCTTGTATGATTAGCACCAATTATGATTTTAAATTGTTATCTTTGGTCTTATAACTTTTGCAGTTCTACATGAAGACTGCAAATTGTAAATTTGGTGCAACTTGCAAATTCAACCACCCGAAAGATTCCAAATACAGTTATCCATACAAAACAATGCCAACTGCGAGCAGAATGATACAGTCTCAAATATTGGGGCGATAACTGGAGACATTAAGCCGGCACTGTATTATAATTCCAAAGGACTTCCAATTAGACCGGTAATGTGTCTGTGCATGCGTTTGTTTTTCCTTTTTAATAACTAGTTGGTGCATTAGTGATGTAGAATACGTAGGGAAATTGATGAAATATAGAAAAAAACATATCAGAAATTGATTGAAATAACTTGGAAGGAATAGAGGAAATTGGGGCTGAAAAAGAGCACAGAGAAAGCAGAATGTAGTCAACAGGGGAAGAAAATCAAGATAACTCAAATATCCATATCTGGAACCTGAGTGAGAAAAACTAAAATAACACAGGTATTTTAAGTAAACTAATAACCATAACTCTATGCAAAATAGTGAAATGCCAAATATAGCTCTAATTGGAAATAACACTAAAATAATATATGCTTTAAATGATGTATGCCATTCCCTTCTGAACTAAATGTAATTTATTGTAGAGAGAGTTAGAATGCAAATACTGTCTGCTTTAGAAAATCCATAAAGAGCAAAAATAAATGGCCTATCCAGTGAATAATATAATACATATATTTCTCGATGCACAAAGAAACATGCACATCAAGAATTCCTGCCACTGTGAAAAAGTGTTTGAACACTAGCAGATAAAAAAAATTGGTCAGAAGTTGAGAAGCATCCTAATAAGTTACTCTACTTTTGACATGTAAACAATGACTTACATTCAAGTTATAAGGGAAGGCACTATATAGGCATGGAGTTTAAGCAACGAGAGGAAGAAATGTAGGTAGATAGACTGATACTCAATTTAATGAAATAGTCATGCATGACACCATCAGTGACGTAAAATGTTTTAGTATTATCATTCATCCTAGTAAAGTTAAATCAATATGCTTTTTCATATTTTTTCAATCTAATCCCAACATGGAGATAAAGGTTTATGAAGCTCATGGATAATGTATCTTCTTTTTGACAGGATGAAGTAGATTGCCCATTCTACTTGGAAACTGGCAGGTATGTGTTATCTTTCAGTCAAATTGTTTTATCTATGAAATAAAGATGGTGTCTTATGCAAACTTCTAAATTTTCTTACTTTTCAATTTTAGTTGCAAGTATGGTTCTACTTGCCGCTACAATCATCCTGATAGGAATGGTATGTTCTGTTTGATGTTTGTGATTTTGAAGATAAAATTATTTAAGTTTCTAAATGTTGCATTCAGTATTTGTGCCTCACAGTTCATTGTTGAGTTTTTGTGTAGCATTCATTCCTCCTGCAGCATTAGGTCATTCTCTTGTAGCATCCACAAGTAATCTGAACATTGGAGTTAATGCAGCTGCTTCTGCATGCAAACATTGCCAACGGTAATGAGAGATTTTATGTTTCTGCATTCAAACTTTTATGTTTCATGGTAGCCCTCCACCTCTGTCCCTCCTGTCCCTCTCATATATCAAACTGCATGATTAGTGGCAAATGGGTGGGGTTGAGCTGGTATGGCAAGTTTTAAATGGATATGGCGGTAAATGCCCATTGAATTTCTAGTTGCGTGTCCAACCATTACTGCCCATTTTTATGGGAGAGGCCCAACCTGCCCAAAAAACTTATTCCTTGTAAAATTATGTTCAATATGAAAATAATTCTTTTACAATTTTGTTTATTTTATTTTCAAAAATCTATTTTTCATTTAAAACAATAAAAAGGAATTATTATTCTTTTTTCATTTTTTTATTTTTCTCCCTCTTTTGTTTGTTTGTTTGTTTGGCTTCTCTATCAAACCTCCAAACCTACAACCTGTTGGGAAATAAACCGAGTACGAGAAATTTTCCTATAACTAGATTAGTGAAAATGCGAAATAAAAGCGAAAAATAATACCCGAAATTGTTAACGGAGTTCAGCCAATTTGCTTACATCTTCGGACTGCTGCAGATCTTTTACTAAGAGAGAAAATTTACAAGTGTTTACAAAACACTCACTACTCACAAGAAAGCTCTTTAGTATTGGGAGAAAGAAATGATTTTTGGGATGATTTTGAAGCTAAATGAGCTAGGGTGTTTATAGTTGAAACTTAGGGACTAATATTTGTAAATACCCTAAAGTCTAATGACTAAAAAATAATTTTCCCATGCTTAAAAATCAACAAAATTCAGCAGCCCCTTAGCAGCCCCCTTTTTAATTCATTTAACAGCCGCCGGCTGCATTTAATTTTCAACAATCTCCCACTTGAAGACTGATTTTAATCTGTCTTCACATCTTGATCAATGCAGCAGCATTTATGGTCTTGTTATCCTAGCATGCCAACTGAAGTTGAACACAACTTCAGTTTGTTCGTGGTCACCGTCTTTGTCAACATGTCTGCCGGATTTTGAGCTCCACTAATCTTTTCAAGTTTTAAAATCCCATCTTCCAGAAGAGATCGGATAAAATGATATCTCAATTGTATGTGTTTCATCCTGGAATGAAAAGACGGATTCTTTGCTAGATGAATAGCACTTTGACTGTCGCAGTACAAGACATTGTTTTCTTGTTTCTTGCCTAACTCTTCCAAGAAACTTTGGAGCCGCATCATCTCCTTGTTGGCTTCCGTAACAACAACATATTCTGCTTCAGTTGTGGATAGAGCAACTATCTTCTATAGTTGAGAAACTCAACTCACTGCGGTTCCTCCTAGAGTATAGACATACCCTGTAGTGCTCCTTCTGATGTCGACATTTCCGGCTAAGTCAGCATCTACATAGCCTGTCAGTAACATATCTCCACCTTTGAAATAAAGTGTTTTGCTTGTAGTACCCCGCAGATATCTAAGGATCCATTTGACTGCTTCCTAGTGTAATTTGCCCGGATTATTCATGTACCTGCTAACAGCTCCCACTGCACGAGCAATATCGGTCTGGTATAAACCATGGCATACATTAGACTTCTAATTGCTGAGGCATATGACACCTTCACCATGTGTGCACGTTCTTCCTCCGTCTTTGGTGATTGTTCTTTGGAGAGTCTAAAATGAACACCTAAAGGTGTACTTACTGGTTTAGCATCTTGCATGTTGAACCTGGAGAGTACTTTGTTGATGTACTCAGCCTGTGATAACATCAAAGTCCCCGACTTTGTGTCTCTCTTGATCTTCATCACAAGAATCTGCTTTGCAGCGCCAGATCCTTCATAGCAAACTACTTCGATAATTTTTGCTTCAAGTTTATAATCTCTTGCATGTCTGAGCCTGCAACGAGCATGTCATCAACGTACAATAATAAAATAATGAAGTTGTTGTCGAACCTCTTGATGTAGCAACAATGATTTGCTTTGCATCTTGTAAAACCACTGCTACTCATGAAGCTATCGAACTTCTTGTACCACTGTCTAGGAGCTTGTTTTAAACCATACAAACTCTTCTTCAACCTGCATACCAGGTTTTTCTTGTCTGCTTCTATGAAGCCTTCTGGTTGCCTCATATAGATTTCTTCCTCCAAATCACCATGAAGGAAAGCTGCCTTTACATCTAACTGCTCAAGATATAAATTCTCTGCAGCTACAATTTTCAACACCGACAGTTTTACGATTGGAAAGAAAATTTCATTGTAGTCAATACCTTCTTTTTGTTGAAAGCCTTTGACAACCAATCTTGCTTTGTAGCGTTTTCTCCCATCGTGCTCTTCTTTGATCCTGTAAATCCACTTGTTGTGAAGCGCTTTCTTGCCTGGTGGTAATTCAGCTAATTCTCATGTCTGATTTTACATAAGCGAGTCCATCTCATCTTTCATGGAAGACTCCCACTTGACTGAATCCTCCACTTGTATTGCTTCATCATAGCACTCTGGTTCACCATTGTTAGTTAGCAACAAGTAGTGCAAAGAAGGAGAAAATCGTTGGGTTGGTTTAGGAATTCTGGAGGAGCGTCTCAGTTCTGGTGTGCCTGGTTCTTCTTAAACTGCTTCTGGACTGATATGAACATCATTTCCAGAAATCTCCTAGAACTCAGCAAATTCCTTTGTTTCAGCTTCGGTGTTGGAGCTACTTGATTCCATGGTTGACCTATCTTTATACATCACATTTTCATTGAAAATGACATCTCTGCTTCTGATGATCTTCCGATTTTCATAGTCCCAAAACAGGTAACCGAACTCATCACTGTCATAACCAACAAAGACACATTTATTGGACTTAGCATCAAGTTTACTTCTTTTAGCAGAGTCTATGTGTACATAAGAAATACAACTAAACACTCTTAAGTGTGAAAGATTTATTTCTTTCTTGCTCCAAACTTTCTCTGGTATTCTGTCATCCAAAGGAATTGAGGGCCCACAGTTGATCAGGTAAGCTGCAGTGTTGATAGCTTCAGCCCATAGAAATTTGGGCAATCCGGCATGTATCCTCATGCTTCTGGCACGTTCATTCAGAGTTATATTCATGCGTTCTGCTACGCCATTCTACTGCGGTGTCATAGGAACTGTTGTCTCCATCTTGATCCCATTGTTTGCGCAGAAATCTCTGAATCTTCTATTTTTGTACTCTCCTCTATTGTCAGACCTCAGTTGCTTGACTTTCAGACCAGTCTCGTTTTCCACCATGGCCTTCCATTTTCTGAAGGTATCAAAGACTTCTGATTTCTTCTTCAGAAAATAAACCCACACCTTCCTTGTAGAATCCTCGATGAATGTGACATAATATAATGAGGTTGCAAGAGATGGAACTGGAGATGGTCCCCATACATCAATATGAACCAACTCTAACTTTTCAGCCTTGGGTGTCTTACCAATCTTTGCAAAGCTGACTTTCTTTCGTTTGCCAAAGATGCAATCCTCGCATAGTCTGACATCTACATTCTTTAGATCCGGCAGCTTCCCTTTTGACAAAAGTGTCTTCATCCCTTTCTCGCTCATATGACCAAGCCTTTGGTGCCATAGGTTTGATTTTCCATCAGCATCTGCTGCAACAATGATATTCTCTAAATTTGAGGTTACATAGAGAGTACCAGTCTTCTTACCACGAGCAATGACGAGTGCTCCTTTGGTAATCTTTCATTCACAGCTTGAAAAGGTTTTACTATAACCTTCTCCATCAAGTTGTCCTACAGAAATCAGATTTCTTTTGAGGCTAGAAATATGTCTCACTCCTGTCAGCTTCCAGGTGGTCTGGTTTGGCAGCTTTAGTCGGATGTCTCCTTTTTCGACGATCTTCAATGTTTCATCATCAACTAGATGAACCTTCCCAAAATCACCACTGACATAGTTCTCCATGATTTCTTGGCATGAGGTTGAGTGGAAAGATGCCCCTGAATCCAATATCCATGATTCAATCGGACTGTTGACGCTTAGAATCATGACAGCACCTGTCTCCTCTGTCATGTTTGCAGATTCTTATGCGTCGGTATCTTTCTTCAGTGCTCGACAATCCCTTTTAAAGTGATCATTCTTGCCACAATTATAATAGGTAAAATCTTTCTTTCCCGTTCTTGATTTTCCCCGTCTGGATTTCGATCTGCCACGATTTGAATTTCTTTCTAAAGTTCTCCCTCTGGACTCCGTGTGCAAGGCTGAGGAGGTTGATGCTTCACCCGATTCTCTCCGTCGAATTTCTTCACTCAGTACCAGATCCCGAACATCATCGAATTTCAATTTACTATTTCCCGACGAGCTGTTAACTACTGTAACAGTAGCATTCCAACTGTCTGGTAGAGATGATAAGTGAATTAAAGCTCAAACTTCATCATCGAATTCAATTTCCACGGAACTCAACTGGGTTGTGATTGTGTTGAGTTCATTCAGGTGTTGAGCCACTGATGCCCCTTCCGTCATCCGCAAATTGAATAATCGCCTCATCAAGTGAACTTTGTTTGAGGCCGATTGCTTCTCATACATACTGGAGAGAGTCGCCATAAGACCCGGCATGGTCTTTTCCTTTGTTATGTTGAAAGCAACATTGCGAGATAACGTCAGTCGGATAACTCCGAGGGCTTGTCTGTCGAGAAGAGCCTAATCTTCATTCTTCATGCCCTCTGGTTGCTTTCCTGAGAGAGGTTGCTTTCCTGAGAGAGGTTGATATAGATTTTTCTGGTACATAAAATCCTCAATCTGCATCTTCCAAAAGTCAAAGTCCGCACCATCGAACTTTTCAATTTTCACATTCCCTTCGTCTGCAGCCATCGCTCCTACTCGAATCTGGCTTCGTTTGGATCGTTTCTGATAATCCATGCGAACCATCGTGTATTATAACATCTCCGTCGATAAATTCGTATCGCCGACAAAATTTTACTATTTACGAAATTTACTATTCATGTGAATAGTAACCTCACAAAAAATTGACAAAATTCATAACCAAAAACTCTGATTACCAGTTGTTGGGAAACAAACTGAGTACGAGAAATTTCCCTATAACCAGATTAGTGAAAATGCGAAATAAAAGCGAAAAATAATACCCGAAATTGCTAACGGAGTTCAACCAATTTGCTTACGTCTCCGGACTGCTGCAGATCTTTTACTAAGAGAGAAAATTTACAGGTGTTTACAAAACACTCACTACTCACAAGAAAGCTCTCTAGTATTGGGAGAAAGAAATGATTTTTGGGATGATTTTGAAGCTAAATGAGGTAGGGTATTTATAGTTGAAACTTAGGGACTAATCTTTATAAATACCCTAAAGTCCAATGACTAAAAAATAATTTTCTCATGCTTAAAAATCAACAAAATTCAGTAGCCCCTTAACAGCCCCCTTTTTAATTTATTTAACAGTCGCCAGCTGCTTTTAATTTTCAACGCAACCCACATCACATCTAGCTCTCTGAGTCCAAATGCAGCCTTAGAAATTGCAATTTGGCTTGCTATGACTAGATTCAGCCATGGCTGGCTAGATTGGCATGATGTAATTCAAATATGGTTGCATAAGTTTGGGTTGCTAGAAAAATGTTTAAGCATTTTATGTTTAACCTTCATGCAAAATTAAGCATAATTATTCAATTTTAATTATCGAGTATGATTTTATAGTCTTTTTTCGATTTGGGGGAGGGGTTAACTTGAAGCCAGCTTTTTCAGCACAGGATACTTGCATTTTCCATTGGGTCGAATGATCAGGTTAATTTTGTTGAGTGAAGACCTTTGTTAATTCTAACAGGTTTTTTTTTTCCAAAGATTTCAAATAAGAAAATGGAGAAAAATAAAGTAGTGGATATATTATTACTCAACATTTTTGGTAATATTCTCTTGAGGGTCAGGTCATCCTCTCACTACATTGTCACTGATTTGCAAGTGTTTCTATTTTCTTTGACATAATGAGGCCATTGCTAATTTCAGTCTTATTGCAATTCCACCTGATTTTGCAATCTCGTTGCAATACCATTAGGGACTAGGTCACTATCTCTTCCAAGGGCTATTACTTGTTTAGTCATTCATCTGCTACGTTCTTTTGTTCAAGTTCTACTTCATATCACCCAAGTTTCGCTCAGTCTTCTATGGTTTTGAGTTCCTGTGGCTACTTTGATTGCATTGGCTGCCTTTATAATATATACCAGTTTGCAAAATTTAGAGTAATCTTTACTCTTTAGCTTCAATCTTGCCTCCTACGTTTGCCAAAATTTCTGTACAATAATGCAAGAACTTTCTCTGTGGAGGTATTTTGCTTGATGTTTCTGAATTTTTTTTGTTTCCCTAAGGGCTGATGTATATTATTTATTTACCTATTGCAGCTGGCAGGCAGTCAGACTGTGTATCCTCAGAGACCAGGACAAACTGAATGAGATGTGCAAATCAATCCATTCTGTGTCGTTTTGATATATGTTTGTTTTTAATTGTTATTTTGAATTCCTTGCCACCCAATTTTCTTATGACTATCAAGATGGTACACATTATTGAGCTTGGATTAGTGCTGCACAATTCTTTTGTGCCACAGTTTTCATATCAAGCATCCAAATTACCTTGGACATACTGTTGGCTCACTTTGTAATGTCAAGCATTGCAGGAATCCCTATGCTTATTGATGACTTTCCCCCCGTTTTATTTCTTTACATTGCAGTACTATGTGAAAACTGGCAAATGTAAATTCGGAGAGAGATGCAAACTTCATCGCCCTGTTGATCTATTAGCACCCAATGAAGCTTCTCAGCAGTCTATTAAGCTCACACTTGCAGGATAGGGACTAGGTCACTATCTCTTCCAAGGGCTATTACTTGTTTAGTCATTCATCTGCTACGTTCTTTTGTTCAAGTTCTACTTCATATCACCCAAGTTTCGCTCAGTCTTCTATGGTTTTGAGTTCCTGTGGCTACTTTGATTGCATTGGCTGCCTTTATAATATATACCAGTTTGCAAAATTTAGAGTAATCTTTACTCTTTAGCTTCAATCTTGCCTCCTACGTTTGCCAAAATTTCTGTACAATAATGCAAGAACTTTCTCTGTGGAGGTATTTTGCTTGATGTTTCTGAATTTTTTTTGTTTCCCTAAGGGCTGATGTATATTATTTATTTACCTATTGCAGCTGGCAGGCAGTCAGACTGTGTATCCTCAGAGACCAGGACAAACTGAATGAGATGTGCAAATCAATCCATTCTGTGTCGTTTTGATATATGTTTGTTTTTAATTGTTATTTTGAATTCCTTGCCACCCAATTTTCTTATGACTATCAAGATGGTACACATTATTGAGCTTGGATTAGTGCTGCACAATTCTTTTGTGCCACAGTTTTCATATCAAGCATCCAAATTACCTTGGACATACTGTTGGCTCACTTTGTAATGTCAAGCATTGCAGGAATCCCTATGCTTATTGATGACTTTCCCCCCGTTTTATTTCTTTACATTGCAGAACTATGTGAAAACTGGCAAATGTAAATTCGGAGAGAGATGCAAACTTCATCGCCCTGTTGATCTATTAGCACCCAATGAAGCTTCTCAGCAGTCTATTAAGCTCACACTTGCAGGATTACCAAGGAGAGAGGTTTATTTTATTTTATTTTATTTACTCGTGTCTTTACTACTAATTATGATTTTTGTGCTTTTTCTTTGTTCATTTTGTCTATAGTATTAATATTTGTCTAGGATGTCTTCACGCATAAAATTGTAGTTTTAGATAATTTTATTTTTACAGATGCTATAAAAATAATTGTGGGGGGTACATTGCCAGGGATCCATACATTGTTCATACTACATGAAGACAGGGGCATGCAAGTACGGTGCAATGTGCAAATTCGATCACCCACCCCCTGGGGAGGCCATGAATGCAATACAAGGAACATTTGCAACAGTGTCTGGATGAGAAACATGGCATGACAACACAGGTAGGAGAAGCTGGTTTAAATTATCAGTTCGATGGTTTTATGGGGCTTTCTGTATTAAGAGCATGGCCCCGTCGATTAAGTTTGAAGAAGACATCGAAAATGTTCGTAGCTAAATTGTTGCTTGTAGTTGGGGAATTCTATATGTTCCAATTTGTAATTCAAGTATATTGGATTGAAAGATTGATTTTAAACTATTTGTTCAATGACACTTTAAAAATAACAATACAAAATCACAAAATTTGAGAATAATAAGTTGGAATGAAAAGAAGACCGAGGTTACCAGACACGCACCCTTGAGAGAACAACAAAGTGGGTGCAAATGCGAGTAAAATAAATGGGCATCCTTGGATTCTGTTTGAATAAATTATAAGACCTGCCATTATTGCTCTCTGGCAAAAATGTAATTATCTAATTTTGTATCTTTGATATTGCTGACACAAAATCTCGTGATATGTCTCTTTTCATTTGACACCAAACTAATGTTCCGGTGGATGGGTGTTCCACATTAGACACCATAGGGCAATGCGCTAAAGAAAACGATGGAGGAGACCAAATTTGGACCATTATTTTACCGACAAGGAAGAGGAGGAAGGAACAAAAACAAGGGATGAGAAGGCAGCATCGGATGGAGATTAGCGGCGACCAACTACATAATTTTTGAGCGGCAAGACATTCAAATATATAATAAAAAAAGCTTATTCCAATTGAAAATGACAAAACTATCAAGTTTTCCATTACGTTTTCTACAAGCAAATCTCTGGAAAGAGATGGAACCTTTGAAGTGGGGCATTTGAGCTTCATCTGGTTTGAATTTGGGCACCCCACGTATTCAAACAAACCTGGTCTTCAAAGCTTCCTAATTTAGTAGCCGACAAAGTGCACGTTAGGGCGAAACTTACAGTTGCAGTTTAGGGTGCAAAACCATGTGCCTTAAAAATGCACAAGAACCATATACAATGACAAGCAACTAGCAATTCACATGCAATGGTTAATGAGAATTTATGGTTTTTGGTCATTAATTTACCCACTACCTTCCTAATTTAAATAACCGTTATTTGGCAGGAACGTAAATCCACAGTAGCAAAAAGACAGTAATTAATTGTTCACAATGTATAGCAAAACCCATCACTAACCCATCTTATAATTGGGATTTTGACAATAAATTGTTTTAGGGTTTATTTACCCTTTGAAAAATGTTTTTTATGCAAATAAAAATCGTTAATTTTTATTTTTCTTAAAAAGAGAGTATCCAACATTACAATGAACATATAACTAGGACATATCCATATAACCATTAACACAAGAAATTAGATACTTGAGATCATATAAGGATTTTACAAAGAAAATGTTAAAACAAAAATATCAAACAAAAGATAGATACGAACAGATATGACTGTATAAACAAACAAACCACAATAGGGGACAATTATTAAAAGATCACATATGATCACAAATAGAGTCGAACATCAAGATAACAAATAATCATCATCTTAATCAGTCGAGGTGTCGTCAAATTCAACTATGAGAAAACTAAATGAAAAATAAATGATCAAACAAATGAAAAAGTGCAAAAAAGGCAAAAAAATGTATCATAAAGACAAACGAAAACGTGACATAGAAGTAAAGTTTTTGAAAATTAAAAAATCAAAACAAAGAAAAACATAAAATACAAATGATCGACGACCAACACCGAAACTAATATCGTCGTCTGTCAAACAAAAAAGAAAAGAAAGGAACAAGAGATAAGCAGGATAGTATATTTTTTCAATGACAACGCACACACACCTTACAAACACGTGCTCAAACTTAAATTCTTAAAGAAAATAATATTTTATTTTACCATTAAAACTATTTAATATGTTCAATGACTGCATTTTCTTATCATTCGTAAAGTCCGAAACAATAATAATATATGAAAATATATATGTCACCGAAATGCTACAATTTATATAATTTGATAGTATTATTATTAAAAGGATAGCTTATCCACTTAACTAAAAGGCCATCACCATTGCCTGTCCCTGACTCATCCTTAGAGAATACGTAATTTTGATACTCATACGTATATAGAGAAATATATATATATATAAAACAATGATGTTTACGTGGTTGTAGCATGCTTGCAAAAGCTTGTTTGGTCTATAAAAGTAATTGAGTAGTGAACAATTGCTCGTTGTGACTTCCCCATTGATTAAGACGTGTTGCACTACTTGTCTAGGTCCATCCTTCCACCTCCTCAATAATTTCAAGGGTAAATGATATATTTAGCTATCTAATTATCACTTTAATTTTGTTTTGGTTATTCAATTTTTTTTTTAAAAATTATATTTAACGTTACATTTTTTTATTTTTTGTCATTTGTTGTTAAAAAATAAACAGAACTACTCACGTAATAATTTTTTTATTTTATAGTGATGACATAATATTATCTTATAGTGACACATCTGCATCACTGTTAAATTTTTAACGATCGAGGCTAAAACAAAAGTAAAATCTAACTTTAAGTATGATTTAAAAAGAAGAAGAATAATTTAGTGATCAAAACAGAATCAAAGTGATAGTTGTGTAATTAAATATGAAGTCTTACTTAATTTCAAAAGCTAGTGTTATCCAATATGCTAAAAAATTATAGAGTTTTATAAGAAAAATTTAGCTTTTTATCTTTATTTTTTAATTTAAATATTTCTAAAAGAATTAATTAATTATTTTTTCTAATTAAGCTTTAATAAAATATTGATGAAATTCAATATGAGGTGTGAACATGGATGGTTAATTCTAAATTTTTTAAATTATCATATATTTTAGATATTTAATATATTCTTGGTTAATAATTCATTTTAATTTTTAAAGAATTTAATAAATTTATCTATTCTCAAAAAAATAAAAAAAAATAATTTTCCCAATATAAAGTCTTGTCTATCCACGTGAGACTAGGATTGGTGGGATTCAAGATGAGGAGTGAGGGTAGAGTTGGGATGTAAACTGCCAGTAACCACCCTATTCAACTACTAAAGCTTTCAAAATGAGACATCTTTATCTCATTGGCGCTTTACTCTCCGGGGAATAAGACACGACCGTCGGCAACATATATTTTTTCTTCAATTTTACCCTTCATTTTCATTCCTTCTTTTCTTTATTTAACATTTTACCCTTTATTTGCGCCTCCTCTCTCTTCTCAATTCTTTTCTTCTTTGTTTCGCCTTCAATCTTTATTTCACTAATAGAAAAATAATTTTAAAACTGTAAAAATATAGTAATATATTAAACAATATGCACTAAAATATTTAATTAGGATATTTATACATTACTCCTCTGTGTGTGTAATAAATCGAAATGACTAGAAATACCTAATAAACCAATTATAAATATAAACAACATGCAAACACAAATGACCACCCGATTATAAGATGTTACAATTATTCATATTTTCTAAACGCATCATTTTTCGTTTAAAATTGGTGATTGTCTAAATTAGATATTAACATGTTTGAGTTGTATTTTGTGAATCGATTTTTCATTTACGTTATATCGTCGAGTCAGTGCTAGAAATATTATGTCATCGAACCAATGCTTAAAAGTAACAGTGTCAGTAGACATCATTAAAATATGATTTTATTATATCTCAATTAGTATATTAACATTTAGCTCATACGACTATCAAATTTTTAACAAAAAAATACGAACTTGGAACATATGAATAATCAGATGACTATTTTATAACTTTTAATAGTCCGAGATTCAACAAAACAATATTATATAGTCGAAAGACATTTTATAACTTTTAATAAATGAGAGTCCTATATTCAGGAGACTGTTTGAATACTTCCTAAAAAGAGAAATGATTTAGACGGAGGAAAAGTAAAGCAATTCCCGCTCCCGCCTTTTGCATCATGATCCGTATGGAAATTGATTACTCGCCTGAGTAAACCCTGAATGAGGCGCAAATGTGGGGGAAGATGTCAACAACGTAAAGTTAAAGGATGAAAAGGCGTAAACTAAGTAAGGGATAATGTAAAAAAAAGGTCAGATATTATGAGTGATTGGATTAAACAAATAGTAAACGTGAAGAAGACAATGGTTTTGGCTTATCTTTGAGATTAGTCATAGTGATTACCTGCCTTTTTTCTTTCTTGTTCTTGTTTGTTTCTAACACTATGCTTGAAACGTGGGGTTTGTCGGGTCTGAGTGCATGATGGTCGGTTTGGTTGGTTATTATGTTTGAATCTGTTTCTTCAATATGTATTTTTTTTAATAGAAACTACCAAATGCAGGCTTTCAAGATTCCTTTTAAATGAGCCCACAACCTTCGACCGCGCATTTTCATGCACTGCACCGCGGCGCTGCCAAAAACAAAATCATCGGGCATGGTCGGATTTCGGTCAATTTGGGTCTGAACCGAAAATTTTATATCTTTCACTCGATCCGATCTGAAAAATATATACTCTCCACTCGACCTATTTTTTGAGAGAAAATCCGAACCCAAATCGACCCGACCTGATAATAAATATTAATTTTATTCAATAAAAAATGATTTAATTGAAAAAAATAATGTATAGAGGGATATTATTGTAATTATTCCTAAATATATAAGGTAAAATTATATTTTTTCCGGATCGGAAATTTTTCACTCTAAACCCGAATCCGACCCAACCCAAACACTACCTTTCAAAAAACTAGATTTGAATCCGAATTTTTTTAAAAACCCGACCCAACCGAACGGGTCGGGTCTGAACCCGTCGGATTCGGGTCCTATGCTCATCCCTACATCTGATAGACGTTTATATCATAATAAATATTTGATTAATTAAGGTGACATTAAATTTATCCCTTAGAGATTAACCCAAAAAAATAATTAAACGACTAACAAAAAAATAAAAATAGAAAAATGTGTCATAAATATGTAAAAAATTGTCATAAAATCAAAATTATTAAAAATTAAAAAAAATAAAGATATAACAATAAAAAATAAAAGAAAATAAGAAATATAAAAGTCGACGATTTATCCAAAGTTAATAAGAAATATCATAACACAACAATTTTTTAGTATATAATAAGAACATAATGTTTTTGTATATTGGACATCAATTAAATTTTAAAATTACACAGTAATATTATTATAAGCAAGAGCACACAAAAATATCATTAAAATAAAAATATATTTAATGGTAATTGAGGCCTTTAAATTTTTGGGGAGAAATAATTAGTGTAGCCCCTAAATGTTTTTTCACTAAAAAAATCAATCTAACTCTTTGAAAAACGAAATCAAACATTGAATGTCACGGCGTTTATCTGACAATATATAATATTGTTGTGATAGTTTACGATATAGTTATGACAGTACACGATATACGATGATGTGATAGATTAACTTAATTGATTTTTTAACTAAGTTTGATAGTGTAATTGATTTTTAGAAAGTTTAAGGATTTATTTATTTAAAAAAACTAAAAACATAAAATACAAACAATGATCAATATATTAAGTACATTAAATATAAAAATACTACAAAATTAAATTATTAAATTTTTAATTTAAGGGCTATGTTAAGTGCAAAAAAATTATGGACCATATTACTTTTTTTTACAAAATTTTGAGTATTTCAAATATTATTAAATTATTATTATTATTATTAACTTAAACAGCAACTTAATGTAATTAGATTCGATCTCACATAACACAAACCCAAAACTGAAGAAATGATATTGTTTTAACATAAAAAATTGCAATTGAAATCCGACGGCTCACGAGCATCGAATCAAATATCAATCTCATTGGTTATCCACATGTAACCTTAAATAGATATTATTGTTTTATCTATTAACTGTGAATTGGTCTGGCGCGCGTGTATATATATAAAATAAATATGAAAGCCCTTCCTCACATCCCTGTCCCTCACCCGCCGCCTTGAAGTGGAAGTTAAAATTTGCAGTTGAAGGAAGCGCATTTGGGGCATTAACACCGAGAGGGGAGCCACCTGCCGTTTTTACGCTATCTCTGATTTTGATTCCCTTATCCACATTTCCCCCAACTTTCAAATCCTCGTTTTTCATTCTGCGAAATTTATCGTAAACACCGTCACCAGTAGTTGTTTTTCTTTTGATTTTGATTTTGATTTCGTGGCTTTGGGTTCTGCTTTGGACTTTGGTTTTATCAGTGCAAGGCCACCCTTTGCTTTGCTGCTTATTTCTCACTGCTATAAATAATGACTCTCTTTGCTCCTCTCTTTTTCCATTTCCATTTAGTTTCAAAGAAGGCAGAATCAGGAGAGAAAAATGAAGTACGTGCTTGTTACTGGTGGTGTTGTTAGCGGTCTGGGAAAAGGGGTTACCGCTAGCAGTATTGGTCTTCTTCTTAAATCTTGCGGCTTTCGTGTCACTTCCATTAAGATTGGTACTTCTTCTCCTTGTTCTTATTTGAAATCTCATTATCCCAATGCTTTCGATTATGGAACAAACATTTTTGTTATGATATCATTTGCAGATCCTTATCTCAATACTGATGCGGGTACAATGTCCCCTTTTGAGCATGGTGAGGTATTTGTCCTCGATGATGGCGGCGAGGTAATATTTTTTGTTTCTTCATCGTGTGTTATAATAAATCAAAGCATAACATTCATGGACAAATCAAATGTTGATGATGATGTAAATTAACTCTGTTTGGATTTGAAGGTGGACTTGGACCTTGGAAACTATGAACGGTTTCTTGACATTACATTAACCCGTGACAACAACATAACAACAGGAAAGATTTATCAGGTTGATTATTGTATCTTTTTCTTTTTTCAATTTAAGATTTATACCTTTTGAATGTCTCTGTTCAACCACATGACTTTGATTTTTACAGTATGTCATTAACAAGGAGAGAAGGGGAGATTATCTTGGAAAGACTGTTCAGGTTTGTTTTAGAAGTTATACTCTTTCCTCAACAACGATTTCCCAAATGGCCTATTCTACTATAGTTTCTTAATTTATGTTTGTTCCTCCTCTAGGTTGTTCCTCACATTACTGATGCTATACAAGAGTGGATAGAACGGGCAGCAAAGATACCAGTTGATGGAAAGGAAGGTCCGGCTGATATTTGTGTCATTGAATTGGGTGGAACCATAGGTACATCGGATCTATGCTATCTATTTCTTAACAGTCTGTGTTTGCTGCATTTCTTTTTTCTTTTTTTTCTTAATTGTATCTCTTCTGGATCCAGGGGACATTGAATCTATGCCATTTATTGAGGCACTTGGGCAATTCTCTTACCGTGTAGGTAAGAATAATATGTTGTGCTTACTTATGTAATTGGTTTATGCTAATTTTCTTTGGAATGTTCTTCTGGCGTGATTATATTTTCATTTTTTTTGTGTTTCTTGTCTTAGGCCCTGGCAATTTCTGTTTGGTTCATGTCAGCCTTGTTCCTGTTCTCAATGTTGTTGGTGAACAGGTATCCATTGATGCTAAATTTTTTCTCGTGTACAGTAGATCATAGCTCATGTGTATGAAGCTAAAAGAAGCATATGACGCGTGAAATCTTCTCTGCTTTGATGGGTCATTATTTCTAATTATCCTTGCAACAAATTCAAATGACAGAAAACAAAGCCTACCCAGCACAGTGTTCGGGGACTTAGAGGACTTGGCTTGACACCAAATATTCTTGCTTGTCGCAGTACAATGGTTCTACCCTTATTTCTCTTTTTCAATTGTATTTACCAGTGCTAATTTGACATTTCTTATTCATTCACTTGCCCCTTTTTTGCAATAGGCACTTGATGATAATGTCAAGTTAAAGCTCTCTCAGTTTTGCCATGTTCCGGTAATGAAACATGGATTCTATTTGTTTGCTTCTCTTTCATCTACTAAATCAGTAACTACTGTTATTAAGAAATATGACTTCTTTCCAGGCCGAAAATATTGTCACCCTCTATGACGTTCCAAATATTTGGCACATTCCTTTACTACTAAGAGTAAGTAGTTCACTTTTTGAGTTCTTTTTATCGTCTAACATTCTTAGTACAAAATTAGAACTGAAAATATCTGTTCCCTGATTCATTTGTTTATTTTACTGATCATGAATAGGATCAAAAGGCACATGAAGCAATCTTGAAAGGATTGAACCTACTAGGGTTTGCCCTATGAACTCTCTAATCCACCCTTTATTTTTTTCATATCTAATTGCATGATCTGTCTCCATCTATGTTTTCTTTATGTTTTGGCTCTGATTTGAATACTTGTCTGAATTACAGGATTGCAAGTAAGCCTGACTTAACAGAGTGGACTGCTAGGACCAAAGTTTATGACATGCTTCACGAACCTGTAGGTGCCAAGAATCATTAAATTGCTGAGTAGTCAGCGTTTATTTGCATATGGTGAAAATAATAATTCCTTTGCAGTCATTTACACTGCAGGTTAAAATTGTCATGGTTGGAAAGTACATTGGGCTTAAAGATTCCTACCTCTCAGTTTTAAAGGTAAAAGCTTTGCTGGTTCTCGAAAACATGAGAATCTTTCGTTGTTGGCATTGTTACTCATTTAATTCTGCCCCTTTTATCAAGTCATTTCAATCACTCAATGCAATCCCTATATTATTCATTTATTTAGTTCTTCCCCTTTCACTAAGTCATTTAAACTAGGTCTACTTAATGCATGTAAATACCTAACATGTAACAACTCATTCTATATTATTCATTTATTTATTTCTGCCCCTTTTACCAAGTCATTTCAACTAGGTCTGCGTTATGTATGTAAATTCCTAACAATTGCTAACAACTCTATCCTATAAAAACCCTAGTTGGAAAGAAGCTCTAAAGGTTAGAAGGCTAATAGACATGCAGTGAAATTGGCTTCTAATATTTTAGGTTTATTGCAATAGGCACTTTTGCATGCATCTGTTGGCTGCCGCAAGAAGCTAATTGTAGAGTGGGTTGAAGCGAGTCATCTTGAAGACATTACTGCTAAAGAGGTCAGTTTTAATTGTAATTTTTTATCGCAGTTATTTTCATGGATTTTTAATTGTAATTTTTGTCACTAAATAATATATTTCCCCCACACTTTAACTTTGTGTAGTACTTGTATGCTCAGAATGTCTATAATTTACACCTTACAGGATCCTGAAACTTACAAAGCAGCATGGAATCATTTGAAGGTTTTTTCACACTACAACGTCGATTGATTTTTCATTTTGTGTTTATATCCTCTAGTTTCTCTTCAGTTATTTCCTTCGAAAGAACCTCTGAAAGGTCTTTTAATGTAGGGTGCTGATGGTATCCTAGTTCCTGGAGGCTTTGGTGATAGGGGAGTGCAAGGGAAAATTCATGCTGCAAAGTATGCTCGTGAAAGCAAAGTTCCTTTCCTAGGCATCTGCCTTGGGATGCAAATAGCTGTCATAGAGTATGCACGTTCAGTTCTTGGTTTGCATTATGCGAACACTGAAGAGTTTGATCCTCAAACATCAAATCCTTGCGTCATATTTATGCCTGAGGTTTGTAACAATATTACATTTGAAAAAATATATGTCTTGTCCCATTAAGTGAATTGTATGTATGATTTTTTTCACAGGGATCGAAAACTCATATGGGAGGAACAATGCGTCTGGGATCGAGGAGGACTTACTTCAAGGTTCCTGACTGCAAATCTGCCAAGCTGTAAGAACACAACTCTCCAAGCTTAATTCCTATATATGATGTTACAAACTTCTTCAAATTGTTCAGGGGTTATATTCTAAGCGGCATTTCCTTTTCTTAATGGTTGTTTATTCTAGTTATGGTGATGCAAACTTTGTTGATGAACGGCATCGGCATAGATACGAGGTAGGCTACTATGCATGGGATTATTAGATGCTATTTGTTGGTGACAGTTTATGTCAAGTTATTAAGAATGATGTTCGTCCTTTGTAGGTCAATCCTGATATGATATCAAAACTTGAAGCAGCTGGTCTCTCGTTTGTTGGCAGGGATGAAACTGGTAGGAGGATGGAGGTAAGTTACACTGTAGCATCTCTATCTGAAAAATCAGACTCCACTCAACAGTTTCACTGATCATTACTTCTCTATTTAGTTCATGATTGTAATGGGCATTGTCTGTTGGCTATACAGATTGTAGAACTACCAAGCCATCCATATTTTATTGGTGTTCAGTTCCATCCTGAATTCAAGTCCAGACCAGGAAAACCTTCTGCTCTTTTCTCAGGTTCTTATCCATAAAGTCTGGCATTAAGGGTTTATATTGGTTGCAGCATAATTGCTTAGTATTTAGATTATTTTATCTCTATCAGTGTGGAGGGTTGCCTGGATTAATTCTGAATAACATGTTAGGTAATCGACTTTTGAAGTCCGTTACCTGTATTGAAGTACATAAAACAGGGTTAGAGAATTGTTGTGTTGTGATAATGGCACTTCTCTAGCATGTTGGAAATTTGCTTATGCTTGTTTTATATCTTATGATTTTTATTTTATTTTATGAAGTAACACCTAAAAATCATCCATTGAACTTTGCCTGTCAAGCTCTATATGTATTTTCTTAAATGTCCAGGACTCATCGCGGCATCATGTGGGCAATTGGAATTGTTTTTAAACAAGTCTGATCATGTAAGCAACGGAGTGGCAAACGGGGTAAATACCGGAAAAGCAAATCTAAAGGTCTGGCAAAACGGGAACTGTTTCAAGTCTGCCAATGGATCATTAAATGGTCTGTACAGCAATGGTAATGGTGTGCACCATTAAGAACTCGGTTTAAGTTTCTCCAGGAGTATCCGATAAGAACTCGGTTCTGTGTGTACAGTGGTTGAGTATGAGTAGGGTTTCTTAGCAATTGAGAGACGGACAATACTTTTCCAGGAAGGCTTTTTGGTGTTTAATGAATAGGTTTATCATTATATGAAGTGGCTGCAGCAGAGAATATGGAGCAAGAGGGTGTCAAAACGTTGAACTTAATACCCTGTGTGCTATGATATTGGCTTTAATTCATTTAGATTGCAAGAAGAGAATGCACTATCAACAATACAAGACCTAGCATTCCTCTGCAACTATACAAAAGCCATTACCTTTTCAGTAAAAGAACCTGGCATGATGTTGATGATGATGATGCAAATTAGATTTAATAAATTTAAATTTCTCTTACTATTATTATTATTATCCTGGATTTTGTTGTTTACCACCATTCAGGGACACTATTAGGTGTGTACTTTTGAATCTGTTATATACACAACTATTATCATTGTTATCAATTAAAATAGCTATTTCAGTTTATCTACTTATTGATTTATTTTAAATGAAGGGTTAACATTTCTAACCATGTTAAATTTATTTTTTTTAATAAAAAAAGTCATTAAAAATCTTTAAATATTGAAAAGTTTTTTACCATGAAAAGAAAGACCGGAGGATAACATACGAATTAAAAGATGCAGATAAAAGAACACATTAAGAATCGTAGATGTTCTATATTCTTTACCTAAGACGTCAAGTGGTGAAACCTGAAAACACAGATCATTACAGTACTCTGTTTAATTGAATTTTATGGGTTTGGATATTTTTGTATTTATAGTATATTAATTTTTTTGTTTTATTTATTTTATATTTTACATGTTTTATTGTGATAATTTAATTTTAGTTTTAGATTTATTTTTTGAAAAAATTTAAAATAAACTATTGTAACAAATTAATTTAATGAGGTTTTAGTTACGTTTTTACTTTCAAACAATATATTTAAACTTATTTATTTGTAAGTGTCAATTTATTCTACTAACAAAATTTGAAGACTGGAGCGGGACATTAAAACTACTTTATATTATTTTTCAAATAGTTTAGATAAGATAATATTTATTTTAAAAATTAACTTATAATGATAAATACATACACTCGCTAATAAATATAATGTTTAGTTGATCAGAATGTTTAAATTCATCAATGCATGCACTCATTAATAAATATAACGCTTAGTTAATCAAAACATTTTTTCTATTTTTATGATACGTTTTTTGTCGTTTGATCGTTGTTTTTGTTTATCATTTTTTAGAGTTGGATTTGACATCGTCACGACTGATCAAGATGACGTTCATTTATTATGAAGTTGATCTTCCCTACTTTGAATTCTCATATTGAATTTGGATACACTATTTAGGTTCGTGGATAGTTTTTCAGGTTGTTCGACTCTGATTTGTGGTTTATCAGTTGTATTTCAATAGCCTAATCATCTTTTGTGGTTTGTTTGTCGATACGGTCAGATATGTTTGTATCTATATTTTATTCGAGTTTATTTAGTTAGATTTTTTAATTTTTTCCTTGTATTGTTATTGTGTGATCTTAAGTGGGTAAATTTCTTATGTTAACGATTATAGAAAAATAACCTTATTATGTACTTAGTTTACGGTTGTGCTTGTAAATTTTTATTATAATTTGGATATTTTATCTTTTTAATAAAACTAACTGTTTGTTTGTGTTAAAAACAATCTAATCTTATAAATTATATAAAAAAATTATTATGAACTCCAATAAATCGGGTTAAATCCGATTTAAAAAAATAATGAACAATTTATAATTTTAGATAAAATAAACACAAATTGGTACCAAATAAAACAAAAGGAAATGAACACGAATATAAATATAGGAAATGTATTGTGGAGAAACAGCGTGGCATGAATTAAACCACAAAAACTCAAATTCACACAAAACTGGAAAACCATTCATTAAATCCTCAAATACTTGAATTAGCTTATGGATTAGTTGGTTTGTTTGGCTTCTAATTATCTCCCATACTTTTAATTTATTCTTTTAATCCCTAATCAAATCTCTCCCCATTAAATAATAAAACATGCATCATTAAACACTAATCCCCCCTCTTTACATCTCTATCATGGGTGGTGCTGCCGCTGCTCCTTCATCTTCGTTTCCGACCAAACTCATCTTAGCCGGCTGTTTCTTAAACTTCTTTTATAATTTAATTTACAGCTACTAATACCCTTATTCCTTCTGGTTAGTCCTCAACCTTCTTTTGTTTGTGTACATTTACGTAGGGTTTTGGCTTATTATGCATGCATGCAATTGCAACCCATGATTTGGCTTGTCTTGGTGATTTTCTTTCTATGCAGTGATAGGAAATCAGTCGAGTTTTTTTGGTTGAATCGAATCAATCGATGTCGTTGATAACGAATAAGATGCTCAACTCTTCTGAAAAAGAGGTAGCGTTTTTTGTTTTAGTTTTCTTTCTTGATTTTCGATTTTGAAACGAATTTTAGTGAGAATTGTTGTTAAATTTTGTTCTGATGGTGAAGCTGAGCGATAAGTCATCGGGAGCAGCAACGGATTCAAATTTTAAGAAAATGAACAACGAACCTAGCAATGCATCCCATCAAGTGAATGAAAATGTGCAGTCTAATCACCACCAGCACGACCCCAAAACCAAGGCTCCGGCAAATATGCCCAGGGTGCCGACAGATGCCGACATGAAACCAAATGATGCGAGGAACACCAATCTTTCAGGGAGTAGAAACAGTAGTCGCAGTGATAGCATGGAGAGCACCACCGCGCCGCTTAGGCCGCACACCGGCGGCGACGTGAGGTGGGATGCTATTAATTCGGTGAGTGCGAAAGGCCCCATCGGTCTCAGCAACTTTCGGCTTCTCAAGCGCATTGGATATGGAGATATCGGGAGTGTTTACCTCGTCGAACTTAGAGGAACCAATGCTTATTTCGCTATGAAGGTGATGGACAAGGCGTCTTTGGCAAGTAGAAACAAGCTATTGAGAGCTCAAACGGAACGAGAGATTCTTGGCCTTCTCGACCACCCTTTCTTGCCTACTCTATATTCTTACTTTGAGACTGATAAATTCTATTGTCTGGTCATGGAATTCTGCAGTGGGGGCAATCTTCATTCACTCCGCCAAAAGCAACCCAATAAGCATTTCACAGAGGAAGCTGCAAGGTTCATAATCTTCATATTTAATACTCACGTTTAGAGACCAACCTAAGCTTTTATGTCGGGGAGACCAACCCAAACTAGCAATGAGATTTTAGAGGCAAAATTAGGGATGGCAATGGGTCGGGTCGGGTCAGGTTTTTGGGCCACCCGACCCGAGAAGAAAGGGTTTTTCACCCGTGACCCGACCCGACCCGACGAAATTAAGGTTTCACCCGACCCGACCCGACCCGAATATATGATTTAGAAACCCGACCCGACCCGAAATAATAATAATAAAAAAATTTATTCAATGAAAACAGTGACTTAATTGAAAAAAATTATATATGGAGGGACATTATTGTAATTATCCCTAAATATATAGGATAAAATTATATATATTTTTCGGGTCGGGTCGGGTTGGATTTTTTTCACCCTAAACCCGACCCGACCCGAACAGTACATTTAAAAAAAATCCGACCCGACCCGAACCCGAATTTTTTTAAAAAAAATCCGACCCGATCGGGTCGGGTCGGAACCCGTCGGATTCGGGTTGAGTTGCCATCCCTAGGCAAAATCACATTATCAATAAAAAATATAAAAAAAATACCTAAATCCCTCGGTCGACTGAACTCACGATATAATGCACTCAAAATAAATAATTCACGAAATAACGTTCTCCCAAGATTATTTGTTGAAATAGGGCGAAATCAACAGTGTGGCCGTAGGTCGCCATGCCTTCCGGGCGACCTACGACGTGGCTTCCCCAACCATAGGTCGCCATGCACTCCCAGCGACCTCCTAGGTCGCCATGCACGCCCGGCGACCAAGGAGGTCGCTATGCACTCGCGGCGACATCCCCTACCGCATGCTCGCCTGCTCGCAACCTTGTCTTTGGCCCCTACTCCACGCTGCATGGTCGCCTGCTCGCTGCATTATTGCTCGCCTGCTCCCGAGTGCCCCATGCATGAACCGATCCTTGGTCATCCTTGGTCGCCTCGAGTGCCCCATGCATGAACTGAGCCCCGAGTGCATGGCACGATCTCCCCAATCTCCCCATGCATGAATCCTTGGTCGTCCCGAGTGCATGGCGACCTCCTTGGTCGCCGGGCGTGCATGGCGACCTAGGAGGTCGCTGGGAGTGCATGGCGACTTATGGTTGGGTTGTGCATGTCCCATGCACACGACCCTCGTCGGAAGCCACGTCGGAAGCCACGTCGTAGGTCGCCCGGAAGGCATGGCGACCTACGGCCACACTGTTGATTTCGCCCTATTTCAGCAAATAATATTGGGAGAACGTTATTTCGTGAATTATTTATTTTGAGTACGTTATATCGTGAGTTTAGCCTCCCTCGGTCTATCCGTGCTCACACCAAGATTCAATTTGAATTAGACCGACGCTAGTTTTCGTTTTCTTTTTGTTAATATATAGATTGATTCATTTTGGGTATTGCAGGTTCTTTGCATCAGAAGTGTTGCTGGCACTGGAATATTTGCACATGCTAGGTATAGTATACAGGGATTTGAAACCAGAAAACGTGTTGGTAAGAGATGAAGGTCATATAATGCTCTCGGATTTCGACTTGTCCCTCCGTTGCTCCGTCAATCCGATACTGGTGAAATCTTCATCAGGACATAATGCGAGCAACGGCGGCTACAACGGTGGCATCTTGGATAATGAGCAAGTGCCCGCGCATGGTTGCATGCAGCCATCCACATTCTTCCCCCGCATCCTGCCTAGCAAAAAGAATCGCAAATCCAAATCAGATTTCGGCCTCTTCGTGGGAGGCTCCATGCCGGAGTTAATGGCCGAACCAACCAATGTCCGGTCGATGTCGTTCGTCGGTACACACGAATACTTAGCGCCGGAAATCATCCGAGGAGAGGGTCACGGCAGCGCGGTCGACTGGTGGACTTTTGGCATCTTCTTATACGAACTCTTGCATGGAACGACACCATTCAAAGGCCAAGGCAACCGAGCCACATTGTTCAACGTAGTAGGGCAGCCACTGAGGTTCCCGGAAAACCCACAAGTGAGCTTTGTGGCTCGAGACCTCATACGAGGCTTGCTGGTCAAAGAACCGAGCAAACGTATTGCATGCAAAAGGGGAGCAACCGAGATAAAACAACACCCGTTCTTCGAAGGAGTGAACTGGGCACTGGTGAGGAGCGCAATGCCGCCGCACGTACCGGAGCCTGTGGATTTTTCGCAGTTGGCAACGAGGGAAGAGAAGAAGAGTAGCCATGGCGGTCATCATCATCTTCATAACGAACTTGTTGGAGATCAAGCAGCTCAAAAATCCAATTCATCTGACTACATACAATTTGAATACTTTTAACACACTACATTGACCTCTTCTCATTAACTTCATTACTGCAAAAATTAATTCTAAATGTGATGGATTTCAATAAAATGATTATAATTATATAATTATGATAATTAATATTTACTATGTAACCTATACATCATATAGATTGTTGTATGCTTAGGATTGGAGATTTTGTTTCAAGTTCTCCCGTCATCATTTACTAGAAATGTGTAATATTTCTCACATTTTAACATGCATTTTCTTATAATTCTTTTAAAAACTGAAAATACTTAGAAATTTGTCCATTGTACGTTTTTTCTTTTTATTATATTTGAAATTAAATAAGATTTGATGAATGATGACAATATATATAATAAAGGACCATACCGAAAAAGATGAAACATAGTTTAGTACTTTAAAAATTATTATTAATGTATCATATTATTAAACTAACAATATTTATAACCTTATAAATCAGTATATATATGGTCGAAATATTAGTTGTTAAATTAATAATCGAAAATACACAAAAATGAAGCACAATGACTATTGTTGACGATGCTTAAAGTATTTTTTTCAGCTTACGAGAAATCATTTGCCGTTGTAATTTTTGGACGAGTTGGCAACGCTACTTGGTTTTCTGCTCAACAAGGAAAGATATCCATGTCGGTTCCAACTTCCAAAGATTCTGCACAACGTGGCAGAATAGCGGGTAACAAAATGAATCACCCTTTGAAATACTTGATGGTTAAACATAAAAGTAAAATGAGAAACACAATTTGCAATCCATCCTAAATAATCCCCGTGGAGATGCTAGTAGTCGCATTTATCATCGGTGAGTGATCCGGGATATATGTACGACCTTTCTCCTTGGCATCAATCCGTAAACTGTCCAGTGTTATTATGCCATCAGTCAACGGAAGTAGCTCCATCTTAATGGTAGTCGTAGATTGAGCAGGAATACGTCCTAGTGGTACTCTAATCTGCAGCCAGAGATGAGTACATCCCAAACCAGAAGTTGGAATGAAAAATATGAAATTAGCTATTGGAGCCAACTGCTCGTCAAAAGAAGTAGACTGTAAAAGAAGAATTTCAATGACAGGGTCTCTGAGAAAACCAATGCCAACATTTACTTGTAAAAGCACCACTATATCTCCATTGGAAAGAGAGGAACACTTGACAGTACCTCTAGCTGCTCCACCAGAAACATTGGCACCAAGGTTTCCTCTATCAATAACTGCAGTTAGACTAGATATGTTTTTAGCAGTGTTTTTTGTTTCATTTTGAACAGACCATTGACTATCTATTTCAGATGAATCAGAAGCTGTCTGAGGAGCACATTTTTTCGACCATAGAGGTTCACCCCTCTCTGCAATCCTAACAAAGAAATGAGAGTTATTAAACCTTTTTAATAGTGTTTCAGTCTGCCTTTTCTGGTCTTCCACTCTATTAAATGATTCACTATCATAGACATCTTTTGCTGGATCAATCTTCTTTCTCCAAGTTCTCATCATTCAGATCCATTACAGCACCACCATGATTCACTTCCTCTCCTCCTGCCACTGAATTTGTCTCACCCTTCTTGTTTAAATTTTGTTTCTTAGCATCTTTGCGTATGCCACTTTTACTCATCACTGCAGCAACTTTAAAAGGGGTATTAAAAGGGGTAATAATTTATGTTTCCTGATTAGATGCTGAAAAGCGTGCTAGAACATGGACTTGTTCACCAGGAAAAACAAAAGAACGATCCAGGGAACGTAATAAGCGTACGTCTGTTGCATGATTCCAATCATCAGGGAGAGCCCTATGTGGAATAATGATCCATTCATCCTCCTCAGTAACATCGGTGTGGCTCGGGATGACAGAAGCATTCTTATCACTAGCAACATCAAAATTCTTGCCTAAAAATCCATTGCCTTGTCCATGATTTTCAACCGTGGGATACTCAGGAAACGGATCTTCTACCATAAGCCTTTCCAAACTTTTCAGAGACTTGGGAACATAAGATGACTCAGGCATATCCACTTGTACCAGAGGTGGTTATGGTGTTCCCCGTTTTGTTTCCACCAATATCAGCTTCTGATCGGAGGTCAAATGCTGATGAGCATTCCTTTTTCACTCTTTCTATCTGTTTGGCGCCTGGGAAAAGGGAGATCTCATTTCCTGACGGGACATTTTAACCATACTACATTCGGTTGTTCGATTAATTTGAGTTTACGGTTAAAGGAATTAAATATAAATCAAACAAACAAACAAACTCAATCGGTTCAATGCAACCTATCCGATTTTTTTAACATTGGTCGGAGAAAGAAGACAAAAAACAGAATAAAATAAAATAAACTATCGTTGACACCAATGTAAACCGCCGACCGAATTGTGTCAGCAGAAAAACACTGCGAGTGAGCCAACCCGTTCTGGAATTCAATCATTTCTCTCGACCGTGGGCCACATAAGGGAGGCGTATGCGAAGCCGAGGGTGAGGGTCTTCTGAATAAATCTCTCGTTGACCTTTATTTGAAGGAGTTGGCGATCGGGATTGCGGTGGTTCTTTTCAACCAAATTTCGATTCGAAATGGCGTTCCCCAGTAAGATTAAGGTGATGAATCCCATAGTCGAGATGGACGGTGAGATTTCAATCCCTCAAACTCCCTCTTCAGTCTTCCCGTTTTTTATTTGTCTACCTTAACCGTTGATTCTTCCCTTCTTCTTCTTCTTCTTCTTCTTCTTCAAATGCAGGAGATGAAATGACTCGTGTTATCTGGAAATCTATAAAGGAAAAGGTAGTTTTCTTTGTTTTTTTTTTGTTTTTCCCCCTTTCTCACGCCTGTTTTGGTCGAATGTTTTCAGCTAATTTTTCCCTTCTTGGATATAAAGTATTATGACCTTGGTCTTATTAATCATGATGCCACGAATGATGAAGTTACAGTAGCAAGTGCTGAAGCTACTCTTAAGTATGGCTTTGAAATCAGTGTTAATAAGTTTGTAATTGTATACAACATTTAATGTCTTTGCTTTGATGTTAATTCCTTTGTATATGTAATTGTAGGTATAATGTAGCAATTAAGTGTGCAACTATAACTCCAGGTATGGATTTCCTAAACCTTTTACTTACTAAAGAGAGGGTAGTGAGGAAGAAATGAGAGATAAAATCATTGGTTGGGGTGGGGGAAGAAAAAACAAAAGTAGATTCAATATATGTGTGTGCATAGTTTTTGTAAGAAGCGGCATAGGTGAAAGTGTTTAATTTTTTCATGCCAATGCATCGAAAAAAATGTCATATCATCATGGTAATGGTGTTTTTCTAATGGAAATAGTAATTTTACTCATTAGAGAATGTCATGGAAGAGTACTGCAGTTGTCCCAATTGACTAAGAGGGTTCATTGAAGTGATTTACTGTATGATTTTTGACAGATGAAGGCCGTGTTATGGAGTTCAACTTAAAGAAAATGTGGAAAAGTCCAAATGGGACTATTCGAAACATTTTAAATGGTAAGTGTTTCTCACTTGGTATGATTTTGTTCCCAGTTTATTGCTATTGTTTTTATTTGCTTTTGTTTTGGGATTTGAAAGGGCTCAAATAATTTCTCCTTTTTTTTCATTTTTTTGTGACTCCAGGAACAGTTTTCAGAGAACCAATTATTTGCAAAAATGTCCCTCGGCTTGTTCCAAGTTTGTGCATCATCTTAATATTTCTGTTTCATTATTCTTATCATCACTGTTATTTGTTTTATTCATCTAAAACATTTCAGGCTGGACCAAGCCAATCTGCATCGGGAGGCATGTTTTTGGTGATCAGTACCGAGCAACCGATTTAGTTGTACAAGAACCTGGAAAACTCATGCTTGTTTTTGGTAATCTCCTATTTTAACAGAGAAACTCTGTCAATCTATAGGTTTTGTACTTTGACATGGCCTAGCAGATTTTCTGCAGAGGAAAACCCATATTCATCTTACTTTAATTTTATTTTATCTCATGACTCTTTATTTTTGCAGTTCCTGATACAAGTGGTGAGAAGAAGGAGCTCGAGGTTTTCAACTTCAAAGGTTCTGGCGGTGTAGCTTTGTCCATGTACAACACTGATGAGGTACATGTTCAACATGTGACATGTATGCCCAACAGGTTTCTAGAATCCATTAACTATTATTATGGCTTTGAATTGAAAACAGTCTATTTGTGCTTTTGCCGAGTCTTCAATGAACAATGCTTACCAGAAAAAACGGCCACTTTATCTTAGCACAAAAAATACAATTATGAAGAGTTATGATGGAAGGTTTGCATTTGCATGATATGGTTTTTTGTTTTTTTTTCACATTCTTACTTCTTATTTGATCTTTGTAACCATGTATTTCTATAATTTGGTGATTTCTGATGTTTTTCTTTTTTCTGAAGATTTAAAGACATTTTCCAGGAAGTTTATGAAACTCAATGGAAATCCAAGTTTGAGGCAGAAAGTGTTTGGTGAGATACAGTACCCATTGCAGTTTTCTATTGTTCTTATTTGGAGTAACTACACTAGCATAACTAGCTTTGCTGTGTTGTAGGTATGAGCACCGTCTTATTGATGATATGGTTGCTTATGCTCTAAAAAGCGAAGGAGGTTATGTATGGGCATGCAAAAACTATGATGGAGATGTGCAGAGTGATTTCTTATCCCAAAGTCTAGCATATTTAAGATTATTACATCTGCTTCATATATAATTATAAGCAGCTGCTTCTCTGAAAGTAAAAGAGGCATTTCATTGAGAAATTTCTATCTAAGGTTTTTAATGCCATGCTTCATTTCCTTTGTTGATTTGCTAAGCTTTTTTTCCCTTTTTTGCACGGGACAGGGTTTGGATCTCTTGGGTTGATGACATCAGTGCTGGTATATTCTCTCCCCTCTCAACTAACACATCCATAAATAGATAGAGAACAGCACCTATGCACATGCACCATAGCCTAATGGCCTCATACATAGAAAAGATAAAAGGAATAAGACAGGCACAGCATCCATGCACAAGCACCCACAATGTAACAACCATTAGGGACATTTTTGTTGGATATAATCTTGTGAAATCTCTGAGCAGTAAGTTCTTAACATGGATGGAAATCAAATAATGTTCTGAAAAAAAGTTGTAATTCAATTTCAGAAAGACTAAATATCTGAGAAAGAGAGAAATGGTGTACTGTAGTGCTCAGGTGGTTTTGATGCAGGCTGCTGAAGCATCAAAGAAAAATAAGAACTTGTGGGCTTAATGGAAAATTGTAATTGCTGCTTTTGACTAAAACAAAGTAAAAACTGAAGAAAATGCTGTCTTTGATGGCTAATTTTCGTGAATAAAAAAACAAAATACTTTTCAGATTCTTCTTTCAGTATTTCTTTAGCCTTCTTTCAAAAGGGTATATCCATCATCTCTTAGAAGATAGAAGCTTTAATTGCAGATGTTCTTGGACAATTTGTATGGGATGCGGAAAACTAGGTCTTGTTGATTAATGATTCATGAATTTACATAAAGGTTTTACTAACATGACATTATTGTAATTTGTAAATTAGTTGAATAATATTTTTAACTCAAAACAAAATTTATATAAAGCCATTACGAATACTACATGGAATTTGGTTCTTATAGTGGTTACAGTATACAACTTCGAACAATTCATTATGTTTGTAACGCTGTCAGCTACCGTGATAAAACCCCCAACTATAATTTTAAATTATCTCGTATTTTCTTTTTGGGTATATGAGTAATTGAATTTTTTTCCAGGTGTGCCCAGATGGAAAGACTATTGAAGCTGAAGCAGCTCATGGAACAGTTACCCGCCACTACCGTGTTCATCAGAAAGGAGGTGAAACCAGCACTAATAGCATTGTCACGAGGACTTGCGCACAGGTATTGTTTTGTTATTCTCAATCTAGTAATTGAGTTCATGTAGTCTGTTTTGTTGAAAGCTTGGAATTCTTAAGGCGGTGCTTTAAGTTAGGAGTTAATTTCCCTTGGAAACTGAGAATTCTTGATGAACAAATAATGTGCAGGAAAATACACAATACTTTAAAATTCTTGCATTTAGAATTTGTAAATCGGCATAACAGTAGGTAAAAGAATATCTTGCATTTTCAATAATCTGGTTACAGCTTAAGGGACATATATTATATATATTCAAGAGTCTTAATAGGAAAGTCAACTATACAAGAAATATGGAAACACTTATAAGTTAGCCTATAAATTTGGCAAAAATCTGTAAATAATCTGTTCATATCAAACAAGGTAAATACTAGAATTGGTAAGTCAACTAACGGAATTAATTGCAATTGTTCGTGGAAAATTGTTTTCTAGGCTCTTGCAGCAACATTTTAGAACATAGGAATGGTTAATGCAAGTTAATTTAATTCTTATAATGCCCTAATTTGCATATAGATTCACTTGAATAATTTTCTCTTAGTAATTCAGATTATAGTGTAATAGACAGTTTTGAACATTTCAATATTCAATAGTTCCCTAATTAATTTTGCGAGTAGTATAAAAGGAAAAGGAGTACCATAATCCTTTTTTTGTTGTAATGATAGTTAAATTGCATGCTAGCATCTTAGATAAAAGCTACCTGACCTATTTGTCCAATCATTATTTCAGTCATGTTAATCTCCCTTAACCTTTCACTTTCAAACACGGATAATGGATCGCATAATTTAAACTTGGAACTTCTGAATGTTAAAAGGACTCTTCACTAGTATTAGGATCACATAGACTTCAATTGAAAACTTAAATAGGAACAATATGCTCGAGGCACGGAAGCCAAGGAATATGCCTTTATTGAAACTACATATATGCAAAGTGGAGCACAGATTAGTTTGCTTGGAAATTATATGCAAAGTGGAGCACAGATCAGTTTGCTTGGAAATTATATGCAAAGTGGAGCACTTTCATTAAAGACGTATTATACATTAAACAACAATGCATTTACAATGCCTTTCATCAAACCCATAATTTAATTAAATGAAGTATAATATCCTCATTTATGGGTGAGATGTCTTTTAATTTGAAGACGTAACTCAAAACTCAATACTAGGGCTGTAAAAAATCTGACCCGACCTGCAAAACTGACTGAAATCGACTCGAGTTAAAACTGTTTTTGATCTACACTATAGCGATCCGAAACCGACTCGAGTCAAAACTGGTGTTGACCTGAACAAGATTTGGATATGGAAATTGTGGATCCAAACCCGACCTGCATCCGACCTGAGAACGACCTGAACCCGAATTGAACCGAAAATATGATACCCGAACCCGAACTGCATCTGACTGATATGAACCCGAACCCGAGATTGACCTGGTAAATAACTGGTATTATCCGACCTGTTTTCAACCTGATTTGTTTTCAACCTAACATGTTTTTAACCTGATCTGTTTTTAATCTGACATGTTTTTAACCTTACCTGTAAATGATCCGACTTGTTAATGACCTGATCTGATATTTACCTGACTTATATATTACCATGGAAATCTTATAAATTATTAGTTTTTTAGTTTATGATGTAATTAAAATATTAATATGATTACTTTTTAAATGTTACACTAAAATATTTATTATAATACTTATATTAATAAATAGACCTATTATATAAAATTATTTAAATGTAAATTAGACAAAACATTATTAACAATGCAAAGGAAAATTAATATAGTTTAATTTATAAAAATTATATAGTTTAATTTATATAAAGAAAAAATAATATTAATAATAAAAGTATTTATTATGTAACATATATTAATGGTTTACATTAATAATATGAATAATTTTGGCAATAAAATAATAATTAAATTGATAATAACTGAATGTTAGTATTAAAAGTGATTAATTCTCTAAAATATAAATATAAACTATACCGTTTAATTTTTGTACAAAAAATATCTAATAATTATAACATAAATGAAAAATAATATAAAATATAAATTTAATTTATAATAATAATTTAAATAGCAGTTAATATAAAATTTGAATTACATTTGAGTCAATTCAAGTTCAATACAATAAAATGAAAAAAATTAAAAAAATTTAAGCTCTCAGATCTTATAAAAAAAAGTTATAAGGCTAAAAGTCAAACTTTGCTACCAGAAATTTCTTCATCAAACTTTTATATCGAAATAGCTGCCAACATTGTTAAATTGCGGGTAACTTTTAAAGCTACCAACATAATTTAACATGAGTAGCTATTTCCAAAAAAAAAATGACAGTTTGAACAATCTATTTAAGTCAGACCAACAAAATAAAATACAAGGCAACAACAGGAAGCAAGCAGCAGGCAGCATGAAACAGCAGGCAGCAACAGCAACAGAAGGTAGATTTTATGCATTAAACAAACATTTTAATCAGTGGTAAAGCCAAAGGGAATACGATGGCCAACAGTGCCAAACATTTCCGACTTTACCAAACCCATACATAATAAAACATTCAACATTGTTTATGAAAATAAAATTAATATCAAGCAAAATCAGAATGTGTTACTTTGGACAGAAGCATCCTACAAAAAAACAAAAGCATCAATTAAAATTTGTTTCAGATAAACATAATAAACACAATAAGTAATTAATAAGTAAAAGTTACATGTAATAGAAGAAAAAAGACTGAATCGTAAATTCCAATGGCTTCACTTAACGTTAACAACCTAAAAATTAAAATTAAAATAATTAATAAACAATTTGAAATATTGAGATTAAAATAAAATATAAAGCAATTATATCATACATTTACATAGCATAGTCATTAACCACATTAAGGTAATCTTCATCCTTATCCCCCGACTCAAAACCATACAACCAATTACGGGTTGTAACAAAAATCTCAACATTTTTTTGTAAGAGTGAAGCTCTTAATTTGGTCAAAATTTTACCCCATACTAAAGGATGATTCAGATGCAACTGAAGTAATTGGAATAGCCAATATATCTCTCGTCATGCGAGAAAGTACATGATATGAAACACGTTGATTTTTTCAATACTCCAAAATATCAAAGTTTGATTCTCCAGTACGAGGGACAAGGGGCAAACTGATGTACGAGTCAACATTAGACCGTCCACACCTTGAAACAACTAAATTGGCATCAAAATTCTGAAAAACAAAAGACAAGAAATTAGTAAATAAAAAAAGGAAATAAATAAGTTAAAATTCAACTAGAAATTATATTAACTAACTTGAAATAAATTTGATTTTCTAAATGTTCGAGGCCGATTGGAACTTGAGCCACTTCTGTCCAAGGTTATGTTACTTTGGACAGAAGAAAAAAAAGAAGAAACACAAGGTGCATTTTTTAATAAAATACGTATAACTCAAGAAACTCGACATAAATGAGACTTACCCTCCGTTGAACCTCATCCTCAACATAAAGAACATTGTACAACTCCTTAAGCAGTTGTAATTTATATTAAAACATCAAAAGATAGAATCATAGAGTAATCAGACCAATATTTCTCATAAAGTTCAAGCATGGGTCATGCCATTGCAGAAATACCTTCACAAGGATCATTATGAGCATCACACAACAATTTCTCAATTGCAACAACGTTAGCCAAATACAAGTTGGAAGTGTGATACTTAGAACCAGAGAACATAGAAGTAATTTCATAAAAAGGCTCAAGAAAATTACAAATTGTTTGAATTGTTTCCCATTCATAATCAATAATGATATCTAACTCATTTTCCCTATTAACAAACAAGTTAATTCCTAATCTAGCCTCAAATGCCCTATGAATCATCAAGTAAGTCGAATTCCAACGAGTAGGAACATCCAATACTAACTTTCCAGAGAAAGAAGAATCACAATCTTTAACAGCTAATTCAAAGGCACAAAGTCGAGAGTCAGAAGAATCAATAAACTTAACAATATGACGTAATTTATTAACGAAAAAATCAATTACCTTCAAACCTTTTTGAACTATCAAGTTCAAAATGTGGGCAATACACCTTATATGGAAGTACTTACCATTGCAAGGAAGATGAGAAATGACATTCAAATCATCTTTCAGTCTCTTAACCATTTTATCATTTGCAGAAGCATTATCAAGTGTAATGGTAAATGTTTTTTTCAAGACCCCATTCACATATCATCTTTTTCACAAACTTAAAGATAGACTCAACATCATGAGGAGGAGGAAAACGAAGAAATTTAAGTATTTTAGACTTAAGTTTCCAGTTATTATCAACATAATGAGCAGTAAGGGCAAAATAAGAACGTGAAGTGCAGGCAGACCAAGCATCACATGTAAAACAAACACGACTTGAGACAGAATGCATTGAATCAAGTAGTGATTTTTTTGTTTTTCATGCTGCAACATGCAATACTTAGTAACAATATATCTAGATATTTCCTTAACATAAGAATTATGGTAATGATGTAAATCCCTAAGTTTGTCATGCTCAATTATACTATATGCATAACCATGACACAGAATAGCCTCAACAAACAATTCACAGTATTTGTTTTGGTCAAAAGAAGCTACACTATCTGGATTTTCAGAAATAAAATCCTTATATGCTTGGCATTTCTTTGTATGCCTTTTAGGGTTAGATGTACCAATATGAGAATCAGCTTTATACCTTTTCAATTTGAAATACTTACACTCGACATAAACAAAACCATCATCAGCTTTGGTGAATGTGTAGTGGTCCCAAACAGCAAAGGTTCTTCTCCCAAATTCGAATGAACCAATGGCCTTCCTCTTAGAGGATTTATTTAAATCAACTGCATCGGAAATCACAGCATTTATATCTCCTTGCAAAAAAAAATTAAGGTTAGCAACCAACCTTAAAAAAGCAATTCGAATGAACAACCAACAGTAGCAACAAAATAAACAGTTTATTTAAACTCTAAATAAAGGCAGCTAACAACCTTATAAAAGCAATCCGAATGAACAACCAACAACACAAACAAATCAACAGTAGCAACAAATTGAACATATTATTTAAACTGTAAATAAAGACAGCTAACAACCTTATAGAAGTAATCTGAATGAAAAACCAACACAAACAAATCAACAGTAACTACAAATTAAACAGTTTATTTGAACTATAAATAAAGGCAGGTAACAACCTTATAAAGTAATCTGAATGAACAACCAACAACACAAACAAATCAACAGTAACTACAAATTAAACAGTTTAGTTACCTCTTTCAGAATACCCTTCATTCTGATTTGTTGGGTTTTTTCCTACAAAAGAAATGAATAATAAATTAATAAACAATATTAAAATCAAAACCAAAATAATACATTACTAAACAGTAAACATACTTGGACCATTCAACTCGTAAGATAAGTTGTCCATGAAACCCTCGGAAAAAAAAGATTAGAATATCAACCAAAAACAGAGAATTTGAGAGAAACAGAGAGCTATAGAGAGAGCAAAATGAGATAAATGAATAGGAAGTTATGGGCTCATGATTTAATTCCTAAGCCAGTGCGTTATGGGGTTGCTGCGCATGGTTTACGTTGTCAGAATAGTGTCTTAGAGGTGGATTTGTGTGCGGCTCAAGAAGATAATGCACATGTAGTGTCGCTTGTATCTATTGATGGACTCTCGAAAAGGAGCATTATCGACAACATGTGGATTTTTAATTCCCAGACAACGTGGTATGGGGCAGCGACGCACGTTCTTCTTTGTCTATGGTGCGGTTTTTTTAATGCTTTAGAGAAGTATAATAGGGTGTACGTGGTTTCTAAGTTTGAATTATGTGTTTCTTTTAATGGCCATGTGTTAGAAGTGTCGTTTGATCCTATTGTTGGGATGTTGAACAAGTCCATAGAGGTTAGTATTAGGCGCACGGTTCCAAATAGAGTTGAAGATCTTCGGCAGTCCAAGTCTTCTTCATTTAGCTTACGGCCTTTGGAAAGTTCGAGTTCATAGTCGATATCTGTCAGAACAGTGGAAGAGGGGTATTATCTATATTTGGATCTACTCACCTATCAATTCATCAATAGCCATCAACCCTATGATTGACACTAACCACAGTATTATCTGGTGTTAGAGGGTACTTCCCCGTACAAACAAAGTTGATGGGAGAAAGATCAAAACTCATTCCCATTGTTTATATTTTTAACCCTTTTTTCTAATAACTTACCATCATTCTCCACCCAAATCAAAAAGAATGAATCGTAAAAAAAACCCTCAAATTCATTTCTATCGCCAATGTTATTATACTTTTATTTGAAAAATCATTACGATTCGAATTGATATCCAATTTTGTCGATTTTTTCTCCAACTTATCTTGGAACAACTATATAGATGGTTCAGAAGCAGTGGGAATCCTAGCAAACGAGACCATCACACTGTTGGTCTTACCAATGGTAGAAAAACGAGGTTCCGTAATGTAGTAATTGAGTGCACTAACTCTTACATAGCCTCAGTTAACCACATCGATGATATCTTGGGGTTATCCAATACAAAGTATTCTTTCACAACGTTTGCTGCAGAAAAATTTGGTGTGAGATTTTCCTATTTCCTGGTTGATCATCTCAGTCACTTAAATGTCACCAATTACCTCAACTTCGGCAAAAGTTGAAACCAAGTGAAAGTGTCGGGCAACACTCGTTTTACCAGGCTTGAACTTGATGTCATCCCTTCATTTTATGCAGTAAATGTTATGGGGATCTCCATCGGTGGAAAATGTAGGATATACCTATAGAAGTGTGGGACCCGACATTAGGCGGTGGAACGATCATCGATTCTAGACTTTCCAAAGGCCTTAGGCTAAATGAAGAATACTTGGGCTGTCGAAGATCTTTAACTCTATTTGGAACTGTGCACCCATACTAACCTCCATGGACTTGTTCAACAGCCCAACAATAGGATCAAATGACACTTCTAACACCTTGACATCAAAAGAAACACACAATTCAAACTTAGAAACCACGTGCGCCTTATTATACTTCTCCAAAGTATTAAAAAAATCGCACCATAGACAAAGAATAACAGGCATCGCTGCCTCATACCACATTGTCTGGGAATTAAAAAGCCTCATGTTGTCGAAAATGCTCTTTTTCGAGAGCCCATCAGTATATACAAACGACACTGCATGCACATTATCTTCTTGAGCCGTACACAAATCCATCTCTGAGACACTAGTCTGATAACGTAAACCATACGCAGCAACCCCATAACGCACTGACTTAGGAATTAAATCATGAGCCCATAACTTCTTATTCATTTATCTCATTTTGCTCTCTCTCTAGCTCTCCGTTCTCTCAAATTCTCTATTTTTGGTTGATATTCGAATCCTTTTTTCAAGAGTTTCATGGACAGTTTATCATACGAGTTGAATGGTCCAAGTATGTTTACTGTTTAGTAATGTATTATTTTGGTTTTGATTTTATTATTGTTTATTAATTTATTATTCATTTCTTTTGTAGGAGAAAACCCAACAAATCAGAATGAAGGGCATTCTGAAAGAGGTAACTAAATTGTTTAATTTGTAGCTACTGCTGATTTGTTTGTGTTGTTGGTTGTTCATTCAGATTACTTTTATAAGGTTGTTAGCTGCCTTTATTTATAGTTCAAATAAACTATTTAATTTGTAGCTATTGTTGATTTGTTTGTGTTGGTTTTTCATTCGGATTACTTCTATAAGTTTGTTAGCTGCCTTTATTTACAGTTTAAATAAACTGTTCAATTTGTTGCTATTGTTGATTTGTTTGTGTTGTTGGTTGTTCATTCGGATTGCTTTTATAAGGTTGTTAGCTTCCTTTATTTACAATTTAAATGAACTGTTTAATTTGTTGCTATTGTTGGTTGTTCATTCGAATTGCTTTTATAAGGTTGGTTGTTAACCCTAATTTTTTTTGCAAGGGGATATAAATGATGTGCTTTCCGAAGCAGTTGATTTAAATAAATCCTCTAAGAGGAGGGCCACTGGTTCATTCGAATTTGGGAGAAGAACCTCTGGTGTTTGGGACCACTACACATTCACCAAAGCTGATGATGGTTCTGTTTATGCCGAGTGTAAGTATTGCAAATTGAAAAGGTATAAAGTTGATTCTCATATTGGTACATCTAACCCTAAAAGGCATACTGATAAATGTCAAGCATATAAGGATTTCTTTCTGAAAATCCAGATAGTGTAGCTTCTTTTGATCAAAACAAATACTGTGAATTGTTTGATGAGGCTATTATGTGTCATGGTTATGCATATAGTATAGTTGAAAATGACAAACTTAGGGATTTACATCATTACCTTAATTCTTATGTTAAGGAAATATCTAGATATATTGTTACTAAGTATTGCATGTTGCAACATGAAAAATAAAAAAATTATTGTTTGATTCAACGCATTATGTCTCAAGTCGTGTTTGTTTTACATGTGATGCTTGGTCTGCCTGCACTTAACGTTCTTATTTTCCCTTACTGCTCATTATGTTGATAATAACTGGAAACTTCAGTCTAAAATACTTAATTTTTATCGTTTTCCTCCTCGTCATGATGTTGAGTCTATCTTTAAGTTTGTGAAAAATATGCTATGTGAATGGGGTCTTGAAAAAAAAACATTTACCATTACACTTGATAATGCTTCTGCAAATGATAAAATGGTTAAGTGACTAAAAGATGATTTGAATGTCATTTCTCCTCTTCCTTGCAATGGTAAGTACTTCTATATAAGGTATGTTGCCCACATTTTGAACTTGATAGTTCAAAAAGGTTTGAAGGTAATTGATTCTTCTGTTAATAAATTACGTCATATTGTTAAGTTTATTAATTCTTCTGACTCTTGACTTTGTTCCTTTGAAATTAACTGTTAAATATTGTGATTCTTCTTTCTCTGGTAAGTTAGTATTTGATGTTCCTACTCGTTGGAATTCAACTTACTTGATGATTCATAGGGCACTTGAGGCTATATTAGGAATTAACTTGTTTGTTAACATGGAAAATGAGTTGGATATCATTACTGATTATGAATGGGAAACAATTCAAACAATTTGTGATTTTCTTGACCCTTTTTATAAAATTATTTCTCTGTTCTCTGGTTCTAAGTATCTCACTTCTAACTTGTATTTGGCTAACGTTGTTGCAATTGAGAAATTGTTGTGTGATGCTCATAATGATCCTTGTGAAGGTATTTCTGTAATGGCAGAACCCATGCTTGAACTTTGTGAGAAATATTGGTCTGATCACTCTATGATTTTGTCTTTTGCTATTTTACTTGATCCTCGATATAAATTACAACTGCTTAAGGAGTTGTACAATGTTCTTTATGTTGATGATGAGGTTCAACGGGGTGTAAGTCTCATTTATGACAAGTTTCTTGAGTTATATGTATTTTATTCAAAAATGCACCTTGTGTTTCTTCTTCTTCTGTCCAAAGTAACACAACCTTGGACAGAAGTGGCTCAAGTTCCAATCGGTCTCGAACATTTAGAAAATCAAATTTATTTCAGGTTAGTTAATATAATTTCTAGTTGAATTTTAACTTATTTATTTCCTATTTTTATTTACTAATTTCTTGTCTTTTGTTTTTCAGAATTTTGATGACAATTTAGCTGCTTCAAGGAGTGGACGATCTGATGTTGACTCGTACATCAGTTTTCCCCTTGTCCCTCGTACTGGAGAATTGGAAAAATCAACGTGTTTCATATCCAGTACTTTCTCGCATGGCGAGAGATATATTGGCTATTTCAATTACTTCAGTTGCATCTGAATCGTCCTTTAGTATGGGGAGTAGAATTTTGACCAAATTAAGAGTTTCACTCTTACCAAAAAAATTTGAGATTTTTGTTACAACCCGTAATTGGTTGTATGGTTTTGAGCTGGAGGATGAGAATGAAGATTACCTTAATGTGGTTAATGACTCTGCTATGTAAATGTATGATATAATTGTTTTATATTTTATTTTAATCTCAATATTTCAAATTGTTTATTAATTATTTTAATTTTAATTTTTTAGGGTGTTAACGTTAAGTAAAGCCATTGGAATTTACGATTCGGTCTTGTTTCTTCTATTACATGTAACTTTTACTTATTAATTACTTATTGTGTTTATTATGTTTATCTGAAATAAATTTTAATTGATGTTTTTGTTTTTTTGTAGGATGATTCTGTCCAAAGTAACACATTCTGATTTTGCTTGATATTAATTTTATTTTCATTAACAATGTTGAATGTTTTATTATATAAGGGTTTGGTAAAGTCGTAAATGTTTGGCAATGTTGGCCATCGTATTCCTTTTGTCTTTACCACTGATTAAATGTTTGTTTAATGCAGAAAATATGCCTTCTGTTGATGTTACTGCCTGCTGTTTCATGCTGCTTGCTTCATGTTGTTGCCTTGTATTTTATTTTGTTGGTCTGACTTAAATAGATTGTTCAAACTGTCATTTTTTTGAAATAGCTACTCATGTTAAATTATGTTGGTAGCTTTAAAAGTTGCCCGTAAATTAACAATGTTGGCAGCTATTTCGATATAAAAGCTCGATGAAGAAATCTCTGGTAGCAAAGTTAGGATTTTAGCCTTATAACATTTTTGTTATAAGATCTGAGAGCTTAAAATTTTTTTATTTTTTTTTTTCATTTTATTGTATTGAACTTGAATTGATTCAAATGTAATTCAAATTTTATATTAAATGTTATTTAAATTATCATTATCAATTAAATTTATATTTTATATTATTTTTCATTTATGTTATAATTGTTAGATAATTTTTTGTACAAAAAATAAATGGTATAGTTTATGTTTATATTTTAGAGAATTAATCACGTTTAATACTAACATTCAGTTATTATCAATTTAATTATTATTTTATTACCAAAATTATTCATATTATTAATGTAAACCATTAATATATGTTACATAATAAATACTTTTATTATTAATATTATTTTTTCTTTATATAAATTAAACTATATAATTTATATAAATTAAACTATATTAATTTTTCTTTGCATTATTAATAATGTTTTATCTAATTTACATTTAAATAATTTTATTAATTTTATTAAATAATTTTATATAATAGGTCTATTTATTAATATAAGTATCATAATAAATATTTTATTATAACATTTAAAAATTAATCATATTAATATTTTAATTTCATCATAAGCTAAAAAATTAATAATTTATAAGATTTCCATGGTAATATATATAAGTCAGGTAAATATCAGATCAGATCATTAACAAGTCGGATCATTTACAGGTCAGGTTAAAAACAGATCATGTTGAAAACAGGCTGGGTAATACCAGTTATTTACCAGGTCAATCTCGGGTTCGGGTTCATATCATTCGGATGCAGTTCGGGTTCAGGTATCATATTTTCGGTTCAATTCGGGTTTAGGTCGGATGCAGGTCGGGTTCAGATCCACAATTTCCAGGTCCAAATCGAGTTCAGGTCAACACCAATTCCGACTCAAGTCTGTTTCGGATCGTCATAGTGTAGATCAAAAATAATTTTTACTCGAATCAATTCAATCAACTTTACAGGTCGGGTCAACTTTTTACAACCCTGCCTACGTGGAGCCAGCTTGATGCGTTCACAAAGTCCGCCGCATTACTGAATTTTCAGTCTATTTTATTTATTTATTTAAAATCTTATTTTTATAATTCTGAATTCTGATAAATTCCCCCTACTATTTCTTCCGTTCCACAATCTGATTTACAATTCTAGATTCACACATATAAGGTAAGGTCAACCACAATTAACAAAATTTAATTTCTAAAAAATATATTTTATTTTAAAATGAATATAGAGATCCGTATTATAGTATAATATAAATAAGGGTAAACTACGTATTTAGTTATTCACCTATTCTCGCGTTTCCATTTTGGTCACACAACTACTTTCTTTTCAAAATCATATTTAATTAAACATAATTATTGATATGGTAACTTTTTAAAAAAAATTCAATGATGATATGACATTATCTTATGTTGACACATCAAGATCACTGTTAATTTTTTAACCGTATATGAACAAAACAGAACTAAAACATAACATTAAGTATGATTTTGATTAAAAAATTATCGAATGATCAAAATAAAATTACATAAATAAATAAGTGACTAAATACATAGTTTACCCTATAGACACTAAGAGGTTGAAATTTGGGGCATCCAGCCAATAATAAATTAGAGAAGTGAGAATATAACAGTTATTAATTTGAAGAAAATTCACACACCAGACGAAAAGTGGGATGGGATGTGTGTGTGGTTGAAGGCTTCAAGCAATATATGTATTGAGATGGACCGAATAGGTGGATGGGATAGTCGTTTTTTTTAATTTAAAATTTTTAGATTTTTTAGATTTTTTTTAAATTTTTATGTCGGTTTTTTTATGAAGTATTATTTATTACAAGAAGCAAGTACAACCTGATCAGTATACTAATGCCGGATTTAAACCATAGATTCATATCTATAAGTTTTTCTGTAGTGTATAAATATATATACACGTTTTGATTTGTATAGACATCAACCAAAATGACCTTTGTTTATAATTTTATTTCCCTTTCTCTCTCGACCTCTCCTTGTTTCGTTTCTCAGTCGGCATAAACTTATGGAGGGGAAACTTGTGATTTTGCTCCCCTTGATCGTCTTCTTCTCCATTGTTGAAGCTCAGCAACATGTCGAGAAAATGCTGCAAAACCACAATTCCGATTCCTTCACATTAGAGTTAGTCCACAGGCACGCTCTTCGGCTCACCAACAACGGGCTTAAAACTCGGCACGAACGCCTCAAGGTCCTTCTCCACCATGACATTATCCGCCACAGTATCACCTCCCACAGACGATCTGGAGAAGCCGTCTCGCGCCCGGCTTCCATCGAAATGCCGGTCGCCTCAGCTGTAGATTACGCGATAGCAGAGTATTTTACGACGCTGAACATCGGGACTCCGTCGCAGAAGTTCCGTTTGGTCGTCGACACGGGGAGCGATTTGACGTGGGTCCGTTGTCAATATGGATGTTCGCGACGTGGTGGTGATTGTACCAGAAAGGGGAGGATAAATGGAAATAGGGTGTTACATGCTCCTTCATCTTCTTCCTTTAGTCCGGTCCCTTGCGCCTCAGAGGTGTGTGATGTTGTGAACTCCTTCACTATCACAGCATGCCCTACGCCACTCACTCCTTGTGCCTATTCTTACAGGTACCTAATAGTCTCTAGTCTTAAACTAGATTCATTACCATGACACATTAAGATTCCATTGTCAATAACAATCACTGATCGACCTAGAGGGCTAACGGGTGGTTCTCCTTCTTAAAATTTTACATTATCGTATAATTTAATTATTTTTATTTATAATTTATTTTCGTTCTCTAAAATTCATCTAACAAAAAATCTTACATCCATCTTTGGTAACAATTTACCTGATATTTCGGTCTGAGTGTCGTACAAGTATAACTTCTGGACACTACAAGTGTCTGGTTTGTATCCTGTTTGTACAAAACCAAAGCCTAAAATGGTCGACAAGTGCATTTATAAAGTAGGGATCTTGAAGGTAAATGCTGTTGCATTTAAGGTTCACTGCTTCTTTTGTAGTTTGGCTTTAAATGCATAGCACCAAGCCGCATTAGACAAGGCTAAACCCCACCCATATTGAATGGGAGAGTTAGATCTTCAAGCACGTTTCTAGCTGAAATACATTTATGGTAATTGCGGACATAATATATATAGATAGATAGATAATGTATAGATCCGAGAATAAATGGTGAATGGTAGAGTTAACAGATGAGGCTGGCCGGCCGGCTGCAGATGCAATAATCCATGTTGCCTTCTTAACTACATCCTACACTTAGTGGTAGTTATTATTAGTAGGTAATGTTCACATGACTCTAAATAGATTGGTACCAAAACAGGGCATTCAAGTCCTGGAAGGGGCTTGCTTCTGTGAAAGCCAGTAATTACCAGTGGTACTGACCAACTCTGTTTGCTTTGATTTAGAAAACATTTTTGTTCGGATCAATTTGAGTTTTTCTTATCTAGAGTCATTTGATATGACTACTATTAAACCTATTATCTATATTTGGATCTACTCACCTATCAACTCATCAATAGCCAGCAACCCTATTATTGACACTAACCACGGTATTATCTGGTGTTAGAGAGGTACTTCCCCGTACAAACAAAGTTGATGGGAGAAAGGTCAAAAACTCTTTCCCACTGTTTATATTTTTTAACCCTTTTTTCTAATAACTTACCATCATTCTCCACCCCAATCAAAAAGAACGAATTGTAAAAATAAAAAAAAAAACCTCAAATTTATTTCTGTCGTCAATGTTATTATGCTTTTATTTGAAAAATCATTACGATTCAAATTGATATCCAATTTTGTCGATTTTTTTCTCCAACATGTCTTGGAACAGCTATATAGATGGTTCAGAACCAGCGGGAGTCCTAGCGATTGAGACCATCACACTGTTGGTCTTACCAATGGTAGAAAAACGAGGCTCCGTAATGTGGTAATTGGGTGCACTAACTCTACAAAACCTCAGTTAACCACATCGATGGTATCTTGGGGTTATCCAATACAAAGTATTCTTTCACAATGCTGCAGAAAAATTTGGTGCGAGATTTTCCTATTGCCTGGTTGATCATCTCAGCCACTTAAATGTCACCAATTACCTCAACTTCGGTAAAAGTTGAAACCAAGTGAAAGTGTCGGGCAACGCTCGTTATACCAGGCTCGAACTCGATGTCATCCCTTCATTTTATGCAGTAAATGTTATGGGGATCTCCATCGGTGGCAAAATGTAGGAGATACCTATGGAAGTGTGGGACACGACACAAGGCGGTGGAACGATCATCGATTCTGGCACCAGCATGGTGAGGCTAGCAGATCCCGCGTGCTAAGAGGTAATGGAAGTTCTTACGAAGTCAGTTTCGAAGTACCAACGGGTGAAGTTGGATACAATACCAATGGACTATTGCTTCAACGCTACTGCCGGCTTCGATTAGACTTTGGTGCCGAAGTTGATCATTCACTTCGTCGATGGAGCTCGGTTTGAGCCACACTGGAATAGCTATATCATTGATGCTGGTGGTGGAATTAGGTGCCTTGGGTTTTCGCCTGCAGGGTTTTCTGAATCTTCTATTATTGGAAATATTATGCAACAAAACTATTTGTGGGAATATGATTTGGAAGGGAAAAATTTAGGTTTTGTCCCATCCGCTTGCAATAATAGCTAGTGTTTCGTTTCACTTTCACTCACATTCTGTTGTTAAATTATTACAACCTAAGTTGGCGACGGCTAATTAGAAAATGACAAGATTTAGATAATTTAGTGAACTAATTTAAACCAGTCTCTATAATAGAGGGACTAAATTGTTATAATCCCTAAAATAGAGGGACCTGACAGGTACTTTCACCTAAACTTATTGTATAAAAAAGTTCTGAATATGTGTTTTTTTTGTTGTCAAAGATGTAGTTTCATAAATGGTAAAATATGCAGGTAAGGCAAAGCACTTCATTCATCTCTTGGAATTTGAAACATCCCTACTCGTATCATATTAGTAGTACTTAATTAAATTACATTACTCGAGAGGCTTTAAAACACCGCAAACACAAACACCACCACCATCCTCTCCAACGAAAATCCAACCTATTAATAAACAATAACAGTATTTAGATGAAAGCTGTCCGTCCACCCCTTCGACTATGCCTATCGTAAGCAGTGTTGAATTTGTCGACTAGCTCGTTCATTGTGCTGCAAAGCAAATATCATCACCATGATAATAATAATAATAACAAATCATTTAGCCAAAGATGGAACATGAACGTAACCCTTACCTTGAGCAGTTAGTGAACATCGCAAGATAAGTAATCAACAAGGTATCATTGTATTCCTGTGAATAATTTCAAAAAGAAAAGTTTCGGCAGATTAAATAATTGACAGGCAAATCCTCAAAAAGAGGATTGATAAATCCAAAAGAAAAGAAATGCTTTGAAGCAGGCAATAATTATACAAGTACCAATGCATGTATGTAGAATATGCGAATTTTGAACTGTACTTCAGACTAAAGATCTACACCGGTCTTATTTCCATCAAACTTGCTAACTAGAACGACAAATATCTTTCTATTTTCACCATTGCATCAGGACAATTAACATGCAACAAACATCTTCTTCAGGTCTTCTAACAAGCTACAATGAAATCACAAAAGTTTTAGAAGATCCTATTACGAAACCATGATAGAATGTTCTACCAACTTTCTACAGGTAGGTTGGGTTTTCAAATCTTTCCGTTAACAGAACTTAGGTAGCTGCAAGAAATGGTACTCTGGGGGTAACAATTTGAGGGTATGATTGATCATTTTAAGATACCACACTTTTGATTGTATCAAAGAAAAGTATGATACAAAAACCAAATCCTCACAAGAACAGAAAAAATCACAACTTTCTTGTGGTCAAGAAGAAGAGCTCACCATCAGAAAGTCATCTTGAAATTTTTCTGATTCGATGGCAGGTAACCTTCTGAGGAGGCTTGATACTTGCCTTAATAGTGAATTTTCGCAAGGAATATCACCTGAAATGGAGAACATATTAGAACTAATTCATGGCCATGTAATCCACAATAGCCCAAATAATAATAGTCAATTTTTTTCAGCTTATCCAATGCAAGTAATATATACAACATCCAATAAGAAATGGGAAATGTGTGATAAAAAGTCATAAAAACAATTAAAGATGGTAGCGTTTATAACTTTTTACATCCATAACAATTTCTCAAATTTAGTCTTAATTTATTATGGAAATTGAAAATTATAATTTACTTTGAAGTATTCTCCATGTCTGAAACATTTATCCACACTCTACACTACAAATATAGGTATTTATCAATGACCCCGAAAATTCACATGCATTATAATAAATTTAATTTGAATTACATTCAGAAGGAATGGACTCATACCTTTTTGCATTCCAACAAGATAGTGATGAAGCACCCTAATTCTGCTATTCAACATCTTGGTTGCACTGTGAATACCAGTAAGATGAGCAGCCACTGCATCACAAATACAAAGAGTTCACTTGTAATCATCAATTACAGAAAAGTAAAAAAGGCTTCCATCAAGGAGGATTATGAATTTCCACAGAAATCCCAAGAAGAAAAAGAAGAATGTGGGCTTACATTGAGTTGCTGCTGAACCTCCATCAGATGGCTTTAGGTGGGCAACATGATCCACTGAAATCCTCTCAGCTTCAACAGTCTTTACCACCCCCACACCCCCATAATAAAAAGAAAAAAGGAGAAACAATCTCAGCAATTCCATTTGGTGAAAATTAAACTGTATAGAAAAGAATGGAAATTTCGGAAGCATGAGTATGAACCTCAATTGTGTAGCTTGATCGGACAAAAATAAGTTGTGGAATCCCATCTATAACGTGCAGTTCTTTTATGTTGACATGATCAAGAAGATGAATAAAAATGTCATTACCAAAGAATAATTAGGAACTGTACTAAAGGGTATTAAAACTACCTAAAACTGCAGAAGATTTTCAGTTTGTGTCCCTGTCAGAAATCATTCCAAGAGAGTTTCTTTAAATAAAGAAAAGTTAACACATGGACTAAATTAGCAAATATAGAATGTATATCTTATGTTGCAAAACAAAGAATGTATTGATGATAATGAAGGAACGAATTAGATAGACAGCTAATCAATCATAACAAAACTACACTTTAAACTTTAAAATTCCGTATGATAGGACATAGGATACCTCGATGCAAAAATCCTGAGACAATGAGAGGATAAATATTGATTAATATAAAAGAATGAAATAAAGACTAAACAGCTACAAACCACTTTCATAAATGGTGACTGGAAGATCCTTTTGGGCGGGATTGATTGCAGGATTGAGAAGCACATAGAGAGGGCTTTCATTAATATCCATCAACTGTAACAAATGAACAAGGAGAAATTCTTAAACAAACGCATTGGCCAAAGAAAAGAGGAGACAACCGAGTACTACAATAATATAATTCCTTTGGTAGAAAGAAGATTCAAATAGAAGCGGAAAAACATATCACTCACCATAGCAATCAAACATTAACAATAAGCAACACAATCAAATATGCATCTTTTCCTTAGTAATTATATTTATATATATATATATATATATTATATAAATGTGAAAGGATGGGGAGGTTAAGAAAACATACAGCTTTATGAATGTGCATATCAGATTCCTGGGCATCGCTCCCAGTGGAATACCATCCAAGAATGTAAAAATGGGGGAAAACCTTCTTATCTTGGAAAATAAATTCAAAAGAAAAAATTTTAAATTGGAATTATAAAACCAATAAAAGAAGAAACAAAACGAAAAAAAGTCTTGGCCATACAAAGCTCCTGTTTCTTCTCGAGGAAGGAGCGGTCGAGGGAGTGGGTGGAGGGATCGTAGAGAAGCTCGAAGCTGTTGAAGATCTCGACGGTGCGACCCCTCTGGACACCTATGACACATCCGTAGACTCGAGGGGCTGGCTGTTGGTTTTCGACGCCGTTGACGGTGGAGGTGAGTGGATGAGGGTTCATCTGAGACTTGACCCGAGTGTAGTGCTCGGATATGTTTACGATTACCAGCGGATGAAGCTTGAAGGTTAGGCCGCTGCTCGACGATGACGCCATTCTTTGATTTCAAATTTGATTGTATTTTCCCAGTTTGCGTCGATGCTTTGCTTTGCTTTCTCTGAAATTTTATTTTATTTTATATAGTTGGAGTATTGATTTGGATTTGGACATATGGGCTTCCTCTCTCTTCGGCTTAAAAATATAAATGAGAACTAAGCCCAGCCCATGCTGATCTATATATATATAATTACTTAATTTTTTATTTTTATCACTCAATTATTATTTTTGATCCAAATGTATATGAGTAAATTATCTATTTGGTCACCCATCTATTACTTAGTTTTTTATTTTGGTCATTCAACTATTAATTTTTTAAAATCAAATCTAACATTACGTTTTGGTTCTGTTTTGGTCATCAATCGTTAAAAAATTAATATTTAAAAAAAATTAAAAACATCACATCAACATTACCATTAACTTTTAAACAATGGGTGACCAAAACAAAATAGATATGTAATGTTAAGTATATTTTTGAAAAAAGTAATAAGTGATGATTAAAACATAAACTAAATAATAGGTGGTGAACAAATAGATAGTTTACCTATAATAAAAAAATTAACCCTAGATTTATCTTCAAACATTTTAACTAAATTCTCAAACTATCATTTAAGTATTTTCGTTAGCCTAACTATTAGTTTGGACATTAAATACTGGTTCAAATATAATGTGTTACTTTAAACAGATATTTAAGTTGTTAATATAGTACCCACATATCCATAATTTAATTTTTTGAATTCAAAATAACATTTACCGTCTAAAATTAATCACGAAAACTGATTTTAGAAGAAAATTAATATTATTGGATCAGATCAAATCAGAATGCAGATTTAAATATTTCAATCATCCCTACTATTGATACTTTAAAGACTCAATCAGTTTGTTTTAAAGATAAATTTAGATTATAAACAATAATTTAAGATTGGTTTAATTAACCCATAAAAATGAAGCAATCTGCAATATGGTAAAATAAATGAAGGAAATATGGCTAGGTGTTAACTTTTGATTAAATGGCTTGGATAATAGAAAACAATGGAATTTCTTCGTATCCAGTGATGTGAATGGGTCAAAATACACATGATTGTTGTGAGCCCAATTACAAAGCACTTATAAATACTTTACGTGTATATATTTTGGGCTGCAAATTACAGCAAATGACCCACAGCAAAACATTCCCTAATATCCCCACTCAGTGCCTGATTTGGAGACCCAATTCCAATCATAATTCTAAAGACGGCATAAACAATTTGCTTCTACGTTGCTCTATTATCTATATATGTGGTTTGCAGGCAGCAGCCCAAGATAGAGATACAGATGCTTTAATTAATTGCAGTTGGCATTTGCAATCTCCCCTTGCTTATCCTTCCTCTGCACATGCTGATACATGGCCTTCCTGTGATTTATCTCTTCTCTGCATGACAATTGCATGCACAACCACAATAAACATTTAAATCAAAATCATATTCAAGTTTTTTTTTGTCTCTATATTTACTACAGATTGTATAACAGATTGAAGCTAAAATATGGACCTGAGACAGTTCCAGATTGAGTCATAATGAAGAATGGCAAGGACTCTCCGTTTCCTTCCTTTGTGGGGCTCTCCACCACGTTTCACCACCGGCAATTGTTTTACTCCACTAGCCTCCATCAACTCCCTGGCAATTGCCAAGTCTGTGTCTGGAAAGCAGGTTAGAACTCCACGCTCCTGCCCACGGTAGCTTATCCCTTTTGTGCAGACAGATGAAACAAGACATGTATTTGCCTGTATGCATGGTTTAATTGTTTGTTATTCAAAACATGAAAGAGTGAGTGAGCGAACAAGAGAGAGAGATAGAGAGAAGGTTTGCATCCCATACATCCAGAGCTGTTGAATCACCCTTGGAGACATCACTAGGCTTCTTAGACAGACACCGTCTAATATCACCGAATGTAAGAATCCCCTCCAGAAAATCATCTTCATCAACCACAACCGCACATTTCTGATGACCGTCATGCATGCTTTTCATTGCTTCTTTTACAGTAACAGCCATTGACACCTTCAAAAAATTCTTTGACATGGCCCAAGAAACCTGACAACAAACAATAAGGAATTTGTCAAGTTGAGAAACTCAAAGAGAATACCAATGAGGAGCTCAAACAATGAATTGAAACCAGAAACTTGATCATTTTGAAAAAAATAAATAAATAAACTTCTCTAAAACAAAATAAGAGAGAATTATACCCTAAGATCTTCAAGAAGCATATCTTCGTCTAGTGCTTCTAGGTCAATAGCCTTTTCTATGACAGAGAGTTCCTCAGCAGCGGAAACAGAAGAATATCCTCTTGCTGAATGCCTCGTATCAGATGCTTCAGTCTCCTTGTGCTGGTTAGCCACTGAAGGAACCCATATTGCTAATCCAACAGCCCCCTATATGCCAAATAGAAAAAGAAGAAAAATTAAGTTGTAAATATTTAGACAATGTCTCCAATGAAATTGCTCAAGAATAACACAAAGCCCTAAAGCGTTAATAGTTAATCCCAACAAAACATGAATTAGTAAAGAAATCTTGTATTAGAACATAAAACAAAGAACGCCATGATTTAGATTTCAGTTAAACCACTAGCATCAGTGCATAACTTGTTTCCGTTTTTAGACAACTAATGAAGTCCAATAAAGCTGGACTGCAGTTAAACTGAACCTATTTACTTTTTCTTTTCGCTAAAGATGACTAGGCTGACTATGAAATAATAGTAAAAATTATATTCATGGATTCCCCTATTCTCTATATTGCTTATTCCGAAAATATAAAAAGCAAGCAAGATAGCATAAAACATTACCATAAGAGGAAGTAAGATCCTGTAATCTTTTGTCAGCTCAAAAAGAAGCAGAACTGAAGTTAGGGGAACTGAACAAACTGAAGCTAATGTGGCAGCCATTCCAACCTACAGTAGAAACTTTAATGTATTCAAATCAGCTTAGATAAAATTGAACAGGATTTTTCCAAGCTCAAGAGTAATTGTGCAATAACTCCCCGTTAAAAGTTTACCAGTGCATATGCTTGTGGTTGTGCAACGGCAGCATTGCCTGGAATAGCTGAATTAATAAGATGAGCAGCTGAGCCTCCAAATACAGCACCGACAGCGGCACCAATCATCAAACTTGGTGCATAAAGGCCACCTACAAGCCCAGACCCCTTACATAAAGCAGTGGCGACAACTTTGGCCGCGGCTAGTTGGGTTAGCAACCAGATTCCAGGAGCTGATGCAGACTTCCCAGTATGTAGGATTTCGTTGACGTTTGTAAAGCCCCAGTATAGTATTCCAGGATAGTTAAGAGCTATTATCCCAGCCCCTAAACCACCTAATGCAGGGCAGATTACAGTAGGAAGTCCAAATTTCTCCTTGATATACTCAAATGCTTCTGTGAACCAAGAAACCAAGCGAGTGAAGACTACACTTACAACGCCACAAAGCATCCCCAAGATCAGATACAAAGGTAGCTCTGCAAGGCAAAATTAATATCATAATATATTATTCCCATATATGGAGTTCTTTGTAATCATAACTTTCCTAGTACAACTCATGAAGCGCGTTTTATCTATTCAGGTAAAAAACCAAACAACCACAAGTCTATGCCTTTGGAAATGATAATGCACAGTGAAATTACACATTTACACACTAAATTGGCCATTCACTGTCAAATATTTGAAGGCAAATATGCTTTTTGATTTTTTTTTAATTAAAAAAATTTGTAACGAGGAAATGAAATCAAAACATAAAGTAGCTGCAATTAACAATTCACATACAAGAAGCACACCTTAATTCATGATTAACGGATCAACAAATTCATCAATCTCCTCAGTTAGACAACAAATTACTTTTGAAAGGACTATAAAACTTAATTACATCAGGAAACATACACTAATACATACAAGAAAAAAAAAAGCTGCAATCCTGAAAATAAAAAGAAACTCCTTGCAGGAAGGAGAAATACCAGCAGCAGATTTCAAATCATATGATGGCACGGTGAAGGCTGATTCTGTACCAAGCAAAGCATTTGATACAGTAGATGAGATAACAGAAGCCAAAATAATCATCGCAGTTGTAAAAGGAGGCGAGTTTTCAGCACGTAGAGGTCTTAATACAGTTTCTATAGCAAAGAAGCAACCAGCAACAGCAGCATTAAAACCTGGAAAGAAGGGAAAAAGATTCATTTAATCAATCGACCTAGAAATGGTATATAGCCTTAAATGAAATTAATAGATCGGAAGGAAGCTTAAAAGCTTATGCCAATCAAAGCTAGAACTAAACATGGAAGTAAGTCTAGAGAAGTTTGGATTTTCATGCTCTAGAGGGTCATGTATTAAATTTTTGGGGGTGGAGGTGGGGGTGAGTGGAAGATGACAAACTAGAGATTCGATTGCTAAATAAAAGAATTTGACCAAGTCATTAATCCAGCTTTGCTTCATATTACATAGAGTATTATTAGAGATGAAAAGTTCCTTTAACCAATGGAAGTAGTCTGTAAGAGACTTCAGTAAATAAGTTATACCACACCCTAGCACATCATCACTCAGGTCACCCTTCAAATGACATGATACCATGGAATATTTAGACACTAGTTCCTGTTTAATTGCCTTCCCAAGCATTGACATACATAATTAAGTACAAAGGACCAAACTCTTCCAGACAACAGACTAGAGAAACAGTACCTGCACTAACAATATGAAAACACATGAATATCAGTATATATATGGATTTCAATTTTTCCATAGATGTCTAGTCTGCACACCTCATAAATATAGCTAAAAGACCATTGACCAATTAAACAAATTTGACTGATCACCGCATAACTTTGAGCTGTTCAGTTAAACTTAAAAACAGTGTTCACCATTCTATAACATTGAATTATAATAATAAACCCATGGACTGATGTGAACAACTGAAGTGATAAGGCATTCTCATCAACAAGCAAAATTTTGGGCAAAATAAATCTTAATAGAAATGGAAAATTTTTATTAACACACCAGAAGCAATCCCAGATGCTGCTCCGGCAGCCACAAGAGCAATCTTCCTTTCTCTGTTGTTTTCCATCATTAATGAGAACCCATTGGCACATGACTTTCCAATGTCTACACTGGGGCCTTCTGGACCCAAAGAACAACCTGTACCTAGAGTTATGGCAGCCTGGATAGCCTTTACTGTGGGGAAAACCCCAGCAACCAAACTGAAACCTTGTTGTTGAGAAGAACTGGATTGCCGTATTTGGTTCAAAATCTCGAGTAAACCATGCATCATTCCAACAATAACACCTCCAGTAACTGGTACCAAAAGAATCCGATGCCAAGTATCAGCCAGTCTCTGCAAACGAAGCCAAGTAGCACCCTCATTTGGAGTCCCCGCCCATGCCCATTCATGTATGACGTGAACCTGGTAGAGTAATGGTAAACATCAATACACAGAAATTTCAGCTTAAAAAAACTGAAGAGCCATTGGCTACTCTGACAAATACCATACTATATGGTTCCTAGTAAGCTATCAATAGAAACAAAAACTTCACATATTCATTGCTGCTTTGCTAAAAGATTTGTTTCAGCAAAAGTTGCAAAGGTGAGATACGAGAACCCAAAAGAAGCTGCATTTGGTAGCAATAGAAGGAATGTCATTTGAAGAATGACAATATTGATGGGTAAATGAGAAGAACAAAAACTGTAATTAAGCCCTTTTGATAGCAAATTCAAGAGGATAGATCTAGAGGGAGAAAAAAAGAAAGAAACAAGAAAAAAATTACTCCTTTATTGAAGGCGGCCACAAAGAAACCGGAGGCGACCCCAAGCAAGCAACCGATAAGCAACAAAGCCCATTCGGGAGGAGCGCTATCTCCCAGCGGATCAGCGGCATCCCCAGCGTAAGAATGGTGGTGAACATGACGTTGTTGATGATGATGATGATCTAGCGAAGACGGCGATGAGCGTTCTCTGCCTCTATCTCTGTCTCTATCGAGCCGTTTGAAGCTGAGGCGCCTGGCGGAGAACCCCTTCCCCAAATACTTCACCAGATCATTGATGCCTGCGTTATTGCTGTTGTTGTACGTCACCTGAGATTCCAAGTCATTGGGATTTCCCTCGATGTCATGTTCTTCGTCTTTATGGCTGTTGGATCTCAGGAGATGCCTCTGATCGCTGAATTCACCTCCTTCCGTCATTTCCACCCCCAAACTCTCTCAAGTTCTAATCCAAATTCGATTCTACTTCCGAATCCCAGCCCTGGCCTGCGTTTTCTGAGAAATTGAAAATGGAAACACTCCTTTTTTTATTTCATTTGATTTGGTTCCTAATTTTCAACCATCAATACGCGCGCCGTTTGGCTCCCGGCTTAACAACATCAAACAGATCTCGTACGCGTTTCATATCAGATCGAACCACTACACACGCATACACATAGATAACCAATGTTGTAAATATATTCTGTAATCGTACACCTCCAACAAAAAAATATACTATTATATAATAAATAGTTGGTTTAATAATAACAATGTCTTTTTTTCCAATTAATATGTCTAACGTTTTTAATATTATTGTTTAAGTTAAATAAATGAATTATGATATGTGTTAAAAATATTCATCAACCACTTAAAACGTGATAGTAACGTCTTTATAAACTTTTAAAAAAATTATTTTTTAAAAAAATTAAAATTATTATCATTTTTCAAAAATCTCTCTAAATATTTCTAAAATCTAAAAAAAAGTCTCAAAATTCTTAATCTCAAAATATTCATCTTACCATTCGATCGTCCACCATCGTTGCCACTCCCATCAACCGCCTACCCGTTTGTCATTGTCTATCTACTCATCATCTGTCGTCGATCATGGCTTCAATCTCCCAAAATCCTTTAGCCCGGATCCTTAAATCTAAACCTTAAATTTCAACACCCATCTATCTCAATCAATAGGTGATTGATTGGTGGACTAGTGGCCAAAAGCATGTGGACGCTACCGGTGATGGTATTCGAAGCCGAAATTGAAGATCGTTGAGTATTTTATAAAAAATAAGAAAAGTTTTAGGTTTTTTTTGAAATTTTGTGAATTTTATTTTTAAAGAAAATTAAAGAATAAAAAATCAAACCACATATCAAATGTCGATTGATTGACTTATTTTTAATGATTGTTACTGTCTAAGCACTTAAATGGTAAGATTAAAAATGTTAGACATTTAAATTGAAGGGAAAAATTAGATACTTAAATAGGAAAAGATATATAATTTAAACATTTATTTTTATATTAAGTTTAAATAGTTTAAGAAAACTAAAATAAATAAATAATAATCGACTTTGCCATGCTCTTTGACTTTATAATTACGTTGTTTACCTTCGATGCATTTGTGTTTAAGGAAGTAAGAGTGATATGAAGCAGCTTATGGGTCGTGCTTACTACTTACTAGAGATGACAACGTGTGTTAGGTTGAACTTTTATCAATTGGATCTAATTCGTAAAATATATACTATCATCTAAATTTAATTTGATTTGAGAGTTATATGTTATTTATTTGATCTAACTTGACTCAAAGAGTATAATTCTTATATTTGATTCTGATTCTGATTCAACTCGAATTATTGAAGTATAAACTTAAATTGATCTGATTTAATCTTATGTAAAATATGGATCTAAGTAAAAAAAATATATATAGAGTAAGAAGTATTATAACAATTATTCTTAAATTTATAGAAAATTTTATATCATTACCTTAAGTTGGATCAAAAAAATTTCACCATCCACCCAAACTTGATCAACCTGACCATATCTTATATAGAATCTAATTCAATCTAACTCAATTTTTTAAAAGAAAAATAATAAAATAAAATAAAATCGAATCTTATCTTAAATTAAATTAAATTATTATCTCTAATTGTACAGGTGTGACGAATCTATTTAAGGGTTGTGCATGTGGATTGGACCAATTACGATACTATTTTGTACGAGATTTCAACGAGCAATGGTTTGATGTTACCTTACTACTCTACCCTACACTGGAGGTAAGCAAATGCACCTATTGGTATGCAATCAGGATGGATATATTTGGCTCTTTAGGAAATCAAGTACATATCTACTATTTTAGATAGATTATTAGATATAATTTAATATATTAAGAAAGTGAGAAAAAAATTGTATATCCATTTTGTTAAAACAATAAATTCTTTTATCATATTTTTTTTTAAATTTTAAATCTGTCACTAGTATGAGCATGATATTATTTCTGTATTGATACTTTTATTTTAGTATGGTTTTTAAACAATTTACACGTAAAATGTATTGATACACATATATAAAGTATTGATACATATAATTTCAAAACAATATATGCAATATCTGAAATGTCCAAGTATCGATACTTGTTAAGCCCATATCGATACTTTTATTAAGGTATATTTTTCAAACAATTTGCACACAAAATATATTAATACACATATAAAGTATCGATATATATAATTTCGAAACAATATATGCAATATTTGAAATGTCCAAGTATCGATACTTGTGATGCTCGTATCGATACTTTTATTCCAATATGATTATCAAACAATTTGCATACATATATACACACACACATACATACATACATACACACATACATACATACATACACACACATATATATATATATATACTTTCGAAACAATATATGCAATATCTTAAATGTCCAAGTATTAATACTTTTATTCGACTACAATTTGCATGAAAATTTACCGATACACATATAAAGTATCGATATATATACTTTCGAAACAATATATGCAATATCTGAAATGTCCAAGTACCAATACTTGTTTTGCCTGTATCAATACTTTTATTCAAGTACGTTTCTCAAACAATTTGCACGCAAAATGTATTGATACATATATATAAAGTATTGATATATACTTTTGAAATAATATATGCAATATCTGAAATGTCCAGGTATCGATACTTATTATGCCCATATTGATACTTTTATTCCACTATAATTTGCATGAAAATGTACCGATACACATATATAAAGTAGCGATATGTATAATTTCGAAACAAAAAATGGAATTCTTTCAAGGTCGAAATATTGATACTTGTCATTACAGTATCGATATTTTTTCCAGTATGCTTGTCAAACAATTCGCATGAAAACGTATCGATACACATATATAAAGTATCGATATTTATAATTTCAAAACAAAATATACAATATCTGAAATGTCAAAGTATTGATACTTCATATGTGTATCTATACATTTTAATGCATTGATAATAATGTAGACTTGTAAAATAATTACAACTTAACCGGTTAAAAAAACAATAGGCGTAACATGTTACGTTAAAGTTTCAACCATTATAAGAATAATGTAAACGGTCAAATATTTTCAACCTAACCAGTATAATCATAATGTAAATTATATAATATTGACAACCTAACCGGTTAAAACAATTTAAACACAACATATTACTTTAAACTTCTTACAATCTAACCGGTTAAAGTTATTTAGTCGCAACTTATTACTTTAAACTTCCTACCGATTTGTTTATAATTATATTAATAAAGTTAAAAATAAAATACGTACAACTTAACCGGTTGAAATATCATCACCCCTAATTTATAAACCCTAAATCATTATTCACTCTAAAAAAAATACTCCAAAAAAATGGAACAATCAATTTCTTTTTTAGTATGTGGCTGTGGATATTCGGCTCAGTTGTGTACACATGGTCAACTAATAACCTTAGAAGAAGATTTTTTTGATGCAGTAACCATGGTAGATTGGGTTCTCGTCCTTGTAAGGTTTTTTTTTGTTTGATCCGCCCATGAGTCTACGTGCAAAAAATGTAATTGTCGGACTATTGAAAAGAATCAAAGCAAACGACATTCTAAGAAGGAATGAGAGAATATTTTGATTAAATAAGCGCTACATATTATGTTATTACGATTGATAATGACATTCTAAGAAAGAATGAGAGAATATTTTGATTAAATAAGCGCTACATATTATATTATTACGATTGATAATGGTTATAATAATTAACCTAAATTATTAAAGTTAATATTTTTTTTACCCATTTTACATATAAATATAATATTTTTTTTTATTATTATCATTATTATTATCAGTACAAATAATATTTTTGTTGAAATATATAACATTTCAGATAATATTTTTAACCGATTATATTTTTAACCAATCACACTCTTTTTTAGCTTTTGATCGACTCACAGAACCTCCATCCTGGCAGTGGCCGGTGCCAGGCTTGAGTGCGTTTCTTAAATGGTGCAGGCGCGTGCTAACCATACAAAAGGCTTGACGTGTGATTCTCTACCAACAAGACAAGACACGCACACACCGAATCCGAAACCAAAAGCATGATTTCTATATTTATTTTTTATTTTTTATAACAAAATCTTTTAAGACAAAGTGAAATACAAGGTAAAGCAAAAAAATTATCAAACACAGATTTTTTGCTGCTCTTTCAATAAAAAAAATGAACTAAATGAATTTTAATTAGGGATTTTCATTTCCTTTTTTGGATCTTGGAACACTAAAATTAAAATAGATGATATTCTTCTTCGACCAAGCGCACATAATTTAAATTCGATAAAAAAACAAAAGGTTTGATCCTTAGCAATAAATCCTATGTTTCATTTCGCGGATTCACCAACTACCATTACTCAGACTCTTCTTCATTTTATCCTCCCAATATGCTCACTGTTGTAAAATTTTAGCAATGAATTGAAGTTATAAAAGTAAAAAACACAGATTTTAAGTTATTGTTTCTATCTTGGGTTTTGCTTGACTTTCGATACTGCGCTGTGTAGATACTTGCTCTGCTTCTAACATGCATGCCCGACATAGAAACGCTGGGAATGACTACAGGTCTAATTCTATGGCGATGGGGCTTTCCTCCTCCCGAATATCCCCTGAAACATCGGGTAGAGGCCATGGGTTTTACAATTCAGAGTATCGCAGCTTCAAGCGTGGGTTTGGGCGTGGTCAAAGCCACCCAAAATCATTTAATTCGCATCCGCCTCCACCGCGCGAAGGCACTGACATATTTACGGAAGCTGGTCGTCTTGCTGCGGAATATTTGGTTTCTCAGGGATTGTTGCCCCCAAGTGCGCTGCCTACTAAATGGCAGAACGGTAGGTTGAAGAAGCAGATGGGGGATTATAAACATTATAGGTCACAAGAGGGTGATAACTTGCACCTTCCCTCCAACGGCCGAACATCGGCCCTTGCTCGTCTGAAAAATTATAATTCTGATGTGGGTTTAGGCAGGAGGAGGTACGTTGATGATAATAACTCATGGTCTAGAAATCTTTCTAAAGGAAGAAAGAAAGATGGATCTTATCGAAGTCGAGAATATGGGGGAAGTGGATCATGGTCCGATCAGGTTCGGGGTTCTCTTGATTTGGAAATTGATGATGATAATGTTTCTGGACATCATGAAGAGTCAGAAGTTGGTAAAGATGTTGGTAATGGATTGCAGAAGCATGTTTCCTGCGAGTTTGCACCAAAAGGCGAAGAATTAGATAACTTTGATGATAAGTATATTCTACAAGATGAATTGAGCTCAAAGGCAAGTTCTTCTGGTGCGGAGAAAGATCTAAAGTCTGATGCTGATGGTGAACTCTTGAAGAGATCCAATGATTCAACAGACTTTGTAATTGAGGCTGGAGAGTTGAAAGATGTCAGCAATGATAACGTTGAAACTGAAGAAGAGTGTATGTTGAAGGATTCATCTTTCAAGCATTCTTCCACGGAGGATGATGTCTCGGGCAAAACTAGTGCAGGTTTACTGGCACTCTGCAATTTTGCTAAGGTGCCTACTAAAACACGTTCTTCTTTGACATTGAAGAACTTAAAGACTGACTCAGTTTCAGTTAATGAGCAGGAAAGTGTTTCTGATTTTGAAACTCCCAGTGGTCCTCAAGCCTTACTTGCAGACAACTCTCTGGTAGGTTCCACTGGTGATCTGCTATTAAATAAAACTCAGGATTCGAAACCTGATTCTGAACTTTCTAAAGAATTGTCCGTTCATTCTTTTGGCATGGATCACACATATGGTGTTGAGCAGGTTAAGTGTACAAGGTCTCAGTCTTTCCCTGATAGAACCCTTTTGCATGACAGTGAACAGGAATTCATTCAAGACATGCCTGGTCTCCAAAGATCGTGCTCTATGGTTGCGGTTAAAGAAAGAAGTGAAAAACGAGGTTTGGAACAGAGTGATTTGAGGGAGGGAGTAAAATAACCAAGAGAATGGCTTGAGCCTGTGACTACCAAGACTGAGTTCCTGCCTTTTTCTGATTTTGAGGACAAGAAAGTAGGTTTAGTAGAAGGGATAGCTTCTATTTCTGAGGAAGTTGGTGTGGTTGTCAAAAAAGGGATCCAAGACAGCTTGGTTACAGATGCACATTTTCCGGGTGGAGATGGTGATTCTAGTGTCAATTATGTACAAGAGAAGCAGCTTTTTCCAAATGCATTCAAGATCTGTGACCTTAATCTGATTGAAACATCTGATAAAAATGAAAGTCGCCATAATGATGCAATTATAATGTACTCATCTGCTCCTGAAACCAAAATTGAAGCAGCAACGATAGCTAGACTTGTCAATGAGTAATTCCAACAGTTCTTCTGGGGGTAATAGGCATGCAAATAACTGTAAGGAGATCGAAGTAATTGATCTCGAGAATGATTGCATCCAAGAAGACAAGACTGCAGATAATTTGGGGAGAAAGTAAGTGCACTTTATCGATATGCTTTATTCATAATTCTGCTCATATGTTCCCCTCATGCATACAAATATTGAAAAAATTCACAACTTGTTCTGCTATTTCCCACCTTTGTTCCAAGTGCAAAGTGCTTCATGCATCAACTAATTCCTCTATGTTCTCATCTTCATCTTGAATTTGACTTGTTTATCATGTAGGAGTGAACCAATGTTTGTGAGCATGAATGGTGATATGACTGATGTATCGGATCAATATGACGGGCTTATGATCACAGAGTTCCTCAGAAATTTTTCGAATTGCCCCCCAGATGATATCAATGCTCACCCTCTACAAAATGAAAACATTAACACTCTGCAGACTGAGGACGTCAATCCTTTACAGAATGACATGGGCCTTCATAATGGAGAGGTACAACACTAACTGCATTGAGTAGGATGTTCATTCTATATACAAATCTTATGTTATTTACCCCTGGAATCTTGATACCTAACCTTAATCAATTTTAACAAAAAAATTGAGTGTTCCTAAATGTTAAGTTTCTTAAAAAACTGATATTGTGATGCTGATTATTACTAACTACTTTTTGAAAGAATAGCTATGCTAAAGCATTTCAGTTGAATAAGTTAAGCATTTGCTTGATGAGTAATTTATTGGCTTTTTTTTCCTTCAGGGAACTCTCACAGATGACGACTCAATTTACATGTCCCTGGGAGAAATACCATTAAGTATGTCTCCTATTTAATTTATAGTTTCCTTCTTGTAGCTGCTGTCTGTGGTTGACCTGTCTGATCTGTTGTTTCGCTTGAAATGTAATTTAATACATTGTATATTCATGCATCAACCGAATATTGCGGAAATATGATATATGTTTAAAAAAGCTGCTGGAGAAAAGAAATAAAAATACATGGAAACTGCTTTGTTTTTTATTCATTGTAAGACGCAGAAAATTTACTTCTCGTTTCTCCTTTAACTGCTACCATTTCATATACTGCATTTGCCAAAAGGGATTAAATTGGTATTTGTCACCAAATTACACCAACTTTATTGATTTAGTAGAAGTCCTTTGAAAAGAAATCAAGTGATGTTTTCTGAAAGAGTACAAATGTACTTGCTCAGCATCGGATGTTACCAAGAGGGTACCTGTAGAACCAGCTGGTGTGTGCTAAAGGAATCATCGAGTATAAAAACTTTTTGCATTTTATGATTTGAAAGAATTGTTATTGTGCAAGGATTATGAAACTTCTTATATGTACAAGCAAGATGTCTAGATGCTAGATAGCTTATTTGTCAGTTTTGTATGGAAAAATAAGAAAGAATCATTTGATAAAGAAAAAGTAGGGGGGATACAAAATGGAAAAGCTAGAATCTCATGTTTGTCTCATTGATTGAAGGGGAGGTTACTTGAAATTGGGAAATTTTATTCAAGTGATAAATCAACAATATAGTGACCAACTTTCTATATCCAAACTTCCTTTCCCCTAGGTTTGATTTGGAAATAAAATAAATGGTCAAGTCTTTATTGTATCTCCTGCGGTGGCTTTTCTTCCTCTCCATTTTCCTTGGTGAACCAGAACAAAAATGAATTCTCAGGCTCCAGGGTTTTGCAATGACCCCGTGGTTATGCTAATTTTGGATTTTCTTTTCTATTTTATGTAAATCAGGTGCTAAGATGTGTGGTGGGAGAAGTTTCCTCCCATAGAAGGCTTTCTAAGAGTAAGAACATCCTGGAATAGCTGCAAACTTGCATGAATAAGTTTTAGGGTAGCCCGGGGTTTTCATTAGTTCAAAAAACATTTCCGTTGGTTTCTTGGCCTTGGGATATTTTTCCCATTATTAATTCTGCATTGCATTTTAATATAAGCGCTTGCTGCTAGTGTCTTATTATTGGCAAAAATAGGTTAAATTATGTATATCCTCTTCTAACTAAATATTCTTATGCTGTGAATTCTTTTCATCCTTTTCAATTCATTTATTTTTTGACCCTGAGAACCCTTTGATGATCTTTTACAGGCTTTTTGCCGGCATGGGAGCAAACACCAGCGCAGGAGTATGAAAAGCCGTTCTGATTCTACAATTGTGCATCAGTGAAATACCACTTAGTATGTTAGCATTAGTCACTGGAATTACTGAAAGTCTATGTAGCCAACTTAGCAATTTTTGAGCGAGAATGATTCTGATTGAGATAAATCGTTACTCTCACAATTTCTGACGTGCAATTGTACTCTCATGGCAAGTCCTACTAAGCCCTGATCAATATATTGTGTATGAATGTATTTGTATATTGTGATACTATTCAGAAGTAAATTTTGTAAGGTTTTTGACTCTAGAGCTTGAGAGGGTAATTAGGATGAGCTACAGTACTGCTTGTACCACAACATATATTCTGAATTTGCAGGACTCTTGAAGGTGATAAAATGGTGCTCCTCAAATTTTATCTAGTTGTGTTTGAGCTCGAGCTCAAGTTCATGCGTAATTTCGAGCAAATCATCAATGTAGAAATGAACAAAGCTTATATTGTTTTGTTTAAACAAACTATCAATCTGCTAGCTGCTGCTGCTGCTTGTATTTAGAGGAGAATTGAGTCCAACATTCCATTTCCATGCAAAGGAAGGATAGGTTCATGAATTTAAAGGAGCAGAAGCTTGTCTCCATTTTGTTTTGAGACACAGAAACTTGCCTTGTTTTATTTAAAGCCTTTCATGAAATCTGCAAGCACAACAGCTGCAGTTCTCCTGTTCTGCTTTGGCATTGATATGCGATTCTTATCATCTTGCTGTGGAATCCAAGGCTAACCAGGTAAGGAATATCAGAACTGAGTTCGACTGACATGAGATGAGAATCAAACTCAACATTATGGAGCCAAGAAATATGAAATTTGAGATGATATGTAGCTTTTAGCAAATTTTATTTTTTTAATAGTATAGGATGATTACACTGTATTATTTGTTTAGAATCATTTTTATTTATTAACAACGTACATACACTTGATGAGCAATGTTATTGTATGATATGCAGTGGGTCACAACTCAATTAATCCCCAACTGGTTTCATGAAGTTCCAAAGGATCTTCCTAAAAAGGAAAGAAAGTTCCAAAGGATCATATACATTAAATTCCTAGGATTTTTTTTAAAAAAATAAGAGAAAAAAACCCAAGAGGCCAGCACCAACTGGATCTCACGGACATTCGTTTGCGCGTTTGTAATATACACACGATTACATTTAATTTTCTGACTAGGTTTAGTGTTACTGAGTTACAGGATATTCAATCTGAATAGAAAACTTTTTAAAATAAAAAAAAAAACAAATACAAAAATAATTTAATAAAATATGAAAATAGTTATTTATTAAAAAATTTGCTTTTATAATTTTATTTTATATTTTAATTTTTGTATACGTTTTCAACTTACACGTCAAACTCAATTGAACATTTTAGAAATATACATTAACAAATCATTGTTGGTAGTGTGGAGTGATTGTTTACATTTGGGTGTTAAAATTTTAATTAATATATTTTAATAATGTTAACGTGTCACCGTAAGATAATGTTACATTATAATTGAAAAAATATCACACCAAAACATAACATTAGGTATAAATTTGAAAAAATATAATTAGATGTCTACAACAGAATAAAAGTGATAGTTGAGTACTAAATTTATAGTTTACCCATAATATAATGGAAAACAATGGTGAACGTGAAGACGAAGACAAGGAGAGTTTGTCGTGTAGTGGATGTGTTTCGATTTTCTTCGACTTGTGTAGCTCCTAATCTAAGAAGTGTTGTTGCGTTTGGTATTTGCAGAAAAAGAAGAGAGCGCGTTTCAATTTAAAAACCACATTTCAGCCATGAGATGGATGCAGAAAAAAATATCTACAATTAAATAATTATTTTTGGGAGACAAAACAAAGCTTCGTTTTTGTTTGTTTACCCAAAGATTTTTGGTTATTTTTCAAACAAATGAATTTGAAAAAAAAATTTATTTATCGTCTATAAAATTTTGATTAAATAATCATATAATTTGATATAATAATAAATTTAGTTTTTAAAAATTATATATTTTATTAATTAAAATTTTAATAAATATAATCTTCAATATTTTAAATTTATTAATTTGATTTTAATTTAAAATACTTAATAACTTTTAATTTAAATATTTAAAAATATGTCCAAACTAAGTAATATCAGTGGGAAAATTATTGTTGTTATTTATTGAGATTCTAGATTCGAACATTATAAATATTAGGGATATGAACGTTAAATGTCAAATGATTAAGAGTTATCTTTAAACATATATTACTTTATATTTAATTCAGATTAATTTAAAAATATATATATATTAATTTAATAAATTGGAACCTAACATAACATTAATAACAAATTTGCAAAAAGAAAAAGCTTTAGTAACCAAAACATAAATATTATAATAGTAGAGTGAGTAAATTGATTGTTTATCCGGAGAAAACTTGCCCTCTCTCTCCTCTTTCTTTGTTAACTGTTTGACTCGAATGGAATGGCACTGCAGACTTTTGCTTGTTTTTTCTTCCATCTATTTATTTATTTTAATTAAGGGGTGGAAGTGGTAAGGAAAAGAAGGGAAGGGGAAGGAATCTGATGCCCCCTTTTGATGTGTGAGTGGGTGGTTCTGATTTTACCATAAAACTTTCTCTCATCTCTCATTTTCTTCCTGCCTTTTCTTTCTCTTCCCAAACGAAATCTCTTTCCTTTCAAAACTTTTTTTTTTGCCTTCAATCAAAATTCCCCAAAGGTAATCTCTTTTGCCCTAGTTTTCTCTTCTTCTACATCCGTCCTGCTTGCTGTTGTTCAAAGCAAAAGCTTCACTTGTTTTGAATTCTTCTTTTTTTCACTTAGGTTCTTCAACTTTCCAAAAGAACTATTTACTATATATGTTTACATATGATTTCTCCCATCCCCTTTGTCTTCTCAGCTCCTGGGTTCTTTTCTTGCTTAGTCCCAAGGTTAACAAGAAGGAGAATCTAGTCTGTGAGCTTAAAACTAGATTTCCTTCATGGGATCTGTTCTACTGTACGCTTCAGATTTGGGTTTTTTTTTTCCTTCTTGTTTGATAAAGTCATCTCTTCCTTCGTTTCATTTCATGCAGCTTTTTTTGCTTGCTGCCTCGTTCAATTTCTTACCCGGCTTCAAAAAATCTCCGATTTACATGTATTAATCTTCCCCTTTATTCTCTATTTTCTAATTAATTATGGTTTGCCTTTTTTTTCTATGGGATTTGGTCATTTTCTTGATACGTTTCACTTCTCTGGGTTTGCCCACATAAAATAACGCTCCCCCATGAACTTTGAGCAAAATCATTCCTTGCGGGTTATGTTCTTTGCTTTCCTTGATGAACCAAAACGCACATGCTTCGAATACACTCCTTTCCTTTCACATAAAATAACGTTCTTTCACTGCCTGATCTTCTCCATCTTTCTCAGTTGGGTCTTTCTACAAACTCTTCTTATTACCATCCCATCTTCTTAATTCTCTCTACTATTGCTGCAGGCTATGAATGAACGAAGATGCGAGTGGGATATCGTTTGATCTTGTGAAAAAAATGACAAGAGATACAACCGAAGAGAGGAAGAAGAGATCAGAGGGGAAAGTGTTATGCTGAAAATAAGGCGCTCTACCGTTGAAGAAAGAAGCAGTCTAAGTGTAGCTTGTGACTGTTGTGAAAACAGCACAAGAAGAGAGAAGCTTTTCATCAGATGTTATCCATTGAAAACCCTCCATCAGATCCCCCACATCCCTGCCAAGTTGTAGTACAGCTGAAAAGTGGTGGTGGTGAGATTGAGAGGCTTCCTCACAAGCTCCCCTTGCCTGAGGTAGATCTGCTAAAGAAGCCGTTTCTCGATAATCATCAGCATCAGCATCACACCCCACTCCCCAAGTTCTCCATAAGGTAATATAATATAATTTAACTAAGTTTGATTTTGACTTCTTTTCATTCAATCTAGTTCTCTCTTAAACTTGAGGAGGAACAGTAAACTTCATGCTTTTTTCTCTTATGGATTCTAACAGCTTTCCTTTGATCTCGTCGTAAGACATCTGTTGGGTCAGATCCAGAGTTTTATGTTACCCGGTGACTCAGTTCAACATGGGAACCTAAAATATTGACACACACCAAATCTTTGCCCCTATTTTGGTCTGGGGGAAGTGGGTTGGGAGGGGTACTTTTGGCCCTTACTTCTGATTTCACGTCACTATGGACATGTGATTTTATTTTTGGGAGCAAACTTCTGGGAAGTTCTTTTATTTCTCTTTGCAGCTAGTTGTGTACTTGTCCACTCTTTACCATTTCATGCAGAGAGTGCTTTCCATTTTTCTCTCTTTTGCCCAGGGGTAATTCAGTTTAATAGATCATTGAATCTTTTGGGTTTTTGTTTTGCTTGGCTGTTTCTTCACTGTTGATGTTTTTCCTCTCTCTTTTGAGTATTTGTTATGGTCCATGTGTCCCCCTCCTTCTTGACTTAACATACAATATCAGTCTTCTAGATTTCAACCTTTGATTACCCTAAGAAAAGCTCTTGAGTGGTCTATATTTGCTTCTTTCATTATTATTGACCCCTTTTAACATATAAATCTCTTTATGTATTTATCCCAGTTACTGACAACAGAGATCTTCTTGTACTGTAGAGATTTTGTGTTCACTGCTCGGGGCAATGACATCAAGAAGAATTGGCCGTTTTCTCCCAGGAATTTGCAGCTTTGTTTGAAGCATGGCTTGAAAGATCCATTGCCACCATTTCAGCTTCTTGGTACTGTAAGAAACCAAACCGTAGAGAGATGTGTGGTTGAAACCAATCCATTTGAGAAGCAAACTAAGAGAAAATTCGGTGACGAGCCATCTGGGTCAAACGATCATGTGGTACTAGAGTCATCCAATGATGCTTACTCAAACCATAACCTAGCAGGTACTTGCATAGACAGTAGCTCGTGCAGATCGGGAGGAGAACGTGGAAATGATTTACCTTCCACAACAGCAAGTGCTTCTGAAGCTGATATAGACTCAGTTCTTGTTAAAAAGCAGTCCGACTTATCATTAGAAACCGATACAATAGTGGAGGCATCAGCTGGAGTTCAAGCTGCTGGTAAGACCCGTAAGACTGAAAACGCAACCCGACCATCTGGGAAGAAGTGCAGATTAATTGTGAAATTTGGTGCACAGTTTGAACGTAACTTGACTGAAGATATTGCTTCAAGTTCTACCATGTTATCTGAATCCATGGCTTCTAAAGTTTGCCCTGTTTGTAAAACCTTTTCTTCCTCTTCCAATACCACCTTGAATGCTCACATCGACCAGTGTCTTTCTGATGAATCGACTCCCAAGTGGACAGTGGATTCTAAGCTTACCCGCCGTAGAATAAAGCCGAGGAAGATTAGAATGATAGTGGATGTATATGCTACTGCTAAACCATGCACTTTAGAAGAACTTGATAGGAGGAATGGTACATGCTGGGTCACTGCATCAAAGATCCTTAGCCAGGATTCTGAGAGACTTGAAATATCTGATGAAGGGGAAAAGCTAAGGGCTTCTTCTATTAATGCCAGGGATGTAGGTGCTGTTTATTTTGATGACAATGGTACAAAAATCCGTATTTTATCAAAGTCTAATGATGTTCCACTTATGTCAAAAGTCGGAGATGATTCTGGACCAATTAAAGCTTTCAAAGGGAATAAAGGAAACAAATTCCTTTCAACCAAAAAGAAAAGGCGACATTCCTCACAACATCACAAGTATCTTAAACTTGCTCCTCAAAGCCAAAAACTTTTATCGCATAAGGCTTGTTCTTCTACGGTATACTCTCTTTGTTATCTCCTTATCCATATCTTCTGCCCTTTTACCAGATTATTTTATGTTTCTTTCTTGGGTGCTTTTGAAGATTTTTTCTGCCTGTATTTGATGTTGAATAGCTGATTGGTTATCTTTTTAAATCCCTTTGGAAGCCTATGTTGCCCGAACTCTTCATTTCTCTTGAAGTTCTTATGCCCAATGTTTGCATCCAACAAATACGTTCGGAGATATAACCTCCAATGGTCTTCCAAGTAGAAAAAGAAAATATTTTTTTTTACCCAAGCCCGAGTAACATAGTTGAAAACACAAGTAATTTTTTGATTGAAAAATAAACAGTCTTATATGCCCTTAGTAGTTGAAAACATTCCATGTTTTTTTACTCACATGCTGCTAGAATAATAATAGGGTATAAAAAGGTGTTCTTGATGTAAAATATTTAACAGTTGCTATAATGTTTTTCAGCAGATGGTTGGAGGTCTAGAAGGGTACCATGGAGTAGCAAATACTTTACAGAGCGATGGACCAGATGTGCCAAAGCAAATCAAATCCAGTGATTCTAGAAGCTTTAGGGAAAGGGTGTGCTCTAAACAAGATTGTCTTTCAAGGAAGCCTAATAATCAAGCTAGAAATCAACCTTCGGTTTGCAGACGGAATGTTTTCCTGGAGTTGCAGGTTCAGAGGGATCAACCACATCAAGGAGATCCTATTGCAGAGAGAAATTTTGTTCGCAGGTTAAAAAGTTCATCTGAAATTGCAATTTCTTCTTCTGAAAAATGTAAGAAGAGAGAGAAGCCAGTTTATGAAGCCCCAGATATGAATGAGAAAGAGCGTTCTTTTGGAAGAAAGAGAGTAAGGAGTTCCTTGTGTGGAGCAAGAATCCGTAACAAGGTGGAGCTAAGATCACATAAGCAAAATGAAAATCACTTGAACAAAGACCATTCCCATCTAGGGAATGATCATTTGGTGAAATCTTTGAGCACTGGTGGAAATTGTTCATCTTCATTGAGCAAGATGGTTGATAATGATGCAAATGATGGCCATTCTTTTGCATTCAAACGCTTCAGATCCTCACCAAAGAAAAATATGTCGTCTGCTAGCAACAGGTCTTCCATGGGTAAATTTGGGTCAAACTTGGTTAAGAATCATTTAGTGACGGAAAGTCGACTGCGTTTTATGGAAGAAATCGGTGAAGATGTATCCTGGGGTCCTGAGACTGATCAAGAATGTGACTTGGTGCATGATAGTTCCGAAAATCAACCTGGAAGGAAAGAGATTACTGAAGAAATGTCATTTGGAGGAAGCAGCATCCAAGGAGCCCCATCCGGAGAACAAAGAAGAAAAAGTATTTCCAGTAGGGAGGAATGCATGGCTTTGAGCATACATTCGGCACCTAATTCTTCTTCTTCTGATGAGACGGAAAACACTGATTCTTCTGCAAGAAGTGAGAATACTCTGGATAAAGCTGATGGCTTGGAATCTTTTGAGGAGACTGTCACTAGTTTGAGTCACTCAGTAGAAACCAAGTCTAACAAATTGAGTAATCTTTCCGAGAATAGGTCCAATTCTATACAGACTCATGAGGATTACAGTGGGCCTTTGTGTGGGGGTGAAGGACTGGCTGACCTTACAGATCCAAGTTTTGTTGGTGAACCGCACATGTTTTGTGCTGAAGTTAGCCATAATATTATTGGACAAACAGGTAATATGGGAGGAGATTTGGATTCTGATGTGGCACAATTGAACTCTTTTCCTGAGGTTGATCCGATACCTATTCCTGGTCCACCAGGATCATTTTTGCCTAGTCCTAGGGCCATGGGCTCTGATGATTTTCAAGGGAATTCGTCAATGACCATCAGCCGAATTCAGTCCTCTCAGGATCAGCTTGATTTAATTGATGGGGAATCATCAGATTCACCCATATCTGTAGTGTCTACAATCTCTAATTCTCTGGAAGCCAGGTCAGATTCGAAGTTTGCCGAACCATTAGCATTTTTCGGTGATCCTGCAATGCTAGAAAATTATAGGTCTGGCTGCTCTACAGCCAAATATGAGCCTTTAGCTGAAAACGGTGCTGCATTTCCCTATACAAGAGCAGGACTAGAAAGAACCTTTAGAGGAGAGAAGTCTAGAGAGCATAGAACGTCTCTTGAAACGAGATCTTTGATTTTCAAAAATGATGATCAGCCATGCTCGTGTCAGAGAAAAGACAGATCATACCAGGGTTTTGCCCTAAATTATCAGGAGCCGCAACTACTAAGGCGACGGGCGACGGCTTCGATGATGGTCCCTACCATGGGAATGCAAATTTCTGCCAATCAAAATACAAGTCCTGATAACATGGATGCAAAACCAGAAACAAACTCTCTGGGCAGTAGTGCGGGTTTAGGATCCGAACAAATGGCTGTACCTGTCATGAAACCTCCTGCAGGTTCCATTGCTTTTGAAGGATTCCCTGGTGCTGGGGTCAAGCTTTCTGATCGCAGTAACTGTGATCCTGCTACCCCATCTTCTAATCCCGTTCTCAGGTTGATGGGAAAGAACTTAATGGTGGTTAACAAGGAGGAAGACACATCTGTGCCACTTGGTCAGAGTATTCATCTAACCCCCAAGTTTCCAACTTCGTATGGATTGACTACAAGCAATATTGGGAATCAAGGTGGAATACCCTTCCATCAGACAATGCCTCGGAGTTCTTTAATATTTGATCAGCATCCAAAAGATTTGGCAGGGCAACCTTTTGATGTCCAATTAACAAATGGCTATAGAAACCATGCAAATCTGGGAACACTGCAGACACAAGGACAATTTCCAGCTGGTGTGTTTTTTGATGAACGTATGGAATGTGGTCTGACAACCTCCATGGAGCTCTACAAATATGCAGGTGACTATAACATGCCAGCTCGACCGAGCAGACTGAAGAAGAAGCCAGGTCCGGTTATGGAGAAAGTCACAACTCTAGACTACCAACGTAGGAACGGTGATTCTGCTATTTCCAAAGAAGTAATTGTGATTGATGATTCTACTGAAAGTGAAACAAACAAGTTTTCCGACATTGCCAAGCATTTTGAAGGCTTGAGGGAAAGCTCACTGATACCAGCTGGCCTTTCAATGCCATTAGTTCCTAATCATAGTGTATGGCACATGAATCCTTTTTCTCGTTATAAGCTGGAAGACACTTTACGAGGTGACCTAACCATGGTACAAAATAATAACTTCAATACAATCCCTTCTGGTCGAGCCAATACAGTTCCTTTTCGGTGGGATTACACTTCAGAACGTTCCAGTGTGCCACAGCGGGCTCCTCTTATGGCTGCATCATCCTCAAGTGGCCATCTCAGACCTTCTGTTTATTATTATCCGAGTTTGTCTTAGCAGCTTTGGGTGTATGGGAAATTATTAGATGGTCTGCGCTGGGCATCAGCAGGTCTCATATCAAACTTGTACTGAATCTTGAGCTTCTCCATGACTATGCACTGATATAAGATTTCAGCCTTCAAGACGATATGCAACAGCTAAAATAATCGCAGTTTGAGTTTTAATAGATTCTGTGCAAGTTTAGCGTTTGAGATGTCATAGTTTGTATTTATTTTTCATTTCACTTACAGTTGAACAAACTTTTCACAGTTTTCGAGATTTCTGCTTCGGCAACTAGAAAGTTATTAGAAAGACAGATAATATAATATATAAGCAAAATCCTTGAATAAACCTGACAAAGGGCAGAGTTTAAAGTGTCCTTATATCAAGAATTTTATCTAATGGCTTGCATGCGAACAACGGCTGTTCATGTCAATTTCATTAATGAATGGCATAGGGATTATGATCAATCACCAGTTCTCTCTATATATTTTGAATATTTTGAAGTAAAATGTGGATATGTATATACATATATATGTTGAAATTAAGGAATGTAATCTGGCGAAATGTTAAATATCCGAGGATCATTAAATGTGGGAATATACATACGTGTTAGTAATGCGCAAGAGCTTTTACAGCTGAGGAACTGTCGAAGTGAGGGTGAAATACGTATCTGTATACATTGCATGACTAAATTTGCATGTCTGATGCATGCTATATATGATGCTCTTTGATATGAATATACAGATAAATGAATGCTACGTAAATGATTACGTAAAAATACAACACAATATATCTTGTGTCGAAGGACCTATGTAAATATAACAGTTATAGCAGTGATAGACATGCGTGCAGGATACCAATTAGAAGAACTAAACCAGAAAAAAAACGAAGAAAAAAGAAAACCAAAAGCAAAGAGATCTATATAGAAGGATGAATAGTAGTAGTAGTAGTAGTAGATATATATATATATGATGGAGATGGGGGTAATGATATTGATAGGGATATTCTTCTTGACTAGGAGACAAACGAGAAGAATAAAAAGGAGGAACGAGTGAAGATAATTGCTTCTTCACTGTAAAGATGATTTATATACTGCCATGGCTACGTACGTGTGTAGTTTTCATTGGTTGTTATTATTATCGACTCAGCCTCAAACAAACATACATGAAATGAATCACGTTTGGCTGTCGTTGCCAAATACGAGTAGTGTGATCCTCGGCATTTTGACGAAGTGAGTCGAGTACAATCCGAGTCATGATTTGAAATGTTGTGTGGTCAAAAAAACAAAGAAAGACTGATAGATGTAGAGAAGGAGAAAGTGGTGGGGTTGGTTTTCTCGGACTAGGCACTTACAGCTTCCTCGGAGCTGCAGTAAGCGCAACTACAAATTATATAATCATAAATAAATAAATATAATAATGGTAATCACCCATCATATATAATTATGTCCTTTTTTTCGTCTCTTTATTTTAATAAGATCCGTGTAAGAATGTCAAAAGATTAAGGTAAATTACACTAGTAGTCCCTAAACTTTTAGATAATTTTAAGGTAATCACCCATCATGTACATTTGATGTGCAATAAAATAATAAATAAATTATTCAACTTGAATGGTCCCACACACACCCAAACAACTAACTAAATAGTAGCTATTATAAATTGGAAAGGGGGGAGGGCAGTTTGGTAATTAAAAAAGGCTACATCCATCTTCTTCTGTTGTGTCATTTCTGAAACATGGGCAGCCCTATTGTCTCAGCGTGGGCCACGTCTACCCATGTGTCCCCCGCCGCCCACCTTCCTTTTCATTTACTCTTTTACTTTCACTTAATAAGTCATTTTAATTGTACCACTTGTAGTACTTAAGTAATTCCTATTCAAGTGAAAACAAGTTACAAGTATATTTTTAAAAGAATTACTCAGTAATAATTTATACCGCACATTAATTTTAATAGGTAATTTTTTATAAGTATATTTTTAAAAGAATTACTTAGTAATAAATTTGATTTTTCTTTTGTCCTCTTAAGACAAATCTTGTGGAGATGAATTTATCCTTATTAATTTGGATAGATTTATATGGCATATTTAATATTTTTACTTAGTAATAAATTCTGATAAATAGAAGACACTTTTACTTATCAGATACACTTCAATACCGATTTAACATAATATTTTTAGAAATCTCAATAACTATTTGATCGAATATATCTCGATGAATGCGTTTAGTTATCGATGCAATATTCAACATATTTTGTTTCACCTATTCTTAAACTTGAACAAAAATAATATACACCAGTACTATCAAATTCAATATTTACTGTACAAATACTAATATCGTCTTCTACTTTTCTCCAACAGTACCACCACACGTATACTGCAGTCTTCGTCATCAGTTATGTTATACATACCGATGTCATCTTCTAAATCTTCAAAGCTTCTATTTAGGGGAAACAAGCTTAAGCAAGGATATAGAATTAAAAAGTCTTATCCACTAAACCAGGTTTTATATCTGTAAAAAAGTTCAGCCTTTGTTCAAGTTTGATTATCTCCCTCTTATCTCATTCTTTTTATTTTATTTAACGTGTCACGTATCATTATTTTATCATAGAATTGTTAAATTATATATAATTAGATTTATAAAATTTTGATACTTCTTAATATCTTATTAAATTATTTTTAAATTAGAATTAAACTAATAGAATACGTGAGTAGTAAAGATTTAATATATAATTATTTTAATTTTTAACTATCTTGTTAATTTCTTTGTTACATTTTAATGAAAAACGACTTAATTGACATCATTTAAATAATTATATGACTTAATTGAAAATATTTATAGATTATTGGTCAGATAAAAATCTAGATAATAGTTAAATGGTCATCCATGTATTTTATCCTAAAATATGCCTGCCCCTATATAACTGCTAATCCAACCACAGGGGTTTACATTTTCTTCGGTTTATCATCACTGTAACCTTCTTCATCTTAGAGTCTAAACCTTTACTTCCAGTCTATGACTGCTTGAAAAAAAGGTACCACTTTTAATCGAATATCTTTTTAATTACATCTTACTTTTTCACTTTGTTATATTTTCAAGAATTCTTTTTAATCATTTCAATTCAGTATGTGATATGCTCTCGTGATGTGTATTTATAGAAAATTTAAGCTCATTTGCTTCTTTGAATTCCTTAATTTGTATTCGAAATTGATGATTAATTGATCATCCAATGATGGGCGTATTTCAATTTTGTTTCACTTCATTGACTTTTCCCCCAAGTGGGAATACTAGCTGGGTTGATTTTATTTTTTCCTTCAAATTTTTAATTGATTTGGACATGGTTTTGGTGGAATGGTAGTTAATGTTTGGGGATCCTGATCTGAGTGTATCTTGTGTGAAACTCGATTTACAGCTATGGATTTAGGAAGCGAACGTTCTACACTTGAATTGGTTGAGGATAATGAAGCCGCTCAAAACACGATACATCATGCTGCTGATGACAAAATCAAGATTAAGCACGCTGATGATCACGGGAGTAAGGATAATGGATCGTGCACAAATGATGATCCGACACAGAGGTCGGATACTGATCAAACTGACGAATCCAATGCTTTGACAGCTGATAATCATGTAAAGGGTACTGCTGAAACTGTGCAGCCAATGCATTCACCTCTTGTATCAGTTAAATCTCCTGGTGCGTCATCGTCTCCTACCACCAAAGGGTATGGCTTGAAGAAATGGAGGCGGATTAAGCGAGACTTTGTTAAGGATGCCACTGTCACGATGAAGAGCGGTAAAATAGTGAAGCGAGGTTTGACTGGTTCCGCAAATCTGGATCCAAGTAAACCACAACACAGGGCATCACCTGAGATCAATCAGAACAGTGGATCCCCTCATGGACCAATGAATATGTTCATGATGCATAGCCCCAATTCAGATTCCATGTTTACTGTTGGAGCTGCTTTTGCTTCAGCTACAGATTCTGAAAATAGTGAGGACCGGAGTAGCAAGTCATCTACAGCGGCCAGTATGCCAAAGGTCAGATACGACCTGCCTTCAGTTTTAGGCTACGTTCATGAGAAACACCAGATGAATTTAAATGGGAACACCGTGGGTAGTTCAAGTCAAAGAGTTCAACAGGGAAGGGGTCGTGCTGAAAGCAGCAAGAAGGCCAGAGGAGTTAGGGTCAAAATCGAGAAGGAAAACTCTCATTCCAGTATGGAATCCGACTCAAGAAGCTCCAACTTTATCTTTACGCAGGGTTCAATTTCAGTGACAAGTAATGGAAAGAAACATAGAAACCCTGTGAATTATGATGGGGAAAATAGTGATGAGGCACAAGGAGACGAACACCAGATCAGTAAGGAAGTTCAAACTGCTTATAGGAAAGAAAATTCCGGTGACATTGAGGAGCTTTCACCTGATGATTTAGCTGCAGGATTGTCTTGGGAGGATAAAGATGAAAAAGGTGAGAATCATCAGCCTTCACCAGATCAAGACCCGTTGGTCCAGTCTATTCTTGCACTCCAGTCTGTCCAGGAAGCCCTTGAAAATGGTGAGTGTACTATCCTCCTGAAATTTTGGTTAACCTCCTCATTGTTTGTTTATATATTCTTTACTACTCATGGATACTGTATCATATCCTGCAAGTCTAGCTTGGTGATCCTCTTAATTTGTTCATGTTTTAGTTAGCTTATTTATTTGGAATTTCGGAAATATTTCTATAAGTACTTAATGCAACTGATAACAATGTCCTCATCATTGGGGCCAACTTTGAAATTTTCAAAACCAGTCTCCTTGATGTTCTTGGCTGAACTGGTATCTGGTAGTCTTAGATAAGTCTAGAATAAACTTCGTAATGGGCAAGTAGTGCTGCGGTTAACATGGGCTGTAAAAAGCTAATGCGAATAGCATAAGGGAACTTCAGACTATTATTAAGTTAGTGAACTAGTTACCAATAATTCACTATTGATAGTAATGGTAAGTATCTGGTAAGGTCTGATTGCATCAGGAATAAAGTTGGACTAGAAAAGGACATTTGGCAAGAATTGGTCATTATAAAAGAGTAATTATGTTCTGTTCATATGAGAATTGCACCAATTGATTTTTGCGGGTTTGTGGTCAATGCTACAATGGCACTGCCACATTTGTTTCAGTAGTCTTCAATGCATCATGGATATTTGTTGGTTAACTTCATCATGTGGAAGAGTCTTGGACTTCAGCATAAATGTCTTCATTGTTGGTGAAGTTAAATTGTTAATTGTCTATTTTACCCAAGTACTGATCATTTCATCTAGCATAATTGCTGACCATGTATGCCCCCTCCCCATCCCCATGCAGAATTGCACAAGCTAGGAGATATAGGCAAGGAACCTCTACATGATGGTTCAGTTAGCATTAACGGTGTCAATGTGGGTTCTGCTTTTGCTTATGAGGTCATCCATGAAACTTGCTCATCTGACCAATTAGCTTCTGAAAAGATAACAAATGGTACTTCAGGTTCCCTGGAAACTCAGGTATTCACCTTAACACACAAAGTAAAATATTTGGAGAGCAAACTGGAGGAAGCAAGGGTTGTACTTCGGGCGAAGGAATCAAGAATTTATGAACTGGAAACCGTACAAAGTAGCAGGTTACAGAAGGAATCAAGCACTGCAGAGTTGCAACAAGATAAATATAGAGAAATGGAACTGGACCTTGAGGGCCTCTTCCAACAAAAAATGGAATCCGAAATCGAATTTCTAGTTCTAACCAATGAAATAGAGAAGTGGAGAGGTGCAGTATTTGAAGAACAAACAACATTGGCTGGAGAACAAGAGCAGATGTTGAATAAGCTCGGGGAGGTAGAAAGCAAGGCTGTAATGCTAAAGAAACAAGCGAAGGAGTTGGAAAAGTATCACGGGAACATATTAGACGTGGAAGAGGTTCTAAAGATGCGCGGGAGAGTATGTAAGGTTATGTCATATTTTTTCACACAACTGATATTACTGGTTTTAGTGTTCTTATTCCTTATCTGGCAGATATCAACCCATTCAGAGGTGGTTGTCCCCACCTGAGTTTTAAGGAAAATAGGTCTTTTCCCGTCTGTGACTGTATGTGTATTCTAATGTGTCTAGGCAATGATCCAACTAAGTGGAATCCCTTTTTACTTGATTTGAGCTATCTTCTCGATATTACTATTTTGCCTACAAATACAGGGTTGTTTCTTTTCTGTGAAAGTATGTATATTGCAATTCTAAACTTCTGGCCATGGAGGAGTGCTGCCTGCCGGTGGCTTGGCTTTGAGTAGTAGGGTTAGTCTATCTGAGCAAGCCTCCATTATTTTTCTATTTACAGTTAAATGTATGAGACAAAGATTGATTTCTTTTACCTACCATCAACTTTTATAATTTGGAGATGAAGGGGATAAGGTGAATAAGGTGACAGTTTACACATTGATTCCAAGGTATTCAAAGTTCAAATAAGCCGGATTGTGCTAATATCGCTTAAGATTCGTAAGTTGGATTTACAACCCAACATTTCATTCGCTTTCCCTGGAGAAAGTACAATGAACCCAACTGGTTTAGAAGTATATGTTCATGTAAATGTATTATCTCCATATGCCTTCCAATTGCATATTTTCTACCAGAAAGCATTTTACCAACTTCACTATGCATCTTTTATTCTATAGCACTGGAATACCAACGAGTGTTATGTTCGAAACATTGTTGTTGTAATCTCGAATTCCGAACATAAAATGGACATCGACTATAAAATGAAACCACAGCACTGGAATGATGTTCTAGGCTTCTAGCATTCTGATTGACAAATATATAACCACATTTTACAGACATCTCCCATCCAATGTTTCAGCAATGGTGATCTATCTGTCGTCATCCTTCATCCCTTTCTCCTCATAAACCTACATTCCAATCAATAAATGTCATTTTGGGAGAGCTCCAATACTTGAATGAAACGATACAGGAGTAAACCTGCAGAGACAATCCAATATACAGATTATATTCCAGATAAATGGCTACTTCCACCTGTTTCTCGGCTTCTCTCAGATTACTCTATAGGTGTCCAACCTTCTTATAGATGACTTTATCTTCCCCTTAGTGCATGAGTTTGAGTCCATCATAATGCTTGCAAAAAAACACATTATAAACACTCCTGTTTCACTTCGGCCTGGAGGGATCTTGTAAACCTAACTGGTATCTCTTTCGGTGTCGGGTACATTGCTTGGTTCATGCATTCAAATATTATAAACAAATCCCCATTTTTGATTTAACAAGTCAAATGATACATACTTTAAAAGCCTAAACAAAAATGAAAAAGGACGACCAGCCTCCCATCTCATGCATCATCATTCTAAATCATATCAAACAAAAAGGCACTGACTATGAAGCTTGCAGGTTAGTAGTAGGTTACAAACTCCGCATCGATGAAGAGAATCAAGCAGTAAGTAACAAGGATGCATTAGCATAAACTGAAGCTTATCTACAGTAATTGTGATCGTTCAAATTAGGGAGGGAATGAACAAGCTTTACTAGTTTACTTGTTTCTTTTTTTTTTCAATGCAGAAAATGCTACAATTAAACACCAAGTGTATGCTATGTACATCGAGACCTTTATATACGAAAAAACAATCAGTCAAAATAAAGCGTTAACAATCAATTAATTTTCAAGTATGATCTCAATAAAGAAATTGTATACAAAATTACTCATAATTTGATTATTCTGTAAAGTTACTTGTATACATAATGTTATAATTATCTATATTTAATTTATTGATTAATCTGAATGAGTATTATAAAAAATTCATTATGAGATGACTCTTTTAATATAATTTACTTTATTCATAACGTTAAAATTTAAACTCGAATATTATTTAAAGGATTATATCAATTGATAGTTAATAAACAATATATATTTTTAAAGTGTATTTAAGATTTTATTTACTGTATAATTTTTTGTATATTAAAAAGTGAAATATTTTTACATAATTTTTTTGTTATCCTTCTGGTTCCAAAGCTTCGTCTTGATTAATCAAGATGGACATGCATCACACATCTGACTTTGATGGGTGAGTCTCCCATTAGGGTTTTTTTTTTTTGCATATACAATGACTCAAAATCGAGACCTTATTTAAACGATATCAAACTATATACCACTTAAACCAATCCTTGTTGATGAAATATTTTACATATTTAAATAGCATATTATGTGTAAATAATTTTATGGTGAATTTTAGCATGTATCAATTTTCTATTGCATTTTTTATTAATTATATTTTACATTTTAATTATAATTTGCTAATTATTAATATTTGAATGCACAACCCAACGAATTAGATAGTTAAGATATTTATTGTTATTCTTTGATGATTAAGATATTTATTGTTATTCTTTGAGTTTCGAATTCGAGTATCATGTATACCAAGGTATCAACGTTCATTGTAAAAAATATTAAAATTGTTTAAACAGATATTACATTATATTCATCAGATTTATCCAAATAAAATATAGTTGAATAATTAAGTTGATTGAGTTTTTATTTATTAGCATCATTGTTGTTGTAATTTACATGGAGATGTCAGTTCCAATACGAGTAAGTAAAAAAATATTTAACTACTAAAATAATTTAGTTATTTTCAGAAAAATGATAATTAATTAACGTTAATTTTATAAAATTATGAACACGAACCCTTCGAATTTATAAATAAGCAACCATAGGAAAATAAACATAATCGTTAAACAACCCCCCCCCCCCAAACACACACAGAAATAAATAAGGAAATTAAACCTACAATCGAACCCAGAAAAATCAAAGCAAAAACTATACAACTTTTTACAAAAGGGGTTATATAAGAAAACAAAGAAAGCCATATGGTATAGATTACATAAACAACACGAGTTTTGAGAGTCTTCAACTAAAGAATTTAGGATCATAGCCATTGCTGGAGGTAGCCAAGATATAGTAGGCAACGATATGACCAATGGAACCCCAAGCAAGAACATCCACGATGTTGAATCCCACGGGATCGTTGGATTTCAAAAGGCTAGCATACTCTTTAGCTCTCTTGTCACCCGCTTCAAAAATGGGTCAACCCGTTTTGCTCCGGCACTTGCTTCGCCACGTTCTCTCTTTGGAAATTGAAGAAGACGAAGCGACCCAAGAAGAGGGACAGACCCGTGCTCAGGCTTATAACCACGGGGGCGCTCAGCTCTGCCTTCACACCACCACCACCACCCAGCTTTCTAGCAGATGAAAAGTTTGAGGCGAGCTTGGATGAAGGGGACTTGCTTAGGGGCCTGAGGCCTTGGAATGATGGGGGGGCAATATTGGGGCGGCTGCCATGGGCGGTGGTGGAGAAGATTGGGGTTATCAAAGCTGAGGCTGAGGCCATGGGGGTGCTTGCAGAGTGTGAACTAATGGATTGAGAGAAATTAAATAAGTTTTGTAGGATATAAAGAGGGAAACATGGGTGGATTTGGGATGTCCACTTGGCTTTGGTTCACTGGTTTGTTTTGGATCATGGATTCTAATCCAAATCTCAACTAGATACGCAAAATTTGTAATCAACAAAAGAAAAAGCTACACATGTAAAGAGCAAAAGAAATCAAACGGCCAATAAAATTGTCTAGTTCCAAAGGAACCATAGTTCTATATCATTCTTGTTCACATCAACAGGCCTTCTGTACATATACCCTCCCATTAACCTCTTATGCAGAAATGAAAACCAATACCTAATTTAACAGCAAGTCCCTAAAGTTGCAGAACACATTTTACATTTACATCTAAACTCCTCTTTGACTGCTAAGATACCATCAACCAAACCGACGCACTTATTTTGCCTTTCCCCCCTCTTCTACTGCTCAAGTTTCATCAGGAACCAAGCGACGCACTTACTTTGCATACTTCATAAGAATCGACTCACATGATTAGGGAATCGAGGTACGAGTAGTTCCTCCGTCGGCCATACTCAAGAAGGCTACCATATGTACGATCCCATACACCGATGAAGAGAGACTCTGTGTCTGGACTGAAGGATAGCCCGGATATCTCGCCAAAGAAATCGATTTCTTGCTCATTCTCATACCCACTTTTCGCATCATATACATGGACAAAGTCAGCAGGTTCAGCCATTGCCATGTACCTACCATCAGATGAGTAGCGTATAGACCGTATCGCTCCAAGATTTCCCTTGAGAACTGCAACTGACTCGGACAAGTTCCGAACATCCCAAATCCGGCAACTTTTGTCTTGGTTACCAGTGGCAAAAGTGACACCATCAGGATGCCATGCTGATGCAAATGAGTAGTCCAAGTGTCCATGCAAGGGCATAACAGTCTGCAACACGATTTCACATTAGCCAAACACCAAGTCCTAGCCTTTGAAATCTCCAAAAAAAAGGGTATACATAAAATAAAATGGTGCAAAAGAAGTTAGACAACTACCTTCCCCGTGTCAGAGTCCACCAACATAACATCAGGATTGTCTCCAACGATTATTAGAAGTTTCCCATCAGGGCTCAGAGAAGTATGCTGCAAAAGCATATGCATAAGCAGAGATTATAGTATACCAATTCTTAGCATATTGCAGAATAAAATTTTTTGATGGAATAATATTAAGTGTATGTACCAATCTAAAAAAATGAATCTCCTGTACATGGAACTTACATTGACTGGCCAAAGAAAATGAAAATGCTTAGAAAGCTGATATTTCTCCATATCAAAATCTCTGACTCCACAGTCGTTGTTTGAGGCAGTAAAGTGAACTGCACCACTGGTAATTTGAAAACAAAGAAAAATTAGGTTCAGGTTGAATGTGATCGATACCACCAGTAGCTCGAGGAACAAGATATACCTTGGAGTGGCATAAATGTCAACAGCATTTGTAATGGCATTGTCATCGTATGTGGTCCTGGAGCAAAAGCTTATTCCAGGCCGATCTAAATGCTACATGCCAGATCAAAATCAACATTAATTCTTAAGATAATTGGCAAGAGGAAAACAGTAATAAGAACTCAACCAAAAGAACAAACATCTAACCTCTTAAAAAAAGAAGTTCAGCTTTTTCTCTGTTCTTAAAGTTTTAAGCAATAAACAATTTAAAAGAAGCTCAACAATCTTGGAACAGAATGAACAATAAAACAAAGATCATAGATTCTGAAGACCTAAATGGAATTATTTAGCAAGACTCATATGACTAGCATGTCTAACAATGGATTGAAATGGAACAGTTAAGATTTAGACATTCAACTTTATTATCATTTTTCTTTTTAGTCAAAACGCTACTTACCTTGCATATCAGTTCACCCTGGAATCCTCCAGCAACCAGCAGTTTATCTTTAACTGCAAGAGTACTGACTTGAGTTTGAGTAAAACCTTCCATCAGACTGGCAGGATGTTTCTAAAGGAAGAAAAGACATGTTCCTCAATCTCAGAAGAAATAAGATATGGGAAACAAAAGGGGGGAAAACAACAATTCAGATCAAAAGCAAAATCACTGGCAGAACACTGACCTCAGATGGTGCCACATGGCCAGAAACATTAAGAATTTCACGCTTTTTGTGTTTCAATGAAGACCAATGAATGATAGAAAAATGCGACATAAGGTAAACATCATGTTTTGATGTAGCCCATACCAAGTTCCTCAACTGCATCACCACAAATGGATATGTTTACCAGTCAACACTAATAATCACAGCACAGTCAAGCGCACAAAAAAGAAAGGTCTACTAGAAACATCTTGAGATAGGAGAATGATTCTTTAAAAAGGGAAAAAAGAAGAAGAAAAACTTCTATGACCTCACATAATATTAATGGGTAGCGATAACTGATTAATGAAATGAAAATTTCCATTTAGCTAACCTGAAAATGAAGTATTGTTGATTTTATGGATCTTGAATTTAGTCGGAAGTCATAAAATGAGGCTCCCTTCTTGGTACTTTTGCAATCCTATATACAAATTTAGCTCAATTAGCACCGAAACATTAGAGCAAAGAATTCTTATATAAGGAAGGGAGCAACTTATAAGAACTTTTACCTTCCCTGACCTTTCTCCAGAGTTAGAGATATTCTCATAGTTTTTGTACTGTTCTAGCCTAGTTTGCCTGTATTTTTCCCTAGTGATGCTAAGCCGATCCCAAGGAATTCCTTGGATGTCTTTTCCTCTTCTAGCTTGAGCAGCAGAAGTATCGGATATTTTATTATTCTGCAGTACAGGCAAATTACATAAGGGCTTCAAGTTCATTAATAATAGAATACTAGAACAAAGCCATATTGTATATTTGCCTAAGGTAACGATTCATGAACTTAGTTGTTAAAGAAATGCCCATGTGAGTCTTGTAAAACAAAAAACAAACCGAGTAGTCATTTTCATCAACATCAGAGTCTGAGCCAGAGATATATCTGCTGGGAAACTCTTCATCCATGTCATCTTCTATGTCTTCCATGTCATACTCCTCCATATATTCAGGATCATCTTCTTGGTAATGGGACATATTCCAACCTATAGAACTACACCAATATAAATTTAAGCATGCATAATAAATTAATAATAACCATACGTTCATACCAACAAAGAAAAAGGTCATGCTACATTGAATTGGAATATTTTCTTGGCTTCGATTTGTAAGGAGTGAAAATTGTGCTAAATACACTGATGAACTGACGATTGTAATTGATCAGATGGGGCAAATTTACAACTGTAATGACAATAATATGGTGAGTAGTGCCACCACAAGTTACAATCTAAAAACTAAAAAGAGTTGAAAATAACATGCCCTAAACAATAACAAATCCATCATATAAGTAATAGTCTTAAGTCCCTTTTCAACGAGTACGAAACACAACACTTGCATAGTTACATCAGCAGGAAGAAAAACATGTTAGAAAGTTATATAGCCTACAAGTCAATACCATCATAGGTTATTTTATTTTTTAAGGAAATGTCATACCAAATTCTGAAATAAATTTTGCAATACTTTCAATTCAATTATGCTCCAAGCCTATAATAATGTTAGGATCGATACAGAAATTAGCTTCTCCTTTAAACTATGCAACACCCGAAGAAGCGCACTACAAAACCTTCCCAGGTCCCTAATTTGGAAAGTTTTGCCTCCTATAAAGAGATCGTATCTTCGTGAAATTCATAAACATACGAATTTAGGGTCTGTATTAAAATTGCAAGCAAAACAATGATTAAAAAGGAGGGGGGAAATAGCCTGATTAATATAAACCCTAATGGAAATTCCAACAAAAAACTATATTAAACTCCAAAAACAACCATGCAACAACAAGAACAAAATTCAATTGAGAATAGTAACATTTATCCAAAAACAAAAACATTGATAACAAAAATTGGTGTGGGGGAGGAACCCTAATTTTCTTTTTGAAAAATAAATAAATAAAAGGAATTGATTTCTATACGTACCTATGAAGCAATTAGCATAAAGGGTCACATAAACAAAGAAAAATCATGATCGAAGAATATAAACATCAACATATGCATCGTGAAACAGTGAAAGGATAACAACAAGGGGGAAAGAGAAGAAAGAAAACAATACCTTTTAAATATGTGAGATTATGGGATGGAAAGATGACCTTCTTCTTCGATCTGGAGATTAAAAAAATCAACACAGGAATTGCATTTATTTAAAGAAATATAAAATATATTTTAGTAGTATAAGAAATCTAAGAGTTATAAAAGTAATATTTGTTTCTTAATTCTAATAATATTACATATTTAAAATAATAATTTTAACATCAAGTGCTAAGAAATTATTTATACTCAACATTTAAAAAAATATGTGAAATAAACTAATTATTTTAATATAATTATCGATATTCAATTTATTAATCGATTAATTTGAATCAAATATTACATAAACATAATATGGAGCAATCGTCCCAACTCAGATAATTGTCAAGATTTAAACTCTATTTTTACTTAAGAATTTCATCCCACTAAACCAATTTATTATTAGTTGTAATAAAATAATTTTTAGTAAATAAAAAATAAAAGTAAAATGAATTATAAATGGATATAACAATAACTATTATAACTATGAACATTTTTAGCCTTATCAAACGTGAAATAAATAAATGTATGAAATGAAGGCATGCACCAAATTTTAGCCTTATCAAAAGTAAAATAATTAATTTCAATTACTACAAGTATGATGTGTGTCGGCACAAAACGAAAATACAAATAAAAAGCATGCACCAAGAGCAAACATTATGGATGAAATGAGAAATAACTCTTCTTCGCAATGTTAAAAAGTGGGAAAATATTATATAAATCAACAAATGGAATGATTTGGATTTCTTTTCCAGGCTTTCACAACAAGATGGCTACGGCTATGGTTCTGGCCATCACCAGCATCAGTAGATTACTTATCAGCTGCTCACTACCGCTTGCGTTCTCCGATGCTGATGGTGGTAACGCAGGGCAAGCAAGCCCTAATTTCCCTTCACGACACTCGCCAGCAAAAAGGCCCGGAGGGTATTTCCCGTAAAGATTGATGTAGGTGAACATCGTCGAAGCACATTCGGTCGTCAAGTCGTTGATCTGTTCTGCGTAAGGACAAGCAAATTCCTTGAATGCTGAACAACAACTTTCAGGTGGAAACTTGGGTCCTTTGCATCGGCTTGTGATGATTGTGTAGTTCAGGAACTCAAAGTTAACAGGGCAAGCTGCAAAATACAAGGAATAGTATGTCAAAAATGCTTTCGAGGTTAAACAACTTAACTTCCCCCCCCCCCCCCAAAAAAGAAAACTTTTAATTCAAACTATATATATACACACACACACTATATATATATAATCATCTATAAACTCAGAGATCATAAGGGAAACTGTCCGGTCTGAGAATATCCAAATTATGTGATGCAAAGGCCTTAAGACATTGAATTGCACTTTTGGAATCTTCAATGAGCCAAGCAAAAGATATCTACATATTTGGTCAAATATGGAGGATGGTATTAAGTGTTATGTTAGTCTTACTCGAACGAGTGTGTTGGACATGGTTATTTGTCCAATTTCATCTCTAAGTTTTTTTTTAATATGTATTTGGAGGGTCTTCTCCCTATACCCATGTCCACATATGTGTCAGACACGAATACAAAAGAAGGGGAAACAAATCTAATTCGAGACATAAATCTGATGATTTTAACGTTCGCCTAATCGGTTTGCAAATCCTAGAGTCACCTTTAGGCTTTAGCACAAAGAAAAAACGATAGGCCTCGCAAAATCTGCATTCTAAAAAACACAACATTATCATGCACTTTGATTTTTTTCCCTAGCAAAGGATTATGAGACATTAGCAGGCAACATCAAATGAATGAGAGCACTTGAGAACTCCATAGAAAAAAAAAAGATTTCAAGGATGAACTGTTTGTTTTGCTACGAAGAGAAGGGCTTGATTAACGATAAGCTTTGTCAATTGTTCCTTCAATAGCTGGTCTCAAAATATGAGATGAACCCAGAAAACACTGTCAGATACCTTCTTCTTTTTTTCAGTTCAAGTAGTGCATCTATGGAAGCAAACACCTAATCAGCAGATTTCACGTCATCAGTTTCATGGAAACCAGAAAGGCAATCAGATCCCTTTCTCCTACCTTCAACCAGTTTCTCCCCATGGTAAAGATTTCCAACTAGCCAAAATCATATTCATTTGTGCTTCAAACTCATGTAATTGCCTAAAATGATGCAAGATCTCAAATGAGCTCACAACAAGAATCGAAATACCCAAACCCAGGCATCAGATCTGGTAGCAAACACTTCAATCTCATCTTAAACTACATACAAAAGAGAAGAGAAAAAGAACCTTTCTTGGTCTGAAGGAGATTCCTTCCGGTAGAAGTGAAAGAGCTGAAAATACCATCTGCAGTCATCCAAATCATCACATAATAGAAAAAACACAAAATGGGTCTCAGAAAAGGCACTACAGCTGTGAAATTTATTGATAAAAATACCTGAAATTGAAGTTGAAGCAGAGCAACCCAACAAAAAGAAGAAAACTGCAAAGGAAGACAACAATTTATTTGTCCCCATCAACTTCCTTTTTTCTTTAGACGATTTAGCAAAAGATCTGCCTCTCTAGTTTAAGGGGGCAGAGTATTACACAAATTGAAGCTTCTTTAATCTTGCAGCAGCTTCTGTTTACTTTTTCTTGGTTCAAGTTCAAGCAATAGAAGAAGGGAGAAAGCTGGATTGCTGAAACTATGAAGTCTTTAATGGGAATTTGAGATGATAAAAGAATAAGAGATGACAGAGAGAGACAGAGCAGGAAAGAAGCCGTGTTTTCATTGAAAATTCAAAACAGCTCATCACTGCTTTTTTTCCCCCTTCTTCCAGCTACTAACTACGAACGAGGGTGGGATTTTTTCTTCGGATAAAATAATTTTTAATCGTTGAATTTAAATTTTTCTGATATAATTCCTAACATTTTGTTACATTAATACTTAAATTTGTTTCTTAAGTTTTAAACATTAATTCGAATTTAAATTTCTTACCATTCAACTCAATTTGATTGTTTTTTTTCCCGAATGTCTAAATATTGCAAAGAAAAGTACAAGAAGAAGCGGCTGAAAGGATTAGAAGATGAAAAGTTATTATGCTAATAATTATATCGAAACGGTTAACGAAAAATATTATTAAATTAATTTATAAAAATTAAATTATAAAATATTAAATATATAATTATAAATTAGTTAAAAATCTAAAGGTAATTTAATTAAAAATAATATTTATAAAAACATTAGTTTTAGGGTAAATTATATCGTTGATCACCTAACTATTTACCCTTTTACTTTAATCATCGATTTTTTAAATTTTGTCAATCGGGTCACCTAAATAATTAAATCTTGTCAATCAAGTCATCTGTCGTTAAATATTAATAGAGGAGATGATGTGGTAGTTAATAAAATTTATATAATATTTAGTCCTCATTACTTATACATTCTATTAATTTGGTCCTAATTTTTAATTAATTTAATCCTTAATTAGATTATGACATGTGTCACTATGTGTTTAGATTTTTTTCTTAATATTTTTATTTATTTTAATAATTTTTTCATCAAATCAAATGGTGTCACATATCACCAATTGAATGAATAAAAAATAAATTGAATCAATAAAAAATAAATAAAATCAATATCTGCTGCTGGTAGGGTTTAAACCCAAGACATGAAGAGAGGAAGATAACGCCCCAACCATTTGGCTGCACCATTCAAATAACAAATCTATCACAACATAATATATATAGTTAATGACAATAAAAAAGGAGAATGACCTAATAAGAACTCCAACACAAAATAATTGAATAATACGATAATATGATATATATATATATATATATATATATATACACACACACAAATTTAATATGTTAATGTATTTTATTTATATTTTAAATAATTTTAATTGAAATAAAAATAATAATTTTAATATATTATAATTGAAATATAACGAAGAGCTTCGTTGACTTATAATTTTTCTAATAGTTAAAGGCCTATCGTAGTAAGTATTTTAACTTATACATTGACTTATTTATATCCCGATTAGAGTAAGAATTTTATATTTTATTAATTATTCATAATATATCTGAAGAAAATTTTATGGGAAACTTGATTTTATTGAATTAGTCTATTTTAATATAGAGTTGTTAAATAAGATTAAAATCTGATTGATATTATAATATTTTAAAATATAATATATAATATATTTCAGTTCAATAAAATTAGAATAACGAAGATAATTTATTAAATTAAAATATGTAAAATGATACATTAAAATTATAACATATTAAATTCATTTTTACTTTTACAGTAAATGTGATTTAAAATATAAATAAAACAAACTTTTATTAATTAATTATAATATTTATTTATGTTATAGTATGACCTTGGATTACCTCGGGTTTGCCGATGTCTCACGTGATCAGTAACCTCACGTTCTGCAAGAGTTTGTTAGGCGTTGGTTATAAGTTGTTAGGGTTTTTGTTATGTAACTAACCGACTGGTTAGCTGTATGCTCTCTAGCTGTGAGAGTTAATCTTTTTCAATGATAATATACAGTTATGGAATATTTCTAAATTCTCTTATCTTCCTTATTAATTTTGTGATAGTTATTGTTTTATCTTAATAGTTTATATATATTTTATATTTTCATACTATTCAATTATTTCATGTTTGAGAACTTACAAGGTCGTTTGCTACCATTAACTATATTATAAATTATATATATTATGTTATGTATGCTAGACAAATTTAGTAGTCCGGCTTAGTAGTTAAGATGCTTAGTTTTTCGGCTTGAATCCCAGGTTTAAACCCCACCAACAACAGTTATTGATTAATTTATTTTTTATTCATTCAATTGGTGACACGTGGCACCATTTGATTGGATGAAAAAATTATTAAATAAAAAAATAAAAAAAATCCAATCACACAGTGATACATATCACCATCGGATTAAGTATTAAATATATTGAATTAAATAAAAGTTAGGACCAAATTAATATAATGTGTAAGTAATGAGGATTAAATATGTAATTATATGAATTTTGTTAACTGCCTCGTCATCTCATCCGTTAATATCCGTTAATATTTAACGGCATGTGGTTTGATTGACAAGATTTAATTAGTTAGGTGACCCAATTGACAAAATTAAAAAATTGGTAGTTAAAGTAAAAGGGGTAAATAGTTAGGTAATCAATGGTACAATTTACCCTAGAATATTTTATAAATATTGTATTTTAATTAAATTACATTTATATTCTTAACTAATTTATAATTATATGTTTACTACTTTATAATTTAATGATTTTATAAATTAATCTAATGATACTTATCATTAACAATACTTATATATACTCGTCGAGCGTAACATCATCATCCAATTATATTAATTAACTACAAATGATGATCATAATTTTCACTGTGGAAACTGGGATCAATAGTTTGAAAATGTCTAAACAATGAACTCATAAATCGACCATGATTTGGGTCCAAAACTAACATGGGGGCATTAGTCTTCTGTGCGACCCACCAGCATGAAGTGAATTTAAAAGGCGTTTAGTTTGTATTATTTGAAATTATAAAGTATGATTTTAAATTTCGATACAAAATTTTAATATTTATTTTGGAACATTATGAATATTTTGAAAAAATAATATTTTATAAATATTTTTAATTTTTAATAACTCATTATTTAATAATTTAATATTTTAATAAATTATTATATTTTTATATCTTAAATAAAATTTTAATTTGTATTCTTACAAACTAAATAAACACTAAAATTTTCTAAAAAAATAATTAATCTCTCAATTTATTTATCTTGTATTAAAGTCAATATCGTAACAGTCAATAATAGTTTTTATCATAAAAAGACCATATTAATTAATTTTATGAGTTCAAAATTTTAATTGAATGCAAAAAAATTTAAAGGTCACTTTTATTTATTTATTTATTTTTGCATAAATTCAAGGGCTTGATGAATCATTAATACCTTTAAATAATATATAACAACCACAATTAAATTAAAGTAAATATTTTTAATATTTAATATTCTTTCAATCACACATCGTATTAATGAAACAAATAAGATAACGTAAAATTACTCGTGACTATCAAAATTTCATTAGGTAAAAAATTATTACAAAATAGGACTGTAATATTATATTAACCAAACAAGGAACGGTAAAATTAGTTATAGTCCTATTATATGTGTAATTTTACATTATGTAATATGCACGAAATATACCTAAAACAAATTCAAAATATACATAATAGACAAATCCAACATCTTTGGTGAATTGATTTAATGTTTGTTTGTTAATAACCTGAATTGCTTGCACATCTCAACTTTCCTCTGACACTACATCATCGTTTTATTTCATTTACAAAGGTTTATCAAACTTATTGATGAGTTCAGCTAATGATATCCTAACAAAATAATCATTCATGTATATCATCACCATCAATGAAATGGATGGATGGTATTATTTTTTTGGTTTATATTATATACTTGACTGATGTTCCAAAAACAATTTAGTTCAGCTCAGCTGTCTTGCTGTTAATGGAGACCACGCCTTCTCTCTTTTTCCTTTCGGATCATTTCCCTGCATATGGACCATTTTCCTTTCACCTAAGCAAAGCTTCTATAAATAATAATGGATCATGCTTTGTTTCGAGGTCTGGTCTTCAGTCTCACAATTCCATTTTTACAAGCTTGTATTTTAAAGTTAAAGCAGGGCATGGTAATATTCATTCCAACACGAAACAAAAATCCTGCTGCATGTGTAAATTGCAAGATACGTAAATGTATTTTTTTCTCTACATACAGTCTCAAAGCTGTGATTCGGAAAAATCCGTACAGCACAACTATAACTTCAGTCATGGTGTACTTACAGTAGGTGGTTAAAAGGAGATGAAGAAGAAGCTAAAAGGACACTGTCCATCCCCTATGATTCATCATCAACTGTGCTGTGCTGTGCTGCAGCCAAAGCTGGCCCCAGATGAACTTTGTCAGCATCAACCTCCTACTCCTAGAGCCTCAATCCAACGTCGCCTAGAACATCTGTCAATCTCCACATAAAAACAATCTTCGTTGCTGCAACAACAGCCAGCAAGTATGCAGACATCCATCACTCTTCGATTCGACTAAACAGTGACTTCAAAACAATTTCTATATACACCAACATAATGAACCAGCATTTCGATCTAGAGGCTAGACTCCATATTTCTGTTCATAAAACTCCATAACAATTATTATCTGCAAACAGATTAACTAGATAGTTTAGGTCTTAAATTCCTCCTTTTCATTTGGTGTGAAATTATCAATCAATGGCTTCGCTTATTAGTTCTTGATTACCCCTTTCGTTCTGCTAACTCTTATCTCATTTGACAGAATATTAAACACATGCAACCTCATCAGAATAGGATCAAGCTCAAGATTCCAAGACTATAGAATTAAACTATTTTATGGAGAAAGGAACTTACTCGATATTTAGATGCTCGTATATTATCCAGCCACTCGGCAATCTCAAGTTGCTTCATTACTGTAGCATGTAGGACCTGTATAAAATGACACCATTGTCAAAAAACCTATCAACACTGAAATCAAAATCCCGCCTCTGAGCCTCTGAATTTTATAAAGCAACCAAGATGATCCATACTCGCTTAGTTTTGTCAAGGTCAAACTCGACAGATTTGATCCGGTCCAGAGATTCCATGAGCATTTTCTCCTTTTCTACGGGAATAACAGGAGGCTTGTTGCTAAGTTCTTCAAATGCTTTCTCGAGTTTCTGAAGACGCTCAATACAAGGACGGATATGGTCTTCTTCCTTAACAGCTTCTAGCACTGTTGAATTTGAATGGCTATTTGTGTTGGGTTCCATTGTATTGGAAGGATGAATATAGTTTGGCCTTCTCCAAGATTCAAATTGAACGGTGCGAATAAAAGCAGCCAGTCTAACCAATAAAGCTATTAGAATTTTTGCCACAGAATGAATATTCCTTCTCCCAAACTTTTCCTTAACAGTGTCCAACAAATGTGTGATTGAAGTTCCTGAAATCAATACCAATTTAGATGGGTGTAAGACAATCCCAAGGCGAGGGGATTATAATAAAAAAAATCCATCAACTATATTCTGGTAAATTATCAACATCGTACATTAAATCAAATAGTAAACAAGAAACTCTTACTGTGATGTAATAACATTTTCAAATACCTTCTGAACGAGAAGATGCTCTTTCATGAGACTGGCTATCCACATTACTAGAATTGGGCAACTGATATGGGGAATATGTCAGTCCTTGTGTACTTCCTATAGTTTTCTCAATCACAGGGAAACCATCATCACAACTATAATAAGCATTTGGATCTGACACCCTCACCTGCATAAATCACAATCAACTTATTAAAAAGGCCAGAAACACACATCACCTACCAATAAAACAGATTTCTCTGCTTTAGCAACTCACTTCTTCACGAACTGGTGACAAACAAGAAAACGCAGAACTTGTTCGTCCAATTGGAGAACACTGGTCATCCATCTCTGACCCAGACTCCGCTACTGATGTGTCACTAGTCATTCCCTGACAGAGTATATGTTGAAACACATGCATGAGAATGTATTATAATCACTGAATAATAATGCCCTGAATGATCACAAGACACAATACTTGCCTTTAGTGGTCGTATCTGAATATAAGATTCATAGTTATGCTGGTCATTCGATACACTAGTAATTTGCCTCACAAATGTTGCCTCCGCATTATGTACAATCTATCAATGGAAATAGTACACATATTAGTCTCCGGATAAAAGTTCAGTAAAACCTAAATCATGTCTATCAACCATTCCAAGGACTAAAAGGATGGCTACCTTCATTATCTCTGGATCATTCCATGGACCTTTATTGGATCTAAGACACCCTCCATCTGTAGAGCAGCTGCATGACCCTCCTAAGAAATCTGGCAATTGACTGAAAGAGGTGAAGAAAAAAGAAAGGACTTAGGAGAGATCATAGGGTGAAATTCTATCAAGGATAAGAATGAACAGATATTTAACAGACCTAGAGTTGATGACCTCGAGTAGCCTACCGAGAGATTTGGGCTCCAAGACCTACAATTAGCAAATAGAGCATTGAATAAACACTGAGCAGGATAAAAAAAAAATAGAAAGAAATGCCTAAAGCCATATCCTATACATTTATCTTCCCAATTGTCTTTGCATCCAGGAATTTCTGAGCAGCAGGCCAAAGCATCTTCTTGAATCCAGGACCAGCATTGACTACATACATTCTGTGTAATGTCTGTAAAGCAATATAAAAAAAGAATTACATTCCAAATAGCAACAGAAAGTAAAAACATGAATGGATCAGTTCAGATACCTCAGGGTAATAACTGTTGTCTATTTTACTCATGGCAGCCAAAAGATTTGCAGCAGTCCTGCTAAAATTCTTCATGCTCTACTTTCAAGAATAACATTTAATCACCAATTAGGGAACATCAATCACTTCAAAAGCCAACATTTAATCATTAATTATAATCCTACGATTTGGCTGGCTTTAGAGGAAACAAAAAATGGTATGCAGTTCAAAAACAACATTTAATCAGTGATTATAATTCTACCGCTTGGCTGAAATAAAGGGAACAATAACACCAATCACCAGCGGAAGAATATATTGCAACATCCCACAGAAAATATGACAGACCCTATCACACGCTCCATTAGTGCCTCTGTTCCAAGTCATCATTGAAATGATGCGATAGGAAAGATCAAGGTAATAATAAGCTTTTGCATTCATTTCTAGTCTAGACCCATGCATAAAAGAAAAATGTTGAGTGGAATAACAATGCAATTTTTTTCTAAAAGCTACAAGGCTAGCAAAGTTATACCAGAATGGTATTATTAATGTTGTCAAACATCAATTTGTTGAACAATAAAGATAAGAGCTAAATACCAGTCCTTGTACATCCAATATAGTAGTTGTTGAACATATTTGTCGCTTTGCAGCAATTGAACAAGCAGGGAATTTCTCCAATAGAGCTCTCTCAAACTCTTGGACATGATACTTCAGATATCGATCTATGGTGGTGATTTTCGTAAGCCTACTTGGATGGGCTTTTCCTAGCCGCTCAATATAAACAGGTCTCCCTTCCTTGTCAACTCCATGGTACCCTTGGGGATAGTATTGCAATACTTCCTCTAGCTCTTCAAATTCAAAATCCTGTTCATTCCATAAAAGGTTAAACTTTGTATAATTAAAGAAAAATCAAAATATAATCCTAGCCCTTCATGGAAATAAACATAATAATTAAGGGTGCCAGGCTATTTGGACTAGTCAAATGTGATGCAATACATTCATTTTAGGTCTTATCTGTTAACTCTTTTCCAATAAACAAGCAATGAAAGAAATACAACAAACTAAACATTCCTCACCTCCAAAATGGTATCTGTTCCAAACTCTTTACTCCATTTAAGCATCTCTACCCACATCTGGATTGTTTTCTCAATATTAAACTCTCTAGCTTTCAAGAATCTACAAGTTAAAAGAGTAGTAGCATTAATCAGCATATGTTAGTGAGTAGGCAACAGTGGAATTTGCCAAAAGCAACAACTTACCTCAACAAAGTATGATAATCATCATGCCTAGGTGGCAACAAATCCTCATGGAGAAGCTTTTGACGCAACTCATGAACGGCACCCTCCTCTTTTGCATCCCTTACATCCTCAATAGATACAGCAGGGACCCTGTAATCTATTTTCCGCTTCCCTCTTTTCTTAAGAGAATGAGTGAACTTGTTGGATGCATTTATGGCCTTCTTTTTCAGATTCCCAATTTTGGATCTCCTCCTCTCATCCTCAGAGTTATCAAAATCAGACCTTCTATCTCTGCTCTCATCATTTGCCCCAATTTCTTCCACCCATTTTCCCAATACAATAAATTAGAAGGATATAAATGATTTTATGATAAAGGCAACAAACATATAGCAGGATTAATTAATATACCTGACATCTCTGCGCAATTGAAAAGGAAAATCTTTTGGTCTTTGAAGCTATTAATGTTGTTCAATAGAATGTAAAAAAACCATCCTGATCTGCACATTGTGGAAAACAATTAGAAAACAAAAGAAAACGAATCATCTTATATGAAGAAGCAGTGATTATAAAAAGAAGAAAAATTTATGAAAAAAGTAAACCTAAAATGAAATGAAATTTAGAGTAGAGATGTGGCAATAAATAATGAAGAGATTATCAGATCTGGACAAATGAAATCGAATACGCTTTTTCTCTCAGTTATCATTAATTCTGCCTCACGACTGCTGAAGCTATAAAATAAATTCCCAATTCCCAAAAATGGAAAATCTCTTCTCCTCTTTAAGCAAAAAAAAAAAAAAATGAAATCGTCAAATTTCAGTGGAAGTATAACAAAGGAGAAGTGTTTGGCAGCGGTGAAAGAAAAAAGCGTTAACAAAAATAAGAGTAAACGCATAGTTAAAGCTATTAAAAGATGAATAACGCCGCAACGCATTCAAATCTCTTACGATACAATGCTTCATCATTTACCACATCAAAATCGTACGGATCCCCCAATTCTCCATTTCCACTCACCATTAAGAAGCAAGATAAATTAAAAAAACGCACCCACAGATAAGACTCCAGAGGTGGGAATCTATCAATCAAACACCAAACCGCATCGAATCTCTCTAGAATTGGAAAGAGAGAGAGAACTCAAATGAAAAAGAAAAACACCATAAAACTACAAAAAAGAAACTTTTTGTGGGAAAATGTGGAGGAATTTCAGGAAAAAACTGGTAGCGGTAATATTAAAAATTAAGGGAAAAAAACAACAATATATTTTTTCCTGAAAGATCTGATCTGATTATCTCTCTGTATAAAAAGAAGGAAAGTAAGATGGAGAGTAAAAGCTAAAGCAACAAATGAAGCTTCCAGCGAGAGAGAGGGAACTTAAGCTTAAAGCCCTGCCTTCTTTTACTTGCGAGCTGGCCTTGGCAATAGCATACGTGGCATTTTCTTATTTTATTTATTTATTTTTATTTTTTAAACTGAAATAATAAGTGATTTTCGTATTTGGGATTAATAAATGCGGCATAGTTAATGGCTTATTAGCATTGATAGTGATATTCCATGTGAAGTTGTTTATTAAATTAAATTTTAGGAGTTAGAGTATATTAATGTAATCAACAAAATTATTTAATATTTAAAATAAAATTATCATATCAATAAAGGTTGATTCAAGTTATAAACAATCTAATACAGTGGCGGATCTATAAATTAAAAATGAAAATCCAAAATTTTAATACCTTATTCTAAAATAATTTGGGTATGCAAATTTTCTTACTTTTTTCTATTCCTTTTAACAAATTAAACTAAATTTAACACTTTTCTCAAAATTGACCTAATATCACTTAAGTAGGGTCTCGAATTTGATTCTTTATATATGCAAAAAAAATTAAACTCAACTACTAAAATCAGGTGTGCGAGAAACGAATGTTTATAATTGGGGAGGCTACCAAAAATAAATAAAACCCATCCTAAACAATCCTAAACCTATTATTTTAATTGTTACCAAGAATCACCAGAAAACAATACTATAGTGTTATTATTTTCACTTCAAGTCTAGGGGTTGTAAGTTTCAAATTCGATGTTTATAAATAGATTGATTTGTCGGATGAAAGATAAGCTCTAATATCTCAAGTGAAGAAATTAACAATTCAAAATAACAAATTACTAACCGGCTTACGGAGATCTTCATTGTCTTGGGATCATCTAATGTCCTGGGCATGTGGTACCTGTACATGTAACTCCCTCCTTATAAATATTTTGAAACTTGCATGGACTGCATTTATTTATTCTCTTTGGAAAGAAAGAAACAAAAGGCTATTCCGAAAAAGCTCAAGAACTGTTGATAAAAATCTTAAAACTATTAAGGAGTTTGTTAGAATTCAACTAAGAAATAGGATAATCAATAAAATAGATAGAGTTAATATCTCTCTTTGTATTCAATGGGGTATTGACTAACCTTCTATGTTGGTTGTTCATGCTCCACGTTGATTGTTTTGATGACTGAATCTGTTTTGATGTCTGTACTGTAATTGTTTTGATGCATCTACTGTTGCAGTTTACTGCTCCCTTTTGAGTAATAATATTCTTTTATTTATCCAAAAAAAATTCAATATAACAATCTCTTAGCGGTAAACGTTTACTTACTAATTTTATGATGACAACTTCTTTATTATTGTTTATTATGATGTCAAATATTTTAATATGTCATTTAAAAAATATTTAATTAGATGAATTTATCGTTGAAACAAAAAAAGATTTAATAAAAAAAAATCTTTATTTTTTATATTCCCACAACATATACAAATCATCTTTCAATAACGATGTTGATATTAGTGAGATGATTGACACTTATTATGTTAATTTTGTATTTAATGTGACGATATATGTAAGGTTCGTTGAAATTTATGTTGGTGGATAAAGAAATATTATAAACTAAAATTCTGTATTAGACCAAATGATAGATAAATGAAATGCATCATGATTTTTAACCCCATTTATAAACTTAAGAAAGCAATTATAAAAATGTATTTTTAAAGAAAAATGTAATAATAATTATGGTAAAGAGTCGAAACAAACTCAGATGAGAACTTGGAACTTCTCAAAAATTTTAAAAAATATATATATAATATGAGAATGCATATAATCAGTAGCATTGGGTGTAGGACAAGGGTTGAAGTTTAAATAAAGATTAAAGAATATGAATGATGAGAGATGAGAGATAAAAGGCAAGAATATAAATAATAAAGAAGAGGAAGCAGTGCACAATCAACCACACAGACATAAACATGACAAAATTCTCAATGCCACCAACCCAACAACTAACAACACTCTGCTTCCTTTTTAATCAGAGACTGTCGGTCACACTCTCATACAACTTATGTGTTAGATATTATGCTATCTTCTGCTTCATTTCAATAAATTTTAGGTAGGATTCATTTAGTTAAAAATTACAACAAAGATAATAAATTTGGATATAACTTTTATAGTACGATACATATTTATTATTTGAGATTTTGTATTTGTAAAATTATAAATATATATTTAGGATTTTAAGATTAATGTATTTTTATAATCTTTCTTGTAATTTTTTTTTCGATGAATAGATATGTATAGCATTAAAACTCAAAAACCATCAATACAAATGACATGAATCTCAGGGAACAAAACTACTCCTCAAGATTCCAGCAAGAACAAATTCGCCTATAACCATTCCCCAATTTGCTAACTTTCCTACCAGCTAGCCATCAACTTGCAACCGACACACAATAAGAAAGTTTTGAATCTTTCTTATAATTTATTTTCAATATAGTGAATTTTTTTTCTATTTCAGATTTTCTATTTAGATTTTTTTTTATATAAATTTGTATATTCTTATTTCATGATCCTATTTGTTTGCTTGTTTTTTTTATAGTTTTATTATTCTTAAACTCCTAACAAATGATATTAAAGTTATGATTGGAGACTTATAACTGTAGTCATGGATAGTCATTATATTTCAAAGGAATTTGTTATTATAGATTGTGTTAACGAGATTTAGAACATGCAATAGAAATATGTTACAATATGTTTTCAGTTGTGAATCAATCCAATGATACTAATTGGTATTTTATTTATGTAAGAATTGGAGTTGTTGAAGATTTAGAGGTAATGCTTGAATGAAATTTGTATCGATAGAAAAATAATTATGTATTGATTCGAGATTTAATTAATAATTAAGTTAGATTTTGATATAATTACAGAGGATGAAATTACTTGATTATCAAATTTATTTAGGTAAAAAATATTGTTAGTCAGGTTTATTTTTTCTACAAGTGTGAGGTAGGTCTTAATCTTTGGAATTATGAGATAAAGAATTATTAGAGAAAAGTGATCATTTTTTTATTCCTACAATTTTGTGGAGATGTACATCAAAAACTCGTACTTTTATGTTTTAATTTTGTGGGTTCAATATTCATTAGGAGAAAAATTCATCTTTCTCTTCCCCTAGGTAGAAGTTGTTGAAAAAATTACATTAAATTTACATCATGTATATGATTTCACTTAGATTACTTTTTTACTCTCAAATTTACATAATGTACATAGTCTGTCTAAGAATATCGATAATCTGATTTTATCCTCCTAAATTTTTAATTTTTAATATAATTTTCTAAGCTAATATTTCTAATATAAAATCTTAAGTTCGTTATTCACCCCACTATCCTCATATACAGGGTCGGCCCAGGACCTGTGCCACATAGGCCTGGGCACAGGGCATCATATTTAAGGGGGGCATCATTCTAATATTTTGCCTTCCCAGTTATTACCTCTTTTGCTTCTACCATACACGACGACACCCATTTTGCTTGTAAAACTGAATCCGATATTGAGTTGTTTTTCAGTTTCCGGTTGTTCGAGATCCTTCGCACTATTCTCTGATTTACTTCGTGTTTGGATGCATTTATGCTTTTCCGGTTCTCGCAGGTCAGCTTTCTATAATTTATGTAGTGAGACAAATTTCTTGGATCTACCTGGTTGATCTATCCAGTCCTCTTCGAAATTCCCTCATTTGTCTATTATATAATTCCCATTATTTATGGATTTTTAAAGATATTATGGGTTTTTGTTGAATTGATTAGATACCTTATTGTATGATCGGGATTTTTCTTATCTGAGTTTTGTTTAAATCAGGGGTTTATTTTTAAATGTTCAATATGAATTTCATGTTTGGTCTTACCGTCTTAGCATTGAATCAAAATTCCCTCATTTGTCTATTTTTAAATGTTCAAGGAATCTAGAATGTGCCTCAATGTTTTTTTTACTTTGGGGCCTGTTTTTTCAAAGAATCAGGTTCACTTTAAAGATTTTGGAAATGGTATTAGTTTGTTCTTGCCTAATGGTTTTAAGTTAGCCATTTGGTTCGATCGAGTGGGGCTTAAACCGGTTCCTGTTTTTGAAAAACGAAATGCAGTAGTGCGTATGCCATTTGATTTTATTTTTTGAAACGAGGCTTGACTAGTAAGTGTAGAATTTTAACATGCAGCAAATTATAGTTATGGAACCCAATTATTTTCAACCAACCGGACCCAAAGATTAAAAGCAAATATAAAAGCGACGGGTTCATAAATAATTCAGACAAGCGTGAGGCCTGTGGGGATGAATGTTTGCAAATGTTTGCAAGTGCTGGCTAATGTTTGCAAGTACTTTCTGGATCTTGGATCATGAGATTGCATTTTCTGTTTTGCTAGCAGCCTAGCAATAGATAACTTTCCTGTTTAATTTATCTTCTCAATACATTTTTTAGAGTGATTCAGTCTGATTATTTTGATTTCATCATTAATTTTTCAGATCAGTTGATTGTGAGAAAGAACAAGTGAGAAAGAACAAGTCAACAACATAAACTTCGGTCACCAGTCAGGTTGTATATTTCCTTGGTAATATACTTGTTTTATTGTTTACTTGTTACTATATTTGTTTTATTGATTACTTTTAAATATATTACCTCGAAAACAACCACCGGATGCCCAAAATAGAAAACGAAAAAATAAAGAACAATAAATAGCTAATTCTTTACATGGGTCTTTAGATAGATTTATTGTTAGATAGGTTAAACATTCTAATAATCTAATATTCGAAGCACGATGACTCAAGATAGACTGAACGAATTAGCAATTCTAAGCATCGAAAGTCAATTTTTACAAAGTCTTGATTATCGTAAAATAATAGAGGTGTTTGCTTCAAAAAATGCACGAAGACATCATTTTAGGTGATATTTGTAGCATTGTAGGTTTTGGTTTGTATTAGCATTGATATTGTTTGACGATAATTTTTATTACATTTTTGTTTTAAAAAAATTTATATTTTGTCTATTATACGTTACAAGTATAGGGACATAAAATTATTATTTCACCAAGGACATTAAAACTCATTGGACCGGCAATGCTCATATAACCATCATAACAGAGACAATACATTGGATAAAAGCATTTGAGGCCACGACCCCGTTTAGTTCGGTCACTGTCATCACATCACGCACACACACACCTTAGCTTTGCTGCTTCTGCTACACTCATTAAATGATCACCCCATCGTATATATACCCATGCATTCTCCATGTGTTTTATTTAATTTGCCTATGATGTGTGAGTGACATTGATTGGTAAAGCAAAAGAGCTCATGCTTCACAATTCACAGAATTAGGTTTTTTATGCATTTTTATCTCACGTCCAGTAATATTCAAAAGGGGTAGATTGGGTAATCATTCTCCCTAAATATTTTAAATTAATATATATTTTAAATATTTTTTTATATTTTTAATTGATAATATGTTTTATTTTTGTTAGAATTTTATAATTTAACTCTCTTAAAAGTTTTAAAGTTTATCACCTAATTAAGATATTGCATCTGTCTCTTTTATATCTTTAACTCGTCTCTAGTGGTGTCCATTAGAAATACTACATCTGATTTTGCTGTATTTCTTTCTTTCTTTGTTTCCCTTTGTTTTTCGTATTTATGAATTTTGCGAATCATGTCAAATTATTATTTTTATGTAGTTCATAGTTAAATTTAAAGATGATATACTAAAATAAAAATAAAACATAATGTAAAAAATAATTGGATTATTGTTAAGTTGAACCCATCAAGTGCTCTCAATGATAAAAGAGAATATTGTTTTCCTAAAAAGTTAATGGTTTGAGCAGTTACGTTTATAGGGTGTGTTTGTGTTCTCAATTGAGTGAGAAAATTCTAAACATATACTAGATTTCAATCATCCTAAAGTATTCACATAATAATAATAATAATAAGAATAAGAATAAGAATAATAATAATAAAATGATTAAAATAGAAATAAAAAATAAAATAAAATATTGAATAAGTAATTTATCTGAATATTTTTTGTATTTATTACATTAGCCCCCCTGTCTAAAATCACTAGCATCTAAGATTATACATAAGATTTTATGTTAAAAGAGACAAATTTATAATGTTTTAGAGAAAAGGACCTTATAAAATTTTACTAAGATACAAACAGATTATCAGAAATGTATTTTAATTATATAAAATTTTAAAATTTTCAAAGATATTCGAGAATCCCTTTGATCCAATCCTGCTAGCATCGAATACCAAAGTTAGCTTAGAGGAACGTTTGGTCAATTATTTTTTGGACCGCTTCTGTATACATTCTTATTGCATCCAAACATAAAGTTGTTTGTAAAATTAACCAAGGGAAGTTAAATCTCAAAATTTTCTGTAATATTTTTGCATTATTTGACTGTCGGCACATGCCACATTAATTATTTTATATTAGCATTGTTCAATCAAACATTAAAAATTAAATAACTGGAACTAATATATTTTTTATATTGCTATCAAAAGGTTATATTAAAGAGTGAATTATACACTATTCTCCACGCATGAATGCTGCATGGACCTAGCTTTGCGCTTAAGGATTTGTAAATTAATTACACTATTAAATTAGTTTGGCGTATTTATACAATATTTTTTTAATACTTTAATATATTAAAAAGTTAAATTTAATAATATAATCATATTCGTATCGTATCGTATATATAATTTTGAATCGGTATAATATTTTTCATACTTTTTAATATATGAGAGGGACAATGGAGACCATCTCAAACTCACCTTAACTTTGTTATTACCCTTAATTTTATGTAAACGTATTCGAATTGGACTTATTAACTCGAGTTGTATAATTCAACATCGGATCATAATATATATTTTAATAAAATATAAAATGGAAGGGTCAAACTAACTTAATTTAAAACATTGGTTATAAATGTGCGTTTTAAGCGGATTAGATACGATTATTACATTAATGATGAGATATAAAAAATATGGTACATTTTATATAAATATTTTAATTAGTGAGTATTAGAAGGTGATAACGAATAGGATGTTGACAGAAGAGGAACTTTGGTGGAGCAGGAAAGGCTCCGTGGATATAAAAGTAGAGTAGTGACACTGTCAATGCCCCCAAGGCTCAGTGGAAACCTCCAAATGGCAAAGACCAAGAGAATTCTTCACTTAATGAGAGTCCCTCTCAACCCATTCTCCACTCTCTCTCTCTCTCTCTCTCTCTCTCTCTCTCTCTCTTCCTTTAACAAATTCTAATATTACCTAGAAAAATGAGAAAGAAAATTTTAAGAAAAAAAGAATTTATAGTAGTTTTAGAATACTCATTTTTAGTATATGATTTTATTATTGATTAATTTATATTATAAAAATTATTACAAAATATTCTTTTAATTTAATTTATTTTGTTTATAATATTAAGATTTAAAATATACATTATTTAAAAAAAATTAATATCCCATTTTGTTAAATAAATTAATTGTTAGCTAGGATCTATTGATCTTTTAAATATAATACTCATTTTTATGTTAAGCACTGAAAATAGTGGCTAGCAAAAATATTCTTATTTAGTGATTATAATAAGTTGAATATTTTTAATTTTTAAAAGCTATAAATATTGAAAGTTAAACTTATCATTGTATAAAACTAAATTATATGTTGCTTAATTTTGTATCTTAGATTAAAAAAAGAAAGAAAGCTTATTGAATTTGATTGTTTAAAAATCTCATGCATATACAGAACAATACTATTTGATTTGAATTCTAATTTATGCTAAAACTTAATACGAATAATAAAATAAATTAAAAATTTAAAAATATTTACAGTCTCTGTGATATATTACTAACACATGGACAAAGAGTATTCCTAATCTAAGTGAAACGGCACATTACATTGCATGATATAGGACAACACAACACACAGGCCCTACAACAACAAGGACACATGGAGAAAGTTCTTTCTGCTGTTTTTGTTTTAAATTTCTGTGTCACAAATAAGCAGTAAAATCGATCCCCAAAATCATCTTCACATGCATGTGATGGTCACCAAAATTTTCTTTTTAAAGCCCACATGTCTAGTACTTGACAAAATTAGACGGGGAAGCGTAAAATGGCCCATTGCCATGGGGTAGGGTGGACCGAGGAGAGAATTAGGAGTTTAAATTTTCATATATTTTAAATATTTTTTACTTAAAATTTTCTATAATTGCTTCTCTTACCATAAATTTTTTACCTCCATCCTTGGCATAGAAATAGCATGAACCGGCAGAGAAAGAAACATTGATTCAAACAAAATGGTGGGAAGCGAACATACAAACAATATTTATGAAGTATAATTTGTTTGGTAGACTGATTTGGATTACTTTAAGAAGAGAGTGTATTTATGAAGATGTTTGCTATTTTAAACAGGATATTTCGATATTCATAGTTAAATATAAAACAATATTTTTTATTTTTGCTTCAATTTTCAAATTTATTTAACACAATTAATTCCATAATCATTCGTATGACATAAAAAAGATATAATTAGAAAAATATGATACTGTGATCACAGTCTATATATACACACCATGCTACGGAAATTCAGATGAGCTATTGGATATGAATGCGTCCACTACGGGTAAAAAATATTCCTCAAAATTCATGAATACATGGTTCTCCGCTGTATTTCCTCAAATTACTTCCAAAACGAACATAATTTTGATTTGTCGGCACAAAATTTGTTCTCAAAAAGAGAGAAGCAAAGTTTCTTTTTGATAACTCCACATTAGGGGTAAGGAAACATATAAATAGAATATATTGAATAATTTATACTGATCTTAGGCACCTTTGAGCATGCAGTCTCCAGGTGTTGGATATCAGACGGCTCCGGTTGACCGCATGCATCGATGGGGATTTACCTCCTATCAACCAGCTTTGAAGCTCTCTGACAATACCTTATAGAACTGTTTTTGCTGTTCCAAGATCAAGATGATATAAACCGGTTAATTAACCAGTCACTGCTTTCAAAGAATCATTTCATCAGAAGCAATGGAGCGTAAATTATTATACCTTATCAGAGACGGATGGTGAGATTTTACTCAGTGCACGTTCAAAATGCAATGTCTTGATTGTCCATGAAGCCTCAGATATCCCTGTTGAAGTGAGTTTCTCTTCCAATGCAGCCATGGCAGCTTCATTCATCTGAATATTTTCAAGCTCAATGAGATTATAATTTCACAATTTTGTTTCGGGATATGGTTTAATTACTTAAACATCAAACAGGTATACTTTCAGGAGAAAATCAGTCCTTACATAGTGCATACTTTCTAGTTCCTAGAATTTTAATGTAGAAGCATACCAATGCAGAAAGATCAGCCCCACTTAAATTCTCACAGGCCTCCATTCGGCCGATGGCACTCAAATCCACATCAGCATCTATCGGTTTCTTCCTAGAAAGAGCTTTCAAGATCAACCCACGTTCGTCAGGACTGGGAAGCGGTACGTAAAGAAGTTTACCAAATCTACCAGGCCGTAAAACAGCACGATCCATCACTTCAGGTCTGCAAGAAAATATGGCAAAGCCAAACAACATAAAGCAATGATAATCGATAGTTTTCATGTGAAAAACTGAAACTACATATTCTACCTATTGGTGGCACCAATAACAAAAACACCACGCCGCTGATCCGCACCATCCAACTCTATGAGTAACTGAAGATATGACCAATTCTTTCATGTCATTATTTGCAATCGGTTATTTTTTATATGCAAAGACGGTAAGTGATGATCAGTTTGCTAAGAGACTGCCGTAACAGATTAACTAACCTGGTTCAGAAGTCGCTCAACAACCCATCCCCCCTCATTCCCACGCTTTGTGGTCAAAGCATCCACCTAGATAAGATCAGAAAGACCTCAAAAACATCAAATCTCACAGTAGAGACGTTGACCCCGGAAAATTTTCTTTCATTTAGAAATAAAAAACGCAGACCTCATCAAAAAATAGTATGCATGGAGAGCATGTCCTGGCACGGCTGAACAATGTCCGAACTGCCAACTCACTTTCTCCAACATATTTATTCAAAAGTTCAGGGCCCTAATCAGCAAAGAACTCATGATCAGTAAAAGCACAAACATAGGAAAATTAGCCTATTTGTTTCATAGAACCAGTTAACATCATCTTTAACAAAGAGAAAACCAGTTGAAATAAATGCTGCAGACTGACCTTGATGTGAATGAAATTGGCTCCAGCCTCATTAGCTACGGCCTTTGCAATCAATGTTTTACCACAGCCTGGTGGTCCATAAAGCAAAAATCCTGTCTCCAAGTCCACCCCAAATTCCTGACATTGAGAATAATTGAATGACTTGTAAAACAATACTATGATAGCAGCTTGACTAACAAAGTAGGCATTGCTTATATTATAATTGCACTAAGCCTTCAAGTCAACTAAGCTGGAGGTCATGCAAGACATGTTTCACACATTCTAACCAATTTTTCATGGATGACTTTCATTTACTACATTAAGAAGGTTAACCCTACTCCTTTTATATATTTCTATGTTCAAGGGTTTTCTTTCCTTGTCTTGAACAGGTCAGAGAGAAAGAACAAAGAGTTAAAACCAATATATAATTACCGCATATTCCTCAGGAAATTTTATGCGCCTAACTATGTAACGGTCAAATTCCTGCCTTAGGAAATCAAGACCACCAACATCCTCCCACTTAACATTTGGAATTGTAGAGAATCCCTCTCTTCGTGATGAGGGCTGAACCATTTTAGCTGCTTCCTGCAGGTAAAGATTTTTTAAGCAAATATTCATCAGAACAGGCATAACTAAATTTCATATAAAAAATTACTTATGCAGAACAGAGAGATTTAACCAGCTTCTTTTCAAAACTATCATAAAAACATCAATGCAAGTTCATCAGAACTCTTATAATGGCAACTATACAGTCTACTATATTTAAGGAATTGACAGCCACTTAAACTTTATACTTATAGTAGGAAAACCGCATATAGTACTGACAATACAAATTCATTTTCCAAATAACTTTTACATATAGCATATAGGACATGTAAGCCATTAAGCATACACAACAGCTTGTTGTTTGTCGCATAAATAAATGGAAACAAAAAAATGGTATACCCTTATTTACCTCAAAATCAGCCATAGTGATGGTTAATTTTTCCATCTCCTCAGGCAACCAAGGCTGCCTCCACCATTGATCAGCTTGCTCCTCATCTATAGGATCTTTAGAGATCGCATGCTTTCTTTGGTCTATGATCCTCTTCATGGCAAGATTACCAGCCTTGTTAGCCAAGGCAGCCAAATCTGCTCCAACAAAACCTGGGGTAGCCCTTGCTATTTTCAAAAGATCAAAAGACCCTTCAAGTCTAAGATTGCGTGTAATCACAGAAAGGATCTCATGCCTGGCCTTTTCATCCGGAACACCAAGAACAATCTCACGATCAAATCGGCCAGGCCTCCGTAACGCAGCGTCAACAGCATCAGGTCTATTGGTAGCTCCAATCACGAGTACATAACCAGGCTTGGAATTGGAGCTATCCAAACTAGAATCCTTGTCATTTGGTTGCAGAAGTCTATGAGATTCATCCATACAAGTCATCAACTGTGTGACGATTCGCCGCTCCATCTCTCTCTGCAGATTTTCTCTTTTAGATGCAATGGCATCAATCTCATCAATGAAAACAATTGAAGGAGCAGTCCTATATGCTTTTGAGAAGAGTTCCCTGATATTTTCCTCTGATGCACCTAATATATCAAATTCGAAACATAACTATCAGAAAATATACTCAGCAAAAATCTCCACGGTTAAGGGAATTTTTCACTTATCAAACCCTATAATAATGCTATCAATTCATGAAGCCTTAAATAATCATACTCAGTATCAAAAGAAAGAAAACAAAAGATGAATACCTGAGACACCCGAAACCACTTCAGTAGCTGAAATTTTATAAAAAGGAACACCAGTTTCATTGGCAATGGCGTGGGCCAATTTGGTCTTGCCGCAACCAGGAGGGCCATGGAGCAAAATGCCAGCCATTGGCCTAACTCCCAACCACCGCGGCAAGTGTGGATGGTAAAGCGGCACTATGACTTCCATCATTAACTCCTCCAGTACTCCTCCCATCCCACCCAAATCCCTGAACCTCGGTACATCCTTCCCATTAACCTCAACACCATTAGCAGCAGTAGCAGCCGTAACGGAAGCCTTTGCATCTTTGTTCTCAGTTCCACCTTGATTGATCATATCAATCTTATTCTTATTCTTATTAGTTGCAACCTCCATTTCGATGTTTTTTTCTTCAAACTTCGATTTTGTATTGTTGGAATGATTGTAAGAGTGTCTTAGCATTGATTTCATTAAATCATACTTGGGCTCCTCTTTTTCTCCATAAATAGCATCTTCAGAAGTTGAAACGTCCTCATCTACTTCTTCCGATGAAGATGATGAGTCAGTGTCCGAGCTCGAGCATGAGTCATCGTGCTGAATCCGTCTCCTTTCAATGTGTAATTCCTCTAAACGTTGTAACCTTTGTTCAGTGCCATCGGTTCTCCTAAGCTTCTTCCGCGAACGTGAAAGAGAAGGCGAAGAAGAAGCTGCAACGGCGTTCTCGTGTTCTTCACTATCAACGTCGAATTTGAAATCGGAAGCTGAAGGAGAAGGCCTTTGGATGTGTTTGGAAGAGGACTGAAGAGCTTGTTGGACGGCCCTGGCGAAAGGTTGTTGCTTGATGCGTTTGTAATCGGGGTAATTAGTTCGAAGGTGGTCGACGATTTCATCGACGGTGGAGTAGGCTTGTTGAAAAGTTTGGAGTCGGCGGCTGAGAATCTTGTGGTTAAGAACGGAGGAGGAAGCGGCAGGGGAGCGGCCGCCACCCATTCTTCTTCCCATTGTTTTGTTTCTCTGGAGAAAGCAGGCGAGGCAAGTTAGAAAAGAAAGAGAATTAAGAAGTTAGGGTAACGGGTAGAGTGAAAAAAAAAAGAATTTAGGAACTAATAGAATAATCACTTAATTACAGAATATATTTTATTTATATTATTAAATTAAAATTTTATTAATTAAATTATTTAATTATTTAAATGATATTATTTTAATTACCAGTAGTTAATCATCAATAAAATATTAATGTAACAATTAAATAATTTATATAATGCATATTTGATTTTTATTATTTATAAATTTTATTAATTAATCGTAATTTTAATTTAGTTTAGTATCTTTAATCTCTTAATAAGAGAATGATATGTCCCCTTAGAGAAATTTATCACTATTTAATTGATAGAAAATAAAAGAAATAGAGTAAGGAAAAGGGAAAATTGAACATAAGATAACGAGGAGTGTGATACATGCATCACAAGGCTCACATTAAAGTAAGATAGACTAGCACTTCCAATTGATTTACAAGAACAAGCTTTTAAAAAGAACAATAACATAACATCAGACTTGCGACTACTTTTCGAATGGGATTTTGATCTTATTTAGTCAACATTTATTCCAGAGATATGAATGTCTGCTTCTGCTTTCCAACGGTTTTTTAATCGCATCAATCTAATATCGGGAACTCAATATATGTCCATTTTATTTAAAACAACGCATGCAGAAATTTCTATACGGAATTAATACTAGATTTCATAAATATACGAATTTTCAATATTTTTTATTGATTATTTGTAATATAATTCAATAGAATAATTCATTATCTTTTAGGATTAGATTTATTATTTTATTAAGAATTAAGATTGAATTAAAAGATTATTCTTAGTTTATTATTATTTTATTAAAAATTAAGATATAATTATTTTTTTTTCATTAGTCATGTTACAACAAGAACTCATTGCCTATATAAAAGGAGTCTTCCGTCAACTTTAAAAAGACATATTTCTTTGATTAATAATACAACAATAGTTCGATTTTACAAATGTTGATTGCCTTGTGTCTTCGAAATATTTTTTTCATTAAGTTATTTCAAGTTCTTTGTGAGAAAGATTTTTCACACTCCAGTTTGCTTTCTTATTACGATTAGAAAGCCTAGTTAGAGTCAATTATCGAGTTTATCTAGTCAATTGCGACTAAGAAGATTCATATGACAACTATATATCAATCATCATTATTATCATCATCACCCACTGCCGCATCCTTGATTAGAGTGTTAATGCACTGATTGTTAATGCACTCAAATCTGGATATATAAAAGTGTATTATCACTAAATTAAATTCAACATTTAATTAAACTTAACATATTATATATTTGCCATGGAGTTTGTTAATATCATTAGTTATTCACGAACCAACTATCCAGAAGCTTTTCGGTAAGCCTTCTCTCCACGAATACAAACACCGGCAGACTAAAAATCGGATAGGAAAACCCCCAGCAGATGTTATCATATTTGTCATTCGATTATATCAGAAAAAAGATTCGGGTTGTCAATCACCATTCACCAAGCAATGCTCAAAAACATGTACCCTATTGCTGTATCCTCCCACAAGTTGAAGAACAACTGCAAGCATTGGCGATATCAACCAGCCAGTATGGCTCGTAAAATTGGAATCCTGTCGAGAGATTTCTGGCCGTATTGTTGCCGATGGCAGCATATCCGAAGCATCCACAACAGAGGTAGAAGAAGGCTATTATAAAGATGGCAATCATTCTGGGTTTTTTTTTCATGGTTTTGTTCTCTGGTGGAGGTGATTTCAATGTATCCTAACGTTTCAAAATAATTTTATGATTTGTCAAATATTCCTGCTTCATTTGTAAAAGAAATTAAAGTCCTTTTTACCTGTATTTCAAGAATTTGTAGTTTTCCTTTACAGTGATGAATGTGAATATTACAGTGGTATGTTATCCAAATTTTGCAGGAATAAGTCCTTGAGCAGACCCTATAAAGGCCACTATTGTCACAAGTAAGCCGAAAAAGCTGTAACTCTTGAGAGCAACCCATTTTCTGGTCCAGGGTTGAATTTTCTTCTGCACAAGGTACATTTCCACTGGAAAATATAAAACAAAAGGCCAAAAGGTCAATGCCCCCTTTAGTCCCAAAACCTGGTTAAAGTATGGGAACATCATCGCAATGCCAGTCATCGATGCGAAGCAGGCTGTTCGAAAGCATATCTTCAGGGGGTTCATCTGAAACGATGGCAATCAAGGGAGTTTGTTCATGTAATATTTATTTACGAACCAACTGTTCGGAAACTTTTCGGTAAGCCTTCTCTCCACAAATGCAAACACTGGCTGACTAAAAATCTAAGCAGGAAAAGATGGCAAGTGTTGTTGTATTTGTTATTTGGTTTTATCAGAAAAACGATTCGGAATTGTCGATCACCAGACTATTATGCTTGAAAACATGTACCTGATATCCTCCCACAAGGTGAAGAACAATGCAAGCATTAGCGAAATCAACCAGCCAGTACGGCTCGTAAAATCCTAATCCCGTCAAGAGATTTCCAGGCACATTGTTGCCGAATGCAGCATATCCGAAACTTCCACAACAGAGGTAGAACAAGGTTGTTACTACGATGGCGATTAGAGAGGCCTTTTTCATGATTTTGTTCGGAGGTGATTTCAATATATCCTAATATTCCAAACAATTCAATGATTTTGCCAAATATTCCTGTTTCATTTATAATGGAAATTCAAAGCCATTTTACCTGTATTTCTCGAACAATGACTGTATATGGAAAGGCATATGCAATGTCCCCAAGTGCCTGGAATGCTAACCTCAATTTATCAACAGTATTAGCAGCAGGAACTCCATTTATACTCCCCTTGATGGTTCCATTTTCTGCAATGGGAAACATGAGTGAGTCTTATCTCAGGCATTCAGGATGAGTAAAATCTAAATTGAATTCGGAGTTTTACCGATCACTTGTGCAAACCCGAGTCCAGACCCTATGGAAGCGTAAGCAAAGGACATGATTGCAGCAACCACTGAAAACCATTTCATGTTATGGAAATCTGGTATCTGTGACATTACAACCTGAACAGCACCAAATAGAAACATATAGGAAGCATGTTCATATGAACATGGAGCATTGTGGCCTTCTTCTTTGTGGTAGCAGTTTGATTTATGAATTGCTCTGTATTAAATGTTAGTACATGGGGTTAAAAATAATATCATGAGAAATCAAAGTTCAACGATTGCCGGTGTCTTACACCGTCGAAATCAGTCCACTAAACACTATAATAGTCCACTAAACACTAAAATAGTCCACTAAACACTGAATAGTGTGGAAAAACTATCAATCTGTTTAGAAAAACATTTGCAGTAAGTACCTATAGAACAATCCATGAATACCTGAACATGGATTAGGTATATCCGATAGCCATGTCTGACGTATATATCTGTATCTGATATTCATACCCAAATCCGAGTAACATAGTACGTGTATCCAACTCCAAGTTACACATACATGCAACGTAAAGAAACTAGTTAAAGAAGGGAAGTAAAGAGTAAGAGAATTGAATCATACTTGATGCTGCTAGAGGAAGTTATGACATATGCAAGTGCAGTCCCATACAAGCTCCCCACCAGCTAGGGATGGCAAACGGGCGGGTCGGGTGCGGATACCCCCTCCCCCATCCCCATACCCACCTAATATTTTTCAATCCACCACCCGCCCACCACCCATGATGGGTACAAATTTTCAAATCCACACCCGCCCACGCGGGTACATTTTCAAATCCATCCCCACACCCACTACCCACTAGCGACATATCCATCTAGACCCGCCTGACAACAAACTAATGGGATGTTGGAGTTGGTTCCCAGACAGTTTGTGATGGGGTAGCAGCGCATGCTTCAATTTGTCAGAGGAGTAGCTCTACGAATGTTATGGAGACAGATTGTATGGAGCATGTAGTTGCAGAGCTGGATTGTTGTGTTGCTTTCGATGTTAATGCTCATAGTGCGCCTAATATAGGTTTTGAGGGGCTAAAGAACATGGAAACTGCTGCTTTCGATGAGATCCTTAAATACTGTCCTAGAAAAATTCATGATTGTTTCAAGAAAAAAAAATTCTAACAATTGAAAAGATCAGATAAGTCTTACACTATGAACGAACCCTTAATTCAAATATGGACATTCTTGGATAGCCATGATAAATCTGGATCATCCCATTTCCTCATTCTGACCCTTTTTCGTTGAAGAACCCTATTTAGATTAGAGTCCGCCACAATATATAATTGTTGGTATGAAAGATGCTTATAGTACGGGTGATTTGTGTTTGGATGGGCAGCATGGGCTAAAGAACATGGAAAGTGGCGTGGTTAGTGGGATTATGGGTTTAATCAAAGAGCCGAATATTTTCCTAATTAAAGACCAAATTAAAGACTAAATATCCTTAATATTTGGATAAATTATATGTTATATATTATACAATATTAAAATTTATAAATTAGTCTCTAAAATTACACCTAAATTCATAATGGTCCAAAATTTAATAGATATTTAGTTGGGTGGGCGGATGTGGGGCGGGCGGATGCGGGGCGGGTAATGTCTCAAACCCATTACCCGCCCACCACCCACGACGACGGGTACCACTTTATAAATCCACACCCGCCTACTACCCGCTAAAATTATACCCATCCCCGCTCCAATTGGAGCGGATGCGGTGCGGAATCCACGAAACTGTACCCGTTTACCATCTCTACCACCAGCATTACTCCACAGAGTCTGTGTCTTTTCTCTCCTGCATTTGCATATGTATTTTCTATGTTTTTTTCACATGTAATTCTTCCTTCCCAAAGTTTAAATTAAGAAACATCCATCTTTGCAAATATATGAATCAACCCCATCATCAAAATAAAATTAACTTTGGCCAAAACGGATAATATCTCATAACATAGTCTAGTAACCATTGCATCAACGATGATGGATGAAACCATAGGATTAAAGTGCATGTTGTTGATGAAAGTTTAGAAGAAAACAGTAGGGATTTGCTTACCCAAGTAGAAAAGGACTGCATCTGTGTAAGATTTGAGTCTGTTGGGGCCAAATTCAGGGTCAGGAGACATGTAGCAGTCAGATAGAAGGGAGACAGAAACAAAGGTGATTGCAGCAAACATAAGCGTGGTGATTGGACCAGAGATCCATCCGAGTTGAGCGATGCTCCACGCAAGGGATAGAACTCCTGCCCCGATCACCCCTGCTATGATATGTGCTATAGCTGTCCCCAAAGCCCCTTTTACAAGCACATGGAGAACAAATTTGAGATATGAAAACAGGGAACTATATATATTCAAATAAGTATACCAGTTCTTTTGACAGAGCTGCTTGAAGAACTCGGCAGCAATGGGGAGTGGTGATTGTCGTCATGTTCTGCACCCATGTCTGATGTCTTTGATGCAGAAAAAATGTCTTCTTTTCTCCCAATGTAATTATGGTTAGTGGAATTAGTTTAACCAGACTTATTACAAAAAAGTTGAAAAAAGATGCCAGCCAATGAGCTAAGCCATTTTTCGTAAGATTAAATTAATAAATTTTGCTTTGAATTATTCTACATCCCTGTCCCTTTTGGTACAATATTACTAAAATGTTTAAATGAGCAAAATACTTGAGGATGATAACGTGGGTGGATTACGTCTGAATGGTTGGTGATGTAACTTTCAAACACATGAATATAATAAGAACAAAAATGCTTGAATAAATATCCATCTATTGGACAAGATTCCAAGCTAAGTACCCATCTTTAAGGTTCTATTTGCCCATCTTATGTGTTGGTGTACAAGAGTGTTACTAAAAATAAATAAATATCAAGATATAATAAAGTTTAAGATAAATTTAAATTTCATCACTCAACTTTCTTTTTACTTCTATTTTGATCATTAAAAATTTTCAATTTATTCAAATTTTGATCACTGGAGTATTAAATCATAAATGAAAGTATGATATGACTGTCACATGTACTGATATAGACTGTTTTTTTTTTATTGATATGGAATTTATGTGTAATCCATTACATTTCCTTCTTTTTCTTTCTTTTTTATTTTATTTTATTCCTCCTAAGATAAAATTTTTACAATTTCATTCTTGTGTCATGTCAATATTGCAATTATCATTCTCCTACGTTTTCTCCAATCAATCAAGATATCAATGAACTCGCCTCATTGTCTCCTATCACTCTATTAATTTATATTTTATCCAAATCACTTTAAAACACATAAAACTCAACCTTAAACCTAAAACTCGTAAAATCTCAAATCACTTTTATCTATAATATTCACCATCCAATCAACGTGAAATCAAGATACGCAACTCGCTTCCTCCTTCCCCATCTTTCCACGATTGAGATTTGAAAGAATATATTTCATCATCGAGAAACCAAAGTGAATTCGAAATTATATATTTTTTAAAAGGAAAATATTCAGTCACAACGTCGTTAAGTATTTAACGACATAGTAATCAAAATAAGAACAAATCGAATGTTTAATGAGTAAATTAAAAAAAAACTAAACTTTAATGGTTAAAATAGAAATATGAAGAAAATTGAGTGATAGAATCTTGAATTTATCCTAAGTTTAAAGATTTTTTACAATCGACAAAATAATTATTGTTATGGATATATATTTTTTATAGAATAATCTATAAATTTTTTATTAGAAAGCCGTTTGAATTTATTAAGAGAAAGTTATTACAAAAAGTGAAAAGCAAATAACCAAAAAAACTTAAAACAGAACACAACATAATCTATAATATTAAAAACAATGGAAGAAGAATAAAAGAAATTTTGTTTTATTTTTTAATTCTAACTATTATGTCTCTTGATAACGACCACAAATATTTTAAATAAATATTCTTTTTATTTTTCTTGTGTATTTTAGTGTTTACATTAGGTGATTCATATTATTCTTCCAAATAATGTTTGGAAGGTTAAATTATTTAATTAGAAGAGTAATACCTAAGTGGTGTTAGTGTATCTATACCTCTTTATTCATGAATATAAAAGCGTTGAAAGTAGCTTTACAACCCAATAAATTTACCCGTCCAACTCTTCATCTAAACCCCATTGCAGCGTGAAGGCGACTCCATCCTGCGAAAGGAGGTGAAGTGTGAGCGTTGAGTCCAGAGGGTTGAACACAGATCGACTGAGTCTGCCAGAAAAAGTTACTCGCCCTTGAAGCCACCAGCTAGATTTGCATGAAACATCAAGTACTCAATGACACGAGACAGAACTTATTATTCCAAAAAGGCTTCATATGCTGGAAGGAAACAAGAGAGAGAGTAAAACACTATAAAAAGAAGAGGAATGGCGGAAAGGAGAAAGATAGAGATAAACGGTTGAGCCTAGGTCATTGAAGGTGACTGAGGTCTGAGGGTATAGGGTCCTAATGCTTGGTGAGAGGCAGAAAAGAAATGCTTTTTCCTGAGTGGGAATATTCTGGAAATACATGACCTTAAAACATATTTTAATTTAATAAAAATATATTAGTAGCCATAGAAACAAGTGATAGAAATTGAACACCAACCACTATTTTCATTGCAAACAATCCCCCAGTAAGATGCTAAAAAGAATCAGTGTTATATGACTATCAAAATTTACTAATTTAGAGAAAACATTTGTTTTCTGCATTATACACGTCTCTTCCGATTCGTCATCTTGACAAATGTTTTGGCATCACTGGTAGAACAATTTAATGAGCAAACACCTCTCGTGTTTTTCAATAATATTAACTACAAAACCATAAGCAGCTGGGGAAATGGAGTCTCTGCGATTGAAAATATTTACAGCAATGACGTGGGACTCGACTTCTTTCAGAAACCATCCCTTAATTCGACCGCATCGTTCACGTTTGCGGTTGCTTTTTTTGATCTGTAGAATTCACAACCACTACTAAAACAATGACAACCATGAAAGAGAAACCAAAAAAGAGAGATGGAGCACGGAAATAGAAATGGAAAAACCTTACCAGTCGAAGTAGGATCTTCGTGTGCGAAGAAACTAGCAGCTACCATCAGATAGCAAAGAATGAGCATTAGCCCTTTGAAGTAGTTTGACGTTCCCTCCTACAAAGAAAAAAGAAGCAGAAAAGTAAATTAATTTGCTTTCCACTGCCTTCTGGCCTACATTAGTCTTCCAAGTATCTTTGAACTATTGGACTCGAACGCGGGTGTAAATATCAAGTATACGTATGGTCCAACAGGGACATGTGTTTGAAAATTGCTTCCATTCCTAATGATAAAGATAACCGTTGGCCATTATTACTTGCCAAAGTTATTCATATACACCAACCTGCAGAAAGAAGGCTACAACGATTACAGTTATGAACAGAGTTACTGTCTCGAAAAGCTGGAAGTTTAAATCCATTTCCCGTCCCATCATCCACCCAATAACCACACAAAAAGGAATCTGCATATGCAACAAGAATATGGATTAGTTCACTAAGGCAAAACAAACAACATACTATCCATAAATAAATATGTATGTATCTACAACACACACATGACATGGTTCAGCTCAACTTCAGGATCTAAAGTTGATCATAATTTGGGGACTTATGCACACCGTTTATGCACGTCAGTTGTCACGTATAAAGAGTGGAGGTTGCTAAATAATTGACGAAAATGAGTAACCCATAACTAAGAGAACAGATATAAAGACGAAATATATGTGCTTCAGTATTTGCTGCCATGGAAACAAGAACAAAACCAAAAAGTAAACCCAAAAAGCTCCCAACATTAGATGGCATTTATAAACCAAAATGTAATATTAATATATAATGAGGACATCCAATTCATGGGACCTACCCCAAACATAGAAATTTGAGTCGACGACCCTATTGCCACTCCCAACGATATGTCCTGAAAAGAAGTTTATGAATTAGCGACACTTACAAATTCTATGAAATGAACGTTAAGAGAATTGCTTACAATCTTGTCTTTCATGGAAAACATAATAGCACTTGCGTGCTCTGCCTCATTCCCAATAATGGGGAGCAAGATAACACTGATAAATGCAATCGATAAATCCCATGCTTCAGATGCCCTGGCAACCAAAAATCAGAAAGGAGAAACATAAAGTGAAAGTAATCAGCCTGTAGCCCCATAGCAAACTGAAGCATGGGATTGTTTCTCCTTTCTTATGGTATTTCTACCCTGCATTTTGTTTCCTCTTTAATGCTTTCTTTCAAAATAAAGGCATGAGCAAGTTGAGTTTATTAGAGAAAACTACGGTCTTTATGCTCCAACAGATTCTGTTTCTTATCATTTTATTACCAACAATAGGGAAACAATAAGAAAGTGTTGATTGTTGATCTGAAAATGGTATTTGTCGATTAGAATCAGAAGTTTGTGTTTTTCAAGCATCCGTTCCAGGGGAGTGGAGGCACTCATCATCGAGATCATCCATTGACCTATCTTCTACTGATCCCATCTGCTACAATAATCATTAAAACAAAATGCAGGGTAGAAATAGTCAAAATAAGAAGTAGCAACTCAAAATGTATATTCACCAACCACAAAGAAAGGTAAAAAAAATAGGACGGCAAAACATTAAAATGAAGAATAGCATACTTCAACATGGGATTGAACTCCAACTTGTTGCTTGTAATCCATCTTCACGTATCAAAAGAGCAATAAGTTATCCATAGCCGTTAACATAAAAAAGCATTACAGTATCATGTGCTTGGTTTTTAATTCCTCAATGTATAAATAACAACAGCACAATTAAACTTTGTTACAAAAAAAGAAAGCATAATATTAGCAGTTAAGCTTACCATTCTCTGGAATTGTAATAAAGTAATACAGTCCCTAATTAAGATCTCATATTGATTCTCCTATTGTTCATCAATTCATAATATAATAACTTAAGATTTTGATTTCCAAGACTTCTTTTTATCAAATAGAAACAAACAACATTAAATCCATGAAAAACACTAACAGATTCAAATTTCAAACAATCAATAGCACACAACAGATTCAAATATTAACATCAGCGGATGCTTAATAAACAATCTCAAAAAACAATAGGGAAACGAACTAAACTTGCCAAAACGTCAACGGATCTGAGAAAGAACTAACCTTAGTTGCAAATCTTCAGAAATCTCCAGATGAGTATGCATCGGGAAACCCCAAAAATATATTTATGATAATAAAAGAAACAAAAACACTATTCCCTACCCGAAAAGAAAAGAAAAAATACTTTTTTTTCCCTTTTGGTAGAGAGAGAACCCTCAATGACGAGAGCGTACGAATGCGACTGGATTCTAATTAGGTATTTACGGGGTTATATGTAGTCTAGCTAAATTCTGATTCTCCGTTTTCTTCGTGCAATTTTCCCTAGTAATTTGAAGTGCCCGCCTTTGTTTGTTTCTTTTTAATGTTTTCCTCCCTTAAACGGAAGATTGAAAAGCCCAAAGAAATAAACTTTGGAAGTTCAATAATGTAAGCTTTTTTTTAACTAAATAAACTGAACTAATGTTACCCTAACTTGAGACAATAAAATATGTGAATCCATGTGCTCTGCCAGATCCGAACCCTTTTTTTAATTTTTAAAAACAGGTACTATGTTGTTTTCATTTGTTTAATTAATATGTGTCAGTTTTATCTCATCATTTTATATAAATTTGAAGTCTTTATTAGATTTTATTTTCAGCTGATTTAATTATATTATATTTTATTGATTATTATAATTTTCAGACGTATGAATTATAATGATTATTATCTGATACAAATATATTATATAAATTTTATTTTATATATTTTAATCTTAAATCTCAAGATTTAAAATCTTAATTTCTCAAATTTTAAGATTGAAGTCTTAAAATTGTTTTTTTCATTTATCACAAAAATATTAAAAAAAATTATAATTGAACTTTTAAAAAAGTATTGAAGGGAGAAAAAAATTATCCATGTTCAATGTCTTGTCTTCTTGGGACAGGTCTTGTGCCAGACAATAAATATAGAAAGCCATTCAGTGCTCGTAGTATATGTAAAAGGAAATTACAAGGTTTGTTTACGTTACAACATAATACCGACTTTTTTCCATTTTCAAACAGACAAAGAACCTCAAAACAAACACATCAGACCATGATCTTTGTTTTCATTAATTGAACAGTGTTTCAGATGGTTCATATCTCTTGCCAGTTTTGCTGCAAATACTTCACAGGAACCAATTCACTCCCCCTGGAATCAAATCCTAAATTACCTCTGATTTCTCTATACATCCAGGCTAGAGTCGAGACACCGGCCAAAGCTGCGGTAGCGGCGATGGCAAAACCGACCAAGGCAACCATGAAAACCAACCCAACAAAGAGTAGCAGAGGGCTGAAAAGTATCAGCAGAGGTAAGCTTATAAATAGCAGTGTAGATGCTGCCAAGAAGCTGAGCCCCATCATTCCCAGCAGCGGTGCAGCCAGTACCACGCCAGCCACTGCTGCCAAGATCATTGATCTGCCAGTTTGCTGTTGTTGAACCCTTTTTCCCATTTAATCTACACTTTTGTGTGTGTTTTTTCACCTCGGGAAACCGCCCGATTCTTTTGATTTTATAACCGAAGAGGTTAAAAAGACGTGCTGTTTAGGTGTTTCTTGGAATCTATGAGTGGGGCTTTGGCTCTACCATGTGGCAGCTATAGGCTCATTCAAACGACACGTGGCATGACTCATGATACACGAGAACAATTCACACGATTTTCAATTGACTTTATTTATTACAGATCGGCTGCTTTTGCCTTGTTGAAGTCTTTACAAAATTTTGCTTCTCCATTGACGATCAAAATGGACACTGGGTCTGAAAATGGAAGACCAGTACAAAACAACAATGGTTATCAAGCTATCTTCGCAACCTGCGGCAGTGTTTTCAGAAGCGGCATTGATGGCCTCCTCACGGTGTGATTGAGCAGTAGCATCAGTGTTAAAAGGGTCAAGGCCCCTGCCTGATGTGCAATGCCTAGTGAAACGGGCATACGATAGAAGTGTTGAGACACCTAATGTTACCTACAATAATGCCATAGGAATTAATTATATATGATATATAAACTATTAAAATGAAGAACAGAGTCTAAATGGAGAGTCACCTGAAGAGCAGCCATGCCGAAAGTGGCTCCAACCAACGATCGAATAGCCGTATGGACATCCAGCTTTTTTGTCCACCACCATAAACCACAAATGGAGATCAAAGTGGTAGTTGCAAGGAAACGATGGTCAAACTGCAAGAAGAAATACATACACAATTTGTTAATGAAATAGTTTTTGAACATGTCATCAGGAAATACAGAAGACAAATTACCTGCACTGTGGATGTATTCTCAAAGAAGTTTCGGATTATTGGTTTCAACTCGAATATATTATCGGGAATCCACACATCTCCCATCTTTGGAAAAGTATTGTATGCCCGGCCCTAGAAAAAGATTTAAGAAAGTTATTGTGAAGGAAGAGATGCAAGAAATGAAGAAGAAAAAAAAAGTTGCATACAGCATCGTTTCCAGCAACAAATGCTCCAGAAACAGCAGTAATGCCTACAATGAGGCTCACTGGAATTGCAAGTCTCTTGACTTTGGCAGCCCCTTGAACCAAAGCCAATGATTCGGCAAGAGGTTCGGGCATTACAACAGAAAGAGCGGTCCAGAACAAGCCACTGTAAATAACAAATGCTGAAGTAAGATGAGCAGCAAGTCGATAAGGGCTCACTCAAGGCTCGACATACTCCGAAGCTGGTTCCTGTATGAAGAAATCATCTGTGCAGTGAACAATATTCTAGTAATTTGGACTCAAATTTACTAAGAAAGGAGAAAGCGAATTACTTCTCACCTCTAAGCCACTTTTAACCATCCACCAACCAATTAAACCCTGACCAGCACCAAGAGCAAAAAGAGCAGAGACTCTTAGTCCGAGGCGAACAGTAATATATCCCTTACGAAGAAAATATGAGAATGGCAATGCAAACATGACACATAGGGCTCTCCCCCGCATTCGATATGCATATTCCATCCAGTATATAAACTTGAAATCTTCAATGCTCATCCCTTTGTTTACTCTGCACAATAGAGGACAAGTTTACCTAGGGCTTCAAAGTACAAATACTAGCAAGTGAAACAACAATTATTGCAGCTAATACAACATTATGCCACATTTTTGCTCATACCGGTTGTATTCTGGTGATTGCTTGTATTTCACAAACTCTTGCTGCCACTCCTCATCGGATAGAGGAGGAAGGTTCCCAGTGAATTTCCAATCAGTCATCGAAAGACCAAATCGAGTTAGTCGTGTGACACCACCTAGTACCACCATACTAAAGACCCATGCAGCAGAACCAAAAAGCCATATTCCCACCATTTTCTGAGCATGGGGACCTGCAGTTACTAGCAGTTCGATCCCTCCTTCTCGGCGCCAACAGAGGCTACGATGGACATATTCCTAAAAGACGACACATGATGACCCTAAAACAAATAAAAGAACTTCCTTTTAGTGACATTCACATAATGCTAGGAGAGCAAATCGATATTGTTCTTTTACATAATTTTAAGAGAGAATATACAGAGGAAACAACTTTCTTTCATTGAGTGAAAAAACAGGACTCGCAACATCATTTTCATCTTCGAGTGCTTATGCCGGACCGGATCATTACAAGATAAATGTAGCCCCTCGATAGCTAAAGAAAGGTAAGATTGCCTAAAATCCCTAATATTTCTTTAAATTGGAACCGAGGAATGCATTGTTTATGATAGAACCAAGACTAATCCCAATTGCCGCCATCAAACTCATATTATGATTTTAAGATGAAACAAATGAATTCCCATCATTCATCCCGAAAGCTTTAATCAAACAAAAGCAACAATGGGATGATCGAAGGTCACTTGGTTTTCCATCAAGACCACAATATGTCAGTATCAGAGTAGAGAAATGGGCAAAATTCTCATTTTTTTCAACAATGAACTTTAAGATAAAAAGTACAAAACTGTAATCAACCTGAAAAAACCCCTTCTCAAATAATAAAAAGGCTAACTCCAATTGATTCATTAGAAATAAAAGACAAAAGGAAACAAGAAAATATACCCATTTCAATAAAGTGAATCAAAAATCGAAATTGAGAAGAAAAAAAAACCTTAGGCAGAGATCCAAAGCCACAGAAGGAGGTCCTTGCAAGTGTATTAGCAGCAGGAACAGAAGCAGAAGAAGATGTAAAACAACGAGAGGAAGACGTTCCCTTGAGATTGGATGTTAAGCTGTTGATTATAGATTTGTTTCTCTTTAGAATTGAAGCAGCCACTCTGCTTTGAAACATTTTCTTTTCTTTCTTTTTTGCGTCTTCTCTTCAATTCTAAAAAGTAAAAACTCTGTGGGTTTATGGAGGTTTTTGGACAAACTGTGTTAAACCGTAAAAGGGGTTTTGGAGGATCCATTCCACTACTTGCTTTGTTGGTTTCAAAGCGTTTGACTTGGCTGTATCCCAACCATATATTTCTATGCTATTTTCTTTAGCTTAACGTTTCATCATGTTCTTAAATAAATATAAAATCAAAAATTATTTTTTTATTTTTTAATCATATTCTCAACATCATCCAATTTATTAATTTCATTTTTCAACATTAATAGCTAACGAGAACGCTAATATCTACACATATAACCATCACATCATCTGTTACTATTAGTTGTTATGTCAAATGGACGTTGATTGATTATTTCTGATAACATGCCTTTTTAAAATTTAATTAGAATTACTAAATTTAACTCATTTCTAATGTATTTGATAAAATCAAAATAGTTATACCTAATAAGATATATGATATGTCAAAAATAATTATATGTTTAACATCAAGATATTAAGTTTACAATTTTCAATATTAATAATTAAAAAGTTGCTTTCCAAAACACTTAAATTCTTTAAAGAAAAGTTGAATAAGAAAATCTCATTCGGAATTTGTTTTATTGAAAATTCATATGCTTTTTTTTATTTATGAAGATTGTTGAAAAAAATGATTGAGCTTACTTTTGAATTTTAGAACATTTTTTTTAGATAATTTTCAAACCTTTACTTTGAAATTTTAGAAGGTGTTGAAGACTGTTCTTAACAATTTGAATTTCACACATGAAAAGGGCAGTGCAAGGCAAAATTTTACTTCACTTATGTCTTTAATGTATGACTCGTAGGTTGTAGTGTGTTGTTAAAAATCAGGCATGTAATGGTAAGAAGACACAGAATTTGCGAAACAATTAATAAAGGATCATGTATTCACCATAGAATGTGCAAGGTCTAGTAGAAACCTTGTTAATCTCTTAATCAAATGGTTACACAGAAAGATAATTCTTGATTCATTGGTAGGATGAACCTTAAGCTTTTTGGTTGGTAAATTTATGGGGATAATTGATCTAACTTTTTAAGTTTAATATGATCAAACTAAATTATAAAAATATTCATTATGTACGGTCCAATATATCCTTATGAACTCATAGTTCGAGTTTAGATGGTTATATAAGAGACTTGATGAATTCACCAAATTACTTTTAAGAAAATGAGCTTACTATTAATGAAAAACTTTGTTTCATTTACATCAGTGAAGGTACTAGTAATGCAAATAGACAGTATCCACATTCCACATTGATGGGCTTTTAGCTTTTCCATATACATACATACACATATATATATATATATTAATTTTACTTATTGAGCAATGTCATCACATGCTGCTTTTGTGCTGATTAGTATATTTCCTAATTTCCAGAACAGGGAAAGCGTTAAACAATTTATCCTGAAGTAAATCTTTGCCTGCATGATTATTTTCCATTAATTCGGATCCAATTTAGTTTATCACAATTTCACATGTTTTATTAAGGGTGTTTATTGAGCGCGTTGATCATGAGTTAAACAATGCTCAATTTGACTAAAAAATTGCTTAATTCATGCTTGATTTGTCTCGATATTCGATAAATCTAATAGAATTTTATTTGATTTGTGTTTGTTAAAAATATTCGTTACTCAACTCGACTAGCTAATGGTTAATCTCATCAGAATTGTTACCTTATTTCAATATATATATATATATATATATATATATATATATAAAATATGGAAATACTATTCGAAGCTTAATATAAACATGAATAAACAAGTTTAACATCAAATGATCAAAATAGTGAGTAAAGCAATTCCAAATTCTAAACTACTAAGTAACAACCCACAAATACATCAAATTAATGTATTATAATCAAAGTATCAATCAACAAATACGTCAAATTAACATGTTACAATCATTCTTGAAAAAAAATAACAATATTTAATCAATCCTAAGAAAATTAACGAGCTGTTTGTGATCTTATGGAGTTGAGTCGGACCTTGCTTGCTTGACTTGCTAAGATCTAGACACGAGTTCAAGTTTGATTCAAATTAGTTCAAGTCAAGCGTTAATCGATTTATAACCGGGTCGAACTCAAATTGTTCGCGAACTATTTAACTGAATGATTACCCCCTATGTTTAATTGTCATTTATTGCTGCACACGTAACTAGTAGCGTCGGGATCCTTTTAGGGATTTAAGATTACTCCACATGACATGAATTCTTAAAATGAGGGAGGACTAACATGTAACAAGAGAGAGATTGGTGAAAGCTTGTTCCTTTGTAAATGGGTGGATTATCCGCCGTCACAAGCTCCTCGGCCGCTCCATATGGTTTATCTTTAAGAGCAGTTGTCGGAGAAAACAAGCATGCAGCAGAGATTCTTGGACCCGCTCTTCCAGCTGATACTCTCTGTGTTACACTTCTGAACTTGTCATTTGAAACAATCTACAAAACATATATATTTAAGAGTGAATTCACGTACGAGTTATCTAAACTAATAATATACTGTACTATACTATTAAACTTATGTTCATATACCTGCAAAAAGTCACCAATATTGGCAATTAGATATCCATGGCGATGAGGCACATCAACCCACTGATCCTGATGAAGAACTTGAAGTCTATCGATATTATTTTCCAAAAGTATAGTTAAAAACGATGGATCTGTATGGCTGGATGTGCCTAAGGTCAGCTCGGGCTAAGGACAAGGCGGATGATAATGGCATTGAATAAGAGCACGTTTCATGCATTCAATGCTTGCCAAGTACTGTCTCCTTAGCCCTAAAGCCTCCTATATCAGTTCAGATAATGTCTCCTTCAGTTGCAATAAATGTTTCATGTACTCACTCGTTGCCTTCCTGCAAAAAAGCCTTCAAAAGTAAATTTTCTTCACTTATAATTATATACAAAGAAAATTTAAAGAAATGGGTAATCATTGTTCAACCTGCAAACTTGAGATATAGCTTGTTCGTTTATATCTCCATCTGGGAATTCAAGTGCCAGAGTATCTCTCCAAGCTGCCGCCTTTATGTTGGTATATGCTGAAGCATGAATTACATGAGCTGCTGAGCTGTTATAGTGACTTGTCCAGAGTCTATTAGGGTTTGTTATAACAGCTTTAATCGAATATTATTCTAGAACAACAAGCCACGAGCTATATATATGTAACCAAATCTATCATGAGATATAGTGAAGAATTTCAGCATTTTATCATTGTTTAACATGGTATCAGATGTCTACGATCCTGTCCTGCCGTTCTTCTTTTCCATGTAATGCCCTCAAGCTTCTCGTCTGGTTCTGCTATGGCGTCCGACTTAGACTCTTCTTCCATTCTGTCTCAAAAGGCGTTCACCAACAAACGTATCAGTATCGTCTTGGATGACCGTAATTTTTTTCTTTTGAAGCAGCAAGTTTTGTTGGCCGTCCGAAGCCACCGTCTTGAGAAACTCCTCTCTGGTTCTCTTGCTTCTCCTCAGGCGATGGTCACTGCTGAAGATGGTACGACTGTTGACAACGATGCTTATGAACTGTTTGTTACACAAGACAGTGCTCTCGCCTCTTGGCTGCTTTCCACAATCAGCCCGCCTTTGCTGCCGCATCTGGTGGGAGCTGACACTGCTGCTCAGGTATGGTCCTCCGTTACCAAGATTTTTGCTAGTAAATCGACGACAGCCATCATGAATCTCCCCTACCAGCTTAAGGCGGTTCAAAAAGGAGATCTAAATATGCGACTCTACATAGCTCAAGTCAAAGAACTGTGTGACGCCCTGGCTTCTTGTGGAAGCCTGGTTCCAGTTCTTGAGCATATTGCAACCATTTTAAATGGTTTACCTGCTGAATACCGCCCAGTCGTCACTGTTTTGTCTATTAGTCGTGAACCGTTGACTCTTGAAGGAATTATTTCCGTACTGGTGGATGCTGAAACTCAGCAAAGCAACTTTGGGCGCTTTGACAACTTATCGATTAGTGCTAATACTGCCCAGGTGAAGGGTACTGGGTCTGGTCAGATGTCCAAACCTGACGATTCCAAAGTTGGTCGCTCTTCGTCTTCTCAAGGAGGTCATGGCCGTGGCCGAGGTAAGCTCCAATGCCAACATTGTGGAAAAAATGGTCACCTTGTCAACAGCTGTTGGTACCGTTTCGATAAAACGTTTGTTGGCGTCTCTGAGTCCGGCACTCATAGCTCATTAATGTCTGCCACCACTCTACTCCTGCTAGTCATGCATGCGCCTGTGCTGGCCACTGTTGCACTCGATCGCCTGTAAGTTCTGATTGTGGTCAGATCAAACCTCAGGCCCATGTTGCTAGTTCCACTCCTGCTCCTTGGTATTTTGACTCGGGTGCCACTCATCACATCACATCCGAGACAGCTGAAGTAGTGGATGGCTCCGATTACATTGGCAATGGTAAGCTTCTTGTTGCCAATGGTAATGGATTAAACATAAGTCGTGTAGGTCAGTCATCGTTGTTTACCAATTCTCCGCCATTGAAGTTAAGCCATTTACTGCATGTTCCCTGTGTTACTAAAAAGTTAATTTCTGTCTCCAAGCTTGCTAGGGATAATCAGGTTTTCTTGGAGTTTCATGCTCGACACTGTATGGTTCGCGATGAGGATACGGGTACTGTTCTTCTTCAAGGCAGGGAAGTTGGCCGCTTGTACAAATTTGATGCTCCGCTGGAAGTTACCAAGAAGGCTTTTAATTTGTTTTAATTTACACCCTATTGTATGCCTAATTTATTTGTTTGAGCTTTGTAATTTGATATTCATGCAATTAGGTCCTTGTATCTGTAATCACCATTTTTACCTTCCCATTCACCAGTTACCAACAGCTCCAACAACAACAACCGTCCAGTTATTCCTCTACTATAGTAAAATTCCAGTAGCTTCCAGCAATGACAGATGATCCTCCATGTTTCAGCAGCCCTCCAACTGCTCTGTCGATATGTTCCCCAATTAGCTGTTGCCACGTCACCACAGCCACAATGAAGATTCCAGAAGAGATGAAGACGGCCGAACACTTCATTGAAGCTAAAGTGAGTCACCATCCTAGATCCAATGACTCACCGAACGAACAACGTTTTGAAGGCCTATAAAAAGGCCATTTAACCTGCAAATAAAAGAAAAAAAGAGGACGGAATGAAGAGAACCAATCTACCACCGACAATAAAAAACTGAAAGGAAAAAGAAGGAGAGAGCTTACCACGGTCATCGGAAAACCAAAATATCGAAGGTATAAATTTAGATCTAGAAAATTCTAGGAGTTTTTAGGAAAAACGGAGGTCGGATTCGACTTTAGGGTGTTTCGATCTACTATTTGGGGGTACTTTTATATTTTTCGATCACCGTAAATAGTAACCGACGACCGAAATAATGAATGGCGGTGGTCGGAATAGTAGCCGGCGGTGGCAAGCAAAATGAAGAAATGAGGAATTTTGGGAATTTTAGGCTATTTAAGGTCTATTTATACCCTCCTCAAAACTATGTCGTTTTGGGAGGGACTTCTATGTAATTTCCATTTGGGAAGAATCACGCGTGTAGCCATCCTAGTTTTGTAACTTTCTATTTCAGTCACTAAAATCAACTTCTAATTATTTCAATTCGACTTTATAGTTTTATTTAATTTATAATTTAGTCACTATTATTATACTTACATATTTATGGTAAATACTTTATTTAGTCCCTGGTAATTTTAATAAAATTTATTTTAACCCGAATAATTAATATTGAGGCTAAATTACACTGTTAGTACTTATAGTTTTTAATAATTCAAATTAAGATATTTAGGTTTTATATTTTATATATTTGTCACTGTTTTTTTATATAATTTTCATTTTGTCTATTAATTTATATATCTTATATTTTAATCCTATAATTTTAGTTTTCTTTTTTTTGTCATTGTTTTATTTATTTATATGTTTAATTGCAATTTAATTTATATTATTATCATTTCAATTTCAATATGTTTAAATTATTACTTTAATCATTATTGTTATTATTATTATTTAGTCATATTCATTTATTTATTTTATTAAAATCCTATTTGTAAATTTAATTTTATAAATTACTTTTAAAAAATAATATTTTAATATATATTTATTTTTCAATATTAAGAAATGACAATCTTAAAGCAACTGGATGTTATTTTCTGATATTTTTAAATAAATAAATATTTTACTTTTATAAATTATATATATTAATCTATTTTTTATTTTTAGATAAATGTTTTATTAATTTTTTTAATACTAAGAAAAGAGTTGTCTTAAAGCACCTAGAAGTCTTTTTCTGGTATTTCTAAATAAATAAATATCTTATTTATAAAAATAAATTATTTTGAAATAACAGGATTATAAATTAAATACATCTTTGAATATTTAAATTTCTAATAATAGAGACAATTTATAATTAATAAGTACCAATTTTGGGCGTTGTGGGGGTGTTAATCCTTCCCCAAACGTAATCGACCACGAATCTCTTTTTATTATTAAAAAGAACAAATTTTTGGTTAAAACGTAGACCAGTTTATCTTTTAACTGATGTTTTCTTAAAAACTCTTTTAAAAGATAATTTTTAGGTATTCGACCTACTTGATCCAAAAGGCCGATGACGACTCCCAAAACATTTAAAAAAACCATTTATTCACACATCACTTTTCCCGCCAAGTAAAAATTTCGTGTCCGGGCGAAAACCGATTATAACAGTATCTATGTATATTTTATTATTATTTTATATTATGTCATTTGCACCTAAAGATGACGCACAATGAGCGTCATTAAAGGTTTTTTTTTTCTAGAAGTGGCTGTTGAAGCCAATTAGTTTCAAGCTCTAATAGTGACTATGTACTGTGGCAGGACCGTTTGGGTCATCCATCGCATGATGTTTTGTTACAAATTTCTCGTAATAGTAATGTTGCCTCCTTGTTTCGTTTCAATAAAGCTTTTTTATCAGTTTGTATTTCATTCCAAATGGGAAAAGTCACAACCTCCCTTTTGCTGCTTCGCAATCTCAATACATAGATCCATTTCAACTTGTCTTCACCGACTTGTGGGGACCTGCTCCAATTGTATCGAACGGGTTTGGATACTATGTGTCCTTTGTGGATGCCCGTTCTAGACACTCCTGGCTCTATTTACTTAAGGAGAAAGGACAAGCTGTGGGTGCGTTTCGATTATTTCAACAGCTTGTTCGAACATAGTTTGGTTTGGAAATCAAAGCGGCTCAGAGTGATTGGGGCAATGAGTATCGCTCCTTATCCGCTGTTCTCCTTAAAGATGGCATTCATCACCGCCTTACTTGTCCCCACACCTCACAACAAAATGGGGTGGTGGAACGCAAGAACCGATTGTAGAAATGGCTTTGACTATGCTTGCTCGTGCTTCCCTGATCAATCGATTGCCTACCAGTTCAAGTTCTGGTCCTATGCTGTTGCGACAGCAGTTCACCTGATCAATCGATTGCCTACCAGAGTTCTTCGCGGTGTCACACCGTTTGAGAAATTGTTTGGTCGTAGTCCGGAGTATGATCATCTTCGCGTGTTTGGATACCGTTGTTTCCCTCACTTGAGGCGGTTTCAGTCACATAAGCTATCATTTCGCTCACAACCGTGTGTTTCCCTGGGTTACAGCATGCAGCATTGGGGATATTGATGCTTAGTTCCAAATGGACGTGTGTATATTTCACGACACGTGGTGTTCAATGAACGTGTTTTTCCCTACGCAGATTGTGCTCCGACCTCTGGTTTAACTCTTCTCCTGTGAACCCGGGAGCCTCTTTATTTGTGGAACCCGGTGCTAGCAATGTGTGTAGGGATTCAACTCCTGCTTGTCAAACGACGAATTTCTTGCAGCCCACTCCTGGAACTACCTCTTTTCCACCAGTGGGTAACAATGCACCAGTTCCTCCACATTCGGACAACGCTGGGGTTCAAGTTGAAGCTGGTCAACCCTCTGCACCACCCGTTGTCTCTCCTCTAGTCGACGATCCTCCCGCTGCTACTACTGAGTCTATTCCTCATGTTGTCCACCACACGATTACTCGCAGCAAAAGAGGGATATTCAAGCCAAAAGTGTTCGCTGCTCATCTTGTTAGTTCTGATAATGATGCTGAACCTGACTCCGTAACTCATGCGTTTGCTCGACCACACTGGAAGAAGGCGGTCCTTGCTGAATATGATACTCTCATGAAAAACGGCACATGGACACTTGAGCCCCTTTCTCTTGGTCGAACTGCAGTTGGCTGCAAATGGTTGTTCAAGGTCAAACGCCAAGCAGATGGTTCCGTTGCACGTTATAAAGCCCGCCTCGTCGCCAAAGGGTTCTCGCAAATACCTGGGCAAGACTTCACTGATACGTTCAGTCTGGTAGTTAAAACAACTACCGTAAATGTTATCTTATCCCTGGCTGTCTCCAACTATTGGTCTTTAAGACAACTTGACGTTAATAACGCCTTTCTCAATTGCGACCTTGGCGAAGAAGTCTTTATGACTCAACCCCCAGGGTTTGAACAGTCATCTCGTGATGGCACACCCCTTGTATGTCGGCTGTACGTAAGGCATTATATGGTCTTCGTCAGGCCCCTAGAATGTGGTATTCCAAGTTGAAGCAGTATTTACTTGGCCTTGGGTTTCAAGGAACTTGAGCCGATGCCTCTCTGTTCGTTCGGCGAAGCGATAATTCTCGCACCTTTGCTCTCGTCTATGTAGATGATATAGTTATAACCGGTGACTCAAACCCTGAAATTGAAGAAGTTGTTCGACAAATAGGACAACAATTCTCGCTCAAAGATTTAGGTGAGCTGAGTTATTTTCTGGGTATTGAAGTCCATAGGACTTCCGATCAGTTGGTGCTACGACATATGATCAGTGTTAAGTCTGTGTTTACTCCAAAGGTGATTTCTCCCAAGCTCAGACGTGATGCAGTCCAACCTTTTGACAATGTTTTCTTTTATAGAAGCACAGTTGAGGCGTTGTTATATCTCTGCCATACTAGACCGGATATCACGTTCAGTGTCGATAGAGTCGCATAGTATATGCATCGCTCATGCTTGGGACATTGGATGACGGTCAAAAGAATTTTGATGTATCTTAAAGGAACCATTGATTATGGCTTGGTTTTTCGGTCACCAATTCCCACAGAGTCTCCGAATATTACAACATTTGCAGATGCTGACTGGGCCAGCAACGTTGACAACCGATGCTCTGTGTCCGACTGTTGCGTTTTTTTAGGATGCAATTTGGTTTCATGGACTGCTAAGCGTCAAAGGTCTGTGGCCAGGTCAACGACGGAAGCAGAATATCGAAGTATTGCTGTTGCTGATGCAATCTCTGAAGCTGTTTGGATTCGATCCCTTCTTCAAGACATAGAAGAATCACTCGATAATATTCCCATCATTTGGAATGACAATACCAGTGCTATCGCCTTGATTGCCAACCTTGTGCACCATACTCGCTCCAAACACATCGAGTTTGACGTTCATTTTTTTCCGGAAAAATGTGACAAGCAAAACGGTTCAAGTGAAATATGTCCCTGTTGCACACCAAGTTGCTGATGGTTTTACTAAACCACTGACCAAGTGTGCTCATATTCCGTTTCGTCAGAAAATTCAAGTTGCAGATGCTGAAGAAGTCAAGACGAGAAGAAGCAGGGAGAATGTTGAACCATGAATTACATGAGCTGCTGAACAGTAGTCGAATATTATTCTAGAACAACAAGCCATGAGCTATATATATGTAGTCAAATCTATCATGAAATATAGTGAAGAATTTCAGCATTTTATCATTGTTTAACAGTATAACAGTCGATGAGCCTTTGTCCGCTTTCGTTACGTGAATACCTAGCTTTCTTCACGTCTTGAGGTTGTTCATGGAACTGACGAGTGGTGTCTATCATATTTTCCATTGTGGGAACCGGAACGCCGTGATTAACAATTCGGAAGAAGCCCCAAGTTTGAGCTGCATCACGTATGGCATGCACGATTTCCCTTATGCGCTCGCTCTCGAAGCCTTTGAGGTCTATTTCCGGAATCTGAAGGTGCGCCGCGGCTAAGGTGGCATCCATGGAAGCATCATCTGGTGAAATGTCTCTGCAGGACGGATGAAGAAACTGGGAATCTTGGTAATTCCGGAATCCACTAGCCTTTTAACTCATTCCTTGCTTTCCAAGAAATCCTTCATTTCTCGGTAAGGCTATTGTTTTCAGATCTAGGCTTGGCTTCCATTTGGTTAAACTCAAAGGTGCAAAGGGTTGATTACTAGTATATCTATATGTATATGTTAAGGGAGACATTGCAGTGTAATATGGTCAGGGGAAGCTGCTTTTTTATGGCAAGTCTTCAAATCAATGGAGAAGAAAGATTTTTAATCCAAATGGAATGCAGATCAGCTTTCCACTGTTACGCTAGCAATTGTCGGCTAACTGTTCAAATAATTGAGCGGGAAATTTCACTGGCTTCCTGGATCACACTAATGGGATAGGTGTTTGGTTCACAGAATGTAAGATTATCAGAGGGAATAAAAGATTATCAGGGAATAGGATTACTGAGAATGTTGTATTTTGTGTTCGGTTGGTTTAGCAGGAATGTAAGATTACCGTGTTTGGTTAAAAGAATAAAAGATTATTAGAATGTATATTTGACCAAATTGTCCTCTTTATATATTTGTTTTTTTAACAAGTTGGAAAATATTTATATATTTTCTTTAAAAAAATTAAATTCATAAAATTTATATAATTTTTTTACAAAATTAAAAATATAAAAAAGTTTAATGAAATAGTAAAATTTTATTTTAACCCCTGAACTTCATATAAAATTTTAATTATAGATTTTTTTTGTAAATCTAAAATAGTTTAAGGATAAATTTGTAATTTAATATTCGTAGAATTTTTATTATTCAATGACAGAATAAAGATATTTTTGAAAGAAATTTTTTTAAGGGCATTTTAATCCAAAACGCCGGTAATCCAACAATACCTAAGGAAATGTAGGTATTGAGATTCCCGGTAATATACCCAAAAAATCCACTATTGGTAATGTAAGATTACCGGGAATAACATTCCCGGCCAACCAAACTAAGGAATGTAGATTCTATTCTCATGGGAATCTCACATTCCCCCAACCAAACACACCCTTAATGATATGTAATGCCCTCAACTTTTCTAAAAAAAAATAAGGCGGATTTCAAACTATTTTTACATTTAATAGGACACTTGGCTTAGAAAAAAATATTCAATGTAGTATTTTGATCAACTGTTTTTAGTGTTGACTGTTGTGATACCAATGTGATAGTACATGATGCTGACATGACATTTCATACATTACATTATATTTTGATTTCGTTTTAGTCACTCGTTATTAAAAAAAATTAATAGAACTATTGGCATAGTATTTTTTATTTTTTCAGTGATAACATGAAATTATCTTGACACATCAACACATTAGTTTTTTTAACAATGGGTGACCGAAAGAAAACCAAAACGTAACTTTAAATATAATTTTAAAAAATAATAGTTTAATGATCAAAACGAACCAAATTGATAGTTGAGTGACTAAATATTTTGTTTACCCTTTCTAAAAATACATAATAATATTTTTCTAAAATAGTATAATTATAGGGTTTAAAGTTAGAAAGCAATATAAAAATTATGTTTTCTTTCGTGAAAAAAATATTTGCACACGTCCCGTATTTATTGTAATTTAAATATAAAATATTATTATATCTAATTTAAAAAATTATAGAAATTTTTAATATTTTTATGGTAATAAAAAAGTTATATTACAAAATTTACGACTTACAAATAAAAATATTATGAAAAATATAATATTTTCAATTGCAGTCGGTCTAACTTAAAAAGTGACTCTCTAACAAAAAAGTTACACCCTCAATAAATTTTTCAACTACAATAAAAATCATATTTTAATTATATATTAACCAATTGTATTTTAGATTTTTTTTTCAATTAAAGACATCATTAAATATAAAAAATAATTTAAATATTATATATTATATAAAAGATAATATAAACATTGTTTAAATATATACAAGTACTTTAATTTTTTTATACAAATATAAGATAAATTTAAATATGAGGCACTAGATCCCTTAAATAATGTTAGAAGTTCAAATCCAAATTTTTGCGAATGAAATAAAATGAGTTGGAAGAATCACCATTATTTTTTTTAAATTAAGTTAATCGATTAATAAATTTGAATATAAATAGTTATAAAAAAAGTCAAATGACATAGACTCAATAAAAATATATAAAAACTTTAAAAGATAATATTATTAGTATATTTTAAAAATATATATTAAATAGTGATGTGGTTTTTAAGGGGATAATGGCATAGTGACTAGTGAGCTGTCCCTCTCATCGGGTTCAAATAATAAAGCAATTTTGATTTAGCCGCCTGACTCTTGGTTGCAGAAATCAATTCAACGTTTATATTGAATTAAAGAGTGGTTAAGTGGTAATGAAAAATCACTTAAATGTTAATAAATTAAAATTAGATTCAATTTTGGCTACCATTTCGTTGTGTTTCAACTTTCAAGTATGACTTCCATTAAACAAGAACAATATTTGAATAAATTGTTAAGTGATGATTAGGGACAAATATTTGATTTAACTCTAGCGAATTTTACTAGTCTCAATTCAATTGAATTACTTTTTAATTTTGATTTGGATTCGATTGAATCTAATTGAATTTAGTATAAAAATAATCAATAAGGCTCAAAAATAATAATATAATTGACTTTTATATATATTCAAAAATAATTATAATATCTCTATTTTTTAAAATTAATTTTTTATTTTATTTAATAAAAATAATATATATATATATATACACACATATATATTTGTCAAGGGTACGTTTTTACATTAAAAATCAGACTATATTTTAAATTAGATGATTTTTTAAAATTCAAATTAAATTACAAATAAATAAAATGTTATAGTTAAATTAAATTTAACCCATGACCATAATATGATATTAGTTGGCTACTAAAATTACATGGGAACTTAAAATTTTATGCCGGTAACACGAATTAATAGATTTCAATAGTTAAGAGGTTTGTTGTTGTCATTTAAAATTATAGATTAAATATTGTGTATGTTAAGAGTATAGATATTTATTATCAAAAGATTAAAAGTATTTAAATAAATATTATATCATATTCCCAGTAAATTAATATATTATTTTTTTAATCATATCAAATTTTAATTAATTTTCTATAGTTTAAAGCAGATTCCTTAATTTTCTATGATTTCTTCTACATTTGACCTCTATAAATTCAATCACTTTGGTTAGTCTCTCCCCTCGCACAAGCAGAAACCAAAAGAATCCCACTTCTTTTCATCGTTCCTGTTACTATCTTACTCTTCCCTTGATACTTTCCCGATGTATTCAATTGCAATCTTCTCTTCTCCCTCTGCAGTTAGAACCGCTAACAACAGCTCTCCGGTTCCACGACTCAAGAAGACGACGGTGACCCTGAGGAATTCAGTGCGTAAGGTGGCTGCGTCTGTTAAGTGTGCTTCCGCCGCGGATAACAAGATGGCGGGAAGTTTGTACGAGATACTTAGAGTGGAGAGAACGGCGTCGTTCAAAGAAATCAAGACAGCTTACCGGAGCTTGGCCAAGGTTTTCCATCCAGAGGCGATGGGATCGCCATCGGACGGCCGTGATTTCATAGAGACACGCGAAGCGTAGGCGACGTTGTCGAATCAGACGGCGAGGGCCACGTATGATATGACGTTCGTGGGTACACTTTCGAGGCGGGTCAATACTTGGGTTTACCCGACTCGAAGATGGGAAACCGATCAGTGCTGGAAGAACATTGACAGAAGAATCTGTTTCTGTTACACATTTTTTTTTTCTTCTTCTAGGAAAGCTCGAGATGTAGAAAATTTTCTACACATGGCATCGCATATATTGTCAAAGTTTTTAGAAGTTGCTGCAAATAACGAGCAATTTATTCAAATTCAGCTGAGCTAACTCAGCAACCCACAAACCCACTGAGCCTGAACTCTATTAGCAACCTGAAAATTCAAATCAAAAGAAAATCTAAGCCATGAAAGCTCAAGAGTAAGGCACGGTGGACTGGATGGTGAATTTTAACGGTATAATTTAGGGATTTAATTAAAAAATTTAAAGGTTTAATAATTTTAAAAAAAATAAAAGAAAATAATTTGAACCATTGTATCACTTTTGTGATAATTATTGAAGAGTTCAACTCTAAATTTAGATTCAATTGTTTTATTAATCTTTATATTTTACATAAATTTTGAATTTAATTTTATAGTATGTTTTGATATTTTTATTCTTTAATTTTAAAAATCTGATTATGATTCAAACAAAGATTGTAGAATTTGTTCAATTAAATTATGGTAATAGTCCAAGCAATATATATAAGTTATAATTTTAGTTTATGTTCTCTAATTTAATGATTTTAATTTATATAATCTTTGTATTATTTGGATAAGACTAAAACTTTAATATATATATAAATATATATATATATATAAGTTAAAATTAATTAAATTTAACCTCAAATTTGTTTTTTTTTATAGTCAAAATTGAAAAGCTAAAATGCACGGTTAAGCTTCATTAGAATTACATAACGAGTAAAAGTACACCTTAGGGGTTATTTGTTTGGTTCTGAATGGAATCATTTAGCGTTGAATGTTGAACCATTCAGCGTTGAATGCTGAACCATTCAACATTTAGCGTATTTGTTTCTCACATCTGAATGATTCAGTGTTGACTGATTCAGCAAAACAGTGTTGAATGATTCAACATCAAAGTACGCTATGAACGATTCAGAGCCATTATCAAACAATATTCAACATTCAGAGCTAATTCATACGGAGCATCTGAATCATTCAGCATTTAAATCATTCAGCGTTTAACCATTCTGAAGTAAACAAACAACCCCTTAGTATTACGTACATAACAAAAACTATGATAGTAAACTTGCCTAGTTTAGTTCAAATATTATAGAATTTGACTTAATTTGAAAAATTATAAAATTGAGTTCAATTTGATTTAAAAATTTACGAGCTTAAAATTATCAAGTTAACTTTAAATTTAAAATAAAAAATTAAAGATAAATTTAATTCAAAAGCTTTCGAGGTCAAAGTTTTTAAATTTAACTCGAAACAAAATATTGAAGTTCAACTTAAACTTAAAAAAATTAAGCTCAAAATGTTATGAGACTTAACTCGATTATAACTCAAACTCAAGCTTAAACATAAATATTAAGTATATGAAAGTCTTATATTATATTTTATAAAAAAAATAACAAATGAATGTTAATATTATTAATAATTTTATTTAAAAATTTAATATATTATTATTTCAAATTCCTCGCAAACTTTTTATATTAAGTATCAAATAATTTATTTGAAGCCGTTAAGAATATGAGTTGGGTTTGAACTCGACTGAAGTTCACTCAATTTAAAAATTAACTGAAGTCAATCTCAAATAGCCGCCATCTCACTTACCGTCTTAACAAAGACTACCTATAATAATATGCCATGTAAGCGCTTAACTCCATTTCGCACTGCTAGAAATATTTGCACATATTTTATCTACTTCGAGATGAAGTTACCGAAATTCTGTAGTAAGAAGCAACATAAGCTTAAGTCAAAGACTCAAAGTGAAACAAGGTTAAAGTCATCTCCTTTCTGTTCCTTTTATATACTAGTACTAAATAATTTTTATTATTTTCCTCAAAACTTTCATTAAATCTAACCCATAAGCCAACAAGACACAGAGAAGATCTAACGCCAACGCCAGGATGAGAATTACGGTAATGACGGCGGATGAACAGATCCTGAGCTTAGATGTTGATCCTCATGAAACTGTTAAGTACCCTTTTATCAAATCTTTATCCTCATTCTTAATCTCTACTCTTTTTCTGATTTTATGTTTCCTTTGTTTCTAATAAGTTGAAAATTTGAAGGCTAACCTTTTATCCCATCTTTATGATTATTCTAAATCTTTATTTATTTATTGTTTGCTGATTTTATGTTTTAATTGTTTCTAATAGGTTGAAAATTTGAAAGCTTTGCTTGAAGTTGAGGTTAGAGATTTAGTGCCCTTTTATCTTTATGCCTCGTTTTTAAATTATTTAATTTATGGGGTTTTTGAAAGTTGATTATTGAGGTTCATTAGCATATATTAGTTGATAGAAGATTCAATTTTTTTTATGGTTTTCGATTCGAAGAAGTTTTCTTTGAGTTTTGAGAGTTGACCGTGGAGTTATGTTTATGTTGATTGGTTAAAGCTTGCTTGGGTTTATTGGCAGACTAAGGTGTCATTACAGCAGCAGCAACTGTTGTTTAATGGGATGGAAATGAACAACACCGAGAAATTGAGTGCATTGGGTGTTAAGGAGGATGATCTAGTTATGATGGTTTCTGGTGCTGCTTCGAGGTAGAAATCGTTTACTTATCTGGTTCGAGATTGCTTGCTTTTACTCTGATATATGTAGCAATATTACTGACCTGACTTGGATGCTTGTTACGAGATTTTAACATGGACGTGTATTGTATGATTCATTGCAGAGCTTCTGGCAATGACTTGAGCTTCAATCCCGACGGTTCTGCTGTGAACCCTGCAGCTTTTCAACAACAGATTCGAGGTGATTCTAATCTAATTGGACAACTATTTCAGACTGATCCTGAACTTGCTCAAGCTGTTGTCGGAAATGACCTCAACAAACTGCAGGAGATTCTACGAGCTCGTCATCAACGAAGATCTGAATTGCGACAACAAGAGGAGGAGGAGCTTGTGAGTAGCCTATCCTAGTTGTTTATGACAATAGCTAGTTGTGAACCAGTGGCGAATATATTATAAACTAATAAAAATATAAAATTATTGACAGAACTTTCAAAATACTAAAGCATGATCAAACTTATGATAAATTATATATTCCCAATTATGTCTTTGATTGATACACATTTGTTTAATCTTGCTCCATAGGCTCTTCTTCAGGCTGATCCATTTGATGTCGAAGCGCAAAAGAAAATTGAAGCTGCCATTCGGCAGGTTAGTTTTCTGCAACATTCTATCGATCCAACTTAATTGGAACCTATTTCAACTTGAAATAGGTAGCATGGTAGTTTATGGTTTGACAAAGGGGTGTAGTATTTCCATACTCATCACTCATTTTCTTTCTGGATGATATGATCTTTTGGCTGACATCTTAAAATATCGTTATGCAGAAAGGGATTGATGAGAACTGGGCTGCAGCCTTAGAATATAACCCCGAAGGCTTTGCAAGGGTGGTATGTAGGCTTGCTTCCCCTGTTTATTATACCTATTAAAATTTATAGCTTTCATCCACGTAAGAATGTAATGTTTTTTTGTCGTTCTAATCAGGTTATGCTGTACGTGGACATGGAGGTTAATGGTGTCCCATTGAAGGTAAATATGATGGCAGGTTCTGTATATAACTACATACAGATTTCACAAGGGTCACTGTTTTGTGATTGTAGCTTATAGTTTCTATTATACCCTTTGCTTTTACTTTCTCTTACTTTTGGTTTCTCCTGCACATGTTCAAAAAACTCTTTTGCAGTTGTTTATGATAATGTTTTAGCTGATATTCTGCATTATTTTAATAGTACCCCGGAAGTTTATTATACCGTTTGACTATCGGACTCTGATAAATTTATTACGTCTGTTGCTTTATAATTTGCTTTTAGGCATTTGTTGATAGTGGTGCGCAGTCAACAATCATTTCCAAAAGCTGTGCTGAGCGGTGCGGGTATGTCCTACAAACGATTTTCCTCTTTTTAATGTAGAAAGTTCCTTTTGCTACACAGTCAGAAATATTCCTCTCTTACATGGAGATGGCATGTGTTTTGCTTTGTTGTTGTCTCCTTCAGATTGCTGAGGCTTTTAGATCAAAGATATAGAGGTATCGCTCATGGAGTTGGCCAATCCGAGATACTAGGGCGGATACATGTTGCTCCGATCAAGGTAGTATGTCTATTGGTTGCTTCTATTAGTAATGTCTCTGATTCGTAATCCAAATTGTATCTCTCGTTTTGTTTATTCTTGTACAATTCTCTTACTGGCATGCTAATTATAGATGATATAAACCGTACACTTGTCATGCTTAATGTTCCATTTAACTTCTTGGTTTCTCTCGTGTTATTGTAGATCGGAGAGATATTTTATCCTTGCTCCTTCTTGGTTTTGGACTCTCCCAATATGGAGTTCCTCTTTGGATTGGATATGCTCCGTAAGCACCAGGTAGCCTCATATCTATTTAATATTGTGACATATACCTCCATTTTTGTACTTTACATTCATAACTTTGCATACATTTGCACAGTGTATCATTGACTTGAAGGATAATGTTCTTAGAGTCGGAGGAGGAGAAGTTTCCGTACCGTTTTTGCAAGGTTGGTGACTTTAATCAGTATATTGTGCAATTGTCTCTGACTTTCCGATTAATGAACTTCCTGTCACTGAATTTATTTTCTCATCTCAGAAAAGGACATCCCTTCTCGCTTCCTTGATGAAGAAAGGCATGCAAAGCAAGCATTGAGCTCAGGAGCTGCTGTAAGTCTTTTCTAATAACTGCTACAACCAATATAAACACACAAGGACATATTAATAAATATGTATCGTCGGTACTGATCTATTGTCTGATTCTTCAGGTGACGGCTGGAACAACAGAGAAGAATGCTAATGTGCAATCTGGAGGACAGTCTTCTGGTTAGTACATTGGAATCTCACTCATGTTATCATGCATGCTTCATTTTGCTTTCACTGCAGAAATTCATCTAAATACAAGCTTATTATTTGGCTAGTAAGGACATATTCCACCATAGTTTTAAGCTATATTATATTCGGATGCAAGTGTTGAGTACGGGTTTGTACTCCGTACACATAAATTCATTTCATTCCAAGTTTTTACATGTATTTAGAGGGCCCTTGGAGTTGGGAGGGTCCTTTACATGGTTACCATAACAAAAACAGTCGAGAACAATATAAGTGATTCATATTATGATTCTGAATTCCTCTATGTTTTTTCAATTTTTGCTTCAGGAGGTGCAGGAGGCAATGCTACACAGGTAAATTCAAGAACCAAATGAAGTCGGTTCGGTTTCTAATATAATCTTCGAGTTTGATCACTAATATGAGAATCTTCCTTTGTTTTTCTGCAGAAACCTGATTTTGAAGCCAAAGTTGCAAAGCTTGTTGAGTTGGGGTTTCCAAGAGAAATGGTGATACAAGCTCTTAAATTATGCAATGGCAACGAAGAACAGGCTGCCGGGATTCTCTTTGGAGGCTGACAAACACCTTCCATTTTCATTATTCATTTTAGTTACTCAATGACAAACTTTAACTCATTGAAATTTGTCTGCTTGATTATCCGTTTGATTTGAACTGTTTATACACAATTGGCAATTTGTTGCAACTCAAAAGAAAACTTGAAGTATTCAGGCTTCATCAATTGAAATTCCATCCTTATTTTCGTTTTAACTGCAGATTTATGTACCAGAAATTTTACTGCTGCAGCAGTAAAATTGGATTTGATTCACATTGCAATATCAATATCAATCTGACATGTTCAATGATTTTTATTTCTAAAATGCAAATGTACTAACGCCTAGAATTCAAATGCCACCACCATTACAGTAAATTTCATTGAAAAATTCCCCCAAGAATTCAGTGTGGATAACAGTTAACAATATCCAAAATTTTAACAGCAAAGTTTAACAAATTATAAACGAAAGCAATCAAAACCTTTCTGCCAATCTGGCAGTAACTTGTCCAAGTTTTGAGTAAACTTTCCCAGCAGGGGAACCTAAAACGAGGCTGCAAAGAGAATCCCTAACAATCTTGATGTTTGCAAAAGATCCTAGTATATGAATCTTGATGTCGGCAATGACAATTTGAGTCTTTGTAGCATTTTCAATAGCAAACTTTGTTTTACTTCCTTTCCCGGACAGTCTTCCGATGGCACGAGACAAGTGCTCTCCTCTAAGTGTCTTAACATCCTTGGTTTCAAAGGTTAACATAGAGCTCGTCCAACCTCAAAAGCACAACGGCATCGGCAACATCAAAACCCAACATGAAAGCTTGGACGAAGGCTGCGCACTTCTGTAGGTTACTAATATCAGGTGTATCTAATATAGTTTTCAGTTCAACCTTCCGAGCCTTAGGTTCATTCGGATGTCGATCATCATATGTTCATAAATTGGTGTATAGATATCCATCCAATATTTCTTCAGAGGTGAATACCTGTGAGGTGGAACCGATACCTTCCGAAACTGGACTCGGCCGTCGGACATCTCATGAGCCTTCAGAGGCTCAAATTCGGTTTTGGGGGCAGTGATTTGGATTCGAGTTTAGGCTCGGATGCCGCTGTTTCAGTCTCCATTTGTGATGGGTGCTTCGGTAGACATCTTTCTGATATTTCTATACAACCTGTTTGAAGTCTGAATCAAAGAAAATTACAACAAGTTCAGTAATGATTTAAGTTAAAAATTGACAGAATACCAGCATGACGAGATTATACTAGAAATAAAACAGTACGAATTATGTTCAATGGGATCAAATTTTCTTAAAGATGAATAAATCAAAACACATATTTCAGTACACAAAGAGCAAATTTTGCATAGAACCCAGCAAAAAAAGGAAGAGGGAAAAAAGAACAGAACTTTTGGAAAATGATGTTATATATATGAATTCAGAGCCATAATACTTGGAAAAACAGAAGTAAAAGATTGAACTGACCAGGAGAAGGTAGAACAGATGGGTGGCGGCTGAACTGGATATTCAAAGACTCAAAAGAGAGAACAACGGCAGTTGTGCACAATTTGAGCTTTGAAGAAGTTTCTTTTTAGAACGAGGTATGCCTCAACCGAGCCTGGCTCGTAGCACTGTAGCAGAGATACCGACTAGTGGCAATCAGAAAGGAGGAAGAAGAACCTTTAAACCTAAAACCCTTTTGACCTTGTTTACAAAATTGTCCTTTGAAGTTTGGGCTTGTAAGCAAATTGGATGGCCAATTTTCGTCTCATGCATTGGAAGGTTGCAGGCCAACTTGTGCTTAATTTGTCCAAACCGTGGATCTCTCACTCAGCTACGGCTATCTTATAGCACTAGGGTTTCAACATCCAAAACCCCATTTGCCATCTCTTTCCTGTCTCTTTTATATCTCACTCGAATCCCACTTCTCAGATTCAATTATCAATGCAAGAAAACTAGCAAGCTTTCAACTTTATTATGTGTTTTCTGTAAGTATTATTTCTCTCACTCTGCTTCTGTTTCTATCACTGAACCCAAGTTTCTAATAGACTCCGAGTATCGTTTGCAAAGGTTTTATACTTTTTGTATCAGAATAACTGGATAAGAATAGAGTTCTTCAGCCTATTTGTCTTGAGCGACAGAGGGAATAAAAAAGTTAGATTTTTTTTTTGTCATTTTATGGGAAAATCAGGGGGTAGGAAAAAGAAGTGTGGTTCAGTCAAACCAGGTTTCAGTTCAAAACAATTCCAGTAATAATGTTAATGGTATTGTTGATTTGGACTCTTCCGTGTTTTTGAAAAGAGCCAATGAGCTCAGAGAAGAAGGCGATCTTAAGTATCAAAATAAGGACTATGTTGCTGCTCTTCAACTCTATGATAATGCTCTTAAGCTTATCCCTAAAACCCACCCTGACCGGGCTGTCTTTCACAGCAATAGAGCTGCTTGTTTGATGCAAATGAAACCCGTTGATTATGATGCTGTTATTGCTGAGTGTAATATGGCAATTCAGGTTCAGCCTCACTTCGTTCAGCCAATTCTTCGAAGGGCTCGAGCTTTCGAGGCCGTCGTCGGAAAGTATGAAATGGCAATGGAGGATGCTCAAAGTCTTTTGGGGGCTGAACCAAATAACAAGTGTAAACACCCGTTTTTGTCCGGTTTTTTTTTCCGTTATTTTATTATTATTATTATTATTATTATCATTATATTATTATTTTATTATTATTTATTATTACAATTTTTGCAGGCCTAATCCCTAAGCCCAATTCAGATTACAGAGGCCCAACAACCCGAAGCCCATTTGGCCCAGAGACCCTAAGCCCAATTCAGATTACATTGGCCCAATCCCGGTCCCCAATAACCCATCAGATTAGGGTTTCAAACCCTAAATCAGTTTAGGGTTTCAAACCCTAAATCAGTTTAGGGTTTCAAACCCTAAATCAGTTTAGGGTTTCAAACCCTAAATCAATTTAGGGTTTCAAACCCTAAATCAATTTAGGGTTTCAACCCTAATCCCCTTCCAGCCGCCGTGTGACCCTTCTCTGCCTCAGCCGCCACAGCCGTTGGACCTTCATTTGCCCAGCCGGTCAAGCTGGCTGCTTCCCTCACCGCCGCTGTCATCGGAGCTGTGAAGAATCCATCCATCAAACAGTGACCGGTCCCTGTAAAAACAGTAACCAAATCAAAGAATAGTGGCCTAAACTTACCAAATCTAAAAACCCATTAAAATAACACCCGAAAATCCCGAAAAATCGGGATTTTATTCACCTAAATCAGAGAAATCAAAGGCTATCTACCTAGATATCATCATGATCTCAAGGGAAATCCACATGCAAGAAAAGATAAAAGACAAAAAGAAGAGAAAAGAGGGCGGTGATAACCAGAAAAAGAGAGGGAGGGCTAAAAAAAAAAAAAACAAAGTGAAGGAGATCTTACCCTTGTAGAAAACCTCGTCGTTGTAGCCTAGCCAGAACAGAGAAGGCCGTATTGAAGGTAAACTGTCCCTTATTTTGGATCTAGGGTTTTCGGATAGGGGTTTTCGGTTTTTTTGCTTGGGGTAGGAGAAAGGTTATTTGTTCAAAGGAAGAGAGGAGGGTTGGTCGTGGTTTGATCTCTCAAGCCATCGCCGCTGGCTGCGGCGGCCGTGGCCCTTTTTTTTCTCTCCACGGCGGAGACAGAGGCGGAGAGGGAGAACTTTGAGAGCATTCTTTGGCTCTCTGTTTTAAGAAGGGAAGAAGTAGAGATGAGGGAATGAGGGCCAATCTCGTTTTAGGGCTTTAATGCCCCCTGTGAAACGGCCGTGTTTTAGAAAGAAGGGTTCTGCATTTTCCTCGTGTGGGTTAACTACACTTTTAGTCCCTAGGGTCTTGTAATCATATTGTTAGACCATTAAATGAAATGATAATTTCTTTGATTTCGAGCAATAAGTTTTCAGAACTTATAACTTAGTACTGTTATTGTTTGTTATGACATTTCTATTAACATTTGATTTTGGTCACGGCATTTATAAGTGTTGTAATTTAATCATCATGTGGAAATTGGTTTAACTGCTGTTGAATCCTTATGTTCCTGTTTTTTTTTCATTTTAGTCCTGTACATGATTTATGGTTTATTTTTAGCTTAGTACATATGCTATTTAGTATTTTTTAGTATGGACTCTGATTTATCTGAAATTGCTATTTTAATTTTTATTTTCTGTTTCTTTCATTGTAGTCCTTTAAGTTCCTGATTTTACCATTTTGGCTCTTTGAGTTTATGTGTTTGTTATTCTAGTCCTTTTTACTTGCTTTTTGATCATTTTATCTTAATTTGTAATATTTACTTATTTTTATTGTAGTCAGTTTTATATGATTTTGTTATTTGGTTATTTGTATTATGTAAATAATGTTGTTTGTTTCATTTAATGTAAAGATTCTATGTCGCATATTTTATTTATATTTATTCCCATTGTATTTCTCTATTGTATATTATTCGAATAATTTCAAGAACACATATTTATAGAACGGGCGTGGAAAGTATCACTTGATCGAAGTGGTACAATCCGATACGACGTTCGAACAGAATAAAAAATGCAAATTCTTCCTTTTACAAGCTTATAGAAATTATTTTTATTGTTATTTTATTTTTTGTTAATTTATTTGATGTTCATATTGTTTAATATTTAAATTTTAATCTTTATTATTATTTCTTCATTGAATCTTAATATGAGTGATGTATGCTTTGGAAAAGTATAGTGTGATGCATTATGTCAATTTTCGTCATTTTTTTTTAAAGAGAAAATATTCTTTACAAGTAAGAAATAGACGAGGTAGCTTTCCCGGCGGAGGATTGCAAATCTCGGGATTTCTTATCGAGAAAAGGATTTTTTTTATTTATTTATAACTAATATTCAATAAATAGATCATAATTTATTTATTATTCTATTTTCATAATTTTTATTGTATTAATGGTTGTTATGTTGATATTAACGATACATAAATTAAGCATATTTTATTTTTTACTCATGATGATATTATTTAGTGGTAATTCAAAGATAGGATATACTTTATAGATGAGAAATAGATGAGATAGCTTTCCCGTTGGAGGATTGCAAATCTCGAGATTTCTTACCAAGTGAAGTATTTCTATTATTTTAACTAATATTCAATAAATGGATCATTTTTTTTAATTCATATTCAAATTGTAATTTCCACCATTTACGACGATGTGTAAGCGACACAGTACCAATTTTGGGCGTTGTGGGGGTGTTTATCCTTCCCCACACGTAACCGACTCCCGAATCCATTTTAATTGAATCTTTGGTAAACGCAGACTATTTTTGTCTTAAAAATGATCTTTCTTAAAATTGTTTTAAAAGACGTTTTTAGGTATTCGGCCTACCTAACCCAAAGGTCGATGGCGACTCTATTCAATTTAATTCAAATTAATTACAAATCACCAATTTTTCCAAAATAAAGTCGTAATCGTTTTTAAAATAATATTTAATTGTTTTACGAAAAAAATGGTTATGACAGCTTGGCGACTCTGCTGGGGACAAAACTAGAGAGTCAGGCTGTCGGTCGCTTATATATGGTCGTTATGGTGGAAATTATAAGTTCGAATCTTTAGTAAAACTATGATCTATGTATTGAATTTTTATTTATTATTTTATCTCTTTATTTTTATATACTAACATTTTAATTGTTTTTTTCAGATATTTCTTAGTTCTCGTTGGGTGTTATTTTTTTATTTTCCCTGTTTTTTTTTTTGAGTCAAAGGTTTGTTTGTTTCTCCTCACACACATCACTTTCATTAGCATAACACGAGCTCTAGACATGAGCTTCGATCCAAATTAGTTAGGGTGTTTGCTTTACTCTCGTAAGAATTTATTCTTCGTATGAGTTTTAGCAAACAACCCATGGGATACATACCTTATACCTTCGTAGGAATTTATTCCTCGTATGGGTATAAGGTAGTGAATCCCCTCGAATTGAACTCGGTCCGTTTGAAACCTGTAATGGGTGAGGATTGAGGGTTTGGTAGCCCAAGGGGGCACCGACATCAAGGACAATTCGAGTTCTTTTTTTTCCTGTTAGAGCTGAAACCATGCATATAGTGAACCATAGCACGGTCATACTAGGTAGAGTCATACTGAACCTCTGTCCGTCAATAGGTACCCAAAATAGGCGTACACAATGGAGAAACTCTCTAACCTCTTTATTTTATTTTATTTTTGAGTGTGTAGAATAGATTTATTCTGTTAAAGCATGTGAAGAATTTAGGTGCAGTTAGAATTTAATTAATTTAGGAGGGTAGAGAGCATGTTTGGGTAGGACCCTTTTTGTGAGGAATATTATTCGGGTAGATAATACATAAATAGAATAGATTTATTTCTCGTTTTACTTATCTTTTTATGTTAAATTTATACAATTGTTTTGACTAACTGTTTTGTTTGTTTTGTTTATTTGTTTCATACTGCATAGACATATCATTAGAAAAGGCGATTGATCTGTGAGTATCGATAAAGTGGAAAGACTTTCACGATGGAAAGAAGTTTTCTAAACAAAGAAGTGAGTCCAGCAGATGTAAGGAACTGGTCCGAAGCCAAGCAGAAAGAGCAGGGAGATAGTCTATCAGGGGATTACGTGTCAGATCTGTCTGATTATACACCAGCTTCTTTAAAACAGAATGAGCTTCAGGGATTGAAAACAATTTGGGAAAGTTGGAATCTTATTGAGAGGCAAGCTTTTCAGCAGACTTATGGGGATATATTTCATCTGATATACGTGAAGGTAGACCCGGTTCTCATACGAAGCATAATACAGTTTTGGAATCCGGCCTATAGTTGTTTCACATTCAACCGAGAGGACATGACTCCAACCCTCGAGGAATACCAATTTCTGTTGAATTTGACAAGCGTTAAAGTGGACAAAGTTTACTCCCGGTCGATAAAAGGGCCTTCCTTTAAGTCAAAGCTTGCAAAGATCTCCGGCACAAGCGACAAATGGGTGAATGATCGTTTGCAATGCAAGGGAGAAAGTGAGGGAGTGCCGTGGTCTCACTTACAAAAGATAGCTGAAGCACATGTAGATGAAAACGTGCGTAGAGATGTATTTGCTTTGGGTATATATGGTTTGGTAATCTTTCCAAAATGTTTGGGATTGATCGAGCTGGCAGTAGTCGATTTGGTTGAGAAGTTAGGAAGAGAGGTGAATCCAGTCCATGCAATTCTTGCTGAAACTTTCCGATCTTTGAATATATGTAGAAGGTTGGGGGGAGGTCGTTTTATGGGTTGTGCTCAATTGCTTACTGTGTGGATCAGAAGCCATTTCTGGAAGGAAGAAAAGGTCAACTATAACCGTTTTTTGAAAGATTATTCTCCTGTTGCTGAGTACCTTACGAAGGAGTGGCCTGAAGTATCTCAGAAAGATCAATGGATTGATTTCTTCCGGAATCTACAAAGTCAAAACATAGCATGGCGAACACCGTGGTTGATGCATACACAAATCTTGTTCAAATGTGGAGATTTGGATTGGATTATATTACTGGGATTGTGGGGAGGAGTGGGATACGCTCCTTTGTTGATATTGAGACAGTACGGTGCCCGACAGTTTGTTCCCGTGACTCATGGTTTGACTGGTGCTGAATTTGATTATAAAGAAGGCAATTATAGAAAGAAAATCAAAGATGTGGCTGATTCTTGGAGGATGACTTTTAGGACTAAAGTGGTTGGAGCGGATGTGATCTTGACGCCTGATTATGAAGCCTGGAGAATCAGGAGGGTAAATGATAAGATACCTTTAACATCTGGAGAGGGATCAAGGTCGATAGAAGAACAAATCAGAAATATCCCTTCGAATTTGGAAATCCAAAGAATTGAGTTTGAAATGGAAAAGGCTAAAGATTCCAAGAAAATAGAAGAGATGGAGAGAGAAAACTTCATGTCGACTATCGAGGCTGAATTTCATGCCAGACAGTTTATAATGATGAGAGAACGGAAAGAGGAGGTGGAAGCTGATTTAGAAGACTTAAAAAAAGATTATCAAAGGGTGCAGCAAATGAGAAAGAAACTTGGATCCAGAGAATTAGCGGCTGCAAGACGGCGAATCAAAAGTCTGGAAATTGAGAACAAGTGTCAGATTAAGAAGATAGAAGCTGGAAAAGCAAAAGTATGCGAGCTAGAGGCCGATAAAAAGGAATTGATCAAGCAGTATAAAGCTGAGGCTCGTAGAGCTCAAAAACTCCATGAAGAAAAAGAAGTCAGCCTGAAAGAATTAGAAGAAGAAAAGAATCAAGTCCAGGGGTTAAAAATTGAGATGAACAGTATAATTGAGGACTTTGAGGACAAAGATCGAAGAATTTTAGAGCTCGAAGAAGAAAGAAAGCAAAAGAAAGAAGAGATGTGGTCTGAGAGACAGGGATGGAATCGATTCCTCGATAGAAAGCAGGCAGAGATTGGATCGTGGATGCAGAGATTCTCGACAAAAAGTCAGCAAGTAGATGAGCTCACAGGAGAAATGGGAGAATTACAGATGAGATTCGAACATGAGATGAACCAATCTCGAGCTATGAATGATGAGCTCAAAAGTCATGTATCGAGCCTTGAGCAATCCCTTCTGCAAGTGCAAGTTCCTCCCGCTTCAGTGGACCTAAGAGTTGCTCTCGAAGAAAACAAATCCTTCCAGAAGGAAATCAGAGAATTAAAGGGTGAACTCCAGAAATGTCGAATTCATATTACCAATCTAGAGAAAGAGATCAAACGCATCAATAAGGGATGGGAAAATACATACGAGCATTATCGATCCTTAGTAGAAGAACGCGAGCGCATGATGGGGGAAGCTATTGCTCAAATGGGTGAAGTGGCTCGGTACATGAATGAATTAGCCAATAGAGCGGAGATCATCCAACTGCGCACAAATCCGGTTTCTGAATATACAAGGGAGATCATCGCCATTATGAACGAAATTGTAGAGCTGAGTCTGAGGGCTAGGCCTTATATGTAATAGAACTCCTTTGTAATGATTGAAACTTTTTATCCAATGAAAGTATTTCCGAATGGTTACTGCTTGGGTCAACGCCTTTTATTTGCATTTCATACTTGCATCATTCATTATGCATAAGTAAATTCATCATTTATAATGCATCACCAATAAAATGTATCATTTATAGCACATTACCAATAATATGCATTCGAATTTAAAAGAACAATAAAATTAATTTCCGAAGGGTTATGTGACAGACGATTCTGGCAAGTAAGAACTCCAATCCTTATCACACGCGAAGTAGAGCCATGGAGGCCAAGCTTGATCAATTAAAGAAAGAAATGCAAGAAGATTTACTAAGAATACAACAAGAATGGCAGGCAAAGATGGATCAGTCACAAAAGTCAATTATAGATCAAATACTGCAAAGCCAGGCTAATATGATGAATGAGATGATGACCAAGATGTCTGGGTTACGTACTGAAACAGTTAAAGAACCAAGCGCTGCCCCTGTTGAAGTTTCTAGGCAGGAGTCTACTCCGAGACTAGTTATCTCACCTGAAAAGCTAGTGGAACATCCTGCAGGGTCTTCAGCTGTAAAGGTTCAAATGGCCACGACTAACCCTCAAAACAGTCCTTATGAGTATATTGATGTAGATCCTGAGGAAATGGAGAAACCTAAAACGGAAGTACCGGAGCATTTAAAGGACTGGTGCAAAGGGTTTTTTAAAGAAATGGGAAAGCAGGGTTCTCAAGACGGAATGAATGCAGAGGAATTGAGTCTTGTGCCAGACCTAGTATTACCACCTAAGTTCAAAATGCCGGAATTTGAAAAGTATGATGGAAAAACTTGTCCTGTTGCTCACTTGACCATGTTTTGTCGAAGAATGACAGGATTCGTGAAGGATGATGGGCTATTAATTCACTGTTTCCAGGCCAGCTTGACGGGGTCAGCTGTCAGATGGTATAACCAATTAACCCGAGCTAAAATAGGGTCTTGGAAGGATTTGGCCAATGCGTTTAAAGAACAATACCAACACGTTACCGATATGATGCCTGATCGTGTTACTCTCCAAAATATGGAGATGAAGCATAATGAGACCTTCCGACAGTACGCTCAGCGCTGGAGGGATATTGCTGCTCAAGTGCACCCACCACTTATTGAGAGGGAGTTTATAACCATGTTTATAGATACGTTAAAATCTCCTTATATTGATCATATGTTAGGAGTGGCAACTAAGAGCTTCTCTGATATCGTGATGTGTGGAGAGATGATCGAGAGAGCATTAAAGAAGGGGCAGATTGTCGGTAGCCAAACTCCTGCAAAGAAACCCTATGTGAAAAGGAAGGAAGGAGAGGTGAATAATGTAAATTTCTCTGTGAGTAAGCCGAAGATGGGAAATTCTTCTTCATCCCAAGGGGAGACTAAGCGCGAGCATAACAATGAAAGGATGACGTTCACTCCCATACCAATGACTTACAGTGAGCTCTTCCATGGATTAGTCCAAGCTCACGTAGTGTCACCAAAATTCATTGATCCAATTAAACCACCTTATCCAAAATGGTTCAACGAAAATGAGACATGCGAATATCATGCAAATCTCAGAGGACATAACATTGAAAAGTGTCTCGCTTTTAAAAGAGTGGTTGAAGATCTGATCAAGAGAAAGGTGGTGTCCTTTAATGATTCTGAAGCACCCTGTGTTGCTGCAAACCCGCTTCCAAATCATCAGAATCAGGGAGTGAACGCTATTGAGAAAAATCAAAAAATTAAGAGGAGAATTGAAGAAATAAGAACACCACTGAAATGGGTATATGCTCAAATAAAGGAGAGAGGGTTGTTAAGCCCTAGAAATGAATGCTCAACGGGAAAGACAGAGAACTTTTGTGAATACCATGGTGAAAATGGTCATCAGATTCAGGATTGTCAAGAATTCAGGCAGATAGTCCAAGAATTAATGAACAAGCAGGAGTTGCAGTTCTATGAAGAAAGAATGAGTGAAAATGAAAGATATATCTGCGCTTCTGAAGAAAATTCAAGGGAAGCTGAAAAGAATTTAAAAAAGCCTGTCCTGGTCATATCGAAGCCAAATTACGAGGCCAGCAGTGGAAGTATAACATCTAGGGTGGTGATCAAAACCCCTGCGCCTTTTGCCTACAAGAGTAACAAGAGTGTTCCCTGGGACTATACATGCCAAATTAATACTCCTGAGAGTAAGGAGGAAGAGGTTGCTGAAGTTGGATTTTTCACCAGGAGTGGAAGATGCTATGCTCCTGGAAAGGCTGATAAAGCAAGAGATGTGGTTATTAAAGATCCTGAGGATAAATTGAATGAGCCTGTTAAGATTGAGGAGGCTCAGGAATTTTTAAAGTTTCTGAAACACAGCGAGTATAATATTGTGGAACAGCTTCATAAGACCCCAGCACGGATTTCAATGTTATCTCTACTATTGCATTCGGAAGTACATCGAAATACTCTGATCAAAGTGCTGAATGAAACTTTTGTAGGGAAGGATATACCAGTGGAACGTGTGGACAGGATGGTAAATCATATTAATGCAGATAATTTTATTTATTTTTATGATGACGAAATACCTGAAGAAGGAAAAGGCAGGGGCAAGGCTCTACACATTACTGCTCATTGCAAAGGAGTCATCGTCTCTGGGGTGTTAATTGACAACGGATCGGCCTTGAATGTTATGCCATTCGCCACTCTAAATAGACTTCCTGTGGATGTATCACAAATGAGGGTTTGTAGCAATGCTGTAAGGGCATTTGATGGGACGGAACGCAAGATAATGGGGAAGATGATTATCCCTCTCAGAATTGGCCCTACAACATTTGAAGTAGATTTTGTTGTCATGGATATTCATCCGAGTTATAGTTGCTTGCTAGGGAGACCCTGGATTCACATGGCTGGGGCAGTTCCTTCCTCCCTTCACCAAAAGCTCCGATTCATTGTTGATGGGACTCTGGTGACCATCAAAGCGGAAGAAGATATCATTGCCTCTATCACTACAGATGCACCATATGTAGGGGTAGATGAAAATGCACTAGAGTCCTCATTCCAGTCCTTGGAATTTGTTAATGCTACTTTTATTTCTGAAGGCAAAAGAATTCCCATTCCTCATCTTTCAAAAAATACAAAGATGCAATTAAAGGAGACCTTAGCTAGAGGAGCAAAGGTAGGGAAAGGCTTGGGAAAGAAATTGCAAGGAATCACTGAAGGATCGGCTCCAGTTCCTAAAAGAAATTATTTTGGTCTCGGATACAAACCAACGTACCATGATAAAGTCAAGGATGCACAAAAGTTTAAAGAAAGAAGGAAGGCAAGAGTAAAGGGAGAAGATATTGTTTGGGGACCCATGGTCATTCCACCACTCTCCAAATCTTTTGTGTCTGGAGGATTTGTGATTGGCACGCTGAAACAGTCAGGAGATATTGAAGATACAGAATTTGTTGAAAATTTATTGGGAAGCCTGAGCATCAACGTTATCACAGAAGATTCTACTGGAGAGTGTTCATTGGCATCAATTCGTCCGTGTCCTCCTGGCTATGTTTTGAGCAATTACACTGTTGAAGAACTCCCTGTGTTCTATAAGCACTTTTCAAAGTAATGCATAATAACAAATCTGTCTCCTTTTGACCCAAATATAATAGGGCTTTTGTAAAAGGACAAATTGTTATTTGTCATTGCTTTAATGAAACAGTGTTCTCTTTTCATTTCTAATCTTAGCAAGTATTTTATTCATCTCTTGAGTATTCTTTATTCTTTATTGATAATTATTCTCTTGATAAATATTAGATAAAATTTTTGTCCACAGCCAAATATACTCCTTTTGATTCGCAGGTCTTCAGATATCAACTGTTCGAGTAATGATATTTTTGAACCACAAATTGATTTTGAAAATGACATGTGTCTCGAAGAATCTGAGGGTTATAAAGATGAAGAGGAATGTGAGTTAAACTCTGAGCTTGTTAGAATGATGGAGCAAGAAGATAGACAAATATTGCCCCACAAAGAGACAACTGAAACAATAAATTTGGGAACGGAAGAGGATATAAAGGAAGTTAAAATTGGCACTTCACTCTCACCAAAAGTAAGAGTTGGTCTTATAAGCCTTCTTCGGGAATATAGGGATGTGTTTGCTTGGTCTTATCAAGATATGCCGGGGTTGGAAACTGACATTGTAATGCACAAGCTACCAATAAAACCGGAATGCAAGCCTGTTCAGCAAAAACTTCGAAGAATGAGACCAGATATGCTATTAAAAATTAAGGAAGAAGTGAAGAAACAATTCGATGCTGGATTTTTACAAGTGGCCAAGTACCCTGAATGGGTAGCAAACATAGTGCCAGTTCCAAAGAAAGATGGCAAAGTTCGGATGTGTGTTGACTACCGGGATCTCAATCGAGCGAGCCCCAAAGATAATTTTCCACTCCCACATATCGATACTTTGGTTGACAATACGGCTGGTCATGCTCTTTTCTCTTTCATGGATGGTTTCTCAGGTTACAATCAAATTAAGATGGACCCAGGAGACATGGAAAAGACAACTTTTGTGACAATGTGGGGTACGTTTTGCTACAAGGTGATGCCCTTTGGACTTAAGAACGCTGGGGCAACATATCAAAGAGCCATGGTTACGTTGTTCCACGATATGATGCACAGGGATATAGAAGTGTACGTGGATGATATGATTGCCAAATCACAAACTGGAGAAGAACATGTAAAAGTCTTAAAGAAACTATTTCTAAGATTAAAGAAATACCAGCTCAAGCTTAACCCGGCCAAGTGCACATTTGGAGCTACTTCAGGGAAGTTATTGGGATTTGTAGTCAGTGAGAATGGGATAGAAATAGATCCTGATAAAGTCAAAGCAATTTTGGACTTACCTCCCCCTAGAACGCAAAAGGAAGTACGAGGTTTTCTGGGAAGGTTAAATTATATTGCCAGATTCATCTCTCAGTTGACCGAGAAATGTGATCCAATATTCCGATTACTGAGAAAGCAAAACCCAGGAGAATGGGATGATAGTTGCCAAGAATGCTTCGATAGAATTAAGAGTTACTTAATTACTGCTCCTGTCTTGATGCCACCAATCCCAAACAAACCATTGATTTTATATTTGACTGTCTTTGAGAAGTCAATGGGATGTGTGTTGGCCCAACATGACGAAACTGGAAGAAGAGAACGAGCTATTTACTATCTCAGTAAGAAATTTACTGACTGTGAGACTCGATATTCCTCTATTGAAAAGTTGTGTTGTGCTTTAGTATGGACTACTAAGAGGCTGAGACAATATTTGTTGTATCATACTACCTGGTTGATATCAAGACTGGATCCGTTAAAGTACCTGATGGAATCAACGGCTCTAACTGGAAGGATGGCGAGATGGCAAATGTTGTTGTCCGAATTTGATATAGTCTACATGAACCAGAAATCAGTTAAAGGAAGTGCTATTGCAGATTTCCTGGCAAGCAGAGCATTAGAAGACTATGAGCCAGTAAAATTTGATTTTCCGAACGAGGACTTGATGAGTATATTTGTTACTGAAGAGGATACTCCGAAAAATGAAACATGGAAAATGAACTTCGATGGCGCTTCTAATGCTGTGGGACATGGAATTGGGGCAATACTAGTTTCACCTGAGGGAGATCATTATCCTTGTACTAGTAGGCTCGCCTTTGAATGCACTAACAATATGGCAGAGTATGAAGCATGTATCTTGGGTATTCAAGCTGCAATTGAGCGCAAAGTTAAAAGCCTAGAAGTATTCGGCGATTCTGCTCTGGTTATTTATCAGCTTCGCGGGGAATGGATGACTCGAGACTCCAAGTTGATAGAATACAAGAACTTAGTGATGGAGTTGATCAAAGAGTTTGAAGAAATTTCTTTTGCTTATCTTCCTCGTGAAGAAAATCAAATGGCAGATGCCTTGGCTACGTTGGCAGCTATGTTCAAGGCCGATGATCAATCTCGAATGATGCCTATTCGGATGAGTATAAGAGAAATGCCAGCTCATTGTTGCAACATAGAGGAAGAAGAGGATGATAATCTCCCATGGTATTATGATATTCTCCAATATGTGAAGTATCGGGCTTACCCGGCGGAGGCAGCTGAGAATGATAAACGAACCTTAAGAAGATTAGCAATGGGGTATGTCCTTGATGGAGATATATTGTATAAAAAGGGCAAAGATCAGGTGCTTTTGAGATGTGTGGATAGAATTGAGGCCAAGAAAATACTTGAGGAAGTCCATGAAGGAGTTTGTGGAACACATGCTAATGGATTCACAATGGTTAGAAAAATCATGAGGTTTGGGTACTATTGGTCCACTATGGAAGGAGATTGTATCAGATTTGCTCGAAGATGTCATAAATGCCAGATTCATGATAACCAAATACATGTTCCTCCTTCACCACTCCATGTAATGAACGCACCTTGGCCATTTTCAATGTGGGGCATCGATGTCATTGGGGCAATTTCACCGAAGGCCTCAAATGGACATCGTTTTATCTTAGTGGCTATAGATTATTTCACCAAATGGGTTGAAGCTGCCTCTTATGCTAATGTCACAAAAGGAGCAGTGTGCAGATTTCTAAAAAGAGAAATCATTTGTAGATATGGAACACCTGAAAGGATCATCACAGATAATGCATTGAATTTGAACAACGATTTAATGAAGGAAGTTTGCACAAAGTTAAAGATCAAACATCACAATTCGGCTCCTTATCGCCCAAAAATGAATGGGGCAGTAGAGGCAGCGAATAAAAACATCAAGAAGATCATCACAAAAGCAACTGAAACGTATAGAGACTGGCATGAGAAATTACCTTTTGCATTGCTTGCTTATCGCACGTCCGTTCGTACATCTACTGGGGCAACACCATTCTCTTTGGTATATGGGATGGAAGCAGTTTTACCTATTGAGGTGGAAATACCTTCTTTGAGAGTATTGATGGAGTTGAAACTAGACGAGGCTGATTGGGTACAAAGTAGGTTTGATCAATTAAATTTGATTGAGGAGAAAAGGCTGAGAGCTATCTGCCATGGCCAAATGTACCAGAGAAGGATGATACGAGCATATGACAAGAAAGTCAGACCTCGAGAATTTCGTGAAGGCGATTTGGTACTAAAAAAGATCTTACCTATGCAAAAAGACTTTCGAGGGAAGTGGATGCCGAACTGGGAAGGTCCCTATATTGTAAAAAAGGCATTCTCAGGAGGAGCTTTGGTGTTAACAGAAATGGATGGGGAAGATTTGCCTAATCCCGTGAATTCAGATTCGGTCAAACGATATTACACCTAAAAAAAAAAAAAAAAAAAAAAAAAAGGAAATGAAAAAATGAAAAAATGAAAAAGAAGGAAAAATAAACAAAGGAGGGTTCAAGATGAAAACCCAAAATGGGCATCTTGAAACCAAAGGAGGATTCGAGTTGAAAATCCGTAATGGACGGCTCGAATAATCAGAAATTAAAATGGTGGATTCCCTCGGAAGCCTAACAGTTTAGGGAAAGACTCCCATGCTCACACATCTTTTGTACGATCTGAATCTTCGAAACACATGTCAACTTTCGAGAAAGATTTGGGGTGAAGAAATAGAAGGACTCAGCATTTGATATTCACTATATTTGTCCATTATTTTTCCTTTGTATATACTTGTTTTCTTGTCCCAAAAGATTGTACTTTCTCATTACCTATCTTCAGTGAATTTTTTGAATTTGATTCAATATCCTCGCATATATTCACCAAATTACTAATCAATAACATCGGTTATTATGCCTTACTCGGAAAAGTGTAAGAGTATGGGGATTTTGAAACAGGTGTTCGCCAGAGAACACATACAAAGACACGCTCCCATAAATCATTGAGCAAACCATTGAAAAAGGGTTCAGATTAAAGAAATCAGTTTCAACATAATCATACTTTTCCCAAAGCAAAGAAGTCCCAATTTAAAGGCATGCACCAAGGAAAGGTCATTCTGAATGAATTTTCTCTGAAAAATCAATCAATGACCAAAGAATCAAAGAGGCAAGATAAACTCTCTTGGGGTAGATCAGAAGGACCAAGTCAAAGAATATCTAATGAGAGGTCAAGGAAATAACCAGGCATGGATAAATGCATAAATATCGCATGTTCCGATCAAAGAGTATGAGAGATTCTTAATGCCAGGAACGAGCTGAGCATAACCCTTTAAACATGCATTTAGATCATTCTTAGAGCATATTGATAACATGAAATCATGGCATATGACCATTTTACAGGATCTTCAAGACTTACTGAAGCAATGAATCAGTCAACATCAACTGACCAGACTTCCTCATCACGTAGGAGCCGTGTCAACATTAGGATAACCAGCCGTCCTTATCACGTAGGAACCGAGTTATCACCTCACCTTTAGATGGCCAGATCTCTTCATCACGTAAGAGCCGTGTCAACCTGATAACCAGCCGTCCTCATCACGTAGGAACCGTGTTATCACCTTTAGATGGCCAGATCTCTTCATCACGTAAGAGCCGTGTCAACCTGATAACCAGTCGTCCTCATTACGTAGGAACCGAGTTATCATCCCTAAAAATGACCAGATTTCCTCATCACGTAGGAGCCATGTCACCCTTAGACGACCAGACCTCTTCATTGCGTACGAGCAGTGTCGTCCCCACCAACAAAATTATCCATCTTTTCAAACCCAAAAAGAGGAGAACCAGACAAAAAAACGTGTTTTCTTGTCGTCTTTGCCCTATTCTTGTTAACACAAGAATGTGCAAAGAGGGGCAGCTGTAAACACCCGTTTTTGTCCGGTTTTTTTTTCCGTTATTTTATTATTATTATTATTATTATTATCATTATATTATTATTTTATTATTATTTATTATTACAATTTTTGCAGGCCTAATCCCTAAGCCCAATTCAGATTACAGAGGCCCAACAACCCGAAGCCCATTTGGCCCAGAGACCCTAAGCCCAATTCAGATTACATTGGCCCAATCCCGGTCCCCAATAACCCATCAGATTAGGGTTTCAAACCCTAAATCAGTTTAGGGTTTCAAACCCTAAATCAGTTTAGGGTTTCAAACCCTAAATCAGTTTAGGGTTTCAAACCCTAAATCAATTTAGGGTTTCAAACCCTAAATCAATTTAGGGTTTCAACCCTAATCCCCTTCCAGCCGCCGTGTGACCCTTCTCTGCCTCAGCCGCCACAGCCGTTGGACCTTCATTTGCCCAGCCGGTCAAGCTGGCTGCTTCCCTCACCGCCGCTGTCATCGGAGCTGTGAAGAATCCATCCATCAAACAGTGACCGGTCCCTGTAAAAACAGTAACCAAATCAAAGAATAGTGGCCTAAACTTACCAAATCTAAAAACCCATTAAAATAACACCCGAAAATCCCGAAAAATCGGGATTTTATTCACCTAAATCAGAGAAATCAAAGGCTATCTACCTAGATATCATCATGATCTCAAGGGAAATCCACATGCAAGAAAAGATAAAAGACAAAAAGAAGAGAAAAGAGGGCGGTGATAACCAGAAAAAGAGAGGGAGGGCTAAAAAAAAAAAACAAAGTGAAGGAGATCTTACCCTTGTAGAAAACCTCGTCGTTGTAGCCTAGCCAGAACAGAGAAGGCCGTATTGAAGGTAAACTGTCCCTTATTTTGGATCTAGGGTTTTCGGATAGGGGTTTTCGGTTTTTTTGCTTGGGGTAGGAGAAAGGTTATTTGTTCAAAGGAAGAGAGGAGGGTTGGTCGTGGTTTGATCTCTCAAGCCATCGCCGCTGGCTGCGGCGGCCGTGGCCCTTTTTTTTCTCTCCACGGCGGAGACAGAGGCGGAGAGGGAGAACTTTGAGAGCATTCTTTGGCTCTCTGTTTTAAGAAGGGAAGAAGTAGAGATGAGGGAATGAGGGCCAATCTCGTTTTAGGGCTTTAATGCCCCCTGTGAAACGGCCGTGTTTTAGAAAGAAGGGTTCTGCATTTTCCTCGTGTGGGTTAACTACACTTTTAGTCCCTAGGGTCTTGTAATCATATTGTTAGACCATTAAATGAAATGATAATTTCTTTGATTTCGAGCAATAAGTTTTCAGAACTTATAACTTAGTACTGTTATTGTTTGTTATGACATTTCTATTAACATTTGATTTTGGTCACGGCATTTATAAGTGTTGTAATTTAATCATCATGTGGAAATTGGTTTAACTGCTGTTGAATCCTTATGTTCCTGTTTTTTTTTCATTTTAGTCCTGTACATGATTTATGGTTTATTTTTAGCTTAGTACATATGCTATTTAGTATTTTTTAGTATGGACTCTGATTTATCTGAAATTGCTATTTTAATTTTTATTTTCTGTTTCTTTCATTGTAGTCCTTTAAGTTCCTGATTTTACCATTTTGGCTCTTTGAGTTTATGTGTTTGTTATTCTAGTCCTTTTTACTTGCTTTTGATCATTTTATCTTAATTTGTAATATTTACTTATTTTTATTGTAGTCAGTTTTATATGATTTTGTTATTTGGTTATTTGTATTATGTAAATAATGTTGTTTGTTTCATTTAATGTAAAGATTCTATGTCGCATATTTTATTTATATTTATTCCCATTGTATTTCTCTATTGTATATTATTCGAATAATTTCAAGAACACATATTTATAGAACGGGCGTGGAAAGTATCACTTGATCGAAGTGGTACAATCCGATACGACGTTCGAACAGAATAAAAAATGCAAATTCTTCCTTTTACAAGCTTATAGAAATTATTTTTATTGTTATTTTATTTTTTGTTAATTTATTTGATGTTCATATTGTTTAATATTTAAATTTTAATCTTTATTATTATTTCTTCATTGAATCTTAATATGAGTGATGTATGCTTTGGAAAAGTATAGTGTGATGCATTATGTCAATTTTCGTCATTTTTTTTTTAAAGAGAAAATATTCTTTACAAGTAAGAAATAGACGAGGTAGCTTTCCCGGCGGAGGATTGCAAATCTCGGGATTTCTTATCGAGAAAAGGATTTTTTTTATTTATTTATAACTAATATTCAATAAATAGATCATAATTTATTTATTATTCTATTTTCATAATTTTTATTGTATTAATGGTTGTTATGTTGATATTAACGATACATAAATTAAGCATATTTTATTTTTTACTCATGATGATATTATTTAGTGGTAATTCAAAGATAGGATATACTTTATAGATGAGAAATAGATGAGATAGCTTTCCCGTTGGAGGATTGCAAATCTCGAGATTTCTTACCAAGTGAAGTATTTCTATTATTTTAACTAATATTCAATAAATGGATCATTTTTTTTAATTCATATTCAAATTGTAATTTCCACCATTTACGACGATGTGTAAGCGACACAGTACCAATTTTGGGCGTTGTGGGGGTGTTTATCCTTCCCCACACGTAACCGACTCCCGAATCCATTTTAATTGAATCTTTGGTAAACGCAGACTATTTTTGTCTTAAAAATGATCTTTCTTAAAATTGTTTTAAAAGACGTTTTTAGGTATTCGGCCTACCTAACCCAAAGGTCGATGGCGACTCTATTCAATTTAATTCAAATTAATTACAAATCACCAATTTTTCCAAAATAAAGTCGTAATCGTTTTTAAAATAATATTTAATTGTTTTACGAAAAAAATGGTTATGACAACAAGGATGCTTTGGAGATTGCTAGCAGATTAAGGACTGCATTGGGTCCTTGCCTGGAGGCTAAGCAGGACCTCCAGAGTCGACCCTCCCCGGCTGCGCTTGGGGCTTCTGCTGTTCGTGGTGTCCCTGTTGCTGGCCTTGGCCCTAGCTTACCAGCTTGGCCAGTGCCTAAGAAGACATCGGTATCACCAAGCAATAAGCCAGATAAGCACCAAAATAGCGTAGCAGAAGCTCAAACTGGTTCTAGGAACAAGACTGAGTTTCCAAAACTTGTTCTGAAGCCTTCTAGTGGTTCTTCGAAAGCAACTGATAATCTGAATAACAATGGCCATAGAGAACAGTCTTTTGATACTTCTGTGTGTGGGCAGGTACCAGAGGTGGCAATTCAATGGAGGCCATTGAAACTTGTTTATGATCATGACACAAGGCTTTCCCAAATGCCAGTTAATTGCGGCTTCAAAGTGTTGAGAGAGATTGTGAGCAAACATTTTCCTTCATCCAAGTCAGTTTTGATCAAATATAAGGATAATGATGGAGATTTGGTGACTATTACATGCACGACAGAACTCAGATTGGCCGAGTCTTCCGTAGATTATCTTGTTCCAATAGAGTCTGAAGCAGATAAAGCCGGTGGATTTGGGATGTTGAGATTGCACGTCGTTGACGTGAGTCCGGAGCAGGAGCCACCGTTACCAGAAGAAGAGGATGAGAAGCCTTTGGAGAGCCAGGTAGCTAAGTCGGATGAAAGTTTGGCGCACTCATCCCTTGGTGAATCTGTTTTGGAAGGTGTTGATACGGATATTGAGAAGACAGAGAAAGAAGCTTCAAAGGGAAAAACAACGGTGGCTTCCGAAGATCCAGAGTGCAAGGAAGTGGAGATGGATGATTGGCTGTTTGAGTTTGCTCAGCTTTTCCGCAACCATGTTGGTAACGATCCTGATGCTCATATTGATTTTCATGAGCTTAGAATGGAGCACTGCTCAGAGGCTCTCGAGGAGAAAGTTACGAGCAGGAAGCTCAAATCCTCTTTGATAAAGCTGCTGCGAAGTTCCAAGAGGTGGCTGCATTGGATTTCTTTAACTGGGGAAATGTTCATGTGTGCCGCAAGGAAACGAATTCTGTTAGATGAGTCTGCAGGGAAGGAGTTAGTGTTGGAAAAACTTCAAATGGCTTACGATTGGGTTCGGGAAAAGTATTCTTTGGCCAAAGAGAAGTATGCTGAAGCAATCTTAATTAAACCTGACTTTTACGAAGGGATGCTGGCATTGGGACAGCAGCAATTCGAAATGGCCAAATTTATTTGGTCTTTCGCACTTACGAAAAAAAATAGACCTCTCGACCTGGGATCCTGCAGAAACATTTCAACTTTTTGACACTGCGGAGGAGAAGATGAAACACGCAACAGAAATGTGGGAGAAGTTGGAGCAGCAGAGATTTGATGAGTTGACAGATCCAAATTCAAGTAAGAAGGAAGAGTTGTCAAAGAGAAGGAAGAAACCCGGGAGCGCTGCTGAAAATGAGATCCCGGGAACCGGAAATCAGGGTGAACTTTTGGCTGAGGAAGTAGCTGAACAAGCAGCGGTGATGAGATCACAAATACATCTTTTCTGGGGCAACATGCTCTTTGAGCGATTTAAAGTTGAATGCAAATTAGGAATGGATGGTTGGAAAAAGAATCTCGATACCGCCATCGAAAACTTCAAGCTTGCCAGTGCTTCCGAAGCCAACATATCTACACTTTTGAAGAATCATTGCTCAAATGGAGATGCAGTTGAAGGAGATGAAAAGAAGGTCGTAGGAGATGAGAATCAAACATCTAACAAGTAAATATAAAACCGACGTCTTCCAAAATCCCTTATGATAGTTTTGGTGAATGAAAAGTACATTTTTCCTCATCTGCTTGCGAATGAAACATTTGCTCATTTGGATCCCAATATTGATGAGTGTTGTACTTGAAAGATTTTGGGTTTGAAGGCTACTGGTTAAATCTTTAAACTGATATTGTTTGGACGCCGTTGAGCGTTACAATAAGCAACTTCATTTCATGATATTTAGCTTGAACGGAATGTTTTCATGGTAAATATTACTTGAGAACATGAAACTGAAGACTACTTGCGATGAACAAAGCAAATACAAGTTACTATCATTCATTACAGTACAGAAGACTTTCATGGCGATATAGATGGAAATAAACCAAATATATAAGTTTTGCTAGGATGACAGTAGAAATTTTTGTCACCACCGAATCCATACTTGGTGCGGTACCCTGGGAAATCGGTCAAATTGAATGGCACCTCTTGTATAAGCCTCAGCCCCACGGCGGCCGCCAGCCCTCGCAAATTCCAGTCCAGAAAGAACCCATTTGATTTGTGGGTCACATGGATTTCGCCACTCTCGTTAATCATCTCCTTGGCGTTCTTGAAAAAACAGTTCATCAGCAACTGATGCCGACTGAAAAAGGAAAATAAAAAAAAAGTTGAGATTTTTATATAGAAGTTTGTGCAAAAGTGAAGTTTTTTTTTGCCTTACCGTTTCTGGGATTCGACTGGTTCGTCTGAACAAAAACCAGCGTGAGGGAAGTTGTAAATGATTCGATCGAATTTAATGGCTCCAAGGTAGCAATGGTTCGCCATTTCGGTTGCGTCTACACCGTGCAAAACCATGCACCCTCTGGTCCTTAGTTCATGGATATTTGCCTTTGCCTTCTTATAATTTCTGAACAAGAATTCTGCAAAATCCATACATCTCCAGCTTCAAACATGAGTCTTATTACTTCATATTAAAAAAATCCCAGTTGTTACCTCTAGAGTCGAGAGAAGTGGCTACCACGTTTGTTGCAGAACCAAAACAACGAGCCAAACAAGCAGAGAAAGAAAAATCGCCTTCGCCCACCAGCAACATCCTTTGAGAACTGCAATAATGGCGTATCCATCTTTCGGGGGCTCGAACTAATTGTCTTTCTTCCAAATTCTCCACGTTCAAAACACATGCTGCAGGAATAGAATCATGCTTGTTCTCTTCCACAAGATCAATGCAAATACTGCCCACGTTTTGATGGAATCTAAAGCTAGAACCTTTGTCACTGTCACTGTCACTGTCACTGTCACTGGAAGTATACAAAGAATACTCTTCGTTTGGGTCCTCTAAATCATCTGATATCTCCTCGCTTTGACGACTCCAACATCTTCCAATGGATTTGAAAAATAGACCCAACAAACATTTTCGAATGAAAGATATTATTTGACCCATTGAATCTCTTTCTCTTCTTTAGATGGAGTTCCAGCACACAGAGAGCCAAGGGAACCCTGCCTGAGAAGAGCAAGATTGTGTGGGTATCTTTACTGTGAGTTTATGACGTTTGATGCGATGTTTGGATGTTTTTTCTTTTATTGAAAACTGGTGTGTGATTTTACTGCCATTTCTCGAGCCAAAAAAGCTGATTTTCCCTCGATCGGGAAACTTGTATAGCTATATCATCATCACTTGTACGATGTGAAACTAAAATACTTGATTCAATGCATTAAACCTTTGCTGTGGACAGATATTTTCACTGATAAATTACCTATTTGGTACCTTAGAATGTTTACGTTCTAGCACAACAGATAAATTCAAATGTTTACGTTCTAAATCCTTGAATGAAACTTCATAAGAAGTAAAGAAATTCAGAACAAAAAAACAAAAAACTTAACAAATCAAGCAAGTGAGTACCTTTGACGTTGATCTTGGTTTTGGCATCGAGATGCAGCTTAGATGCTAAGAAAGAAAAGTAAAGATCTGCAGAGCAAAATGGCCAATGGCGAGAGGGAAAACATAGAAACTGGGAGTATTAAGTCATTATGGTCAACAAACTAAAGCAGAGAGGAAAGAATTTCTGTATTTTTCACCTAAAGCCAAGCTATTCCAATTAGGGGTATTTTTTTATTAAAGTATCCAAATTTCTTTCTTTTTTGTTCAAGTATCGTACCTCCTCTATGTTTCAATGATTTTGACCCAAAGCTCTTGCAGAAGCAGTGTGATTCATACAAGTGTTGGTACTTCCTCTATGTTTCAATGATTTTGACCCAAAGCTCTGCCTCTCCCATTTCCTCATTTTTACAGTCGGCTTTCTAAGTTTTTTTCATTTAGATTTGGAGATTCTTCATAGAATCAGACTTTTATCTTTCATTTCTTTTTTATTAATTTAATATTGGCGTTTTTCTTGAAAAATCATTGGTGATCGATATATTTATCGATATAATACCGATCAGATTATATTTTTTGATCTAACACCTGTAGCAGTAAAACGCGCCCCATGCCCCGCGTTATATGCTGATTTGGCGTCACGTGGGGTATAACACGCCCCCTGCCCCGCGTTATACGCTGATATAGGTTATACGAGAATATAGCGCGGCCCCTGATTCGCGCTATACGCCACGTAAGGGTATAACGCGGATCAGGGGCCGCGCTATACCTGGTTATCTGACACGTGGGGTATAGCGCGGTACAGGGGGCGCGCTATACCTTTAATTACCCACCCGTTCACACTCCAATCCTCCCTATAAATACTCTCATCCTCAATCACTTACATCACACCAAATTCTCTCAATTTCTCTCAATTTCTCTCAAATACTCTCTATGTTTAAGGTATATTTTATAATATTTTTAATATTATATATTTAATTTATTTAAGTATTTTACTTTATTTAATATTTTACAAATATAATTCTTTTGCAGATATATAATGGAAGGCAATATACTTCGCTTGGATGGAAATCATATATCTCGACACTTTGTTGATACGGTAACATTTTAACGTTTTAATTTAATTTAAATTATTAGTAATAATTAATTGATTTATTTAATGCATGATTATTAGATTAAGAATTAATTTTTATAATTATTTATTTTTAGGAGAAGAACCGTGTATTAGATCCTTTTATTAGGAATCTTAAGTTAGTGATACCTAGCTGTGTCTTGCCGTATTTAGTAGAGGTTGGATTTGGTTACATATGTAGATATCAAGGTCACTGTAAGATAGAACCGTACTTTTTTTCTGCCTTAGTAGAGCGGTGGAGGCTGGAGACCCACACATTCCATCTTCCGTGCGGAGAGTGCACGATCACGCTTGAGGATGTTACTATGCACCTGGGGTTCCGGTGGATGGAGATGTGATATCAGGGATAACTTCTGGTTCATGAACTACTTTGTGTCGGGATAATCTAAGACGTGTCCCGGAAAATTTTATCGGAGGTAGGATACTATTAAATTGGTTAGATGCCATTTTTCGGGAGTTGAGCGCAGACGCCTCTGAGGATGAGGTTAAGATGTATGCACGGGCATGCATATTGCAATTGATGGGAGGGTTGCTGATGCCGGACAAATCGCACAACCTAGTTCACTGCATGTGGTTGCGACATCTTAGCGACTTTTGTCTCGCCGGATCATTCAGTTGAGGCTCGACAGTTTTGGCTTTGTTGTACAGAGAGATGTGTGGAGCCACTGACTACAGGCGTAATGCTATCGACGGATGTCTCCTACTGCTACAGGCGTAATTGCGGTGATTCTGGGTGAATGAATAGTCTGGTCTCAGCACCATTCGCACCAGGCTCACGAAGCGGTTCTTTTGGTGAAGATGACGGTTCCTCCATGCGCTCCACATTTAGGTCGAAGAACCTACTACTTGCATGTCTTCCCCTTGAACTATAAGGCATATCGACATTAAGATCGAAAAAGCTCACAATCGATTGCCTCCCCCTGGAGCTTGAAGTCATCGTGTCAAATGGAAACTGCACAGATTGTTGCGTCGATGACATCTCCATATTAAGGTCAAAGAAATTTGCAGATGAATGTCTTCCCCTTGACATGGACGCTGTGTTGCCATACGGATTGTTCGTGGACCCACCTCGATACATATTGTAAGGAGTTGCGGATGAATGTCTCCCCATTATGGTATTAAAATCATTACACATTACTGTAGTCGGGCTGTCAACTTGATCAATTTGTTCAGCCAGCCCATAGTGGGAGCTTAATGATTGACCCCGAACAGTACGTACTTGAACAAAATGTGCATACATCTCAATAGCGGCGTCTGAATAATTACTTTGAGCTTCAACCATCATTTGAACATCATCATTGTTCGAAAGTTCGAACGCTGTATAAGTTAATGGCAACAATGATGTTGGAAATATGTACTGCAATGGCGACATTCTTCTACTACTTCCAACATGAATCTTCCTCGAAATCTTCGTTATCAGCTCCTTAAGAGTTATGTTTCTCTTGAATGATATTTTAACACGCTCATTTGATACGAAAACAACGCCGATTTCATCTTCTCGAATTTCACCATCATAATAAACAATAGCTGAAAGTTGCGCCATTCTTTGAGTTTAAAAGTGCGGCAATATTATATCTGCAAAAAAAACTGAAACAAACCTGATTAAATAAATTATATATGAACGAAAATATAACACAATAAATTTTTTACACATCAACGTAAATAATTTAAATAATATAATTTTATATTATTACCTGCACTGCAAAACTATTTCGACGTATGCTCCCGCTTTTCAATTTTACAAACATAAAAATTAATTGAAAATAATTAGTATAATATTTTTTTTCAAATAATGATAATAAACAATAAGTATAATTAAAAAATTATAACAAAAAATCTTATAACAAAAAATCGCACGAACTTCTAAATCAAATATGAGAAGATTGCCAGAATTATTACTCGTTGACGGAATTGTTTTATTAATTTATAAGTTGAGAGGAGAGATGCAAGGAGATGTGAGAAATTTAACCGACGGAGAAGTGTATTTTTAACCATATAAGGCGCGGTACCTGCACCGCGCTATATGTAATTATTCAGATAAAAGATATAGCACGGATCAGGGACCGCGTTGAATATAATTTACCTCTACGTGGCGTATAGCGCGACCCCTGATCCGCGCTATACCCCTACGTGGCGTATAGCGCGGATCAGGAGGCGCGCTATACACACGTGTAACCCATGTCAGCGTACAGCGCGGTACAGGGGGCGCGCTATACCCCAAGTGATGCCAAATCAGCATATAGGGGCGCGCTTTACTGCTACGGGTGTTAGATTGAAAAATATAATCTGACTGGTGTTAGATCGATAAATATACCGATCACCGATGATTTTTCAGGAAATACACCTTCAATATTAATATTTTACTTTTATTTTTGTGTGTGTGGAGGAAATGGTTTTGATTCCTGTAATCATTTGCAAACTTTGATCAATTTTCATTATTAGATGAAACCATTAGTCACCTAATTAATATTGTTGATGTGATATTTTTATATATGTTTATTTTAGGGTGTGTAAAAATACCTGATCTAATTAACCCGACTCATCGACTCGTCGACCTGAACCTAAAAAAAGGTAATTTTCTATAAAAAAAATTATCCACCCGGGTCGGGTCTGATTCACAAAATTGAATTTTTTCGGGTACCCGAGTTAAGGATTTTTATGGGTAAACTACCTATTTGGTCACTTATATATTATCTAATTTATGTTTTGGTCACTTTATTATTAACTACCTATTTGGTCATTTATATATTATTTAATTTATGTTTTGGTCACTCAATTCTTATTTTTTTCAAAATTATAGCTAATGATACGTTTTGATTCTGTTTTGGTCACCCATATTTAAAAATGAACAATGATGCTAACATGACATTTTTTTAAGAGAAAATAACCTCAGTGACCAAAAATCTTAGATAATATACGATTTTGACCAACTTTTTTTGAATTTGCGAAAATGACCAACAAAATCGCAATGCGATCTCTAATTCGCATTGCGATCTCCACTATCGCAAATTCACGTTGCATTTCGCATTGCGATAGTGGAAAATCGCAACGCGAATTTGCGATAGTGGAGATCGCAATGCGAATTAGAGATCGCATTGCGATTTTGTTGGTCATTTTCGCAAATCCAAAAAAAGTTGGTCAAAATCGTATATTATCTGAGATTTTTGGTCACTGAGGTTATTTTCTCTTTTTTTAATTATGTTTGGATGTTGGACTATGTAATTCGAAATTTCGAACATTTAAATTTGTGTGTGTGTTTTTTAATTAATAATTTGAAGAAAAAAAAGGGTATCCGGATATCCGAATTATGGGTACCTGACACTTCAGGTATCCGGATTTGCACACCCCTAATTATAGTAGCTGGTCAGGTCGGGCCTGACCATGAGGAATTTGCACCCTGACCCGTTGAGCTACCCGACCCATTCTGCTTTGTTTATTTTTTTTCTTTTTATTTCATTTGATTTATTTTTTTTTGTCATGGTTAAATTGCATGTCTATCCCTCCCACTTTGTTAGTTAATTCAATGAAACCCCTTTCGCTTGAATTTATCACACTTCCACCTATTTAATTTATGTCATTTTCAATTTAATCCAGCATGCTATTTATTTATCTATTTAACTCTTCGATTAAATTTGCATTCATGATTTGATTCGAGAGACATAGGTTAAGATTATATTCATATTCATAACCTCTCAAAACGAGATAACATATTTTTTTTAAAATACCAATTTTAGATGGCGTCGAGATACTTTAACTTTTCTCACGTATAACTGACTTTCAAACCATATTTTTATTCAATTTAAATGTAATAATCCAAAATTATTATTTTTAAAGAATTTAAAAAAAATAAAAAAAAATAATCTTGTTTGATCATACCTAACTATTAAAACGACAAGTGACGTATCCAATTTTTAAAATTTATACATTTTTAAAATAAAATACTTTTTAGACCTAAAAACAGTTTATTTGGATTCCGTGCTAAAAAATTCAACAGGCTTTTAGTTTACGAATACATTACTAATGGATCGCTAGATCTTTAACAAAAACCAAGAAACCAGTCTCGGTTGGCAAATTTGAAAAGGGATCATTCTAGATATAGCCAAGTGACTAGCCTACCTACCTTCATCAAGATTGCAACCGAAAGATAATTCACTTAGATGTCATCTCGGAGTATCTTTATAGACTAGAACTTGAATGCTAATGTTTTGGACTTCGGGTTACCGAAACTAATTCGAAAAGACCAAAGTCGAGCCACAACAACTATTAGGGGAACCTTGTTAAAAGTTTCAAAGTTTGGCAACCAACTTTGGAAAATGTTTTTTTCAAAGTTTGGTAAATGTTTCTTTGAAAAATGTTTTCAAAGTTTGGTAAAATTTTAGTAGATGTTTGTTGAAAATATGAATGGGTAAATTCACTTTAGTCATTGCACTTTAGGGTATTTTCAAAGATTAGTCCCTAAGTTTCTACTATAAATACCCTTACCCATTTAGCTTCAAAATCATCCCAAAACATTTCTTTCTTCCTATACTAGAGAGCTTTCTTGTGAGTAGTGAGTGTTTTGTAAACACCTGTAAATTTTCTCTCTTAGTAAAAGATCTGCAGCAGCCCGGAGACGTAAGCATAATTGGCTGAACTCCGTTATCAATTTTCGGGTATTATTTTTCCGCTTTTATTTTGCATTCTCACTAATCTGGTTATAGGGAAATTACTTGTACTCGGTTTATTTTCCTAACAACTGGTATCAGAGCTTTTGGTTGTGAATTTTGTCAATTTTTCTGTGAGGTTACTATTCATTACTATTCACGTGAATAGTGAATTTCGTGAATAGTGAAATTCCGGTCGGCGATACGAGTTTGTCGACGGTGGTGTTCTAATACACGGTGGTTCGCAAGAATTGTCAGAAACGATCCAAAAGAAGCCAGATTCGAGTGGAAGCGATGGCTGCAGACGAAGGGAAGGTGAAAATTGAAAAGTTCGATGGTGCGGACTTTGGCTTTTGGAAGATGCAGATTGAAGATTTTCTGTACCAGAAAAATCTTTATCAACCTCTCTCAGGAAAGCAACCAGAGGGCATGAAGAATGAAGACTGGGCTCTTCTCGACCGACAAGCCCTCGGAGTCATCCGACTGAAGTTGTCCCGAAATGTTGCTTTCAACATAGCAAAGGAAAAGACCACGGCGGGTCTTATGGCGGCTCTCTCCAGTATGTATGAGAAGCCATCGGCCTCAAACAAAGTTCATTTGATGAGGCGATTATTCAATTTGCGGATGACGGAAGGGGCATCGGTGGCACAACACCTAAATGAACTCAACACAATCACAACCCAGTTGAGTTCAGTGGAAATTGAGTTCGATGATGAAGTTCGAGCTTTAATTCTCTTATCATCTCTACCAGACAGTTGGAATGCTACTGTTACAGCAGTCAGCAGTTCGTCGGGAAACAACAAATTAAAATTCGACGATGTTCGGGATCTGGTATTGAGTGAAGAAATTCGACGAAGAGAATCGGGTGAAGCATCAACCTCCTCAGCCTTACACACGGAGTCTAGAGGGAGAACTTCAGAAAGAAATTCAAATCGTGGCAGATCAAAATCTAGAAGGGGAATATCAAGAACAGGAAATAAAGATTTTACCTGTTATAATTGCGGCAAAAAGGGTCACTTTAAAAGAGATTGCCGAGCACCGAAGAAAAATACCGGCGCACAGGAATCTGCCAACGTGACAGAGGAGACAGGTGATGCCATGATTCTAAGCGTCAACAGTCCGATTGAATCATGGATCTTGGATTCAGGGGCATCTTTCCACTCCACCCCATGCCAAGAAATCATGGAGAACTATGTCAGTGGTGATTTTGGGAAGGTTCATCTTGCTGATGATGAAACCTTAAAGATCGTCGGAAAAGGAGACATCCGACTAAAGTTGCCAAACTAGACCACCTGGAAGCTGACAGGAGTGAGACATATTCCTGGCCTCAAAAGAAATCTGATTTCTGTTGGACAGCTTGATGGAGAAGGATATAGCACAACCTTTTCAGGCTGTGAATGGAAGATTACCAAAGGAGCACTCGTCATTGCTCGTGGTAAGAAGACTGGTACTCTCTATGTAACCTCAAATTTAGAGAATATCATTGCAGTAGCAGATGCTGATGGAAAATCAAACCTATGGCACCAAAGGCTTGGCCATATGAGCGAGAAAGGGATGAAGACACTTTTGTCAAAAGGGAAGCTGCCGGATCTAAAAAATGTAGATGTCGGACTATGCGAGGATTGCATCTTTGGCAAACAAAAGAAAGTCAGTTTTGCAAAGATTGGCAAGACACCCAAGGCAGAAAGGTTAGAATTGGTTCATACTGATGTATGGGGACCATCCCCAGTTCCATCTCTTGCAGGCTCACTATATTATGTCACCTTCATCGATGATTCAACAAGGAAGGTGTGGGTTTATTTTCTGAAGAAGAAATCAGAAGTCTTCGATATCTTCAGAAAATGGAAGGCCATGGTGGAAAATGAGACTGGTTTGAAAGTCAAGCGGTTGAGGTCTGACAATGGAGGAGAGTACATAGACAGTAGATTCAGAGATTTCTGCGCAAACAATGGGATCAAGATAGAGACAACAGTTCCCATAACACCACAGCAGAATGGCGTAGCAGAGCGCATGAACAGAACTCTGAATGAACGTGCCAGAAGCATGAGGATACATGCCGGATTGCCCAAATTTCTATGGGCTGAAGCTATCAATACTGCAGCTTACCTGATCAACCGTGGGCCCTCAGTTCCTTTGGATGGCGGAATACCAGAGGAAGCTTGGAGCAAGAAAGAAATAAACCTTTCACACTTAAGAGTGTTTGGTTGTATTTCTTATGTACACATAAACTCTGCTGAAAGAAGTAAACTTGATGCCAAGTCCAATAAATGCGTCTTTGTTGGTTACGGTGGTGATGAGTTCGGTTACCGGTTTTGGGACTACGAAAATCGAAAGATCATCAGAAGCAGAGACGTCATTTTCAATGAAAATGTGATGTACAAAGATAGGTCAACCGCAGAATCAAGTAATACCGAAGTTGAAACAAAGGAATTTGCTGAGTTCGAGGATATTTCTGGAAATGATGTTCAGATCAATCCTGAAGCAGTTCAAGAAGAACCACACACACCAGAACTGAGACGCTCCTCCAGAATTCCTAAACCAACCCAACGGTATTCGCCTTCTTTGCACTATTTGTTGCTGACTGACAATGGTGAACCAGAGTGCTATGATGAAGCAATGCAGGTGGAGGATTCAGTCAAGTGGGAGTCTTCCATGAAAGATGATATGGACTCGCTTATGTCAAATCAGACTTGGGAATTAGCTGAATTACCACCAGGCAAGAAAGCGCTCCATAACAAGTGGATTTACAGGATCAAAGAAGAGCACGATGGGAGCAAACGCTACAAAGCAAGATTGGTTGTCAAAGGCTTTCAGCAAAAAGAAGGTATTGACAACAATGAAATTTTCTCTCCAGTCGTAAAATTGTCTACAATCAGACTGGTGTTGAAAATTGTAGCTGCAGAGAATTTACATCTTGAGCAGTTAGATGTAAAGACAGCTTTCCTTCATGGTGATTTGGAGGAAGAAATCTATATGAGGCAGCCAGAAGGCTTCATAGAGGCAGACAAGAAAAACCTGGTATGCAGGTTGAAGAAGAGCTTGTATGGTTTAAAACAAGCTCCTAGACAGTGGTACAAGAAGTTCGATAGCTTCATGAGTAGCAGTGGTTTTATCAGATGCCAAGCAAATCATTGTTGCTACATCAAGAGGTTCGACAACAGCTTCATTATTTTATTATTGTACGTTGATGACATGCTCGTTGCAGGCTCAGACATGCAAGAGATTATACACTTGAAGCAAAAATTGTCGAAGCAGTTTGCTATGAAGGATCTGGGCGCTGCAAAGCAGATTCTTGGGATGAGGATCAAGAGAGACACAAAGTCGGGGACTTTGATGTTATCACAGGCTGAGTACATCAACAAAGTACTCTCCAGGTTCAACATGCAAGATGCTAAACCAGTAAGTACACCTTTAGGTGTTCATTTCAGACTCTTCAAAGACCAATCACCAAAGACGGAGGAAGAACGTGCACACATGGTGAAGGTGCCGTATGCCTCAGCAATTGGAAGTCTGATGTATGCCATGGTTTGTACCAGACCAGATATTGCTCATGCAGTGGGAGCTGTTAGCAGGTACATGAATAATCCGGGCAAGGTACACTGGGAAGCAGTCAAATGGATCCTCAGATATCTTCGGGGTACCACAAACAAAGCACTTTGTTTCAAAGGTGGAGATATGATACTGACAGGCTATGTAGATGCTGACTTAGCCGGAAATGTCGACATCAGAAGGAGCACTACAGTGTATGTCTATACTCTAGGATGAACTACAGTGAGTTGGGTTTCTCAACTACAGAAGATAGTTGCTCTCTCCACAACTGAAGCAGAATATGTCGCTGTTACGGAAGCCAGCAAGGAGATGATTTGGCTCCAAAGTTTCTTGGAAGAGTTAGGCAAGAAACAAGAAAACAATATCTTGTATTGCGACAGTCAAAGTGCTATCCATCTAGCAAAGAATCCGTCTTTTCATTCCAGGACAAAACACATACAATTGAGATATCATTTTATCCGGTCTCTTCTGGAAGATGGGATTTTGAAACTTGAAAAGATTAGTGGAGCTCAAAATCCGGCAGACATGTTGACAAAGATGGTGACTACGGACAAACTGAAGTTGTGTTCAACTTCAGTTGGCATGCTAGAATAACAAGACCAGACATGCTGCTGCATTGATCGAGGTGTGAAGACATATTAAAATCAGTCTTCAAGTGGGAGATTGTTAAAAGTTTCAAAGTTTGGCAACCAACTTTGGAAAATGTTTTTTTCAAAGTTTGGTAAATATTTCTTTGAAAAATGTTTTCAAAGTTTGGTAAAATTTTGGTAGATGTTTGTTGAAAATAGGAATGGGTAAATTCACTTTAGTTATTGCACTTTAGGGTATTTTCAAAGATTAGTCCCTAAGTTTCTACTATAAATACCCTTACCCATTTAGCTTCAAAATCATCCCAAAACATTTCTTTCTTCCTATACTAGAGAGCTTTCTTGTGAGTAGTGAGTGTTTTGTAAACACCTGTAAATTTTCTCTCTTAGTAAAAGATCTGCAGCAGCCCGGAGACGTAAGCATAATTGACTGAACTCCGTTATCAATTTTCGGGTATTATTTTTCCGCTTTTATTTTGCATTCTCACTAATCTGGTTATAGGGAAATTACTTGTACTCGATTTATTTTCCTAACAAACCTCTGGTTATATGAGTAGACATGTCTATAGGTTTGGTATTGTGGTCCTAGAAATTCTGTGCGGGAGAAAATGTTAATGGATCAACAGGAAGAAGATGGGCATTGACTGGGAGATTTTAGGAGAAAGCAAGAAGGATGACTCGTGGATTTAGTCGACAATGTGCAGTCGAACAAAGCCCGAGGTTGGTGCATGGTGTTTGCAAACTGAAAATGCGAGGAAGCCTTCCATGTCCCAATATTTGAAAACTGCTACTGATTTTGCTTATTTACTTCATTCAACTTCTACATTCTCAAAGAAAATTTTCCACATTCCAGAATAGAAATTGCAATTTGTTTTCAAATGGACCTAGAATTCCTTTTTTACATTAAGACCATCTGAAATTAACCAATTAACCAAAAACACTAAAAAAGAAGAAGAAACAATATTCAATGGTTGAATATGGACGACGCACACAAGAAAAATATTTAACCAATGAACCAAATCATCACAGATACTCACTCTTTTCCTATTTATATCTGAATCTGCCACCATTGCCTAGAATGAAATAAGGTCACATGAATGCTTTAATTCGATGCTGATTTCAGGTATCATCGGCTTGTGAGTGGAAAACAAAGCTCGGGAATGTTGTCGTGATGTCTCTGCTCAAGGAAACAAGCAAAGAACAATTGAAGTTGAGCACACATCACTAACAGTAAGTCTTATACGATAACACAACTGATAACGTTGCTTACTACAGAGGCATATTTGAAACTTACTTGAGGTATTGCAGGGTCATATTGTCGCAAAACAAGACTTCACCACTCTTCCTTGTCAATCCTCCCATCATGTTTTGTATCAGCTTCCTCAAAAGTCTGTCAAAAAAGATCCAAAACTTAACATGTAGAAACTAGACCCAAGAAAACTAAAATTAGAAGAAATACAGCTTCAATTAAATCAGATTGAGTTATTACCTTGTCAATTATACTTTCTATAACATCATCTGAAAGGTTCATACCAGACTCAGCAAGTGTAGCCACTACCATTTGCTTAACCTATAAATGAAAAATATGAATAAAGAGAAAAAATAGAAAGAAAAATATGATCGAATCAAAACCGCAGCACATACCTCCTGTCTCTCAATGTAACCTTGCTGCTTGAGATCGTATAGTTGAAAAGAGACTGCAAATGAAAAATAAAATAAAAGAATTGAGAGAAGACAAAGTACTTAGCTACTGGAAGCTGACATGCTTAATACAACCACCAAGTTAACGTGATTATGTCTAACATGCAAATAGGCAAATAGAGGACTTGATGCAGACAGCTTAAAATATTGGGCACATACACTCAATCTTATCGTCAATAGGGGCGTTTGGATGGAAGACAGAAAGAGCACGAGCAAACTCTTCAAAGCCTAGAATTCCATTATGCTTTGTATCAAACAAGTCAAACACCTGCAGTGAAATCAGACATTCTTCGAACGCAGTTCATGGAAAGAAGCTAATAATTTGAGCTAAAATACTACAAATAACTGGCATGATGAGATTGACAAGAATTCTTTTATCAAGAATGGAAATAAAATATTAACATTATATAAAATATTACCCGATCTGCAAACAAGCTCTCCTTTTTGCTTGTTTTGAATAAGGCCAATTGAAACTCCTCCTGGCAAATATAATATAAACAAAAAACAAATACTAAAAGGATCATCAAGTTCAAAAACTAGACAAACGTAACCAAATGTAGGGGGGGAAAAAGGTAATTAAGAAAACCTTGTTAATCAGCCCGTCATCTATCACTGCACTACTTATCTTCTTGAAGAGTTCATAAGGTGCTTCTATTTCACTTAGAATAACTGCATCAAGATGAGCAAAACAACAAATTCCAGTAAAATGAATTACAAAAATAACACAGGCAAAGTCCAAAGAAGATGTTAAAATTTTGCAAAAGCATTTGACATTATCGTTCTAGCAATAGAGTAAAAGCTTAACAGGAAAAAAAGAAAAGAAAAAGGAAGTTGATAACATACAAACTGTCTCCCTTGCGAGAAGTTCAGGATCCTCAAGACCTCTGGGCTGCTTGTACAAATCAATATCACAACAGTGCAATACAGAAGCAAATAAATGCTTCAATCCGTCTAAGCACTGCAACATGAAACCAAGATTTCAACCAATATTTGTATGCTTCAAACCCAAATGTCCGAGTCTGATTTGTGAAAAAACAGTATGTTCGGCGTCCTCAAACTCAAAACAATAATAGCTGTTGCACAAATGAAACCAAGAAATATCTGAGGAAAACTAATTAACGTTCGCTTTTCATGCATTAGATATACTCAATACAATCAGGCAATGCATACAGCAAATTCATGAATCAAGAAATACAAAGAGACCAGAGAAAAAAAGGAGAGTAATCATAAATATTAAATAATTTCCCATTACATCCAGGTTGATCACAAATCACTAAGCTTTAATTTTTCTGAAGAAATTGCAGCAGTTAGAAGTTGGAATGGTATGCATATATATATATATATATATCGAACAGAAAAATCCAATAAGGAAAAGAAAAATATCAAGAAGCCCAATTCAAACATAAAAAACCACACCTTCATAACAAATTGAACCTGACCAGGATCCAATCTAATCAAACCTGATCAAGATCTATCACAAGCATATAAATTTTTAAATGAAACTATTTACTTTAAGCTAACAAAGATTTAAAAAAACGTTCCTTCTCAAATTTCTCGAGAAAAAACCGAATTTATGTAACCAAAAAGATGTTAATTATTACCTTATCTTTTGTTGGGCAGAGTGAATGGGTGTAGTATGGAAAATCTGTGAAACCAGCAGTGAGTTAAAAGAAAAAAGCTGGTGATAGATAGAGCTGGAGATTACAATGATTTTTATATTTATATATGCAGGCTTTAAAAAATTATATAATATTTTTAATTAATTAATTGTTTATAAATTGAATTAGATGACAATTACCAAAATTTGGCAGTACGTGGCATCTGATGCTGATACTTTGATAGGGAGGTTGCTTTTCGTTTGACAAGAAGAGCTTCACCAGGACGAGGAAATTTAATACGGCGCCGTATTTCTTTTTTGATTAATCGATCTTGGTAGCACAGTATCTGTTTTTATCAAGCAACGAACAGCACTTCATTAAAACTTATAAGATAGTTCGGTTGTGTTGTTTTCAAGAAGATCTAGATTAAAACCGTTATATAGATAGAAAATTTATATATTATTAATAATTAAAATATATTATTTTATAATTATCTTAAATTATTAAAAATAATAATATCGCATATTTTTTTATTAATATCATATGTCAGTAAAAATGTTTTTAAAAGTTTAAGATAATGGCGTACATTATTTTTTTTCATTACACTACTTTGTTAACTAGTCATTTTCGACTTGTTTGTAATGTCGTACATTATTAAGTTATTTATTAGTATTGAAGTTCAAGCTTGGGAAATCCCCATTAGCCTGTTTATTGACCAAAAAAAAACTATATAATTGAATTCATAATAATAACATTACGGACTTTATTAAACTTAGGTACATATATCTTAGTGAATTCTTCATACTTTTATTTATTTATTTATTTATTTTTCTTAAATCAACTTTTCATTGATATTTAATGCATGAATGATAATATCAACTTTGGACTCATTCAACTCAAATTTGGTTGATATTTGAAAATTATAACTTTCTGTAATCAAATCTGCTTAGGCATGACTGATAATATAAATATATTTAAAATTTATTTAATGCACTTTAAAGTGAAATGTAAAATTTATAAAAATTAAAATTATTTTGAAATATATTATTTTGTAAATATTTTAATTTATAATATGATACAACATTATTTTAACAAAACATAAATATACTGTCAAATTACTATTATCAGAAATAATAAGATGTATTTTCTTTCTTTACAAAAATTAGTAGTTTTGTATGTGTGTGTATATATATATATTTTTGAATATTTTAGGGTGATTATAAAGTAATATATATTAAAAAAAAATTATAATCTACATACCACACATATAATATTAACTTTTAGCACTGAGATCATTTGAAAGATAGATTTTCAGATAGATTTTCAATTAGTTGCATCCATATCTAAACTTTCCATAAATTTATGAGAGATTAAAAATACGAATGCATGCACGTATGTAAAAATCGAAATCCGAAATCGTTGAAACTCCTACTGAGCTTGAAGAGAATCACTGATTTGCCCGGATTTGGAGTTACCAAGCATCGAAAACTTTGATCCGATGGAACCCGCCCTCGGCATGCCAGCTCTATGGTAACGACACCGGAAGGATCCCGCATGAGTCGTAGGTGAGCAAAGGCAGCTCGACTTCGACCCCAATGGCTTGCCCGTCGATGCTCGCGGTGTTGCATACAATGTTGGGTGTCTCTCGATTCCTCCGAGTTCACTTCTCCAAACGACAAGTTATGAGAAAGCTTACCCTTACAAAGCTGGCTAGTCTTCGGAGTTTTAGTTACTTCCTCAACTTTTTCCATGGCAACTTGTCAACAAATAACCAAAAATTATTTTTTTAAATAGATTGGTTGAATGTTAATAAACCCTGGAAATTGATAACAGATGAATGTCAGGTTGAAAAAACCTGGAAATCGGCGAAGTAAGATGCGCCAAGTATTCTTGATCCCGTGAAGATGAAGGATTTGTGAAAGGAAATCAAGAACCCCTGGAAATGAATTAGAATCTTTGAGGACGAGGACTAAATGTACTGATTTCCCGTCGGAGAAATCCGACAAAGCATAAAGGATAAAGTGGTTATAAATTTAGCTGAAAGTTCGGTTTGGTTTTCCATTTCGGGACAAGATGTGCTTAATTACCAATAGTTAATCTATTTATTGTTTTAACAACTTATTTCTATATTTAATTTGCATTTCCTAATAAAAATACTGTCCAAATTGTCTAGATTTTGCCAACATTTATTCCCCTATGGATATAATCCGATGTTTGTTTATCTTTGTTCAGCTCAAATCTCCACTTCTGCCTCTTGTATGTATATCTTCGCTTAATAGCTTGCACGGCTTTGCATCGATGAGCCTCGACTTGCTTTGTTATCTTCTCGTAATTCTTGCTCTCGAACTCCGCAAATGCACCCTGCAAGTAGGCACCAGAAATCTGTCAAATAAATGTTTGCAGCTCATGTATGCAAAGCAGAAGCAGATGGGCAACCACGACGAACCTGAATGTCCGGAGTTTTATACAGCTCTTTCACTTTGGCAACACATGCTGGATAGGCTTTTCCGTAGTTCCCCTGGAAATGAAATAAAGTAAATATTTATGTTGCAGCAACAGGGATCTAATTTGGTTGCGACATTGTCTCGCCCAGACTATAAGGCTGCTTATGTCTGGGATGAACCATGGCACAAGAAACTGAAGGTGACTTGGGAAGTAAGGAAGCTAAAGACCAAGAAATTACATTAGTATAATAACGAAATCGGCATAGAATGCACATGTATACTATGTCCAGCCGGGGCAAAGCCAGAAATGGTATCTAAAACGACATTCGCGACGTGTGATTTGAGACTTACATATAACAGTTTCTTTTGGTCGTCGTTTGCACGTTCCAGAGCTTTTACAACCAGCCAAGAGCACTTGGAGTCTTTGATATTGGTTCATATCTAATAGAGAAGAAAGCAATTAGCTAGTAAGGCCTTCAACTAATCACCATCGTTATCAGAACAGCTATTTTCCAAAACTCACCTTGCCAGTTACCTCAGGATCACCAAAACAATCTAGAAAATCATCCTGCAATTTAAAAAGAAAATTGCTAGGTGAACAGAAGAAAACATAGATGTTTAATATTAGCTGAGAAATGTTGTCTTGCAATTAAAGATCACCTGCACTTGATGATAGATTGTCATTTCAACAAGAACATTCCTCAGATCAGTATGATTGACCAGATTCTCTCCTGCCATAAGCAATGCACATGCAACGTGGTTCATCTTGAGAAAATAAGAAGCAAACCCTATAAAACGAATGACCGCGATGTACACTGTCACTAACGATACAAACTGCTTGATCCGACCGATAATGGATCACAAATCTTGGAAAATATAAGCTGTAAAATAGAATGTTACTCACGGGAAGGTAAAATGAGTAATAAGCCGACTTGTACTCAACAATCCTGCGGTAACTGAATCAGGAACAAATCATTTCATGTGTTGTATGCAACACAGAATATCATTTTGCACTCAAGTTGCATTAACTGCAACAATTTCAAACAGTCACTTACGTTGACAATGAGTACATCGATAAATCTTTCTCCCCTTCAAGTGTGGTTATTAAGTCTATCATTTCACCCGAGACGGTTTGAAATTCCACCTAAAATGATTAGGTCACAAACACCAGCGTGATTTGTTTATGTCGAAAGCAAGAGATCATTATGGTATGCAGCCAATGCAAAAAAAAAAAAAAAAAAAACTGACCTCATTGAATAAATCTAGCAAATCGGTGTAATAAGGCTTTCCTGTTGAATACACTAAATTTCGTCCTTATATATATATTTATATTATAAATTATATTATATATTTATTACATTTTTTCTTTTCTTTTCAGGGCCCAACAGCACCAGGCCCAAACCCACGTCAAACCCGTGTAGACTTAGGGTTTCCAGAAACCCTAAGCGCCGCATGCCCTCCCTCGATCTCATCCAGCGCCGTTCTGCTCAAGGATACCATGACCAAATTCCTTGATCCACAGCCCCCACGAGTCTTCGCCATACACGCCTCTATCCCATGCTTCTCGGCAACAGATCAACATCGTGGATGTTTAGGACACCAAAATAGCAAATAACAAGTGTTTTAGTCCAAACAAACCTCTTAAAATTCGGAACTAGAGATAGCATTATTATGTGTATAAATACCCATGTAATCAACAATATCAGGGGGTGGATACGATTTTACAAAAAGATTACACGAAAATTACCCAAGAACGTTAGCAGAGATACGAAAGGCAAAAGCAAGCATTTTTTTTTTGTAAGATTCCTCGGAAATAAATAAGAGAAGGTATCGTTTTTACCTTGTTCATTTGTATTTCACTCTTGCATGTTGATTCCTCCTCGCGATTTAGCTCGAAAATACCAAATAAAAAATTTTGGCCGATGAACGGGAAAAGTTTCTGAGATCTATCTTTGTAGATCTAGCAATCCCGAGGCCCGATCAAAAAAAAACTATTCGGATTTTTGGAAAACCAGAGGAAAAGAGCTTCGTAAAACAAAAAAAAAAGGGTTTTGCCGCCGATGAACGGCGGCCGTCCCGTTCAGCGGCGGCGGCGAGGCGGCGCAAGGTGGCCATCGGCCGTTTTCTGGATTTCATGGTGGCCGTGTTCTTCAGTTGAAGAACACGGTTGAATGTGGAGAGGAAATGAGAGAGGGACGAGTATTCGGGCGAAAGAAGAAGAGAAAATGAAATAAAAAAGCATTTGATCCGTTTATATCAGATCCGCGTTTTGTAATAAATTAGGGTAAACTACCCTTTTGGTCCCTCGCAGCTTTTAAAGAGTTATTTTGACCCCGAATTTGCTTTTGAATTGGTCTCTAATTCTGATTTTCTTTCACTTTAGCCACCTAACTTGTTTTTTGATTCAATTTAATACTTATACTAACCTTTTTTTATTTATTCCATATCATGTAATTATATATATCTATATACGTATTTTCTATATATTTCATCTATATACTTAGTGTTAATACATATATATTATTTTAATTAACTTTTTTTTTTATCTAGCTACTACATCTTATAATTTTATACGTTATTTATGTATTTTTTATTATTTACCAATCTTACTCATTTTATCTTATAATTATATTTCTATTAATATATATATATATATATTTTTTGCATTTACATATGTATATACATATATATATATATATTCATTTTACCTATTATTGATATTTTTCCTTTTTAATACTTTAATATATATATATTTCTTGTTTCATTCATTAATTATTTATTCCATTTTTATTTTATTTATTTCCCCTTTTACTTTTTACTATTATTATTATTTATTTATTTATGCTATCATATTATATTTTTTATTATTATATATGTATATGTATTACTCATTTTTTACTCTTTATTTCTATATATCTTTTATGTATTTTTTTATATTCTACATATATATATATTTTATTTATTATTTTCATCATTATTATTTCATTACTATTTTTACTATTATAATTGTTATTTTTATTATATGTATATTACGCATATTTTTTTTTTCCTCTTTCTTTTTTTTCATTTTCATTGCTTTATATTTTATTTTATTATGTGTATTTTTTTATCCATTTATATTTTATTATATTTTCTTCTTTTTCTTTATTTGTATTTTCGTTTTTTTCCTTTGCATATTTTATTTTATATTTAGTCATATTTCATTCTTTTTTTATACATTGTTTTTTTTTATTGTTTCGTTTGTTCGCCCTATTTTTCTATTTTATTACTTCCATTACCTAACCTTTTCCTTGGCTTTTTGAGAGAACTTCAAACAATCAGTGGTAAGCAATTTGGATCAATATTTTACCTTTTAATTTAACTTTCAATTTTCTTAATTAAAGACAACTGGAAATTACACAGTACCGAAAGGGCAGTTCAAGGGTGCTAGCCCTTCCTTGACTGTAACCGACTCCCGAATCCGACACATCTCTGGTAAGACGCAGATCAGGTAAGAAATAGGGTATCCGATCAACCCATTTATTTTTAAATAAATGATCGGTGGCGACTCCAATCCCCATTTTCCTAAGTCGAAGCCCAATTCCGGGGCCCAACCGAAAGACGGTTCCGACAGCTTGGCGACTCCGCTGGGGACTACAGGTAAGTGAGTCAGGCTAAGGTAATTTCCAGTTGTCTTTTTAATGAAAAGGGTAAGTTTGAACTTTAAGGTAACATTTCGATCCTTATTACTTACTTTTGGTTATATTTTTTTCGAGTAAATAGTTGGACTGACCGTTTTCTAATGATTTCAGCCTTCCAAACTTTTTCATCCAAAGGCTCTATACCCGAGCTCCGAACCCTTTAAGTGGGGGTGAAAGCGACGCATTCGTGTGAATTTATTCACCGCATATGCCTAGCAAGTAGCCTTCGGGATTCATATACCTTATGTCTTCGTGTGAATTTATTCTCCGCATAGACATAAGGGAATGTGTCCCCTCGAGTTTAACTTAGTCCACACAAGCCTGTGATGGGTTTAGGACTAAGGGTCTGGTAAGCCCAAGGGGACACCAACAAGGAGAACCCGGGTACCGTTTTTTAGAACCTAAACCAGGAGACTTCGAAGAAATAGAGCCTACCCCAAAACCACATTCCAAAACCTAGGATACTGTTTACCTAACCATGTTTTTGTCCCTATGTTTTTTCCCTTGCCACTTTTTTCTTTTTTTTCATTTATTTATTTATTTCTACTTTTACTAACTTTTTACCTTTGTGTTTGTTTTAGCATTTGCATCATAACAAGAGGCCATTGATCCCTAAAAAGACGTTCATTACGTACAAAATAATCTGAATTAATGGATAAAGGTGTTGTAATACAAGAGATTAAAAACCCTGAGGTACGACTATGGTCCGAGAAGACTCAGAAGGAAAAGGGAGACAGTCTTCAAGACAGCTATGTGTCAGAGCTGGTTAACTACGCCTCGATCAGCCTAAAACAGAATGACGTACAAGAGCTCCGGGACATCTGGGACAGTTGGAAGAATGAGGTGAAACAGAAGTTCAGCCAACGGTACGGTGATGTTTCACTTTTGCTTCATGTTAAGATTGATGAGCCCCTAATTAGAGCCTTGGTTCAATTCTGGAACCCGGGATACAGTTGCTTCACCTTTAACCGGGAAGACATGGTGCCCACCATAGAAGAGTACACTACACTGCTGCATTGTGAAAACATCAAACTCGAGCGGGCCTACCTTAAGCACATTAAAAGTCAACCTTTCAAAAATACACTAGCTAAGGTTGCCGGAGTTGATGAAAAATGGGTAACTGACCGAGCTCGATGTAAGGGTAGTGGAGAAGGAATCGCTTGGCTTCATATCAAACAACTAATGAAGCACCATCCTGATGAGTGGAAGACAATAGACCTGTTTGCATTAGGTCTGTATGGTCTAATTTTATTCCCAAAGACCTTGGGATACATCGATGCCACCGTAGTGGAGCTATTCGAACAACTCTCGAGAAGAGTCAATCCAGCACCAGCCATCTTGGCTGAGACCTTTCGATCTCTCAATCATTGCCGAAGAATTGGCGGAGGAAGATTCACCGGGTGCATTCAGCTCCTTCAAGTCTGGATTCACAGCCACTTCTGGAAGACTGACGGGGTTGCCTACCGCCGTTTCAGCACCACCTATTCACCTCTAGGTGAATTTATTACCTTAAAATGGCATGAAGGCGCCTCGAAAGAAAAATGGATGAAGGTCTTTACGCATCTTCAAGACCGAGATATTGTTTGGAGAGCCCCTTGGTTATTCCTCAGTGATGTTCTTTTTCGATGTGGTGACTCCGACACTGTGACCTTACTTGGACTTTGGGGAGCAGTCGGGTATGCTCCGCTATTAGCACTTAGACAGTATGGAGCACGTCAGTTTGTCCCAGCAACATGCGGGTTAGCTAGGTCAGAGTTTGAGTATCACGGCGACAGCTATAAGAAGATGATCAAAGAAGTGGCCGATTCATGGAGGAAAGTATTCCGGATGGATGTTATAGCTGCCAGAAGTATGCTCACTCCGGATTATGTGGAGTGGCGAAGATTGAGAAAGAATGACAATATCCCTGTGCCAGACTGTGATGACACCCGGACCATGGAGGAACATCTCAGGCATGTCCCTTCTGAACTCGAGATAGCCAAGACCGAGTTTGAAGCCGTGAATAATGAGCTGAAGCAAAGGATAAAGGAACTTGAAGCTGAACGTTATCAGTGGAAGCTTGATGCTGACTCTCAGAAAGATCGGGCAGAAAAACTGGAAAAAGAACAAAAAAGAGTCCGTTTTGAGCTCGAAGACCTGAGAAAGGGGTATCAAGATAAGGTCAAGGATAACTCCAAGTTGAAGGTAACCTCTGAATACTGGAAAGACGAAGCTCATAGCCTGAAAAGGAAGTTCGAGGGGCCTGATGAGAGAGCTTGGAAAGAACAAACAAAGACTGCCCAAAGGCGCTTGGCAGATAGTCAATATCAGAACCAGCGCTTGAGAGTTCGGGTAACTGACTTAGAAAAACAACACGAGAAAGATGGCAAGACAATAGCTGAGTTAGAAGCTATTGTAGATGGGTACAAGAGGCAAGCAAACGAGCTTCAGATGGTGCCCTTCGACGGAGGATTACAATGGCGTTTCCGTTGGGAACAAGCACAACGAAGGGTGAGGGCCCGAGACGCAACCATCCGAGATTTCCTGGATCAAGTGCAAAAAGCGGCCCGTCATCTTCACGGCCTAGCAAGGGAAGCTGGTGTGGTTCGACAAGGCATTCAACCAGTGACAGATGAAGGCAGAAGACTTGTCAACCTATTGGAAGCTGTTCGGGGTCTAGAGGATTTAGTCCGAATGTACCTTTAATCTATTTTTATGTCTCTAAAAAGATAAAACATTTTTGTCTGAATAAGGATTATTTATAATAATGAACACTTTTCTGGATCAATGCCTCCAATTGCATACATCATACAGTGCATTTCTTGCATTTTATATTTCATGTTTGTTTATTTTATATTTTCCATGTTTTTACATTCATATTAACTAACAGAACATGTCTCAGACACCGAGCTTACCACCGCAAGCATCAGATACACATCACCCGCACAATACTCGAGCAAAAAAGAGACAAATGGAAGCCAGAATGGAGAAGATCGAAGAACACATGGCAAGACTTCAAAAGGAGCTAGAAGATAAGATGGCTCAGAACAGTGAAAGTACTCTTGAGTCCATCAAGAAAAATCAGGAGTCCTTGGTCGACCAAATCGTAGCCAAGTTGTCAGGTCTACAGCAAGCTAGTGCATCAGGGGGCATCTCTTCCGAGGGGGTAGCCATACCACCAACCCCGCAAGTGGTTCTCTCACCCGGAATATTACTTGGGGACGCATCTGCTACTAAAGGGAAAGTAGCGCTACCTGGGGACTCATTCGCTACCAAAGCGAAAGTTGCACCTGCTGTGAAGATACAAACTTCTACAATCATCCCTGATGATCATCCGGATGATTATAATGTCCCAGACTTTGACGAGGAAGATAAAGCCAAAAAGATGGAAGAAAAGATAAAAATATTAGAAGATCAAATAAAAATGGTCCAGGGAGACCATGATTATTATGGAGTGGACGCAATGGAGCTAAGCTTAGTTCCAGACTTGGTGCTTCCACCAAAGTTTAAAATTCCTGAGTTTGAGAAGTTCGACGGGAGCAGTTGCCCTTCAGCCCATATCACTATGTTCTGTCGAAAGATGACAGGATATGGAGGGAATGATCAACTCCTAATCCATTGTTTTCAGGAGAGCCTATCCGGTTCAGCTATTCGGTGGTACAACCAGCTTAGCTGAACTCATATCAGGACGTGGAAAGACCTAGCCAAGTCTTTCTTGGAGCAGTATAAGCATATCAACGATATGAGACCAGACCGGGTCATGTTACAAAGCCTGGAGAAGAAACACAATGAGAGTTTCCGACAGTACGCACAAAGATAGAGGGATTTATCTGTGCAAGTTCATCCACCTTTGGATGAAAAGGAAACTAGAAAGCTGTTTGTACAGACCCTGAGGGCACCTTACTTCGGGCATTTGGTGGCAATCACGTCGGGGAGTTTTTCAGATTTAGTCATGGCCGGCGAAATGATCGAGTTGGCCATTAAACAAGGAAAGATTGAGGGAGGAGACTCCAGTAAAAAGCCTCCCACGAAAAACAAGGAGCGAGAGATCAACAATGTGAATACCTACAATGTCAGCAAAGGGGTTACGATCTCAAGCTCAAATTCCACAGCATCTGTACCATCCGGTACTTCTAGACAGAACCAGAGAGAACCAAGAAGAGAAAGGGAAAGGGAACAGTTTGACCCCATTCCCATGACATACAAAGAATTATACCAACAGCTCTTCGACACTCATGTAGTGTCGCCTTATCCTATGAATCCAATAAATCCCCCCTACCCGAAATGGTATGACGAGAGCGCTCACTGCGAGTACCATGGTGGTGTGCAGGGGCATTCGATTGAAAGTTGTCTCGCATTCAAGAGACTTGTGCAACGAATGAGAAACAAGAATTGGATCACTTTCAACTCCGGAGCACCAAACGTCGCCCAGAATCCCTTGCCCAATCATCAGGAGACAGGAATCAATGCCATTACTACTGAAGGGGGAAGGAGAATTAAATTAAGTGTTTCGGAAATTAAATCTCCTTTGGCTTGGGTATGGAGCCAAATAGTAAAGGCAGGATTTCCTGCACCATATCCAGATACGACAGAAAATGAAGATGGTAACCATTGTTGTTACCACAACAAAGAAGGGCATAAAGTGCAAGATTGCCCAGAGTTCAGATTGTTAGTCCAGCTCATGATGGATCGAAAGGAGTTGGAATTTTACGAAGAAATTCAAGATTCTTGGGAAGCAGATGTTTGTGCCACCGGAGAATCACCAGATAGAAAATTTGGTAGGGGTAGTCCTTTGATAATTACCCCTAAGGCAAGTATGACAGTGACAACACCAGCCAAGGTGGTAATCACCGCACCGCAGCCTTTTCAATATAAGGACAATCGGCAAGTGCCATGGAAGTACGAATGTCAGGTGAGTACTTCCAGAGGAGGTAATAGTAAAGTGGGGCAAAGACCACTGGAGCCATTCAAAGAAGATGTGCTAGTCGTCAATGAACCTATAAAGGAGGAAGAAGCTAAAGAGTTTCTCAAGATCTTGAAGCACAGCGAGTACAACATTGTAGAATAGCTCCATAACTTACCTACACGTACTTCAATGCTAGCACTATTTTTAAACTCGGAAGCACACCGAGAAGCGTTGTTGAATGTCCTTAATCAAACGTTCGTACCACAAGACATACCAGTCAGCAAGATGGATCGACTGGTGAACAATATTCAAGCTGATAATCTCATCTCGTTTTCAGATGATGAGATTCCATCAGGAGGAAGAGGCCGAACGAAGGCGTTACACATTACTACCTACTGTAAGGGGCACGCTTTACCAAGTGTCTTAATCGATAATGGTTCAGCCTTGAACGTGATGCCTTTGATTACATTGAAGAGGCTACCAATAGATACCTCTCATATGAGAGCTTGTCAGAATGTGGTCCGAGCATTTGATGGGACCAAAAGAGAGGTAATCGGAAAGATTGAGGTACCATTGACCATCGGACCAGCCACCTATGATGTTGAGTTCCTTGTGATGGATATCATGCCGTCCTATAGCTGTCTTTTGGGAAGGCCGTGGATTCATCAAGCAGGTGCAGTACCCTCCACGTTGCACCAGAAAGTTAAATTTGTTATCGACGGAGCCTTAGTAACTGTCAACGCTGAGGAAGATATCGTGGCAAGCGTGACCACGGAGGCTCCATACATCGAAGTAGATGAGGAAGCGGTAGAATGTTCGTTCCGCTCCTTAGAGTTTGTGAATGCCACATTTGTGGCAGAAGGAAAGAGAATCCCAAGACCTCGACTCTCCAAATGCACAAGGATGGAGATCAAGCAAACCCTAGGCCGAGGCGCCAGAACCGGGAGAGGTTTTGGGAAATATTTGCAAGGGATGATCAATCCTGTCATTCCTATCTCAAAATTAGACCAATTTGGGCTCGGTTTTCAGCCCAGTTATCATGAAAAGAGAAAGGAGATCCAAAAGAACCGGGAGAGAAGATTGGCCAGATTGACTGGGAACGAATTTCAAAGGAAGCCCATGACATTCCCGCCGCTTTTCAGAACATTCAAGTCAGGTGGTTATGTGTTTGAGACCACCACATCCGAGTTAGAAACGGCTCTGGAAGATCTGAACGTTAATGCCGTGACCACAGAAGAGGTCGACAGCGGAGATAGATCCGGGATATGCCTTCTGCCACATGGGTTCGTGCCTAGCAGTTGGTCGGTAGAAGAATTACCTGTGGTTTACAAGAATCTTTCAGAGTAATATTCGAACTATCCCTATTTGCCTATACCCGGGGCAATAGGTGATCTTTTGTAAGGGTGAATAAATGTTTTGTTTAAGTTTAATAAAGGATGCATTTTTCTTTTCCATGGCAAACAAATTTTTCTTTTATTTATTATCTATCTCCCTCATTCCAGTACTTCATTTCCAGTTACTCTCAAAGTTAGTTCTTGACCATTCCGTGTGGGATATTATCCTCTCACACATACACATCTTCCTCCTTTCAGGTTCCCAGATAACGATAATGTGGGCACTAATGACCCTGATCCGGAGGTGGATTTTGAATCAACCATTTGTCTTGGGGAATTTGAAGAATGCGATAATGAAGAAGAGTACAACTTGCCTACCGAATTGTTGAGAATGATAGAAAAAGAAGAAAAGCAAATATTGCCACATGAGGAGGCGATCGAAATCTTAAATTTGGGCACTGAGGAAGATCGAAGAGAGGTTAAAATCGGCACAACTCTTTCGACTGAAGCAAGAAAAAACCTGATAGCCTTACTTCAGGAGTACGAAGATGTGTTTGCTTGGTCGTATCAAGACATGCCGGGACTAAACACAGATATGGTAGTTCACAAACTGCCAATCAAACCAGAATTCAAACCAGTGCAGCAAAAACTGAGAAGAATGCGACCAGAAATGCTCCTTAAGATCAAGGAGGAAGTCAAGAAGCAATTTGATGCCGGTTTTCTCCAAGTAGCCAAATACCCTGAATGGGTGGCCAACATAGTGCCTGTGCCGAAGAAGGACGGGAAAGTACGCATGTGTGTCGATTACCAGGACCTTAATAAGGCCAGTCCCAATGACAACTTTCCTCTGCCACATATAGACACTCTGGTGGACAATACGGCCGGGAACGCCTACTTTTCATTCATGGATGGATTTTCGGGGTACAATCAGATCAAGATGCATCCCGAAGACATGGAAAAGACCACTTTCGTCACAATGTGGGGAACTTTCTGTTACAAAGTGATGCCTTTCGGATTAAAGAATGCTGGGGCAACATATCAGAGAGCTATGGTGACCCTGTTCCACGATATGATGCACAAAGAAATCGAGGTTTATGTCGACGACATGATTGTCAAGGCACAGACCGAGAGTGAACATGTCAAGAATCTGAGGAAGCTCTTCCAGAGATTGAGAAAGTTCCAACTGAGACTAAACCCTAGCAAGTGTACCTTCGGGGTAACATCTGGAAAACTACTAGGCTTTATAGTCAGCAGGAGAGGCATACAGGTCGATCCAGATAAGGTTAAGGCTATCCAGAATCTACCTCCACCACGAACTCAAAAAGAAGTCCGAGGTTTTCTGGGCAGACTAAACTACATAGCTCGGTTCATCTCTCAGTTAACCGACAAATGTGACCCCATCTTTCGTCTCCTCCGGAAAAATAGCCCTGGAGCATGGGATAAAAATTGTCAGATTGCATTTGAGAAGGTAAAAGAGTACTTGTCTCACACTCCTGTCCTGATGTCCCCTATCCCAGGAAAACCTCTGTTTTTGTATCTCTCCATATTCGAGAACTCCATGGGGTGTGTTCTGGGTCAACACGATGAGTCTGGGAAGAAGGAAAGAGCCATCTACTACTTAAGCAAGAAGTTCACCGATTGCGAGGTCCGATATCCTCCTATTGAGAAGGTTTGTTGTGCCCTGGTCTGGGCTACAAAAAGACTTCGACAATACATGTTGTATCACACCACTTGGCTGATTTCCAAGTTAGACCCACTAAAATACATGATGGGAGTACCTGCTCTATCCGGAAGGTTAGCCCGATGGCAGATGCTTTTGTCTGAATTTGACATCGAATACGTGAGCCAAAAAGCGGTAAAAGGCAGCGCCATATCCGATTTTTTGGCAAGCAGAACTGATGAGAGCTATGAGCCGCTGGATTTTGATTTCCCAGACGAGGACTTAATGGCCATATCTTTAGAGGAAGCAAGCATTTCGGCGGACAGTTCCTGGAGAATGCACTTCGATGGGGCATCAAATGCACTAGGACATGGCATCGGGGCAATTCTAGTCTCCCCAGAAGGGAGTCACTACCCATTTACCAGCAGACTGAACTTTGATTGTACCAATAACATGGCAGAATATGAAGCCTGTGTCTTGGGAATTCGGGCTGCACTAGGGCAAAATATAAAGACTTTACGGGTGTATGGAGACTCAGCCTTAGTAGTCTATCAGCTCCGAGGAGAGTGGGAAACCAAGGATATAAAGCTGTTAGAGTACCGAAAACTAGTGTTGGATCTGCTCGAAGAGTTCGACGAAGTCACCTTCCACTACGTGCCTAGAGAAGAAAATCAAATGGCTGACGCTTTAGCTACCTTGGCAGCCACATTCAAGGCTGGCGGGGAGTCTGAAATGATGCCAATTAACATGCAGTCATACGAGTACCCAGCTCATTGTTACCAAATTGAAGAAGTGAAAGACACTAAACCTTGGTACTACGACATTCTGCAGTATATCAAGCATCAGAGTTATCCAGAAAAAACCACTGAAATCGAGAAGAGAACCCTTAGAAGGTTGGCAGCTGGATATGTCCTTGACAGAGAGGTTTTATACAAGAAAAGCCATAACCAAGTTCTGTTAAGGTGCGTCGATGCCGAAGAGGCAAAAATGATAGTGGAAGAAGTACATGATGGGGTTTGTGGAGCACATGCAAATGGGCATATGATGTCAAGACAAATATGAGATGCGGATATTTTTGGTCCACACTGGAAAGTGATTGCATCAACTATGCTAGGAGATGTCATAAATGTCAGATTTATGGAGACAAGATAAATGTTCCACCCCATCCACTTCATGTAATGACGTCACCATGGCCTTTTTTCGTGTGGGGCATGGACGTTATCGGGCAAATCCATCCGAAGGCTTCGAATGGTCACCGTTTCATTCTCGTAGCAATTGATTATTTCACGAAATGGGTAGAGGCCGCGTCATACGCCAGTGTCACTCAATCCACTATTTGCAAGTTTCTGAAGAAAGAAATTATATGTCGGTATGGTCTACCTGAAAGGATTATCACCGATAACGCAACAAACTTGAACAACAAGATGATGAGTGCTGCTTGCGAACAATTCAACATAAAACATCACAATTCCACTGCTTACAGACCAAAGATGAACGGAGCAGTAGAGGCAGCAAACAAAAATATTAAGAAGATAGTGGAGAAAACAACTGAAACCTACAAAGACTGGCATGAGAAGTTGCCTTTTGCTTTGTTCGCCTATCGAACCTCGGTACGTACATCGACTGGGGCAACTCCATTTTCACTAGCCTATGGAATGGAAGCAGTGCTACCCATTGAAGTCGAGATTCCGTCTCTCAGGGTCTTGTCAGAAGTAAAACTAGATGATGCAGAGTGGGCACAATCCAGATATGATCAGCTTAATCTGATAGATGAAAAAAGACTGAAAGCCATTCATCATGGTCAAATCTATCAGAAACGAATGATCCGAGCACACGACAAAAAGGTGCGCCCGAGAATATTCCGTGAGGGGGATCTAGTGCTAAAAAGAATTTGGCCAGTCCAGAAAGATTTCCGAGGAAAATGGACGCCAAATTGGGAAGGACCTTATGTCGTGAAGAAGGCTTTCTCCGGAGGAGCCCTTATCCTGGCTGAAATGGACGGACCTGAGCTGCCACATCCCATTAACTCGGACGCAGTCAAGAAATACTTCGCTTAGGATGAAAACCCGAGAGGGCGTCCTAAGTTGAAAAAAAAATGAAAAAGAAAGAAAAAAAAAAAAAAAAAAGAAAGAAAAAACGTTTGGGGTGAAAACCCGAAAGGGCGCCCTAAATTGGAAAAAAGAAAAAAGGAAAAAAAAGAGAAAATAAGGTGGGTTCAAGATGAAAACCCGCAAAGGGCGTCTTGCAACTAAGGATGGGTCCAAGTTGAAAACCCGGAAAAGGCGATTTGGTTATCAACGGTGGAAACATCCCGGCACATGAATCTTCCACGAACTCAACAAATCGGAGAAATGTTGCACCCTCCCAAACGTTGTCGCATTTTCAAAGATCCTTTGGCAAAGGCTGCATTCAAAGTCACCAAACGGCTTTTCAACTCAGAAGTGCCCACGTTATCGAGGTCTAAGACATTCATTTACACATCATTGTGTATTCGTTTTCTAGAATGTTTGCCATGTATTATTTGTTCTTCTCCTCCCTTATGAATAAAGACCATCTTTCCTCCAATACCTTTTGAGCATCTTGAATTAGATTTAAACCTAATGGTTTATTTATTTTTATGAAAGATAATCACATATTGTTGTACAAAGATTCATTGAAAAGTACAGGTACTCAGAAGCCGATCAAGGCTCATGCACATGCTTGAGATGGTTGAGGGGCATCTTCAAAAAAAAAAAAATCATCAAACATTTGAAGAATTTAAGATCAGAGATCGGAACTTCAAGCTCAAGAGTCAACAACGACAGGCCACCGGAGATCGAGATTACTCTCCAGAGCTCAGAATAACATATGTTGCATATGCATTTTAGGCATACCTAAGAGCATGACATCCATAACATCACATATATGCATATCTTTGCAGGTTTTACCCAGAGCCAATTTCAACTTCACAACGAAGGATATTGGACTCCAGACAACGCAAGTTCAACTTCACGACGAAGGGACCGCTGGTTGTCAACAAACATTTCTCAATTTCAGAGCCAATTTCAACTTCACAACGAAGGATATTGGACTCCAGACAACGCAAGTTCAACTTCACGACGAAGGGACCGCTGGTTGTCAACAAACATTTCTCAATCCCAGAGCCAATTTCAACTTCACAACGAAGGATATTGGACTCCAGACAACGCAAGTTCAACTTCACGACGAAGGGACCACTGGTTGTCAACAAACATTTCTCAATTTCAGAGCCAATTTCAACTTCACAACGAAGGATATTGGACTCCAGACAACGCAAGTTCAACTTCACGACGAAGGGACCGCTAGTTGTCAACAAACATTTCTCAATTTCAGAGCCAATTTCAACTTCACAACGAAGGATATTGGACTCCATACAACGCAAGTTCAACTTCACGACGAAGGGACCGCTGGTTGTCAACAAACATTTCTCAATTTCAGAGCCAATTTCAACTTCACAACGAAGGATATTGGACTCCAGACAACACAAGTTCAACTTCAAGACGAAGGGACCGCTGGTTGTCAACAAACATTTCTCAAATTCAGAGCTAATCTCAACTTCACAACGAAGGATATTGGACTCCAGACAACGCAAGTTCAACTTCACGACGAAGGGACCGCTGGTTGTCAACAAACATTTCTCAAATTCAGAGCCAATTTCAACTTCACAACGAAGGATATTGGACTCCAGGCAACGCAAGTTCAACTTCATGACGAAGGGACCGCTGGTTGTCAATAAACAATTACCCAATTTCAGCTTCACAACGAAGTATCTTTGGCTAGAAGACGATCCATGAGCTACCTCCAGAACTCTGAGTTCGATTTCAACTTCACGAGTTCGATTTCAATTTCACGACGAAGGATTCAGGCTCAGAATCTTCCAGTTTTAACTCAACCTCACGACGAGGGAGTCATCTCGTGTTTTAAAAACCAGTCTCAACATCGAATTTCAACTCTACGACAGAGGATATTCGATGTGGACGAAATTTATGTCTTTTAATCTTTGCTCTATTTTCGTTACACGACAATGAGCAAAGAGGGGCAGCTGAATACACAAAATTTCGTCCTTATATATATATTTATATTATAAATTATATTATATATTTATTACATTTTTTCTTTTCTTTTCAGGGCCCAACAGCACCAGGCCCAAACCCACGTCAAACCCGTGTAGACTTAGGGTTTCCAGAAACCCTAAGCGCCGCATGCCCTCCCTCGATCTCATCCAGCGCCGTTCTGCTCAAGGATACCATGACCAAATTCCTTGATCCACAGCCCCCACGAGTCTTCGCCATACACGCCTCTATCCCATGCTTCTCGGCAACAGATCAACATCGTGGATGTTTAGGACACCAAAATAGCAAATAACAAGTGTTTTAGTCCAAACAAACCTCTTAAAATTCGGAACTAGAGATAGCATTATTATGTGTATAAATACCCATGTAATCAACAATATCAGGGGGTGGATACGATTTTACAAAAAGATTACACGAAAATTACCCAAGAACGTTAGCAGAGATACGAAAGGCAAAAGCAAGCATTTTTTTTTTGTAAGATTCCTCGGAAATAAATAAGAGAAGGTATCGTTTTTACCTTGTTCATTTGTATTTCACTCTTGCATGTTGATTCCTCCTCGCGATTTAGCTCGAAAATACCAAATAAAAAATTTTGGCCGATGAACGGGAAAAGTTTCTGAGATCTATCTTTGTAGATCTAGCAATCCCGAGGCCCGATCAAAAAAAAACTATTCGGATTTTGGAAAACCAGAGGAAAAGAGCTTCGAAAAAAAAAAAAAAGGGTTTTGCCGCCGATGAACGGCGGCCGTCCCGTTCAGCGGCGGCGGCGAGGCGGCGCAAGGTGGCCATCGGCCGTTTTCTGGATTTCATGGTGGCCGTGTTCTTCAGTTGAAGAACACGGTTGAATGTGGAGAGGAAATGAGAGGGACGAGTATTCGGGCGAAAGAAGAAGAGAAAATGAAATAAAAAAGCATTTGATCCGTTTATATCAGATCCGCGTTTTGCAATAAATTAGGGTAAACTACCCTTTTGGTCCCTCGCAGCTTTTAAAGAGTTATTTTGACCCCGAATTTGCTTTTGAATTGGTCTCTAATTCTGATTTTCTTTCACTTTAGCCACCTAACTTGTTTTTTGATTCAATTTAATACTTATACTAACCTTTTTTTATTTATTCCATATCATGTAATTATATATCTATATACGTATTTTCTATATATTTCATCTATATACTTAGTGTTAATACATATATTATTTTAATTAACTTTTTTTTATCTAGCTACTACATCTTATAATTTTATACGTTATTTATGTATTTTTTATTATTTACCAATCTTACTCATTTTATCTTATAATTATATTTCTATTAATATATATATATATATATTTTTTGCATTTACATATGTATATACATATATATATATATATATTCATTTTACCTATTATTGATATTTTTCCTTTTTAATACTTTAATATATATATTTCTTGTTTCATTCATTAATTATTTATTCCATTTTTATTTTATTTATTTCCCCTTTTACTTTTTACTATTATTATTATTTATTTATTTATGCTATCATATTATATTTTTTATTATTATATACGTATATGTATTACTCATTTTTTACTCTTTATTTCTATATATCTTTTATGTATTTTTTATATTCTACATATATATATATTTTATTTATTATTTTCATCATTATTATTTCATTACTATTTTTACTATTATAATTGTTATTTTTATTATATGTATATTACGCATATTTTTTTTTCCTCTTTCTTTTTTTTCATTTTCATTGCTTTATATTTTATTTTATTATGTGTATTTTTTTATCCATTTATATTTTATTATATTTTCTTCTTTTTCTTTATTTGTATTTTCGTTTTTTTCCTTTGCATATTTTATTTTATATTTAGTCATATTTCATTCTTTTTTTATACATTGTTTTTTTTTATTGTTTCGTTTGTTCGCCCTATTTTTCTATTTTATTACTTCCATTACCTAACATTTTCCTTGGCTTTTTGAGAGAACTTCAAACAATTAGTGGTAAGCAATTTGGATCAATATTTTACCTTTTAATTTAACTTTCAATTTTCTTAATTAAAGACAACTGGAAATTACACAGTACCGAAAGGGCAGTTCAAGGGTGCTAGCCCTTCCTTGACTGTAACCGACTCCCGAATCCGACACATCTCTGGTAAGACGCAGATCAGGTAAGAAATAGGGTATCCGATCAACCCATTTATTTTTAAATAAATGATCGGTGGCGACTCCAATCCCCATTTTCCTAAGTCGAAGCCCAATTCCGGGGCCCAACCGAAAGACGGTTCCGACACCGTGAAGTGCCTCTTGAGAATTCTGAAGATCTGATTACGTAGAATTAGCCCGTCGTTGACAGCAATCATTCCAACCTACAATGAAACTGTAAGAAACCGGAGTTTTTCACCCAATCAAGAAAGCTAACTGACTAACCTAGGTCGAGTTCCTAACTCGTCCAACAGGATCAAATGGTTTGCAAACCAATTTAAAAATGAATTAAAGGGTTTCACTTTGTACTAATACAGAGATAGGGTTATTCTGGTTATATCATATACCTTTGGAAGCCTGAACCAGCACGGTCGACCTCTGCGAGTATGAGATCGATCCATGATATCATCATGAACGAGAAAATATTCTTGGAGCTGCACAAATCGATGTTAAAGGAAGTCAATAGCAGTACAACAGATATTAAACAACTCTTTAAATTATTGATGAAAACTGAAAACGAATATGACTAATAGAGCGTTTATGTATCCTTCAGCCACACCCATTCAATGCACCAACCAAGGGCACAAGCAAGAAAAACTTCATCATCACTCAGTTCTTTTCCTTCTTTCATTGACTTGAACACGTCGATGACCGACAATCCTCGGTTCATCTTACCTGGAAACAGTATAGTCAGTAAGCAAACATTGATTCCGATACAAAGCCTATTTACTACGGATTTCTGGTTATCGAGAACCCCAATCAATCCGCACCTTGAGGTACATTGTAATCGAGCACCAGCAACAAAAGGAGAAACCAGACTATCATGATTTACATTTTTCTCAGTAAGAAACCACTAAAGAAAGGAGATGAATGAAAATAATTAGTTTCACATAATAGGGTATATGCTATTTAAATACCAGAGTGCACGTATAGCCTAAAAAAACAGAAAAAAAATATGATGCATCAATTCATGATCAGCGTCATTTTATACTGAATGCAAAGTTCAATAATGAAACCATCGACGACGGACAATAACCACACGGCTAAAACCAACGATTATAACTCCCCCCACCTCCCACTGACAAGTGACAAACATGTTCATCAAAAGCTACAACCATGCAACACTAAATTCAAAAGAATGAAATTTTAACAGAATCCAAACAAAGAACTCCATAAACTATAAAGCATCCACTTTTAAGACTTAAGAACAAGAACCAAACGTGAAACCATCGACTACCAACAATAACAATAGAAAGAAAGAGAGAGAGATGGGAAATTACACGCTCTACCCACTGTCGGGAATCATCGGTAAATTCAAAACAAGTGTCATTAAGAAGCTCTGATTTAAGTACAGAATAAACCTGCATAAACTTGGATTTTAACTCACTCGTATCTTGGATTTCCACTCTATACCTTCTTTCCGGTGGTGGAACTAGAAGAAAGAAAGAAAGAAAAAAAGATACTAGAACTGAACTGAGATTCTCATAGATATTGTCATTGTTATTACAAAGAGAAAGTGGTACTCAAACCACTTAGATACACGCATTCCATGAATGCATCCATATATATAAGGTTTAGTTTAGTATTCTAACCTAAAAAGGAGTTTGGAAATAATAAAAGTTTTGATATATTGAGATAATAAGATTAAAAACACTAATTTCTTAGTTATTTTAATTTGGTTTGTCAAATTACCACGAGTAGCTAAAACATTTTTACTCATTTAGTACAACTTTTATCATGCATCGAGTTTTCTAAATTATCATGAACGAAAGATACTACATTTGTGTGCAATTAATGAAGTTGTAATCTTTGATTGTATGCAAGTTCAATAAAAGGTTTTAGCTTGTACCTGTTATTGAATAAGATCGGATCGAATTCGGATTGAATCCATGTAAAATATTTATATTCATTTCCTTTGTTCAAGTTCGATTCAACCCAAAATATGGATCGAGTTCTGTCCAAACCCGGCCGCAATACAGATTTGAGAACCCGTGCTCGACTTGTTACGCTCATATTAAGCTTAAACTAAATTGAGTCTTTTGTAAACGCAGCCAGTACAAGGATTAAAGCCTTCAAAATGGATCTGCAAAAGCAATTAAAATTTTAAATTAGCATATAAATATATTCTAAACATTCTGTAGTCTGTACTAACTCAATAATTACTTCTAAAAGCAAACAAAGTTTACTACAAGAAACATATATATTTAGACAATAAGTTGCCTTTTTCTTTTGTCGCAAAAAATTAAATAATAATAATAAAGAGTGAACCATTCTCTTATTTTTCTCTACTTCATTATATATTTTAGACAAGTTGTACCTAACGGAGTAAAAATCAAATGGTAAAGAGAGAATAGAGCATACCAGTAAGTACTTTACTCCAACGCAACGCTGCAAGATAGCTGGGGACAAAAACACTGAGATTTAAAGGTCGGTATTGCAGTTGAAGATAGTTTTAGACTTTTAGATTTTGTTTCTTACATTAAAATTAGGTTCCGGGTTGGGTTTGGGGCCATTTGGACCTTTGAAGTCAAGTGTAAAAATGGGTTTAATTAATTGTTTATGTTTTAAATACAGTTTAAAAAGACAGAACATATACGAAATGTAAATTTTTTAGGGAAAATTATATAAATAAATTTTCGATTATAGAGGGTTACTTTATTGAGTTATTATTATTAAAGTTATAAAATAATTTTTTAACAAAGAGTGGTTGGAAGAGGTTGCCTCGTCAATTGGATCAAGTAGGTTTTTGCTAACCTAATCACCTTGTTTTGGAATATATGAAATAGGCACAAGAAGTGGATTCATGATAAAGAATTTCAAGTGGATAAAGATGTTAATAATGCACTAGTACTTGCTACTGTTTTTTTCAAGGCCAGTACAAAAAATAGCACAACAGCTTCCACCACGAGCACTCACTAGTGTCATTTTTGGAAGTGTCCAATCGATTGTTTAAAAATAAATATAGATGGAGTTTTTATTGTGAGAATTGATGAAGCAATCATAGATGAAGTAGCTTGTGATCATCATGGTATCGTCCTTTGTGGTTTCGCTCATAAGCTTGAGTCTCTTCAAACTCTTGAATCGACTGAAGCAATTGTATTTATTCATGGTTTAATAATGACGACCAAGAATGACCGGAAGAATGTTTTTTATTGAAGGAGACGTAATCACCATTGTCAGCCGTTTGATCAATTGAAGAAAATATATCTTGGTCACTAGATTGTTGTTCAAGGCACACGCAACGCTCATTAATTATTCAAATTTCAAAATGTTTTATAAACATCGAGAGGCGAATAAGATGACACACATCTTGGTACATCAGATCTTCTCGAGGATCAATTCTCTGTTTCCTTTATAATGAACCTAAATGTATTAAAAATGATGTAATTCTTAATGTTATTTGTATTTAAACGAATACATTTTATCTTAAAAATAAATAAATATACGTCAGAAGGCCCAAACAAGACACGGTCCAATATTAAAGTAAAGAAATTCAATTGAGCTGATGTAGACCCAAGTCGAACAACCCGTTTAACCGACAATACCTTGCTCAGATTCGAAATCCGAATATTGTTTATTTATTTGGCTTTCTTGTGTGAAGGAGAAATTCTTTTTCTCTTCCTCCCGCGAGCTTTCTTCGTCCTGTCGAATTTATTGGCGGTTCAGACAAAGGTAAAACTCTAATTTTCCTTTTGTTTTAATTTATTTTCTGATTTAGGGTTTAATCTGATCGTTGGAACTTTTTTCCCTTTACTTTTTCTGTTTGTTTGCAATGGAAATTAGAATCGGAAAGAGTTGGCGTTTTTTCGTATGTGATCAAATTTTTGTTTTAAGTTGAATCAATTATTCTAGTTAGTTGACTCTTTACTCTTATTTTAGTTTTTTAGACTTTTATATGCCCAGCGTCCCCCCCTCGATTATTTTGCATTGATTGTTATAAGAATATATGTTGAATTAGGCGGATTATGGTTATTTGGTATGCATCGATTCATCGAATGAATATTAGGGTTCTGCACTTGTTCTGATATGATGAAGTTTGTTTATAAATTAAACCAACTGTTCAAATTATTTAGCTTTTTCTGCTTATTCCCAATTGTAATTTTTGAAAAATTGTGTCTTTCTTAGATACCCAGAAGTTATTTCTTTTCCCCATTCTTTTGCATTGAACGTTAATAGAATATATGTTTAATTAGGCAGGTTCAGTTTATTTGTTGATAATATTTTGAAGAAAACATGACAACTGCTGCTAGACCAACATGGCAACCTGCCAAAGGTGGGAATGAACAAGGTGGTACTCGCATTTTCGGCCCCTCTCAGAAGTATTCGTCGCGGGACCTTGCAGCTCATACTACTCTAAAGCCTAGGTAATTTTTTTAACTTCTCTATAATGTATATACTTGTTTTCATATGCATTAGGGTGTCAATGGCCCAAGAATAAAATTTAGGATATTAGAACATGTTTTCATTATGTTGCTAGTTTTGCTTTTGTTCTTAATTGAATGTGTGATGTGTGTAGATAGAAGGTAAATAATTCTGGCTGAGACTAAATCTTGTTTGTTCATCAAATATTTACTGTTATCCTACTCTTGTTGTCATTTCACCTGTATGATGTTGGCGTAATGTGTTTTTAAGGGTTGATTTTGGAGATTTTCCATATTCGAAACCTATGTTACTTGAACTTAGGTTTGAGGTATTGGATATGAGTATGTCTCACATGGGTATAATCAATATTTTCTATGTTTCATGTATTTGGAGGATTTTTGGAGGTCATATCGCCATACTCTGTATTAGGCACAAGTGTCAAATGCTGGTATTCAAGAAAAATGGATAGTTGGATCAACATAGTTCAAAATCATACTTCTAGGCATTAAGAGATGTATTGTAGCTCTAGTTGTATCATGAATGAGCTTATTTATCGGTTTGTTTTGCATGTGCGGGAATGCAGAAAGGATGGGCAGGACACCCAGGATGAGGTGCAGAAGAGAAACCTCCGTGATGAGCTTGAAGAACGTGAACGGAGGCATTTCTCATCAAAGGACAAGTCATATTATGGTAAAGAGGAGAACATTTTAGCAACCATTCTTTGTATATTTGCATGAATTCTCTTCTATATTTATGGTCGCCATAAATTTCCTATTGTTTTGATTCTTAATATGTGAGTATATTTTTGTAGATGATAGAGATCATAGGAAAGGGAACCATCTTCTTTTGGAAGGTAAATTGCCAGCTGGCCTATTGTTATCGAAATAATGAGCTCTTAAAGCACTTTACTAACTGTGAATGTCACTTGTAGGGGGGAAAAGGGAGATTGAAGACCGAATTGTTCCACGCAGTGTTGACGCTGATGATTCTGACGTGGAAGTCAACAATGACGATGAAAGGTTCTATTTGTTGCCTCTATCTATGTTTTTTATGCTAGCACAATTCATCTCTCTGATGATTGAATTCTAAGTTTTTTGGAGTGTTTAGAAAGCCGACTGTAACATATGGCATATAGTTTCATGATTTCTGTCTTTCTGAAGTCGATAAAACACTAAAATGCAGAAACCTATAGTTTCATTGTGTGAAATCTATAAAAGAATTATCCCTGTTGTTGGTAACTTGTGATATTGCTGTTTTTCTACACTATTTTTAAAGATCTAATTTTTGTCGTAGTGATGATGATGATGATGATGATGATGAGGATGATGGAGAAGCTCTTATGGCAGAGCTTGAACGAATAAGGAAAGAGAAGGCCGAGGAGAAACTCCGACAGGTAAACTCTATGCATACTTTCATTGCTACTTACTCTAGAGTTTCTATGCTGTTAGATATCCTCCTGATTTTACAGATATAGAGTGTATCATTTAAAATATTTCATCAATACCAAAAGAAATGCTTTATGCTTGTGCAGGAAAAACTAGAGCAAGAAGAACAGCTAAAAACCAAAGAGGCTGAGCTTCTTCGGGGAAATCCACTACTCAATAACCCAACCTCTTTTGGTGTAAAAAGAAGGTACCTTGCATGAAATATCAAAACTTTCCCCATTGTGTTATTTAAGTAAAGCCTGACATTGCAAATGGCTTAAGTTCTTTCATGATCTTTGTTTATGTGGTTTAGGTGGGACGATGATGTGGTCTTCAAAAACCAAGCCCGTGGTGAAAACAAGCCTCAAAAGCGTTTCATTAACGATACCATAAGGAACGACTTCCACAGGAAATTCCTACTGAAATACATGAAGTAATTCACTTGTCCAGTAAAGTTATTACGAATCAAGTAGAGCTTACCGGTCTTAAGTAGTGTGCATTTCTAGCGGATTTGATAATGGTTTTGCTTTCCTAGAATGTGCGATGTTGTGTGTTAAACCTATATCTCCTAATGCATATGGAAATGATGCGCGTTTCCTTGAATTGGTTTAGACTTGCTGAAAGATCTATCGACATATTGTTTTGCTTTACTTTGCTAAATTTAATTCGGTCGGTGAGCTGTTCCTGGTTCTAGTAAATACGGGAATTGGTTATAGCAATCGATACAAAGAATGGTGACCGAATTTTTGGTTTCAACAGATGGTTAAGGTTTTTGAATTGAAAGCGGAGGTTTGTGCATATTTTATGACAGTTTACTAGGACTCAAAACAGTTCAAATTTTCATAATATTCATGTTTGGAGAGTTATTGGAGGATTATGTTTTAATATTCATATTCGAACGTGTATTGAGTGTACTTTAACCAAAAACAAAATTATTTAACCAAAAACTAATTTACTTATTTGAAAACTTAACTTCTGATTTTTTTGAGTTAATTATCTCTCTAAATTATGATATTTATTTGAAACTGGTTTTCATATTTTTAAATGTTTTAATTATATCATTATCTTTATTTTAAATTGGTTTCGAACATTTTGAGTGTTAATAATTTATCTCTAAATTATTGGTATATGTGTTAATAATTTTATCTCTAAATTATTGGTATATGTTAACTGGATCTCTTATTAATAAAATGATGTTATATAAACGATAAGTAGTGTATTATATCTTCGAAATTATTACTTAAGAGTGAAATTATTTTTTAATTTATTTATGTTTAAAATTAAGTTTTATTTAAATCCAAAATAATTATTTTTATATCACATTATATTATTATACAGTATTTTTATGATAATTAATAATTTTTATAATGATTTTATTAATAAAGAATATGATTACTGTATTCTGATCATTTAATATGAAATTAGAAGGTTTAGGATAAAATTAAAATATTTAGAATTAGAATCATAGTTTAAGGGGGGGGTAAATTAAAATATCTAAAAATTCAGAGATTGGTTAAAAATAAGAGTCATAGTTTTAGGATGTGTGGATAATTCAATTTTTTTCCTTTGGTTTTCTTTTCAAATAAGGAAAAGCATTTATATATTTCGTCCATAAAAAGCAGATGTGAAATAATAAATTCTAGGGGATTTTAATTTTATTTACAAAGAGGGGCACAATGCTTAATTCCAATTTTTTGGGGTCAAATTGGGCATTTTAAATCCTTGAAAAGCCTTAATCGTAAATTTGCAAAAACCAGCACCTAAGTCTTTGATGTACTTGCTCGACATTTGTCACCATCAAAACGACAGGATTTTGTTTGTATCTTAGCTTCGAATTCTCTTCAGCTCAAAGCTTTTATTTTTATTTTCCAAAACAACAATGGAAGTCTCAAGAGATTCTGCTAAAATCTTTAAGTAGCTTCGGCATTTTTGTCCCGCAAAACGTTTCGTTGTTTAACGAATTCTCTACGACAACGTTGATTTCTATCTGCTGCCAATCACTCAACATCCTCGGGAAGGGAACAACGAAGGCGACGATCAAAACCACATATCGTTTCCCGTTCCATTTGAAGAATGTTTTCATGGCCGACAAGTTGAAGATCTATTCCGACATCTCGCTGGCTTTTAAGAATCTGGATTATGTTGTTGATATGAACTATCACTGGATCACAAGGTACTGTATTTTTCTTAGCTGTTTTAAAAATAAAAATCATGTCAAATGTGGAGCTGAATTTTAATGGAACTATACTGATTTTATGCTAGAGTTATTATATTTTGGATTTTATAGTGATAATTTCTTATTGGCTATGGTGGATTTTGCTGAACCATTTTAGTTTTATGGTTGAATTGATTTGGGAAGCCGAACCTTTCCCTGAAAAAAAGGAAATTTTCCGTAGAAAAATCTGTTAAAATTTTCTTTATTGAAGGAAAATTTAGAAACAGATAAATCTAAATACTGGCTTAATGCAGAGTTGTAGCTCTATTTCATGCACTATAAATTAAATAAAATATTTAGTTGTCATGGATTTTCGTTTGATTTCGGTTTTTTTTTATTGTTCTGAAATTATGTTTAAACAGATTATATGTATTGCTTTTACGCCAGTTCTTGTATCCAACGGAAGGGGACTTATATAAGTTGGTAATGTTCTTGGTGGAGAAGCTTTCTGGTTCATCTGCAGCTGTAAAAATTTCTGGGGAAAGAAATGCCGATTCTAGACACAAATTCAAGGACTATAACTTGGAGCAAGTTTCAGTCTTCTACTCAAAATCTGTACGAGGAAGAGGTCAATCAAAATCTTCAAAAGGTTGAAGCTATCTTACAAGTTCTTAGAGTAGACGAATTCTCAGAATCAAGTTAGAGCTTTTAAGTGTAAATATCTATGGAACTTGAGCGGAGCTTCAAGAATCAGATTTGGGTTCAAGCTGGAGCTTCTTAACAGGATATAGAACAAAAAGCTGTTCATTCTTCTGTGTACGACCCCATTGTTTTACCAAACACAGTATGGAGCACAAAACTTGCTTTCTCAAGAAAAAGTGCTAGAGAAGGAACTAGAACCAAACACTTGACAAATGCGATATCTAGAGGAAGAGCTTGGATCGTGGAAGGCGACAGCAGATATAGCATTCGATGGAAGTCATCCTACGGATTTTTTTTTCTTGGAGCAACTTAACAAGCGGATTGATGCCCAAATGCATAACATTCTGGAACTGGAACCACAGTGGTATGATAACACTGTTCATAAGAATCTTTTCATGTTTTTCACAGCCACGATTTAGATCGTGCAAGTTAAACTCGCTCAAGTTATTAGTAATAAAGATTGCCTATATGCAATAGAAAGAAGAGCAGTATTTTGGGAGCATACTATCGAAGGGGATAAAAAGAAAGAAAGAAATCTTGAGGAACGTTTATATACAAACATCCGGAGGCTCTAGATAAACTCTAAAAGTTAAAGGGAAACCGAGCTAGAAACCTCATCCCAAATTAGAAAAAGGTGTGTTTTGCACAATGTCGTTGTTATTGAAATCAAATAATACATATTACAAAGGAACTTTTATCCTTGAACAACACTGTTTTACAGCCGAAAATCTTTAAACAATCGGCTTAACACATTCCCTAAATTACTCTGCTTTGATGTATACCTTATATCTTGGTAATTTTGTAGGGTGGGAGAACGCTTGAAACTAGCTGCAGATCTCAAGAAGCAGCCCGAGGTTGCATCTCGGAAGTCCTATATCGAGCGGATAAAGGAGATCACGAAAAGTAGTGGCAAACTCGACTCTGACATAGAACACATCTAAAGAGAAACTAGGGTCAATTCCATTCAGGAGAGCCACCTATGTTGTATTGGATGAAATTGTCTTCCTGTATGGGCTGATGTTAATTCAGCCCTCTTGGAGCTCCTCCATTTCCGGCTTTGGGGCCTCACTATAGGCGATATATTAAAAGAAACTCGATTACACTTTTTCCTTAGAAAGAACTTTGTATGTGCAGGGAAGCAAAGATAGACGTAGACCGGCAACAGGTTTACAGACTGCTCGCCAGCATCCATGAAATCTCAAAATGTTTTCATCCAATAGAATTACAAGAGAAACAGCTGTTCTTGAAAATACAGACGAACTACAACCTGACATCGACACCATTCTGAAGGAAAATGAGTGCCTGGAGCAACAGCTTCGACACAATTGAACCAACTGTACATCACTAGAATCCATTTTTTCGATTGAAAGTGATTTTGTTATTGGTTGTAATCATATTTTTGTTTGGAACTTTGAATTTAACCACAGGTTTGTGTCTCATTATAATGCTTGGAGAACAATAATTACAACTGTGACCTCTTATGTGAAGCAAGAAGAAAATTATGAAGTGGCAGAAAAAATAACTAAGTTCAGGAAGAAACTGAAAAAAGAAACTAGGCAGCTTTTGATTTCAACTAAACAGATATAGAAGCTCCTCATATACCAATTACAGCTTTATATCGTCGTTTCCTCACTATTCAATTCAAAATTTAATATACAGGTGAAACATAATCGAAAAGAGAAGGAAAAATTGGCAAAACCCCACCTAATTCAAAAATCTAATTTACCTCTTCAATTCCTATAGAGTTCTCTTACGACAATAATTAGAGTTCCAATTGAACAACAAACAAAAGGTTTGCTACCCAGGAAAACACAAATTGCGGGGCGAAAAGGCAAAACAAAGTCAGCAACAAACATATTTTCCCCACCACACATCAACTCTAATGTATGAGATGCCTTTCATATATACATTCCAAGAGTAGGACAGAGTTTCAGTGTTTTACCTTCCGAAAGTTCCTCAATGGTTTTCTTCTAGATTGCATCATCGCAGGATTATTATTGGTTCAGTAATTAGTTTTCCAGTTTACCTGTTCAAGTTGAGGGTGCTGATAAGGGCCCGTTGGGGACCTACAGTTCCGACAGCATCAGCCATAGGTTGAGACTGTTGTAGTAGGGTGTTAATGTTGGAAGGAGCTGCCATTGTTTGTGGAGGCGACGGATAAAGTCCAGAAAAAGCAGCATGACCAGCTTGTTAGGAGAGTAAGGAAGCTGCTGGCCATGAAGGGAAAGATTGTATAAAGAATTAACTTGCAAGTTGGATAAATCTTGCCCCGGTGCAGGCATCCACAGAGCTGAACCTTCATTCTGACCCACAAAAAAATTAATTAACTTGCTAATAGAAGTACAATGAATATAACAATCTACTATATGCATATGCAGACAAAATAAAACAAAACCCCCAGTACTACAATGCATATAATCCATCATGGTAAAACAGAGAAAGTATAAAAGGAAAAGGACAGCAAAACCAACCAGTGGACCAGTTGTGTATATATGATTTTCCTTCAACTGCAATGCTGCAATATCCTCCTTGCTGCTAGAGCTTGCAGAAGTCACTGATGGAACAGGTAAACTGAAACCAATAGGTGGGGAAGTCAATGGACCGTAGCCAGATGGAATTGCGAGGTGAGCCGGATTTCCTGCAAGAGTTCCAGGCTTGAACTGTGGTAGAGGGAATTTGACCTCAGGTGGAGTTGCTCCAGGTGGCATGTATACATTGCCGGTTGAAGGTTGCTGAGGAAGCCCAGTGGGGCTTAGAAACTGATGCATTGGATGCATATAAAAGGGTGACAGATAGTGGGGAGAAGGGAAGTGATTAGGTGGAAATGGCTGTCGGAAAAGATGTACTGCCTGTGGGGCAGCAGCAACAGAACTCTGAATAGGTGAAGCTGAATTGCCAGATGGAGCTGGGGAATTACCACACTACAAATTTGACAACACAAGTGTAAGAAGCATGCAATTATAATATAGTACAAAGCACATTGTAGGAGCATGCAATAACTGATTCTTTTTCTCATCATATTCCAAACTACTCAAGATCCATGAACCATAAAAGTAAACTAGAAGCTGAAGCAAAATACAAAAAGTACATATGCCACATTATATTAATTAATTTTTTTAACTATAGCCAATGAGGGGATGAATGGAGTACTATAACCAATTAAATCAAATGTATATACGATTATTACAATTAAGTAGCAAGTGCTTACAACAAGGTTTCTCAGACGAGAAACATCATGGTTCCTTGCATCAGGTCCATCAAACTGTGCAAGGTGGGCTGCCGATGCTGGCATGAAACTGAGCCCATAGCTTGGCACATTTGGAATGATACTATGATTACTCTCTGAATGCATATGCATTTCTTGATTGGACTGATCAACTTTCAAGTCAGTATCAGATAAAATACTGCAATCTGATTCGGGCACTTTCTCAAACTCAAGAGGAGCTTCTTGTTGATGAGTGTTGTCCCCATCCACAGCCGGTAAATACCTTGGCTACTGCAGAAATCATAATGGCTCAATAAGATTTAATGATTAAGGAACAAAATAGATAACTCAGATTATTGTCTAATGATTTCCAACATTCTAGCATTTTGTGTGTGTAAATCAATAGCAAATCAGGTGCATTTTAAACAACATATGTTATCCAAACATGATTTCATTGGTTAGTATCAAACAGAACTATTTTCGTCTTGACTTAAAACAGCTGAAGGACAAAAGACCAGGTAGCCATTACCAGTCCCTCCCTGGCTTATGTAATCGCTTCAATCCACTAAAGAATTAGAACTGCTTTCTTTCCCCGGCTAACAGGCATCAAACAAGTGTAGACACAATCAAGGCCGGTTTCTTTCCTTGGCTAACAGGCTTGGCCTCTTGCTGGTTTTCACCCGTAGTAATTTAGAAATTGGAAAACTTCAATTGGGAGGGTTTTTTCAATCTGAGGCCTTACAAAAGAGTATGCACCTGACCAAGTGTGATGTTCCTGAAATAGCCTACAGTGCTTTCATTGTCTGGCATTAAGATGCAGCAACCAGCTGCACACCTTAATAACACTGCCCCAAAAAGATATAAATTGAGTCAGCTAAGCCACTGATGTAGTGGCAAATGACCTAGGTTGCTTAAGTCCTTGTTGACATCAAATCCTGGGATCAAACATTGGACAACCCTCCTACCCCTGAGCCAAAAAATTATGTGTATACATATATATATGAATTCAAATAAATATTGAAGCTAATATTCACCAACCATGAAGCAGGCTCTCCAGCAGCACCATCAACACCCTGAGAAGTTTCAACAGGCCTTGCAGAATTAATTTCCAAATTAGTGACATTAGAGGGTTTCAATACTTGTCCAAAACTAGCATCAAAGCTTCCAAAAGTTAAGCAATTTTTCAATGCTTCAGAAACTTGGAAGTGGGTTGGGAAAGTAACATGTTGACCATTGCAGAAATTTGAACTGGCAAGCAATTGATAACTTACTTTACCAGCGACGGTTGTAACCTCAGAAGCGACGACTGTTTTAAAACAAGAGCAAAGTCAAATAGACAATTAAAAAAAGAGCACCTAAAGGCACAGTAAGACAACTTTTATGTCAATATCTAAGCAAAGATGCTTCAAAAGCAGGGAAAGTAATAAAACAATATATGAATAAATTAGCAACATTAACCACCAATGCTTCAAAAAAAGGTTCTCTGACAACTGTTTGCTCTGAAATATTTTCTGTCTTGTTTACAGGTAAGCCACCTTTAGTTTCACTAATTATACCACCAATGGATGATCGGGGTCCACGTCCATGACTGGAGTTCCCATTTGGTAAAGTAGGAGTACCATTGGGTATGGCAGTCGATGTTCTGTGAAAGGAGAAATATTCTATATAAGATGTAGAAGTATTCCCTAGAATTAACAAATTAACAAGGACATAAAACTCATGCTAAGATACAAAAAACTGTCATTATGCATATTTACTTTTTCATGTGAGATGATGCATTATTTTTCACTTTCTGAGATACTTGGGAAGGCATATAACCTCCATCTGCAGAATGATTAACCCCATTCTCTCTCCTAGGAAATGAATTCCTTCCACCTCCAACATCTTAAGAGAACAAAACTTGTCACATTAGCAACTTACAAATAAACAAATATGTTAAATTCATAAATTGATGTATAAATTGAGGAGGTAAAAGGAACCAATACCTTTACCAGATGATGAATAATAGCTCCGTCGACTGCCCTGGCCCCTTCGTTCTTGTGTACCAGAGGTCTGCATGAGGAAGAATTCAGTTACAATTCACAATTTACCAAGCTAACTAAAGCAAAATTCAACCAAAAGAAAAAAAATCAAGGAAAAGAAGACTTGCCTCCTTTTTCTTGTCACGCTTTCTTTTCACATCATGAAATGTAAACAATGGGACAGTCATACTTTCAAAAAGTAAACTGTAAGATACATTAAGCAGAGACAATATGGGCTAAATGAGATAAGAATACCCAAAAATGATAAGAAAAAGACTAGAGAGAAGCTAATCACAGTATGTCAATTCAGAAGGTAGAAAGCTACCTTCGATAGAAACAATAAGAATTTGTACCTATGTAAAATGGAAATTTTGAATTTTAGAATATTGATTTGTTAACTAGAATAAAATTATGATTTTATTATGATGGTAAAATTATAAAAAATAACTATTGAAACATAAAAAATATTAATTAAAGAGGCGGGCTGCTATAGCTGATAAATCAAAACAAAAGGCACAGGTTATTGAAAGGATTGAATTTCCCAACAAACAAAGAACATCCATAATCAAAGAAAAAGACCTAACAAACCATTTTACTTTAATAAAAACATAAAAACTAGCCAAAACCAACTTTCTTCATTAGCCAACACAAAACACGATATCAACAACTCAAACAATGCACAATTCATTTTTCCATTAGTCAAAACATAAGAGAGGATGAAAACGCCACCTCTCAAAAATCCCAATTTTCTAACGCTTTTCAACGCAAAATTTCGTACAAAAACAAATAGCTCATTAACCCAGCAAACACGTGGGAACCGAGAAACCCGAAAAGGACATCGAAAGCATCAAAAGAGCAGGTAAATAAGTCCATAAATAAGCATTTAAATCTTGATTCGTTTTACCCATGTAAATAAGCTTTTGGGCAGTTTCATTGGGATCCATAAAACAATCTTTGAGGATTGCATAGATTTCTTCATCGCTGTGTCGTTTCCCTGTGATCTCCCTTATGCTTTGGATCGTTTTCTTTGCATTGACGGGGATCGAAACTCTTGACCCGTCCCGCCGCCACCTTGGCTGCTCATGGTAGTAGAGAAAGAAAAGGAAGTAAGAAGCGAAGAAACAATGAGAGAATTGAAAGTCTTTATGCAATGACATTTACATTTATATTTATCCGATAAAACATTTATATTTTATATTTATAATAACTAGGGCATTAATACGAAAAGATAAAACTAACTAAATAATCAGTTTACATACTGTATATTTAATGTGAATTTTTGTTAATTTATTATAATAATATTATTTATTTTTATATAAATAATATTTAAACATCATTATTTATCTAAACAATATTTTTTGACAACGACTTGCGTGAAAGCATTTTTAAAAAAGCTCATCTTAAAGGGTGTGTCTTTGCTTATATGCTGGACATACGAGTGGTTTCTTCAACGCTGATATCATTCATGACTAAAATAAAAATAAATAAAAACTTTAAATCAAAATATAAATGATAGCGACGTACGTGTATAGGTGATATCTTCAATTACGAAGCCAGAGACACTCACTCCAAAATAAGCCTTTTGAAAATTGCTTCCACGTAAATGTGTCTTTATCTAAATAGTGTTGTATTAGTAAATAATATTGTTTGGATACCATTTTAATAAAAGAATTTTAAAATATGTTATTTTAATAAAATTACCGTAAATTTTAGTTTACATAAATGAATCGATTATAATAATAATAACATGTGTATTATATAAGATTTACGTGTTTAAATTCTAAAATCTAAAATTTAATGAAATTTTTTAAAAAAAATCAACTAATTATTTTACATAGTTTCAGTGGCGGATCTAGAAATTTAAAAATGGGATTTGAAATTTTAATTTTCTTTTCTTAAAAATAATGGGTATGTAAAAATTGTAATTTTTTTTCCTTAACGCATTAAACTAAATTTAACCAATTTTCTAAAATAATAGGGATACACTTGGCCCCTATGGGGGCGTAGTACATCCGCCGCTGCATAGTTTATGTATCCTACAAAAAGTTACTATGATTAATTAATTAATTAATTTTCAAAATTATAATTTTTTAGTTGTGTAAAAATTGTCTTATCTTCATTCATTTCTTTAAGCCTCTTGCGGGGTCCATTGCAACAACAAAACCTAACAACTTCGAGTGAATAATATATTATATTTCATCAATTGTAGTTGACGTACAAAATCTTCATGCAGCTTGCAAGGGCTCTATAGCCGAATCTTTCCATCATCGAGTTTTGCCGCTCAAACTGAGAACCAATCCACCATTGTCAAAAATCGGATCTTCCCATTTGAACCTCATCGCAAATCTTAATTTTTTAAATCCAAACTTCACCAAATGATCATATCCACCCAACTACCCTAATCAGATATAATTTTTAAATACAACTGAATTAGCTCATAATCAAAAGATGAAATCATAATTCATTCTCGATTACCTTGCATTCTCAATGTTTGGAGATTTTTTTTAAGAAAATCACTATTACAAATTAAATTGTTTCGAATAGAAGGACAATATACTTGAAAATTAAATTCATATGATGAGATATAATAAAAGTAGTTAACAATTATAAAATAAGTGGTTAGAAATTTTCAGATGACGCTCCTCTTCTTCCTTAGATTGTGTGTTCAATACACGTTATAAAGTAAAATTTTTGTTCTCTTACCTTAATAAGGAATTATTAAAAAAAAGTACGAGAAACAAAATTAGACTCATTTTATAATTTAGAAAACCTAGAAATGACTTTAAGAGAAAATAAATTCATAGTAGAAAAAGAGAGGGGGACAGTGAATTTTTTGAGGATGTAGTTAGTCGAAGAAATTACTGTTACTAACAGAAATAACAGCAGAATTAGAAGAAGCCATCAATGATAAAAAAGAAAAATCATATTGAAAATAAAGATTTTTGTATAAAGAAATGCATTGAAATCTGTGAGATATTTTCTTTAAAAAAATAATTAAAACAATGATTAAATTGATAAATATTTTAAGGTGAATGACTTATTTTATGGATTATTTAAAATTCTATTCGAATTGATAAACGTATAAAATCAAAATTATATATGTTTTTAATTTAATTAAAAATCATATAAATATTTATTTATTATTTAACTATCATTTACTTAATTAATAAATTTATACTATAATGCTATTATTTTAACTGATTTTATTTTTTAATGATCAGAACATATCATAATGTAATGAATAGATAATTAGTTTCCCCTTATAAACTATATTTTAATATTTTATTCAAAATTGGTAATTTAGACAAAAGCATGTAAATTGATACCTTAAACAATCGAGCCGACAAGACAACAGCATTTTGTCGTGTCGATATCTATGATATAGCTTACGTGGCAGGCAGATAAGCCGGTCGGTAGGATATATTAGTCCATTAATTTTTATTCGAAGGCAAAATAGTCATTCCAAGAAAAGAACCGGCTTTATTTATTCTTCTTCACGTTCTCTTGTTGAATAGAAAACCTAATCCCTTTCGTTTTGCCCTCAATTGTTATTGATACTTATTTTATCGAGCAATAAACAGAGCGAATTAACTCCATGGGTTCCAAATCCAAGAGCGATAACCCCCTCAGTGGAGATGGAGCTAGCCCCGGGTTAGTATTTATTCTTTTCCCCTTTGTACTCAATTCAAAATTTCCCCTTTAGATCCTCAGAAAAAAAGAAGGATAAATTCTTTATGCCTTGTTCAATTCGTGCGTTTTTTAGCTATCCAATTTGTCTGGAAAATTTCTTCAAGTTGAATTTTGTTTCTTAATGCAGGAAGATATTTATCGGCGGATTGGCCAAAGATACTACTTTTCGTGAGCCTTTATATTTAGTTTTGCTTTTATTATTTTGTTCTCAGATTTTTTTCTTTGAAGTAAAGAAAAAAAATCAAAATTTGTGCTAGCAACGAATTAGAAAAAGCACTAAATTGGATTTAGTTTTGTTGATTATTAGATTTTATTTGTTATTAGTTTAAGGATGAAGTTATTTACTTGATGACTTTAGGTTTTATTTTAAATGTATATTCAGCTCAATTTAATAAGCACTTTGGAAAGTATGGGGAGATAATCGATTCTGTAATTATGAAAGACCGATACACAGGCCAGCCTCGAGGTTTTGGATTTATTACATATGCTGATCCATCTGTTGTGGACAAGGTCATTGAGGAAGATCATATCATCAACGGAAAGCAGGTAAATTATATCTTTAAATTACCAAAGACTAGGTTAAGATAGATTCAATATTTCATTGTCTGGAGAATGCTATAACCGTGGGTCAAATCAATATAGGGTCAAAAACAATGAAATTTGTAGCCTAATTAGGATGGCGGTAAAAGTTGTGGTCAATATAACTACGATTACTTATAGATATATTTGTATCAGTAAGTATTATTTAAACAAACTAAGGATGATGCTCACAAAATCAACTTTAAGCAGGTTGAGATAAAGAGGACAATTCCTAAAGGCTCTAGTCAGTCAAAGGATTTTAAGACAAAAAAGATATTTGTTGGTGGTATACCATCCTCAACCACAGAAGGTATGATTGCCAAGTTAGGTGTTTTGATTTTAGTTGTAGCGTGATTATGGAAGTGTGTTCAATGTTAATTGTTGTTTTTGTGGTGCTTTTTTTATTCAGTTGAATTTAGGAATTTCTTCTCCAAGTATGGAAATGTGATCGAGCACCAGATTATCCGTGATCATGCAACCAATAGGTCTCGTGGATTTGGCTTTATAATTTTTGAAAGTGAAGAGGTTGTAGATGATATGTTATCAAAAGGAAATATGATTGATATGGCAGGTACCCAGGTAAGCTTAGTGAAATTGGACATATCTTCCGAGGAATCGGCATGTAAAAGGTGTTTGGTGGGATTTGCATAATTGCATTCTTCATTTGTTGTATTAATGTAGATATTAATAGCCGTCTTGTTAGTTTGGTTAATCATCTCTTCATAATCACATAATACCCCTGTGGTCTGTGTCAAATTATAGGTGGAAATTGATATAGGTTTAGATCTCCCTCGGCAATGGCCTATCAATTTAGTTTACATGCAGCCAAATCTAGGTTAACTGAATTGCTTTATTGTAGGTGGAGATCAAGAAAGCTGAACCAAAGAAATCCTCAAACCCACCACCTGCTCCTTCATATGGTAGCAATTCTAGGGGCCGTTCTTACGATGATGGTTTTGGTGGATATAGTGGGTCATATGGGGGTTTTGATGGAGGGTTTGGTCCTGGTCCTTATAGAACACACGGGAGTCTTGGTGGTAGACTTGGTGGTGGTTATGGTTATGGTAGCGGTGGTGGTGAATTTGGTGGAGGTTATGGCGGTTTTGGAGGGAGTAGCTTAGGAGGCTACCGAGGTGAATCTTCCCTTGGTTATTCTGGCCGCTTTGGTTACGTTGGTAGTTTTGGTGGGGGTTATGGTGGAAGTGGTGTAGGTGGCTATGGTCGAGGAGCTGATGGTTATGGTGGTTATGCAGGTTCAGGTTATGGTGGTGGTTATGAATCTGGTCCTGGTGCTAGTTATGGAGCAGGTGGGATTTATGGAAGGGGGGGCTATAGTAGCAGTAGTCGATACCATCCATATGCAAGATAGAATGGAGACGTTGTGATGAAGTTGCTTAATGTTTGCCATAGAAGTTCCATTCAGGCTTTAGATCTGCACTGTGCATCACTAGGCACTTTCTCACAAGTACTAGAAGCTTCTACTTATAGCATGTGGGAAAGGCTTTCAAGATCAGAGGACATATCATGTTAGACTATTGTTCTATTGTACGGTTTAGAAAACCTTCATATACGTGTGTGATTGCCTTGTTCTAGTCTATTGTTATTTGATTTATTATGTAGACTATAGCAAGATATTCTGGACTTCTCTAGTTAGATATTTTTTTCCCCTTAGTTCTGTTTTAGCTTCTTATCTACCAATGTTAAATCTTTAGTTTAGTCTATCTTTTTTTTAGTACTCGTCTAGATTGCTGCAAATGTCAACTTATCAGGGATTAATGCTGTCGAGGGAAACAAGCTAGATTTGCAACTTTCGGTGCTAGATTATTTTAGTTAGTTTGACTTAGTCTATCTTTTTTTTAGTACTCGTCTAGATTGCTGCAAATGTCAACTTATCAGGGATTAATGCTGTCGAGGGAAACAAGCTAGATTTGCAACTTTCGGTGCTAGATTATTTTAGTTAGTTTGATTTTTCAGTCACTTAACTTGCTACTACTATTATAGGATCAAAATAGGGATGGTTGGAAAGTGTGAGGATCTTGTAGGGACATTGATCCAATCCTGTCAGCCGTATTCCTAATGTTCTTCTGAGATATCATTAGGAAGGAACATTTTACTACTTGCTTTAATTTATGCTTCTTTTGGGTTTTTTAGTTGTAATTGCTCTTGTTTGGTGATGAAGATTGTTCTTTGGTGGTTATGTTTTTTATTGATGAAATAGCGAAGTGCTAATCTATGAAACTTGTTTTTTTAATCTCATCAAGTCGAAGAGGAAGAGAGAGAGCTTGTTGGTTTGTACCTTCCCTTTTTTAACCTTTAACTGTTGTTGTACCATGAACATCTCGTATTTAATGAAAAAAGAACTTGTTGCCTTACTATTTTGGAATACGATTGATAATGATTAGGATGTTAATGCCTAAGGTTTGCTATCTCATAATATTATGCATATTGATGGCTGGAAAAAACCCCTACTTCTGAAATGTGTTGACCATTGTTATTCCGTTACCTGTGTATGCATATTGCATCAAAGGTACCTGTAGCCTGAAAGACTTGGTCACCATAAAAGTATAGAGTCGTGTTCCTCTTATCTCAAGTGTCCTTTTGCCGACAAAAGCATTTTTGTCCAATTGCTTGAAACTCCCTTGAAACCCCAGCTTGTAATTCTCCCGATCGCCGTGACAATGCGTTCTATACGTGCCAAAGTTTGAGTGCCTGGCCATTACATAATGAGTTTAATTATGTCATGTTATGAAAGTATTGTTTAACCTTGCTAATGGATAGGGATAGTCATTACATAGTGAGATAATACATGCTTCATGCATGCATGTTCGAACTCAATAGTTCTGTGCCAATCAATAAATTACTATTAGATTATATAACTGGATTCACAACATTATAACATCAATGATAGTAATTGCAATGGTACCGAAGCTTAATAGGAATTAACCTAATATTAGGATACGTTTGAATGGAATTGTCAAAATATGAGATTACACGCAATCGTTCTGATTCTATTATTATTAATTCTGTCTGTCTATGTTAATTTTAGGTTTTGGGTTTTACTTTTGGTTTTATTATATTTTAGTTTTCAGATGAATTTGTTTAATTGGTTTTAAGAAACGTTTTATGTACTTTAATGCCATCTTTATTACTAATAATATATTTCAATCGGCCTCTTATAAGAAAATGGATATTTTTATCTTGTTAAGAGGAGGATCATTCTTCAGAATCTCTTTTTATGTTTTATAGATGTTTACTTTAATTAAATGTTTTTGCAGTGACTAGTTTCCTTATTATCCTTTTAGAATTGTATTCTTACATTTTTATTATATTTACAACATTTTAAATAACATTTACAATTTTTTTTACTAATATATAACTTTTAAATGTTTTATATTTTCAAATAATTTTATGATGTCCAAACATTAAATATTTTAATCATATTTTAATATTTTACATTTTTATGGTATTTAAGTTTTTTTTATTCAAACTACATCAATATTAGTGAAGTGACAAAATAATTGATGTGATTGTAATAGTTTTCTGTTTTCAATTGATTCAATTTGAACTTTTTAGAAGTTCAATGATAAAAGTAAAAAATCAACAATTAATGTAATTTTTTAGATAATTCACATACGAGAAAAGTCATTATGTTAATTTTCAAATAATTTATATAGATAATCTTACGTTATTTCGATTTCAATATTGTAAAACCAAGCAACTAAACCACAGTAATAATTCAAACCGACCATCCATTTTGTATATTTCACATATTATGAATGAGAAAATTAAAATTACTAAAGAATATTTAAAGAAATAGAGTGAATAATGTGTTAATCGATAGATAGGTTTAAAACGCGCGACGCATACTGTAATGTACTACTATTACGGCATACCTAAACATACAAGTAAATTTGTCCTTATTTTATAAGTATTAAAAGTATAAAAATTTATTTAAAATTAATTATTTATTAATTTTTTTTAAAATTAATTATTTATTAAAATGTATTTATAATTTTAAGTAGAATTGTAATTAAATTATAACATTTTTATTAAAATAATAATTAACTTAAGTAATTTCATTTGTTTAAAATTAAGGTTTTTAAATTATATAAGTTAGAACCGGCCATCAGCACCAGTCTCTGTTGGTAACCACCTTAATTCGTCGAAAAATAAACTGTTACAACACCCAACGTTTTCGTTTGTCGTCGTTCAATAACAAAAAGTGGATAAATCACACGTTTAGTGCCTAAACTATTATTTTTATTTTGTTTTAGTAACTCTACTTTTAATTTTTTTCAAAACCATACCTATCGTTTACTTTTTGTTTCATTTTAGTATCACGCTACTAAAAATTTAATAGGACAACTGAGGTGGTATTTTTCTATTTGGGTAAACTACACAGTTTATCATTCAACTATCTTCTCACTCCTATTTTGATCACTAAAGTTTAAAAAAAATGAATTTAATAATTAAACTTTTGAATTACTTCTATTTTGATCATCTCTAATGATGTGGACTATATTATTATAATTTTTAGTATAATATGATAAATTAATTAATATTTAATATCAAATAAGATTTAAACAAATAAAAATAAAAATTTATAATTTTAATCTAACTCTTAATCCCCAATCGTCGATCCAAACCCCAACCCCACGAACATCACCCTCCGACCATCACATAAGAATCCATTGAAATTTTTTTTGTGAACCGGAAACAAATGAACACAGAGAAACAAATTTAAGTGTCAATGATACAACAACCACCATCACCCTCACAAAGACAAGTTAAAAAAATGTAAACATTGTTCAATGTCCATTGTTGAAACAACAAAAAGCTCAAATTATTTTATATAAAAACAAAAATAGCAACAATAAGGGAAAACACATGAAGTGGATGAGAAAGAAGTCGCCATCCATGCTTCTTCATTTTCTCTTAAAATGTTACAGTTCCAGAAAAAGTAAAACTAAAATAAAGAAGACATAAAGAGTATAAAACAAAAACAAAACAAAAAATCTAGATTTCTGCTTATACTTATTTTATTGCACTTTCACTCATTTTCCAGACAAAATTAAGATAACACGTTTCACTATATCACCAATCAAACAAAAGCAGCATCACCTCCTTTTTACTTTTACGGACCTAATCATAAAATCAAAATGAAAAAGGATAAAAAAGAAGAAGAATAAGAACATGATGAAGATAGGTATGGACTGCAAGGTTATTTTTTCATTTATTGTATAGTTTCACTTAATCGTATCAATGCCTCATGCAAGGTAAGAGAAGGAAATGAAGAAGAAAAAAACAAGGGCTAGTATGAGTTTTTGGGTATTATTTGTTTCATGAAGATGAAGTTAAGGATGAGTTTATATTGGTGTTGTGGTTTGGATATTTAGGATTAAAATTAAGGATTTTGATTTTAAATTTTATTTGACATTAATAATAATAAATTTTTGTCATACTAAAAATAATAATAAAATAATCCACATCATTAAAGAGAGATCAAAAGACAAGTTATTTAAAAGTTTAATGATTAAATTGAAAGTTTTTAAATTTTAGTGACCATAATATAAGTGAGAAGATAGTTGAGTGATGAATCGTATAATTTTTCCAAATAAAAAACACCACGCAAGTTGTGCCGTTAACTTTTGAACTGTGGGGTACTAAAATGAAAAAAAATAAACATTATGTGTGATTTAAAAAAATGAAAATTGATGTACTAAATCGGAATAAAAGTGATAATTTAAGTACTAAACATGTAGTTTACTCTAAAAAATTATAATTTAATTATAATCCTATTAAATTATAGTTAAATTTTAATAAATGATTAATTTTAAATAAATCTTTATAATTTTTAATATTTACATAATAAGGATAAATTTACTTGTAGTTTATTTCGGTATGTTATTTTAGTGGTACGCTACGGTATTCGACGTGGGCTATAGAATTTTTTGTTAATCTATAACTTTTTTAGTGAAATCTGTCAGTGTATTTAAGTGAAATAATGTCATATATAGTGGGAATTGAAACAATAAAATATAATAATATATTTTATTAAAAAATGTATTTATTTAATTATATTTATAAATATATTATATGAAACAATTCGTTGGATGTATATATTAAAGATTAGGTGAGTTTTCATGTTCATGTTGGTGATGCGGGGATGATTTTAATTTTTTTTTGGATAAGTAAGATTTTTATTATTCAAATAAGAGGAAAGTACAGAAATTTCAATCAAGGATCAAAGACTAGCTATTTACAACAAAAGAATGGTTAGCCTATTGTAACATCCTCCATGCCGGGTTAGTGATTAATTTGCAAAGTTTCAACATTTGGTGATTAAAGTAGAACAATTATATGGTTTAAAAATAAAGGTTGGTAAATATGAGATTAAGGTGAGGACCAAATGGTCATTTGCAAGGGGAATTTTTAATTAAATAAAATGCTATGGGGTATATGAGAACACGTGTATTCCAGAACCTCCCATTTCTTCTCCCTTCTTCCTCATTTTCTTCTCTTCCTTCTCTCAACGTTGGGCTTGCATTTAAGGTAAGAATCTGAACTTGATAGTTTCTTTGATGTTTTATGATTGGAAATGAAAGCTTGGATGTTATATAAGCTAAAGGAAAGCTTATATGACATTAAAACAACAAGATTAGGGTTTTAGAGATAGATTTGGAAAATGAGTTTATAGATGAGATTTTGATATGGATGAGGTTTTGATGTTTGAATCAGAATTTTGACTTGTCAATAAGCTAATTAAGAAGTATGAGGGGTTAGAATTCAAATTAGAACATATTGGAATTTGAGTTGGATTCTTAAATGCTACATGGAGAATTAGATTTCTAAGTTTTAGAGGTATTTAATGGATAATAATTAGTTTAAGTAAGTGTATGAGAGCTAAGAGTAGTAAAGGGATTGAAATATGTATGTTTGAGTTGAAATTAGATGATTTTCGGGCTAAAAATAGGATTTCTGGGTTAGGAGAATCGGTACCCATTCAAGGGGAACCGATACCCCTTCAACGAATATGATTTCCAGAATGCTAGAGGGGAATCGGTACCCCCAGGGGGGGAACCGATACCCCCTCATCGTATATGAATTCCAGATTGCTTAAGGGGAATCGATACCCCAGGGGGGGAACCGATTCCCCCATGAGAAAAAGAAGAAGAAAGAAAAGAAAGCAAGACTAAGCTATTAATTCTTTTAATTAGTAAGCTATTAAAGCTTAATTTCAAGACACAGACGTCTGATGATCATCTTAAAAAAATTATGTTTATGTAGATACCGAGCCTACTCGAGTTCGGGAACAATCTACAAGTAGGATCGATCGAGGAAAAGGCAAAGAAGTATAGGTGAGTGCATATGCATAGCATGAATACAGTAGTATATTCAGTTCTAGACTTGTGATAAGTCTAGATTCCATATTTTGACACATGATTACATTCCATATTATGATACATGACATGAATTTGTATTAAATGTATTACATGACATGAATTCATCTTATATGTATTACATGACATGAATATGCAGAAAAGTTCTATGCACTATGTGATAAAAGTATGTAAATGATATGCCTATGTGTTAAAGGTATGGAATACTATGTCTACGCGATATGAACTACGGGAAATGTATAAGCCCATGTTATGTAGATGAGAACTCTAGGTATAGTTGGCATGCCAAGGGTAGAGGGTATACTCGGTTCTTTAGGACATATGTATATCCTTTGGAACCTGTGTGAAGTCTCGAAAGACACATACTTGATCCATAGTATATGTATATGATTCTTAAAGGATTCTACGTGGTCCTTATGGACAAAATTCTACGGGCACTTCGGTGTAATTCTACGGGCACTTCGGTGCATTTATACGAGCTGTGGTGACAGCATAGTGCACAACCTCACATTACTCAAATACCTTAGGTTCTCAATATGCTATCATGGGCCAATAAACTTATTAATACTGAATAATGAATGTTACAGTCATACGCTTACAGGTATGGATATTGTTAAAGTATACTACATTGATTAGTTACATGTTTGCATCTCATCTCATATGATCCTGACATATTCAGTACAATACATTGCCTTATTATTGTTGCCTCACTAAGTCGATGACTTAGCGTGTGAGTGTTTCACACGTAGGATCCGAGGAAAATAGAAGAGACAGGTGAAGCAGCTTGACAGTATTACTCCTGCAACCATCAGATCAGAAGCAACTTATCAGTAGGTTATTTTGTTATGTAAATAGCAGTTGGCATGTAATTAAAGAGTTAAGTTGTGTATGCTCTGAATATTTTTGTAAACTTATATTACAGTATGTATATTATTGTATTTTCTTAATACAAGTCCCAATATTTTACTATTATTTATTAAGAGTGTGTTTTAAAGTCAATGTAGTATCTCTGACTCATATCCGGGTCGGGTATGGGTTGGGGGTGTTACATTTAATGGTATCAGAGCTATGGTTTAGCCGATTCTAGGCATAAACCAGAGTCTATGGAGTCTTTAAATGGAATACATGCCAACAAATGGTGATAACTTCTGATCTGGTATAGTATGAGTATGCTGTTTTGCTAATAGAACAATGTGTATATTCTTATTAGATGTCCGGACATAATAGCTCCCGAAGTGAAGCGGGAGAAGATAGACATGCTGAAAGCAGTAATTCACCTGCCCTGGCCAGGCAAGGTGAAGAACAGGCATCTCAAGGAGTGCCTGTGCAAGATCAAGATACGTTCTTCAGAACGTTAGACGCTATTCTGACGCGTCTTCAACCTCCTGCTCCACTAACTCCACAAATTAATGTAGCAAAAGAATTGAGAAGTTTAGGAGCTCCCGAGTTTAAGGGAGAAGCTGATGAAGGTCCGGTGTCAGCGGATCTTTGGTTGAATGATTTGAAAATCATGTTAGATGGTCTCCACTGTTCCGAAGTGGAGAAATTAGATGGAGTTGTGTCTTTACTAAGGGGTCAGGCGAGGATATGGTGGACGAATGTCACCATGAGGATGTCAACCGACCAGTTGACTTGGTCTTTGTTTTTAGAAGAATTTAAAAGCAAGTACATTGGGGATCAGTTTATCCGCCAAATGAAGCAGGAATTTATGAGTTTGAAGCAGATGAGCCGCTCTGTGTATGAGTACGAATGTGAGTTTAATAAGCTGAGCAGGTTTGCAGCCGAGCTTGTGCCTACTGAGAAAGATGCTTGCGAATGGTTCGTGGAGGGCTTGCGCCCTAGGCTTAAGGAAATGTTGATAGTATTAAACTTGTCCTCGTTCCAGGAGGTGATCAATCGTGCAAAAGCTCTTGAAAGGGCTCAGAATGAAAGATTTGGGGACTCAAGGGTTCAGACATCAAAGAGGACGACTACTTATTCTGGTTCAACACCAACAAAAAGGGGAAGAGACTCGGGATTTCGATCACAAACTAGATCAGAATCAGTTGCATCGTCTGCTAGGGGAGCAAGTCAGGCAAGACCTAGACAGACGCAGTCAGTAGAATCTGGTGCTGGGAGATCTACTCCGGGTCAAAGGAAACATTGTGAGCACTGCGGGAAAAATCATTATGGGGAGTGTCGTATGGCAGCTGGGACTTGTTTTCGATGCGGGGATGCTGGACATTTTGTCCGGGACTGTCCCTTGATGGTTGGGGAGCCGACACCATCTGGAAGAGCTGGTTCTTTTTCACAAAGAGGCCGAGGAAGAGGCAGAGGAAGGAACCCGTCTGAATTCTCTGCTCAACCTGAAGTTCGATCCACTGCTCGAGTATACAACCTAAAGACAAGTGAAGACCGTGATGACCCTGATATTATAGCAGGTACTTTTCAGTTGTATGATAAATTGGTATTGGTACTGATTGATCCGGGTTCTAATTATTCTTATATTACAAGTAAGTTAGTAAAGGAGTTGGGGATTCCCTTAGAAGCTACGAGTAATGAGAATATAGTAACAACTCCGTTAGGCCAGAGTGCCCGGGTGAATAAAGTTTGTAAGGGGTGTCCCATAAAGATTCAGGGAATTGAATTCCCTGCTAATCTGATGGAATTACCCTTTGACGAGTTTGAAGTGATTCTGGGAATGGATTGGTTGTTTCGGTATTATGGAGATGTTAGTTGCAGATTGAAAAAGGTAACTCTGAAAAGTCCAGACGGAATAGAGATAAGTGTGAACAGTGAAAAGTTTAATCCGTTAGCAAATGTAATATCAATGATGTCTGCCAAGAAATTATTGCTACAAGGATGTCAGGGTTTTCTGGCAAATGTGATTGATTCAAGAGCTCAAGAGAAAAAGTTAGAGGAAATTCCAATAGTTCGAGAGTTCCCTGATGTTTTTCCTGCTGAATTGCCAGGATTACCTCCGGATAGAGAGGTAGAATTCCAAATAGAAATAATGCCGGGAACAGCTCCGATTGCAATGGCACCTTATCGAATGGCTCCGAAAGAATTGCAAGAGTTAAAGCATCAATTACAAGAATTGCTAGAGAAGGGATTTATCCAACCAAGTGTATCGCCTTGGGGAGCTCCGGTGTTATTTGTTAAAAAGAAGGATGGATCAATGCGTCTTTGCATTGACTATCGACAGCTCAATAAGGTGACCATCAAGAACAAGTATCCCCTTCCGCGCATTGATGATTTGTTTGATCAACTAAAAGGAGCTTCGGTATTTTCAAAGATCGATCTACGTTCGGGTTATCATCAATTGAAGATCCAGGAGAAAGATACTCCGAAGACAGCTTTCAGAACGAGATATGGTCATTATGAATTCATAGTAATGCCATTCGGAGTAACGAATGCACCTGCTGCTTTCATGGATCTTATGAACAGGATTTTTCAGCCCTACTTGGACCAGTTTGTTGTTGTCTTTATTGATGACATACTGGTGTACTCGAAATCCCATGAAGAGCATAGCACACATCTGAGGATCGTCTTGCAAATTTTAAAAGATAAAAAGTTGTATGCCAAATTGTCCAAATGTGAGTTCTGGTTAAGGGAAGTAATTTTCCTGGGGCATGTGATCTCGGCAGTTGGGATTAGAGTAGACCCTCAGAAAGTTAAAGCTATAATGGATTGGGAAGTTCCTAAGAATGTGTCTGAAGTTCGGAGTTTTCTGGGACTTGCCGGTTACTATCGAAGATTCGTTAAGAATTTTTCGATGATTGTGCTGCCTCTAACAAAGCTAATGAGAAAGAACGTACCATTTGTTTGGACTTCCGAATGTCAAGAAAGTTTCGAAGCTTTAAAGAGAATTCTGACGGAAACTCCGATATTGGTTCAACCGGAATCTGGCAAGAATTTTGTAGTATATAGCGACGCATCCCATAACGGGTTGGGGTGTGTACTAATGCAAGAAGGAAAAGTGGTAGCGTACGCATCGAGACAGTTGAAAACACATGAAAGGAATTACCCCACACATGATTTAGAAATGGTTGCGGTAGTATTCGCTCTCAGGATTTGGCGTCATTATCTTTATGGGGAACGTTGTTACTTATATACGGATCATAAGAGCCTGAAGTACCTGATGACTCAAAAAGAATTGAATTTGAGGCAACGTAGATGGGTAGAGTTCTTAAAGGACTACGATGTGATAATTGACTATCATCCCGGAAAGGCTAATGTGGTCGCAGATGCTCTGAGTAGAAAGACGTTTGCAGCTTTACGAGCTATGGATGCAAGATTATCTTTAACGGGAGACGGTGGTCTTTGTGCAGAATTAACCCTTAAACCAGCATGGTTGGAACGAATAGGGAATTGCAAGGTAAAGATGAAATGTGTTTGAAAAGAATTGAGCAAGTAAAGAATCAAGAGATTAAAGACTTTGAGATTAAGTCAGATGGAAATATATATTGTAAAGGAAGAATTGTAATACCTGACAATGAAGACTTGAAGAAAGAATATTAACAGAGGCTCATTGCAGTCCGTTAACGATGCACCCGGGTGGAACCAAGATGTATATGGATTTGAAGGATCGATTTTGGTGGTCAGGGATGAAGCGAAGCATCACAGAATTTGTGTCTAAATGTTTGATATGTCAACAAGTCAAAGCCGAACATCAAGTTCCATCAGGATTATTGCAACCGCTTTTAATTCCTCAATGGAAGTGGGAAAATGTTACGATGGATTTTGTTTCGGGGTTACCCTTGACTCCGAACAAAAGAGAATCAATCTGGGTAATTGTTGATCGATTAACTAAGTCAGCGCATTTCCTCCCTGTTAGAACGGATTTCTCTATGGAAAAGTATGCAGAGCTGTATATTAGAGAAGTTATTAGATTGCATGGAGTACCTGTTTCCATAGTCTCTGATCGGGACCCTCGATTCACTTCTAGATTCTGGAAATCTTTGCATGGAGCGTTGGGGACTCGTTTAAACTTTAGTACGGCTTTTCATCCTCAGACTGATGGGCAATCAGAGAGAACTATTCAGATATTGGAAGACATGTTGAGAGCGTGCGTAATGGAATTTAAAGGATCATGGGAAAAGTATTTACCGCTGGCAGAGTTCGCTTACAACAATAGTTATCATTCGAGTATCAAGATGGCTCCCTATGAAGCATTATATGGAAGAAAATGTCGTACTCCATTAAATTGGTATGAACTCAAAGACCGAAGTGTTCTTGGTCCGGATTTAATTCAAGATGTAGAACAGAAAGTTCGAGAAATTCAGCATAACCTCAAAGTGGCCTCTGATCGGCAAAAGTCCTATTCTGATCTTAAAAGGAAAGAAATTGAATTTCAAGTTGGAGATAAGGTGTTTTTAAAAGTGTCTCCATGGAAGAAGGTGTTGAGATTTGGTCGGAAAGGAAAATTGAGTCCTCGGTTTATTGGACCATATGAGATTGTAAAGAGAGTAGGACCTGTAGCATATCATCTAGTTTTACCCCCTGAGATGGAAAAGATACATGATGTTTTTCACGTTTCAATGCTTCGAAGATATAGATCTGACCCTTCTCATATCGTGACACCAGAAGAGATTGAGGTTCGTCCTGACTTGACTTATGAGGAAGAACCGATTCAAATTTTAGCCCATGAAGTTAAGCAATTGAGGAACAAGACCATTCCTTTGGTCAAAGTGTTGTGGAGGAATCACAGAGTAGAAGAAGCAACGTGGGAGCGTGAAGAGGATATGCGACATCAATACCCTCATTTGTTCGTGCAATGAAAATTCGAGGACGAATTTTCTTAAGGGGGAGAGATTTGTAACATCCTCCATGCCGGGTTAGTGATTAATTTGCAAAGTTTCAACATTTGGTGATTAAAGTAGAACAATTATATGGTTTAAAAATAAAGGTTGGTAAATATGAGATTAAGGTGAGGACCAAATGGTCATTTGCAAGGGGAATTTTTAATTAAATAAAATGCTATGGGGTATATGAGAACACGTGTATTCCAGAACCTCCCATTTCTTCTCCCTTCTTCCTCATTTTCTTCTCTTCCTTCTCTCAACGTTGGGCTTGCATTTAAGGTAAGAATCTGAACTTGATAGTTTCTTTGATGTTTTATGATTGGAAATGAAAGCTTGGATGTTATATAAGCTAAAGGAAAGCTTATATGACATTAAAACAACAAGATTAGGGTTTTAGAGATAGATTTGGAAAATGAGTTTATAGATGAGATTTTGATATGGATGAGGTTTTGATGTTTGAATCAGAATTTTGACTTGTCAATAAGCTAATTAAGAAGTATGAGGGGTTAGAATTCAAATTAGAACATATTGGAATTTGAGTTGGATTCTTAAATGCTACATGGAGAATTAGATTTCTAAGTTTAGAGGTATTTAATGGATAATAATTAGTTTAAGTAAGTGTATGAGAGCTAAGAGTAGTAAAGGGATTGAAATATGTATGTTTGAGTTGAAATTAGATGATTTTCGGGCTAAAAATAGGATTTCTGGGTTAGGGGAATCGGTACCCATTCAAGGGGAACCGATACCCCTTCAAAGAATATGATTTCCAGAATGCTAGAGGGGAATCGGTACCCCCAGGGGGGGGAACCGATACCCCCTCATCGTATATGAATTCCAGATTGCTTAAGGGGAATCGATACCCCAGGGGGGGGAACCGATTCCCCCATGAGAAAAAGAAGAAGAAAGAAAAGAAAGCAAGACTAAGCTATTAATTCTTTTAATTAGTAAGCTATTAAAGCTTAATTTCAAGACACAGACGTCTGATGATCATCTTAAAAAATTATGTTTATGTAGATACCGAGCCTACTCGAGTTCGGGAACAATCTACAAGTAGGATCGATCGAGGAAAAGGCAAAGAAGTATAGGTGAGTGCATATGCATAGCATGAATACAGTAGTATATTCAGTTCTAGACTTGTGATAAGTCTAGATTCCATATTTTGACACATGATTACATTCCATATTATGATACATGACATGAATTTGTATTAAATGTATTACATGACATGAATTCATCTTATATGTATTACATGACATGAATATGCAGAAAAGTTCTATGCACTATGTGATAAAAGTATGTAAATGATATGCCTATGTGTTAAAGGTATGGAATACTATGTCTACGCGATATGAACTACGGGAAATGTATAAGCCCATGTTATGTAGATGAGAACTCTAGGTATAGTTGGCATGCCAAGGGTAGAGGGTATACTCGGTTCTTTAGGACATATGTATATCCTTTGGAACCTGTGTGAAGTCTCGAAAGACACATACTTGATCTATAGTATATGTATATGATTCTTAAAGGATTCTACGTGGTCCTTATGGACAAAATTCTACGGGCACTTCGGTGCAATTCTACGGGCACTTCGGTGCATTTATACGAGCTGTGGTGACAGCATAGTGCACAACCTCACATTACTCAAATACCTTAGGTTCTCAATATGCTATCATGGGCCAATAAACTTATTAATACTGAATAATGAATGTTACAGTCATACGCTTACAGGTATGGATATTGTTAAAGTATACTACATTGATTAGTTACATGTTTGCATCTCATCTCATATGATCCTGACATATTCAGTACAATACATTGCCTTATTATTGTTGCCTCACTAAGTCGATGACTTAGCGTGTGAGTGTTTCACACGTAGGATCCGAGGAAAATAGAAGAGACAGGTGAAGCAGCTTGACAGTATTACTCCTGCAACCATCAGATCAGAAGCAACTTATCAGTAGGTTATTTTGTTATGTAAATAGCAGTTGGCATGTAATTAAAGAGTTAAGTTGTGTATGCTCTGAATATTTTTGTAAACTTATATTACAGTATGTATATTATTGTATTTTCTTAATACAAGTCCCAATATTTTACTATTATTTATTAAGAGTGTGTTTTAAAGTCAATGTAGTATCTCTGACTCATATCCGGGTCGGGTATGGGTTGGGGGTGTTACACCTATACTCCAATTGGTACAAAGTTGTATATTAACAAAATCAAGCCTATTAAGTTCTCTATTCCTAAGTTGAGAATCAACAACCTCCTTAATAGAAATAAGCAAATCATCCATGGTTCTAACTCTTCCTTGGAATAGACGTCTATTTATTTTTTCCCAAACAAAGTAGATGAAAGAGCTCCAAGCGATCTTCATAATAGTGGAAAGAAGAGATTTACCTTTCCAACATGTAAAAACCCAAGCAAGCTTGTTATCCTAAGACATATGAGGTTTAGTTAAGAGAGAAAGATTTAGAATTCTATTCCAGAGTGAATCAACCATAGCACAATCAACAAACAAATGATTTCTTGTTTCAAGGTCATCATTGCGTAAGGTATAAGGACCTTCAGTGGTTATCCCCATTCGAATAAGTCTTTCCCGAGTTGGGAGCCTATCAAGGATTGCCATCCAAGTGATGATACTGAATTTTGGAATATGAAGGGGAAACCATACAAGTTTATGCCAATGAACCTTTTCCTTTTTGATTCAAATCTCATCCCAAATATCTTTGGTTTTAGTAACTCTTGCATTAAGAATAGGGATGGCCTCAACTTTTAATTTTAACAGCCTGTTGAAGCAATTGATGTATGTAACGCTAGTAGGCATTTGTAAAAATTCTTTGGATTTAATAACGTAGTTATAAATCCAAGCAATCCATAAGGAACCTTCACCCGCAAGAAGGTTACGAATGAGCTGTATCATGCAAACTTTATTCCAGGTTTTTAAATCTTTTGATCACAGCCCACCTTCAAATTTAGGACAACAAATGTTACCCCAACATACTCTTGCACCGGTGGCAACGGAGTCAGTGCCTTTCCATAAGAATCTAGAACAAAGCTGGTTAATCTTGTTGATAACAGCTTGAGGAAGGAGAAATTGTCTGCACCAGAAATTTGCTATGCTTTGGAGGACAGCTTTGACAAGTTCAAGTCTTCCTACATAGTTAAGATGTTTCCCAGACCATTGATGAATTCTTAATTTGATTTTATCAATAAGAGGAGTACAATCTTTAGTTGTGAGTTTTCTGGTGACAAGTGGAACTCCTAGGTATCTCACTAGAAGAAGACCATTTTTGAATCCCGTAGAAATAATGATGTTATGAAGGTTCCTAGGGGAAATTTCAGCAACAAAGAGATCAGATTTGGCAGTATTAAGCTGAAGCCCTGACATTTCAGATTTTAATCTTGTATGTCACAAGATAAAATGATTTTGAGTTTTATACTCATAAGGAGTCATAAATGGAAATAGAAATGAAAATATTTGGTTGAACAGGTTAATTACGTTGAAGGGATTAAACTAAAAGAACTAAAATTATAAGGGTAAAAAAGCTTTAAAATTTTGACAAAAAATTACATGTATTAATTTTTTTTATAAATATTGATATTATTCTATTTAAAATTAATTTTTTAATTACGATAAAGATAAAAAATGAAATTTAAAATTTAAAATCAAAATAATGACAATTATTTATTTTATATCATTACAATGCTATTTTTTAAAATTTTAGATTATAATTATAATTTAAACATTAAAATCTAATTTAAAGATACTCATTATTTTCAATTTGTTGATTTATGAAAATTTATGTTTTAATTTCATATTATAATTCTCTTACAATTTAATCTCAAAATTGTAAAAAAAAAAATGGAGTTGAAGTATCGTCAACTACCAAGGACTTGGCAAAATTTAATTTTTATCTGCTGTAACTTCATCAATGATTGCTCATGTAAGCATCAAAAGCACCGATCTCGAAAATTTGCAAAGAAAAGAAAAAATCAAATCGACTTCACTTGAACCTTCAGTTAGACAAAAGGAGGCTTAGTCGGGGAAGTCTCACGTACGTGCGGTAGCCTTAGTATACGGCTTAGTGAGTCAAAAGCAAATCAAGAAAACCAAAAAATGGCGGCCGACTTGAAGTACGAGATCTCTCAGAACGCTTATATTAAGTTGGTTCTACATGCTCTGAAGCACAATACCACGGCGGTCAATGGCATCTTACTCGGTCGAGTCAACCCACAAAATGAAAACGTCGTTGAGATCATTGATTCAGTCCATCTCTTCCACTCTAATCTTGCTTTGTTGCCTCCTCTCGAGATCGCACTCATCATGGTATTCTCTTTTTAGGGTTTAATATTTAGTTTAGTTTTCATGTTCTTATTAAAGTTTCGTTCTTTAGTTTTAGAATTAGAGTTTCATGGTGGTTAATTATTGGGGTAATGGGGTTTCATCAAAAATTCAATTGGGCAGCTAAAACTTTCATTGCTTTTTTTGGGGGTAAAGCTCTCTCTTAAAAATTGATGCTAATATACATGGTCGGTTGGTTTGATTAGATTGAGGAGCATTACGGATCTCAGGGCTTGGGAATTGTGGGATATTTCCATGCAAATGAGAGGTTTGATGATGTGGAGCTAGGCATTGTGGCAAAGAACATCAGTGATCATATTTGCCGGTACTTTCCTCAGGCAGCCGTTCTTTTGGTATGTATTTTGATACATGCTGGAATTGGATATATTGTTATATATGCTGCTTTGTTTGTTATGGTATGTAGTTCTCAATTGTTTCCTGGTTTGTGATTTGGTCTTCTGTAGTTAGATAACAAAAAGCTTGAAGCTGTGCCCAAGGGCAAATGCCAGAGTCCCGTGATGCAGGTTTGTGTTAACTCGGTGTTTTAATTGTTGCCGTTTGGTTTTGTTTGATGTTTGGTTTGAGCGTAAAGTGAAGGGAGTATGGTTCCACTGCTTGATGAATACTATCGACGGTCATTTCTAGCTTACAATTTAGTTTAATAGTAGTTAAAATCAGTGATCTTGAAGGTGTGCTTGTCTGCTTGAAGGTTCTGTTCTTTATAATGTATATAAATCTAAGGTAGTTTGACATATTTGCTTCCCGTGGCCTGTGCTGTCTTAATGTTTTGCTGAGTACCCGGACGACCTTGAGTTTCTTATATTTGGTTGTGGATGTTGGCATGTGTTGTAGATTTGTAGTCTGATATATTGCGTTGGCTGCAAATGCAATTGCTCTTCCTAATTTAGTGGTATAGAAGTTCCACAGCTCTCTTAGTTAGAAGATGTGTTGCCTTAAGGAAGCAATGACCCATTGGCATAAAAGAGTTTTGGGAGGGACTTTGGCCAAAAAATAGTAAAGGAACTAATGTGGATGTTGTGACTAATTATCTATTTCTCATTGTTAGTTGGATGGGTTGTCACTTGATTAGGCTTTTTTTCATTCATATGTGGCTTTCTGAAGTATTCCCTTTTTCCATTTATTTTCAGAAACAAATTTCCCGTTGCCCACTCGTTGACACGGAAGTGTCCGGAGACATTTTCCCTCATGCGTTGTGTCTCTAGGTATCTTATAGATGATTTATATTAGCTGTTCCTTTGTGCGTGGACTTTCAACTTTGCTTTAAATGTCTTTGGAGTCCATCAGATTTTGTGTGGTGCTTACGGAGTATATTACCTCCTGTGCTAATGTTAAACTCGGATTTCATTTTTCGAAATTGGCCATTGATGCTATTTGCGGTCATTTTCCTTCAAAAGTTGTTTGGTGAATGGATGCATTCATGGATCAACAATTTTTTACCTTGCCTTCTAGTAATATTTATCTCATCATGCATTTAGCTTTATATAAGGGATGCATCCAAGAGCTGAAAACTGGCTGCGTCTGACTGAGGAAGCGGATTGGTAATCAAGGAGCTGGCTGCAAACGTTATTTTGCCCGATTACATTTCATCTGGGAAATGGCAGGGTATTGTAGATTTTGATGACCATCTTGACAACATTAGCCCATAAGTCGTATGGTCTTCTCATCTCATAAAAGCCAAGATGTTAGAACATTTGATGTATTTTTGATTGGTTGAGTGTGATCTTACATGTTATCTTTCTGGTTGCAGGGACTGACTTAATCCAGAACTCTTCAAGTAAGATCCTTCATTGTTCAAGTAATGGCTGATGCGGACAACTCATCTCCAAGACTGAAGAGTTGACAATGAATTTGATGAGCGATGAATCTGAGTTGAGCTTAAACAGCTTGAGCTCTAAACTCATCTACTGAATCGATTTCAATATTTGAATACTTTTACTCAAAGAGCTTTTTATTTTTATTATTAATGAACAATTTCGATTCAAAATTGAGCTCGAACATAAAAAAAAAAAATGGAGTTTGAATTCGAACATGGAAATCATGTTCATTTTTAACTTGTTAAGCAAACTTGCAACAAATCTAATCGAGCGAGTTCACTTGTATTTTGACTAAAATAGCTATCCTCCTCTTCTTCCTAATATTAATTAAACTTCTTAAAATAAAGAATAAAGTACCTATTTAGTTATCCATTTATTATTTAATTTCTTTTTCGGTTATTAAACTATTGTTTTTTTAAATATCTAATATTACGTCTGTATTCTATTTTAATCATTCGTTTTTTAAATTTTGTTGGTATGTTAATGCCACATTTATTTTTTTAATGACAGATGATTAAAATAGAATCAAAATATAATATTAGTTATAATTAAAAAAATAACAGTAGGGTGACTAAAATAAATATTAAATAATGAATGAGTGATTACAAGAGTAATTGACCCTAAAATAATAAAAAAAATCCTTCAAAACTTGCAGGTCCAAATGTTTTCTTGTTATATCGATGTTGTTGTTTATCTGTCCACTTTCATGGTAGATCCATCCAATCTCTCTCTCACAAACAAAAGCCTTTTTCTCCTCAATTTTTTAAAATTCTTTCTCTCTACAGTATTTTGTAAGTGAATGTAAGAGTCGACATTCGATCAAGTCGAGTCGAGATAAGTTAAAAATTTTGAATTATTTGAGTTGATGAGTTCTATTTTATAACTCGGAGTTGATTTAAATTTTTTTCGAGTCGAGTCGAGTTAAATTTTTAAATTTCTATTTAAATTTAATTGTAAATATTTATAATAATTTAAATGATATTTTATAATCATAAACAATATATATATATATATTATAATTTTTTTGTGATTTATATATACTATACAAAGTCGAGAGAATTAACTTAAGTTTCGACTCAAACTTAAAAATTAATCTATTAATTAGTAAAAATTTTGAGTTATTTGAGTTGTATTTAACAAGCCGATTTGAACTTAATTTTTTTTTGAGTTGATTCAAATTTATGAAATTATTAAATTTTTTTGAGTTGATTCCAATTTATAAAATTACAATTCAAAATTAATACAAGTCAAATTTGTTCAAATCAAATCGAGTTCAAAAAATCAAATTTTTAAGTCTGAGTTGAATTTTGATTAGTGAATGACCCAGATAAAACTGCTATCTTTTTATGCTCCACTGCTAAAGCAATGGCCTCCTAAAGTTCCCATCTTTGAAAACTATTTCAGGTACAATTTTCATTTTCCTTCTCAAAGTTTCCCCTTTTATTTGTTTATAGCTTTAACTGGTTTTTATGATTTACTTGCTGGGTATTTTTTTAAGCTTCTACGTTGTCTTTTAGCATATGGTTCATAGTGGGGGTTTTGGATCCAAAGGTGGGTCTTTTGTATTTAGTGAGAAATCTCTATTGAATCTTCTCTTTTTCTTATATTTTTCGAGAGAACTATGAATCAATGACTGCATTTTTTTTTGCTGTGATTTGATTGATTTCTTTTATCCCTATTTTTATTTTGTCTGCACCTTTTAATCCTGGTGACTCTAAAGGATTGCCATTCTAGGTAGATTTTCTTGGTTATTTTGTTGCTTTTAGGGGATGTTTTGATCTAGTTTTGCATGCAATTCTCTGTTTTTGGTCAATTTGTGTTGCCTTTTTCCTCATTGATTTTCTGCTTATCTATCCGATTAATTGATTTGGGTTGTCTATAGTACTTAATTTTGAAAAGGGTGTTGTAAAAATCTAGGGTTTGATACTTGTTTCATGGATCACCTAATGTTTTCATGCATAAATCAAGCCACTAGTTATTTCAATTTTGTAGATCAGTTTTTAGATGTTGGAGTTGAAGATGAAAGTAACTAGAATTGCTGGTGGATGGAACTTTGTGTCGATGATCGGGGGAGAATAATGGGTTTCTGTAGTCTGATCTAAGTAACAAGTTTGCCTTCTTTTTTATGGCCTCGAAATCTGGCGCCAGAGCTTCCCCAGGAAAGCAGAGGGAACCATTTGGTAGCCAAATGGCCACTGAAGCTGATTCTTTTTGGTCTTCTCCTATGCAGATAGCAAAGACGAGCAAATTGGCTTCTGTTACACCAAAGGCTGTGCCGCAAATTGCTGCCAAGCAAGTTTGTGTGGGGATCAGGGACGATGTAAACGCATTGAAAACTTGTAGATTAGAGTCCGTTGATTCGTTGACAGAGAAATTAGATTCAGGTCTATCATTGGGTAATCGGAAAGAAGTTCCAACTCATGTTGGTTCCAAGTGTGTCAGGATGGTGATTTACCAGAAGGTTCTGGTAAAGAAGAAACAAAAGCATTGGAACATGGAATTAGTTCAGCTTCGGCTAAATCGAGTGATGGGGCCACTGGCCTTGTCAAGACTAGTGGAAGTGCCAAAGTTGGTGATTGTGATTATACCGAGAGTGGTAAGAGCAGTATGTGTAGAGGTAGCACCAGCAGTGATGTAAGCAATGAAAGTTCGTATTGCAGCTTAAGTAGCCGGATCAACAGACCTAATAAGACAAATGATATTAGGTGGGAAGCCATACAAGTTGTCCAAGGAAAAGAGGGTGTACTGGGTTTGAACCATTTCCGATTATTGAAGAGATTAGGCTGTGGGGATATTGGAAGTGTCTATCTTTCAGAACTAAGTGGAACAACGTGTTATTTTGCAATGAAGGTGATGGACAAAGCATCTTTAGCAAGTCGTAAGAAACTACTTCGAGCTCAAACTGAGCGAGGAATACTACAATCCTTGGACCATCCCTTCCTCCCAACATTGTATTCCCATTTGAGACTAATAAATTTTCATGTTTAGTGATGGAGTTTTGCCTGGTGGTGACTTGCATACACTACGACAGAGACCAGGAAAGCATTTTACGGAGCAAGCAGTAAAGTATGTGAATTCCTCCTACTTATTAACATCTATAGAGTTAAATGAGTATCGAGTTTGTATGATTTACTTATCAGTGTTTGCTTTTATCGGTATTGGTTTTAGTAATACTTTTAGTATCATTGCAACATGCCGCCTTATAGGTTTATCTGTTATAACTGATAATAGGTATATGAACCAATATATAGATGAAACGGTATAGTTTATCACAACATTACTCCGACTCTCATGTTCGATGCATATCCAGATTATGGAGACAAGACCCTCCAGATACATGCAAAACTTGGAAATATCGAGCATACTCGTGTTGGTATTTACACCCGTGTCTGAGTAATATAAGTTCTGTGTTTTGTGTTTCTTTCTAGCTGAAGAAATTAATTTATTGTGATAGTTCTGACGGGTTATTTTATGACCAGACTAGCTTAGACTGTATTTCTCTTCTATGCATTTGTGGATCTGTCGATCTAAGAATTGATTCGAATTAAAGGTTGAGTTTCATATAAGAGAACAACTCCAAATTCTTTTACCCGTAGATATTTTGACAGTCTTTGATTTGCTTAATAATCATGTGGCAAGGGGGATTTGTTTCCTTGTAACTTAATAAGATGAAACTGAAGTCCAATGGTCATTGCTTCGATATGCAGGTTCTATGTAGCGGAAGTTCTCCTTGCTTTGGAATATCTCCACATGCTTGGTATCGTTTACTGTGATCTCAAGCCGGAAAATGTTCTTGTTCGAGAAGATGGACACATAATGCTTTCAGACTTTGATCCTTTCCTCCCTTGTGCTGTCAGCCCCACTAGAGTCTGAACCCTTGCTGAAGAACCCAGTTTATTGCGTACAACCAGCTTGCATCGAGCCCTCATGCATTCAGCCATCATGTGTGGCTCCCACGACATGTTTTTCTCCACTCTTCTTTTCATCAAAATCAAAGAAAGACCGAAAACCGAAGAATGAAATGAGAAAACAAGTTAGTCCATTGCCTGAGCTTATTGCGAGCCAACCAAATGCACGTACCATGTTGTTTGTAGGAACCCACGAGTACTTGGCACCTGAAATTATCAAAGGTGAGGGACATGGAAGCGCAGTTGATTGGTGGTAAAACTCCTTTCAAAGGGTCTGGGAACGGAGCAACACTGTTCAACGTTGTAGGGCAGCCGCTGAGATTTCCCGAATCACCCGTTGTAAGTTTTTCAGCCAGGGATTTGATAAGGGGCTTGCTAGTCAAAGAGCCACAGCAGAGATTAGCCTATAAGTGAGGTGCAACGGAGATTAAACAACATCCTTTCTTCGAAGGCGTAAACTGGGCTTCAATCCGTTGCGCGAGTCCACCAGAGATTCCAAAACCAGTTGAGATCGAGCGGTTTCCCGCCCCCAACATCATCAGCTGGTAATAAACCTGCTGTTCCTGCTACCAAGGATCAAAATAACTATCTGGAATTTGATTTCTTTCAATTATTCTCCACTTCTCAGAACCTTTTTCCAGTGTGTTTGTTTCATTTCAGAAATGTAGAATTCATGAAATGTTGATGATGTTATGAAAAAGGGGTCAGCCATTGAAAGTGTCTTCATTTCACCATAACTCTTTACTGTATATTTATAAAGAGAAACAATCGGTCCGTAATAATTACATGCAAATGGTTTGAGTTTTGACTCATTAGCTAAAATTAAGCAATAATTGTATGAATGAACAAAAATCTATTCTGTTAATATGCTTTATTATTTTTAAAAAATGTTCAATTTAAAATTATAAATATAAAAAGGCATCACCCATAGAAATATTTGGCCAACCATGTTGGAATATATAAAGCAAAAGAGAATAACAAATATTTGCAGGAATCTCGTAGGGCTGCCATTTTTATGAATGGACTAAATCCCATCCATCAGAGTCAACATAACACATGCAGTTCCAAAGTATTGAGCATCTTGCTCATGAAAATGCTAGCAAGGTTAATACATTTATTTGATTAACAGAATCGAATTAAAATAAATAAAATTGTAATTAATATATTTTGCATAATAAAATATAAATAAATAAGTTAATAATTAGAATCAATTACTAGACAACACACTTTCTGAGTACCATAAACGACAAAGCTCAGCATCTATTCCTGTTTAAAAAAAGTTAAATTTTCGCACCTGCCTCTCGTGTTTCGGAGATCGGAACATTCCCCCCCCCCCCCCCAAGCTTCCTAACATTACACAAACATGTCTAAACGAAACTTCCTACGCCAAAGCTTCATTATTTAATAGTATTCATGTTTTATTACATAGGGTAAACTACAAGTTTAATACTTTAATTATCACTTTTGTTTCGTTTTGATCATCAAACTCTTAATTTTTTTTCAAAATCATATTTAACGTTATGTTTTGGTTTCATTTTGATCCCCAGCTGTTAAAAGTAACATAATTTTGTATCTGACAATTTTTTTTTCTATTTTTTTCAATGATAATATGACATTACCTTATAATGACACATTAACATCACCGTTATTTTTTTAACAATAAATGATCAAAATGAAACCAAAATACAACATTATCATGATTTAAAAATAAAAACAATTAAATTATGAAAATGGAACAAAAGTAATAATAAAGATGTTAATCGTATAGTTTACCCTTTATTATATAAATCATTAAGCTCCATCAAATATATTTTTTTTTAAAGATTAAATATACTGAAATTAGAATACATACCGACTTGCTATATTTATTCAAATCCAAATAACATAATTTTTTTTACTAATTCAGTGATTTTTTTTTCAAAATATTTTTAATTATAAAAATAAGCAAATTAAGTCTCAACTCTCTGTTTTTTAAAATTAAATTAAATCTTAACTCTTGTTTTTTAAGTCAAATTAATCCTTAATGTTTAACGAACTTGGTCAAAAGTCGCAGCCATTATAGACATGGAAACAACGAGAGATTTTAGAGGTCAAATATTTGGTTTACGATCCTCAAATAAAAACCATTTATTGTCTTCTCTTTTGATATTAATTTTAAGCTAATATTTAATACAAGTAAAAAAAATCTTTTATAAATAGAGTTGAAATGATATTAAAAATATAAAAAACATCATATGATTATTTTTTAGTTATGTTTGTGAATTTTTTTCTTTCCATTAACAGTTTATCTAATACTAATATATACTATTCAATAAATAATAATACTATATATTTATATTTGTATGTCTTGTCGTGATATAATTATGTAAAAAAATCTTTTATAATTATATAAATTTAAATATATTAACTAATATTATAAAATTTTAAAAAAATATTCATAATTTTGTATGTTATATTCGTATTATGTCAATACTAGAAATTTACGTTGCAAGTCATGATCACCTTTCATTATCCCAATTATTAATTTTTTGGTATTATCTCCCAACTATTAATTCAAAATCATATATATTTACATGTGTTGTTAATAGTTGAAAACAAAATAAATGGTGAATCACCTCTACATATATTGGTCAAGATAATTTTATTTATAAATTAATATTTAGCACATACTATTTGATTATTTTAATTTTTATAAATAATATTTCCACAAATTTTTTTACATATTTAATTTTTTTCAACACCTTAGTCTATCCCTATCATATACCGAACCACTGATAATGTCTTTTTTTCAAGGTAGTGTCTTTTATCATTTTAAAACAAGTTTTTCTTTTTTTTATTTATACACTGATAATTTATTTTTTGTGATATAAAAAATATTTTTTTTTAATTTTTTAACCAAAAATAATTTTTATATTTGTAATATTATATATATGTATATATTAATTTACACCACGGGTGTGTTAATTCAAATATAATGTGTCTCAGCAACTACCCTATATTACAACTCACACAATAGCTACCCCTCTTTAATACTACCGTTGATTTTCCTTTATACTGAAAGAAAAAGAAAATTAAATACTCAGATATTTTTCTTTCTAATTTTCTAATTACTTCAAATTCTTTCTATTTTTTAACCAAAGTTATGCCTGCTTTTTAAACACTTAGGGGGCGTTTGGATGGAGGTATTTAAGATTCTCGGTAAGAATATTTTTTTTCTTAACAAAATATACCCATATTTGATTGAGTATCATTTCTCAAATCAAGATAATATTTGTTTTCCATCAATGAATATTCCTGGGAATATTATTCCCTCACACCCGTTAGGTATTCTTTCATTCCGTGTATTAAGGGCTAAAATACCCTTGTTTTTCCGTTTCTATCGCGATGTCTTTGTATGTCTCTCTGTCATTTTCGTGATCGTTTATCATCCATTTTCGTGTGTTAAGGCCTATGCAGTCATCATCCCAAGCGAAGCATCACGCCGTTGTCGCCTGTTTGTAGACACCAACATGTATGTCTCTCTTCTCCTGGTAAGATTTATTCCCCTCTCCCTTTCTTCTCCTCTCACTTTCTTTACAATGTTTTACTTGTTTAATTTTTCCAGAAAAATTAATGTAGTCGATTTAAGTTAACCTTGAGCGATAGTTTCCTTATAGTTGTTGTTTTGCTTGGATCCATTCTACCATTTTTTTCATAATCTTGTGCAGTATTTGAGTTTTAATGGAAGATTGAATAGTCTTAAAGAGGGGTTGTAAACTGTAAAGTAAAAGCAAGGATATTTGATAGGGTCCAGTTATATTCATAGTTGAATCAATTAGGGTTCTTCAAAAAAAAAAATTAACGCTGAGTTCTTTTCCTTGGTTTTATAATCCAAAATATTTTCCACTCCGTATATCAATTTAATGGCTGTATCGTCCTTCGATTCACTTCTGTTGTCGTCTTTGTTGTTCTGTTTGGATTATTGTTCAGTTTTTCGTTTCGTCGATAATGGGTTAATTTCAAAGCTATCTCATTCTTAGATTTTTAGTAGACCTTGTAGTTTCTAACATATTACAACCGAAGGCGGAGAAGTAATCACCGATATGGGTAAACGTAGGATTTTTTGTTCCGAAATTCTTTCTTTGCGTAATTTTTGCTAATTAATTTGATTAACGTTTTGCTTTTACCTTCTTTTCTTATATAGTTTATGGGTTATTATCTCTCCAAATTGATATTAATAGTTGCGTTTGAAGAATAAGAATTTTCTATCATTTGTTTTGGGGTGTGTTGGCGTTTATTTTATTTATATTTCGTTTAGGGTTTTTTAGCTAAATAAAAGGAATATATGAATTTTGCAGGTAAAAATCAGCGTAAGAATAAGATGATGCTAGATAGTGACGATGATAGTAGTAGTGTAAGTTCATCGTCTACCATGCAATCGGATCAATTCTCAGTTTCTGGAACTGAAGAACTCGAATTTAAAAGGATAGTTTACTTGATGAAGCTGTGGATACTTTGTACGAAAAGAGGTCTGATATTGTTATTTTTTTGCTATATCAGCTTACTTATGTTTTGGATGAAAATTTGATGAAGAATTGTTTACATTTTTTAGGGAAGAATTGTTTGGTTAGATGAAATTAGTTACGTAGCCATATTTTAGAGATTTCTCAAATTTTTTAGAATTATTATAGTTTTGAGTTGGATTTGACTCAATTAGTGTTTTTCACCTTTGTTGATGAAGGGGTTCTACGCTTGAGAAGGCAATGGCCTCGATTATTGAGGCTTTCAACAGCGACTTGCAGCATCAGTTCGTGGAGAAGAAGTGAGTTGCTCTTTTTCCAAGTGTTTCTTAATCTTGGTTTCGATTTATTTTATTGCAAGGATTGCCCAATGTATTAGGACCATGGTTCTATGAGATTTCATGTAGTTTTGATTGGTTGGCGAGAATTCATGAATTGGTTAAAACATTGGCGCCCGAAGAATTAGAACTATCTCTCATTTAGTGGGATTCATTTGTTAATCAGACTTCAGATTCAATACGTTACATTAGATTGTGATTTTCTATTGCCGAGCAAATTTGCAGTTGTGGTTGCAAATGTTTCTTTTGATTTAAAATGTGGTTTGAGTACTTGAATCTATGTGCCTCTAATGGTCATGTTATCTTTTTCCGTTGTTCAGATTTGCTACATTACTGCAGCAGTGTCTGAATTCTATCAAAAAGGGCTCCAACAAAGAGATATCTTTAGCTTCCCATGTTATTGGTTACTTTTGAAAGCTTTTGCAGATTCTAATGCATAATGCATGGAAGAGACCACACGAATTAAGTATTCAATCTGATAAATTTCTTTTTGTAGGTTTGCTGGCTTTAACTGTTGGTCCTGGAGATAATGCACGGGAAATATTGGAGGAGTCGATAATGCCTATTTCACAGGCTTCTAAATCTGGTTCTGAATCTTCTAAGATAGCTTCGGTATGCAAGAAGTTCAATTGAGATTTGTTCTACTTCTAGTATTTTGTTGGTACTACAATGCTTAACCAGTTTCTTTTTACCTGATTTCCTGTTATAGTTACTGGAGTGCTTGGCTATTATCACTTTTGTTGGGGGGATCGATCCAGAGGAAACAAAAAAATCAATGCAAATTATGCGGCAATCTGTTCATCCTAAGTTAGGTTCTAATGTAAGTATCCTGATTTTCATTAATTGAAAAACATCGAATAGTGTATTGAGGTTCACTGCATCAGTTATTGTTTTAAATTGTTCTTTTTCTAGTGGGGTGTAGTCTTAAATTCTCTTCATATATATCATGGTTATAAATGTACTTTTGAGTTTAAATATCAGAATAGTAGGTTAAAAAACCTTGTGAGACTTCAATGTTTCCCCAGTATAATGGGATGAGACTGATCAATCTTGGAAAAATATGCAGATCCATAGCATATTTGTCTACTTTGCTAGATAAGGATGACCGATCTTTCCGCATTGCTGCTGGAGAAGCACTGGCAGTAATTTTTGAGATGGGAAGCTTAGAGAAGTTTGTTGCTGAAGCTAAAGGTTCAAATATTGGCTCAATATCTGAAGGAAATAAATCTAAAGAAGGATTCTTACAGATACAAGGACTGAGGGGGGAAATTCTGAATCAAGTCAGAGACCTCTCTGTGGAAGCTGGTGGTAAAGGTTCTGCCAAGAAAGATCTTAATAACCAGAGGAATTTGTTTAAAGATGTTTTGGAGTTCCTCGAGGTACTAATATTGTTGTCTTTCATGTTCATGACTTGCAATTCTAGGACATCTCATGTTAACTTTTATCATCTTGGTGATGTTAGGATGGTTATTGCCCGGAGACATCAATGAAGATTGGCGGGGATTCATTGCAGACATCAACATGGTCTCAGTTGATTCAGGTTCCTCTTCTTCCTCTTCCTGTTCTTTGGTTTCTTACATTAGTTATATGCCATGAATTCTTATTATATAAAACTTCAATGCTACAGCTGAACTTTTGAGGCACTTTCTTGGTGGAGGTTTCACTAAACACATGCAGGTCGGTCTTCTTTTAGTGAAGTTGATGCTTCTTGGTGCAGTTTGCTTGTATTCTATTTTCCGGTTGATTAAGCTCGACATATTTTGTTTTACTGTGTGCAGGAAAACGAGTTCTTTCGAGTTGTTTTTGGTTTTACTCCGAAAAGGAGGAATCTTCTAGGCAGTGCACATATATCCAACGATCAAAAGGTCGGTTAGCTTGACCAGAATATTTAATTAACGATGTTAAGTGTTTTGTCTTTGAATGCTTTCTATGATATTCTGATTATAGGTATAAGATATTGGTCTATAATTCATTAGGCCATCACTGAGGCATGAACCGCTATATAGTTTTGACACAATATTTATATTCTAGGTTGACGTATGTGACTAGACTTTCTCGGACATGCGAAATTGATATAGATTTATTGGGATTGTGTGGTACAGAGAATGTTGAAATCACCAAATTCAGTTATCAGCAAAGCAAGAACCCAGATCTTGAACAAGCAGCGGATGCAATCTAAGGTAGGTTTTTTCTGTGTTTGATGGGGGACATGGATGTAGTGTTTCCCAAACAAAGTTCCTGGTTAATGTTTTTGTTTTTTTCTTGATGTATTCAGGATAGGAACTTTGGGCACTTTGCTGTAAATGCTGGTGAAGACGACGCATAATCTTCTATATGACAGTGATTTATTGAGATTCAAAACTGATAATGTTAAATTTTTTATTTTATATTATATAGTTTCATTATTGTGTAACGTTGATTGGTTTGTACAAGGCACCAATGAGAAATTTGGATCGGAATTGACATATAATGAATAAGCAGTTAATCCGCATGATCACTTCTGTAATGATCTAATGATGTATCTATTGAGTTGTGTTTACATAATATTACTAGGATCGTGTTATAAATTTATAGATAAAGTATGCAGAATTAAGTATAAATATAAAAGATAAATAAATAAATTATTGTACATATAAAATATAATAAATATTATATCTTAGATAACAAAAATAATTTACAACTTTTTATTATTATGAATGTCTATGATAAATTATTGTATATAGAAGAATGTTGAATGTTGATGTAAAATTTTAATATATTTTTACATAAATTATGTAAAATTTAATATTAATTAAAATTAAAATAATACATGATATATTTAAATACTCAAGTAATATATTATCAACAAATATAATTTTTATTTAAATATTTAGAATTTCACTTGTTAAAAAAATATAGAACAAGAATAATTTGGTAAAATATACGTTTCAGTAATCTTTTATTCCTTTAACCAAACACTATAATTTTACATTCTTGCCAAACCAACCAAACACAGTAATATAACATTCCCAGTAATTCTATTTCCTGATAATCTTTTATTCCCACTGATAATCTTACATTCCATGAACCAAACGCACGCCTAAAGCAATCTGATAAGAAAAAATTCAGATTTCATTAGATTCAAATTTATTAAATTATTATGTTTTTTCTGTCTGAAAAAAGTTCTCTCCTTTCTTATTTGTTGCTCTCTTTTGGTGATCCTTAAGCTTAAAATCTCCAATTTAAAGCTGTAAAGAGATCAAGGAGGAGATATCAAGTAGAACTCGAGCTTTAGTCAGTTGAAGCTCTAGTTTTTTTGTTATCAAAATTTGTTCTTTTACAGTTTCTTTTTGTTAATTTGTGAGAGAGGGAAGACAAAATGAACAATGTTCATGAAGAAGCCATCAAAAAAATTCTGTCTTTGATGGAAAATGGTGAGATTTAGGTGTAAAAAGATTGATTTTTTAATCTTATCTTTCTGCGGTTTCTCTCGTTGTGATCTGCAAATCACTAACTACCTTTTTTGTTTGCCAATTTTCCTTTTGGAAAATTTAACAGTTGACGAGAAAATGAAGGGCACATTCCAGGTTAGATTTTTTTTTTTTGGATTTTCTTTTTATATATTTTGGATGCCGAGACAAGGGGCCGCTGATAAGAAATAGGAGCCAATATGTATTTCCGGTAATAATTTGCTTAGTTGTTTAAGCTGATTTCAGCTGTGGACTTGATCTGATTGCTTGCTTTTTTCTGCAATTTCATGGTTAAGAGTTTTGTGTTCTTTGTTGGTTCTGATCTATCTCAGTTAACTGTTTTTCTGTTCTGTGAATTTCTAGTTGATTCCATTTGGAGAGTTGTTTGCTCTTACTGTTTACTATTCTATGGTCGATGTTACTCGGACTCTTCGTATTTCTTGGATCTTCTTAATACATGAAACATACTTAGAAAAATGAGTATACATGTGTCAGATATGTACCCTAATTCGAAACTCCCATCTAAGCCCGAGCGGTGAGTATCATAGTTGTGTAAATTGGAAAACGCTTAGTTGCCAGTTGCTAATTTTAGAAAAGTTTGGTAGTTATCATTCAGCTGTGAGGTGGTATTATCGAATTGTAAGATCATCCGAAATTTTATGAGTGCCACAATGATCTAGAGCTATATGCGTCAGTATAGATAAATAAAATGCCGATGATAAGGTTTCCCTTCCAATTAACCCTTTTTCTTATATATATTTGAGGTGTTACGAAGAAATTTTGCTTGTATCAACCTGTTTTTATGGAATTGTGTGGATCAAATGGATGAATACAGCGTTTTAAACCTGTGTTTTATACTATGGTCTGCCGAAGTTAAGTGTAAAGTTGAATTCCTTGGTCTGCAGAACATGCACCATGGGTATCTAACTGAAACTCTAGTGAGATTTTTTAAAGCAAGAGATTGGGATGTTCAGAAAGCCTATAAAATGATGAGTTCCTCAGGTTCCCTTAAGCAATAATAAAATGTTGCGTACGAAAGATCTCTTCATTTTTGTCCTCATTCCCCGATTCTCGTTTATTAACTCCTAAATTTTGTGTATTCCAGTTAACTGATTGCTTACAATGGAGAATACAGAATGATATTGACAATATATTATCAGTGAGTTTTTCTGATTATATACTAATCAATTACTATTATTTTATCAGTTTATGATACTGCAAAACTATACTGCTGAAACAGTACGATTTATTGTGGAAATTGGTGATGCCTAAGATAATTCTTTATATATATATATATATATATAGAAACCAATTATTCCAGCTGACTTATATAGAGCAGTGCGAGATTCTCAGCTTGTAGGATTGTCATGTTACTCAAAAGAGGTATTTACTTGTGGGATTGTCGGGTTTGATTGCCCTGCTAGTAGATTTGATGCCTCAAATTTATTTGGCAACATTATGTTACATTCGAAAGTAGTTCCATGATGATTAACTCATGCTCTTGATATTTCCAGGGTCTTCCTGTCATTGCTCTCGGTGTTGGGCTTAGCACATATGACAAAGCATCCGTAAGGACTAAGGAGATCGGAACATGTTCCAACTTAAAATTTGCATTTAAGACTGTACAACCTGGGAATAAGAGCTTTTAATCGAGCTTGCTTAAAGCTGTTTTGAAAGAAATCATCCGAAGCTTGCTATTGAGCTTTTAATTAACAATATGATTCTTTACAACATTACTTTGGTATAGCCTATTAGGATAATGAAAGTTATATTTGTTTTTGAAACGTACTCAGAAATTCAACCGGGCATACGATGATCCGCACTCGTTTTCCTTCTTATGGATTTCTTCCATTAAGGTCCTGTTTGGCTCAGGGTATATTTATTTCCTGGGAGGAATATTGTTTTCCTGGATGAATATACCCATGTTTGGATAGGTTGTATTACCAAGTGTAAGGAAAAAATTAATACCAACAGGAATTTTTTTTACTGCATTCCCGGGAATGTCTATCCCTCCTCTCCCTTGGGTATTTACTCATTCCCGTCCCCGTTGTCTAAAATAGCCTTCTCCCCTCCCCTTCGTTCTGTTGAAATCTTCCTCTTCTTCTTCGATTTAGCTTAGATATTTGCTTCTGGCGTTCATATTTCAGTTTTTACATACTTATTGGTTATGAAAGAACACAAAAAAAGAACCGTGCACCGCTTATCCTTCACTTCTGTGCTTCTTGGTGTGAGGCTTCAAAACAAATGGACAAAGTCTTTTCCCATCTCTCCATTGATTTTCTAAACGCTCACTTCTATAGGGTTCCTCTTTGAATTTCCTCGTCAAAGCAAATGGACAAAGTCTTCGGGCTTCGTGATCGAGTTTTGGTTTTTGGTCGAAATTCCGTTATACCCATGGGAGTGTTCCGAAGAGGAACTCGTCGAGCTCTGTAAACCCTTTGGGAAGATCATTAACACTAAGTGCAATGTCGGCGCCAATCGGAATCAAGCTTTTGTTGAATTTGTAAGCTTCTAAATCTTTCCATTTTTTTTTGAAGTTCTTTGTTTATAGTTTATGGATTGCTTTGTGTCAGCGAAAAATAATGTTCAATTTGTGTTACGTAAGGGCAATCAATTGTTGATTGTCTACTCTTTTGGGAATTTGATTTTCTAGTGTAAATTTCAGTGTGTTCCTTCAATTTGTCGAAGTATGAGTTCTTTTTGCGAGATTTGTTTTCTTTGCATACGTTTATTTTTTAGCTGATTTTTTAATGTTTTGATGTGTAAATTTAATGGTTAATTGCAGATTTGCAAAGTGTTATTATTACTTTTTAATTTGGTGGTGAATTGGGATGGGGGAACTTATGCTTTTCACATTTGAAAGTGTAAAAGAAATGTTATTATGTAACCCGAGTTAGAGCAGTTTTGATAGCAGTTGTGTGTGAGTTTATTCTTATTTAAAATCAGATACATATACAACCTTGTAATCATATTAGAATCTTCAAGAAAAGAATGTGTAAACATTGATGTGTTACTTCACCGCCAATCGGGTTGGATTTTGAATTTTCTTGGATGATGGTTTATTTTGATTTGTCTGGGGTTAACTTATCATTTGGGTTCTATTCTTCTTCTTCTAGGTTGAATATCGATGGGTTAATTTCATGCAGTGAAATTTAGATAATATTTGCAGGTTGATCAATTAGTTTTTATGTTAATTATGTTACTTTTATTTTCAGGTAGACTTAAATCAGGCTATTTCGATGGTTTCATATTATGCTTCATCATCAGAGCCAGCACAGGTTTGTGGAAAAAATGTATATATTCAATATTCAAACAGACATGAAATTGTCAACAACAAGAGTCCCGGAGATACCCCAGGAAATGTTTTGCTAGTTACCATTGAAGGTGTGGAAGCTAATGATGTGACCATTGAGACGATTCACTTGGTAAGTGCTTATTACTGGCATGCATTTCTCAACTAAATGCCTTCAATTGTTACATATTCTCTATTCTATTTCTGCTATAAGAATTGGCTCTCTAGAATTTTTAAAGCCTCTTTTTGCTTCAGGTGCTCTAGATTAAGGAGCATATTTGTATGACTAAATGGAGACATCTTGAATTTCTATGTCTAGACTCTAGAAGTGGCCTAATTTAGTTCGTCAAAATCTTGTGAACTGTCATGTATAAAGTATCACTTCTATTTTCGTGTGTTATTTCTTCTACGACTGATGAGAGATGCTTAATTTTCTTAAATCCTGTATTTTAAGGAATATGCTTTTTAATAGGAGAGCACAAGACCGTTTCTTATAGATTTGAAATGAGTTAAACTGTTACCTTTGTTGGAGATGGCAGTTTTTTTATCGAAATCAGTTGAATCACAGATGGTTATGCCCCTTGTTTATATTCCTTTGTTGGAGACAGTTTGGAAATATTATCATGTACGTCATACTCCTTTCTAAGGTCTATCTTGAGCCATGTATGCACAGGTGTCATTCTGCACTTATTTCTTGTCCATTTGGATTTGTTAACAAAGACTTTTACATTATACCCATCTTTGTGACGGTTTCTAATGTTCTTTTCTTATTTGTATTTGTGATATGTATCTGTTTCTGATTTAATTTTGTTCCAGGTATTTTCTGCATTTGGTTTTGTTCACAAAATTGCTACATTTGAAAAGGCTGCGGGATTCCAGGTGAGATGGCAAAAGTGCATTTAGATTTTTGGATCTGTGGTGATTTCATTTTTTTCAATATGATCATATTTATTACAATTGTTGGCAGGCATTAATCCAATTCACTGATGCTGAAACTGCTTTTTAGCGAGGAATGCCTTGGATGGTAGAAGTATTCCCAGGCATGTACTTCTTCCTTGCAACTTCTTCCTCCTTCCACACCAGCACATTCATTTTCTCATTTCTCTAGCGTCATCTAATTCTCTTCATATTGATTATAAATGTATGGTTTGAGAATTGTTGGTCTAACTGCTACCGTCTTTCTTTGTTTATATATTTGTTCATTTTGAAATAGAAATAATTCATTTAATTTAAATGTTTCTACCTACGTTATTTTTCTTCTGTTGTGGGAGGATTGACATCTTCATTAAACCATCCTATTACCTCAGCTCATAATAATTCTCCGCTATCTTATAAAAAAATAGACGACAATGGCTGAAAACAACCGCTTTCATTTGTTTAGTTCTTCAACGATTGAAATGTTTGGAGTTGTCTGATACTGAAGTTGGAAGCAATGGCCTTCACCATCTTTCTGGTTAGATATCCTCCTTTCTCATAGTATGACATTCTCTATATTTTGCAGTTGTTATTTTCTGTTTCTAGTTTTGGTGGTAAAGTGCTTCTTTAACTCTTTTGTTGCATATAATTATTTTTCTTGATTTGATTCTCTGTTATCGCTACCTTGATTTGCTATCCTTCTTTGGAAGCCTTCTCAAAACTTAGATGATTCTACATGGAAATTTTTTTAAAACAATTGAAGGCACCTATGTTAGACATATACCTGGATCTGGCATTCTCATATGAGTCAGCATAACAACATTGTTCATTTAGTAGTCTGAGGAGCTTTAATCATTGAATAAGCATATAAAACTAATATCTTCCCAAACAATTGATTCTTATATATGATCATCCGATTTCTTTTGGTTCACTTGTAGGTTTGGTTAATCTGGAGAGTATAAACCTGTCATTTACTGGAGTTACAGATGGTGGTTTAAGAAAATTGTCTGGACTCTCGTCTCTAAAATCACTCAACCTGGATTCTCGTCAAATCATAGATGTCGGACTTGCAGCTCTTACCAGTATGACTGTTCGGAGTGCCTATTTCAGTTCTTTGAATTGTTCTTTTAGTTCTTTAACATGATTCATTGTGAAATAATAAGTTGTCACTTATTATATTGGTGATTTGATTTTATTGTTGTCAAAGATAATAAATTAGTTCTGATTAGTTCTTAGTTTATTGTTGAGAAAGAGATTAATGGAACACAATTATTTTTAGTAATTATGCTTATAAATATGTTTTTTTATTATTATAATAGCGATCATACCAATCAAAGTAAATATTTTAGGTTATATAATAAGGATAATTCACAGCTTGAGAAAGAAAAACTAAATTATTAGCTTTAAATAATTTTTAAGTAAAATAATATTTTTAACTAATCAAACAGGGTCTTTAGGTTATATAATAACAATTAAAATAATTAATTAATTGCATTTTTTCAAATAAAAATTTAATTGATTCATAAATTTTCAAATATGAAATATTTTTGTTTAATACTGACTTATAATTAGATGTAACGTGAAACAATAAATTTAAACAATTGTACTCGGTAATAATGTGCCAAAATTAAGATTAATGAATTTGAAAGTATTTCATTTGAAAGACAATTTCTATCATCTTTTGGTAGACTTCCAAAAATAAAGCCTTTGTCTTTTGAATACTTTGAACAGACCTACACATATAGTTAAATGTTGATGTAAAATTTTAATATATTTTTACATAAATTATATAAATTTAATATTAATTAAAATTAAAATAATACATGATATATTTAAATATTCAAGTAATATATTATCAACAGATAAATTTTTTATATAAATAATTTTTATTTAAATATTTAGAATTTCACTTGTTAAAAAATATAGAACAAGGACAATTTGGTAAAATATACATTCCAGTAATCTTTTATTCCTTCAACAAAACACTGTAATCTTACATTCCTGCTAAACCAACCAAACACAGTAATGTAACATTCCCAGTAATCCTATCCACCAGTAATCTTTTATTTCGACCGGTAATCTTTCATTGTGTGAACCAAACGCACACTAATAGTTTTGGCTTGATGGAAAGCCTCCTTTGGCTATGTTGCTTTGATTCTTCATTTTTCTTGAATTTTTTATATCCGAGTAACATGGTCTTTTAGCACTCTAAGATGCATGTATCATGTATGTACTCCAGCTGCAGTGGATGGAGTTATTTCTGTTATACTCAAATTTGTAATCCTTTTGTGTTCTAGGTGAATTACTATGTACAGTCGCACATTCAAATGAATGAATATAGAGATCGCGTAGTACTGGTGAGTACAGACTATGTCAACGGGATATTCCTCACTTTACACGCGCACTTACTTTTGATATGGTCTAACATGTTGCTTCTATTACAGCCTGCTGCCACAGAGAAGTATGGACGACATATTGGCACATGTCTGAAGGTTTTGGATACGACTGGCTTGAAGCTTTCGGCATTGAACCAAATAAAGGTGTGTTTATCACTGAACATTTTCACTGACCATCTGATTTCAACATTGTCTCCTTAATCGACAACTTAACTGCTCATCTGATTTCAATGTAGCAGTTTGACTGTTGTGAAGTGATTTATCTATTCCTGTTTAAATAAAGCCTAAATTTTGCTCCTAAGAACTTAAGACCCTTTTCCAGTCGTCGTTATCCCGTTGTTATATATCTATTGTTTTTTCTAATGCTGGTTGGTCTCACTGGTTGCATGCTGATGCATCTACCGACTACTATATCGACAATTGATGACTTGAATTATCCGGAGAAGACGGAGACATATTATATTGTCAATGCGCCATACATATTTTCAGCATGTTGGAAGGTTTTTTTTTTATTTTCTTGACATTTCCGTTGTTATCTTAGCTAACTTGTATGAAAATATATTTCTAATGCTTTTCTACGAATGGCAGGCTGTTAAACCTCTCTTGCAAGAAAGGACGAAGAGGAAAATTCAGGTGCTTCAAGGTTGTGGACGGGATGAGTTACTCAAAGTAAGGGAAAAAACATCCATGCATGTTCGTAAAACTCTCTTGAAAGCAATTTTTTGTTTTTCGAATAGCAGCAATACTATACACATTCCTTTTTTTGATTTTTGGTACAAAGGAAACTTCAGCCCAGGAATAGGAAAAGGGGCTGCAGATGTTGGGATTTGAATCCCAAACCGGCCGAATACCACCTCTTATTGATGGTTGTATGAACTAACCGCGCTAGGTTTCGGGTTTTCTTGTGTGCTTTCCTTGCACTCTTATTGAAATAATTACTTCGACTCAGACCGTCAGACGTCAACTGGTTTCAGATATTAGCTCCCATAATGTGAAGGGTATTGTAGTATGTCTCTTTAGTTTGAAGTCAACCATATTTGATAGTTAGTACTTTCGATTATACAAAAATTAATTTGAAATCACCTTACTTTCCCCATCCCAACTAAACTTCATTTCATGATTTTGTGTACTGTTTCATTATGATGTACAAGGTTGCTTCATTGAATTAGTTCTCGCGGCGGTTCCTCTTGTGATTTTGTTTTCTTACTACTTTTTGACACATTCATTCCAACTATGCAGGTAATGGATTATTCATCCCTTCCACATTTTTGTCGCAAGGAAGGTTCCGGGTCATCACGAAACAGCAGCAGCAACGGAACCATAGATAATTGCTTCTCATTGGACCACACCTATCATCGACAGCTTTACGATTACATAAAGCAAGAAGCTACACTTATAGAGACTGGTAGGCCAATCAAACAGGGATCAGTTCATGTAGATTTTCCCGAGCTGGATCCAAAAGATGCCAAGATCGCAGAAACCATCGAATCTGAGTTCCAGAAGCTTGCAGACCAAAATGGTAAATGCAACTCCCTAAATGGCGTCAAAGTAAATGGTGATTAGATCTTTTACATACTACTGATTACATAAATTGTTGCCAATGTGTTACTGGAAAGTCGGCACTTTGACAGGAAAATGCTAATCAACGACATCAGAATGAGAGGCCTTGTGGTATTTCAATTATCTTATGTAATAGCAGAGCTTTCTTGCATCTTATCGAATCAGATGTGGGTGTGGCATACTAATCTGGTGTATCTTGATATGCCACCTTAGGGTGGATAATAATAGCACATGAAAATTATCTGTAGGAAACATGGCGTTTACGTCATAATTGTTTCTGGAATAATTTTCTTGTTAGCGCCCTCTTCCATATTTTTCTGAAACATGCTTTAATGGGAAAATTAAATTAGTAATATTAAAACATACACTTTGACAATTTGTGTATTCATTTAATATTTGTGTTATTTCCATGAAGTTAAAAAATTAATTAAAATTTATTAAGTGATATCAGAAGGGGGGACAATTGAGTGAGAAAAAAAAAATTCAAAGCGAAAATAAAACCCTTTCCGTGTCTTTAAATAAACAAATCATTAATTTTAATTTATAATGTTAAAGTTCGTAAATAATTATTTTGATTCTTATTATATAATAAAATACTTGTAATTAAATAAGAACCGTTAGAGAAACATCATTAGTCCAATACTTGGCTTTAGATAATTAAGAGAAGTAGTGAATATATGAAATATTTATGGGAAATTAGATGCAAATGTCAAATGTGGGATGCCAATGAAAAGCATTACAATATTGTTAAATTTTAGTAGAAGATACAGTAAGATTCTCTCTTTATAATAATATAATCATTATTTTGTCAAATATATTCTTCCTCTCTTCTGAAATAGAGGAGTAAGAGATGCAGATTTACCCATATATAAAAGCCAATCGGAGAAAGGTATGATAGTGTGAGACAAACCGTTTTGAAAGAAAGAAAAAAAAGGGGATGGGTACAAAAATATAAATTATTAGAAAGTGAAGTACACTGAGCATATTCCAAGCTAATGTTGCTAGATTCTGTCTGCCATGCCAACCTCAGTACATTTTGCTAACATTGGGAGTCTAAACAATAGCTACCCATTTATTGCAGGAATGTGTTCAAGGATTACCCAATTTCTAACTACACCCTGTGTTGGGTTTGTTTGCATTTCTTACCCATAAATTTATGCTTCGGCCAATTTATTTAGGGCCAATAGTGGACCAGTTTTAAGCTAATTTTGTTTTGGTTTTGGGTATCATAATATATATTATAGAATTTCTTGGTTTTAGGTTCAATTGTTTTCTTTTTTAAATTATTGTTTGAAAAAGTTGTTTTTTTAAAAGATTTAGATTTAAACCGTTGTATTAGTAAGGTGTGAGTACTTTATTAATAATAAAAAATTTTCAATATATACTATTTTATAATAATCACATACTGATAAAAAATATTATTATTATTTTTTGTCTAATTAAGAGTATCTAATTGATTCGATTAAAAAATTATTATTATTTTTGTCTAATTAAGAGTATATATTTATTCATCGTACTGAATCAATTTGTTGTTGCTTCTTTAATTGCATAACAAGTGTCTTTTCCGCGAAAAGTGTTGGGAATACTCTTAGATGGTGGTTGAGATACGTACTTGCAACGTAAGCTATAGAAGGCCTATACTGTCGGGTTTCTGTCTAATTTCATGCCTTTGCCCCAGCAATTTAACTCCAACAACTTGAAAACGTCTCGTTTTCCGCGTTTGCACAGTTCGTTTTCCCCACTATAAATAACGACATTCTGCATATCAAGAATCGCAAGCCCTACAAAAGACGATGAAGAATGCACGTGTTGAGCAAATGAAAGAAATGAGAGAGGAACAAAATTGAATAAGAAAGGCAGGAGGAGTTGGAATTTTCCACACTTTATAATTCAATGCCTTCAAACTCTGGGTTTGCCCTTTCATTTTTGTTCCTCACTTATTTCTTCCATTTTCTTCTCTCTTATAGCCGTCTTTACTTAACTCTTTTGTTGTTCATCACTTTTGTTGATTTCTTAAGCAAGAATCTTGATATTATGAATTGAAAAAAATTAAATTGGGAGGATCGCTATCATAATAAACCTTCACAATACTCGATCTTATAACCTTAACATATGTTTTGTATAAGCATTGTGGTAAAAAATTCTTTTAATGTTGGTTATTTTCTTCAATTACACTCTTAAAATATTTTAATATTTAATTTTTTTGGAGTACTTTAATATTTTAAATTTACTTTTTAAAAAATAAACTCATTTTAGACAATTAACTATCATGTAATTAGTCATCAATATTTCTGTTAATATAATACGATAATATTAAGGGTACAATTGAAAACAAATCAAACATTGATATATTTTTACTATTATAGTTTTTTCACTTTTATTTATAATTTTATAAAAAAAAATAAAACAATTACAATCCACCTACATCTAGGATAAAACTTTTAATTTTTCATCCTTTTAGGGTCATTGAATATTTGAAAATAGACAATTGAGATTATTTTCTTATTTTTTCCTTGTGAATATATTCTCATTTCTTACTTTTACCACACTACACACGATCATTCATTGAATAATTTTTACAAATATATTTTCATATAAAATATTTTTTACCATATCATAATTGCCATAAAATTTAGTGTTTATTAATTTAAAATTACGTGTAACACATTACATGCTATACAACCAACTATAAGCTCCATAATATCTTATTATATTTAAAAATAAAAATATTTATTATCGTGATAAATTTATTTAAGAGAATAGTATAATCTGATTCATAATTTATTATTTATAATCTTATACTTCTTTCAGTTCAATTTTTGATTTACTTACATATTTATATTTCATTATCATTAAAATAATATTAATTTATACAAACAAATAATATTATAAAATAATCTCAGACATTTTAAAAAATTATAAATGGGTTATATTTTTTGTATCTCTCAAAAGTAATACATGACTATTGTTCCTCTGTCTGCCTGTCGAGCATTGAGATCTTCAAAGTTACTCTAAAGTTTTATATCCTCTAAAGATCTATATTTTTCAGAGTTCTCTGAAGTTTTCAGAATTTTACATCTTTCAGATAATTAACAATCCCCTAACATGGTCATTGCCAAACTTACATGATCAATCAAAATCAATTCTACTACCTGATAACTAGATCTGTAAGACTCCACTATATATTTCTCTCTTTTTAAAACCATTCATAATCATACAACAGATCTATGAATATTTTTAAGAGTGGATATATATATATATATATATATATATTATAAAACTTTTGTATAGAATAACACAAATAAATTTTTAAATTGAATACAATCAATAAATAATTAATTAAATAATCGAATTTCACACTAGGCACGTGTATATCCTCACCCAAATTAAAAGAAAAATCAACCCTTCTACCCTCTTTTATCTTCCTATTTCATTATTAATTATAACTCTTCCACCCAAATTAAAAGAAAAAAATCACTAAAAACTGCCTCAACATAAATAAAGAGTGAAATAGAAATAATAAAACAAAACATTAATATATGATCGTTTTTGCAATTTTTCACTAACAATAAGCTTAAATAATTTATCAACAACAATAATAATAGGGAAAAGCAAGTACAAGAATTGAAACATATTTTAAAAAAAGAATTGGTCTTTACTCAATTATGTGTGTTAGTTGAGAACCTGAGATTCCTAGAATCGAGCCGCGTCACGAAATTTCTCCTACAACCCTCTTCTTATATTTTTCTAAACCGTGTAAAATCCGTGTCGAAAATCTTATATAAACCCTACATGCCATGTAACTCGAAACTAGACAACAAAAAGTTCATGTGAAGAACATCAAATGGAGTGCATAGTAGTGCAGGCTAAAAGAAGAAGAGAAATGACCCGAGAAAGAAAACTTGATGGACGAGAAAATGAATGAAAAGGAAAAGGTGAGTATCAGAGAAGCGCAAAGGCAAACGTTAGAGAAAACTTTGAAGACAATGAATATGAATCTGAACAATTCCAGCAGGTTTTTACCATATACTGTGAATATGGTAGATATTTGGTGGAATTGTTTATATTTCATATTCATTGGCTTCAATGTTTCGCTAACTTGTCTTTGCCCTTCTTTGATGCTTTCTTTTCTCTATCTTCTTCTTGATTTGCCCGCAAGATTATGCGTTTCATTTGGTCTGTTCTTCCCTAATTTACTCCATTTGGAAGTCGAAGATAACCATATTGTTCTTTTTTTTCTCCTGGTTTTCATGAAAGATACAATGTGTTGCAGATTTCAATGGAGATGTTAGAGTCCATTCTTGACTTGTCTTTGATGTTCGTTGAACTTGAAGAGATGAAAAATATTGTATTTTTTTCTCTGGAGAATATTCAAAGCTCTAATGGTGTAAGAGAGAGAATACCTTTTTTTTTTACTTTCTTTTTGGCTTCAAAGCCTAAGGATGACTTATGATCCAGCTTTGATTTGTTAATTTCTGTTGTTGGAAATCACTTTATTTTCAATATATTATATTTATCTTATATTTTTCAAGCCTATAGATATATAAGATTATATTTATATTTAAACTTGCATTGCATTTCATGGTAACATTTAAAAACCAACAACGAATATCAACTGCAGACATATCAAATCCAGGGGGCCACTGCCCATGTGCTATATATATTTAATTTTTATTTATTTCCTGGTAAATAATTGAACCTCTCATGGTTTACCAATATGATCAACCCGTTCACTTTTCCACACCGCGTGAATTATATATATAAAATTTATATTTTACCATTTCCATTCCTTTTTAATATAAAAATTACTTTGTAATTCAACCTTCTGAGTGTATGAGCAGCTGTGTTTTTATTTTATTGCAGTGTATCCATGCTCTGTGTTATCGTGTTTATGTTTCTGGTTTTGTTTTGCAGAGTGTTGTGTTCCTCGATCCTCGTGTGAGTAAACTATGCATCAGTATTCATGGTAATTAATTATTATAATATTTGAGGATCCATATCAAACACCCACACCTTTCCTATTTTTATCATGTCGCTGTTTAAGAGCATGGAAGGAGGTAGGCCACAATGGCGGCTACAATAATAAGTACAAAAGTTAATGGTTTGTTAACAGTTCTTCCCTTTAAAATTTAATCTTTTTTATTTAATTCTTCATACATTTTTTTTATTTCCCTTTCTTTAATTAAAAGAATGGCAAATAATAATTAGGTTAAGTGGGAAAAATTAGCCCAAGAATGAGTTATAATCGTTACCAAACCCAAGCTCTTTTTGACAACTTCAGCGCTTAGTCCCATTTCGTTTGAATCAGATTTCTTAATTTTCTTTTCCCAAAATTTTATTTTAATAGATTTTCCAAGGTCCAGTTTCTTCCCCGTTGATTCTGCAATACATGCACACCATTGGTTACTGAGTCAGCCTCTTGGAATATTTATATTTCGAGTCATATGGGTTCGGGTCAATTTAAATAACACGCTTCCGAGTTCAATTTTTTATACAAGTATTTAATTTTATATATTAAAGGAGAGTATGTAATATAAAGAAATAAAATAAATAAGAAATATTAATGATCCACGGTTAACATCAAAAAAAGAAAAAGAAAAAAAAGGTAAACGTCCATGTCGAGAGAAAAAACTAGGTATTGAAGGGAGTGACGAGTTCAAACTTTTTCCTTACGGAAATTTAAATTCCTCATTCCTTTAATAAATTTAAAATATAATATTATAATCTTTTTATATTGGAATACATATTTCATAGATATAAATAATTAAATGAAAAAAGGAATTTCTTTCAAATAAAGAAAACGGAGAAGGAAGTCAACGAATGCTTCTATGAAAGAAAGAAAGAAAGAGTTTACAACGAGGTTGGTTCAAGCGATAAGTAGCTTGATATTATTTAAATAGGTCTCGAGTTCAAGTTCTTATGTAGAAAATCATCGCTGGAAGACTCACCTATCAAAATTATGTGTGCGACACAGATTAGTCAAGATAAATTAAGGTGAAGCCTTGAAAACCGAAAGGACAACCAAAAGAAAAAAAAGAGAGAATGAAGCCGACAAGAAAGAAAGACATGAAAGAAAAAATGGAAACCAAGAATACAATCAAAAGAAAAAAGGAAACTAACAAGAAAGAAAAATACGGAAAAAAAGAGAGAGAACAAGGAAGAGAATCATATTTAAATTAAATAAAAAAATTAAAATACATTTAAATAAAATATAATTTTTATATTTGAAAAAAATATTATGATCAGATGGCTAAGTGAGTTTCGTATTTTAATTTAATTAATACTATAAATTATAAGTATATAAGAAGGAAGAGCCCTAGTGAGTTTCTTTCTCTTTCCAAAACCGTTATGAAGTGAGTCTAAGATTTAAGCTTCAACCCCATTCTGTCACCTTCCTACACCGTGTAAAATACATGTTGAAACATCATATATAAACCCTACATATGCCATGAAATTTGAAACCATACAAGAACGTAAATTAATCATTAAATAATAAGAATATTCATTATCGATAATAAATCATAAGCATCATCAATACTAATATATAAATGATTATAACAATAACAACACAATGGCAAATGATCTTATAATATACAAATGATTATAACAATAATAACATAATGACAACCGATCTTATTATAACTCAAGAGTAACCTATATGAAATGACTACTAACATCAAGAGATAATCGATTTAAGAGATAATCAATTTTAGAGTTCAACTCAATAATAAATTAGTAAAAAATCAAATAAATATCAACCGAAAAGGACATCATTAAAACAATCAAATAAATATCAATTAAAAAAGTTAACGTCTAATTTAATCCTAATTTTTTTAGGAAAATATTACAATCGAAGTAGAGAAGATGCACTAAGCGGGAAAAAACCCCCACTGTTTCCATTTAAAAAACAAAGAATTATCAAATAAAATGACGCTAAAAATCAAATATACAAAAGAGTAAAGGGTTGAAAAAGATAAGAAAAGCAATAAAGATTATAACAAAACATAAATGACAGACATTTAATTAAAAATCAACGATGTTATTTTCTTAAATCTTGAATAAATATTTTTAGATTTAAATTCAATATATATATATATATTTAAATATTGAGATGTCTTAGTCGAGTACATAAATGTTGTCATAAATTAATATAGAAAAGAAAATCATTGGTGCCTTTCCTTCCTTCCTTATGATCGCAAATGAAATTGCGTCACTATTTCCGACAAGTTACGTTGTGTTTTGCCTTCTAATAAATTTATTAATTCCGTCTCCTGATATTCCCAATTCCTTCCTCACCCGATTTTAACAACTTTTCATTCCTTTGTTTTCATCGACCTTTTACGCGTTGTGGGATACAAACGATACTTTGCAACATAATATAACCACTTTTTTAAATAAAACTTCCACACGGTATCAAGGCTTGCATTTGATGTATGGACAAATTATACACTTCCACATACTATCAAAAATGCTAACGTTTGATTCTATTAAATAACATCATTGGCAAATAAAAATATTAACGTTTGTTTCTCTTTACAATACTTGAATTCAAGTAATTATGTCATCAATATGTTAAGAAATTTTTTAAATAGATAATATGTTATAATCATCTTGGATTATTTTAAAATATGTTAACGCTCGTATGAATCATTAATATATATATCTTTATACCTATTATTAAAATAAATATAAAATTCTCTTAATATTATATTTAAATTTAGGACAAATACTAATTATTTAATTAAAAAATGGTTTCCTTCTTGACAGCAGGTTTTATGGACAGTTTGGGTTAACTTTCGTTTCATTTGTGTAGAAATTGTGTGTTATTCTCCAACGAATGCCCTATAAATACTAGTGAAGGAATAGCCGAAGATCATAGGCATCCAACAAAAAGCTAGCTTTTCAATCCAATTGCTTTTGATCCAGCTTCATGCAATATTCTTTTTTATTTAGGGTTCCAATCTCTTCATTTGCAACCCTTTATCTCTCCTAAAGCTATGACCCATTTGTTAAGCTATAGGCAGAAGATATTAGAGAAAAGGGAAAGACGAGTTAAAACAAGATATTTAAAGAGGTTTTCCTTTAACTTGTCTTTGTCTTTTTCTCTGCTATATTTCTAACTCTTAAAATTGATAGAAATTAAGATATGACTTGTTGAGGTTCAGTATTGTAACAGAGAATGGCTAAGATAAAGTTAAAAAAAAGAAAGAGTTTTGCTTATTGATTGATCACTTTTTTTCTTTCTTTAACTTGTCTTTGCCATTCTCCTAATGTAATACATATTTCTCCTACTAAATTCAGCATTTAATTAATTGAGTCACAAGTGGAGTTAAAAATAATATTTGTGAAATTATTTTTTATTAAAAATATACCAAAGAACCCCGTTTACCTTTTTCAAAACGCGTTGTTCTGGTGTGAAAGCCTGAAAGATTAGTTTTCCTTCCACACTTTATGATTGGTGGTTCGGGTCTGATATTTGTCTGGGTTTCGAGTTAGGAGGGGCGATTTAAGGTATGGGTCTGGGGTCGAGCCGGTTTAAGGGAAAGGGTTAATATTTTGTTGTGCAGCGAGCGGGTAGCTTTGGTGAGTAGGAATGGCGGTGTCTGGCAGTAGGGTTGCGATGGCGTGGCTTGAAGCTGAGTTTGGTGGTTTGGTTCGAGGCACGGTCGGGTTGAAACAAATTGTAGTTCCACGACCCAATTATCAGACACCTTTCTCATCTCCCTGTTAAAAGCTTGGAATGGCGGCTACAGGAATGTGTACGAAAGATGTTGGCGTTTTCCACCCTTGCTGACAAAAAGTGGAGTGTTATTTTGTTAAGTATTTTTATTATTAAAAATTATAAAATAATTTATCAATTATAGGGTATTGTTTTATTAAGTTCTCTGACTATTAAAAATTATAAAATGATCATCCAATTATTCTTATGTTTTAAATTCATCATTTTCTATTAAAAAATTGATGGTCGTCTGAGTTAGATGTTAACTCGTTGAATAAAATATGATCTCAAAATCGTTTGAGCTATATTTTGTGGATCAACTGTCCGTTTATATTATGCCGTTGAGCTAGTGCTTGAAACATTATACCATTGAGCTAGTGCTTGAAAGCAAGGACAATGCCAATATAGATCATGAAAATATAATTTTATCATATCAATAAGTTAACGTTCAACTCATACAATCATCAATTTTTAACGAAAAAAGATGAGTTCAAAATATATGAATAGTCAGGTGACCATTTTATAATTTTTAATAGTCAAGGGACTAAAAAATAGTATTCTATAATTGAGGGACTATTTATTTACTTTACCCTTAATTATAGAAGATTTTAATCTGATCATTGATATTTCAATTTTATCAATTAAATCATTTAACTTTTTAAATGTTGTCATTCAAATCACCAATCTTTAATTTAGATGATGACGTGATAATTTAATTTTTTTATAATTACAAATTTGATCCATGTTACTTACATATTCTACAAATATGGGTCTATTTTTAATTTAATAAATATAATCCTATAATTAAATTAAAATTATGACCAAATTGATTGAATATATAAATAATAAAAAATAATTACGTAGTTATATTAAAATTTTTTCACTATCACATCACCCACTCACTAAATATTAACAATAATAGATGAAGTTTCAAATAAAAATTTCAACTCGTAAGAAATAATTAAAAAAAATAAATGTTCCGTGTATACCTAAATTTTAAATAAATTGTATTACGTGAAAAACATGGAAAATCCTAGCTGGAGTAACTACAGAAAACCTACGGAAGATTTCCAGACTGGGACCGACATGCGTGCTTACAGGAGGGAAGGATGGTAACATACCCATGCAAGATAATGTCATTGAACTTCATCATAAGGCGAACAAGATTGATGATCCTATCTCAACGATTCATCAAATAGAAAGGAGGAAATCATATGCCGCTATGGTAATTGGGAGTTCCAAGTCCAGAGTAACATCTTGTCTAATGCCAGAAGAAGACGAGATTACCTTGAACGAAGATGATTACATTATAGACAATAATGGGGAATACCCCACCATCCGATTTTCTAAGTGCATACATAGTTTAATCGACAAAAACATACAAAAGTCAGTGATAGTACGCCTTATTGGTAGGGCTATAAGATTCAAGGCATTAGAATCAAGAATACAAACTCTCTGGCAACCACAAGGGAGATTCAACTGGTGGATCTAGAGAAAAATTATTTTATCATTAGATTTGAAAGCGAGGAAGATTACGTTAAAGTATTAACGGAAGGCCCCTGGACAATTTATGTTAGCTACCTTACAGTACAATCATGGAGCCGCTCATTCTCTACTCTGAAAAAGCATCATTCACACGTAGTGGTTTGGATCATACTACCAGGGCTACCTTACAGATACCACACAAAATCGTTATTCAACATGATTACCTCAACGATAGGAAAAGTTGTGAAGGTAGATTACAATATGAGTAACGGTGAATGGGGCAAGTTTGCAAGATTAGTTATTCTAGTAGACCTCAACAAACCCTTACTACAGTGCATATGAATCGATTGCTTCATCCAAAAATTAGAATATAAAGGTCTTCAACTTATCTGCTTTAACTGCGGCGTATATAGACACACAAAGGAGCATTGTCCATCACTTGATCATCTGATGGGTCCTGCCCAAAAAGAAGGAATGAGAACTCCAAAGAATCACCAACACAACCAACCGGAACATGTATGGTCCATGGATGGTGGCAGAAACTAAGCGTCGCTGACCACGAAAAAAGCTGCCAATACCAATGTTCACGTCAACAAAGGCGAGTACAACAAAGGATCGAGGTTTGCAGTCTTACAGGGCGATGAACACACAGGCGAACCGGAACAACAAATTACAGAAGAGGTATCGAGTTTAGAGGATAAGAACCAACATGACAAAGGAAAACAAGTAGTAACCAGGGGGAAAATGAAAGAATTAAGGGAAATACAAACCTAAACAGATGCCAAAGATCCTTACGAAGAAGCAGAACCCATAAGACACAACTCAAAAGGAAAATATTGAAGTAATAGATATAAAGAACCATACTCATTGGTAAGAGCCAAGCTTGACCTGAAAAAAACATGAAAACATCCGTAAAGGAACATGTGAGGAAACTAGAAGAGTCTATGTTAGAAAGCATTAAGGTGGTGCCAAGCCGAGAGGGACAAATACCCGAGGTGGTAATACAAGAAACAGCAAAGGGAGAGAGCAAACATGTTGCGATAGCATATTAGAAAAGGGGGCGATGTTAAAGGAGAACGAAAATAAAGCAAGAACTTAGGAAAAGGAGGTCCCATTCGATCAAACAACGAAGGATCGAAACGATGATTAAAAATTAGGAAGCATTATGACCTACGACCTCCGAATAAACCCAAAATCATGGACTGGGTGGATTCAGTAGCCAACCGGTTGAATTCCTTCATATCTCCAAGCCACGACACCACAAGTCCAGAAATCAGCGAATTGGAAAAATTCAAGGAGTGCACAAGTGTTGAGGATTTGGATCATGAAAGGTAAGATAGTGAACTGGTGGAAGTTGAGGTTCAATATGGAACATATTTGTGAAGTAGAAAAGCATATAATGCATTCATAAACAATTTTTTCAATGATTAAGTTACTGTTTTGGAATTGCCAATGGGCAGCTAGCCCTTCGTTTAGAAGAATAATTAAAGACATGATCCGAAGAAACAAACCACAAGTGGTGGCACTAACGAAAACCAGAACCAATAAAAAGGCAGCAGAAGATGTTATCAAGAAATTGGGCTTTGCAAACTCCTTTTGAGTTGAAGCACAAGGTTTCAGTGGCGGTATCTGGACACTTTAGGGGGAGAATATAGATATGAAAATACAACAGGTAGCCAACCAATTTGTACATGAAAGATGCACAACAAAAGAAAGCAAAAAATGGTTAGTATTTATTGTAGTCTATGCAAGCCTACAAGTAGAGTTATGAAAGATATTCTAGGACAAACTAAAACAACTTGATATTGGTTGTAACGAAGCATGTGTTCTAGGAGGTGACTTCAGTGCAATTTTGAGTTGGGACGAAAGGAGGGGTGGATCTCCACGAGGAAATGGGACAAGCAAAGCTTTTGCAGATTTCATCTTTGACCTAGGACTACATGACGTACGTTTCGTGGGTCCCAAATTCACTTGGCAAAGAGGCAACTTGTATCAAAGGTTGGATAGATGCTTAACCAACGAGGGTTGGCTCAAACAATATCCAAATTCTTTGGTTACACACCTTGATAGGATGGGGTCAGACCATCGTCCTATAATCCTCCAAACAAAAATATAAGAGAATGAACAAACAAACCATCCATTCTGCTTTATAGCCGCATGAAACGATCATCCTCTTTTCAGGGAGTTCTTGGAAAACAATTGGGACAAGGATAAGGACACAATAACGAATGTGGAAAAATTCAAAGCTAAAATATCAATTTGGAACCAAGAAACCTTTGGTCATATCTACAGGAAGAAAAAGGAACTGCTCGCAAGGTTGAAAGGCATAAAGAAAACATTGGACAAAAGCATATTCAGACTTTCTAATTGAGCTTGAAAAATAATTGAAAATAGAACTTGACATTATACTGGACCAGTAGGAAAAACTTTGGTTCTAAAAGGCAAGACAAAAAATGGATCCTCCATGGAGATAAGAATACCAAATTTTTTTCATGCATCCACTATGAATAGGAGACGAAAAATACGATTGTGACACTTAAAACAGTAGAAGGAACATGGTGCACCGATTAGGAGAAATTGAAAGCAGAGGCGGTTGAATATTACCAAAATCCTTTCACTAGTTCGGGTGTAAACGGACATGGGTACGAGGTGTGAAAAAATTTCCCAATTATTGAGCCAAAAATCAATTAAGCACTACTATTGCCAGTCACTAACGAGGAAATCAGGAGAATAGTGCTAGAGATGAATCCATGGAAAGCGCCGGGGATGGACGGCATACATGCAATATTTTTTCAATGGAATTAGGATAGTGGGGGAATCAGTTTGCCAACTAGTCGGAAAATTCTTTAAGGATGAAACTCTAGATGATAGTCTAAACCGCACACTTCTTGTCCTACTTCTAAAAGTCAAATCCCCAGAGTACATGAGGCAATTTCGACCGATAAGCTTATGTGGAGTATTGTACAAAGTAATTACAAAAATCTTGGTTAATCAGATCAAACCATGCCTTCCAGAATGGATTTCCCAAACTCAGGTTAACTTTGTATTGGGTCGCTCTATAACGGAAAACATTATCATTACACAAGAAGTGATATAAAAATGACTTTGAAAAAAGCTTATGACCGATTAGAATGGTCATTAATCGACGACACACTTCAGGACATTGGAATACCACATAAATTAAGAAGACCACTCATGCAATGTGTGTCCTCATTATCTACACAAGTATTATGAAATGACTCCATAACAGAGTCCTTCAAACCTACAAGAGCCATTAAACAAGGCGACCCTCTATCACCATACCTATTTGTGATGTGCATGGAGAGGTTATCTCAAGTAATAAACGGGGAAGTACAGAAAAAACTTTGGAAACCTTTTAGAACAAATAAGGATGGTCTGAAGATTTCACATTTATTCTTCATCGACGATATGATCTTTTTTGATGAAGCATCAACCAACCAACTAGAGGTTATAAAAAGTTCTTGAGCACTTTTGTTTAGCCTCCGGATAGAAAATTACCATTGATAAAACAAACATTTTTTTCAAAGAATGTAACTATTAGGATTTGATATCAAAATATAGTTCAACAGTAACAGAGTGTGAGTGAAAGTCAATAAGCGAGGATTTTGGTTTCAAGGAGGTAAAAGATCTAGGTAAATACCTAGGAGTGCCTCTAATTCATGGAAATGTGATAAGAACCACATACCAATACCTAGTGCAAAAGGTGCATACAAAGTTGGGTGGTTGGAAAGCCAAACAACTTTCTCTAGCTAGACGAATCACCTTGGCCAAGGCGGTGTTGGCAACAATACCTTCCTACATAAAGCAATCCACTTCCTTACCTAAAGGTATATGCTTGGAAATAGAATGAATTATAAGGAGGTTTGTGTGAGGTCATTCGAAAGTTAAGAAATGAACCAACCCTGTGAACTGGGATGCATTATGTAAACCAATAATGAAAAGAGGCATAGGATTGAGAAATCTAATACCACAAAATGAGGCTTTCCTCATGAAAGTCGCATTCCAGTTACTCAGGAACAAGAACAAGTTGTGGGTTCAATTGCTCAAATTTATAGAGAGGGCTAACCAAAATTTGGGAGGACGTACGCTCTGGAGTAGTTTGGAATATAGGTAACGACCAGTCAACAAAATTTTGGAAGGATTCGTGGTTGCAAGAAATTGGTTCTTTATACAACCATATCACGGGCGACGAATTGCTGAGCATAAATTCAAAATCAATTGCTTCCATGGTGAATGAAGAAGGTGAATAAAAGTGGGATGAAATTAAGCCTTATCTTTGACAACGAATTCTTGTAAAGATTACAGAGATCAAACCTCTACGAGCTTCATTCCAAGATGATTCACTAGGTTAAAAATGGAACAAAGATAAAAGATTTTCAGTCAAATCCACTTATGAACCTTGTACAAAGCAAGAAGATGACGGAGAGAAAAAGATATGGAAAGTGATGTCACGATCGGGGGAGAAGGGAGAAGAAACGAAGGACGCGAAGAAGAAATTGGGAAAAGTGGAAGTCAGGGGTTAGGGATTGATAGTGAATTGGGGAAGTCAATTACCCAATAAGAGAGTTGAAGTCCACAAACAGATCAACTAGCTCATTTAGTGGTAAAATACTTGAGGAAATAACAGAACGATTATTCAAAGACAACAGCTGTCATTTAGTTAGATTCTGTGGTACATTGTAAGCAAATAAAACATTAATGTGTAAAGAACAAATCAGACATATTTTGAATGAATTCAGATTTCTACTGCTTTATCTCTGCTTTTCTTCTTCTCTATTTCCCTAATCTATCTAAGTCATTACAATTGGTATTCAGAGTCACAACTCATGGCAAAGCAATGGTTGCATCATCTGTTTTTTCTGCGATTCAACAGCAGATTGAAGACTTATCAAAGCTAGTGAAGCAAGATCAGTACTTGGAGACAAGGATTGCAATGAACAAGGGTCGTTTGGAGGAGATTCTAAAGGACTTGTCAGGACAGATGATAAGGAACCACTAAGCCCGAAAACTGAACAAATTAATGGAGAAAAAAAAAAGGGTCAGTTTTCACTTGATGAGTCTAAACCCTTCTTTACTCTTAAAAAAATATTATCAGTGACAATAAAAGAAACATATGATGTTTCGCAAGTGTTTGATAAAATGTCAGCAAGAATAGATCATGTGGTATTCCCATCCATCACCGGTTCCATGAAGGTTGATTCACGGCTGCAGTAGAAACAAACCATGGAAGATGACAAGGCTGTTATGAGGGCTGACTTAAATTTTGAACAGGGACATCAACATCAAAATCAAATGAAGATTCCAGATGCACTAAGAAAGAGAATTTCCACTTACTATGATACAGGATGGAGGAGAAACCATCATCAATTGAGAAAGATGTCTAAAGATCTAACAAAGGAGCTTCAAGGTTTAAACAAAGATAAAGATATGTTGGAAATTCAACAAGCAGAAGCAATAAAGAAGCAAACTGCACTTGAGATTGATGTAAAAGATTTAGAAGAGAGGATGTATGGCAACATGCAAGCCAAAGATGATGCAATCAAACAATTTCAAATGCTGCAGAATGAAATACAAGAGTCAACAGAGGAGCTTAACAGGATTAAACCGCTCTATGACAACCAATTAAAAAAGGAGGAGAATATAACAAAAGGGATCATGGAGCGTGAAAAGCAACTTAGCATCCTCTATAAGAAACAAGGTCGTGCTATTCAGTTTTCTAGTAAAGCTGTTCGTGATAAATGGCTTCAAAAGGAAATTGAGGATTTGGAAAAAGTGCTTTATTCAAATTCATCTCAGGAAAAAAAGCTTTAGGAGGAAATTTTTGGGCTTAATGAGGAGTTGGAACGCTTGGATAGTTCTATTGAAAGACGCAAAGCTGAAATCAAAGAGTTGGAATCTTCAATTTCCAAGTCTCGGTTTAATTCTCAGAAAACAGAAAGAGATAAGCTGCAGGATCAAAGGAAGTCCTTATGGGAGAAAGAAAGTAAGCTTTCTGCTGAAATTGATAAGCTGAAATCAGAAGTTGAGAAAGCAGAGAAGAGCCTTGATCATGCAACTCCTGAAGTTGATAAGCTGCGGTTCCTCTTGTGATTTTGTTTTCTTACTACTTTTTGACACATTCATTCCAACTATGCAGGTAATGGATTATTCATCCCTTCCACATTTTTGTCACAAGGAAGGTTCCGGGTCATCACGAAACAGCAGCAGCAACGGAACCATAGATAATTGCTTCTCATTGGACCACACCTATCATCGACAGCTTTACGATTACATAAAGCAAGAAGCTACACTTATAGAGACTGGTAGGCCAATCAAACAGGGATCAGTTCATGTAGATTTTCCAGAGCTGGATCCAGAAGATGCCAAGATCGCAGAAACCATCGAATCTGAGTTCCAGAAGCTTGCAGACCAAAATGGTATATGCAACTCCCTAAATGGCGTCAAAGTAAACGGTGATTAGATCTTTTACATACTACTGATTACATAAATTGTTGTCAATGTGTTACTGGAAAGTCGGCACTTTGACAGGAAAATGCTAATCAACGACATTAGAACGAGAGGCCTTGTGGTATTTCAATTATCTTATGTAATAGCAGAGCTTTCCTGCATCTTATCGAATCAGATGTGGTTGTGGCATACTAATCTGGTGTAACTTGATATGGCACCTTAGGGTGGATAATAATAGCACATGAAAATTATCTGTAGGAAACATGGCGTTTACAGTCATAATTGCTTCTGGAATAATTTTCTTGTTGGGAAAATTAAATAAGTAATATTATAACATACACTTTGACAATTTGTGTATTCATTTAATATTTGTGTTATTTCCATGAAGTTAAAAATTAATTAAAATTTATTAAGTGATATCAAGGGGGGGGGGGGAACAATTTAGTGAGAAAAAAAAAATTCAAAGCGAAAATAAACCCTTTCAACAAGCATGACAATTAAAGAGAATAAATAGCTCAGTTTCTAATAATATATAACCCACCAAATCAATACATACATACATACATGTGTTTCTTTGTCTTCTTTACTCTTTCATTTCATCCCACCAAAATCAAATTTTACACCATAAATTAAATATTAAAAAAAAGTATAAAAAAAACATAAAAATTCCAGAAGGGCTTATTCCAGCCCTATAGGGTTCTATCTTGTTTGGGATGGTGGGGTTTTGAACATTCTTGTGGAAAGCTCTATTATAGGCAGGGATATTTTAAGATTCTGCAGGCGGGGCGTGCATGCAGCAAAGCCATTTTTTCTGAAGAAAAAAAAAAACAGCACCGAATCAGGATAGAAATCGAGAGTAGCAATAGTTTATAACAATTATGAGTTATGGCCACTGCCTAGTATATGCATTCCGATGTGAAGAAGTTCAGACATTAGAGGTTACTTATAGGCTGGGTTTTGGTGGCTTCTGCTCCAGGCTTGCCATTATTATTACCTCCTGAAGGTGGTTCGACTTTTCCTCCAGTTTTCTTCTCGTCCCTTGCCTTGTTAAAGATCACGGTAAATCCCTCGGCTGATGCAGGATCATTGACATCCCATTCACCAAATTTTGGCAATGGCCGACCCTTATCCTATAGGAGCAAAAATAAAAGTAAAATGCAACACATTCCAGATCATTATCTGCTTCTAAATTTCAGAAAATAATTGAAACACAACTGCCGATCTATTTTGTTCTGAACTAGCAACCACTTCATAGATAGATACGAATAGAATGCAGCACATTCGATTAAATATAAACATCACTGAGAAAAACCACCAACCTCTATCTCATATATGCCAGAAAAGCTCCTATAAATGAGAGCTCCTTGACACTATGAGGCTCTCACATAACTTCAGTTTCAGCTTAATATAAAGTAAGTTTTATTCAACAACCGCAAATTAGTTTGCAAGCTTTGCAATATTGAGGGCAAACAACAAGCCTATCTGTACCATTGGAATTATTACAACTCATTTATGGACTTAAACAGACCACAGACCGCAGTCCGTTGTAGCTACATTCAAAATGGGATATGACTAACAAAAACAATCATAAATGGTTCACAAAACAACTGTTCTAAGAAACTATATCATTGATTGGTGACAATTATTTTGCAAAAAGAAATGTTTGCGAGTACAGCAGTGGAATAAAGACAACCTGAGATAGCAACAATACAACGAATTAAACAGTTAAAGAAGTACCTTACAAATGAGCAATTATTGAGCACAATTCACAATAATCATTGGAGGACATGAAAAAAGTTTCCACATAAAAAGCATATAACATTTATCAAAAACCACAGCTGGATACTTGAAATGATCACATTCGTGGAGATACAGTGAAAAGCTTAACTTATCTTGAAACAGTATAAAACGGAATTGACCACAACATCGAAGAGACATAAACTAACAATCAAATTATATCAAGTCATTGAAATCCAAGCATAAATTAGCCACATCCTTCGAAATAAACATTGCCGTAGATCTCGGAATATGAACAAATTTTGTAGGCTAATGACATCAATGGTCAAGCTGTTATCTACGGATTAGAAGATCAAACATTCCTGAAAAAAGCTAATCAATATTCCAATTCTTGATACGTTCTCAAAGAACTTCAAGGCAATCCTAACTTCTCACGCCTTACTAACGGGATTCAACAATTAATCAGAAGCTACATTTTCAACACAAAACTAATGGTAAATTAATTGAGCTTTTCTGGTTCCTGATAAGACCGAGATTCTGAAATCATGCCAAGATAACTCAAATATATTTGCTAATGCATCCCATTTTCATTCAACATAAATATAAATTCCAGCTTCCAGAGTTCTTATTGAATGAAATTACTTTTAAAAGAAACAAATTTTCAACCAGAAACACGTTATTACACAAGAAAATCGATCGAATTAAACAAAATAAAAAGATCAAAACCAATTTCCAGAAAAGCTCATGAAAGAAAACAGGAACCGAAAAGATATAAAACAGGGTCAAATATTAATCATAGAAAACAAAACGTGCCCACTCAGGGAGAAAAACTTTGATTAGCAACTACATCAAGCTTGATTCATTTTTACAAGGAAAGGGAAAATACAGTAGAACCAATAATCAAAAACCCAAAAGCATATGAATCAAAGCAATCTCAGAAGCTCAAATACCATTAAGAACAAGAGAAATCAAATCAAACAACAAAACTCAACCTTTTATCAACAAATTTTGACAGAAATTTTATTGAAAACCCAGAAATGATTGCATACCGACATGAATTCTTGGACGATAGAGAGATAGATAGAAGCAAATAGAGAGAAAAAAATGATAGCTTTTTAGGACGAGGAGGAAAATGAAAATTTGTAAGACGATAAAATATGAATAGGGAAGAGGAAGGCGGAAAATAATAATATATCCGGAGCAAGGGGTAAACCGTAAACGACGTTAGTTTTGACGGTTAACGGAACTGATAAGTAATAATGGAAAGAAAAAGAAGAAGAAGCGTCAATGGAACCGTATGTCATGACGTGGAAAGTGCACAAATAACGGGGAACGGTACGATGAGCTGGCAAACGGCGCGGTTTCAGATGTTGGGTAACATGGAGGCAAAGAGGACAAATGATTACTGGCACTGTTTACCAATTTGGAGTTTTGAAGATTAATTTAATTAATTTGCGTGTCTTTAAATAAATAAATAAATAATTTTAGGTTTTTTTTAAAATTTATATTGTTAAATTTCTTAAATAATTATTTTGATTCTTATTTTTTTATTATATAATAAAATATTTTAATTAAAATAAAAATCGTTAATTAACTTAGAGAAACATCATTAGTCCAATACTTGGCTTTAGATAATTAAGAGAAGTAGTGAATATATGAAATATTTGCGATTTACTTATTCGCATTGCGAATTGGGAAAATCGCAACGCGAAATTGAAAAATCGCATTGCGATAGTCATAATCGTGTTGCGAATCTGGAAACTGATTTGCGATAATGGAGATCGCGTTGCGAATTATAGATCGCATTACGATTTTGTTGGTCATTTTGGCAAATCCAGAAAAAGTTGGTTAAAATCGTATATTATATGGGATTTTTGGTCACTGAGGTTATTTTCTCTAATATATATTATAGAATTTCTTGGTTTTAGGTTCAATTGTTTTCTTTTTTAAATTATTGTTTGAAAAAGTTGTTTTTTAAAAGATTTAGGTTTAAACCGTTGTATTAGTAAGGTGTGAGTACTTTATTAATAATAAAGAAAATTTTCAATATATACTATTTTATAATCATCACATACTGATAAAAAATATTATTATTATTTTTTGTCTAATTAAGAGTATCTAATTGATTCGATTAAAAAATTATTATTATTTTTGTCTAATTAAGAGTATATATTTATTCATCGTATTGAATCAATTTGTTGTTGCTTCTTTAATTGCATAACAAGTGTCTTTTCCGCGAACAGTGTTGGGAATATTCTTAGATGGTGGTTGAGATACGTACTTGCAACGTAAGCTATAGAATGCCTATACTGTCGGGTTTCTGTCTAATTTCATGCCTTTGCCCCAGTAATTTAACTCCAACAACTTGAAAACGTCTCGTTTTCCGCGTATGCACAGTTCGTTTTCCCCACAATAAATAACGACATTCTGCATATCAAGAATCGCAAGCCCTACAAAAGACGATAAAGAATGCACGTGTTGAGCAAATGAAAGAAATGAGAGAGGAACAAAATTGAATAAGAAAGGCAGGAGGAGTTGGAATTTTCCACACTTTATAATTTAATGCCTTCAAACTCTGGGTTTGCCCTTTCATTTTTGTTCCTCACTTATTTCTTCCATTTTCTTCTCTCTTATAGCCTTCTTTACTTAACTCTTTTGTTGTTCATCACTTTTGTTGATTTCTTAAGTAAGAATCTTGATATTATGAATTGAAAAAAATTAAATTGGGAGGATCGCTCTCATAATAAACCTTCACAATACTCGATCTTATAACCTTAACATATGTTTTGTATAAGCATTGTGGTAAAAAATTCTATTAATGTTGGTTATTTTCTTCAATTACACTCTTAAAATGTTTTAATATTTAATTTTTTTGGAGTACTTTAATATTTTAAATTTACTTTTTAAAAAATAAACTCATTTTAGATAATTAACTAACATGTAATTAGTCATCAATATTTATGTTAATATGATACGATAATATTAAGGGTAAAATTGAAAACAACACAAATATTGATATTTTTCATCCTTTTAGAATCATTGAATGTTTGAAAATAGACAACTGAGATTTTTTTTTATTTTTTTATTTTTGTGTGAATATCTTCTCATTTTCTATTTTTACCACACTACACATGATCATTCATTGAATAATTTTTACAAATATATTTTCATATAAAATATTTTTTTACCGGATCATAATTGCCATAAAATTTAGTGTTTATTACTTTAAAATTACGTGTAACACATTACTTGCTATACAACCAACTATAAGTTCCATAATATCATACAATATTTTAAAGTAAAAATATTTATTATCATGATAAATAAAATTAAGAGAATATTATAATATGATTCATAATTTATTATTTATAATCGTATACTTCTTTTAGTTCAATTTTTAATTTAATTACATATTTATGAAATTATCATTAATATGATATTAATTTATATAAACAAATAATAGTATAAAATAATCTTACACATTTTAAAAAATTATAAATGGGTTATATTTTTTGGATCTCTTGAAAGTAATACCTGACTGTTGTTCCTTCGTCTGTCGAGCATTGAGATATTCATAGTTACTCTAAAGTTCTATATCCTATGAAGATCTATATTTTTCGGAGTTCTTTGAAATCTTCAGAATTTTACATCTTTCAGATAATTAACAACCTCCTAATATGATTATTGTTAAACCCACGAGATCTATCAGAATCAAATCTACTATCTAATAACTATATCTATTTGTTCGATCTACTTACCCTATCAGTCTACATATACTGATCATCACCCCTTTCTATATGACTCCACCATATATTTTTCTCTTTTTAAAGCCATTTACAATCATGCAACATATTTATAAATATTTTTAAGGGTGGACACATATATTAACTATATAAAATTTTTGTATACAATAGCACAATTAAAATTTTAAAATGAATGTAATTAATAAATAAATGATTACAAAAAAATCGAATTTCACAATAGGTACGTGATATCCTCACCCAAATTAAAAGAAAAATCAACCCTTTTATCCTCTTTTATCTTCCTACTGTAAAATCAATTATAACTCTTTCACCCAAATTAAAAGAAAAATCAACCCTTTTATCCTCTTTTATCTTCCTATTGTAAAATTAATTATAACTCTTTCACCCAAATTAAAAGAAAAAAATCACTAAAAACTGTCTCAACATAACTCTCCCTCAACATAAATAAAGAGTGAAATAGAAATAATAAAACAAAACATTAATATATGCTTGTTTTTGCAATTTTTCACTAACAATAAGCTTAAATAATTTCTCAACAACAATAATAATAAGGAAAATTAAGCAAGTACAAGACTTGAAACATATTTAAAAAAGAACAGAAAAAAAGAATAGGTCTTTACTCAATTATGTGTGTTAGTTGAGAACCTAAAATTCCTAGAATCAACCGCGTCGCCTAATTTCACCTGCAACCCTCTTCTTATATATATATTTTTTCTAAACCGTGTAAAATCCGTGTCGAAAATCTTATATAAACGCTACATGCCATGAAACTTCAAACCAGACAACAAAAAGTTCATGCGAAGAACATCAAATGGGGTGCATAATAGTGCAGGCTAAAAGAAGAAGAAGAGAAATGACCCGAGAAAGAAAACTTGATGGACGAGAAAATGAATGAAAAGGAAAAGGTAGAGTATCAGAGAAGCGCAAAGGCAAACGTTAGAGAAAACTTTGAAGACAATGAATATGAATCTGAACAATTCCAGCAGGTTTTTACCATATACTGTGAATATGGTAGATATTTGGTGGAATTGTTTATATTTCATATTCATTGGCTTCAATGTTTCGCTAACTTGTCTTTGCCCTTCTTTGATGCTTTCTTTTCTCTATCTTCTTCTTGATTTGCCCGCAAGATTATGTGTTTCATTTGGTCTGTTCTTCCCTAATTTACTCCATTTGGAAGTTGAAGATAACCATGTTGTTCTTTTTTTCTTTCTTTCTGGTTTTCATGAAAGAAGCAATGTGTTGCAGATTTCAATGGAGATGTTAGAGGCCATTCTTGACTTGACTTTGATGTTCGTCGAACTTGAAGAGATGAAAAATATTGTATTTTTTTCTCTGGAGAATATTCAAAGCTCTAATGGTGTAAGAGAGAGAATACCTTTTTTTTTACTTCCTTTTTGGCTTCAAAGCCTAAGGATGACTTATGATGCAGCTTTGATTTGTTAATTTCTGTTGTTGGAAATCACTTTATTTTCAATATATATTTATCTTATATTTTTCAAGCCTATAGATATATAAGATTATATTTATATTTAAACTTGCATTGCATTTCATGGTAACATTTAAAAACCAACAACGAATATCAACTGCAGACATATCAAATCCAGGGGGCCACTGCCCATGTGCTATATATTTATTTTTTATTTATTTCCTGGTAAATAATTGAACCTCTCATGGTTTACCAATATGATCAACCCGTTCACTTTTCCACACCGCGTGAATTATATATAAAATTTATATTTTACCATTTCCATTCCTTTTTAATATAAAAATTACTTTGTAATTCAACCTTCTGGGTGTATGAGCAGCTGTGTTTTTATTTTATTGCAGTGTATCCATGCATGCTCTGTGTTATCGTGTTTATGTTTCTGGTTTTGTTTTGCAGAGTGTTGTGTTCCTCGATCCTCGTGTGAGTAAACTATGCATCAGTATTCATGGTAATTAATTATTATAATATTTGTGGATCCATATCAAACACCCACACCTTTCCTATTTTTATCATGTCGCTGTTTAAGAGCATGGAAGGAGGTAGGCCACAATGGCGGCTACAATAATAAGTACAAAAGTTAATGGTTTGTTAACAGTTCTTCCCTTTAAAATTTAATATTTTTTATTTAATTCTTCATACATTTTTTTATTTCCCTTTCTTTAATTAAAAGAATGGCAAATAATAATTAGGTTAAGTGGGAAAAATTAGCCCAAGAATGAGTTTATAATCGTTACCAAACTCAAGCTGTTTTTGACAACTTCAGCGCTTAGTCCCATTTCGTTTGAATCAGATTTCTTAATTTTCTTTTCCCAAAATTTTATTTTAATAGATTTTCCAAGGTCCAGTTTCTTCCCCGTTGATTCTGCAATACATGCACACCATTGGTTACTGAGTCAGCCTCTTGGAATATTTATATTTCGAGTCATATGGGTTCGGGTCAATTTAAATAACACGCTTCCGAGTTCAATTTTTTATACAAGTATTTAATTTTATATATTAAAGGAGAGTATGTAATATAAAGAAATAAAATAAATAAGAAATATTAATGATCCACGGTTAACATCAAAAAAAAGAAAAAGAAAAAAAAGGTAAACGTCCATGTCGAGAGAAAAAACTAGGTATTGAAGGGAGTGACGAGTTCAAACTTTTTCCTTACGGAAATTTAAATTCCTCATTCTTTTAATAAATTTAAAATATAATATTATAATCTTTTTATATTGGAATACATATTTCATAGATATAAATAATTAAATGAAAAAAGGAATTTCTTTCAAATAAAGAAAACGGAGAAGGAAGTCAACGAATGCTTCTATGAAAGAAAGAAAGAAAGAGTTTACAACGAGGTTGGTTCAAGCGATAAGTAGCTTGATATTATTTAAATAGGTCTCGAGTTCAAGTTCTTATGTAGAAAATCATCGCTGGAAGACTCACCTATCAAAATTATGTGTGCGACACAGATTAGTCAAGATAAATTAAGGTGAAGCCTTGAAAACCGAGAGGACAACCAAAAGAAAAAAAAGAGAGAAGGAAGCCGACAAGAAAGAAAGACATGAAAGAAAAAATGGAAACCAAGAATACAATCAAAAGAAAAAAGGAAACTAACAAGAAAGAAAAATACGGAAAAAAAGAGAGAGAACAAGGAAGAGAATCATATTTAAATTAAATAAAAAAATTAAAATACATTTAAATAAAATATAATTTTTTATATTTGAAAAAAATATTATGATCAGATGGCTAAGTGAGTTTCGTATTTTAATTTAATTAATACTATAAATTATAAGTATATAAGAAGGAAGAGCCCTAGTGAGTTTCTTTCTCTTTCCAAAACCGTTATGAAGTGAGTCTAAGATTTAAGCTTCAACCCCATTCTTTCACCTTCCTACACCGTGTAAAATACATGTTGAAACATCATATATAAACCCTACATATGCCATGAAATTTGAAACCATACAAGAACGTAAATTAATCATTAAATAATAAGAATATTCATTATCGATAATAAATCATAAGCATCATCAATACTAATATATAAATGATTATAACAATAACAACACAATGGCAAATGATCTTATAATATACAAATGATTATAACAATAATAACATAATGACAACCGATCTTATTATAACTCAAGAGTAACCTATATGAAATGACTACTAACATCAAGAGATAATCGATTTAAGAGATAATCAATTTTAGAGTTCAACTCAATAATAAATTAGTAAAAAATCAAATAAATATCAACCGAAAAGGACATCATTAAAACAATCAAATAAATATCAATTAAAAAAGTTAACGTCTAATTTAATCCTAATTTTTTTAGGAAAATATTACAATCGAAGTAGAGAAGATGCACTAAGCGGGAAAAAACCCCCACTGTTTCCATTTAAAAAACAAAGAATTATCAAATAAAATGACGCTAAAAATCAAATATACAAAAGAGTAAAGGGTTGAAAAAGATAAGAAAAGAAAGAAGAAAAGCAATAAAGATTATAACAAAACATAAATGACAGACATATAATTAAAAATCAACGATGTTATTTTCTTAAATCTTGAATAAATATTTTTAGATTTAAATTCAATATATATATATATATTTAAATATTGAGATGTCTTAGTCGAGTACATAAATGTTGTCATAAATTAATATAGAAAAGAAAATCATTGGTGCCTTTCCTTCCTTCCTTATGATCGCAAATGAAATTGCGTCACTATTTCCGACAAGTTACGTTGTGTTTTGCCTTCTAATAAATTTATTAATTCCGTCTCCTGATATTCCCAATTCCTTCCTCACCCGATTTTAACAAATTTTCATTCCTTTGTTTTCATCGACCTTTTACGCGTTGTGGGATCCAAAAGATACTTTACAACATAATATAACCACTTTTTAAATAAAACTTCCACAAGTTGTAACTTGTATTAAAGCTTGTATTTGATGTATGGACAAATTATACGCTTCCACATATTATCAAAAATGCTAACGTTTGATTCCATTGAATAACATCAATGGTAAATAAAAATATTAACGTTTGATTCTCTTTACAATACTTGAATTCAAGTAATTATGTCATCAATATGTTAAGAAATTTTTTAAGTAGATAATATGTTATAATCATCTTGGATTATTTTAAAATATGTTAACGCTCGTATGAATCATTAATATATATATCTTTATACCTATTATTAAAATTAATATAAAATTCTCTTAATATTATATTTAAATTTAGGACAAATACTAATTATTTAATTAAAAAATGGTTTCCTTCTTGACAGCAGGTTTTATGGACAGTTTGGGTTAACTTTCGTTTCATTTGTGTAGAAATTGTGTGTTATTCTCCAACGAATGCCCTATAAATACTAGTGAAGGAATAGCCGAAGATCATAGGCATCCAACAAAAAGCTAGCTTTTCAATCCAATTGCTTTTGATCCAGCTTCATGCAATATTCTTTTTTATTTAGGGTTCCAATCTCTTCATTTGCAACCCTTTATCTCTCCTAAAGCTATGACCCATTTGTTAAGCTATAGGCAGAAGATATTAGAGAAAAGGGAAAGACGAGTTAAAACAAGATATTTAAAGAGGTTTTCCTTTAACTTGTCTTTGTCTTTTTCTCTGCTATATTTCTAACTCTTAAAATTGATAGAAATTAAGATATGACTTGTTGAGGTTCAGTATTGTAACAGAGAATGGCTAAGATAAAGTTAAAAAAAAGAAAGAGTTTTGCTTATTGATTGATCACTTTTTTTCTTTCTTTAACTTGTCTTTGCCATTCTCCTAATGTAATACATATATTTCTCCTACTAAATTCAGCATTTAATTAATTGAGTCACAAGTGGAGTTAAAAATAATATTTGTGAAATTATTTTTTATTAAAAATATACCAAAGAACCCCGTTTACCTTTTTCAAAACGCGTTGTTCTGGTGTGAAAGCCTGAAAGATTAGTTTTCCTTCCACACTTTATGATTGGTGGTTCGGGTCTGATATTTGTCTGGGTTTCGAGTTAGGAGGGGCGATTTAAGGTATGGGTCTGGGGTCGAGCCGGTTTAAGGGAAAGGGTTAATATTTTGTTGTGCAGCGAGCGGGTAGCTTTGGTGAGTAGGAATGGCGGTGTCTGGCAGTAGGGTTGCGATGGCGTGGCTTGAAGCTGAGTTTGGTGGTTTGGTTCGAGGCACGGTCGGGTTGAAACAAATTGTAGTTCCACGACCCAATTATCAGACACCTTTCTCATCTCCCTGTTAAAAGCTTGGAATGGCGGCTACAGGAATGTGTACGAAAGATGTTGGCGTTTTCCACCCTTGCTGACAAAAAGTGGAGTGTTATTTTGTTAAGTATTTTTATTATTAAAAATTATAAAATAATTTATCAATTATAGGGTATTGTTTTATTAAGTTCTCTGACTATTAAAAATTATAAAATGATCATCCAATTATTCTTATGTTTTAAATTCATCATTTTCTATTAAAAAATTGATGGTCGTCTGAGTTAGATGTTAACTCGTTGAAAAAATATGATCTCAAAATCGTTTGAGCTATATTTTGTGGATCAACTGTCCGTTTATATTATGCCGTTGAGCTAGTGCTTGAAACATTATACCATTGAGCTAGTGCTTGAAAGCAAGGACAATGCCAATATAGATCATGAAAATATAATTTTATCATATCAATAAGTTAACGTTCAACTCATACAATCATCAATTTTTAACGAAAAAAGATGAGTTCAAAATATATGAATAGTCAGGTGACCATTTTATAATTTTTAATAGTCAAGGGACTAAAAAATAGTATTCTATAATTGAGGGACTATTTATTTACTTTACCCTTAATTATAGAAGATTTTAATCTGATCATTGATATTTCAATTTTATCAATTAAATCATTTAACTTTTTAAATGTTGTCATTCAAATCACCAATCTTTAATTTAGATGATGACGTGATAATTTAATTTTTTTATAATTACAAATTTGATCCATGTTACTTACATATTCTACAAATATGGGTCTATTTTTAATTTAATAAATATAATCCTATAATTAAATTAAAATTATGACCAAATTGATTGAATATATAAATAATAAAAAATAATTACGTAGTTATATTAAAATTTTTTCACTATCACATCACCCACTCACTAAATATTAACAATAATAGATGAAGTTTCAAATAAAAATTTCAACTCGTAAGAAATAATTAAAAAAAATAAATGTTCCGTGTATACCTAAATTTTAAATAAATTGTATTACGTGAAAAACATGGAAAATCCTAGCTGGAGTAACTACAGAAAACCTACGGAAGATTTCCAGACTGGGACCGACATGCGTGCTTACAGGAGGGAAGGATGGTAACATACCCATGCAAGATAATGTCATTGAACTTCATCATAAGGCGAACAAGATTGATGATCCTATCTCAACGATTCATCAAATAGAAAGGAGGAAATCATATGCCGCTATGGTAATTGGGAGTTCCAAGTCCAGAGTAACATCTTGTCTAATGCCAGAAGAAGACGAGATTACCTTGAACGAAGATGATTACATTATAGACAATAATGGGGAATACCCCACCATCCGATTTTCTAAGTGCATACATAGTTTAATCGACAAAAACATACAAAAGTCAGTGATAGTACGCCTTATTGGTAGGGCTATAAGATTCAAGGCATTAGAATCAAGAATACAAACTCTCTGGCAACCACAAGGGAGATTCAACTGGTGGATCTAGAGAAAAATTATTTTATCATTAGATTTGAAAGCGAGGAAGATTACGTTAAAGTATTAACGGAAGGCCCCTGGACAATTTATGTTAGCTACCTTACAGTACAATCATGGAGCCGCTCATTCTCTACTCTGAAAAAGCATCATTCACACGTAGTGGTTTGGATCATACTACCAGGGCTACCTTACAGATACCACACAAAATCGTTATTCAACATGATTACCTCAACGATAGGAAAAGTTGTGAAGGTAGATTACAATATGAGTAACGGTGAATGGGGCAAGTTTGCAAGATTAGTTATTCTAGTAGACCTCAACAAACCCTTACTACAGTGCATATGAATCGATTGCTTCATCCAAAAATTAGAATATAAAGGTCTTCAACTTATCTGCTTTAACTGCGGCGTATATAGACACACAAAGGAGCATTGTCCATCACTTGATCATCTGATGGGTCCTGCCCAAAAAGAAGGAATGAGAACTCCAAAGAATCACCAACACAACCAACCGGAACATGTATGGTCCATGGATGGTGGCAGAAACTAAGCGTCGCTGACCACGAAAAAAGCTGCCAATACCAATGTTCACGTCAACAAAGGCGAGTACAACAAAGGATCGAGGTTTGCAGTCTTACAGGGCGATGAACACACAGGCGAACCGGAACAACAAATTACAGAAGAGGTATCGAGTTTAGAGGATAAGAACCAACATGACAAAGGAAAACAAGTAGTAACCAGGGGGAAAATGAAAGAATTAAGGGAAATACAAACCTAAACAGATGCCAAAGATCCTTACGAAGAAGCAGAACCCATAAGACACAACTCAAAAGGAAAATATTGAAGTAATAGATATAAAGAACCATACTCATTGGTAAGAGCCAAGCTTGACCTGAAAAAAACATGAAAACATCCGTAAAGGAACATGTGAGGAAACTAGAAGAGTCTATGTTAGAAAGCATTAAGGTGGTGCCAAGCCGAGAGGGACAAATACCCGAGGTGGTAATACAAGAAACAGCAAAGGGAGAGAGCAAACATGTTGCGATAGCAATATTAGAAAAGGGGGCGATGTTAAAGGAGAACGAAAATAAAGCAAGAACTTAGGAAAAGGAGGTCCCATTCGATCAAACAACGAAGGATCGAAACGATGATTAAAAATTAGGAAGCATTATGACTTACGACCTCCGAATAAACCCAAAATCATGGACTGGGTGGATTCAGTAGCCAACCGGTTGAATTCCTTCATATCTCCAAGCCACGACACCACAAGTCCAGAAATCAGCGAATTGGAAAAATTCAAGGAGTGCACAAGTGTTGAGGATTTGGATCATGAAAGGTAAGATAGTGAACTGGTGGAAGTTGAGGTTCAATATGGAACATATTTGTGAAGTAGAAAAGCATATAATGCATTCATAAACAATTTTTTCAATGATTAAGTTACTGTTTTGGAATTGCCAATGGGCAGCTAGCCCTTCGTTTAGAAGAATAATTAAAGACATGATCCGAAGAAACAAACCACAAGTGGTGGCACTAACGAAAACCAGAACCAATAAAAAGGCAGCAGAAGATGTTATCAAGAAATTGGGCTTTGCAAACTCCTTTTGAGTTGAAGCACAAGGTTTCAGTGGCGGTATCTGGATACTTTAGGGGGAGAATATAGATATGAAAATACAACAGGTAGCCAACCAATTTGTACATGAAAGATGCACAACAAAAGAAAGCAAAAAATGGTTAGTATTTATTGTAGTCTATGCAAGCCTACAAGTAGAGTTATGAAAGATATTCTAGGACAAACTAAAACAACTTGATATTGGTTGTAACGAAGCATGTGTTCTAGGAGGTGACTTCAGTGCAATTTTGAGTTGGGACGAAAGGAGGGGTGGATCTCCACGAGGAAATGGGACAAGCAAAGCTTTTGCAGATTTCATCTTTGACCTAGGACTACATGACGTACGTTTCGTGGGTCCCAAATTCACTTGGCAAAGAGGCAACTTGTATCAAAGGTTGGATAGATGCTTAACCAACGAGGGTTGGCTCAAACAATATCCAAATTCTTTGGTTACACACCTTGATAGGATGGGGTCAGACCATCGTCCTATAATCCTCCAAACAAAAATATAAGAGAATGAACAAACAAACCATCCATTCTGCTTTATAGCCGCATGAAACGATCATCCTCTTTTCAGGGAGTTCTTGGAAAACAATTGGGACAAGGATAAGGACACAATAACGAATGTGGAAAAATTCAAAGCTAAAATATCAATTTGGAACCAAGAAAACCTTTGGTCATATCTACAGGAAGAAAAAGGAACTGCTCGCAAGGTTGAAAGGCATAAAGAAAACATTGGACAAAAGCATATTCAGACTTTCTAATTGAGCTTGAAAAATAATTGAAAATAGAACTTCACATTATACTGGACCAGTAGGAAAAACTTTGGTTCTAAAAGGCAAGACAAAAATGGATCCTCCATGGAGATAAGAATACCAAATTTTTTTCATGCATCCACTATGAATAGGAGACGAAAAATACGATTGTGACACTTAAAACAGTAGAAGGAACATGGTGCACCGATTAGGAGAAATTGAAAGCAAAGGCGGTTGAATATTACCAAAATCTTTTTCACTAGTTCGGGTGTAAACGGACATGGGTACGAGGTGTGAAAAAATTTCCCAATTATTGAGCCAAAAATCAATTAAGCACTACTATTGCCAGTCACTAACGAGGAAATCAGGAGAATAGTGCTAGAGATGAATCCATGGAAAGCGCCGGGGATGGACGGCATACATGCAATATTTTTTCAATGGAATTGAAGGATAGTGGGGGAATCAGTTTGCCAACTAGTCGGAAAATTCTTTAAGGATGAAACTCTAGATGGTAGTCTAAACCGCACACTTCTTGTCCTACTTCTAAAAGTCAAATCCCCAGAGTACATGAGGCAATTTCGACCGATAAGCTTATGTGGAGTATTGTACGAAGTAATTACAAAAATCTTGGTTAATCAGATCAAACCATGCCTTCCAGAATGGATTTCCCAAACTCAGGTTAACTTTGTATTGGGTCGCTCTATAACGGAAAACATTATCATTACACAATAAGTGATATAAAAATGACTTTGAAAAAGCTTATGACCGATTAGAATGGTCATTAATCGACGACACACTTCAGGACATTGGAATACCACACAAATTAAGAAGACCACTCATGCAATGTGTGTCCTCATTATCTACACAAGTATTATGAAATGACTCCATAACAGAGTCCTTCAAACCTACAAGAGCCATTAAACAAGGCGACCCTCTATCACCATACCTATTTGTGATGTGCATGGAGAGGTTATCTCAAGTAATAAACGGGGAAGTACAGAAAAAACTTTGGAAACCTTTTAGAACAAATAAGGATGGTCTGAAGATTTCACATTTATTCTTCATCGACGATATGATCTTTTTTGCTGAAGCATCAACCAACCAACTAGAGGTTATAAAAAGTTCTTGAGCACTTTTGTTTAGCCTCCGGATAGAAAATTAGCATTGATAAAACAAACATTTTTTTCAAAGAATGTAACTATTAGGATTTGATATCAAAATATAGTTCAACAGTAACAGAGTGTGAGTGAAAGTCAATAAGCGAGGATTTTGGTTTCAAGGAGGTAAAAGATCTAGGTAAATACCTAGGAGTGCCTCTAATTCATGGAAATGTGATAAGAACCACATACCAATACCTAGTGCAAAAGGTGCATAAAAAGTTGGGTGGTTGGAAAGCCAAACAACTTTCTCTAGCTAGACGAATCACCTTGGCCAAGGCGGTGTTGGCAACAATACCTTCCTACATAAAGCAATCCACTTCCTTACCTAAAGGTATATGCTTGGAAATAGAATGAATTATAAGGAGGTTTGTGTGAGGTCATTCGAAAGTTAAGAAATGAACCAACCCTGTGAACTGGGATGCATTATGTAAACCAATAATGAAAAGAGGCATAGGATTGAGAAATCTAATACCACAAAATGAGGCTTTCCTCATGAAAGTCGCATTCCAGTTACTCAGGAACAAGAACAAGTTGTGGGTTCAATTGCTCAAATTTGTAGAGAGGGCTAACCAAAATTTGGGAGGACGTACGCTCTGGAGTAGTTTGGAATATAGGTAACGACCAGTCAACAAAATTTTGGAAGGATTCGTGGTTGTAAGAAATTGGTCCTTTATACAACCATATTACGGGCGACGAATTGCTGAGCATAAATTCAAAATCAATTGCTTCCATGGTGAATGAAGAAGGTGAATAAAAGTGGGATGAAATTAAGCCTTATCTTTGACAACGAATTCTTGTAAAGATTACAGGGATCAAACCTCTACGAGCTTCATTCCAAGATGATTCACTAGGTTAAAAATGGAACAAAGATAAAAGATTTTCAGTCAAATCCACTTATGAACCTTGAACAAAGCAAGAAGATGATGGAGAGAAAAAGATATGGAAAGTGATGTCACGATCGGGGGAGAAGGGAGAAGAAACGAAGGATGCGAAGAAGAAATTGGGGAAAGTGGAAGTCAAGGGTTAGGGATTGATAGTGAATTGGGGAAGTCAATTACCCAACAAGAGAGTTGAAGTCCACAAACAGATCAACTAGCTCATTTAGTGGCCAAATACCTGAGAAAATAACAGAACGATTATTCAAAGACAACAGCTGTCATTTAGTTAGATTCTGTGATACATTGTAAGCAAATAAAACATTAATGTGTAAAGAACAAATCAGACATATTTTGAATGAATTCAGATATCTTTTTCTCTATTCTACTGCTTTATCTCTGCTTTTCTTCTTCTCTATTTCCCTAATCTATCTAAGTCATTACAATTGGTATTCAGAGTCACAACTCATGGCAAAGCAATGGTTGCATCCTCTGTTTTTTCTGCGATTCAATAGCAGATTGAAGACTTATCAAAGCTAGTGAAGCAAGATCAGTACCTGGAGACAATGATTGCAATGAACAAGGGTCGTTTGGAGGAGATTCTAAAGGACTTGTCAGGAAGGACAGATGATAAGGAACCACTAAGCCCGAAAACTGAACAAATTCATGGAGAGAAAAAAATGGGTCAGTTTTCACTTGGTGAGTCTAAACCCTTCTTTACTCTTAAAAAAATATTATCAGTGACAATAAAAGAAACATATGATGTTTCCCAAGTGTTTGATAAAATGTCAGCAAGAGTAGATCATGTGGTATTCCCATCCATCACTGGTTCCATGAAGGTTGATTCACGGCTGCAGCAGAAACAAACCATGGAAGATGACAAGGCTGTTATGAGGGTTGACTTAAATTTTGAACAGGGACATCATCATCAAAATCAAATGAAGATTCCAGATGCACTAAGAAAGAGAATTTCCACTTACTATGATACAGGATGGAGGAGAAACCATCATCAATTGAGAAAGATGTCTAAAGATCTAACAAAGGAGCTTCAAGGTTTAAACAAAGATAAAGATATGTTGGAAATTCAACAAGCATAAGCAATAAAGAAGCAAACTGCATTTGAGATTGATGTAAAAGATTTAGAAGAGAGGATGTATGGCAACATGCAAGCCAAAGATGATGCAATCAAACAATTTCAAATGTTGCAGAATGAAATACAAGAGTCAACAGAGGAGCTTAACAGGATTAAACCGCTCTATGACAACCAATTAAAAAAGGAGGAGAATATAACAAAAGGGATCATGGAGCGTGAAAAGCAACTTAGCATCCTCTATAAGAAACAAGGTCGTGCTATACAGTTTTCTAGTAAAGCTGTTCGTGATAAATGGCTTCAAAAGGAAATTGAGGATTTGGAAAAAGTGCTTTATTCAAATTCATCGCAAGAAAAAAAGCTTTAGGAGGAAATTTTTGGGCTTAATGAGGAGTTGGAACGCTTGGATAGTTCTATTGAAAGACGCAAAACTGAAATCAAAGAGTTGGAATCTTCAATTTCCAAGTCTCGGTTTAATTCTCAGAAAACAGAAAGAGATAAGCTGCAGGATCAAAGGAAGTCCTTATGGGAGAAAGAAAGTAAGCTTTCTGCTGAAATTGATAAGCTGAAATCAGAAGTTGAGAAAGTAGAGAAGAGCCTTGATCATGCAACTCCTGAAGTTGATAAGCTGCGGTTCCTCTTGTGATTTTGTTTTCTTACTACTTTTTGACACATTCATTCCAACTATGCAGGTAATGGATTATTCATCCCTTCCACATTTTTGTCACAAGGAAGGTTCCGGGTCATCACGAAACAGCAGCAGCAACGGAACCATAGATAATTGCTTCTCATTGGACCACACCTATCATCGACAGCTTTACGATTACATAAAGCAAGAAGCTACACTTATAGAGACTGGTAGGCTAATTAAACAGGGATCAGTTCATGTAGAGTTTCCAGAGCTGGATCCAGTAGATGCCAAGATCGCAGAAACCATCGAATCTGAGTTCCAGAAGCTTGCAGACCAAAATGGTATATGCAACTCCCTAAATGGCGTCAAAGTAAACGGTGATTAGATCTTTTACATACTACTGATTACATAAATTGTTGCCAATGTGTTACTGGAAAGTCGGCACTTTGACAGGAAAATGCTAATCAACGACATTAGAACGAGAGGCCTTGTGGTATTTCAATTATCTTATGTAATAGCAGAGCTTTCCCGCATCTTATCGAATCAGATGTGGGTGTGGCATACTAATCTGGTGTAACTTGATATGCCACCTTAGGGTGGATAATAATAGCACATGAAAATTATCTGTAGGAAACATGGCGTTTACAGTCATAATTGCTTCTGGAATAATTTTCTTGTTAGCGCCCTCTTCCCTATTTTTCTGAAACATGCTTTAATGGGAAAATTAAATAAGTAATATTATAACATACACTTTGACAATTTGTGTATTCATTTAATATTTGTGTTATTTCCATGAAGTTAAAAATTAATTAAAATTTATTAAGTGATATCAAGGGGGGGGGGGGGACAATTTAGTGAGAAAAAAAAATTCAAAGCGAAAATATACCCTTTCAACAAGCATGACAATTAAAGAGAATAAATAGCTCAGTTTCTAATAATATATAACCCACCAAATCAATACATACATACATACATGTGTTTCTTTGTCTTCTTTACTCTTTCATTTCATCCCACCAAAATCAAATTTTACACCATAAATTAAATATTAAAAAAAAGTATAAAAAAACATAAAAATTCCAGAAGGGCTTATTCCAGCCCTATAGGGTTCTATCTTGTTTGGGATGGTGGGGTTTTGAACATTCTTGTGGAAAGCTCTATTATAGGCAGGGATATTTTAAGATTCTGCAGGCGGGGCGTGCATGCAGCAAAGCCATTTTTTCTGAAGAAAAAAAAACAGCACCGAATCAGGATAGAAATCGAGAGTAGCAATAGTTTATAACAATTATGAGTTATGGCCACTGCCTAGTATATGCATTCCGATGTGAAGAAGTTCAGTCATTAGAGGTTACTTACAGGCTGGGTTTTGGTGGCTTCTGCTCCAGGCTTGCCATTATTATTACCTCCTGAAGGTGGTTCGACTTTTCCTCCAGTTTTCTTCTCGTCCCTTGCCTTGTTAAAGATGACGGTAAATCCCTCGGCTGATGCAGGATCATTGACATCCCATTCACCAAATTTTGGCAATGGCCGACCCTTATCCTATAGGAGCAAAAATAAAAGTATAATGCAACACATTCCAGATCATTATCTGCTTCTAAATTTCAGAAAATAATTGAAACACAACTGCCGATCTATTTTGTTCTGAACTAGCAACCACTTCATAGATAGATACGAATAAAATGCAGCACATTCGATTAAATATAAACATCACTGAGAAAAACCACCAACCTCTATCTCATATATGCCAGAAAAGCTCCTATAAATGAGAGCTCCTTGACACTATGAGGCTCTCACATAACTTCAGTTTCAGCTTAATATAAAGTAAGTTCTATTCAACAACCGCAAATTAGTTTGCAAGCTTTGCAATATTGAGGGCAAACAAAGGTGGGTTCAACAAGCCTATCTGTACCATTGGAATTATTACAACTCATTTATGGACTTAAACAGACCACAGACCGCAGTCCGTTGTAGCTACATTCAAAATGGGATATGACTAACAAAAACAATCATAAATGGTTCACAAAACAACTGTTCTAAGAAACTATATCATTGATTGGTGACAATTATTTTGCAAAAAGAAATGTTTGCGAGTACAGCAGTGGAATAAAGACAACCTGAGATAGCAACAATACAACGAATTAAACAGTTAAAGCAGTACCTTACAAATGAGCAATTATTGAGCACAATTCACAATAATCATTGGAGGACATGAAAAAAGTTTCCACATAAAAAGCATATAACATTTATCAAAAACCACAGCTGGATACTTGAAATGATCACATTCGTGGAGATACAGTGAAAAGCTTAACTTATCTTGAAACAGTATAAAACGGAATTGACCAAAACATCGAAGAGACATAAACTAACAATCAAATTATATATAGTCATTGAAATCCAAGCATAAATTAGCCACATCTTTCGAAATAAACATTGCCGTAGATCTCGGAATATGAACAAATTTTGTAGGCTAATGACATCAATGGTCAAGCTGTTATCTACGGATTAGAAGATCAAACATTCCTGAAAAAAGCTAATCAATATTCCAATTCTTGATACGTTCTCAAAGAACTTCAAGGCAATCCTAACTTCTCACGCCTTACTAACGGGATTCAACAATTAATCAGAAGCTACATTTTCAACACAAAACTAAAGGTAAATTAATTGAGCTTTTCTGGTTCCTGATAAGACCGAGATTCTGAAATCATGCCAAGATAACTCAAATATATTTGCTAATGCATCCCATTTTCATTCAACATAAATATAAATTCCAGCTTCCAGAGTTCTTATTGAATGAAATTACTTTTAAAAGAAACAAATTTTCAACCAGAAACACGTTATTACACAAGAAAATCGATCGAATTAAACAAAATAAAAAGATCAAAACCAATTTCCAGAAAAGCTCATGAAAGAAAACAGGAACCGAAAAGATATAAAACAGGGTCAAATATTAATCATAGAAAACAAAACGTGCCCACTCAGGGAGAAAAACTTTGATTAGCAACTACATCAAGCTTGATTCATTTTTACAAGGAAAGGGAAAATACAGTAGAACCAATAATAAAAAACCCAAAAGCATATGAATCAAAGCAATCTCAGAAGCTCAAATACCATTAAGAACAAGAGAAATCAAATCAAACAACGAAACTCAACCTTTTATCAACAAATTTTGACAGAAGTTTTATTGAAAACCCAGAAATGATTGCATACCGACATGAATTCTTGGACGATAGAGATAGATAGAAGCAAATAGAGAGAAAAAAATGATAGCTTTTTAGGACGAGGAGGAAAATGAAAATTTGTAAGACGATAAAATATGAATAGGGAAGAGGAAGGCGGAAAATAATAATATATCCGGAGCAAGGGGTAAACGACGTTAGTTTTGACGGTTAACGGAACTGATAAGTAATAATGGAAAGAAAAAGAAGAAGAAGCGTCAATGGAACCGTATGTCATGACGTGGAAAGTGCACAAATAACGGGGAACGGTACGATGAGCTGGCAAACGGCGCGGTTTCAGATGTTGGGTTACATGGAGGCAAAGAGGACAAATGATTGCTGGCACTGTTTACCAATTTGGAGTTTTGAAGATTAATTTAATTAATTTGCGTGTCTTTAAATAAATAAATAATTAGTTTTAGTTTTTTTAAAATTTATATTGTTAAATTTCTTAAATAATTATTTTGATTCTTATTTTTTTATTATATAATAAAATATTTTAATTAAAATAAAAATCGTTAATTAACTTAGAGAAACATCATTAGTCCAATACTTGGCTTTAGATAATTAAGAGAAGTAGTGAATATATGAAATATTTGCGATTTACTTATTCGCATTGCGAATTGGGAAAATCGCAACGCGAAATTGAAAAATCGCATTGCGATAGTCATAATCGCGTTGCGAATCTGGAAACTGATTTGCGATAATGGAGATCGCGTTGCGAATTATAGATCGCATTACGATTTTGTTGGTCATTTTGGTAAATCCGGAAAAAGTTGGTTAAAATTGTATATTATATGAGATTTTTGGTCACTGAGGTTATTTTCTCTAATATATATTATAGAATTTCTTGGTTTTAGGTTCAATTGTTTTATTTTTTAAATTATTGTTTGAAAAAGTTGTTTTTTAAAAGATTTAGGTTTAAACCGTTGTATTAGTAAGGTGTGAGTACTTTATTAATAATAAAGAAAATTTTCAATATATACTATTTTATAATCATCACATACTGATAAAAAATATTATTATTATTTTTTTGTCTAATTAAGAGTATCTAATTGATTCGATTAAAAAATTATTATTATTTTTGTCTAATTAAGAGTATATATTTATTCATCGTACTGAATCAATTTGTTGTTGCTTCTTTAATTGCATAACAAGTGTCTTTTCCGCGAACAGTGTTGGGAATATTCTTAGATGGTGGTTGAGATACGTACTTGCAACGTAAGCTATAGAATGCCTATACTGTCGGGTTTCTGTCTAATTTCATGCCTTTGCCCCAGCAATTTAACTCCAACAACTTGAAAACGTCTCGTTTTCCGCGTTTGCACAGTTCGTTTTCCCCACTATAAATAACGACATTCTGCATATCAAGAATCGCAAGCCCTACAAAAGACGATGAAGAATGCACGTGTTGAGCAAATGAAAGAAATGAGAGAGGAACAAAATTGAATAAGAAAGGCAGGAGGAGTTGGAATTTTCCACACTTTATAATTCAATGCCTTCAAACTCTGGGTTTGCCCTTTCATTTTTGTTCCTCACTTATTTCTTCCATTTTCTTCTCTCTTATAGCCGTCTTTACTTAACTCTTTTGTTGTTCATCACTTTTGTTGATTTCTTAAGCAAGAATCTTGATATTATGAATTGAAAAAAATTAAATTGGGAGGATCGCTATCATAATAAACCTTCACAATACTCGATCTTATAACCTTAACATATGTTTTGTATAAGCATTGTGGTAAAAAAATTCTTTTAATGTTGGTTATTTTCTTCAATTACACTCTTAAAATATTTTAATATTTAATTTTTTTGGAGTACTTTAATATTTTAAATTTACTTTTTAAAAAATAAACTCATTTTAGACAATTAACTATCATGTAATTAGTCATCAATATTTCTGTTAATATAATACGATAATATTAAGGGTACAATTGAAAACAAATCAAACATTGATATATTTTTACTATCTTAGTTTTTTCACTTTTATTTATAATTTTATAAAAAAAATAAAACAATTACAATCCACCTACATCTAGGATAAAACTTTTAATTTTTTATCCTTTTAGGGTCATTGAATATTTAAAAATAGACAACTGAGATTATTTCCTTATTTTTTCCTTGTGAATATATTCTCATTTCTTACTTTTACCACACTACACACGATCATTCATTGAATAATTTTTACAAATATATTTTCATATAAAATATTTTTACCATATCATAATTGCCATAAAATTTAGTGTTTATTAATTTAAAATTACGTGTAACACATTACATGCTATACAACCAACTATAAGCTCCATAATATCTTATTATATTTAAAAATAAAATATTTATTATCGTGATAAATTTATTTAAGAGAATAGTATAATCTGATTCATAATTTATTATTTATAATCTTATACTTCTTTCAGTTCAATTTTTGATTTACTTACATATTTATATTTCATTATCATTAAAATAATATCAATTTATACAAACAAATAATATTATAAAATAATCTCAGACATTTTAAAAAATTATAAATGGATTATATTTTTTGGATCTCTCGAAAGTAATACATGACTATTGTTCCTCTGTATGCCTGTTGAGCATTGAGATCTTCAAAGTTACTCTAAAGTTTTATATCCTCTAAAGATCTATATTTTTCAGAGTTCTCTGAAGTTTCCAGAATTTTACATCTTTCAGATAATTAACAATCCCCTAACATGATCATTGCCAAACTTACATGATAAATCAAAATCAAATCTACTACCTGATAACTAGATCTGAAAGACTCCACTATATATTTCTCTCTTTTTAAAACCATTCATAATCATACAACAGATCTATGAATATTTTTAAGAGTGGATATATATATATATATATATATATATATATATATATTATAAAACTTTTGTATAGAATAACACAAATAAATTTTTAAATTGAATACAATCAATAAATAATTAATTAAATAATCGAATTTCACACTAGGCACGTGTATATCCTCACCCAAATTAAAAGAAAAATCAACCCTTCTACCCTCTTTTATCTTCCTATTTCATTATCAATTATAACTCTTCCACCCAAATTAAAAGAAAAAAATCACTAAAAACTGCCTCAACATAAATAAAGAGTGAAATAGAAATAATAAAACAAAACATTAATATATGCTCGTTTTTGCAATTTTTCACTAACAATAAGCTTAAATAATTTCTCAACAACAATAATAATAATAGGGAAAAGCAAGTACAAGAATTGAAACATATTTTAAAAAAAGAATAGGTCTTTACTCAATTATGTGTGTTAGTTGAGAACCTAAAATTCCTAGAATCAACCGCGTCGCCTAATTTCACCTGCAACCCTCTTCTTATATTTTTTCTAAACCGTGTAAAATCCGTGTCGAAAATCTTATATAAACGCTACATGCCATGAAACTTCAAACCAGACAACAAAAAGTTCATGCGAAGAACATCAAATGGAGTGCATAATAGTGCAGGCTAAAAGAAGAAGAAGAGAAATGACCCGAGAAAGAAAACTTGATGGACGAGAAAATGAATGAAAAGGAAAAGGTAGAGTATCAGAGAAGCGCAAAGGCAAACGTTAGAGAAAACTTTGAAGACAATGAATATGAATCTGAACAATTCCAGCAGGTTTTTACCATATACTGTGAATATGGTAGATATTTGGTGGAATTGTTTATATTTCATATTCATTGGCTTCAATGTTTCGCTAACTTGTCTTTGCCCTTCTTTGATGCTTTCTTTTCTCTATCTTCTTCTTGATTTGCCCGCAAGATTATGTGTTTCATTTGGTCTGTTCTTCCCTAATTTACTCCATTTGGAAGTTGAAGATAACCATGTTGTTCTTTTTTTCTTTCTTTCTGGTTTTCATGAAAGAAGCAATGTGTTGCAGATTTCAATGGAGATGTTAGAGGCCATTCTTGACTTGACTTTGATGTTCGTCGAACTTGAAGAGATGAAAAATATTGTATTTTTTTCTCTGGAGAATATTCAAAGCTCTAATGGTGTAAGAGAGAGAATACCTTTTTTTTTACTTCCTTTTTGGCTTCAAAGCCTAAGGATGACTTATGATGCAGCTTTGATTTGTTAATTTCTGTTGTTGGAAATCACTTTATTTTCAATATATTATATTTATCTTATATTTTTCAAGCCTATAGATATATAAGATTATATTTATATTTAAACTTGCATTGCATTTCATGGTAACATTTAAAAACCAACAACGAATATCAACTGCAGACATATCAAATCCAGGGGGCCACTGCCCATGTGCTATATATATTTAATTTTTATTTATTTCCTGGTAAATAATTGAACCTCTCATGGTTTACCAATATGATCAACCCGTTCACTTTTCCACACCGCGTGAATTATATATATAAAATTTATATTTTACCATTTCCATTCCTTTTTAATATAAAAATTACTTTGTAATTCAACCTTCTGGGTGTATGAGCAGCTGTGTTTTTATTTTATTGCAGTGTATCCATGCATGCTCTGTGTTATCGTGTTTATGTTTCTGGTTTTGTTTTGCAGAGTGTTGTGTTCCTCGATCCTCGTGTGAGTAAACTATGCATCAGTATTCATGGTAATTAATTATTATAATATTTGTGGATCCATATCAAACACCCACACCTTTCCTATTTTTATCATGTCGCTGTTTAAGAGCATGGAAGGAGGTAGGCCACAATGGCGGCTACAATAATAAGTACAAAAGTTAATGGTTTGTTAACAGTTCTTCCCTTTAAAATTTAATATTTTTTATTTAATTCTTCATACATTTTTTTATTTCCCTTTCTTTAATTAAAAGAATGGCAAATAATAATTAGGTTAAGTGGGAAAAATTAGCCCAAGAATGAGTTTATAATCGTTACCAAACTCAAGCTGTTTTTGACAACTTCAGCGCTTAGTCCCATTTCGTTTGAATCAGATTTCTTAATTTTCTTTTCCCAAATTTTTATTTTTATTTCATCATATTATACAGGTATTTAGAATTTTTATTTAGTTATGTCTTGTATCCCCTTCTAATAGATTTTTTAAGGTCCAGTTTCTTCCCCGAATACATGCACACCATTGGTTACTGAGTCAGCCTCTTGGATTTATATTTCGAGTCATATGGGTTCGGGTCAATTTATATAACATGCTTCCGAGTTCAATTTTTTATACAAGTATTTAATTTTATGTATTAAAGGAGAAGATGTAATATAAAGAAATAAAATAAATAAGAAATATTAATGATCCACGGTTAACATCAAAAATAAAATCGTCGACTCTTACCCAAAAAGAAAAAAAAGGTAAATGTCCATGTCGAGAGAAAAACCTAGGTATTGAAGGGAGTGACGAGTTCAAACTTTTATCTTACGGAAATTTAAATTCCTCGTTCCTTTAATAAATTTAAAATATAATATTATAATCTTTTATGTTGGAATACGTATTTCATAGATATAAATAATTAAATGAAAAAAAGGAATTTCTTTCAAAGAAAGAAAGAAAACTGAGAAGAAAAGGAAGTCAACGAATGCTTCTATGAAAGAAAAAAAGAATTTATAACGAGGTTGATTCAAATGATAAGTAGTCTGATATTATTTAAATAGGTCTCGAGTTTAAATTCTTATGCACGTAGAAAATGTTTATTGAAAGATCCACCTATTAAAATTATGTGTGCGACACATATTAATCCAAATTAGTATTGAAAATCAATAGAACAACCAAGATAAGAAAAAAGAAGAAGAAGAAAACTGACAAGAAAGAAATACATGAAAGAAAAAAATGGAAACTGACAAGAAAGAAAAAGACGGAAGAAAAGAAAGGAGAGAGAACAAGGAAGAGATTCATATTTAAATTAAATAAAAAATAAAATTATTAAAATATATTTTTTGTATTTGAAAAAAATATTATTATTAGGTGGGTAAGTGAGTTTCGTATTTTAATTTAATTAATACTATACATTATAAGTAAATAAGAAGGAAGAGCCGTAGTGAGTTTCTTTCTCTTTCCGAAACCGTTAAGAAGTGCGTCTAAGATTTGAGCTTCAACCCCGTTCTTTCACCTTCCTACACCGTGTAAAATCCGTGTCGAAACATCATATATAAACCTTACATATGCCATGAAATTTGAAACCATACAAGGAACGCCTACTGGACTGCATAATTCTGCACACAACAAGTAGAAGACAAACCGGAATTTAAAGAAAGAAAAGTTGAAAAGAAGAAAATAGTATATATCAGACAAGTACAAAGGTAAACGTTAGAGAAAACTTTCAAGACACTGAATATGAATCTGAACAATCTCACCACGTTTTTACCATATACTGTCAGTATAGTAAATATTTAGTAGAATTGTTCATGTTGGTAACCACATGCCTCGAATATTTTTTTAGCAAATTATGGATTACATTTCTCATAAAATCATTTAAGAACGTAAATAAATCATTAAATAATAAAAACATAATTATATATACAAAATTAATCCAATAAACTCAAACAAAACAAACAAATATCATTATCAATAATAAATCATAAGCATCATCAATACTAATATACAAATGATTATAACAATAACAACACAATGACAATTGATCTTATAATATACAAATGATTATAACCATAACAACATAATGACAATTGATCTTATTATAACTCAAGAGTGACCCATATGAAATGACTACTAACACCTATCAAGAGAGAATCAATTTAAGAGTTCAACTCAATAATAAATTAGTAAAGAATCAAATAAATATCAACTTAAAAAAGCTAACATCTAATTTAATCCTAATTTGTTAGGAAAATATTACAATCGAAGTAGAGAAAATGCACTAAGCGGGAAGAAATTCCCACTGTTTCCATTAAAAAAACAAAGAATTATCAAATAAAATGACGCTAAAAATCAAATATACAAAAGAGTAAAGGGATGGAAAAGAAAGAAAGAAGAAAATGGAAATAAATATTATAACAAAACATAAATGACAGACATTTAATTAAAAATCGACGATTTTATTTTCTTACATATTGAATAAATATTTTTAGATTTAAATTCAATATATATATAAGGATAGTCTAAATGTACCAAATGTTTTACTAAACATACTAATTCTTTTAATAAAATAATAGAAAAGGAATGCTTTGTCAGCATTTGGACAGCAACCCACCTTTTTCTATGTTTCACACGCGCTGAACTCAACGTACCCAACATCCTCCCATTCATTCCAACCGGATCTTGCACAATATATATTTTCATAAATTAAATATTATAAAAATTTATTACAGATAATTTTTTGCTCTATTTTTTATTCATTATATTGGATTTCAATCTTTAATTCCAATTAAAGAAATCAATATTATTTATAAAATTGATAATTTAAATTAGGATAAGTCTACAAAGTACGTTGTATACCGCTATATATTATTAAAGTGACATATTAAAATATATTATTAAATAAAATGTTCTTATTAAGTAAATATTAAATAATAAATTATACATGTAGTATTTACTCTATTATTTAATTATACATATATGTATAAAAAATAAATATTAAAACATTCATTGATAAATATCAAATTATTTTAAAAGTTTCGATGTTTGAATAATTTTATATTTTTGTTGCAAATCATTTACGTAATTACCTACGACTCCCTTGGTAGGCCGTAAGCAGACTTCTTTGAAGGCTACGATTTGTCGAGCGGTTGATATCAGCGGTAGGAATGGGCATGAGTTGGATAGGGTAGTCCAACCAAACCTGAACTTTGTCTTTAAAAAAATCTGACACGATCTGAATCTAATTTTTTTTTTTTTAAAACCCGACCCGATAGTTTGAATTAAATTTGTCCAAATATGATTTGAATCAAACATCAATCTAGTTTTAATCTGGTAATTAAATTAAATCAATGAATATTTGATTTTTATTATTATATTTTTTAGTAAAATGATAGTGAATAAAAATAGGTTTAGTAGGGCCCTAGTAAATATTAAAATATGATTTTTATTATTATATTACAAAACGCCACGTGTAGTCTAATAGGGCCTGGGGAAATAAAACTGAAAACGGGTTAGTCCACTAATTGTTGTTTCCAACATGACTAAATTTTTTATTATTTTTTGATATATTTAGTAATTGTTGGTAGGTTTAGTAGTACCCATATATATATATATAATATATATATATATATATATATATATATATATATATATATATTTAAATATTAAGATGTCTTAGTCGAGTACATAAATGTTGTCATAAATTAATATAGAAAAGAAAATCATTGGTGCCTTTCCTTCCTTCCTTATGATCGCAAATGAAATTGCGTCACTATTTCCAACAAGCTACTTTGTGAAAACTACGTTGTGTTTTACCTTTTAATAAATTTATTAATTCCGCGCGTGTCCTGATATTCCCAATTCCTTCCTCACCCAATTTTAACATCCTTTGTTTTCATCGACCTTTTACGCGTTGTGGGATACAAACGATACTTTGCAACATAATATAACCACTTTTTTAAATAAAACTTCCACACGGTATTAAGGCTTGCATTTGATGTATGGACAAATTATACACTTCCACATACTATCAAAAATGCTAACGTTTGATTCTATTAAATAACATCATTGGCAAATAAAAATATTAACGTTTGTTTCTCTTTACAATACTTGAATTCAAGTAATTATGTCATCAATATGTTTAGAAAATTTTTGAGTAGATAATATGTTATAATCATCTTAAATTATTTTAAAATATGTTAACACTCGTATGAATCATTAATATATATATATATATATATATATATACCAATTATTAAAATAAATATAAAATTCTCTTTAATATTATATTTAAATTCAGGACAAATACTAATTATTTAATTTAAAAATGGTTTCCTTCTTGACAGCAAAGTTTTATGGACTGTTTCGGTTAACTCGTTTCATTTGTGTAGAAATTGTGTGTTATTCTCCAAGGAATGCCCTATAAATACTAGTGAAGGAATAGCCGAAGATCATAGGCATCCAACAAAAAGTTAGCTTTTCCTTCTTGTATGGAATCCAATTGCTTTTGGTCCAGCTTCATGCAATATTCTTTTTTATTTAGGGTTCCAATCTCTTCATTAGCAACCCTCTATCTCTCCTAAAGCTATGACCCATTTGTTAAGCTATAGGAAGAAGATATTAGAGAAAAGGGAAAGACGAGTTAAAAGAAGATATTCAAAGAGAATTTCCTTTAACTTATCTTTGTCCTTTTCTCTACTATACTTCTAAGTCTTAAAATTGATAGAAATTAAGATATGGTTGGTTGAGGTTCAGTATTGTAATAGAGAATGGCTAAGATAAAGTTAAAGAAAGAAAAAGTTTTTCTTATTGATTGAACATTTTTATTTCTTTAACTTGTCTTTGCCATTCTCCTAATGTAATACATATATTTCTCCTACTAAACTCAACATTTAATCAATTGAGTCACAAGTGGAGTGGCAAATAATATTTTTAAAATTATTTTTTATTAAAAATATACAAAAAATAACCCGTTTATCTTTTTCAAAACGCGTTGTTCTGGTGTGAAAGCCTGAAAGATTAGTTTTCCTTCCACCCTTTATGGTTAGTGAAGATACTAATTTTTTACCCATATTAATTTATTTATTATTATTATAATTTATTATTATTATTATTATTATTATAATTATAATAATAATTATTATTATTATTATTATTATTATTATAAATATTATTATTATTAATAAATATATATATATATATATAATAATAATAAATTATTACAAGCCAAATTTTCGGCCCAAACTAAACTGAAACCCAAAACATTTAGGGTTTCCTAACCCTAATCTCTAGCCGCCTCTGCCTCCAGCCGCCTCTGCCTCCACCGCTGCCACGTCCCAACCGAAGGCTCCAGAAGCTCCAACTCCAGCCGTCCACGCCATGGCTATGGGGTGAGTCACCACTGGTAGTCCGGTGACTCACCGAAGGGTAGTCTATTACCCGGTCCGATGACCACACCGGTGATGGCTATAAAGCCATCACCCCATCTGCGAGCAAAAGAAGAACACAGAGACAGAGACAAAAAAGAGAGACAGAAAATACAAAGAGACAAGAGAAATACAGAGAAACAAAATACTACCAACGATCTCAACAACAACGCAAAAAAAAAAACAAAAAAGAAAGAAAAGGAAGAAGAGAAGCTTACCGAGGAAGCCACCGGACCGCTTCAAATTTCACCAAAACCTTCGAAAAACCGAAGGTATTTCTTTAGATTTGCTCCGATCGGGGGCTATTTAGGAAAAAGTAACACCGGAACCGTCCTTAGGACGGTCCGATCTACCCATTAGTGTAAAATAAAATTTTCCGGCCACCGGATGCGGTGGCCGGCGGGAGGTGTCACGGCGGCAGACGGTTGCCGTCCGGTGACCGGCTTCCCTCCGGTGAGGGAAGCTAGAGAGAAGAGAGAGCTTTGTTCATTCTCTCTCAGTTAGAGAGAGAATGAAATTTGAAAAATGAAATAGATGGCCCGAAGGGCCGGCTGTCTTGGGCATTAAATAGCCCTTCCCAAACGACGTCGTTTTGGGGAGGGCTATTCGTGTAATTAAAGAATAGTTAAATCATTTCCGCAGCCATTCCAATTTGTAATTTTTACATTCTAGTCACTAAATCAAGTTTATAATACTTTAGTTTGATCTGTAAATTTTAATTTTATTTATTTTAGTCCTTTATATTAAAATAATATATTTAGGATAAATAACAGATTTAATCCCTTAATTTTAATAAATAATATTTTAATCCCTAGTTTATATTTATTCTAAAGTCTGAATTTTAAATAATTTTATTTTAGTCACTAAATAATTATTAAATAAGAAAATAGCATGTTTAATCCCTGTAATTTTGATTAATTATGAATTAGGTTTTTATTTTTAATTTTACTATAAATTAGTCATTTATTTTAAATGTTTTCATTTATTTTACTGCTTTTAAATATATCGTTAGTTTTTTTATTTTTTAATTTTACTTGTTTATATTTTTAAATATTTTTATGTATTCATAAATATATATATATAATAAATAATAATTAATTTTTTTTAAATAAATTATTTTAATATTTATTTTTCAATATCGAAGAAAAGGACAGTCTTAATACAACTGGATGTCCTATTCTGATATTTTAAAATTTAATAATTATTTTTTTTAAAATATTATTTAATTTAAATTAACATTTATCAATATCAAAGAAAAGAGCTGTCTTAAGGCACATAGAAGTCCTTTTCCGATATTTTTAAATATTTTTTATAATTTTGAAATAATAGGATTATAAATTAAATATATTTTAAATTTTTAATATTTTTAATAATAGAGACAATTTATAATTAAAAAGTACCAATTTTGGGCGTTGTAGGGGTGCTAATCCTTCCCTAAACGTAACCGACCACGAATCCCTTTTTATTATTAAAAAGAACGAATTTTTGGTTAAAACGCAGATCAGTTTATCTTTTAATTGATGTTTTCTTAAAAACTCTTTTAAAATATATTTTTTAGGTATTCAACCTACCTGACCCAAAAGGCCGATGGCGACTCCCAAATTATTTTCAAAACCATTTATTCACATAAATTTTCCCGCCAAGTAAAAAAATATTTCGTGCCCGGGCGAAAACCGGTTACGACAGCTTGGCGACTCCGCTGGGGACTGGTCAAACTTTTAAAAATCAATTATAAATTGTCTCTATTAATTATAAATTAAAATTTCATATATTTAATTTATAATTTTTTTTATATATATACATATTATTTTTATAGTATTTATATATATTATTAATATTTCATTTTATTTGCAAGTATTTTATTTCATTATTTATTTTTCTGTCAAAGGTTTGAACATTTCTCCTCACACACAACAATTGCATTACATTACATAAAGCTCTATAATTGAGTTGTCCCTTTTAAGTGGGAGTGAAAGCGACGTCTTCGTGAGAATTTATTCTCCGTGTCAGACCTAGCAAGTAACTTTCGGGGTTCATATGCTCTATGTCTTCGTGAGAATTTATTCTCCGTGTCAGGCATAGAGAAATGTATCCCCTCGAATTGAACTCGATCCACTTTAGTCTGTGATGGACTAGGATTGAGGGTTAGCAACCCAAGGGGGCACTAACAAGGACAATTCGGGTACCTTTATTCTTAGATCTGAAACCCTGCATATAAAAAACCCTAGAAACTCTTCCGATCTGAAGTCATGCCAAAATTTTGTCCAAAATAGGTGTACACACAGGAGAAATGAATTCTAACTTTCCTGTTAATTTATTTATTTTCTTTACTGATTAAATTACATGTATATTCAAATTATTTAAATTTAGAAAAAGCATGTTTAAATAAAAATATTTAGGTAAATGTTATTATTAAATTTCTTTATTATATAAACTAATTCATTTCTTTTTGTGTGTTCTTTATTTTTCTATTTGCATAGCATCATACAGGATAAAAGGAATTGATCCTAGTGTTAATTGTCTCATTGGAAAGCCTTCATCTATGGATAAAAAGTGTTCAAATCAAGTAATTCTAAACTCAGAAGTAAGACAGTGGGCTGAGGACTTACAAAGACAAGAAGGAGACAGCCTGCAGGATGATTATGTATCTGACTTGGCCAGTTATGCTCCAGTTTCGCTAAAAAGAAATGATATGCAAGATTTGCGAAGTATTTGGAAAAGTTGGGATTCAAACAAAAAATTACAGTTTTATCAGACTTACGGAGACATCCCATATTTGCTCTATGTCGAAGTTGATGATGAATTACTCAGAGCCCTAGTTCAATTCTGGAATCCAGGGTACAATTGCTTCACTCTCAATAAGGAGGACTTGGTCCCTACTATTGAAGAGTACACAACTTTGCTACATATAGAAGGGGCTTTGGAGAATCGAATCTATTCAAAGTCAATTAAAACTCAACCCTTTCGAGTTAAATTAGCAAAGATTGCCGGGGTACGAGAAGAATGGGTGGCATCCCGTACAAAACAAAAAGGCGAAAGCGAAGGCATTTCTTGGACCAACATTAAAGAACTTATTCAGAGTCATCCAGATATTAAAGTACGATTCGATTTATTTGCTCTGGGTATGTATGGTATGGTCATCTTCCCAAAAGTATTGGGATATGTTGAAGCTGCAGTGGTAGATTTGTTTGAACAGCTACCGAAAAAGATTAATCCTGTTTCTGCAATCCTAGCAGAGACCTTCAGATCGTTAAATGCTTCTAGAAGGCTAGGAGGTGGACGATTCTCAGGGTGTACCCAGTTGTTATATGTTTGGATCCGTAGTTATTTCTGGAGGACAGAAAAGGTTTCATACCGACGCTTTAATACGGATTATTCACCATTAAAAGAATTTCTGGAGCAGGAATGGCCGAAAGAAATTAAGAAAGATATGTGGATTAATGCCTTTCAAAATCTGCAAAGCAATGACATTGTTTTGCGAGCCCCGTGGCAAATACAAAGGGAATTCTTTTACAAATGTGGAGATTACAACTGGATAATGCTGCTCGGATTATGGGGAGGAATTGGATATGCACCACTTCTGGTCATAAGACAGTATGAAGGTCGTCAATTTGTACCTATCACTGCTGGATTACAGTCATCTGAGTTCGCATTCCATAGCAAAAATTATAAAAGAAATATCATGGAAGCCATTACAGCTTGGAAAACAACTTTTTGTATCCGAGCTAAAGCAGCAAAAGAAATGTTAACTCCTGATTATGAAGAATGGAGATATGCCAGGAAAAATGAAAATATTCCTCTACCAGATCAAAAAGAGGATATCTCTATGGAAGATCGCATTAAGGTGGTTCCATCAGAGATTGAAATCCTGAGAGCTGAGTTTAAAGCAGAAAGAGAAGGCTGGTCGAAAGAATTAGAGCAAATGAGACAAGATAAAGCTATGTTAGGTGTGGACATTGACTTTCATTCATCACAATGTGCAATGTTGAGAAAAGATAAAGAAAAAGTTGATGATGAATTCAGAGCATTACAGAAAAATTACCAGGAGTTATATAAATCCCGGAAAGCATCAGGATCAAGCTAAGCAACAATACAAATGACCAGAGAATTGAACATCGAGAAAAGTTGAGTTGAACATCTGAAAGGAAAGAATAGCCATCTACTTAAAAGCCTTGAGAAAGGAAAGCAAAAAATGGAAGATTTTGAGGTCGACAGAAGAGAGCGAATTATAAAACACAAGGCTGAACACCGTGAGATCATGAATGAAATGCGAAGAGAAAGGGATCAAGCCAAAGATTTAGAAGAGATGAAGAATGACATCTTTGATAAATTTGAAGGTGAGAAAAATATCATGTTCAAGGGATTTGAATATGAAATGAACCAGCTGATTGCTGAACTTGAAGTCAGAGGCCAAAAGATGGAAGAATCCAATATTGAAAAAGAAAAATGGGAGCTAGAAAGAAAAAATTTCAACACCAGACTTGAGGTAGAGCAGGAAGTGGCTAGCAATTGGATGCAAAGATGCAGAAACAAGGATGTTCAAATCCAGAAGCTTAATCAAAGAACGCAAGAAGCACGAACAAAACTCGAAGAAGATTTGGATCAGTCTAGAAACAAAAACTCAGAGTTTAACGCTTACATTTTGCAACTTGAAGAGTCATTATTTCAAGAAAAGGTTCGTCTAGGACCTAATGATCTCAAAGAAAGTAATGAGGAAAATGCTTCACTGCGAAGACGCATTAGAGATCTTGAAAAAATTCTGCACAATTGTCAAGTCAGAATCACTGAGTTAGAGCAAACTCTTGAAGGAACGAATGAACAATGGCAAAAGTCAACTGATTTCTATGTGGAAAGAAGTGAGGAAAGAAGTAATATGGTGTTCGAGGCCATGGTACAAATGAGTGAAGTTGCTAGATATGTTGGGGAACTAGCTGTTGAAGCCAAAATAATTGAGCATCACGTTGATCCAGTTTCTAAGTGCGGAAAGAAGGTGTCATGGTTAATGAAAGAAGTTATAGAGCTTAATAGGAAAGCTATGCCTTATCTGTAGTTATGAACTATTATAAAGAAACTTTTGTATGCCGATGAAAGTTGTTCTATGACAGTTAACTTTTTGGGATCAATACCTTTTTGCATACATGCATTTTGCATACATTCATTATTCATTTCATGATTTTCTTTATGTATAATTTTTTATTATTAAAGATAAAATTCATTAATTAAAATTTGGAAAATAATATTAAAAGATTTTTCAATCGCAGTTATTCTGGCCAAAAGAGAAATACAACATCACTACGGTACTAGACAAGCTACTAAGAGAATTATGGAGGATAAAATACAACGTATTGAGGAACAACATAATAAAGAACAAGCAGAAATGAGAATGAAGCTAGAGAAAATGGAAGCCAATATTGCAAATTCACAAGACAGTATGATGCAGAAAATAGAGGATATGTTTAAAAGGCAGGCTATCAGTGGAAAAATGCATGAAAATCCTGTAACTTTCGACCAAGAACCCATATATCCTCTAGGTTTTCCACCAGAACCAATTTATCACTCTGGTACTACACCTATACAAATCAATGCTCGTACATCTGCATTACAAGAAGCCAAACCACATGAAAATCAACAAGTGGATCCTGCATCTTCAAGCAAAAATCCGCTTATATCAGATGTGAAAATAGGGGATCTTAATACTGAGCATTTAATCCCAGATTTGAATGAGCTGAATGAGAAACAAAAAGTAAATGAAGAATTGACCAGACAGATCAAGAGCTTAGAAGAACGAATGAAATCCGTGGAAATAACTGAATCATTCTATGGGTTTGATGCTAGTGAGTTGAGTTTGGTTCCAGACTTAATCCTCCCTATCAAGTTCAAAGCTCCCGAATTTGATAAATATGACGGTACTACATGCCCTTCATCCCACATTACAATGTTTTGTCGCAGAATGGCAGGATATGTGAAAGACGAGAAATTGTTAATTCACTGTTTTCAGGATAGTTTGACAGGACCGGCTTTAAAATGGTATACTCAATTGACCAAAGCCAACATTAGATCCTGGAAAGATCTGGCTAAAGCATTCTTAGAGCAGTATCACCACGTAACAGACATGGTTCCTGATAGATGGACTCTCCAAAATTTGGAGAAAAAGAATAATGAAACATTTAGACAGTATGCCCAGAGATGGCGTGACACGGCAGCCCAAGTTCAACCACCTTTGTCAGAAAAAGAGGCCACAGTAATATTTGTTCATATATTGAAGGCTCCTTATTTAAATCATCTAATGGGGAATGCAACCAGAAATTTTGCAGATTTGGTCATTTCTGGAGAACTCATTGAAAATGTCTTGAAAAGTGGCAAAATTGAATCAAATGAGGGGTCTAGTTCCAAAAGACCTATGTACCGGAAAAAAGAGAATGAAGTTAACAATGCAAACTCTTACAGTAAGGATTCATCGAAAAGTGTTACAATAACCCAGCCAAGGGTTAAGAAAGAGGAAACAAACACTAATCGAGCAGATTCCAGAGGATCTCGAAAAGAAAATGAAAGGTTGTCTTTTACACCTTTACCAGTACCATATGCTGAGATCTATGATTCACTGTTAAAAGAAGATGTCATACGGCCCTATCCTTTGGTTCCCATACAACCACCATTCCCTCCTTGGTATGATACAAAGGCACACTGTGTTTACCATGAAGGAATTACGAGTCATTCTATTGAAAACTGTTTGGCATTCAAAATGGTGGTCCAAAATTTGATCAACACTGGAAAGTTGGAATTCAATACACCATCTGCATCAAATCATCCATTGCCAAACCATGGAGATAAAAGCGTGAATGCAATTCAGGAAGAGAACAGAAAGAAAGCAAAAACTGACATTTCTGAAATTAAATCTCCTTTTGTTTGGGTATTCCAACAACTCTCTTTAGCCGGTATAATTCCACAACAATTTAGGCCAAAGCAGAATGAAGGCAAGAATTATTGTGAATATCATCAGGAGAAAGGGCATAAAATTCAACTATGTCCTGAGTTTAGGGATTTGGTGCAAAAATTGATGAACAACAGAGAAATAGAATTCTTTGAAGAAGAACCAGGGAAAAAAGAAGATGATGTTTGCTCATCAGAGGATTCTAAACCTAATCAAAGAATAAATGATCATGTGATCATTAATGTGAAATCATATACGGCGATTCCTGCACCAATAAAGCCGAAAGTAGTTATCACCACTCCTCTACCATTTCCATACAAAGATACCCGCAGGGTACCTTGGAATTATACTACCAATGTTTCAATGGTAGGAGGATCTGTTTCTCTAGAAAAAACAGAAGAGAAAATACAGAGTTTGGGTACAACATCGACGTCTGAAGCAATAAGCGAAGTCGGTTTCTTTACAAGAAGTGGGAGATGTTACTCTCCCGAAACATCCAATGCTTCAGAACAAGTGAAAGCAAAAGGAAAGCCATGGTAATACCTCAAAAGGTATTTGAGGATGAATCCCTTCCAGCATTTAATGAGCATGTGACAGAAAAACAAGCTCAAGAATTTTTGAAATTCTTGAAACATAGTGAGTATAGTGTGGTTGAACAACTACACAAACAACAAGCGAGAATTTCTATTCTTGATTTATTGATGAATTCAGAAGCACATAGAAATGCTTTGATGAAAGTTCTCAATCAAACATTTATCCCTGAAGATATATCCCTCAATAAACTTGACAGAATTGTGGGACATATAGCCGCTGACAATTATATAACGTTCACAGATGATGAAATACCGGAAGGCGGAATGGGGTCAGAAAAAGCTTTGAACATCACGACACATTGTCATGGTCATGTGTTGCCAGGAGTATTGATTGACAATGGGTCCGCTCTCAACTTGATGCCTCTAGTCACACTTCAAAGAATGCCTGTGGATCAAACACACATGAAGAGTTATCAGAATGTAGTGCGAGCATTTGATGGTACTCAAAAAGAAGTGCTTGGGAAAATGGAAATACCGTTGTTAATTGGACCAGTCGTGTACAATATTGACTTTGTGGTGATGGACATCCACCCTACATATAATTGTCTATTAGGGAGGCCATGGATTCATTCAGCAGGAGCCGTTCCTTCTTCATTACATCAAAAATTGAAATTTGTTGTTGATGGACAACTAATATGCGTAGGAGCTGAAGAAGAAATCATTGCGTCGGTAACAAGTGATGTTCCATATATCGACACCAATGATGAAGCTCTTGAATGCTCTTTCTGAGCTCTTGAATTTGTCAATGCAACCTTTATTGCAGAAGGAAGCAAAATTCCATATCCCAGATTATCTGATTTCACCAAGATGACGGTACGACAAACCTTAGGCGTCGGAGCTAAAGCTGGGAAAGGGTTAGGAAAGAATCTTCAAGGGATTTCAGTTCCTGTAAGTATAAAGACGAAGAAAGATCGTTTTGGGCTTGGGTTTAAGCCCAATTTTCAGCAAAAGAACAAAGAGATGAAAAGAAGATGTGAAGACAGAAAGGCAAGGTTGAAAGGGAAAGAAATCCTTTGGGAACACATGTTTTTCCCACAGTTGAAGACCACATTCAGATCAGGGGGAACAATTAATGTAGAACAACAGCTTGTTGAATCCTTTAAAGAAGAAAAGTTGACGAAAGATCAAGACATAGTTGAAGAAGCTATGAATGGCAATCATTCTTTACATTTTCTTACATTTTTACATTTATTTATTTCATAAATTTACTATATTCTTTCGGAAATATGTCTGACTTAAATTTGCAGGTGTCACCATGTTAATAGCATGTTTATTCCTAAATTTAATCCAGTGATAAATTTAGAGCAGCCTATATGTCTGGAAGAAATCAATGGGTGTGAGGATGAACTGGAATGTGATGTTCCTACTGAACTATTAAGATTGGTAGAAAAAGAAGACAAACAAATTCTACCCCACAAAGAAGAGATTGAGACTGTGAATTTGGGAACAGATGAAGAAATAAAAGAGGTGAAAATTGGTACTACTCTGACAATCCAGATAAAACAAGAATTGATAAATCTCCTTCAAGAGTTCAAAGACATCTTTGCCTGGTCTTATCAAGATATGCCTGGTTTAAGCACAGATATAGTGATACACAAGCTTCCAATCAATCCAGAATATAAACCGGTCCAACAAAAGCTCAGACGAATGAGGCCAGAAATGTTGTTGCAAATCAAAGAGGAAGTGATGAAACAGATCAATGCAGGTTTCCTACAAGCAGCTAAATACCCAGAATGGGTAGCCAACATTGTTCCCGTACCAAAGAAGAATGGGAAAGTTCGAATGTGTGTGGATTACAGAGATCTCAACAGAGCTAGTCCGAAAGATAGTTTTCCATTACCCCACATAGACACATTGGTGGACAATACTGCAGGGCACGCATGGTTTTCATTTATGGATGGCTTTTCAGGATATAATCAGATAAAAATGAATCCTGAAGACATGGAAAAAACAACATTTGTAACCATGTGGGGCACATTCTGTTATAAAGTGATGCCATTTGGATTGAAAAATGCAGGGGCAACGTATCAAAGAGCCATGGTAACTTTGTTTCATGACATGATGCACAAAGAGATTGAAGTATATGTAGATGACATGATTGCCAAATCCCGAACTGAAGAAGAACATATTCAAAATCTGAGAAAGCTTTTCCAGAGATTGAGGAAATATCAATTAAAGCTCAACCCCGTAAAATGCACTTTTGGGGTAACTTCTGGGAAACTTTTGGGATTTGTGGTCAGCAAAAAAGGAATCGAGATTGATCCAGATAAAGTAAAAGCAATTCAAGAGCTCCCACCACCTAATACAAAAAAAGAAGTTCGAGGCTTTTTGGGAAGATTAAATTATATATCTCGGTTCATTTCTCAATTAACTGACAAATGTGATCCAGTGTTCAAATTACTTCGAAAGAATAATCCTGAAGTCTGGAATGAAGAATGTCAAGAAACTTTGGATATTATTAAGAAATATTTATCCAATACCCCAATTTTAGTATCACCAATGCCTGATAGACCATTAATTCTCTACTTGACAGTCTTCGAAAATTCGATGGGATGTGTACTAGGACAACATTATGAATCTGGAAGAAAAGAAAAAGCTATTTATTATCTGAGCAAGAAATTTACTGATTGTGAAATTCGATATCCACCAATACAAAAATTATGTTGTGCCTTGGTGTGGGCTACTCGAAGACTCAGACAATATATGTTATACCATACTACTTGGCTGATATCAAAACTTGATCCTTTGAAATTCTTAATGGAATCACCAGCTTTGACAGGCAGAATGGCTAGATGGCAGATGTTATTATCTGAGTTTGATATTGTATATGTCAACCAAAAAGCAATAAAAGGAAGTGTAATAGCTGATTTTCTGGCCAGTCGTGTATCAAATGATTATCAGCCTTTGAGTTTCAATTTTCCTGATGAAGATTTATTATGTATATCCATGAATGAAGAAGTCAGAACAAAGGACACATCTGCATCTTGGAAGCTTTACTTTGACGGAGCATCCAATGCTTTGGGACGAGGAATCGGGGCAGTGTTAATTTCTCCAGAAAATGTTTATTATCCCTTTACAAGTAGACTGGAGTTCTTTTGCACCAATAACATGGCAGAGTACGAAGCTTGTGTCATGGGATTGAAAGCAGCTATAGAAAGAAAAATCAAATGTCTCAAAATATATGGAGATTCATCGTTAGTGGTGTATAAATTACGAGGTGAATGGGAAACAAAAGATCCCAAATTGTTGGAATACCAAAATTTTACCCTCGAATTAGTGAAAGAATTTGAGAGAGTTACCTTCAATTATCTCCCTCGAGAAGAAAATCAAATGGCAGATGCTTTGGCTACATTAGCTGCTATGTTTCAGGCAACTAAGAAAGTTGATATGATGCCAATCAAAATGCAAGTATATGAAATTCCTGCACATTGTTATAGTGTGGAAGAAGAGGAAGATGGTAAACCATGGTATCATGATATCCTGCAATATATCAAAAATCAAAGTTATCCACCAAATGCATCGGAAATTGATAAAAGAACTTTGAGAAGAATGGCTGCTGGATATTTTCTTGATGGCGAGATTATGTATAGAAGAAGCAATGATCAAATGCTATTGAGATGTTTAAATACCAGCGAAGCTAGAAACGTCATTGAAGAAGTACACAGTGGAATATGTGGAACACATGCAAATGGTCTTTCCATGGCCAGAAAAATAATGAGATATGGATACTATTGGGCTACCATGTACACAGATTGCATTGATTATGCAAGGAAATGTCATAAATGCCAGATATATGCAGACAAGATTCATGTACCCCCATCTCCTTTACATGTAATGACAGCACCCTGGCCATTTTCTATGTAGGGAATATACGTCATTGGAGTAATCACACCAAAAGCATCGAATGGACATTGTTTCATTCTTGTGGCAATTGATTATTTTACCAAATGGGTTGAAGCTGTTTCATATACCAATATTAAGAGATCCACAGTCTGCAAATTCATAAAGAAAGAGATAGTTTGCCGGTATGGCCTACCAGAAAGGATCATTACAGATAATGCTCTGAACCTGAACAACAAAATGATGACCGAACTTTGTGCACAGTTTAAGATCAAACATGCAAACTCAGTGGCATATCGTCCAAAGATGAATGGGGCAGTTGAAGCAGCAAATAAGAACATCAAGAGAATCATTACAAAGACTACTGAAACTTACAAAGATTGGCACGAGAAGTTACCTTTTGCTCTATATGCATACCGAACTACTGTTCGAACATCTACTGGTGCAACACCTTTTTCTTTAGTCTACGGGATGGAAGCAGTCTTACCAATTGAAGTTGAGATTCCATCGCTTCGAATATTGAGAGAAATAAAATTGGATGAATCTGAATGGATCCAAGCTAGATTTGATCAATTGAACCTTATTGAGGAGAAAAGATTGAAAGCTATTTGCCATGGACAGATGTATCAAAAACGGATGATGAAGTCTCATGACAAAAAAGTACATCCAAGAGAGTTCCAAGAGGGTGATCTAGTACTAAAAAAGATTTTGCCTATACATAAAGATTTCCGTGGGAAATGGATGCCTAATTGGGAAGGGCCATACGTTGTAAAAAAGGCCTTTTCCGGAGGAGCATTGATCTTAGCAGAAATAGATGGAAAAATTCTGAGAAATCCAATAAACTCGGATTCTGTCAAGAAATATTATGCTTGAAAAAAAAAAGAGAAAAAAAAGAAAAAAAGGGGGAGGGGTCAAGGTGAAAACCCGCAAAAGGGCATCTTGTAACCAAAGGAAGGATTTGAGTTGAAAACCTGAAAAGGCGGCTCAAATGCAGGTTGATATTAGGCATCTGGCAATTGAACTCTCTTAAGATTTTGACAGTTTGGGAGAAACTTCACATCTACAAGCATTTCGACAACGTTTGAGATCTTCCAGACAAAAGCTTACATCATTTCTCTAAATTGTGTCAACTTGATTAATTTAGAAATACTTATGCTAATAATTTGTTGAGACATTTGAATTTCTATCATTCTTATGCTTGCCATAACTTTGAATACAATTCTATCTATTTCAAGTTCAATTTATTTGAGATTCAATTTATTTTCGAAAATTCAATTTATTCTTTTATTGAATTAACATAATTTTGAAATAATTTAAAGATTTCTGAATATCACTTTATGATAATACTTTTAAATACATGGAATACATTAAGCAAATCATCACCATCTTAAAGCCATGAAAAATAAGGTTGTTATGCTGAATACAACCAACAACAAGGTCGAATTCGACAAATTTACTCATCAATTGTTCCAACCGATCACCATTCAGTTCTTGCACATCTGTTTTCAAAGATATACTAAGACAGTAGAAGGTGACCTTTGCAGCACTGGTCCCAGAGAAAAGAGACAGGACATTGATACCACCATGAAACATGTCTCTATACAGATTATTGTGCATGGTTTTTAGAGAAACCTAGAAGCATTTCCACCTCATCAGGTTCAAGTGGAGCAACTTTATTCCTTCTAACCCATACTAGATTCCATTTTCATCACTCATCAAGAACATACTTCTGGACACTCGAAAGTGGCTCATTGTCATAAACTTCAAGAGCCTTACAGATCCTTTCTGTCAATTTGGCACTTCCTGTACATGTTTATAAACAGTTCAACTTTGTTCTTGGATCCCATGAAAGCCATCATTTCTTTGTCAATGGAAAAGCATCAGCACATGGAGGAAGCAGAATAAGAGAAAATCTGTTCTTAATTGGCAGAATTATGAATATAGCCCTTTTCAGCGTAGTAGCATGGAAATGCTTCGAATCTACAAATTATGGCTTTACACATAATAAGTACTGTGATATCCCAGTCCAAACATTAAATGGAAGATGAATTTGCTAATAGCATCTTCTGGAAGTGTTCTTTGAGTTATCTGATCTGGTTTGGCAGAACCAATCATTGAATTTGGAAGATGAATTTGCTAATAGCATCTTCTGGAAGTGTTCTTTGAGTTATCTGATCTGGTTTGGCAGAACCAATCATTGAATTTGGAAGATGAATTTGCTAATAGCATATTCTGGAAGTGTTCTTTGAGTTATCTGATCTTGTTTGGCAGAACCAATCATTGAATTTGGAAGATGAATTTGCTAATAGCATCTTCTGGAAGTGTTCTTTGAGTTATCTGATCTGGTTTGACAGAACCAATCATTGAATTTGGAAGATGAATTTGCTCATAGTAGAAATAAGGAGACTCAATAGCATCTTCTGGAAGTGTTCTTTGAGTTATCTGATCTGGTTTGGTAGGAACTACAGAACCAATCATTGGAATTAAAAGATGAACTGCATGATCGTCTTCATTAAGAAGTTTCTTTTCAAGCTTCTTTTGCTTATTCATTTCCCAAAAATCATAGCCCAGGTTTCGCCTTTTCTTGTAATTGGGATCATCATATAATGGCTTCCCATCTTTTACCGGAAGAAGTGCGTCAGCATCCTTAGTCATTTGAACAGCACATATAAAATCTATCAATTTTGCAATTGATGAATCTGAACCACATCTCTCCATAGCTATTGAAGTTTCAGCCTCTGAGAATTCCATTTTTGTCAAGTATAACAGTTTATTCTCCTCATCAGAATCAGAATTCAAGATTTCTCGATATTAAAAGAACTATTGATATCTGTGAAATCATCTGAAAAGGTCACTTCATAATCAGATGAGTTGTTATCAGAATCAACATGTCACATGAAGGCAAGCTTTTCAAGAGCCTATACTATTGAGTTTTATTCTCAAGAGGTTTTGTGACATTATATCTACATCTACATTTGTCAAAAATGATAGATTCTCTGATTTGAAGAAGAAAGATTTATTGGGTTTCTACAACTGAAGAAATACTCAGTTCACCAATATGAAATCAAATAACTTAACATTCATGCATCATATTTAGGTGTTCGCAAAAATAGGTGCATTTTCATTCATTTTCATCCATACTAAATTTTTAACAGGAATTTCAAAGATTCTTAGCAAAGATTTAAATCCATTACTTGATGGATTAGATTTTCCAGTTCGAGTTCATAATGAGAAGAACTCATCTGAAGAAGGAAGAAGAAGTTCATAATGAGAAGAATTTGTTCAACCTTTTGCTCGAATTCATCACTTGATGGATCAACTTTTCCAGAGAAGGTTCATAATGAGAAGAACTCATTTGAAGAAGGAAGAAAAAGTTCATAATGAGAAGAGCTTGTTCAACCTTTTGCTCAAATCCATCATTTGATGGATCAGCTTTTCCAGAGAAAGTTCATAATGAGAAGAACTCATCTGAAGAAGGAAGAAGAAATTCATAATGAGAAGAATTTGTTCAACCTTTTGCTCAAATCCATCATTTGATGGATCAGCTTTTCCAGAGAAAGTTCATAATGAGAAGAACTCATCTGAAGAAGGAAGAAGAAATTCATAATGAGAAGAATTTGTTCAACCTTTTGCCTGAATTCATCACTTGATGGATCAGCTTTTCCAGAGAAGGTTCATAATGAGAAGAATTCATCTGAAGAAGGAGGAAAAAGTTCATAATGAGAAGAATTTGTTCAACCTTTTGTTTAAATTCATCAATTGATGGATTAACATTGCCAGGAAGAGTTCATAATGAGAAGAACTCGTCATCTGAAGAAGAATTTGCTCAAATCCATCACTCGATGGATCAACTTTTACAGAAAAAGTTCATAATGAGAAGAACTCATCTGAAGAAGAGGAAGTTCATAAATAGAAGAGCTTATTCAACCTTTTGAATGACTCTGTCACAGAAGGAAATAGGTCAACATCATCCCCAGCAGAAAGTTCATAATGAGAAGAACTCATCTGAAGAAAGAGAAGAATTTATTCAATATTTCCATCATGATCAAGTGAAGCCAAATGGATAAAAAATTTTATTATCTTTTCATCTTTGCCCTATTCCTGTTAACACAAGAATGAGCAAAGAGGGGCAGCTGAAGATACTAATTTTTTACCCATATTAATTTATTTATTATTATTATAATTATAATTATTATTATTATTATAATTATTATAATTATTATTATTATTATTATAAATATTATTATTATTATTAAATATATATATATATAAATAATAATAATAAAAATTATTACAAGCCAAATTTTCGGCCCAAACTAAACTGAAACCCAAAACATTTAGGGTTTCAGTTAGGGTTTCCTAACCCTAATCCCTAGCCGCCTCTGCCTCCAGCCGCCTCTGCCTCCACCGCTGCCACGTCCCAACCGAAGGCTCCAGAAGCTCCAACTCCAGCCGTCCACGCCATGGCTATGGGGTGAGTCACCACTGGTAGTCCGGTGACTCACCGAAGGGTAGTCTATTACCCGGTCCGATGACCACACCGGTGATGGCTATAAAGCCATCACCCCATCTGCGAGCAAAAGAAGAACACAGAGACAGAGACAAAAAAGAGAGACAGAAAATACAAAGAGAGAAGAGAAATACAGAGAAACAAAATACTACCAACGATCTCAACAACAACGCAGCAAAAAAAACAGAAAAGAAAGAAAAAGGAAGAAGAGAAGCTTACCGAGGAAGCCACCAGACCGCTTCAAATTTCACCAAAACCTTCGAAAAACCGAAGGTATTTCTTTAGATTTGCTCCGATCGGGGGCTATTTAGGAAAAAGTAACACCGGAACCGTCCTTAGGACGGTTCGATCTACCCATTAGTGTAAAAATAAAATTTTCCGGCCACCGGATGCGGTGGTCGGCGGTGAGGGTCACGGCGGCAGACGGTTGCCGTCCGGTGACCGGCTTCCCTCCGGTGAGGGAAGCTAGAGAGAAGAGAGAGCTTTGTTCATTCTCTCTCAGTTAGAGAGAGAATGAAATTTGAAAAATGAAATAGATGGCCCGAAGGGCCGGCTGTCTTGGGCATTAAATAGCCCTTCCCAAACGACGTCGTTTTGGGGAGGGCTATTCGTGTAATTAAAGAATAGTTAAATCATTTCCGTAGCCATTCCAATTTGTAATTTTTACATTCTAGTCACTAAATCAAGTTTATAATACTTTTAGTTTGATCTGTAAATTTTAATTTTATTTATTTTAGTCCTTTATATTAAAATAATATATTTAGGATAAATAACAGATTTAATCCCTTAATTTTAATAAATAATATTTTAATCCCTAGTTTATATTTATTCTAAAGTCTGAATTTTAAATAATTTTATTTTAGTCACTAAATAATTATTAAATAAGAAAATAGCATGTTTAATCCCTGTAATTTTGATTAATTATGAATTAGGTTTTTATTTTTAATTTTACTATAAATTAGTCATTTATTTTAAATGTTTTCATTTATTTTACTGCTTTTAAATATATCGTTCTAGTTGTATTTTTATTGTTTTAATTTTACTTGTTTATATTTTTAAATATTTTTATGTATTCATAAATATATATATAATAAATAATAATTAATTTTTTTTAAATAAATTATTTTAATATTTATTTTTCAATATCGAAGAAAAGGACAGTCTTAATACAACTGGATGTCCTATTCTGATATTTTAAAATTTAATAATTATTTTTTTAAAAATATTATTTAATTTAAATTAACATTTATCAATATCAAAGAAAAGAGTTGTCTTAAGGCACCTAGAAGTCATTTTCCGATATTTTTAAATATTTTTTATAATTTTGAAATAATAGGATTATAAATTAAATATTTTAAATTTTTAATATTTTTAATAATAGAGACAATTTATAATTAAAAGTACCAATTTGGGCGTTGTAGGGTGCTAATCCTTCCCTAAACGTAACCGACCAAATCCCTTTTTATTATTAAAAAGAACGAATTTTTGGTTAAAACGCAGATCAGTTTATCTTTTAATTGATGTTTTCTTAAAAACTCTTTTAAAATATATTTTTTAGGTATTCGACCTACCTGACCTAAAAGGCCGATGGCGACTCCCAAATTATTTTCAAAACCATTTATTCACATAAATTTTCCCGCCAAGTAAAAAAATATTTCGTGCCCGGGCGAAAACCGGTTACGACAGTTAGTGGTTCGGGTCTGATATTTGACTGGGTTTCGAGTTAAGAGGGGCGATTTAAGGTATGGGTCTGGGTCGACCCGGTTTAAGGGAAAGGGTTAATATTTTGTTGAGCAGCGAGCGGGTAGATTTGTTGAGTAGGAATGGCGGTGTCTGGCAGTAGGGTTGTGACGGCGTGGCTTGAAGCTGAGTTTGGTGGTTTGGTTCGAGGCACGGTCGGGTTGAAACAAACTGTAGTTCCACGACCCAATTATCAGACACCTTTCTCATTTCCCTGTTAAAAGCTTGGGGGTGGCTACAAGAATGTGTAAGAAAGATGTTGGCGTTTTCTACCCGTGCTGACAAACAGTGTAAACTATACAAAACACTATTTAATTATGGGGTAAAATATATAAACGGTATCTCGATTATAGAGTGTTATTTTGTTGAGTTTTCTGATTATTAAAAATTATAAAACAGTGCGCCGACTATATGACATTGTTTTGTTGAGTTCTCTGACTATAAAAGTTACAAAATGATCATCTAACTATTCATATGTTTCAAACTCATTCTTTTATATTAAAAAATTGACAGTAGTATGAATTGGATGTTAACCCGTTTATGATAAAACATGATCTCAAAATCGTTTCAGTTATATTTTGTGGATCGACTGTCCGTTTATTTTATGTCGTTGAGCTAGTGCTTTAAACATTATACCATTGAGCTAGTGCTTGAAACCAACGATGATGCCATTAGACATTATGAAAATATAATTTTATCATATCAACAAGTTAACGTTCAACTCATACAATCGTCAATTTTTTAACGAAAATGACGAGTTCGGAACATATGAATAGTCAAATGACCATTTTATAATTTTTAATAGTCAAGAGATTAAAAAATAATATCCTATAATTGAGAGATCATTTGTTTACTTTACCCTTAATTATAAGAGATTTTAATCTGATCATCGATATTTCAATTTTATCAATCAAATGATTTAATTATTTAAATGTTGTTATTTAAAGTACCAATCTTTAACGTAGAAAATGACGTGACAATTGATTTTTTTTATAATTACACATTTGATCCATGTTAATTACATGCTCTATAAATGTGAGTCTAGTTTTAATTTAATAAATATAATCTACTAATTAAATTAAAATTATGATCAAATTGATAGAATGTATAAATAACAAGAAATAAATATATAGTCCTACTAAATTTTTTAATTATCATATCACCCACTCACTAAATATTAACAATAATAAATGAAGTTTCAAACAAAATTTTCAACTCGTAAGAAATAATTAAAAAAAAATGTTGTGTGTATACCCAGATTTTAAATATATTGTACTACATAAAAAACATGGAAAACCCTAACGGGAGTTACCACAGAAAACCTACGAAAGATTTCCAGACCGGGAGCGGCAGGCCACCGGATATCCCATCACAAGAGGTGGAGACGAACTTAATCAGAGAGAAGGAGAGAGCGCTGAAGGACTTGTTTACAGGAGGGAAGGATGGCGACGTACCCATGCAAGATAATATCATTGAACTTCATCATGAGACCAACAAGATTGATGATCCTATCTCAACGATTCATCAAATAGAAGGGAGGAAATCATATGCCGCTATGGTAATTGGGAGTTCCATGTCCAGAGTACAATCCTGTCCGATGCTAGAAGAAGACGAGATTGCTTTGAACGAAGGTGATTACATTATCGACAATAATGAGGAATATCCCACCATCAGATTTTCAGAGCGCATATATAATTTAATCGACAAAAACATGTTGAAGTCAGTGATAGTACGCCTTATTGGTAGGGCTGTAGGATTTAAGGCATTAGAATCAAGAATACAAACTCTCTGGCAACCACAAGGTAGATTCCAACTGGTGGATCTAGAGAACAATTATTTCATCATTAGATTCGGATACGATGAAGATTACGTTAAGGTATTAACGAAAGGCCCCTGGACAATTTATGGTAGCTACCTTACGGTACAAGCATGAAGCCGCTCATTCTCTACTTTGGAAAAACATCATTCACATGTAGTGGTTTGGATCAGACTACCGGGGCTGCCTTTCAGATACTACAAAAAATCATTATTCAACATGATTACCTCAATGATATGAAAGGTTATGAAGGTAGATTACCGTACGAGTAAGGGTGAACGGGGCAAGTTTGCAAGATTAGCTATTCTGGTAGACCTCAACAACCCTTACTACCATGCATATGAATCGATTGCTTCATCCAAAAATTAGAATATGAAGGTATTCAACTTATCTGCAGCTTGTATGGACACACAGAGGAGCACTGTCCATCATTTGATTATCCGATGGGTCCTGCCAAAAAAGAAGGAATGAGCACTCCAGAGAATCACCAACACAACCAACTGGAACAAATACTGGAAAACAATCAATAGGAGAACATGTACAATCCATGGATGGTGGCGGAAACTAAGCGTCGCCGACCACGAAAAGAAACTGCCAATACCAATGTTCACAACAACAAAGGCGAGTACAATAAAGGATCGAGGTTTGCAGTCTTATAGAGAGATGAACACATAGGTGAACCGAAACAACAACAAATTATAGAAGAGGTACCGAGTTTGGAGGACAAGAACCAACGTGACAAAGGAAAACAAGTAGTAACCATGGGAGAAAAAGGAAATGATCAAGGGAAATACGAACCTAATCAGATGCCAAAGATCTTTACGAAGAAGCAAAACCCAGAAGGCGCAACTTAAAAGGAAAATATTTAAGTAATAGATATAGAGAACCATACCCATGTCGGTAAGAGCCAAGCTAGACCTGAATAAAACATGGAAACATCCGTAAAAGAACATGTGAGGAAACTAGAAGAGTCTATATTAGAAAGCATCAAGGTGGTGCCCAGCCAAGAGGGACAAATACCCGAGGTGGTAATACAAGAAATAACAAGGGGAGAGAGCAAACATGTTGTGATAGCAATATTAGAAAAGGGGACGGTGCTAAAGGAGAAGGAAAATGAAGAAAAAACTTAGGAGTAGGAGGTCCCATTCGATAGAACAACTAAGGCTCGAAACGAGGGTTAATAATTAGGAAACATTATGACTTACAACCTCTGAATAAACCCAAAATCATGGACTGGGTGGATTCAATAGCTAATCAGTTGAATTCCCTCATACCTCCGAGCCACGACACCACCAGTCTAGAAACCAGCAAATTGGAAAAATTCAAGGAAGGCACAAGTGTTGAGGATTTGGATCATAAAAGGCAAGATAGTGAACTGGTGGAAGTCGAGGTTCAAGATGGAACACGTTTGTGATGTAGAAAAGTAGATAATGCATCCAAGGGGTGGCTAACCCTTCGTTTAGAAGAATAGTTAAAGACATGATCCGAAGAAACAAACCACAAGTGGTGGCACTAATGAAAACCAGAACCAGTAAAAAACAGCAGAAAATGTTATCAAGAAATTGGGCTTCGCAAACTCCTTTCGAGTTGAAGCACAAAGTTTCAGTGGTGGTATCTGGATACTTTAGGGGGAGAATATAGATATGGAAATACAACAAGTAGCCAACCAATTTGTACATGGAAGATGCAAAAAACGAAAGCAGTAGATGGTTGGTATTTATAACTCTACTTAATCCCACAAGTAGAGTTAAGAAAACTACTATGGGACAAACTAAAACAACTTGATCCTGGTAGTAACGAAGCATGGGTTCTAGGAGGGGACTTCAATGCAATTTTGAATGGGGACAAAAGGAAGGGTGGATCTCCACAAGGAAATAAGACAAACAAAGCTTCTGCAGATTTCATATTTGACCTAAGACTACATGATGTTCGTTTCGTAGGTCCTAAATTCACTTGGCAAAGAGGCAATTTGTATCAAAGGTTGGATAGATTCTTAAACAACGAGGGTTAACTCAAACAATATCCAAATACTTTGGTTACACACCTTGATAGGATGGGGTTAGATTATCGTCCTATAATCTTCCAAACAAAAATAGAAGAGAAGAAACAAACAAATCGCCCATTCCGCTTCATAACTGCATGGAACAATCATCATCTTTTCAGGGAGTTCTTGGAAAATAATTGGGACAACAATAACGATGAAAAAAACGAATGTGGAAGAATTCAAAGCTAAAATATCAGTTTGGAACCAAGAAACCTTTGGTCACATCGGCAGGAAGAAAAAAGAGTTGCTCGCAAGGTTGAAAGGCATAGAGAAAGAATTGGACAAAAAACATTCAGACTTTCTAATTAAGCTTGAAAAACAATTGAAAATAAACTCGCCATTATACTGGAGTAGGAGGAAAAACTTTAGTTCCAAAAGGTAAGACAAAAATGGATCTTCCATGAAGATAAGAATACCAAATTTTTTCAAGCATCCACTATGAACAGGAGACAAAAATATACAATTGTGGCGCTTAAAACAACATAAGAAACATGGTGCATTGATAAGGAGAAATTGAAAGCAATGGCGGTTGAATATTACCAAAATCTTTTCACTAGTTTGGGTGTAAACGGACATGGGTATGAGATGCAAGGAAATTTCCCAATTATTGAGCCAAAAATCAATAAAGCACTACTATTGTCAGTCACTAACGAGGAAATCAGGAGAGTAGTGCTAGAGATAAATCCATGGAAAGCACCGGGGGTGGACGACATGTATGCAATATTTTTTCAATGTAACTGACGGATAGTGGGGTAATCTGTTTGCCAACTACTCAGAAAATTCTTTAAGGATGAAACTCTAGATGAAAGTCTAAACTGCACATGCAACACCCCCAACCCGTATCCGACTCGGATCTGAGTTCGAGGTGTCACATTGACTTTTCAAAACATTTACTTGTATATAATAGTGAGTAATTTAAAATTTTTTATACATATAACTTATTCAAACATTTACAGAACCATTCAGAGCTTATACAATATATTTTTTTAAATACATGCTAACTAGAACTTTATATATTAAAATACATATTATTCACCTTTATTCTGATCTGACCTTTGGTAAGTAAATTGACCTGTCTTGCTCCACATTGCTCTTTACTTTTCTCACTTCTGAACCTACGTGTGAAACAATCACACGCTAAGTCTATGACTTAGTGAGACAATAAACATATAATATAACTTTAACTAGTAATCATACATAAACAATTACGACCATCATTTCAAACAACTCATATACTTTTACATGTAACAAGTACATACATACATATATATCATTATCATTCATATCTCTTATCTCCTGTTCCTATGATCTTTTATATCCATATCCATATCATATATCTTATAGATTTGTTATTATATCATTATGTCAATCAATTATACTCATTCACATATACCTTAACATGTACTCACGTATACCATATAACATATATATATCATGTCATGTAAAACATATATCCTATCGTAAATCACATATACACAAGTAACTATATCATCATCTTCATTCTTATCACTATCATTGATTCTTTTTATCATATAATCTTATAATTACCATTTATACCATCATATATCACACATAACATTTCACAAGGAAACAAACATATCATCATATCCAATTTATTAATATTATCTCTTTATTAGCCCATGGTACACATGTGAGAACTGTTGATACGTGAGTCTATTGAGGTTGTACACTACTATGTTGTCACCACAGCTCGTATAAAATGTCCCGAAGGACCTATCTAGAGGTCACAAAGACCCCGGCAACTATCCAGAGGTCATAAAGAACCTCGACAACTGTCTATAGGTCCCGAAGAACCTAGGTAAACTGTCCATATGTCTCAAAAGACATAGGTAAACCCTCGACTCTTGGCATGCCAACTATACCCCTAGCTCTCATATCACATAACATGGGCATTATCATTATAACATTTCATATCACTTGTTCTTTCTCTTCTGTCACATGTATGTGTAACCATATATCTCATATCATATCACATGTATCACAGTGCATGTATTCACGTAGATCGTTCATATGACTTATACCATTTCTCATTTGTTCATGTAACTCGCATGTCATATCATGTAACATATAACACATAATCATATAGGCTCACGGCTTTATCACCTATCATGTTATTTCACATATACACTTTTATATCACATAAACTCATATCTTCTTATCACATAGCTTCTTATTATATCATTCACCTCATATAACTTATTGTCACATAATCTCATATCTATCATGTCACATATAATAATATATGACACATATACCCATAACTTCATATCACATAACTTATATCATTTCACACTTAGTCACATGGGTCATTTCTCATAGCATATATCACATCACATATGTTCATGGGTATATCCCATAGCATATAAAATAACATATAAACTTATACATGTATTCATGTGTATACTTTCATCTAGCCTATATATTAATATCATATAACTTATATCATAACTTATTTGATATTCCTATATATTCTCATCTTATAACTTATATTACCTATGCATATAACCTTATGACTTATTATCAAGTACTCAATTAATGTTCCTATATGGTTTCATCTTTATCATATAACTTATGAGCTATTCTTATATTATCCTATATTAACCATACTTTGTTTATCTCACTTTTCATATTATTCATTTATCACATATAACATGGCTTAATATATGTTTGTATTCTTTTTCACTTAATCACATCTACCTCTTTTCATATATCTCATACATAATCTCTATCATATATACGTTCCTTCACTTATCTTATAGTTATGTATCATATTACATAATTTAACTTATATCATGTTATCATGTGTACATATACCATGGACACTGAACATGTATCATATAAACATGTATTCACACATATTATTAACACATGCAACCATCAATAACACACATGTAACATATCAAACATATGCTCGTATTAGTGAATTCATGCATTTTACTATAGGAAATAGACTTGTCACAAGTCTTATTTCCATTAAATATAATACACTATCTAATATGCACTCACCTTGGCCTCACTAAGTTCCAATCCCATTTATATGCTTAACTCCAGAACACATACTTAAACCAATATATACTCATTTATTTTATCTTAAACCTCAAAATCCTATCCTCCTTGTGAAATCCAAGAATTATACCAACTTTGCAACATGTTTTAATTCCACTTCTAACACTTCATACTTCTTATTCTCATAGAGGACAAGTCAAATTCAACTTTCAATTCTTATTATAAACTCTATTTCAATATTTCACTCAAGAACTCCCAATCTTTAATCTTCCCTAACTCCTTTATCTTTTGATTTTAAGATAACTTAAGCTTTCTTTAAGCTTAGATGATCATAACCCAACCTTAAATTTAACCATGAATTATCTAAATAGAAAACTCACCTTTGGCTCTTGACTTCTACGTGAAGAAGAAGAAAGGAGAAGAAGAGAACTCTGGAGACATCTCTCCCTTTCCACGTGATTTCTTTATCTTATAAAGGAAAAAAAATAAAAATCTTACTTATCAAATGACCATTTTACCCTTTATTCCATCAGTTATTTACTGAACAATAAAATAAATCTTTCAAAATCAGACTTCAAATTTCTAAAACTTTCATTTTAGTCAATTGATCTTTTTTTTGGGATGTTACAGCACATTTCTTGTCCTACTTCTAAAAGTCAAATCCCAGGAGTATATGAGGTAATTTCGACCGATATGCTTATGTGGAGTATTGTACAAAGTAATTACGAAAATCTTGGTTAATTGGATCAAACCATGCCTTCCAGAATGGTTTCCCACACACATGCTAGCTTTGTATTGGGTCGCTCTATAATAGAAAACATTATCATTACACAAGAAGTGGTTCATTCAATAAGAAAAAAATAAAAGAAAACGAGGTTGGATGGTTATAAAAATCGACCTTGAAAAAGCTTATGACCGATTAGAATGGTCATTCATCGAGGACACACTTCAGGACATTGGAATACCGCACAAATTAAGAAGATTGATCATGCAATATGTGTCTTTAGTATCTACACAAATATTATGGAATGGTTCCACAATAGAGTCCTTCAAACATACAAGAGGCATCAGACAAGGCGACCTCTATCACCATATGTAACACCCCCAACCCATATCCGACCCGGATATGAGTATGAGGTGTCACATTGACTTTTCAAACTTTGACTCTTGACAAAATTCAAAGAAAATTTAAACATTTCATTAAAGTAAAAGCGGTTTAGTTACATAAACTGACCACAATAACCAAAATCAATCAGAGCACACTTAATTCAACCAATTAGTACATGCCAACTATACTCAAAATAACCAAAAACATTTAAATCCTCTATTTTCTGATCTTAAATTTTGTAAGGGAGATGCTGACCTGTATTGCTCCTCACAGCTTCTATATTCACTTTTTGTAACCTGCGTGTGAAACACTCACACGCTAAGTCGATGACTTAGTGAGGCATAAAGAAAACACATCTAATGGAATTCATACCCACTAATCATGCATGACTGTTTTATGCTATCAAATTATACAACTCAATTACATATACATCAACATATATTCATGTATATTATGTAACAGATACCATAACCCCTATCACATATATATCATATCATGCAATTCATATCACACATCATATACATATATCACATACATTGTTATCATATCACCAACCTGTTTATCCTTACTAATTCCCTTGTCATTACTTCAATTCCGTCATATGAGCATATAATGAATATAAACATATTATATATATTTTAATATGCCACAATACATTACTAATTTCTATAATCATATAATACATAAACGCATAGTATCTCATATCACCATGACATATATGCACTTCTACCATGTCACGAGAAATACACATATCATTATATCAAATTATGTTCTCTTTTCAAAGCCCATGTATACATGTGAGAACTATAGATATGTGAGTCTATAGAGGTTGTGCACTATGCTGTCACCACAACTCGTATAATTGCACTGAAGTGCCACTTAGAATTGCACCGGAGTGCCGCGTAGAATTGCACCGTAGTGCCATATAATAATGTCCATAAGGACCACATATCATTCCTTAAGAATCATATACATATACTAGGGATCAAGTATGTGTCTCACAAGACTTCACACATGTTCCAAAGAATACATATATGTCCCGAAGAACCACATATCATTCCTTAAGAATCATATACATATGCCAAGGATCAAGTATGTGTCTCACCAGACTTCACACATGTTCCAAAGAATACATATATGTCCCGAAGGACCGCGTAGACCCTCGAATCTTGGCATGCCAACTATACCCCTAGTTCTCATGACACATAACATGGGCATTAATAATTATGTTAACATGCATTCACATATACACATAGTCATGTAGTTCTTTCACATAGCTCATCGTCATATAAATCACATATCCCATATACATATAAACACATGGTTCACTTACGCGTAGAACATTTCCATATAATCACATAGTCATATAATATTTCATATAACATATATATTTTCTCTTTCATATATCTCATATCATGTATCATATCTTGTGATCATATAATCATGTTACTTATAATCACATAACTTCTACTCATAGGGTTCAACATCATTAAACTTAGTTCTCTTTTTCATATCATCATACATTTATATATTCTTATATGTCATATCAATAACCTATAAACTTACTCATATTCTCATATATCATTTTTTAATATAATTTGTATAGTAATACTCTATAATTTTATCATATAATGATTTTACCCAAGTACTCCTTTATAAAGTTTATATTACAGGTTCAATTAGTCTCATTCTATCTTATAAATAATTTCCACTTATTTTATATCATTTTCCTTTTCCACTCACATAAACCATCTATTTATTTAGTTCAATTTCTCATGACTTCCACAATACTCTTTAATAAAACTTTGTAGCTCTTCACTTTAATACATAAACCATAGTTTCCTTTAATTTATCAATCTTCCCAAGATAACTTATGTATCCTTATTTATGCCCTCGAATTTATACTATTCTCTTAGAGTCTCTTAACATTTCTCGTATAATCACTTATACCATATCATATGACTTATACTTGATTATCTTATTCTCTCGTGTTCATTTCATTTCTTATGACTCTATCATATAACTTATTCCATGTTTTTCCATTATTACATAATAAAGTTTTACATAAATCATATAGCATATACAAAGCATATCATTATCTTTAGTCATGCATACATACAATCAATGTAATACAAATAATCACATATAATTATAACAACACATAATCACGTCTATGACTTCATGCATATTACTCTAGGAAATAGACTCATCGCAAGTCTTATTTCCATTAAACACTACATATCACTAGTATGCACTCACCTTGGCCTCACTAGTCAATTCCAATCTCTTATCTTTCCCTTGATCGATCTTCCTTGCCAAATGTTCCGGAATTGCTTTACGCCCAGAATCTACATAAATGTACATTTTGAGGCAATCATTAGATATCTACACCTTGTAATTGGATACTAGCAACTTAAACGAACTTATTAAACCAATATTCAAATTTTTCCTTTAGGGGGAATCGATTCCCTCCTGTGGGGGAATCGGTTCCCCTATGAGATTCTGGAATTTCTGGTTCGCTTGAGGGGTATCGATTCCCCATTGAATGGGTACCGATTCCCTTGAATGGGTACCGATTCCCCTTACCCATAAATCATATTTTCAGCACGAAATTTACTTCATTTCATCTTAAACACTTCATATTTCAACCTCTTCTATATACTAAATTCAAACACACATACTTAAGCCCATTTGTACTCATTTAATCCATCTTAATTCTCAAAATCCTCTCCTCTTAATGAAATTCAAGAATTATAATCAATTTTCAACATGTTCTAAATTCCTTTCTATCACTCCAAATCTCTTAATTCAACTATTGACAAGTCAAATTCAACTTAAAATTCAACTTATCAACTTTATTTCAAGATTTCATTCAAAAACTCAAAATCTTTAATCTCTCCTATACCTTTCATCTTGTTGTTTTAGAACCAATTAAGCTTTCCTTAAGCTTAATTACCATCCAATGATCAAAACCCAACCTTTAGTTGAACAAATAATCAACTAATGAAGAAACTTACCTTTGCCCTTGAGATCTTACGGGAGGAGAAAGAAGAAAGAAAGAAGAGATGATATGTTTTCATCTTCCACGTTTGAATCTCCTATTAAAGGGGATAAAAATATCTTTATTGTCAAATGACCATTTTGCCCTTTACTACTTTGGATAGTTACTAAAAACTTCCAGGGATTATCTCTACATAAATCATTAATCTTTTCAACTTTTCCACTATAATCACCAAATTCTAAAATTTTACAATTTAGTCACTAACCCATAATTTGGGTTGTTACAAATCTCCCCTCCTTTAAAGAAAATTCGTCCTCGAATTTTCACTGCACAACTTGATAAGAACATGTCTGTTAATGTTCTCATGTTGTTTCCTTTACTTAATCTTTCTTTCCCTTAGTTCTTCAACTACCTTTTTTTTATACATCCTTATCATGTCACTTATCATATAACCAATAGCATCAGTTCTTATCACTCAAAATCATTAATCAATCAAATTCCTTATCACTCTTTAATTACCTTGCAGTAATAACCAACCTTTATTCCATCATCGCTTAATTACTTCTTAAACTTCCTTAATACATATAAATTATTCTTTATTCCTCTGACTAAATCTGCTTGACCAAGAAACATAACCTTTATTTATTCAAAATCAAAATCTCCTTATACATAAATCATATATTTTCTTTCATGCTCACATACTCTTTTCCTCTCACTTGTGCTCATCTCTGATTACTAATCTTTATCATTTCTTCATCACTTTGATAATCAACACTCCTTGCACATACCTTATTCTTCGTAAAGTCCTTATTCAAATCATAATACACATATACTTGACTTCCTTCAAACATATTAATCCTTTACTCTTTCTGGTCGAAACTAACTCAGCATTAATTTATTTGACTCATTCAACTCATATTCTTACTCATTCACAATGCAATTTTTCTGGGTTCAAACTCAGGCATTACAATTTCCTTTATCTTATAAATCAATCATCAATGCACCTATTCTTAAACCATTGCAAAACAGTACCTATATCACTTGATCCTTTTAAAATAATTTTGCTTTACCTATTTTCTAGCAGAACTTTTAATCCAATCCATTACTTTCCCTTCTAACTTAACTTCATATTCATTCTTAACTCCTTATTTAATCTTCCAGTACCAGACTCTACTATTCAAGCGTATATGTCTTTCATCAAGTTTTGATCCTTTGTTATGGAATACAACTAATTCAAATCGAGTCTGTAATTGACAATCATAATCTATGTCTCTCTTCGATAATGTCGATTTTTATGAGATACGAATTCTCTTAATTCTTCTAAGATCTCTCTAGATCTTTAATACAATTCATCACTTCTTGAAAAGAACAATTTTTTTTAACATCAATAATATTCTTTTCGTCTAGGAACAAACCCTCCATACCTCACTTACATACATCATTTTTCCTTCAAATAACTTAACAATAATTTCTTCAACTTATCAAACTATATTCATATCCCTACACGTTATGATTCCTCTGTTTTCAAAATCAAGCATTCTAACTTTCTCTGTCTTATAAACTGATTGTTGATATATTGATTCTTAAACTTTTCTATTACTTTATAACTTTACTTAACCATATGAATCCTTATCTCCTTCACTACATCACATTTACATGGTCGAGATACACAACTATATCCATATCCGTTTCATATTCGGTTAACTTATCCCAGTACTATCTCTTTGTTTCAAATTCATCACACTAATTACATTTATCTTATAAATTGGTTACTGATTCACTTATTCTTGAACTCTTCTACAATTCTAGCCACATCCTTAGATCTTTTAACTTTCTTATGGTGACACTTGTTCACCATATTCGATCGTATCCATGAAATAATAAGAATACTATATCACTTTTCTGATTCAGACATGTGAAAACTTTCTAACACTATTCTAATATGATTTCAACTTTCTGAAATCAGTCTTTGATCTTATGAGGCACTTTCTGAAGTGTCCGCTCTTCCCCCTGCCTGGCCAGGGCAGGTGAATTGCTATCACAATCAGGAATATCGCCTCTTACTTCACTTCGAAATTAATATAATCATACTTCTATTATAACTTAGCAATCTAATTCTATTAGCAAGACAACACACTCCTTACACTATCATATCAGAATTTTTCACCTTAGTTCGCATGTACACATTTTATGACACTTTGGACTTCGGTTTATGCCGAGAATCGGCTAAACTTTAGCTCTGATACCATTAAATGTAACACCCCCAACCCATATCCGACCCGGATACGAGTATGAGGTGTCACATTGACTTTTCAAACTTTGACTCTTGACAAAATTCAAAGAAAATTTAAACATTTCATTAAAGTAAAAGCGGTTTAGTTACATAAACTGACCACAATAACCAAAATCAATCAGAGCACACTTAATTCAACCAATTAGTACATGCCAACTATACTCAAAATAACCAAAAACATTTAAATCCTCTATTTTATGATCTTAAATTTTGTAAGGGAGATGCTGACCTGTATTGCTCCTCACAGCTTCTATATTCACTTTCTGTAACATGCGTGTGAAACACTCACACGCTAAGTCGATGACTTAGTGAGGCATAAAGAAAACACATCTAATGGAATTCATACCCACTAATCATGCATGACTGTTTTATGCTATCAAATTATACAACTCAATTACATACATCAATATATTCATGTATATTATGTAACAGATACCATAACCCCTATCACACATATATCATATCATGCAATTCATATCACACATCATATACATATATCACATACATTGTTCTCATATCACCAACCTGTTTATCCTTACTAATTCCCTTGTCATTACTTCAATTCCGTCATATGAACATATAATGAATATAAACATATTATATATATTTTAATATGCCACAATACATTACTAATTTCTATAATCATATAATACATAAACGCATAGTATCTCATATCACCATGACATATATGCACTTCTACCATGTCACGAGAAATACACATATCATTATATCAAATTATGTTCTATTTTCAAAACCCATGTATACATGTGAGAACTATAGATATGTGAGTCTATAGAGGTTGTGCACTATGCTGTCACCACAACTCGTATAATTGCACCGAAATGCCACTTAGAATTGCACCGGAGTGCCGCGTAGAATTGCACCGTAGTGCCATATAATAATGTCCATAAGGACCACATATCGTTCCTTAAGAATCATATACATATACTAGGGATCAAGTATGTGTCTCACCAGACTTCACACATGTTCCAAAGAATACATATATGTCCCGAAGGACCACATATCATTCCTTAAGAATCATATACATATGCCAAGGATCAAGTATGTGTCTCACCAGACTTCACACATGTTCCAAAGAATACATATATGTCCCGAAGGACCGCGTAGACCCTCGACTCTTGGCATGCCAACTATACCCCTAGCTCTCATGACACATAACATGGGCATTAATATTTATGTTAACATACATTCACATATACACATAGTCATGTAGTTCTTTCACATAGCTCATCGTCATATAAATCACATATCTCATATACATATAAACACATGATTCACTTACGCGTAGAACATTTCCATATAATCGCATAGTCATATAATATTTCATATAACATATATTTTCTCTTTCATATATCTCATATCATGTCATATCTTGTGATCATATAATCATGTTACTTATAATCACATAACTTCTACTCATAGGGTTCAACATCATTAAACTTAGTTCCCTTTTTCATATATCATACATTTATATATTTTATATGTCCTATCAATAACCTATAAACTTACTCATATTCTCATATATCATATTTTAATATAATTTGTATAGTAATACTCTATAATTGTATCATATAATGATTTTACCCAAGTACTCCTTTATAAAGTTTATATTACAGGTTCAATTAGTCTCATTCTATCTTATAAATAATTTCCACTTATTTTATATCATTTTCCTTTTCCACTCACATAAACCATCTATTTATTTAGTTCAATTTCTCATGACTTCCACAATACTCTTTAATAAAACTTTGTAGCTCTTCACTTTAATACATAAACCATAGTTTCCTTTAATTTATCAATCTTCCCTAGATAACTTATGTATCCTTATTTATGCCCTCGAATTTATAATATTCTCTTAGAGTCTCCTAACATTTCTCGTATAATCACTTATACCATATCATATGACTTATACTTGATTATCTTATTCTCTCGTGTTCATTTCATTTCTTATGACTCTATCATATAACTTATTCCATGTTTTTCCATTATTACATAATAAAGTTTTACATAAATCATATAGCATATACAAAGCATATCATTATCTTTAGTCATGCATACATACAATCAATGTAATACAAATAATCACATATAATTATAACAACACATAATCACATCCATGACTTCATGCATATTACTCTAGGAAATAGACTCATCGCAAGTCTTATTTCCATTAAACACTACATATCACTAGTATGCACTCACCTTGGCCTCACTAGTCAATTCTAATCTCTTATCTTTCCCTTGATCGATCTTACTTGCCAAATGTTCCGAAATTGCTTTACGCGCAGAATCTACATAAATGTACATTTTGAGGCAATCATTAGATACCTACACCTTGTAATTGGATACTAGCAACTTAAACGAACTTATTAAACCAATATTCAAATTTTTCCTTTAGGGGGAATCGATTCCCTCCTGTGGGGGAATCGGTTCCCCTATGAGATTCTGGAATTTCTGGTTCGCTTGAGGGGTATCGATTCCTCATTGAATGGGTACCGATTCCCTTGAATGGGTACCGATTCCCCTTACCCAGAAATCATATTTTCAGCACGAAATTTACTTCATTTCATCTTAAACACTTCATATTTCAACCTCTTCTATATACTAAACTCAAACACACATACTTAAGCCCATTTGTACTCATTTAATCCATCTTAATTCTCAAAATCCTTTCCTCTTAATGAAATTCAAGAATTATGCTCAATTTTCAACATGTTCTAAATTCCTTTCTATTACTCCAAATCTCTTAATTCAACTATTGACAAGTCAAATTTAACTTAAAATTCAACTTATCAACTTTATTTCAAGATTTCATTCAAAAACTCAAAATCTTTAATCTCTCCTATACTTTTCATCTTGTTGTTTTAGAACCAATTAAGCTTTCCTTAAGCTTAATTAACATCCAATGATCAAAACCCAACCTTTAGTTGAACAAATAATCAACTAATGAAGAAACTTACATTTGCCCTTGAGATCTTACGGGAGGAGAAAGAAGAAAGGAAGAAGATATGATATGTTTTCATCTTCCACGTTTGAATCTCCTATTAAAGGGGATAAAAATATCTTTATTGTCAAATGACTATTTTGCCCTTTACTACTTTGGATAATTACTAAAAACTTACAGGGATTATCTCTACATAAATCATTAAACTTTTCAACTTTTCCACTATAATCACCAAATTCTAAAATTTTACAATTTAGTCACTAACCCATAATTTGGGATGTTACAAATCTCCCCTCCTTTAAAGAAAATTCGTCCTCGAATTTTCACTGCACAACTTGATAAGAACATGTATGTTAATGTTCTCATGTTGTTTCCTTTACTTAATCTTTCTTTCCCTTAGTTCTTCAACTACCCTTTTTTTTATACATCCTTATCATGTCACTTATCATATAACCAATAGCATCAGTTCTTATCACTCAAAATCATTAATCAATCAAATTCCTTATCAATCTTTAATTACCTTGCAGTAATAACCAACCTTTATTCCATCATCGCTTAATTACTTCTTAAACTTCCTTAATACATATAAATTATTCTTTATTCCTCTGACTAAATCTGCTTGACCAAGAAACATAACCTTTAGTTATTCAAAATCAAAATCTCCTTATACATAAATCATATATTTTCTTTCATGCTCAAATACTCTTTTCCTCTCACTTGTGCTCATCTCTGATTACTAATCTTTATCATTTCTTCATCACTTTGATAATCAACACTCCTTGCACATACCTTATTCTTCGTAAAGTCCTTATTCAAATCATAATACACATATACTTGACTTCATTCAAACATATTAATCCTTTACTCTTTCCGGTCGAAACTAACTCAGCATTAATTTATTTGACTCATTCAACTCATATTCTTACTCATTCACAATGCAATTTTTCTGGGTTCAAACTCAGGCATTACAATTTCCTTTATCTTATAAATCAATCATCAATGCACCTATTCTTAAACCATTGCAAAACAATACCTATATCACTTGATCCTTTTAAAATAATTTTGCTTTACCTATTTTCTAGCAGAACTTTTAATCCAATCCATTACTTTCCCTTCTAACTTAACTTCATATTCATTTTTAACTCCTTATTTAATCTTCCAGTACCAGACTCTACTATTCAAGCGTATCTGTCTTTCATCAAGTTTTGATCCTTTGCTATGGAATACAACTAATTCAAATCGAGTCTGTAATTGACAATCATAATCTATGTCTCTCTTTGATAATATCAATTTTTATGAGATATGAATTCTCTTAATTCTTCTGAGATCTCTCTAGATCTTTAATACAATTCATCACTTCTTGAAAAGAACAATTTTTTTAACATCAATAATATTCTTTTTGTCTAGGCACAAACCCTCCATACCTCACTTACATACATCATTTTTCCTTCAAATAACTTAACAATAATTTCTTCAACTTATCAAACTATATTCATATCCCTACACGTTACGATTCCTCTGTTTTCAAAATCAAGCATTCTAACTTTCTCTGTCTTACAAACTGATTGTTGATATATTGATTCTTAAACTTTTCTATTACTTTATAACTTTACTTAACCATATGAATCCTTATCTCCTTCACTACATCACATTTACATGGTCGAGATACACAACTATATCCATATCCGTTTCATATTCGGTTAACTTATCCTAATAATATCTTCAAATCCTTTAATTTCAATACACTTTTCGTCACATAAACTGGTTAGCCAACGCTAACTCTTTTCATCTAGAATGCAAACCCTTATAATATCCACATTTTGCTTATACCCAGTACTATCTCTTTGTTTCAAATTCATCACACTAATTGCATTTATCTTATAAATTGGTCACTGATTCACTTATTCTTGAACTCTTCTACAATTCTAGCCACATCCTTAGATCTTTTAACTTTCTTATGGTGACACTTGTTCACCATATTCGATCGTATCCATGAAATAATAAGAATACTTCATATCACTTTTCTGATTCAGACATGTGAAAACTTTCTAACACTATTCTAATATGATTTCAACTTTCTGAAATCAGTCTTTGATCTTATGAGGCACTTTCTGAAGTGTCCGCTCTTCCCCCTGCCTGGCCAGGGCAAGTGAATTGCTATCACAATCAGGAATATCGCCTCTTACTTCACTTCGAAATTAATATAATCATACTTCTATTATAACTAAGCAATCTAATTCTATTAGCAAGACAACACACTCCTTACACTATCATATCAGAATTTTTCACCTTAGTTGGCATGCACACATTTTATGACACTTTGGACTTCGGTTTATGCCTAGAATCGGCTAAACCTTAGCTCTGATACCATTAAATGTAACACCCCCAACCCGTATCCGACCCGGATACGAGTATGAGGTGTCACATTGACTTTTCAAACTTTGACTCTTGATAAAATTCAAAGAAAATTTAAACATTTCATTAAAGTAAAAGTGGTTTAGTTACATAAACTGACCACAATAACCAAAATCAATCAGAGCACACTTAATTCAACCAATTAGTACATGCCAACTATACTCAAAATAACCTAAAACATTTAAATCCTCTATTTTCTGATCTGAAATTTTATAAGGAAGATGCTGACTTATATTGCTCCTCACAGCTTCTATATTCACTTTCTGTAACATGCGTGTGAAACACTCACACGCTAAGTCGATGACTTAGTGAGACATAAAGAAAACACATATAATGGAATTCATACCCACTAATCATGCATGATTGTTTTATGCTATCAAATTATACAACTCAATTACATATACATCAACATATATTCATGTATATTATGTAACAGATACCATAACCCCCTATCACACATATATCATATCATGCAATTCATATCACACATCATATACATATATCACATACATTGTTCTCATATCACCAACCTGTTTATCCTTACTAATTCCCTTGTCATTACTTCAATTCCGTCATATGAGCATATAATGAATATAAACATATTATATATATTATTTTAATATGCCACAATACATTACTAATTTCTATAATCATATAATACATAAACACATAGTATCTCATATCACCATGACATATATGCACTTCTACCATGTCACGAGAAATACACATATCATTATATCAAATTATGTTCTCTTTTCAAAGCCCATGTATACATGTGAGAACTATAGATATGTGAGTCTATAGAGGTTGTGCAACTATGTTGTCACCACAGCTCGTATAATTGCACCGAAATGCCACTTAGAATTGCATCGGAGTGCCGCGTAGAATTGCACCTTAGTTCCATATAATAATGTCCATAAGGACCACATATCATTCCTTAAGAATCATATACATATACTAGGGATCAAGTATGTGTCTCACCAGACTTCACACATGTTCCAAAGAATACATATATGTCCCGAAGGACCACATATCATTCCTTAAGAATCATATACATATGCCAAGGATCAAGTATGTGTCTCACCAGACTTCACACATGTTCCAAAGAATACATATATGTCCCGAAGGACCGCGCAGACCCTCTTAGCATGCCAACTATACCCCTAGCTCTCATGACACATAACATGGGCATTAATATTTATGTTAACATACATTCACATATACACATAGTCATGTATTTCTTTCACATAGCTCATCGTCATATAAATCACATATCACATATACATATAAACACATGGTTCACTTACGCGTAGAACATTTCCATATAATCGCATAGTCATATAATATTTCATATAACATATATTTTCTCTTTCATATATCTCATATCATGTATCATATATTGTGATCATATAATCATGTTACTTATAATCACATAACTTCTACTCATAGGGTTCAACATCATTAAACTTAGTTCCCTTTTTCATATCATCATACATTTATATATTCTTATATGTCCTATCAATAACCTATAAACTTACTCATATTCTCATATATCATTTTAATATAATTTGTATAGTAATACTCTATAATTGTATCATATAATGATTTTACCCAAGTACTCCTTTATAAAGTTTATATTACAGGTTCAATTAGTCTCATTCTATCTTATAAATAATTTCCACTTATTTTATATCATTTTCCTTTTCCACTCACATAAACCATCTATTTATTTAGTTCAATTTCTCATGACTTCCACAATACTCTTTAATAAAACTTTGTAGCTCTTCACTTTAATACATAAACCATAGTTTCCTTTAATTTATCAATCTTCCGTATACAACTTATGTATCCTTATTTATGCCCTCGAATTTATAATATTCTCTTAGAGTCTCCTAACATTTCTCGTATAATCACTTATACCATATCATATGACTTATACTTGATTATCTTATTCTCTCGTGTTCATTTCATTTCTTATGACTCTATCATATAACTTATTCCATGTTTTTCCATTATTACATAATAAAGTTTTACATAAATCATATAGCATATACAAAGCATAACATTATCTTTAGTCATGCATACATACAATCAATGTAATACAGATAATCACATATAATTATAACAACACATAATCATGTCCATGACTTCATGCATATTACTCTAGGAAATAGACTCATCGCAAGTCTTATTTCCATTAAACACTACATATCACTAGTATGCACTCACATTGGCCTTACTAGTCAATTCCAATCTCTTATCTTTCCCTTGATCGATCTTACTTGCCAAATGTTCCGGAATTGCTTTACGCGCAGAATCTACATAAATGTACATTTTGAGGCAATCATTAGATACCTACACCTTGTAATTGGATACTAGCAACTTAAACGAACTTATTAAACCAATATTCATATTTTTCCTTTAGGGGGAATCAATTCCCTCCTGTGGGGGAATCGGTTCCCCTATGAGATTCTGGAATTTCTGGTTCGCTTGAGGGGTATCGATTCCCCATTGAATGGTTACCGATTCCCTTGAATGGGTACCGATTCCCCTTACCCATAAATCATATTTTCAGCACGAAATTTACTTCATTTCATCTTAAACACTTCATATTTCAACCTCTTCTATATACTAAACTCAAACACACATACTTAAGCCCATTTGTACTCATTTAATCCATCTTAATTCTCAAAATCCTCTCCTCTTAATGAAATTCAAGAATTATACTCAATTTTCAACATGTTCTAAATTCCTTTCTATCACTCCAAATCTCTTAATTCAACTATTGACAAGTTAAATTCAACTTAAAATTCAACTTATCAACTTTATTTCAAGATTTCATTCAAAAACTCAAAATCTTTAATCTCTCCTATACCTTTCATCTTGTTGTTTTAGAACCAATTAAGCTTTCCTTAAGCTTAATTACCATCCAATGATCAAAACCCAACCTTTAGTTGAACAAATAATCAACTAATGAAGAAACTTACCTTTGCCCTTGAGCTCTTACGGGAGGAGAAAGAAGAAAGGAAGAAGAGATGAAATGTTTTCATCTTCCACGTTTCAATCTCCTATTAAAGGGGATAAAAATATCTTTATTGTCAAATGACCATTTTACCCTTTACTACTTTGGATAATTACTAAAAACTTCCAGGGATTATCTTCACATAAATCATTAAACTTTTCAACTTTTCCACTTTAATCACCAAATTCTGAGATTTTACAATTTAGTCACTAACCCATAATTTGGGATGTTACACCATACCTATTTGTGATGCGGATGGAGAGGCTATCTCAAGCAATAAATGGTGAAGTGCACAAAAAGCTTTGGAAACCTTTTAAAAAAATAAGAATGGTCTAGAGATCTCGGATTTATTCTTCATCGATTATATGATCCTTTTTGCTGAAGCATCAACTAACCAACTAGAGGTTATAAAAAGGGTTCTTGAGCACTTTTGTTTAGCCTCCGGATAGAAAATTAACATTGAAAAAACAAACATCTTTTTTTTTCAAAGAATGTAACAGAGGGTGAGCGAAAGTTAATAAGCGAGGATTTTGGTTTTAAAAAGGTAAAAAAACTAGGTAAATACCTAGGAGTGCCTCTAATTCATGGAAAGGTGACAAGAACCACGTATCAATACCTAGTGCAAAATATGCATGAAAAGATGACTGATTGGAAAACCAAACAACTTTCTATAGTCGGACGAATCATCTTAGCCAAGGCGGTGTTGGCAACAATACATTCCTACACAATGCAATCCACTTCCTTGCCTAAAGGTATATGCTTGGAAATAGAACGAATTATGAGGAAGTTTGTGTGGGGTCATTCGGAAGTTAAGAAATGAACCAACCCTGTGAACTGGGATGCATTATGTAAACCAATAAATAAATGAGGCGTAGGATTGAGAAATATTATACCACAAAATGAGGCGTAGGATTGAGAAATATAATACCACAAAATGAGGCGTTCCTCATGAAAATCGCATTCCAGTTACTCAGTAACAAGAATAAGCTGTGGGTTCAACTATTGTGGTCAAAATACAAATGAAAGGATAATTTACCGATAAGCATCAAAAGAGCAAATTGCTGAAATTTATGGAGAAGACTGGCCAAAATTTGGGAGAACATATGCTTTGGAGTAGTTTGGAATATAGGTAACGACCAATCAACAAAAGTTTTGGAGGGATTCGTGGTTGCAAGAAATTGGTCCTTTATACAACCATATCACGGGCGACGAATTTCCGAGCATAATTTCAAACTCAGTTGCTTCTCTGGTGAATGAAGAAGGTGAATGGAAGTGGGATGAAATTGAGCCTTATCTTCCACAACGGATTCTTGTAAAGATTGCAGCGATCAAACCTCCGCTAGCTTCTTTCCAAATGATTCACTAGGTTGAAAATGGAACATAAATAGAAGATTTTCAGTCAAACCCGCTTATGAATCTTGTACAAAGCAAGAAGATGACGGAGAGGAAAGTATATGGAAAGTGATTGCAAATCACAAAGGGACACAAATGATCAAGACGTTCTTGTGGTTGGTGACAAGAAAAGCAATATTAACGAATGGAGAAAGAGTGCGCAGACATATAGCAACTGATGCAAGCTGTGTAGGCTATGTCAATGGATAGGAGGATGTGGATCATATACTACGAAAATGTCCAATGGCAAGCTCATTGTGGATGATGCTTATAAAAGAAGATAAATGGGCAGATATCTTCTCAACAAACATAAAAGACTGGATATACGAGAACCTAGCCAATCCATCGCAATTTGTAAGAAATTGGGAAACATGGGAAATAATATTTTGTGCCATTCTAAGGAATATTTGGAAACAGAGGAATAAAAAACTCTTTGATCCAGAAAATGTCTAAGAAGAAACTGTATTGGAACGTAGTAAATGGTAGAAGCGGAGACTTGCAAGGCTACAACAGCGGAAAAGGAAATACAGGCCATTGAATGATGTAAATCAAGGGCGGAAACAAAATGGACACAACCTCCAGAAGGGTGGCTCAAATTAAGCATAGATGGTGCAAAGGACAACTCAAAGGATCTATCCTATTGTAGAGGTGTTATAAGGGATGATAGGGGCCAATGGAGATCGGGATTCCACAAGTTGAATAATAATTATTAAAATAATAATTAAACATTTATACAATAATAAAATAATTTCCAAACACACCCATCTACGATACAATATATTAGATTAGGACCGTTACTGCCAAAATAAATGTTAGGAATGGCGATTATTGGAGTAAATTAAGAAAAAAAGATTTGCAACAAATTAAGAAGTAAATTATAATCAAATCATGACATAAACAGTCTTCAAAACACAGAAAAACGCAGTTAATTTTCAAGAATATCAAATGAAACTAACAATGAGCAGATCCTAAATAATAGTAATAATAAGATAATTAACTACATCAGCAAATACATCATAACCAGCACTCCTCCAAGAGCCGTCACGAAATAAGATGCAACCGTCTGCTTGATGGTCGAATTGTGCGGCTGCGGCCCCCAAAACGAGTCCCAACCCTCCCCATCATCGTCTTCCATAGGCGAAGGTGCCAGCCGAGGAGAGCTGATCGCAGCCGCAGGGTGCACCATTACTCGAACAATCAGTTTCTGACCAGCTTGACAGTGACCTCGCTCCCCACTGATGAAGTAGAAGAACCCGTACCGATCGAACACGAAAACCCTTTTCCCGTCTTTCAACTTAAAGATCGGATCACCAACATTGCAGTTGGTGTAGCTTATATGATCCACCACCAACATTGAGTCATTGTTGTACTCAAAATCTAGCAACACACAAGTACACAACCAAACATAAGCAAAACTATACGTTTGTATGTATGTATGTATATATGTAGTAAACTTACAAAGAGAATCCCCAACGTGAAAGCGGTTCCTGGAGGCCCATCCGTTGTAAGTTTCGGATTCGTTTCCGGTGGGTTTTGTCCAACCTTTGTCCCCACCAACTTTGAACTGAAAAGAAGCGGTGGCGACGGTGACCATGGAGATGAAAACCAGAGTTCTGAAGATCAAATGAAGCCATTTTTAAAGCTTGAATTGTTGTGGAATTTGAGCTGATAGATAGAACCACGGTGAAGAGCAAAGTTGCTAACTTTATAAGGGAATTGCAAAAGTGGGCGGTGGAATGGCAGTTATGTTAGTTACCTTTATTGCGTGGGTTGATTGTGGGGTTCTACAGTCAATGACTTGTTAGTCCCACGTTGTTTTGAACTTTGACTTGGTCTCATTGTTATCCCCTGGATTGAAATCCAGTATGATCAATTTATTCAACGGTTGTGATCCTCGGATTCTTGTTGATCACACTGATACGAGAATTGACATTCATGCCATTGCAGTTCTTAAACCCTTTTTTTTTTAAAGAATAGTTTTTAAGCCTCATTTATTAATTAAGGGATGATAATCAATTGAGTATTAATTGAGGAGAAGTGACGGATCAGAGTAAGAGAACACGTCTCAAAACTTTGGAAATGTATCTTCAGATTACATCAGAGGCCACAGAGTTCAATACGTTTCTTTTGAACTCAAACCAATGAACTCCTAGGTAAGATTATAGTGACGGTATATAAGCAAGGCAATGAAAGAATCAAACAATCAAAGAATTTTGAACCCTGGTGGCCTCTCAAGCAGTTGTTTCGCTTTCTTCATCATCCGAAACAATGTCCTCGACAGTTAAGCTACAAGAGAAGGTAAGACTCGGTTTCATCTTCGGCACGGCTACCGGATCCGACTCATTGTTGAGGATCTGAAGGACTCGCCTGATTGAAGGCCTCACGGCATCGTCGGGGTGTGCACAGCTCAAACCTATGAGCAACATCTTCCTCATTTCGTCCTCCTTGAAATCCCCATTCAACCTTTTATCAGCAGCTTCAATGATCCTTCCCTCACCAAACAAACCCCACACCCAGTCAACCAAATTCATCATCTTCTGGCTGTTTAGTCCCCCTTCCCTCTCGATTGGTCTTCTACCGCAAGCTACTTCGAGAATCACAACACCGTAGCTGAAAACATCGGTTTTCTCGGTTGCTTTCCCGTACTGAAGATACTCAGGGGCAAGGTAGCCCATAGTTCCTGCGGTGAGTGTTGAAACCGGACTCTTGTCATGATCCATCAACCTTGCCAATCCGAAATCACCGAGTCTTGGATTAAAGTTACCATCAAGCATTATATTACTCGTCTTTATGTCTCTGTGAATGACTTGTTGCTCACATTCTTGGTGCATATAAGCCAAGACAGAGGCCAATCCTACTGCAATATTTTGCCTATGGGACCATGTGAGCAATACGCCATTCGCAGGGTCTTGATGAAGCACCGTATCAAGGCTTCCATTAGGCATAAACTCATAAACAAGCAGCAATTCACCTTTCTCGGCACACCAACCTTGTAGCTGAACCAGATTCTTGTGCCTCAAAGCAGCTATAATGGACAATTCAGCAAGGAACTCGGTTTTACCTTCGCCTGAGTGTTTCGATCTTTTCACTGCACTAACAGAACCCGAAGAAGCAACAGCCTTATAAACATTCCCGAACGCCCCACACCCGATGATTCTACTTGAGTGGAACCCTCTTGTGGCAGCGTACAGTCCTTTGTAACTAAACTCCCGAGGCCCTGACAAAATCTCAGCTTTGAGATTCTTGTCTACTCTCGTATCCTTCCATTTCTTCGCAGAAACATAACCGAAAACAGAAAGAACCACGAAAAAGAAAGCCGGACTGGCGATTCCGAGTCCTAAAGGGAGCCTGCTGTGGTGTTTATTGGGAATATTTGATGCAGGAACAGTCGGTATGATCGTAACTGAAGTACCAGATACATTATGAGGATGTGATTTTGGTCTCACGGGAAGGAAACCAGAAGTCTTGAAACTCCAATTCTCAACTGTATGAATTGCTGTACTCCCTTCTGTTGAAGCTGAGAACCCGACAAAGACGTACTCTTTAAGGTAACCAGACAAATCAATGTCAACAGACAACAATGGTGTCGGAGGTTTAACAGTCGAATAACTCAAGAAAACATGCAAGACCTTCAAATCATTCTTGTAAACAATCCAAGCACTGATCAAATTCCCACTCTTCAAATCAATATCTTGAAACAATGCATCAGCTGCCTCTATGGAGATGATCGAGTTAACATCCAAACCGACATGGTTGTCATTCGAATCATTGAATCGAGTATTGAGCTTGGTATCGAACTCAACGGCTAAAAACTTGTTCTTGGCCAAACCCGAAGAGTTAGCAAGACCGAGATACCCACCTGGACTTCCGAGGATTTGGTTATCAGGCGAAAGAAAGAACGTTAAGCCATCTCCGTAAGAGCTTGGATAGGGGCTGGTGATGGAAAAAGAGAAACGTGTGGAGAAAGAAGCTGTGATATTGGATTCTTGATCGAAGAAACGAATTGGGTAGTTGTAGATGAGGGTACCAGAGCTTGAAAAAGGAACGTCAGTCTCCCTGGTTAGGCCTATGACGCCATTTTTAAGATGGGAATCGCCGAGGAGAGTGATGTTCCTGACAGTGAAGAATGGGAAATTGAAGCTGGTGCTTTCAGCAGAGATTAGAAATGGGGAATCGAAGGAGACGAGGAGGAGGAGGAGAAGGAGAAGAAGCGGCAAGAAAACAAGAAGGTTTCTTGGTAGCATTGTTTTTTATATCGGATTCTGTGATTGGAGAAACAAATTACCCAAATCGATGCTAAGTTATGAAAGTGTTTGAAGTTTTTGCAAATGGAGAGAAAGAGAGAGGTTTAAAGGGTTGGAAAATAGGCGCCATTGGGTTTTTGAAGAAGATGATGAAAAGAAGAGCATGGACAAGTAACATTTCTTGGAGCCTTTCTTCTTTTAACTAAACAATGGAAATATAACGGTTAGATCGAAGATAATTGATTTGATCAATGTGCAAACGGTGTAGTTTTAGGTGGATTAAAGTCTAATAAGAATGAGACGAGAGATCCTAAGTTGGATTTTGTATGTCGGTGTGTTGACTTCATTTTTCAATCAAAGGACCATGAGTAGCAACGCAACTAAGTGTGTATTAGAAGATAAAATCAGACAAATTATAATTTCCCAATGTTCTAAAAGGTTTCTTTTACTTTACCCTAAGATTTATTTTTCTTCCTTTGTTTGATTTTTATCGATTAACATTGGCATGGTCTACCGAGATTTTGTTTCATTAATGTATATTTTAAACTTAAAATATCTTCTAACTTAACAAAAATGTGTAAATGAACCGAGCTTGAACATATAAGAATATGTCTATATTCCTTCAAATAAAAAGAATATGTATATATTCTTTTAAATTTTTAATATCTTATTTGTATTTATTTATTAAGGTATTTGTGTTCGTTTATTTAGCGTTTGCGAATATGTTCGTTTAACGTTCGAGAACATATTCATTTATGTGTTTGTGAATATGTTCGTGAACATGTTTGTTTATATGTTCACGAACATGTTCATTTGCAAGCTAAAAAATGATAAAACTATGTCACTAGTACTTAAACTCCTTAAGCTTCATAATATAAACACCATATTCCATCATGTGTTCAATTTAGTCACTACATTTACCAATATTTAAAATGTAAAAAAAAATACAAAGTAATGAGCATGTTCGTGAACATAAAAGAATGAGTCGATAAACAAGCTTGTTCGTGAACATAAATGAATCAAACACACATATGTTTGTGCTCGTCTATTTATTAAATGAACACTAAAATTTTAGTATCTATTTAACTTAACAAACGAATATAAAACATATGTTATATGAACGAAATATAAACAGTTCACTAAAAGCTCAGTTCATTTATACCCCTCGTCTTAGCCAACCTTCATTAATCAAAACTTACATTTATGATATAGTTAAAAGCATCTAAAGATGGAAGGTGGGGGAGGGGGGGTTAGGAAATCAAAAGAGAGAAGAAAATAGGTTTTGGTAATGTCAAGGTATGGCTTAGTGTACCATACTTAAAACGGTCGAGGTATTGTGATACAAGCTATTGTTTTTAGAAATGATTTCATATCGATCGATACAATCATAAATTGTATATATAAATTGAACATCGTTTCTATAGTTAATATAATACTTCCACATTTCTATATATATAAACGAAAAGGATGAAACGATATTGCTTCTCTAAAAAAAATTGAGTGAGATATTTTGTTCAGAAAAGAAATTAGTATACTATTTATAGGATTTCTAAAGGAATAAAAGAATGTTGTCAATCCTATACCCTAAACCAATAAGAGTGAGAATTTCTAAAACATTTTTAGAACATTAAAAACTCTTAGCTTTGCTCCACTCATATTTTCTTTCGAGTACAATTACACATGCTATTTAGGTCTATAAAGTTGTCTCAGCAAGATATTTAGGTCTATGAATGCCAATGAAACTGAAGAGACAGTATACCTTTATAATCATGCAAAAGCTTTCCTTAAGTTGGCAGAAGATGCTATGTTTTTCAAAGTCAATTTAACCTGCGCCATTTTGCTGGAATTTTCTTGGCAAGAGAGCTACGTAGGTGAAAAACTGATAGTCCAACAGCAAACAACATAGTGCAAGGTTTTACGGTTGGTATAAACAATCTAAACTGTTAATGCCATTTTGCAGAAAGGAAGTTCTAAAAACAAGACATAGTTTACAGAATAAAGAATTACAAACAACTTAAAGCATCTGCATAATCTATAGGTGTGTGACGCAAGTTTTCGTAAAATGCTAGGGAGAAATGACAAAGAAAAAGAGAATGGATGCAGAAGAAATGAGTGAATGATTACCGGTAGCAATGGAAGCTGCTTGTTTTTTCTGAACAATAGGAATAAACGAAGTCACATTTGAAACTATTTATTGATCTTCGACTCCTTTTGTGAGAAACTTGGTCCAACTTTTCTTGGACTAGTTTTCTCAGATGGTTTTGGTTTACCGAACCTATTACGACGCGATTGACTTGCCCTTTTGGTAGAATTTACCCGACATTATACTGCAGTTTTCTTTCAACTTATTTGTATCTCTCCTCTTCGTGGCATTGTGTTTTCGAACCTTTTGCTTGGTCCCCTTCTCAGTCCCAATGAAGCTGTAGGCTGTGTTCACAGAGTCCAGGCTATCTCTATTTCAGATCCAGAAACTGATGGAGCTTTTGGACATTCCCTAATCTCAGCAAGTGGTTCCCTTTTGGCAGAGCAAGTAACTGTTTTTGAAGCAGTGCCTTCCTGAAATGCATCAATCACCTCTTCCATAGTTCCATGTTCTCATTTTCTTCATTAATGCTTTAGGATACCTCGCTTCTCTGAACTGTCAGAGTTTGATGAGATTCCATCCCAGAACTTGCCAACTGGAGAAAGATAAGGGTTCTTCACATTTCCAGTAAGCTGAGAATTAGACAATGGCAAGCAATCAGAAGAGACTCCTCCAAGCAGTGCACAGTTTGATTCCTCACCAAAGAAACTACAGCTAATTTTAAGGTGACTTTTTCTAATCATCATTTTCAGGAAGAGTGCTCTTCAGGTTCATGCATTCTAGAAGTCCTTTAGGAACAGATTGATGAAGACTGGTTGCATGGTTTGTTTCCTCACCAAAGCAACTACTGCTAACTTTGAAGTGGCTTTTTCTATCATCGTTTTCAGGAAGAGTGCTCTTCAGTGCATTCTAGAAGTTCATTAGGAACAGATTGGTAAAGACCAGTTACTTGGTGCAATCTACATGTGGATGGAAATTGAGGCAATGGGGTATGGATGCAAGCATATTTGCAAAGCTGCTCCAGAAGGCTAGTACATCCTATTGTGGTACTCAGAAGGTGCAGCTTTTCAAAGTTAATGCCTTCTCCTCCATTGCATAGTTGTTCACCATCAGTCTGAATAATAAACCCCTCAAGTTCTGGTCTTCTTTGATCTGCCTTGATCAAATCTGAAGGTGGTCGACAAGGAGAACTGATTAGATAAGTTGAAAACTCACCATCTTCTCCCAGTTGATATTTTCTTTCTTTGTTGCTCCTTTGATTATAAGCCAAATGTTGAATATTAGCAAAATCATATTTATCCCCAACCTTCAATATAATTTGCTTCTCATCTGCAGGGCATTTCTTTGTTGAACCAAACATGATTCGGGATGGATCTACTGCTTCTGTTCTGTCCACTGAGTGATCAAGATTTTCAAGGGACTCTAGTGGCAAACTTGAGACAGAAGCCACATCAAATTGGTTATGCATAAAAGTGGATGAGGTGTTTTCACTTCCGCCCCTTTCTTTTCGATCATATTTCCCCTGGCAACATAAAAAAGAGACATTCACTTGGCTAGAGTGTTCGATTTGCCAGTAAGAAAGTAACCTGTGTAATATAAAAATACACGTTCTACATATTGTGCTAATTATGAAATTAAAAGTAAAATCGGGGAAAAACGTCACCGAGTACATAGTACCTTCTGAGTAACTGAATTGAAAATATGTAAGCAAAGTGCAAGACAAGAGAATTTGAGATCCTTGCCCCAAAAGTTTTTTTTCCACATGGGATAGCCTCTATAGAAGTAGTACTCTCATTGAAAGAAACAATTAACTTTAGCTTAATCAATTGTTTTCTAGATAAAATTTAGTGAAAGTGTAAGCATTTTATAGCAGGAAAAGAGGTATAAGACATCCCTGGCTCACAGGAAGTAATAGGTATCACTATAATAAGGAATTGAAATAAAGGAAGATTTAGATCCACCCATTCTGTAGCATACCCCATTTTGTTCATCAACTCGAAACTTAGCACTTAATTGCTCAGCATCTTCCTCCTGGGACATAAAAGAACATTTTAGATTTAGAATATGCTTAGGATTATATTATGCAAAACTAACCAGTTAATAAATTCAAGTACTTCACCTTCAAGCTTAATGAAAAAGACAGGGAATTAATTTGTTGACCATTAATCTTCCTCCACTTATGAGGCCAAGAACCCTCCACATGGAAGCTAGAATGTTTACCTTGTCGTATGGACTGAACTGCAACATTCTCGTCACTTGATTTTGCACTTATTTGATCAAGAACAGAATCAATGTCACCAGGAATAAATCTTCCCTTTATAACTTCGTTTTGATTTTGAGAAGGGCTTGACCCCATTATCTCTTTCAGAGAATGATCCTTTGTTTCTTCAAACAATGCAGCACTAGACTGCCCAATTGCATTCTTGGAAGTTGCATCTGCTACCCTTAGCAGGGTAGGGCTACGAACCGATGGAACACTACATAAATCAGTAATAAGATTATTAGCTTCTCGAACCAACATTACAGGTTTTGCTGCAACCTAACCAAAATCCTTCTCAAAGAGATGATCTATCCCAGAATCGACAGTTATATTAGATCCTGCAACATCATGTAGCCAATTTCCACGAAAAGCATCATAAGAAACTTTAAAGGTAGTTGAAAGATCTTCCATGAAAGTTTCCTGTTCGGGGATTTCTTTGCTTTCAGGTACAGAACTTGTTACGGCATCCGTACAGGCGTCTGGTGTGTCTTCTACTGAGGAGAAAACATTTAAATTGGAAGTTCTAACACCAGATGTCTTGCTAAAAGCTGTTCCAGACAGTTTCTCTTCTTTGCAAAAAGCTTCTTGTTCCTCTGGCAACTGCTTTTCAAGGGATGAATTGTGCTTTTCTTGGTAATGAATATAAGTTACTTCATTTGGATTATCTGCAGAAGGAAGTAGTGTAAGAGAACTTTTCTCCAATGAGTTGATCACATTTTCAATGTTCAATATAAGACTAGAAGCTTTCTTCGTAGTGCATTCCCCCAAATCATCAAAATCAAGTTGCTTGGGCAACACCATCATAGCAAATGAAGATTGTGGACTTTTTCCTGTGGATTCCAACTCAACTCTTTCATACCTATTCAATGACTTGATAAGAGAAAGATCGTTACCACCATCCAAGTTAGAGGCGGAACTAGCTGAAGCCTCGACTAACTCAACAGAACCTGCAGCAGTGTCTGCAACAAATGCATCACATTGATTGAATTCAGCAAGATCACTACCATCAATACAAGGCAAGGAATCCACTTGAGTACCAGAAACTTCCATATGTTCAACCGCTTCAGACCTCTCTGATGACTTTGCACATAGGAACTGGTTGGAAGCTGTTGATTTGGATTGTGTAACTTTGTTCTCCAGAGTATTAGAGGAATCAAGTTTAAACACCTTTGTTCTAGAATTAGCTCTTGATCTGGTACCACCATCATTATTTTGATCCTCGAAATTTGTGATATCAAAAGGCTTAAGCAATACATTAAGATCACTAACATGACAGGGAAACTGCATTGATCTGCAAATGCCATCATTGATTCTCTTATCAGGACAACTATCCAGCTTCAAATTTTCATTTTCAAAGTTATGGAATGCGTAGAAATTCTGGTTCTTCTAAATCTTCCTTGATGGACATTGCTTTCCTTTACCTTGCTTCGGTGGTCTCTTGCATTCCTAGAAACACATGTTTCATCAGAGATAGCAGTAGGCTTTAACAATGCCAATAACTTATCAACAACAGGATTGCATTCCTCTTTGCCTGTTTTCATTTATATCAAGGTGAAACCTACTTTGCCTTTGTACAAACTTTCTATTAATTTTGGATTTATAAATTTTATTTCTTTAAATGAAAATGATTTAAATTAACAGGTTTGCATTCCTCTTTGTTTTTATCAAAATGTCAGTTACTTGGAACATGTTCAACAGGCTTACTTCAAATGTACATGAAAACTCGAAATACCCTTTCAAAAAACAAAGTAAAAGACAGTTAAAGCAAAAGATGTTTAACCTTACCAATGAATGCACCCAACTGCATTAAAGCAACAACAAAATAAAACCCCAAATGCCACACCAATGCTTTTCTCGAGTTTATCTGTTTACACATATTTTTCTTGCTTTTTTGTTCATCTTTATCTTTGTCACATGTACTGACCAAATGGATCAAAGTTATTATTAGTCAAAGAAGCCTGTGAAGAAGATGATCCTCCTCCAGCAGCACCCCCAGAACCATCTCTTAAATACCCTCCCATGGCGGTTGTCCCATCGAGAAACCCCTGGTGATGATGTCCCACATGGAAACCAGGTGGTCCGTAAGGCGGCGCCATCATTATCGACGACCCATAGTCTATACCACGCTTCAGAATCGGCTCTCCACGCAGTGAAGTCCTCTCGTTCTCGGTTTCCCGATAGCGGTTCAAGAAAGCGGTGAGCGGCTCAACGTACTCGTCGAAACCCAACTTTCCCATGGCCCAAAGCACGTCATCGGCGGTGATGGTCTTGCGTTGCTCGCGTTGGCAACGTTCGTTGGCTTCCCCGGTGATGAAGCTGATGTACTCCGAGACGCATTCTTGGATGGTTATCTTGGCGTCGTCGGAGATTTTCGCATGCGTCGGGAGGATGCGGCGCATGATACGGATCACGTTGGCTATAGGCATGTATTGATCCTGTTCACGTACCGTAGACGGCGGAGGCATGGTGTTTGAGTTGGCGGCGTTGCCATTGTTGGTGCCGGCGGTGTTACTGACGATGCCATTGTCGTTGTTGGAGTTTGAGGAGCCACCATGTATGATGTTCAACCCTGAGATAATTTATTAATTACGAGCACCAAAAACATGAGTTTATCATTCCAAGTCCCATAATATAAAGAAATTCCATTACGTTTTAGATAAATTTAAATTTTAAAAAAAAATCAACCAAATATTAATGGGAATTAATTGGGCCCACCTATCACTGTTTAGATTCTTTATTTATCAGATCAAAGTCAAAGCCCTTTCCCCTTTTCCAGATTTTAAGATTTCATCTTTCCCAAAACTCAATAATAAATTCAAACACAACTTATATATATTATTTATGGGAATGTTTTCATTTTTAATTAAAAATACTGAATAAATCTAAATAAAAATAAAATAAAGCATGCCTTCACTTTTAGACATGATTCAGAAACAAAAAAGATATATAAATATACAACATGAAAAAAAAATGAAAAACTCAAAAGTATGATACTACAACTTATTAAAATAATGGAATTATGACACAATAACGAAAACAAATAAGATATGAGTGTATGGATCGTCACTTTCGCCCGTATTATATCAGGCAATATAAACATACAGGATATATTCGAGTTCATGCATGCAAACCATTATTGAAAAGGAATTAAGATACAAGTATAAATGACTTATTTGATAATATACCACATTTTATATTTTTATTACGTGATAAATAGTTATTAAAGAAATAAAAAAGGAGTTCGTAGCAAGAGAAAGAGACAAGGAGAGTGAGCAACCGTTACTATAAACATTCAGAAGAAGTGGATTTTAAGTCAAAAAAGCTGGTTTGAATATATTCAGCTTTGAAGCTAAAACTGAAACAATGATGTATCTAAAGATTTAAAGAAGACATAAAAATGGAGATTTGGAATAAACAAAACAAGTTTGAAGCGTTGCATGCAAATAAACTAACAAACACACTGTGTTAAATCCAAACGAGAATTTCGAGATCGAACTCTCATCATTTAAAAACAAAAACTTGAAGGGTTTGGTTTGGGGATTCGTTGCTGTTGTTTTTGGCTTACCTGAACTTGGTTTTGCATGCTTGTAAAAACGATTGAACCCATCACCACGTTCCATGCCTTCGTCTCTCAAAAAAGAAGGGAAATTTTTTTGTAAAATATGGGTTTTAAAAAGGAAGTTGAGTAAGGGACTTGTGTCCTTAGAATGGGTACATGACCGTTCCAAGTAGGGGATTTATAGTGCTAAACACACTCCACATGTCAAACCGACGTTTCTAAAGAGTATTGCTGGTCACACCAACCTCTCTCATTGGACAATGCCTCCCCTTACCGGGATTTACAGGTGGCCAATCTTAAAATGTTCTTAAACACAAAATTATCTCTACCTTTCAAATATAATGTTCTAAAAAGATAATTATATAAATCAAATCAAATATATTTTAATTATATGTTTAATGACTTCTTACCTCGGGAAGTGCTATTGCTGGTATATCATAATTGTGACAAGTCATTCTTATTTGAATTAATTTTTATATATGTACGTTAAAAATTTCGTATTTATATCAGTAATTTTTAAAGTAAAGAATTAAAATCTTTCGATTGATTTTTATTTCTTTTAAATTGTGGGTTTTGAAACCCATTACGAGGAAAAAATTTCCTTCTTCCTTTCCCCTAATAGAATTGTTCAAAAAAACTTTTATTTATTTCTAATTCCACTTTACATAAGGAAACATATACTTGAAAGTTAAAAGGCAAAATACAACAAATATTTTTTTTTTTAGAAAATTTTTAGTTCATTCATATAAACAGTCTAAACTTCTAGTGCAATATTATGTACACTTTAAGAAAACATTTATCAGCTGGAGTTGAAGTGGGAAACAAATGGAAGAAAGTTTAATGAAAATATAATACAAAGATTGCAAGGAGAGAGAGAGAGAGAGAGACTCAAATCCCACAACTTCACAAACTAATATAAATCAGGTAAAGAATCTTAAGGGTCCTAAAACAGATATCAAAACCCTTTTGAAGCAGGGGAAGCGGAGAAGATGGGCTGGGGAAGAAAACATATGGAAAAAATGGGTAAATTGACATTTTATGCCTGAACTATTTTGAATTTACAAAAAGACCCATATTTAGTAATTTATCTAAAGTTCAAGAGTTCAAGTAAAAATTAAACCCTTTTACTAACGTGTCACGTCATCAAACTAACGGAAGCTAACGTTTCAGTGACCACATCTTATTAAAACAAAACGAAAGTGACTACGAATTATATTTTTTGAATCCAGTGACCATATGTTTATAAAACTGAAACAAAAAATGATCAACTCTTTAGTTTATCCTTTAAAAAAATTGAAGATTTAGGTATTAAAACATATAAAAAATTACAGTTTAGGTACTAAATACTTAATTTACCCAATACTTTTATAGCAGTTAAGGTTGGTGGCATAATAATTTGACTTCGCTGACCATATCTTTTTGTTATCTAAAATTAATATTTTTTAAGAAAATTTTTAGTCCAATCACACTCATATTTATAAATGAATCAAGAATTCATTTAATCACTAGTTAAAAATAAGCATTATTTTTTTAAAAGATTTTGAATTCGAGAAATTACGTTTATAAGATATATATATATTGTTAACAATTAAAAAATATTATGAACAAATACTATTCGTGAGATTTCTCGAAGCATGGATACTTCTGATAATGTGATCTGCTCTCCTTACATAGGAATGGGTGCTCTATAACAAGCAAAGGTGTATAAAAACCGTTAAAATCTTCACGTACCAGGAAACCCAGAAAGACAAGAAAGCAAGTTTGGTGATCCATGATTTTGTAGATGAGGTATCATGAGATCCTTAATGCAATTTATCCGGTCTTCCTTTGTCAGCTAAAGTTTGTGTACTTATTAAGCATGCAAGGTAACCATTGTCATATGTTTTAGCTCTAAAAAGAGAGGTCATTGCAGGAGTCACGGTGGTTCTTAATATGCAGATTCCTCTGTATATCCGAATCGGTTTCTTCTAAATTATCCTAACCCAGTCTCTTAAGTTGTGATAATATTCTCGATAGAATGTATAAGTTCAATTCTTTGTACAGATTACAGTCCATGCGGTCGTTGCTAAAATATTAGTGGGAATATTTGGATACTGGAAAAAGGACTGATTGAAGTTATAGATTTTGAGTCGTTTACTTGCATCTTTTATTGTAAGTTCAATTCAGGGACGACAATTAAGGGGCAGCAATGTCCTTTGCCCATAGCACTAGGGGTAGGCAGGGGCTTCCTCATCCTCGAATGTTAAGTCTATGATTTAGTACCTTTGAAAATTATATTTTTTCTGCTAAATTAAACATATAATTATTTTATTATAATAAATTATAAAATGAACATTCCAATTAACAAAAATTATAAATTAATACCGTTTTATTAAAATATTAGTGGGAGGTGCATGGCCTTTAACATTATCAGCATAATAATAAATTTATTTTTTAATCTTTATATATTGTTATACATAAAGCTTAGTTCTAAAAAAACTAATCCTCAATATTTAAATACTACACTAATTTTTATTTCTTCTTCTTTCCAATGTTTACCCTTCATACCATCTTTTTAATCCATTTCAATTTCTCTCTTCCATTCAACGCCTCCTTAACTCGGTTCATTTTTTAATTTTTTAAAATTCATTTCATTATTTTCTCTCATTTTTTTTAAAAAAAATCCTAAGCATAACATAGTACAACTGGTTGGTTCTTCTCTATATCTATAATTTTGATTGTACGTTCATTTCAAATCATATGAAAATCAATGAAGAAAAATATTTAACTTCCAAGTAGAGAATTTATCGGTCTCAATAAAATTGATCATAGATGAAAGCATAATCAAATACAAAGAAGGATCAACTATTTTATTTTTGGATATTTTTATTTTTAATAAAATTAGTTACTTTTATAAAAAAAAAAAATTAAAGATCTGAAATGTGGAGTTTGAAACAATCTCATCATTAAACTTTCCATCTTCTAATATATACAGGATATTAAGAATTTTTTTTAAATAATTTGGGTGAAATAATTATATGAATGAACTAAAAATTATATAAAAAAACAATTATTTGTTGTCTTTTGCCTTTTCACTTTCAAGTATATGTTTCTAAATTCAAACATCCCTTAAAGAATTATAAGTTATTAAGCAAAATGGAATTAGAAATAAATTTAAGTTTTTTTTTCTTTGAACAATTCTATTAGGGGAATGGAAGAAGGGAAAATTTTACTCTGGGTTTCAAAACTCACAATTTAAAGAAAAAAAGAAAGTATCAATTGAAAGATTTTAATCTCTTACGTTTATAAAACCGAAACAAAAGTGATTAACTCTATAATTTACTCTTTTTAAAACTATAACTAAAGTTTCGTTTTTATTTCATTTTAATACTCCGTCGTTAGGTTTTGAAAAAAAAAATAAAAAGTTAGGTACTAAAATGGATCAAAACTGATAGTTTGACACTAAACACGTTAATTTTTTAACGAAGACGTATCAAAATGAAACAAAAAGTAAACTTTAGGTATGATTTTGAAAAAATTGAAAGTTTAGATACTAAAACGGACCAAAACTGATAGTTTAGATACTAAATGCATAATTTACTCTAAAAATTATGATCATGAATAATAATACAATATAAATAAAAATAATAATAATAATCCCTAACAACCGCAGCTCAACGTAAGGTGGAAATCAAAATCGTAACAATGTGTATTACCAAAATCATAACAACAATAAAAAAAATCAAACTTACCAAAATCACAAACATTTACTTAATCTAACATAAACACACTTAAAATACACAAACTGAAGGCTTGTAATAAACTGACTTATTTTTCTCCAGTATATATATAAATGAAAAAAAGAAAATGGAAGACAACAAAAAAATTAGAAGTAAAAAACTTAAAGCAACAAAAACACTAACAATAAGCTCAATCCAACAGCAACAGACCTTCCACCTTTAAAACTCACACCTGCATTATCATCAGCTGTCTGATCAGCTGCATCGCCGTACGGTGTATCTGCCGGCGAATCCGACGCAGGTTCCGGGGCCGACTTGGACTTTGATTTCGATTTGGACGCTTTCGGTGCATCTGCTGCCTTCTCCGGAGCTGGTGCCGGTGCAGGAGTAGGGGCTGCCTTGAACAATTCACTAGGCATCAATACCTTGTCGATCGTATAAATTGCAACCGGCTGTTCATCGAGTAAAGTCCCGGTGATTTTCACGGTGTTGATCTTGGTCTTGAGCGTCACCTCTTCGCCCTCATTCTGCACGGTGAAATCGAACTTGCTAGCTCCGTCCGTGGCTAACGTGTTCATCAGTCCGTTGTTGGATTTCAACATGGATAGAGATTGGTACACCGGCACACCGAAAAACTCGAGAAGTGATTCTTTCCCTGAGGCTGTCAAGTTCTTGAACTTTGGTAAAAAGGCTTTAAATGCATCATCCAGTGGGCAGAACACAGTTAATCCTAATCCTCCCTCAACATTATCCTACAAGTGACCATTACCACCACATATTCAGTATTAGCAAAAGATCAAATATTTAAGCAATGAATCAACCAAACAATCAGTCAAATTTACTATAATTACAAAACAAAACACAAATTTTCAGCTTACCTCATATGTTCCCATGGCTGCATGATTTGCCAGAAGTGAATCGGCAAACACTTTACATCCATGAGCTGACATGATCCCAGTAATATTCTGCTCACTCGGCCCTGGCGTAGGAGCCTCAGCTACAGCAGAAGGCAAAGCCTTGCTGATCTGAATCACAGATATATTATAAGGAAGCTCCTCAACGGATTTAACAAATAAAGAATCCAAACTCCCACCATTATCTTCAGCCCCAAAACCAACTTTCCCACCTTTGAAATCGGTTATATTAACAAATCCCGAAACCCCAGGAGCCACCCCGGTGGCTTGGAACATGGTGGCAGCAAGTGCGGTGCCATTGGTTATCTGGTGAAGTTTCTTGGCACCGAAGTAATCGAGGAGGACGTGGAGGGAAAGGATGTTTTTTCATGGTGTAAATGGAAGGGTTTTTGGATAGGAGAGATGACATGGCGGCGTTGTCTATGGTGAGGACGGTGATCGTGGTGCGGCGGTTGATCTCTTGAGCCAAGTGCGTGAGGGTGAGGTAATGGTTGAATGTTGATAAAGACGGGTGCTTTGCGAGTAAACGTGTGATGTTATGGCCATATGATGTTTGGAAGGCGAGAAAGAGTGAGAAAACGAGAAGAACAAGGTGTTGTCTGTGCTGCATTGTGTTGTTTTCTCTTTTCCTTCTTCTCTCAATGGGTTTGTTTCTTCCTTTGGTTTGAAGAACTGAAGGAAAGTGAGCGTTTTTGTAGGGGGAAAGGTGAGAACTTTGAGGACAAAAGGGGCTTGGAATATGATTAAATTACATAGTGAGCCACTCTGCTCCAAGTTTTGGCAAAAGAGAGAACAAAAGAGGCCCCGTTTTAGAGATGGTTTTGTGACTGTCACTTATCTAAGAGTGTCTAATAAAAGCTGAACCGGAAAAAGGATGGTTTGCGTAAATAGGGTCGGGTTTCGATTAAATAACCATGGAACCGCTCAACTATAGATCTGGTTTAGGTTCGACCAAAAAGCAAAACTATTCTTGTTTGGGATTAATTACACCAACAGCCTTCAAACTATTCAGATATTCTAAATTGGTTCATTAACGTTCTAACTTTGTTATCGAGTTATTGGTATTACATCCATCTAACATCAACATGAGTGATAAATTGCAGCTCAGATATGAGTGGACATATTAAAATTATATGTACCAAATTTTAAGTATATATATTTATTATATAGACAATTTGAATTTAACGTGTTAAAGACAAAAAATATCATTAAAATTTTTAAAAAATTGATTTTTTCTTTTAACATGTTAAATTCAAATTGATTATAAATTGATACATGTACTTTAAATATGTTCCACGTCAGATTTAACGTCTAAGTTAATAAGTAAATTGATTGAAGAATCTTAATGATACAAAATACAAATACTTTGATGATAATCTCTATGTGAAGATTATACAAGAGAGGCTTGGTCAGTAGGGTTGGATTTTGGGACCAATTTATAGCTATTGGGGACAATATATCTATGTTATGTTTTTTTTTTCTATAAGTACTAGAATATGCTAAAATATGATCTCATTATTGTTTGGGATGTATTTTGTGTATCGATTCTCTGTTTACACTGTACCATTGAATCAATGCTTGAAAGAAATAGTGATGCCAATAGGCATCGTTAAAATATGATTTTATCATATATCGATCAACAGGTTGATGTCAAGTTCAGGAAATCATCATTTTTTAATGGAAAATAAAGAGTTTGAAACATATGAATAGTCATGTGACCATTTTGTAACTGTCAATAGTTATGAGAATCGACAAAACAACCTCATATAGTCAATAGATTATTTTGTAGCTTTATATAATCGAAAAATCAATAAAACGTCTTATAGTCAAGAGAAAATTTGTGTACTAACAATTAACTAAAAGTGTGAGTTCCAATGGGAACTTCAATTATGTTCAACTTTTGGCAAACTATGATCATTATGGTCAAACTAAAAAGCTGGGTATTGTGCTTCCAAAAGAAAGAAAGGATAAATGATGGGAAGCAATTGGATCTATGCTTAGAGACGTGGGATTTAAAGACCCAAACTTGATGTTAAAGTAAACACAGATACCTGCAAAATGAAGGGATACACTTTGGGAATGAAAAAGAAAAAGAAAACAATTAATGAATGAATAGAAATAAAAATGAAAGTTTTGGGGTTGAGTAAAGAAGCATAAGGAAACAAGTCACGTGCTATTAGCATCTCTTCATCAGAAATCAAGGCATTCTTATTTTAAGTACACATGCTGCCTAAATTGCATACACCTTAAACCATTTTGCAAGCATAGAATAGTATCACCCAATCCCATGTACTTCCTTTTTATTGGTTCATATATTTTACAAAATTTCAGGATCAGATATCATATCAAATTCAATTTTAATATAAATTATTTTTTTCTTTTATGTTATTCAATCGGAGATTAAAATTTTTGAATATCATCTTGTGAGATTATCGATCTTTCTAACTATATATTGTGTTAATAAGACATTCAGATAAAACGGTGAAAGACCTAAAAATAAACTATCAGTGTGAAATTTAAAGATTTAATTACTCTACCAACTTACCTACGAATATCCATTATTATTTTATGCATGATAAAACTAACTATAACAATTATGAATATCCCACGATCAGGACTGAAGGGGAGCTTATTCATTCTCTTTCTCCCATTCCAATCATCTTTCACATGGAAATGTCGACTAGTGATCGTCTCCCACCAAATATTGACAAATTCACTTTGAAATTTATTTTCTTCCATTAATTAATTATTTTATTAATCGTGTCAACTCTAAAATTTTGTTTTTATTCACCTTATATGAAAAATTTATATTATTAATACATGTGTATCTAAGCTCAAAAATATTTTCCGATAAAGTACTACCATAGACTATGATTAATCGCTCAAAACAAAAAGAATGAACTACTCACGATTGACTATTTCATCTTATTTTCATCACCATTTTATGTATAAAACTTATAATAAATATTTATAAAAACTATTATTATATAATATCAAACCCTGTAAGCAAAATTTACAGCGATATCGAATCTTTAAAAGTTTATTTTAAATAAATAATTATTTTGCATAGATATTCTCCAACTTCAGCAACGGTTATATTAAGGTTGCAATCAATCTAATTGTTTAAGGTTAGTTAGTCAATGTTTTTGATCCCGAAACTTGGATAAATTACCACCGTCGATCTGACAACATGTGCCAACTTTACGGTGCCCGGATGTCGGCGAAGATTCAAAATGGTCAAGACTTCATGAGAAAATAAGAAATAACCAGTCAACATTAGGAGTATTATCGTAGTTTGATTGGAAATATAAGGACAAATTTGGTAATACAGGGGGACTTGAGTTAAGCTTCATGCATGTGGTGGGACCAATATTACGTGCCCCAAGAACAGCCAGGACGGGAAATGTTAAATGAGACGATGCCACGTGGATCGAAAGTGAATGAGCTATGTGACGTAAGCGTAATACCACTGACAAAAAGGTTTCACAACCTGGTAAACATTTGACGGTTATGATTCTCCATGTCTTAACGCTGAACTTTAGAACTAATTTCCAAAAGTTAATGTTTTTTTTAATTAACTAATTATTTGTACATCACATGATAAAAAAAACTTCAGTTGCACTCTCAACATATTTTGGGTAAATATAATTTTTGATACATTAATTCAAAATTTAAATTAAAGTTTAGATACATTAATTTTAATTTTTTTTGATAATTTCAATTTTATTACCCTAATAGCAAATATGCTACAGTAACATGCTACAAAAAACAGAATTTGAATTCATTGAGCAACCTACTTACAAAAATAATCAAGAATCACATATATCCCAATTCCTAGCAAGAGTAATATTAACATTATCATTTCTATTGAAGTTCCTATTCCTTAAGTGCAGACCTACTATATCCCTAATGACTTGGAACAGTTCTTAAGCATTCTTAGATCTGCCTTGAAACAGTCTCTTGTTTCTTTCATCCCACATAAAGTAGATAGTAGCATTAAAAGCTATCTTCAAAATTGAAGTGAGCAAAGATTTTCTTTTCCAAGAAGTAATTTCCCACGCACAAAAAGAATCCCATGAACAAGGAAAAAATTGAATGCTAGAAAGAGAGAAAATTGATTTTCAAATGAAGTCAACCATAGAACATTGGAGGAACAAATAGTCCCTTGTTTCAGTAGGTTCATCACAAAAAACACATTTGCAGTCGTTAATCAACCTCATACGGTGGAGTCTTTCCTTTGTAGGAAGTATATCAAGCAAAGCCATCCAAGAGATTAAAATATGCTTAGGAATATGCAGTGGGAACCAAATAATCTTCTGCCAAGGAACAAGGGGTCTCTTTTCTCGAATAGTAACCCAAATAGCTCTCACTGTCGTAGCTCCAATAAACAGAATAGGGTAAGCTTTTGGGTGCAATTTGAAGAGTTTCCTTAAGTTCCAGCTTAGGGATGAATGGATGTTAACATTCCAGAAGTCTTTATCTTTGAGGACATAGCATTTAATCCATGCCACCCAAAGTGAACCTTCACCTGCGAGAATATTTTTAATGAGTAGTAGCATGCAAGCTTTGTTCCAAGTCTTCGTATCTTTGATTCCAAGGCCTCCCTCAGATTTCATGAAACAAATATTGTGCCAACTTACTCTAGCTCCAGAAGCTTTTTGATCAGCTCTTTTCCAGAAAAACCTTGAACATAATTGTTCAACTTTTTTAAGAACAGAGTGTGGCAGGAAAATTTGTCTACACCAGAAGTTGGTAAGACTAGATAAAACATTTTTAATAAGTTCCAACCTTCCAGTGTAACTTAGAGATTTAGAAGACCAATGATACAATCTTGTTTTTATTTTATCAATGAGAGTCGAACAATCATTTTCAGAAATTTTCCTGGTGACCAGGGGAATGCCCAAGTATCTAACAGGCAGGCTGCTATTTTTAAAACCAGTAAGCAGGTTAATTTCTTCCAGTTTAGGGATGGACATACCAGCAAAAAATAACTCACATTTAGAAGCATTGAGTTTAAGGCCAAACATTTTGTAGAATATGTCTAAAACACTATTAACACCAATAACAGATTCAGTAGACCTTTTGCCGAAAATAAGAATGTCATCAGCAAATGAAAGATGAGTAAGGCCTATTCTTTTGCATTTAGGATGATACCCAAATATTCCTCTAGTAGCTGCTAAGTTTATGAGCTTAGAGAGGACATTTATTGAAAGAACAAATAATAAAGGAGAAAGTGGATCTCCTTGCCTAATTCCTTTAGCCCCATTAATTTTAATTATATTATGAGTAATAAAAATATAATTCTATTAGAATTTCAACTTTAAGGTTTAAAGATTCAATCAGTATTTGAATTTGTTTTTCCTGTTTAAATTAGTTAAAATTATAAGTATAAAAAATTTAGACATCAGTTTAAAATTCATCTCTTAAAATTTTTAATGAAATTACATTGTGAAATAACTTATATAACAAAAATCAAATTCAAATATCGAATTAAGAAAATATAAGTATTAAATTAAACATTGAAATAAAAAAATATAAATACATTTTAAAAAATTTACGAAGTTAAATTAAGTTGTATATCTCATTTTACTTTTTATATAAAAATATCCTAGTGTTATTGGAATATTGTGATAATTTACATAAGACATGTAAAAACTTGAGATACAACATATCGGAGCTAATATGAAACATACATCTTACTCTAAATTTAATCATAATGAATAGATATTCAAAATATAATATGCATTTACAAATAACATAAAAAATAAAATTATATATTATAAAATGAAGAAATCCTTCCTTTTGCAAAAGGACTTATGATATTTATATCTCATTTTAAAAAATCATTTTTTTGCCACAGTAGTAGAATTTTTTACATTAAGTGTACATTAAAATCATGTTCGAGTTTATTCAATGAGGCCTCCTTCGCATACGTTCAAAGTGATTGTTCGATTACATTGGGTGTAGCATCTACCGGGATCATTGCCCGCACGGAGAACGTCTATTGTTGGGCATGCGCTGCTAGTGACTGAATTGGGTGATGCGAGTGTCATTGAAGCCCATATTATTATGATTGTATTTGTTTATTGATTGAATTGGATGTGTCACATGTTATACATGAGAGTGATGCTGTTAATTTTATTTGTCAATTAATTCATTACTAATCTTAATTTATTCGTGGGCATATTATTGAATTGGATGTACATATTATTGAATTATCTAACCTTTTAATTTTATTTTATAAAATATAATATACAACAATATTTATAAAATGGAGTACAAAGTTGAATTAGAAACATATTTTTCATTATAAAATAATCTTAGCAAATTAATCTTTTTCATTCAGACAAAAACATTAGAGCAATAATAATGAATGATTTATATCTTGTTGTTTTCTGGTTTGGGGAAGCAAATCAAGCTGCCCAAATATGAAAATTCTCAAATCTAAACGACAAATTGGTTTCAAAGAAGTTGCCTATCAGCTGCTTCAGCAACAATAGGTAACCTGGGCAACTGCCCAAACAAGCAAGAAGACGAACCATAAACCAAACAAACCAAAGGAAGAGAAACACAGTGCTATCCACGCTCATCACCAAATCCAAACCCAACCCTTCTTTCGGATTGAAACTCCTCTCCAACAAATCAGGGAATATCAACAGAACATCAAGCACCACAGCCTGCATCGAGTTGGACCTCACATACCTACTGAAATTGGGTTCCTAACAACCACAAAGTAGAGAGTCAAGAACACCAAAAACCCATTCAAGGGGAAGCTTTTGAACACTGTAATGGCAGGGAAAAGCGGTTGAATTAGCACTTGGATTGGGGTGAACTGTGTTATGTCATACTTGCCATATTGAATACCATCAAAGAAAGGGTAGAAATAACACAGGGCTGAGATTAGCCTGTCAATATGCCATATTGGATCTAGTTCTTTTATAGGTGTATATGAATAGGAATTTAACAAATAAGATTGTTATCATATTCATTTATTCTTTTTATATGTGCTTATATTTTTTTTGTATTCTTGAAAGCGTTGTGTTTTGATTTATTTAATAATTGTGAATTTATTCATTTAATGTTCGTGAGTATTTCAGTTTAGTAAATATATTCGTTTATATGTTTAGAAATGGTGAAATAATGTCAGTAGTCCTTAATCTTATTAGGCTTGACATTTTGTACTCAAAAGTTACCATGTGTTCAATTTTGTTAATTCCTTACCTAATATCTAAAATATAAAAAAATAAAAGAAAAAGAGAGTCGGATAAACGAGCTTATGAATGAGTCAATAAACAAGATTATCAACGAGTTGATAAACAAACTTATAAACAAGCAAATAAACGAGTTTGTTCGTGAACATAAACAAATAAATACACCTTTGTTCGTATTTGTTCATTTATTAAAATAAGCAAAAAAAATTTATCCACACTTGTTTGTTTAAATTACAAGTAAATGTTATAGGAATAGTTCATTAACAATTCATTAAATATTATGTTCATTTACACCTCTAATCACATTTTATTAAATTTTACTCTATGAAATAATCTTATTATCTTTAATTAATATTTTAAAAAATCAAATAGATTTGCAAGATAAAAGAAAATCCTATCATTATTGCAATAAAAATACATTATATTTGTGTTTTTCAACGATTAACCAACATTAAAAATGTATTAATGAAGTGATTTTGTGGGTGTAAATCATAGTAATTTTACCCATGAACTTTGTCTTTCTCAAGATCATCGGCATCCTCAATTTCGTTCCTGTCAATAACGTTGCCTGCAATGACCCACTTCACAAATTTCTTTGCTTCAATATCTGTATAAACTTCTGCCATGTAGAGACACAGCTGGCATACAAAGGACGTTCCGGTGAATATCCATATCATGCCGAACATCCGACCGAATGCGCACGAGAAGCTCTTGTCTCCGAACCCTACGGTTGTCATGGTGCTAACAGCACAATAGAATGCATCATCGAACTCCATTTTCTCGACAGTACAGAGCACCAAGATTCTGATGACGAAATGCACTGCCATGACGATCAATGATGTTATACACTTGGTGTAGTCTATATTCAGAGTTTCAATCTCTTTAAGGGCTTCAATCGGTCCGATTTTCCGAGATCCACATGCAGGGCACTGAGCAGCGCCGCTTGTTGCTTGAAAACCAAGTATTTAGCAGCTATTTTCACTGCTATTCCGAACAGCAACACCCCTGCGACTATGTGAACACTGCACGCCAGCTCCGGAGCGATACCGTGGGGGTAAAGGTCTCCATAACCAACGGTGGCCATTGTCACCACACACATGTAAAGAGAATCAATGAAATCATTTGTTTTATTCCCTCCGATATGGTCCTTCAATACCAAAAGGCTTCGTGTTCCGAGACTCGTATAGATGCCGTAGTACTTCCCGAGCTTCTTAAGGTCCAGGAGAACGGTCCGGATAGCACTCGGAACGGTACGATTCGCAGCGACGGAAGCGGATTTGAAACTTTGAGTGCTTTTTTCCTTGGAATCATTTCCATCATTTGTTAAGTTCGGAGAGCCTGCAGCAGCCATTGTCATGATTAAGACCGCCTGATGGAAGCAATTACAACATAAAAATTAATGGTTAAAACATCTTTATAGACATTTAAATAACTTTATAGAGCTAGAAAATGATGATAAGGACACCGGAAATTAACCGACTTCAACGAAATTATGACAATTGTATAAGAATCTGGTATTGAGCTATGGTTCTTCAGTTATAAGCCTGAGATGGCAAGTTTGAAATTCAATTTAAAATGCTTATAAATAGAAGTAAATTAGGTTCCAAACACATTGGAATGTTCCTGGAAAGATCACAAGTTGATGTCGTTTTGACATGCAAATAAAACTTATGGGAAATTTCGCATGAACATCCAAAATGAGAAGAATTCAGTAGTTAATGAGGAATTTATGAGAAATCTGTTACAGAACAGCAGGCAATAGCCAAAAATAACTTGGTTTAAGAACTCAAAGAAACAAGAGGTCTGCAAGGCCCATGCTATCGGTCAGTAGCGGATCTAGAAATTAAATAATGGGGTTCAAAATTTTAATATCCTATTCTAAAAAAAATTAGGTATACAAATTTACTTTTTTATTTTTTATTTTCACTAACAAATTAAACTAAATTTGACACTTTTCTCAAAATAATGGGTGTGTAATGGCTCCCCTAAGGAGACATGTACATCCGCCCCTACTCTTGGTGTCTAGGAATGAGAATGAATCGGGTTGGATCGGATTTTTCACCTTATCCGACCTCAAGTATCGAAAGTTTGTTGAATGAATCCACATATGGGCATTGAAAACGAATGGTCCTCAGTTTCTAGCCATATATGTGTAAAGGGACCATAATGGCTTTGGTCACTTTCTTTTGAGTGTCCAATGTTAGCAGATACAGATTTCAATCTATGCGGAAACAAATGGTTGTGACTATTTGTTGTAACAAAACCATATCGTTTTCAGCTTTTAACATCTCTTGTTGTTTGATATATATATATTTAAAGTAGGATCTAAGATTAGGACAGACGAGAATCATTGATTCCATGCCATTATTATTTCTTTGAAAAAATGCATATTGGAGGAAATTCACCCCACACCAAGTGTCAACTTTTGTGGCTTAAAAAAAGCACCCTAAAACCCTACATCTCAGATCCATTAATATATGATCAAATTTGCAGATTTCATGTTGCTGCTTTGGAAATCTTGAAGCTCTTAAATATTGCAGTTATTAGACTGGTCTATCCTACTAGTTTTGCGGTGTGTACATAAATTTTCTTCTTACCTACCTGCCTTTAACTTGTCTGTTTTCCCAAAGAAACTGGTAAGTTGTGCGCAAATATCCCTAACTCTCTCGCAAAATAAAACAAAACCAACAACTCAATTGAACCGATTAATAGAAATACTCCTACATTTCACTTTTCTCATATATTTCATACATTACATTAGATGGATATCATATTCATAGAATACAATTGACTTTCAAGATATCTCGATGGTGAAATAATAAAGACGTACACAAAACTCGAAATATCATGCTAAAGAGAGTGGAAGTTTGAGTCATCTTCAAAACATAATATTGAGAATGCACATTAAATTGAAATAAGTTCAACAACGAACCATAAGATCTTAGCGATCTTCTCTATCTAATGAACACGAAGTCCACTTTGAAATCGTTTGCTCATACTTGCACTCGAGTATATCCTTCAATAGGAATCACATACACAAAAGTAAAGTGATACAATATAAACCTTTGGTAAAATTCCCATCATAACCCAACAGATGAAATACATTATATAATCCGTTTCAAGGATTGGAAACTTACTTGTTCCGTAAACTGATCTAAATTAAAGTAAATAGTTAAATTATATTAAACCCTAAACTCTAAACACCGAATCAAAATAAATCCACAACTAAAACGGTGGCTTTGAAAATAGAAGCTATCCTTAATTGCCATCATTTTCAAAGGGTCGTTTCTGCCTAATTGAAATGGAACCCTAAATTAATATCATTTCAATACTTAACATAGAAACCGAAGGGACCTAGGAGCCTAGGGCTATTCCCTTTCATACCTAATTTCTTCTTCTTCTTTGATCTCTTCCATCATGAATTTTTGTTTCTCTTTGGACGTAGGAATCTTTGAAGTTGGATTATGATTATGAATCTTTCTTAGCACATTTGCCTACGTGATTCTCTAGCAAAGTGACCATTAGGACCAAAAGCTAAACATTTCATAAACAGAACACAAAACTGATAATGTACTTGCAACTGCAGCCACAATCCCCTAAAAGAATACAGTACTAAGAAAACACATTACTTTGTATTGGAATCATCTTTAAACCGTGACTAATTGCTGTCCAGCTTCGGTCCTGAGTTCTTCTTTCATCTTTGCAATAAATTCATCAAACCTTTTGTTTAGATCTTCTGTACTCAAGACCCCATCTTCTTCTTCTTCCACAGTTATCTCCAAACCCCGTTTATTATCTTCTTCTTCCTCTACTATCTCAACGCTGTTTTTTATTGCCTCATCAACGGTGCTCTCCAAGGTAGCCTTGTCGTCCAACAATGGTGCTTTTGGCTCCAAATCAACTGACTGATCAGCTCGTGGAACATCTTCATAGCTATTGAAAGATGGATCATCATCATTGTACATAGATGAAGAACTGATTAGACCTGAGTATTTGGCAAGAAAAACAAGCAATCCATTGCAAACAAGGAATATGCAGTTTTTGTCTATGGCATGGCTAAACAACTGGAAAGGAAGTGAATCATGGAAGTTGAAGTTAAAGGAGTGGAGCAAAGAAGGCCAATATGAATAGGAAAAGAATAGGGAAAAGACTGAAACTGAAAGAAACAAATGAGTCAGTCTTCTATGAAACCGAGATTTCATAAACTGACTCAAAGATTGCTGCTTCCAATTTTCTGTTTGATCCATTTTGCCAAATTCTTGAATTTCTTTTGTTGTTTTTGAGTTGAAGCTGGGATGACTTATGATCAAATTCTTACATTTATATGTAAATTATTTTCAAAAAATCCAAATGCATTAATTTTATAGACTAATAGCTTATGTCATTATCTTATAATCGATGTTTCTGAAAATATTAATTGTAAGGGTTAATTTATGTAATACATGTGTTCACCATTTCTGCCACATTTCTTGGATTTCTTTTTCATGGAAAGGGTCTGTTCTCCTATGCCATTAATGCTTTACTTTTAGCTTTGTTTTGCTTTCTTATATTAGACTAACAGTACAAGTGTTGAATGAAGAGTTCAATGGTAAAAATCCGAGAAAAATAATCGTCCCCGGACCGGAAAAATTCGGATTAGCAGCTAGAGAAGCAGTTTCTGCTTCAGAAAAAAACTACAATTCAGTGTGTATATTATTGGTAAAATTTCATTTAATTCTCTGAAAAAGAAGGTACTAAAAATTCACATGTGAAATTTGATGTGCTCTAGAGGTTGACGTGAAAAGCTTTCTCGAGGCAAACGGAAACTATAATTGGCCCAGCCAAGTCTCCAGCAGCACAGCCTACAGGGAAAAATGCATAATTTAAAATGATGCTACTATAAGACAGTTAAACTTGTAAGCGAATTCGGGATATCGACAACAGTGGTAACTATTATCGATCTGTGTAGGTGAGTAACTTACCGATCCATTGACCGATTGAAGGACGGAGAAGTGTAGCACCGATCCCGGCTCCAATGGAAGCAAATATCAATGATGCTCCACACCTGATGATTATACCAGAAATCTTCTTTCCAAGAAGTTTAGCTTGTTTTTTTGTGTTGACCCCATCACCCTCTTCCGAGTCCTTTATGCGAGCAAAGAATTTGTAGATTTCAATACCAGTTTGAACAAGCCCCGCAGCCACAACTCCAAGAAGGTGGCCTGGATAAACATTGGGAAAACAGAAAAAGAAAGAGGTGTTACAAGGCTAAAGCAACTTCTTTACAATATAAGAGGACATATCGGTAATGGTATTGACCTCGGAAAGTTGTTCTGGTAACTCTGAAGAAGTACACTGTGGTAGGCAATCCTCTTTGGGACTTCCGGACAGCTGATTTCGGGACATCTGCTTTTGTTGTCAAACTCATGAGAAGCTTATAATAACTATCAGCAAGAAGTTTTCAAATAATGGCTTTGTGGAATTACAACAGTAGTCTGAGAAGTCAAAACATGATAAAGTTGAGCTATTACTTAAAACAGCAAAGGAATTCCTCAATTGTAGTCAATGTGCTTCAAATATGGAGACTCGATAATCTACGACAACAAAAAACTTACGACTGGAGCTTAGATTTGATGAACACCACTTAAAGAAGAATCATTCATATTCTTCATGCATAAAGTTGAATTTAATTATCATCTAAACTGTATAACTCCATATATGTATATGAACTTTAATTGCTTTTATTCATGAATTATACAAACAACTGGCTTTTGCTTAACTCTCGTTGAGAAAACATATAAGACGTCATAAGATACAAGCAATAAAGAGAGAAGCAGATGAACACTATCGAGCAATTGGCTCCGTGGCAGACTTCGGGATACCATAGAAAGAAGGCCAAAGGAAAGATCAAAAGAAAACAACACACCTCACGAACTATTTGCTTCATCGACTTTTTAAAGGGAACAATTAAATCCACACGTTGTTCTTCTGGATGGTCCTTCAGGAAGTCGTCGTCATCATCCTCGTCTACATTTGTAGCAGGCTCCAAAAGAGGCAAATAGAACATCAGAAACGACCTCAAAGTTGTCATAGCAAGTGGCCTCAACTCAAAGGCTGAATAAAGAGGCTTCAACTCAACCTTATACTCCTTTGCGGAGTCTTTAAGAGCATCATCCTTTAAGCTCTTAGCATTCTTAATGATATCTTCGGATACTTTGTTTATATTTGAAATATAATCTTCAGGCAATGCCGCAACAGCATCACAATGAGAAACCTTGGGATAACTGCAGCACAATCACTAGGCTATCGGTGTCAAATTCATGTGCGAAAATCTAGAAAATTTACTTCAACAATTTCCTAAATAATCAGAACATAGTGAACAGAACTAGCCGCCTATTACGGTAATAAAAACCAAATGTTGAAACTATCAAACCAGTCTAACATAAACCCTACTCCAAACCAATCAAAATCAGCACTTTTCATTTGTCAATACACAAGGCATACTGTTACTTGTACACACAGATGATGGCATGTACTTTCAGAAACATAATATACATATATACAAATGAAAATATGTATATGAAACCTAAAATAAAAGAAACACCCAACTGCCTAAATTCAGTAACTCATACACATACACATGATGACATGGACACTGATACAGTTGCCTAAATAACATCAAAAACCAAAATGTTCTGCATGTTGAAAATAAAACACTCACACAAACAACTTTTATTGAAACTTAAACAAATATTACAAGAGCACTCTCACTCAAAAACAAGAACTACAACTTACACTTATAGGACTTTGCTTCTTCACTCACTTAGAAGCTCTTAATTTTTCTTTATGCTTAAAACTAAAATGAGAAGGGGTATTTATACTGCTCAAGAACAATCCTACACCACACAAATAAACTAATTTAAACCATTACAAATTCAACAAATATCTAACTCTCACCTAACTAAATTGATGTAAGCAATGACATCATTACTTAAATGATGTAAGCAATGACATCTTTAATTAAATGATGTAAGTAATGACATCAATTTAGTTTGGGTTTGGGTTTAGGCTCCCATAATGGATCAAGTTTATGATCCAACACCCCCCCTTAAACTTGATCTCGTGACCCCTAGTAGGTTCCTTAATCTTAAGAAGTCTTCGCTGGTCAGTGGCTTGGTAAAAATATCAGCAACTTGATCTTGTGACTTCACGTATTCAACTTCCACATCTTTTCTTGCAACACACTCCCTTATATAGTGGTAGCGAATATCAATGTGCTTGCTTCGATCATGGAATACTGGATTCTTCGCTAAGGCAACGGCTGACTTGTTGTCGACACAAACCTTGGTAGGCTCTTCTTGTATCAAACCTATCTCCTTCAATAGATTTCTAAGCCAAATTGCATGACAAACGCATGAGGTAGCAGCAACATATTCCGCTTCACAAGTGGACAATGTGACAATCGGTTGTTTCTTTGACATCCATGTGAACGCAATATCTCCCATGAAAAATACGAATCCAGTAGTGCTCCTTCGATTATCTATGTCTCCACCCCAATCACTGTCACTATATCCAACAAGCTTGTAATCGTTAGAAGCTGAATAGAACAAGCCAAAGTCAATTGTACCTTTCAGATAGCGAAGAATTCTCTTTGTGGCTTTAAAAGGGTGGTTGTTGGAGATTCCATATAGCGACTAACCAATCCAACTGTGTGAAGAATATCAGGTCTCGTGCAAGTTAGATAGCATAGACTTCCTACCAAACTTTTGAAGAATGTTGGATCTACACTTTCGCCTTCTTCATGTTTGGTCATCTTGATCCCGTATTCTGCCGCGATGTGCTTATTGGCTTACAGTTCTCCATCTTGAACTTCTTCAGTATCTCCTTTGCATAGCTTTCCTATGAAATGAAAATTCTATCATTTTGTTACTTAACTTCAATGCCAAGGTAGTACGCCATGAGCCCCATGTCTGCCATCTCGAATTCTTTCATCATCACATCCTTGAATTCATTAAACATGCTTGGGTTTCTTCCAGTGAAGATCAAATCGTCCACATAGAGACACACGATCAAAATATCTTCATCTTTGATCTTGATATATAGAGCATGCTCGTAGGGACATTTGTTGAAGCCATTATCTTGGAAGTACTTGTCGATTCGGCTATTCCATGCCCTTGGTGCTTGTTTTAGCCCGTAAAGAGCCTTCTTCAACTTCAACACCTTGTCTTCGTTCCCTTTGACTTCATAGCATGATGGTTGCTGAATGTAAACTTCCTCTTCAAGAACTCCATTTAGGAAGGCATACTTTACATCAATCTGTTGTATCTTCCACTTGTTTTGAGCTGCCAAAGAAATGATTAGTCTGATAGTCTCCAATCGAGCAACAGGAGCAAATACCACATCATAGTCAATTCCAGCCTTTTGACTATAGCCTTTAGCAACTAGCCTCGCCTTGTGCCTTTCAATCTCTCCTTTGGCGTTTTGCTTTGTTTTGTACACCCATTTGACACCTATCGCCTTATGTCCCTTGGGAAGTGAGGTAAGTTCCCATGTGTCATTCTTCTCGATGGCCTTGATTTCTTCATCCATCGCATCTCTCCATTTCTTTTCTTGTACCGCTTCTTGAAAACTCACTGGTTCACAATCGGCAAACAGACAAAATAATGTAAGATTATCTTGTCGTTCAGTTACCTCATAGAGATCTCTAAGGCTTCTTGTGCGTTGCACAACTCTTTCACTTTGACTCCCACTTGACGATGACGAAGGTGATGAGTCTCCTTGAGTGGTTGATGTTGGTGAAGTGGGTGGAGTTGCAAGCTCTTGTTGAGATTCATCTAGTTGTTCCCTCATTGTATGCTCATCTTCTTCAAACTGAGGAAAGAAATTGAAGTCATCTGTATGAGAGTTAAAATCCATTCTCCTTCTTCGTTGAATACCACATCTCGACTAATCACAAACTTCTTATTGTTTGGATTGTACAACTTGTAGCCCTTCGAATTAGCATCATAGCCGATGAAGATAAAACTCTCGCTTTTATCATCAAGCTTCGTTCTTCTCTCGTCTGGTACGTGAACATGTGCTATACTTCCAAAAGTTCTCAAATGGGAAATGCCAAGCTTTCTTCCACTCCATGCTTCTTGCGGTTGTCTTTCCCCATACACTTCTTGTTGGAGATCGGTTTGTCAAGTAGACTGCACACGCTACTGCCTCAGCCCAAAATTCCTTAGGTAGTTTCTTGCTTTTGAGCATGCTTCGTGCCATGTCGAGGATTGTTCTGTTATTTCTTTCTGCCACACCATTTTGCTAGGGGAATCTAGGAACTGTCATTGGTCGACAAATTCCATTTGCTTCACAGAACTCTTGAAATTCCCTGGAAGTAAATTCTCCACCTCAATCAGATCTCATGGCTTTGATCTTTCTACCGCTTTCTCTCTTCACTGCTTCTTTGAACTTCTTGAAGACTTCAAAAACTTCTGACCTCTGTTTCAAGAAATATACCCAGGTTTTTCTTGAAAAATCATCAATGAAGAGAAGAAAATAGTTACTGTTACCGAGAGAGCTCGGCTTGATCGGTCCACACACATCGGTATGGATGAGCTCAAGTGGCTTCTTGGCTCTTGTCTCTGACTCCTTTGGAAAGCTTTTCCTTAATTGTTTCCCAGCTAGACACCCTTCACAAAGCTGGTCAGGATGGTTGATGCGAGGTAGTCCCTTCACCATCTCCTTCTTAGATAGCAGCTCTAGACCTCCAAAATTGAGATGCCCAAAATCGAATATGCCAAAGCCATGATGCATCTTTATAGCAAGCTTTCAGGCACTTTGCAACATCATTTTGTATGTTGATCAAGAACATTATATTCTTTGACATCGGCACTTTAGCAATGAAGTTATTCTTATCATCTTTTATAGAAAGATTATAATTATTCATGTGAATATCATAACCTTTCTCTACCAGTTGCCCTAAACTTAAGATGTTACTTTTCATATTGGGCACATAGTAGACATTTGAAATAAATTGATGCCTCCCATCTTTCAAACGGATAAGAATGTTACCTCTCCCTTTCACTGCTATTGTGGAATCATCTCCAAACGAAACATTTCCGCTTACTGGCTCGTCTAGCTCCACGAACATGTCTTTCCTTCCACACATGTGATTGCTTGCACCACTGTCAAGATACCAGGAATTTGCTTGGCCACCATCAGTTTCCTTTCGTGCTAGAAGAAGAGTTTCTTTGCCATCTGTCTTTTCCTCCACGTAGTTAGCATTCTCCTCAATTTTTTTGTTGGGAGCTCTACATTCTGAAGCATAATGCCCAAACTTTTGACAATTATAACATCGAACTTGAGATTTGTCATGCCTTGAGTTCGGATTGATTCTTCAATGGCCTCGTGTTGAGCTTTCTCCTTTCTCATAGTTGTTGTTGGAATTGTTGTTGTTGTAATTACAGCCTTGTCCACGACCTCGACTTCCGCCTCGTCCATGTCCTCTACCTCTGCCTTGACCACGTTGGTTTCTATCATTGCGTTGACTTTCATGCATATCTTTGAGTTGCAGCTTGAGGAGTTGCTCAGTAAACTCATGCTTCTTCTTATGCTTCTCTTCGTATGCTTACAATGATCCTTGGAGTTGCTCGATCGTCATTTCTTCTAAGTCTTTAGTTTCTTCAATCGTCACGACGATGTGCTCAAATTTGGGATCCAACGAACAGAGTATCTTCTCTATTATCCCACATCTAACTTTTCACCATTTCTTTTTAATTGATTAGAAACAGCTACTACTCTTGAGAAATAATCTGAAATAGACTCAAATGCTTTCATGTTTAAGGATTCGAACTCACCTCTTAATGTTTGGAGACGAACCTTCTTCACTTGCTCGGATCCTTTGTAAGAGGTTTGCAGCTTCTCCCACGCTTCCTTGCTAGAGCTTGCACTTGAAATCTTTTCAAAACCATCATCATCTAATGCTTGATAGATGAGGTAGAGAGCCTTCTTGTCTCTCTTTCTTGAATCCTTCAAAGTTGTATTTGATGGTGTAAGAGTAGCAAAAACATCATCATCCGCAGGCTCGTTGTAGCCTTTCTCTATGATATCCAACACATCTTGTGATCCAAGAAGTGCCTTCATTTTGATACTCCAATTGTCGTAGTTGTTGTTGTTGAGTGTCGGAACTTGGAATGGTGCCAACCATTTGCCATTCTCAATATAGATTTTGTAATCCGATTGCACGGATGAATCCGGAACGCTGAAAAAAACTTTGGAGGGACTTGGACAACTCGGTCAAGGGCTCCAACTCGGCTGACTCGGCTCAACTCGGTGAGTCAACTCGATTTTCTGGCAACAGTCTTCTGGCGGTGCGTCAGAACTCAGATTGAGAAAATTCTGGCGGCGTCGGATTCTTCTCGTCGAGACCTTCGATCTTTCCAACTCGCTCTGATGCCACTTTGTTGGAAATAAAACACTCACACAAACAACTTTTATTGAAACTCAAACAAATATTACAAGAGCACTCTCACTCAAAAACAAGAACTACAACTTACTCTTATATGACTTTGCTTCTTCACTCACTTAGAAGCTCTTAATTTTTCTTGATGCTTAAAACTAAAATGGGAAGGTGTATTTATACTACTCAAAAACAATCCTACACCACACAAATAAACTAATTTAAACCATTGCAAATTCAACAAATATCTAACTCTCACCTAACTAAATTGATGTAAGCAATGACATCATTACTTAAATGATGTAAACATTTAATTAATATGTAATTAATCATTTTAGTTTGGGTTTGGGTTTAGGCTCCCATAATGGATCAAGTTTATGATCCAACACTGCTAATGGCCACTGTCTACGAAGCAAATAAATAACAAACGAAGTAAACAAATACATGGATATAATAAACATACCCAAAAAGGAACCTGGAGGCAAAAGGGGTTCCAGCAGCGACGGTAGCGGCGACTGATGCAGCGAAAGCTGAGGCAAAGAAGGACCCAGAAGAGTGGAAGCTTTGTTGAGAGCAAAAGCTTGGGTTTTTACGGTATAGATCTAGCAATATAGTTATCCCCGCCACATTTGTTGTTCTTCAGCCAAAAACGATGAACAAAAGAGAGCTTTGGTTTATATCACTACCATAATGATTATCAGCTCCAGCTTTTCTACCGTTTGGTTTTCTTAGGAAAAATCTAGGCTTTTAAGGGCTTTTTAGCTTTTGATTGGAAAATTTAAAGTGTTAATCCAATTTTTGTAAGAATAGGGAATTTTTTAAAGTTTTTATATATTTTTTTTTATTATTGTAGGATATAATTTAAAATTAATCATTAAATTATTTTATAATAAATTTTAATATTAAATATTTAAAAATTAATTTTTATTGAAATAATATGACATACTAAAATTAATAAATAATATATTATTTAATTCTGTAATTATAATTAAAATTTCATTTTACAGTCTTATAAAATTCTTAATCTCATCCAAACAATTAATTTAAGATAAATTGAATTATAGTAAACTTGTAATGAATTCTTCAAATATATTGATTAACAAATGAGAATTTCGTAACTAATCATTAGATATGATGCAAGTTACAATAATATAATATTTTTTTCTTGATTTGAATGGAATTAAATTATTTATAAAATTATTTTAAAAATAAAATATTATAAACACGTATGATATTAAATAAATCTCAAAATTATTGAATATTTGAAAGAAAATAATTCTTTCACTAATTTATTTTCTCTGCCCCTTTAACTATCTAAACACATTTAATTCTTAACAATCTATGCAGACTTCGAAATTTCACCCCGTATTGTTAATTTTTCATTACTAAAGCAATATTTTTAAAAACAAAATTATTTTCAGAGAATTATTTTATCTCAAATATTTAGAATATTAATTTAAATCGACTAACTAAGAAATCAAATATTAATTATTATATAAAATATTAATATTCTTAAGTTGCCAAACAAACAGAAAAGGCTTTTAAACTTCTTCCGGAAAGCCAAATCTTTGCATCCAAACAGAGATCTTCTTCCCACACAAACCAATTTAAAATCCCGCTACAAAATAAAAACCCCAAAATCCACTGGGTTCGAATATTATCCCTCAAGTTTCATCCTTTTAGAAATCAAGGATTTTTATTTGAATTCGGGTTTTGATTTTGCCCAAAATAGCTGAAAAAGAAAATGAATTTGGGGGATTTACACAGGGTGTGGGAAATCAAAACATTGAAAAGGAAACCTGGAGAAGAAGAAGCCAAAAAATTCTTACAGAAAATCGCCAAACAAGTTCAACCCATTATGTGTAAGCATAAATGGAGAGTCAAGCTCCTCTCAGAATTCTGGTACCTTTTTTAAAAAATTATTCATTTTTTCTTTTATTTTGTTAAAGGAAAGGATTTTTCTTTCTTTCAATACGATGATTTTTTTTTCTTATTTATAGTCCGAACAATCCCCGTTTGCTAGGGTTGAATGTGGGAGGTGGCATCCATGTGAAGTTAAGGCTGAGGAGACCGAACAGGGATTGGGATTTTTATCCCTTTGATCAAGTTCTCGATACAATGCTTCATGAGCTTTGCCATAATGTTCATGGTCCACATAATTCTAGTTTTTACAAGCTTTGGGATGAACTTAGAAAGGTCCATTCCATTCTTTTAGATAGTCCTTAATCATCATTTTCCAGTGCCAAATGCTGTTTTATGGATGGTTCCTGTGAATCTTGTCTAGTAAGTTTCATGTTAAGACTTGTCTAAGTTCGTGCTATTGCGTTAGAACCATAGAAAGCTAAATGAGAGATTCTGGCTTAAGAAAGTAATTATTAAGTGTCTATAGTTATGAAAGTAGTTTGGAAAATTTATATTTTAGTAGGGCAGCTTGCTATTCTTTTATGTATTTGCATATTTTTCCTTGTTATATCGATGCAGGAATGTGAGGAGCTCATGTCAAAAGGAATAACTGGCACAGGGGAGGGGTTTGATCTTCCTGGAAGGCGCTTGGGTGGATTTTCCCGACAACCTCCACTCTCTTCTCTTCGCCAGACTGCATTAGCTGCAGCAGAGAACAGAGCACGCTTGGGGTCTCTATTACCTTCTGGACCTAAACGTCTTGGTGGTGACAGCACCATTAAGAATGCACTTAGTCCTGTACAAGCAGCTGCAATGGCTGCCGAAAGGAGATTGCAAGATGATATCTGGTGCGGTTCTCATTGTTCCGAGATTGCTGAGGATGATGGAAGTGCTGATACTTTGCAGGATCATTTGGACACGGATCAAAGAGCAGAGAGATCGAGTGTGAAAGATGTTTCCAGCGGACATCCTTTTGGTGGAAATTCTCATAAACGAAGCCATGGGCAAGATAAACCAAAATCCAACTTTGTGGATTTAACTATATCTCCAGTATCTGGGTCTGCTGTTAATCAAGATGACAAATCTCTTAAACGAAGCTGTAAATCCAATAACCTTATACCTTCAAGTTCCTCGTCGTTTGTCCCCGTGCTTAATGATGATTCTCCAGAAAAGCAAGGTGAAACTTCAATGTGGGAGTGCAAATCATGTACTTTACTGAATCCTGTAAGTGTTTCATCTATCAATATCACTTCGTTCATATACTTTGCGTAATGATGATTCTCATAGGAACGTGCTTTGCACATCCTTGGTGTTAAAATGTTGCAGCCATTAGCCCCAATATGTGAGGCTTGCTTCACCGAAAGGCCCCGAGACATCGGCACCAAGTGCAAATTTTGGTCCTGCAAGTTTTGCACCTTGGAGAACTGCGTGAAACTGGATAAATGCTCGGCATGTGATCAATGGAGATATTCACATGGCCCTCCTATATCGACTCCAGCTCCCAATGCTGGCACATGAGAAGTAATATTTCATCAACATCAATGCCAATTTTCTTCATTTTTATCCAAGTCAGTTCATTTGGAACATTTTCAACTGTTTTTGTGGTTGCTTTTTGCAATGCTTTATGTTCTGTTCACCAGTTTAGAGTGGCAGGGGGCATTTTACATAGTCTAACGATACTGTAATCATTTCGTAATCGAATCAAAAGTTTAATGATTATTTTATAATTTTTGAAATATCAACGAGGAAAAATTTATTTCAGCTTATTTTGTCACTAACATTGTACTTTATAAAAATAAATATATTTTATATTCTTAAATAATAATTTCAAACTGGTTTTTATAACAAACCACTTCATTTAAAAGTCAACTTGGATGAATAATTCTTAGACAAATCAAACATATCCCAATGATGTGTACATTTCATTTAAACAAGAGAAAATAATCTCAGTGACCAAAAATACCTTATAATATATGAATTTAACTAATTTTTTTTGGATTTGCCAAATGACTAACAAATTCGCAATGCCATCTCAAATTCGTAACGCGAACTCCAATTTCGCATCTCAGTTTCCAATTTCGCAATGCGAATTTGTAAATCGCAACACAGAAGTCAAATTCGCAATGCGATAGTCAAATTCGCAACTTGATAGTCAAATTCGCAACCTAAAGTCAAATTCGCAACGCGATAGTCAAATTCGCAACTTGATAGTCAAATTCGCAACACAAAAGTCAAATTCGTAACGCGAATTTGTAAATCGCAACACATAAATCAAATTCGCAACGCGAAAGTCAATGTTTTACGCAAACACAATATTAATTTCGCAACACAAATGTAAACATTATTATCGCAAACCATATCTAACCTAAAACCCTAAATCACAACTCAGTCCCATCTCCATCTCTCACTTCTACGGCGACATCCGTCCCCATCTCCGACGAAATCCGTCTATTTCCATCTCTCAGAGCAACCCTCACAACCATTCACGGTCAGAAATGGAAAATCAACCACCGAGGGTTAGTTTTTTTAATCTCTTATTTTTATTTTGAAATTTTTGTATTATTATTTTTCTTATTGATGATAATTTACTGTAATTTCAATATATAGATTAATCATTTCACTGAGATTGCTTAGTAAATTCATTCGGTTGCTGCCAATACTGCTAAATTGCTTAGTATTTGTCTTTGTTTTATCTTTTTTTTGAAGAAACCCTAAATCGTAACACCAAAATCGCAAAGCGAAAATCGCAACGCAAAAATGAAAATCGCAACGCGATTTTAGTTTTGCGTTGCGAATTTAAGTTTCAGAAACTTCTTTTATTCTGCAAATTGAAACTTGAATGAATTGCATTACTTCAACCAAAAAACAAAGACAAATACTAACTTCACAGTGTTGCTAATTTAAGTTTCAAGAATAAACTACTACTCTTTATGTTGTCCTTGAACCTTGCACTAAACCTATATGTTGTCCTTTTAAATGTTTATATAAGTGCTTACTTCTGGAATGTTATCTGATGCATTTTGTGAACTATGATGGAATAATGACTTGGTTGAATACCGTGCTAGTTTGAAACATATTTGGCTTTGTTTTCACTGTTTAATTGAATTTTACATTGAAAGTTGATTGTTGAGGAAATAAGATTTATTTTTTGATTAATTGATTTGTAAAAGTTGATTTGTAAAAGTTGATTTGTTTAATTTGATGTGTAAATAAGAATTTTTTTTTGCTTGTTTAATTGATTTGTAAAAGTTATTTGTGTCTAAAAAATTCAATCTGCATTATGTTTGAAGGCAAAAAAATACCTGTTGAAGGTACAAATTCGCAACACGAAAGTCAAATTCGCAACGCTTATTTCGCGTTGCGAATTTGGCTTTCGCGTTGATCGCAACATACAACATCAAGTTATATACAACATCAAACACATTCCAAGCTATAAATACAAGCTAAGGATACTGAAGAAGCAAGAGAACACTATCCAAGCAATCAAACACAAGAGAAAATACCAACATGATAACAACTGAACAGATCATAGCAATGTTCAAACTCAAGTTACTAATGAATGTCTAACTGAAAATGTATGCATTCACACATAAATACAATACAACGTTTGCATTAAAAATCACCTAAGTTAATAAGTCCCAAAAGGTGAAGCCGTTGTGATTGGATTTTGATTTTGATTGCGATTTGATTTCCATTTGCTTGGCACCACTGAGCTTGGATTTTGATGAGGATCCATTTTTTGGTAGAGGAAAAGATGATTGTGATGGCACTGGTGATCCACAAGTCAACCTTGTATGATCACTTTCCTTGCACCGACTACATGTCGATATCCTCTTCTCTTCACCCTTAGACGGTATACGTCGTGATTTTTGGTCAGCCAGGTAGCCTGTGTCCATGACTGGTGGCAAACTGTTTGAAGTCTCTGTATGTCCCACTCAGAAGGATGTGGACATGGATAGACAATCTCGGCATAAGTTGTCGATATACTTCTGTAGTGTAGCAATCCATAGCGTATGTGCTTGAATCATCTTGGTTAGATGAGAGCAACTTTATAACATGACCACATGGATAACCAGATGTTTGTCGTTTCTTACAACTACACGTCTTTGCATTTAGATCGACAAGCTTATTTAAGTTATTATCCAATACTTTAAACAAAGTGTTTGAACATGGTTCAACTCTCCATGACGTTGACTTCACAACACGTTTCGTTATTTTTTTCAATCCATAGTGTAACACGACGTTCCAATGTTCCTGGAATTAAATAAATAATAGTTAGTAAAATATATGATAAGTTACGAATTTAAAGAAATACATGCATGGTTTTTTCTTGTAGTACCATTGTTGAATAGAGGCCGAAAAAATTCCATTAACATAGTAATGGGTAATTTCCGGGAATGACAACTTAGAGCGTTGATTGATTCTGCACTATTAGATGCCATGAAACCATATCTTGCTCCAAGTTGATGTACTCTAGACCATCTTTCAAACCCGACATCTTCTAGTTTTGAGCACATTGAGGCAAAACACGTCTTAAACAATTTATATGCTTATTAAAATCCACTTCCCGATAAGCTTTACAGCCTTCCAGTATGTCCATTTGTGATTTTTTATACCAGCAACCTTGATTTAGATTTCTGTACAAATGAACACCCAAAGTAAACCATGTCCATGAATCAGAGGTTCATTTGCCAACCTGTAAGCTATTGGCAGTATCCCATTGTTAGCATCCATGGCTACTGCTAATAAGTTTACTCCAAGGTATCGACCTTTTAAATGTGCTCCGTCAACTATAATAACTGGGCGCATGCAAGTAATAAACGAACGAATCTACAAAAGCATATACACAAGAAATATAATCATTTAAATGTGAAATGCATGCAACTAACAAAAATGAGTCAACAAAATTATAATTATTTACTAACCGCATCACCAATGGCAATAAACAATAACTTAAAGCGTCCATCTCTATCTGTTTTGATATGAGTTACCGACCCATGATTTTTCAACTTTAAATTGTGACAATAAGCCGACAGTTGGGCAAATGATGCTTCTGGCGACCCCTCAACAATTCCAAGCATAACATTTGCTCTCCAAGCTTGAGAATATGAGATACTAATCTTGAACCGATCATTCATTTCAGTCATAATTTCATGTCCCCGATATACCCTTCCATTCAAAAACATTAACTCAGCCAGAAAACCACCCAACACATTTTTGTTTTCTTGTCTATGGTGAGGAAAAACTTGGGTTCTTGAACATGTATGTTTATCAATAAAAGTCCTAACTTGAAACATTTTACAATCTTTTATCCTCTTTGCAATCATACGTCACGTACAATTTTTGTCAATCATACACCTTGTTTTGAAACGATCTTTGCTTGATTTGTTAACTTTTAGTTGATAGCCATCTTCCACACATTTAGTATACAAAGTTATCTTCAAGTCTTCCTTTGTATCAAAATAATCATCTTTCTTGATACGAAAAACTTTTGTGTAACAATCAACTGCTATCTTTACCAACTCTTCTTCCGGTATCTAAAGTAATTCTGGCATATTCCAGTTATACTCCCGTGGCATTTTCTTCTTTTTCCTTTCTTCGGGAACTTCTTCTTCTCCTTAAGGGTTATATGAATTACAGAATGGATGTTCAACATGTTCATTCACAGTCGTAACTTCCTCCTCATTATCATCAACAACATCTTCCTCGGCAACGGCTGTTTCATCATCAAAATTTGGGCATTGACCAATATCAAAATCATTACATGCATGGTATGTTTCTTTTTCCATCACATCATCAAAATCCGAGTATTCCCCAAGATCAAAGTCTGGGTATTGACCAAGATCAAAATTCGAATACTGACTAGTACTCACAATTTTTTCTGTTGGCTCATAATCGTCTAACTGGTCAATACGAAAATCGGAATTTGGTGTTGAAAGTTGATTGGGATTTAGATTAGGAAAAGGTTGTGGGTTTTGAGATTGCGTTTGATATTGTGTTTGGTATTGGAAATTTGGTGAAAAAAAAATTTGCTTGGTGATGAAATTGTGGTGGAACCAATAAAATTTGGGTTGAAGAACTTAGTTGATTACTACCCGCTAGTGACCCAACTTCACTACTTCTAGGTTCAACAACATACAATGTAACATCATCTTCTTGCGAAACACTAATGTAAGCAATGAATCGTTCAACATCTTCATTGTCGGTTAACAAATAAACTTTACATTTTCTCTGATAAGATAGCCTAAATCCACTTAGAGGCTCTAAATTCAATTTCTTTGCAATACGTAATATTAGAGTTTCATAAGTTAACTTTTTTAATGACCGTTTTAGTTGAAGATTCATGGGTAAGGAACATTGTAAACACCATGAACATTCTCCCATGACCCTCCAAAACACAAATCTATCCAAACATAATCAACATTAGATGATTTCATTCTACAAATTGTAAATTAATTTACTAAACAAACGAGCTATAAACTAGATATCATCACTAACTTAGAGAAAAACATACCTTTATTAAGTTGATAGTTGATAATTTGGCAGAGAAATCATTGAAAAATTATATAGAAATAAAATTATGTAAAAAAAAATTAGAGATGGGGAAGGATGTCGTTGGATATAGGAATGGATGTCGCCGGAGAGAGTAATAGATGAATATGGAATGAGTTGTGATTTAGGGATTTAGGTTATGAGTTACTGCTGTTGCGTTGTTATATACCCAAAATATTTGTGTGGCAAAACTAAAACCTGTTGCGAATTTGAAATTCAATTGCGAATTTGAAATTCAGTTACGAATTTGACTTTGTGTTGCGAATTGGAAATTCCGTTGCGAATTTGACTTTGTGTTGCGAATTTGTATGATGTGGGGATATGTTGAGGTTGAATTCAAAGTTGGAAGACGTAACCAGTTACATAAGAAGCTCAAACTCTATATTACTCCATAAATGGGGAGCATTTATGTGTCAAAGTATTTATGGATTAATCAATGTCTACAAATATAACTACTTGAACTCTAATCTTCAAAAAATAATATTTTTTAACATTGAGGTTAAAAGGTAAATTGAAATTATAGATTTAAAAATGAAGAATTTTGTTAATAAATGTTATAATACCATTCTTTAATTCAACTACAGATAACAATATTGCCATATATAATGATATTTGTATTGTAAATAATAATTTATTAATTAACGGTAAGTAATATTAGTTTGAGTAAATTATATTAGATATTATTAAATTTTAGAGTGTGATTTGGTATTGTCACTAATTTTAAAATACTTTAATTTAAATTAGGATTAGTTAAAATATTAAACCATAATTGAATGTGTTGAAAACATTTTGATGTTTCGATATAACAAATTAAGTTAAATGAATTTTAAGATTTTACAAAAGATTTTCTAAGTATATTCGATGTAATTATTCGAATATCAAAATATTACTCCAAGTGTTTCAAAGTTCATTTTAATCCTTACTAAAGTGTAAAATTTAAGTGTTAAGGTGGTAAAGGGGAGAAGTGTTAAAGTAAGGGGGAGTAATTTCAAACTTGATTTCAAAATCTTAAAATTACTCAAATGTTTTGTTATATCAAAAAGGGGGAGATTGTTGAAAACATTTTGATGTTTCAATATAACAAATTAAGTTAAATGAATTTTAAGATTTTACAAAAGATTTTCTTAGTATATTCAATATAATTATTCGAATATCAAAATATTACTCCAAGTGTTTCAAAGTTCATTTTAATCCTTACTAAAGTGTAAAATTGTGTTTTATACTTAAACTATTTTTAAAACAATTTTACAAAGTATTTAGAACCGTTTCAAAGCCAAGAAAAATCATATTGTCTAGGGGTACATATTCCCCCTGTAGGTTTTTGGCTCCGAGAAAATAGAATGTCCAGGGGGTACAGATTCCCCCTAGGGGGTACCGATTCCCACTTGTCTAACGGTCGAAAATAGATTGCACTTAGGGAACCGATTCCCCCCACGCTCCAAGCTGTTTTCTTAATTGTTTCTCATCTCCAACGGCTCCAAAACATCCCTAACGGCTATATACGACTTCAAACACATTCCAAGCTATAAATACAACCTAAGGACACTTGAAGATGCAACAGAACAACTATCCAAGCAATCAAACACAAGAGAAGATTTTTTCAATCTTATTTCATCTTTCTCTTGTAAATATTTTGTTCTTGTGAACTTAATTCTTGTAAACACCTACCTTAGAGAGGTTTTCTTGTTTACATTTCTTATCCTTTTGTAAAGGGGAAAGGTTCTAGCTAATCCCGTGTAAAAGCTAGGGAAAGGTTCTAGTTTAGCCCGGAAAAACTAGGGAGTTTGTAAGGTTACTCTTTATCCTCAAAAGAAAGAACAAATTAGTGAATTTGTTGGAAAATCCTTGGTGAGAAGCTAAGGTAGTGGACGTAGACTTTGATTGAGAAATTCGAACCACTATAAATCGCTGTGTAATTCTCTATCTTTCAATCTCCTTACTCCCTAAACACAAAACCGTTCTGACCCCTCTTTGCAAACCGTTCCGGTTATCGATTCGAGCTTCCGAAAATCCCAATAGAACTCTTTATCCTCAAAAGAAAGAACAAATTAGTGAATTTGTTGGAAATCTTGGTGAGAAGCAAGGTAGTGGACAGACTTTGATTGAGAAATTCGAACCACTATAAATCGCTGTGTAATTCTCTATCTTTCAATCTCCTTACTCCCTAAACACAAAACCGTTCTGACCCCTCTTTGCAAACCGTTCCGGTTATCGATTCGAGCTTCCGAAAATCCCAATAGAATGACATGATATTATGAGACTAACATAGAAGTTAAAAAATAGTCATCATCTTCTTCATCAAAGTTGGAATTTTTTCTATCTATTTTTTGTCATTATAAAAAAATTATAATTATTTAGCGCTTTTTTGTGGTAATCATTGAAACCAATGAACTGATCTCATTGATTTAGATTTTCTCAAAACATCTTTAAAACTTGTGGAACTAACACAAATGAAATCCATCAATTTTATGTTTTGGGAGTTTTCTCATATTTGAGAGATTTGTAGTGTTTGTTCAAAACTGAAATGGAGATAAACATTATTTCGAGAAGATGAATAATACACCTTAAAACTAGTGGGTATTAATCCCATAACATGGGAGATGGAAATGCCAACTAAGAACTTTTAACTACTTGCTCTAAAGATTGTTTTCAACCTTTATATGAATTTTCGTTAAATTTGTGTGTTTCGTGAAAAACTAATCCAAAGAATATAAAAGGGAGAGAAATGTAAATGCTTTGATATTGGTCTTGTTGTAAATGACGATCGATGATAGATGACAATTAACCAATAGAGATGATTAGACGGTTTTATAATTTTCTAGATGGACCAAATTGATATGTAAATTAAAATTCCTTGTCTAAAATTGAAATATTTTAATATTTAGTAATAAAATCGATATATACTAAAGTTCGCGAGAAAGGAACGACTACATCATCACGTCATTGATGATTTAACGTCGTAATACTTTAATTGATTCTAAAATTAAAACTTAATAACAAAATTAGCATATAATTTAAAATTTAATGATATTCGATAGAGTTTACCTTATCATTTCAAAGCATCCGATAAAGACATATAACAAAAAAAAATGGATAATAAGGACAGTAAATTGTTGACAATAAAGGTACCCCATTAATATTAATACGTTAGCATCAAGTGGACTACATTCTATTCACAATCATTTAATGGCAAAGGGCATTCTTAGAGCTTCTACTTTCATATAAAAATCCAACTGATATATGAACAAAATGATGTCTGTAATATATTCCTTTCGAATTTTAGAATTAATAAAAATCGTTGTTTTTAATTACCTTAAGAAATAAATCTCTACTATTTATATCGGGGTTTGTTAGGCCAGTAATAAAATGATGAAAATATTTTAAAATTTATGAAATCATCACATACAATAAATAGTATATTGTTGTCATAAAGCTTAATTTTATTTGATACGATTTTGTAATATTAACTAAATGATAATTAATTTAAAAAATAAGTATAATTTAATATGACGATAAAGTTTATTTTAATATATCTAATTAATATCATTTTTAAAACTACATGATAAAGTTTAAAATGATTTTACGGGGATGAAATTTTTCATGTCTTCAGACATTATTTTCTCAATTCCCCGTGAAGATGATTTAGGCCTGACTTCTTGATTTTCTTCTATTACTTTAAACTCTTGTTTACAAAAAAAAATTGAGTCAAATCAATTTTTTTTAACTCATGCTTTATATATTAGAGATAATAATTAGACCACTAGATTAATTTAAGTTTTACTTATTGTTTTAAATTATGGATATTGTTCTTAATGCATTTGGATTCTTTTATTTTAAATCTACCATTAAATGCTAGATTGACCTAATTATTAAGTATATTGAACTATTTTTCAAAATTATTAAATTTTAAAATTACCAAATTTAGCTTTAGGTTCAATATTTAAATATCTATATTGTCTCTTTACTCGTAAAATTTTAAACTTTAGAAAATACTTTAAACCTTGATATGGTAAAAAAAACAAGTCTTTTTTTTATCAAGTAGACTAATAATTATAAATATTGTTTATTATTTTGAATATTAAAAATAGTAGTTATTCTCATTTGTCTTAACTAATTTATTTATTATCTTTTGTATTTTTTGAAAGTTTTTTTTTTTTTTTTTGAATATATACTTTGAAAGTTGAATATGATGGCTTGAGTAAAGAATCTATTTATGTATTCAAAATACCAGTTTTACCCTTTCGGTGGGGCAGCTTATAATCATCCAAGATTATATAAAAAAAGAATGTGATCCTAAATCTTTAGCAAGGTGGGACAATCATCATCGTTGTCCACAAAATCTTGAGAATTCTTTCTGTCCAAATCTTGAAAATTGAATCCACAATCACGAGCAACTCTTTCCACTGTTTTTATAGTTACCTACTTGGCAAAGTAATAGCTTCATCTTCAATTGAATTAGACACATTTGATGCCTTGAACACTTGGGCTTCATTTAATCCATGTTGTTAACGTCATTTGGTTTTGATCCCAGAAATCATTGGAATAACCATCCATCATTTATTTTCGTTGAATCTTGGCTTGCCATTTATTTAGTTTTTTTATTTGGAAAGCCTTTAGGAAACGACAGCGAGAAATATATATAATAATGTCAACAGGAATTAGAATTGCATGACGATAACCATCTGTAGTGGTTTAAACCGCATCAGATCTGCTAACATCAGAAACTAAATAAATTAGATGATATACTCTTATTTTTATTTTCTCCGCCCTTTCTTTTCAATTTTCTATTGTACCACGTATAGCCTAAAGCTGGGAAGGTTGTCCCTTTAAATGATTTAAACAATTAAATGTCAACTAGAAAGTCGAAATCATGCAAGTTGAAAATCACTTCATCTAGTAATATTTAATGAAGCATTGATCAAATATATATATATAGTTAATAAGATGATATGGTGAAATACTTTATATATATATATATTTAACAATGATCGTTTATAGTTTTATATATGCTTTTATAACCACAAATATTTAAATCGTAATACGAAATCTAAATTTGAATATGACTAATAAAAAAAAATGAGAGCGGACTTTATATAGATACCCGTGGAGATTAAGGATCAGTATACTTAACTTCTCTCTTCTTTACGCTATTGCGAATAATGGAGTTCCACATATCCTTTTTCCAGGTTCTCATCGCCTTCTTCCTGCCCCTGGTTTTGTTTATTGCAACCAGGAAAACAAGAGCTAGGAATGTGAGTCGAAGGGTGATTCCAGGGCCATGGAAATTACCATGGATCGGAAATCTGCACCAGCTCGCCGTTTCTGATTTACTCCATCGCACCCTACGAGACTTGGCTAGCAAACATGGCCCCATTATGCACCTCCAACTCGGTCAAGTTTCCACTTTGGTCATTTCTTCCCCGGAAATGGCTAGAGAGATTATGAAAACTCATGATCTCGTCTTTGCTTACAGGCCTTTCCTTGTTGTCACCATGATTACTACTTTTGAGTGCACTGATATCGCATTTGCACCCTAGGGAAACTATTGGAGACATCTGCGGAAAATATGCAACGAAGAGCTTCTGAGCGCGGCTCGCGTTGGTTCGTTCCAATTGATAAGAGAAGGAGAAGTGTTGAATCTCGTGGAAACGATAAAATCAAATGCAGGAATGCCTGTGAATTTGAGTGAGAAAGTATTTAGTATTTACAATGACTTATGCCATAACAGCAAGGGCAGCCTTTGGGGAGAAGTGCAAAGATAAAAGAAGCTTTCATATCCACCGTATCAGAAGAAACCAAGGTTAATTCTGGTTTTTTTCTTTCCGAATTTTTCCCATCACTTAAATTCGTGGATACTTGGTCTGGTCTGAGGCATAGAGTAGAAAAGATTCATGGAGAGGCTGATAGGATAATTGGGAACATTGTTAATGATCACAAAGAGAAGAGAGCAAGAGCCAGAAGTGAAGATATAGAAGATAAGGAAGATCTGGTTGATGTTCTTTTAAGGCTTCAGGAAGTTGGCCAATTTCCCTCAACTGATAACAACGTCAAAGCCATCATCTTTGTGAGTCCAATCACTTTCATTACATTAATCTGAAATTTGGTAATTGTTAATGTTATTTGTAATGTTGGTTTCAGGACCTTTTCAGCGGCGGAAGTGAGACATCGTCAACGGTTGTAGATTGGGCGATGGCAGAAATTATTAAAAACCCAACAGTTATGAGAAAAGCACAAGCAGAGGTGAGAGAGGCATTCCAAGGCAAAGGGAATGTGGAAGAAACGGGGATTCATCAACTTAAATATCTAAAATGTGTTATAAAAGAGACCTTAAGACTGCACCCTGTTTTCCCATTGTTGCTTCCAAGAGAATGTAGCCAAAGCTGTGAGGTGAATGGATTCCAGATACCAACAAAGACGAGAGTGATGATCAACGCATGGGCAATCGGGAGAGATCCAAATCATTGGTGTGAACCTGAAAAGTTCGAGCCTGAAAGGTTTGTAAAGAGTTCAATCGATTTCATGGGAACAAATTTCGAGTTCATCCCATTCGGGGGTGGACGAAGGATATGTCCGGGCATTTTTATTTGCACCGCCAAATGTGGAGCTACCACTCGCTCAATTGTTATTCCATTTTGACTGGAAGCTGCCCGTCGGAATGAAAGAAGACGACTTTGACATGACTGAAGCCTTTGGGTTGAGTGTTAGAAGAAAAAATGAACTTGTCTTGGTTCCTACTCCTTACCCTGCTTCCGTTACCGTTACCTAGAACCGCACGCAAGGAAGCTGGTATAAATGAATCTAGTTTCAACTAATAAAATTATGTATATGTATGTTTGTTTAGTTTTTAATGTATTCATGCTCAGTTCATGTTCGTATGAATTATTATTATCATGTTCGTGTTTGTGTATTTATTTTTAAAAATGTTTATGTTGGTTCGCTTAACGTTTGCGAATATGTTCGTTTAATGTTCATGAACATATATGTTTAATGTTCACAAATATATTCATTTTACATCTATAAAAAGGTTCGCTTAACAAGTTGACAACCAATAATCTCTTTGGATGAGTCTTTCACACTTGACGAGTATCGCTGAGCACTACTAATGATAATACCATTAATTTAATTTATAAAAGTTAAAATAAATTAATTTTTGGGTAAATTAAATACCTAACTATTGTCCCTTTTCCATATTTTTGTCATCATCTAACTATATAAATGCATTCAATCAAATCACTTGCCGTTAACATTTAACGGAAGTGTCAATGTTGTAATTATTTTATTAACTGTCACATCAACACTTCCGTTAAATGTTAATGACAAGTGACTTGATTGAATGCATTTAAATAGTTTGATGATTTTATTATAAAAAATTCAAAAATAGTGGTCAAAATGAAAAGTGACAATAGTTAGGTGGTTAGTTGTATAATTTACCCAAAAAGAAGAATTATAGAAAATAATGTAATTAATATTTTATTTTAAATAATTTACCTTTAAATTTTTAACTAATTTATAATTATACATTAAGTTCTTTAGAATTTTAATTTTTTATAAATTAAATTAATAGTGTTCAACGGTGTTTGTTAAGCATCATAGAATTTTCCTAATCTCTTTTTCCCTTTTATTTGTAAGCTAAAATCAAATAATATTACTAATAAAAAATAAAGTAAAATAATAAGACTGTCACTAATCTTTAGGCTTCTTAAATTTCACAGTTTGAAATCTAAAATTCACCTTACGTTCAATTTAGTATTTATCTTCATCAATATTTAAAATGTAAAAATTAAAAAGAAAAAGAAAAATCAAGTAAACGAGCTTATAAACGAACTCATAAAAGAACTTACAAATGAATCAATAAACGAGTTTATTTGTAAACATAAACGAACCGAAAACACATATATTTATATTTATTCGTTTATTAAATAGATAAAAAATTATTCATAATCATTTATTTAACCTAATAAATAAATATAAACAAACTATTCATAAACAATTCACTAAATGTTATATTCATTTACATGTCTACGTGGCTACATGGAAGATTATATTTGTTCCACTGCTACAGCTGCCACCATTATCTTGGGTCCACTAAGTACAATTTATCTTAAATGACTTAATAACCCACTACTTTATATTTATACTAGTTTACATTCTCGTACGGTGCAGGGGTTTATTGTTTTTATTTTTTTTAGTCAAACAAATTTATTGAGGAGAAGAGAGAAAGCAAAGTAATTAAAATTGTTGAACACATAAACATAAAACAAGACACTAAAAGCTATCATCTAACTCTAAACCAGCAGAAACTGAAACTTAGATTGAGACATGAGTTAGGTGAGTTCGACGTTTAGTTTCTAGAAACTGAATTGAGTTGATTTTAGGTGAAAATATCTCCCTACTCATTTTTTCAGGACAAGTCTTTTAACATATTTTTTAATGAAAGAGAGATTAATTTCTAAAATAGGGAGGGCCATTAAGGTTCCTGTCAAGTAAATTTGGCAACTCCATGGGGAGGGGTCGAAAGGATAGAGGTAACTCCATCGATGGAGGGTGGCATCTTTGCCAAAAAATCAGCAGGGAAGTTTGTTTCGGGACGAATCAAGATAAATTCAACGAACCATACCTTGAAAGTAAACTGGGATATAGCTCGGACAATAGCGAGAGGGCTCAAATGGGCAGTAGGCGACGTAACAAGTTTGAATGCTTCCCTACAGCTCGACATTGTAACTATTCGAAACTGGTAGACCACGCAATACGTAAGCCTTCCAATATGCCCCAAAGCTCGGCATGGAGAGGATGGGAGATTCCAACAAATTTATTAAACCCAACCAACCAGTTGCCTTGACAGTCTCGAATAAGACTTCCAGCTGAAGTTCTAAAAGGAGCAGAAACGGATCCATCTGTGTTGAGAGTGACCCATCTTGTAGGAGCATGATTCCATCGAACTTCCTCTTGTATAGTAGTAGAAGGCAAACTAGAACCAAGTTGCTGGTGGTTCTTCTAAAAGTAAGTAGCCCAAGATTTGCTTTGATCAAGAAGTGTTTTGTTCGATATGGTTTGTCCCGAGAAAATTGTAGAGTTACGTCGCTTCCAGACCTGCCAAGAAATGGAAGCAAAAATGATAGGCCAAGGAAATCCAGTACCTGCGAGGAGAATGTTTGAAAAAATCTAGTCATCAATTGGTTGTGAGAAGAAGCAGATGAGATGATGTTGCTGAAGGATAGACAGCCAAAGAATTTTAGTTTCTTAGCAGTCTCTAAGGATGTGAATAGCAGATTCCTGGACTACACCGCAAATGGAGCAAGCAGGATCATCAGTAAGGTTACGGTGCCAACGAGACTGATTAAAGAGCAGTTTATCTTTGACTGAAAGCCAAAGAAAATATTTGATTCTCTCCCGAATAGGAAGCTTCCAAATAAGGCTCCATTTGGGATTGTATTTGTCCCAGGCAAAATCCGAGAGCTTGTGATAGGCGGATTTTATTGAGAATTGTCAATGTTTACTAGATTCCCAATAGCAAAAGTCAGTACCAATGGTCGAACTTGGACAGTGAATATTCATGATAAAAGGAACTGCATCAGGGGAGATAAGTTGATGAAGCAAGGGCCAATTCCACTCACCTTCAGGAGATAAAATATCACAAACAAGAAGGTTATCAATGACAGTGGTAGTAGGATTTTTCCAATTGATGAGGGGGGCAAGTTGAGGCACCCAAATGTCATACCAAAAGCGAGTAAGGGATCCATCACCAATTGACCAAGCGAAGAAGCCATTAAATGAAGGCCAAATTCTTGTAATGGCATACCATAAGTGAGAGCAGTTTGCCCTTTGGATGAAGGAAAAAGATCAAAGATCTTATATTTCTGACACAAGAGCTTCACCCAAAAGCTGTTAGGATTTGAGACGAGCGTAGCATAACTTAAAAAGGAAAACAATATTCTGTTTGTGGGGATTTCTTATTCCAAGCCCTCCATTTTTCCGAGGTTGGCTAAGAATTTCCCAACGAACTAGAGGGATACCATGGGCAGTGGAATTTTGTCTCCAAATGAAATTGCGGATTAGCCTCTCAATTTCATCACAAATACGGTATGGAAAACGGCAAGTTTGCATGTAGTAAGTAGGCAGAGCATTAAGAACGGAGTTAGCTAAAGTCACCCGGCCAACTAAGGACAGGGAATTGGAAGACCATCCAGCTAAATTTTTTTTTTTTTGGATTTTATCAATAATGAAACTAAAGAATTCACATGTTGACCGTTTATGCATAACCGGCATATCGAGATAAACACCAAGATCGTCCACCTTACGAATTCCAAGTTGAGAGGTCATAAGGTTTATTGTTTCCATACTTGTGTTACCAGAAAAAAAACACTTGAGATTTAGCCTTGTTAACACGATGCCCCGAGTAAGTTCTAAATTCATCAAGAGTATGGTTTATAAGAGCAGCTTGAGATGTTGTTGCTTTAGGGTAAAGGATGAGATCATCCGTATAAAAAGATGCGAAAGAGGACGACCACCCCGGACAAGAGCGAAAGGCTTCCAAACTTTAACTTCGACAGCTTTTAATATTCGATGCCCATGCCTTTCCATAGTAAGAACAAAATGTTGGGCGAAAGGGGATCGCCTTGAAGTATTCCTCGCTCCGGAGAGAAAGAAGCACTAAGCTCGCCATTAATTTGGATTTGCATACTCGAAGAAGAAATACAATGCATGATCAGTCGGATCAGAGCAGCGGAAATTGGCATCTTGTAAAGTATCTAGGATAAAATCCCAGTGAAGTCGATCAAAGGCCTTCTCCAAATCGATTTTCACTGCCATCCAACCCTCCTTCCCATTTTTTGCTTACATAGAGTGAATGATTTCCTGATTAATGATGACATTCTTAGAAATGTTACCCCCAGAAATGAATGTCGTTTGGTTAGGAGAAATAAGTCGAGGGAGGACATGCTGAAAGCGTCGAACAACAGTCTTGGTGATGAACTTATATAAAGTCGAACAAAGGGAAATAGGCCGAAATTCCTTAAATGAAGAGGGGCTTGTGACTTTGTAAATGAGAACAATAATTGTACGGTTGAGAGCTAGATCAATGTCCGCACCAGCAAAGGTAGACTGAATCATGCGGGTGATAGAGTTTCCAACAATATCCCAATGCTTCTGAAAGAATTGGGCGTGGAGACCATCAGCCCCAGGAGACTTGAGACGAGACATTGCAAAGAGAGCATTCTTGACCTCATCAGTATCGGGAATCCTATCAAGACAAATAGCATCATTAGTATCAATATTGGGGAAGCAGCCAAAAAGAAGAAATTTCCCGGGAGGGGGAGTTTCCAAGGTGTAAAGCTTTTTGAAAAAGTTGATAGCGTCATCATGGATAATAACTTCATCAAAAAGGGAAGTGCAGCTGTCGTAACCGTTAGAGTTAAAAGCTCAATAATTAGGGATGGATCAAGAAAGGATAGTTTAGAAGTAAAATTTTAAAGAATAAATTATAGAATTTGTTCAATTTTATTTATGTTTTGTATATTTTTTCACTAAATTTAAAAAATATAACATTTGATAATTTTTATTTTTATTTAATTAAAATAAATTCATTAAAAATTAACTATCATTAGACTTTTAACAAATTATTAACGTGATATAATAAATATATAAAATTTAAAAAAACTAATATTTAAATAAATTTTTATTTTCCCCATTAAAACTTATCCCCACTAATTTTACCGATGCTATTCCTTCAACTTGTCAGCCCTCAACCTCTAAGCCCAACCACTGTCATCATCCCTTCAAAAAAAAAAACACCATTTTCCTCAGCCTTCCCTATCTGAAATGGTGCCACCACTTGATCCAAAATCTAAGGGTGTAAAAAAACAGTGTTCAGTAAAATATTCGTGAACCATTTGTATAATGTTCGTTTATATTTTTTTGTTAAGTTAAATAACGAGTATTGACAAATTTTTTTATGTTCATTTAATAAATAAACGAATACGATCAGAGTTATATACGATTCATTTATGTTCACAAACAAACTTATTTATCAACTCGTTCATTTATGTTCATGAACAAGCTTATTTATCTGATTCTCCTTTTTTATATATATTTTAAATATTGGTACATGTAGAGACTAATTGAACATACAATAAAAGTTAAAATTTAAATTGTAGATTTTAAGGAGTTTAAACACTAGTGATGTAATTTTATTATTTGTCTTTAGCTTGCAAATGAAAGGGTAAAACTAAAAGTTGAATATATAAATGAACCATAAAGAAACACTAAACTTAGGAGTGTTCAAACATCGTTTAAAACCGATTTAACTTACCGAATCGAAGTTTTTTTTTATTTGGTCGGTTAATTTTAGGTTCGGTCGGTTAACGGTTAATGATTTTTTTCAAACTTCGGTTATCGATTAATTCAGTTTTAAATCAGTCGTTTAACCAAATTAACCGAAATTATTGAATATATAATATATATATGATTTATATAAGATTGTTTAAACTTTGGTTTTAACCGAATTAACTGATCGAATTAACCGAAAATATAAAATATTTAATATACAATATATATTATTTATAAATTTCAGTTATTTTGGTTAATCAACCTATTAACTGATATTTGTTCGGTTCAGTTAATTATTTTCGAAAAAAATCGGTTCGGTTAACGGTTTAAGGAAAAAAATTAGTTAATAAAATTTTGGAAGTTCGGTTCGATCGGTTAACTGAAACGACCGATTGAACACCCCTAACTAAACGAACGCTAGATGAACACCTTCGTGAACACTAAATGAACACATTCGTGAACATATAAATGAACATGTTCACGAACATTAAACGAACATGTTCGCGAACAATAAATAAATAAACACGAACACCTTCAAAAATAAATAAACGAACACATTAAAAAATAAACACACGAACACCCCTACCAAAATCCAAACAACATCTAAACTGCAACACCTAAAACCCCAGCTGCAATTATAATGGCTAAATTCCTCCTACTCAAACCCCACAGCTTTCAAGAGGATCTCATATGTGTTCAAAGAAATCAAATCCTCACTAGCTGCCCCTGTTCTTTGGTCAGAGTGAGAACAATCTGCAGCCTTTGTTCTTCAGTGCACACATCCAGCAACTTTTGAACAAGGTAGTTTCCAAATGGATCCATCATTAGTTCAACAATATTTACCAATAACCTCATTCAATATTATCTGCACATCCAAGCAGCTTCCTTCATCAAATATCTTTTGTAGGAAGCGACAACCCTTATGGTCCTTAGCCATGTAATTTATGCAACCTGGAAACTCAACCAAGGAATATGGCCTTGGCATCAGTGTTACATTTTCCCCATGTATCTTATCATGTTTAGAGCTTTTCTCTTGAAGATTTTGCATTGCAATCTCTTTGAGAGACTTTTTCTTACTGTACTTGATCGAATCGAGGCCCTTATTATCAATATGATCATATTTGAAACCTCTTCCTTGAATGATGACACAATGATCCTCCGCTACATTTTCCTCGAGAGAAATCTTGTTGTGCAAGAACCTAGGAGAAGAACTCAAAGAATCAATGGGAGCTCTACATCCATTCCACATTGCTGGGAGCGAACAAAAGGATTCCCAGTGTAGGGTCTAGTGCTAAAAGCACTCTGCATTAAAATTCCCTTACTGTCCAATCCCCTACCCTGGTCCATTCTCTGCTCCAAAAGATAGTTTCTTTGGTTATCATATCAAGTCGATAATGAAGACAAATCATTGGATTGATTGTAATCAATACTGTAAGATCCAAAAGAATCACCTTTTTCGTATCCATCATACGAGTGACCAAATGTTATGTTTTTTTTGTATTCAATGAGAAAAAGTGTACAAAACTTAAATAAAATTGATCAGTTTTATAATTTATCTAATTTTAAATTATTATATATTTTAAATATTTTTTATAAGTTGACTATCCTTAAAGATTTTACGTTCTATTAACAATTGCACAAGATAACTTTTTTTTTTCATTAGATAAAAAAAAACTAATTATGGAATAATGTTGGCCTTTTTATCTTCTGAATTCCCAAAAGAACCAATCTTTACCACTTCCCATCTCTCGGTCCTTTTAACAGCAGCATCCCCCATCTGCTTTTAAGGCCACAACTACTTGTATTTACCATAACCAACGAACTCACCAGTCATGGCAAAAGGACATGAGTACATTGCTGTACCACTAAAGGATTTAATCTTTGACTTGGAAGTTGAATAGATCTCGTTGATGTTGTAAAAATCTGACTCAAAATAAAATCCATCAAATATTCGATTTTTAGTGTTTTTATGAATTTTTAAGTTTTAAAAATAAATTAAGTATAATTAATTTTTAAAGAATATAAACTTAATAACATAGATTCTGGGTTTTTATATCTTTTCCTTGAACCTTTTACGTTTCTATGATCATATTTAATTTTTTATTATTATTAAGAAATTTTTAATATTTATTAAACGTGACGGAATAAAAATTCAAGGCTCGTACTAACCGAGAAAATTAGTACTACAAGCCTACAAAACAAACTAGATTTGGACCTTAAATGACTGGGCTTAACCCAATTCATATTTTGAAAAAGAGTGATATTTTTTTACGAATTTAGTATTTATTCTTAAACCCTCTTAATGACGTTAAGATTAAACGCTCCTAATATTTTAGATAGATCGTTTACATGAGATAATTTACCTAATCTGAGTCTATTTTGTTGAACATATTTTTTTCCAATTGATTAGAGATATATCAAGACTCGAGGGGTGACTAAAGACAGTCGACCTCTTAAAATTTTCAAATTTTTTTACAACAACAACAGCAAAACCCTATTCTCATATGCAATGGGATAAGGGGAGGTAGGGTAGTAGGCTGCCCCCAACGTCAGGGTTGAGAGCAGCTTCCGTGGAATGCATGTATAAATACATAAATAAATACGTAGTTGAACAATCTTCATATGCAGTCAAATTTCTTTATATTTTATAGAAAAAATCGCCTCAGTGACCAAAAAAAAGTTATAATATACGATTTTAACCAACTTTTTTTGGATTTGCCAAAATGACCAACAAAATCGCAACGCGAAATAAAAATCGCAACGCGATCCCCAGAATCGCAAATCAGTTTCCAAAATCGCAACGCGATTCTTGAAAATCGCAATGCGATAGTACAAATTCGCATTGCGATTTTCTAAAATCGCAACGCGAATATGAAAATCGCAACGCGAACACATAAATCGCAACGCGTATCCGTAAATCGCAACGTGTATCCGTATATCGCAACGCGTATCCGTAAATCGCAACGATAATACATAAAATCGCAACGCGTATCCGTAAATCGCAACGCGATATTTAAAGCGCCATTATAATCGCTACGCGTATTTTATTTTCAAATTACAAAAACCAATATTAAGACAAAATCCCGTAATCGCAACTCATAACCTAAAACCTAAAATCACAACTCAGTCCCATCTCCATCTCTCACTCTCTACGGCGAAGAAATCCGTCCCCATCTCCGAAGATTTCCGTCCCCATCTCCGGCGAAATCCCTCACAACCATTCACGGTCAGAAATCCCTCACAATATTCAGAAATGGAAAATCAACCTCCGAGGGTTATTTTTTTAATTATTTTTATTTTGAAATGTTTGCATTATTGTAGGTTTTTCATATTGAAACTGATGATAAGTTTACTGGTCATTTCAATAATAGATTAACCATTTCACTTAGATTTCATTTCGTGTTACGATTCTGTCGTTGCGATTTTCATTTCGCGTTGCTATTCTCTCGTTGCGATTTTCAAGTTAGTATTTGTCTTTGTCTTTGTTCTGTCTTTTGGTTGAAGTAATGCAATCCATTCAAGTTTCAATTTGCAGAAGAGTCGCAACGAGATAAATGAAAATCGCAACGAGAGAATGACTGTCGCAACGAGAGAAATGAAAATCGCAACGAGAGAATCGCAACGCGAAATGAAAATCGCAACGAGAGAATCGCAACGCGAAACCAAAATCGCATTGCGATTTTCCTTTCGCGTTGCGATTCTCTAGTTGCGATTTTCATTTCGCGTTGCGATTCTCTCGTTGCGATTTTCATTTCAACCAAAAGACAAAACAGTGTTGCAAATTTTAGTTTCAAGAATAAACTACTACTTTTTATGTTTATTGTTTTTGGTATATCTTCACAGTGTAGTTTTTGGTATATCTAACTTGGTATGTTTATTGTTTTTGTAGAAATTTTTTTCGGCTCAATTGACCTTGAGAAATAAAGTCAGCCTGTCCACTACAATTGCTTCGAAGCTTTCACCTGCTCAAAGACAATTGTTTGAGGAAACCTGCTTCGGGCCATGGCTGAGAGTACAGCATCCGGGTGGAGATGCTAATTTGACCCATTTGTGGCTTCAGACCATGACATCAAATCTACCCGACAGTATACAACGTGGTGAGGAAGAGATATGGTTTCATTTTCCACCAGCGTATACTTGTTTTGGGCGGAAGGAGTTCTGCTTAATCACTGGTCTACGATTCGGACACGATGATGTAGGCCGGTACACTCGTCATATCGCCCGCCCATCATGGTTATCCCGGGTTTTTCCGGATGAGTCAATGGAGAAGCCGAACCTACATGTCGACGACCTGAAGAAATTTTTTAATAAGAAAGCTGGTTTCACTCGGATGGATGACGTCGATGTTGTCCGAGTATGCCTTCTACTACTTGTGTATGCCGGCTTTTTAGGCAGAGAGGCCAGACAACCTATTCATCGGGAGCTAATAATATTGGTAGAGGAACTGAATGCATGGAATCTGTTTCCGTGGGGTTCGTATATATGGAAAGCTACCTGGACTAAGTTGTCGTCTGCCTTTGATGACCGCAAAAGTTTGAGGGGCGATGGGTCCAAATACACTTTGTCAGGCTTTGTTTGGGCCTTTAAGGTAAGAATTTCTATATAATGTTTCTAAAATTATAATTAATTATTTAACAATTACTAATTTTGTTATTATATTGTTTGTAGATTTGGATATTCGAGGCTTTCCCCAGCATGCGTACATATGCAATAAAAACGTCAAATGATATTCCCAGGGCTATTTCCTGGAAGAGGAAAACTCTGTTGGATTAGGAAGACTTAATACCATATGCGACAATAAATAATGTAAGTTAACACAAATACTTTCATATAATATATAAACAAGTTATTAATAGTAGACGTTTAACTTTGTTTGAGTTTTATATTTTAGGAGGCCAACATTCCATTACAAAGACTGACACCCACGGAGGAAGAGCTTGCCACTGATTGGTGGCAAGCTAGTCAGAGTTTTTTTGATGGCACGGATGATGAGCAGCATCCACTTCCTCCAATTCGAGAGCCATCACCTCACCTAGAGCCATCACCGATCGACCCACTATACACCTCTAGAACGAGAGCCATCACCTATCCCGTCACATCATCGAGCCTCTTCTCCACCATCACCTCATGATAGGCGACCGGCAAAGATGCCACGACTCCTATCTCCCTGTTCTCCACCTCCACCTCAACGGGATGAGTCAAGGGAGTTACGTGATGAGGTCAATGCCTTGCGTGAGGAGATCGGTACTCTACGCGATAACGATGGTGCATGGCATGTGGAGGTGTCAACTTTACGTGGTGAGGTTGCCGCTCTACGTGAGATGATAGTATCGTTGCAGAATGAGGTTCATACTCTACGCAACGAGGTAAGTTTAAGATTTTCCATATTTAACTTAATGATAAATTTACTCGTAATTTCACTTAGATTAGCCATTTCACTTAGATTGCTTAGTAAATTTATTCGGTTGCTGCCAATTCTGCTAAACTGTGTATTCTTTAACACTGTGAAATAGTATTTGTCTTTGTTTTATCTTTTGGTTGAAAGTAAATTTGTTCGGTTGCTGCCAATTTTGCTAAACTGTGTATTCTTTAACACTGTGAAATAGTATTTGTCTTTGTTTTGTCTTTTGGTTGAAAGTAAATTTGTTCGGTTGCTGCCAATTCTGCTAAACTGTGTATTCTTTAACACTGTGAAATAGTATTTGTCTTTGTTTTGTCTTTTGGTTGAAAGTAAATTTGTTCGGTTGCTGCCAATTCTGCTAAACTGTGTATTCTTTAACACTGTGAATAGTATTTGTCTTTGTTTTGTCTTTTGGTTGAAAGTAAATTTGTTCGGTTGCTGCCAATTCTGCTAAACTGTGTATTCTTTAACACTGTGAAATAGTATTTGTCTTTGTTTTGTCTTTTGGTTGAAGTAATGCAATCCATTCAAGTTTCAATTTGCAGAAGAAGAAATAGTTTACTTTCGCAACACGAAACTTAAAATCGCAACGCGAAACCAAAATCGCAACGCGAAACCAAAATCGCATTGCGATTTTCATTTCGCGTTGCGATTCTTTCGTTGCGATTTTCATTTCGCATTGCGATTCTGTCGTTGCGATTTTGGTTTCGCGTTGCGATTTTAAGTTTCGTGTTGCGAAAGTAAACTATTTCTTCTTCTGCAAATTGAAACTTAATGGATTGCATTACTTCAACCAATAGACAAAACAAAGACAAATACTAACTTCAGGGTATTAGTTTGAAACATATTTTTCTTTGTTATCTGATGCATTTTGTGAACTATGATAGAATAATGACTTGGGTGAATACAATGCAAGTTTGAAACATATTTGTCTTTGTTTTCACTGTTTAAATATCATGTCTGTTCATTTACTGATTTTTGTATTTAATTATTTAGCGGCCCAATAGAGTGGATGCTTTACGTCGGGTTATGCTTGCACGACGGAGTTCACGCATCAGACAGCGTGCACGTGCTATTAAGTCTCCGTACACCCCAATAGTGCGAAGACACCGCAAGAAGAAGCCCGACTCGCCTGTCATCCCTCAAGACTCCACTCCTATCGTTGAAGAGGCCCCCCCTATCATTCCTCGAGAGTCCCCTCCCACCGTTCAAGAGGCCACTGTCATCATTGAAGAGGTCCCTCCCACCATTCAAGAGCCCGATTCACATGGCGTCATATGTAGGCTTCTTGAGAAACCCTCTGACGTGCCGGACATGATGGATTCAAGTTGGCTCTCGTATGAGTTACCGGCCAGTACCATACCGGTATCTGAAGAGGAGAGGGATCAACTACCGGACACAATTCTGGATAACACCCTTTGGGCTAAGACCGCTGTTGATTTTTATCTACATGAGCAGAGCCAGGGGTGTTTCACTGACATATGCAAGCTCACCGATGATATCTATTTGTTGCTTGATCGGTCTTGGTGGGGCGTATTATTAGGGGTCGAAGACAATGGCTATTTCGATGGGGGGTAAGTCTTATATTTTTCTTATATTCAATTTGATTAATTTTTTTTAAATTTATGTAAGTCACTAATATATGTCTTTTTTTGTAAAACAGCATATCGATGCGTGGGTGACACGTCTTCTAATAATAAGAAAACTTAAGAAAAATAAAAATATACGATATACAATTATGCCGACGTCTTTCACGCCGTTCACTTGAAGAATGCACGAGATGAATCATTTGATTTGGGCAATGGACAAGCTAAACTTTATCCTGCATGGTGGGAGGTCGATAAGGTTAGTATTTATTTTAGATTGAGTTTAAAGGTTTTATGAAATAAGTGCGCAAATGAATGAATTATTACTTATGATTGCAGGTGTTTATCCCTGTTTTGGAACGTAAACATTGGATTCTCGCCGAGCTTCAGCTCCCATCCCTTAAGACAATAGTGTATGACAGCATGATAAATTACATATCATTGGCTGATTTAAGAGATGTTATTAAGGGATGGAGCTCTCATTTGGCTAAATTCTTGGATGCGATCAATTATTGGACTCGTTCTGGAAACAAGAAGCCAAGAAGCTCAATATTACAGTTATTAGAGACGAGACCGCGCCACAACAAACGAGCGGAGCCAGAGGAGATTGTGGTCCTCTCGTATGCTTGGCGTTGGAGCGTTTGACGACGGGAAGCATCAAGTATCTACCTCCCACCGATAGAGATAGAGCTGCAGTAGGCTTGTGGTTTCGGCATTATATGGCTAAATCGATATATACGAGACGCTGCCTACCTGCATCCGCGTTATAAAAATGTCCATAAACAATTGGTAAGTTTATATACTTTTGGTTTGAAAATGTTTGGTTAAGTACCTAGAATTCAATAATTTGCTGTTTGTAGGTTTTAGATGTGTAGAAAGTGTTGTTTGAGCAAATGTTTGGTTTCTGCAGGTTAATCTCAGAAGTGAACTGCATGAAAATGATGTATGGCTGCAAAAGTTGATTCAATAGTTTAATTGATTGTTTTTTGATTGTTTAATTGATTTGTAAAAGTTGATTCAATAGTAGATGATCGGAAATAAGAATTATTACTTATTTTTTGATTGTTTAATTGATTTGTAAAAGATGATTTGTAAAAGTTGATTTGTGTAATTGATGCGAATATAATTCTTATTTGTGCTTGTTTAATTGATTGAAATGTAATGGTTGATTTTGTTGATTTCAATCTGCATTATGTTGAAGGCAAAATTGACTATCGCAATGCGAAATGAAAATCGCAATGCGAAATGAAAATCGCAACGAGAGAATCGCAATGCGAAATGAAAATCGCAATGCGGAAATGAAAATCGCAACGGGAGAATCGCAATGCGATTTTAATTTCGCATTGCGATTCTCTCGTTGCGATTTTCATTTCGCATTGCGATTTTCATTTCGCATTGCGATTCTCTCGTTGCGATTTTCATTTCGCATTGCGATTTTCATTTCGCATTGCGATTTTCATTTCGCATTGCGATTTTCATTTCCGCATTGCGATTTTCATGTTGGGATTTTCATTTCGCATTGCGATTCTCTCGTTGCGATTGTAATTTCCGTGTTGCGATAGTCAAATGCATGCCTAATAGTGATAACAACTGAATAACAAGAGTTGGTTAAGTCAAAATAGTTGGCCTGAGTCATTAATTCAACTGAAAATGTTAAAAGTTCACACATAAAATCCACATAATACAACGTTTGCATTTAAAAATCACCTAAGTTAACAGTCCCAAAAGGTGAAGCCAATTGTGATTTTGATGAGGATCCATATTTTGGTAGAGGAAAAGATGATTTTGATGGCACTGGTGATCCACATGTCAACCTTGTATGACCACTTTCCTTGCACCGACTACATGTCGATCTCTTCTTCTCTTCACCCTTAGACGGTATACGATCGTGACTTTTTGGTCGGCCAGGTAGCCTTCTGTCCATGGCTGGTGGCAAAACTGTTTGTAAGTCATCTGGTATGTCCCACTCAGAAGGATGTGGAATAGGGTAGACAATCTCGGCATAAGTCTGTCGATAAACTTCTGTAGTGTAGCAATCCATAGCGTATGCGCTTGAATCATCTTGGTTTAAATGAAGAGCAACTTTTATAACATGGCCACACGGATAACCAGATGTTTGCCATTTCATACAACTACACGTCTTTGCATTTAGATCGACTAGCCCATTTAAGTTATTATCCAGTACTTGAAACAAAGTGTTTGAACATGGTTCAACTCTCCATGACGTTGACTTCACAACACGTTTCGTTATCTTTTTTTCAGTCCATGGTGTAACACGATGTTCCAATGTTCCTGTAAATTTAAATAAACAATACTTAGTAAAATATAAATATGATAAGTTACGAATTCAAAGAAATAATACCTGCATGGTTTCTTTTCTTGTAGTACCACTGTTGAATAGAGGCTCGAAAAACTCCATTAACATAGTAATGGGTAATTTCCGGGAATGACGACTTAGAGCGTTGATTGATTCTTCACTATTAGACGTCATGAAACCATATCTTGCTCCAAGTTGATGTACTCTTGACCATCTTTCAAACCCGACATCTTCTAGTGTTTGAGCACACTGAGACAAAACACGTCTTAAACAATTTATATGCTTATTAAAATCCACTTCCCGATAAGCTTTTACAGCCTTCCAGTATGTCCATTTGTGCTTTTTTATACCAGCAGACCTTGATTTTAGATTTCTATACAAATGAACACCACAAAGTCCATGAAAAGCATCTGGGAAACACCTTCTAACAGCGTTGTCAATTGAGTTTGCCCTATCGGATATGATTGTCAGATTGCTAATAGGACCTATGCAATCCCTAAGATGCCCCATAAACCATGTCCATGAATCAGAGGTTTCAGATTTGCCAACCCCGTAAGCTATTGGCAATATCCCATTGTTAGCATCCATGGCTACTGCTAATAAGTTTACTCCAAGGTATCGACCTTTCAAATGTGCTCCGTCAACTATAATAACTGGGCGCATGCAAGTAATAAACGAACGAATCTACAAAATAATATACACAAGAAATATAATCATTTAAATGTGAAATGCATGTAACTAACAAAATGAGTCAACAAAATTATATTGATTTACTAACCGTAGCACCAATGGCGATAAACAGCAACTCAAAGCGTCCATCTCTATCTGTTTTGATATGAGTTACCGACCCAGGATTTTTCAGCTTTAAATTGTGACAATAAGCCGGCAGTTGGGCAAACGATGCTTCTGGCGACCCCCTCAACAATTCCAAGGCATAACATTTGGCTCTCCAAGCTTGAGAATATGATATACTAATCTTGAACCGAGCATTCATGTCAGTCATAATTTCATGTCCCCGATATACCCTGCCATTCAAAAACATTAACTCAGCCAGAAAACCACCCAACACCTTTTTGTTTGCCTGTCTATGGTGAGGAAAAACTTGGGTTCTTGAACATGTATGTTTATCAATAAAAGTCCTAACTTGAAACATTTCGCAATCTTTTATTCTCTTTGCAATCATTCGCCACATACAGTTTTTGTCAATCATACACCTTGTTTCGAAACGATCTTTGCTTGATTTGTTAACTTTTAGTTGATAGCCATCTTCCACACATTTCGTATACAAAGCTATCTTCAAGTCTTCCTTTGTATCAAAACAATCATCTTTCTTGATACGAATAACTTTTGTGTAACAATCAACTGCTTTCTTTACCAACTCTTCTTCCGGTATCTGAAGTAATTCTGGCATATTCCAGTTATACGCCCGTGGAATTTTCTTTTCTTCGGGGTTTTTTCTTCTTCTTTTTCTTCTTCAGGATTATATGAATTACAGAATGGATGTTCAACATGTTCATTCACAGTCGTAACTTCCTCCTCATTATCATCAACAATACATTCTTCGGCAACGGCTGTTTCATCATCAAAATTCGGGTATTGACCAATATCAAAATCATTACACGCAGGGTCTGTTTCTTCTTCTGAAACATCATCAAAATCCGTGTATTGACCAATATCAAAGTCCGGATATTGACCAAGACCAAATTTCGAATACTGACTAGTACTCACAATTTTTTCTGTTGGCTCATCATCGTCTAACTGGTCAATACGAAAATCGGAATTTGGTGCTGAAAGTTGATTGGGATTTGGATTAGAGAAAGGTTGTGGGTTTTGAGAAAAACTTAGTTGATTACTACCCGCTACTGACCCAACAATACTACTTCTAGGTTCAACAACATACAATGTAACATCATCTTGTGAAACACTAATGTAAGCAATGAATCGTTCAATATCTTCATTGTCGGTTAACAAATAAACTTTACCATTTCTCTGATAAGATAGCCTAAATCCACTTAGGGGCTCTAAATTCAATTTATTTGAAACACGTAGCATTAGAGTTTCATAAGTTAACTTTTGTAAAGACAATTTTAGTTGAAGATTCATGGGTAAAGGCATATATTGTAAAACACCATGAACATTATCCCATGACCCTCCAAAACACAAATCTATCCAAACATGATCAACATTAGATGATTTCATGGTTGTAAATTAATTTACTAAACAGACGAGCTGCGAAACTAAAACCAGTTGCCGGATTGGGAAGGATGTCGTTGGATATAGGAACAGATGTCGCCGGAGAGAGTGATAGATGGAGATGGAATGAGTTGCGATTTAGGGATTTAGTTTATGATTTCAGTGTTATATACCCAAAATTTCAGTGTTGTGATTTACAGATTCTCGTTGCGATTTACGGATTATCGTTGCGATTTACAGATTCTCGTTGCGATTTACGGATTATCGTTGCGATTTACAGATTCTCGTTGCGATTTACGGATTATCGTTGCGATTTACGGATACACGTTGCGATATACGGATACGCATTGCGATTTACGGATACGCGTTGCGATATACGGATACACGTTGCGATTTACGGATACGCGTTGCGATTTATGTGTTCGCGTTGCGATTTTCATATTCGCGTTGCGATTTTGGAAAATCACAATGCGAATTTGTACTATCGCATTGCGATTTTCAAGAATCGCGTTGCGATTTTGGAAACTGATTTGCGATTCTGGGGATCGCGTTGCGATTTTTATTTCGCGTTGCGATTTTGTTGGTCATTTTGGCAAATCCAAAAAAAGTTGGTTAAAATCGTATATTATAACTTTTTTTGGTCACTGAGGCGATTTTCTCTATTTTATATATATATATATTTTATATTTTTATGGATAATTTGTTATCTTCCATTTAAAATTTTATACATTTGCTCTACTCTAAAATTTTATAAATTCTTCTCCTAAACTAAATTTTGGGACCGTGCCTTATTGCGGTAATACACTACTTCCAAGTTCCAAGTCATCTTCCTCGCCTTCTTATTTTTCCATTGTTGGCTTGCGTTTTCATTCTTACGTTACTGTTATTTTGGGCATATTATAGCCCATCCTGTCAGTTTGTCTGCTGGATTGTTCATTCAGTGTTATTACTAGAAATATATATTTCAGAATTCTATCACATTCTGAGTAATTTATTTTAATTAATAAATTGTAAAATAATATTATCAATAATAATAAGTAGTGAACTAAATTTAAAATAAAATAAATTATAGAGTTTAATTTTAGATTAAATGGTTTTCTAAAAATTAAATTGAATTAAACTATTAAATTAAATTATAAAATTTAAAAATAAATAAAGGTTAATTTTAAATAAAATAAAATTCATAAGGATTAGACTAAACACAAATAAAACTTGAAAGATTTAACTTTCCATTTACCTTTTTTTTTAATTAAAGCGAGGTAGACATATATGCCACATGGCACAATCTTATTGAACAAAGATATTTTAACGCTTAGTTCAAAACGAACAACATTAAGTAAATGTTAGGGCTAAGAAGACTACATAAAAAAATTGTGGATAATTTATTACAAAAAATATTATTTAGGGGATAAATGAATCATTAAGAGTATTAAAAAAACTATTAAAGTTTAAAATAAAAAAATTAAAAAATTAAAAATTAAAAATTAAAATAAAATTTTAAAATATTTATAAAATATTACCGATACTTGAAGTGAAATTGTAGCTTATTGGACTTGAAAATAGTTGAACCAAGTTCAACTCTTTTCCTAAGCTCGAGTAACTTATAAGTTATGTAATTCACATCTTGGGTTAAGAGAAAATAATTCGTGATATAAACACAAAATAACTTGAATTAAAATCATACATTCTACTCTTAGAGTAGTAAAATTCATACATCTATTTTATTTTTTCTTGTTGTTTTATCTTACTACTCTTTATGTTTTATTGTCTCTCTTGGTAGCTTAAATAGTTTTAACATTATTTACGCTTCTACATATTGTTCAATCTCAGATGATTTATTCGTCGCTGGGTGAATTTAAATCCTCACATAGATGTAGTGAAAGCTTATTTAGATGTCAATTCAATCAATAAAATGTTTGAAATCATACGAATAAGCTATTCGAAACTCTAATACCGGTATAAAATTTAAATTAATTCTTATTATGATAAACTTAGTCCATTCAAAGACTAAAATTATTGTTACATCATTTAACCATGGACAAGCCCCTAGCTTTGCCTTGTATGTATATACAAGTGTGTGTATATAAGTCCAATATAATTTATTAAGAAAATAGTAAAATTCAATAAAATAAATAAAATGAAAATATAAAGTAAAGAATTACATAAGGATCCATTGGATAAACAATGTTTAACATAATGAAACTTGAGGAAGACAGTCAGCCGCCTTACATCGTCTTGGCCATAATTCAGATTTTCTAATAGGTTTAATATTAAAATTAGCTTTCAACCTTTATTAAAACGGCAATTTTAGTCCATATTATGTTTTAAGAGTATTTTTAGTCTCGACATTTCAGTTTGAGGCAAAAAGATTATTTAATGGATGAAAATTATTAGTTAATAAGCAATTAATATTTTAAAATAATAGTTTTTTATCTTAAATGAAACGTTGAATGGCCAAATGCTATAAAATAAAAGAATAAGGGTTAAAGTGATTATTTAGTTAAATATTAAGAATTTTTTTACTCTAAAATGAGATATTGAAGGCCAAAATACTTTAAAAAAAAATAAGGATCTACATGAACATTCTAATAAATACTGTTGGTGACTAATTTTAACATTATACCTTTCTAATAAGATTAGGTAGCTGAAAATGTTTGGAACCGATTTTAAAATTCAGAAAAAATGTGAAGTTGAATGAACAATAATATTTTTTTTAAAAAACATGAAATATGACCAAAAGTCATCTGCAAAAGGCAATAAATCAAATAAAAATAAGCAGCCATGAAAGCTGCCAAGAAACGTTACTACAATAATGAACATAATAATAATAATAACGCCACTATACCATAGTTTGATTAGTATAAGTTGGTGGTGGTGGGATTCAAATAATTTGACTACGCCACTGGACTTCAATCTCAGCAGCTATATTTAATATTATTTTTTATATAATACTTTAAATCCAATTTTAATCTTAATTAAAATCGATGGAAAATAATAATTCTAAAAGGAAGGGGATGAGAAAATTTTAAGAGAAGAAAAGTGTTTTTAATGAATATAGAAAAAATAACTTAAAAGAATATAAAAAATAAATAATTTAATCAACTGATTAAATGGACTTACCCATATAATTATATTATATAAATAAAGGTAGGACCCTTTTGTATTTTGACCACCAGAGCCAGCAATCATGACTCAACTACCAAAATATCAATCATATTTTTTGAGAAATTTACATGAAAACGATATTAAAATGTATAGATTATTAAATTTATAAATGGAAATATAATTTATTCAAAATAATCCAACTGAAACTCGGTGAGTTCATTAGTTTGGTGTGGGTAGTCAAAGTTGTTCGAGTGAGTGACAAGTATAAACTTTGTTTTGATAAACTACATATTATTTCACGCTCACCTATTTATTATATTGTCTAATTAAATAATTAGATTACGGCAGTCACTTTTGAAAATTTATTTACACAAATAATAGTTTGGAAATTTATGTAATAATCTTTCAAACAAGTGACCCAAGCACATTTGATTCTATCCACTGTCCTGTACTTACGAGTACCTTATAAATTAACAAATTCAAGGGCATGTCCCAATGAGCTTCACCTTTCTTCAATCATCTGATCCGATCTTCTTTTCTGGCCATGGAGCTTCAGCTTCCTTCTTTTCAAATCCTCTTCACCATCCTCCTCGTCTCCATCTTCATATTCAGAAGTTTAAAGAAATCAAAACCCAAGAATTCAATCCCAGGGCCAAGGAGATTGCCGGTGATCGGGAATTTGCACCAAATCGCCAGCCCTTCACCCCACAAGACCCTCAGAGACTTGGCCCTCAAACATGGACCACTCATGCATCTCCAGCTCGGTGAAATCTCCACGGTCGTTGTTTCTTCACCGGAAGTAGCGAGAGAAGTAATGAAAACCCACGACATCAACTTCTCATACAGGCCGGCCCTTGACGTCCCCAAAATCTACACGTACGATTTCACCAACATCGCCTTCGCCCCCTACGGCCCCTACTGGAGACACCTCCGTAAAGTCTGCACCACCGAGCTGTTGAGCGCCTCCAGGGTCCAATCGTTCCGATCGATAAGGGAAGAAGAGGTTCTGAATCTCGTGAAGACGATACACGAAGGTGGCGGGAAGCTGGTGAATATCAGCTCCAAGATCTTCTCCTTGACATATGGGGTGGTTGCCAGAGCAGCGTTCGGGGGGAAATGTAAGGATCAAGAGACTTACATCGACAGTATTACGGAACTCACTAAGTTGCTTGCTGGGTTTTGTGTGTCTGATTTCTTTCCCTCCATTAAAGTTCTTAAACATTTAAATGGCGTGGAGAAGAAAGTCCTGAAGATGCATAAGGAGAACGATAAGATTATCGAGAACATCATTAGGGAACACAGGGAGAGAAGGGCTAGAGTCAAAAATGGCGATGAACAAGCTGAACAAGAAGATCTTGTCGATGTGCTTTTGAGAATTCAAGAGGAGAATGAGTTCCCCTTGGGAGACAAGAACATAAAATCAGTCATCGTGGTTAGTAACCTTTTCACCGGCAACATGAAACACCCATATCTGATCTTTGTCTCGTATACTAAAAATCGAACCTTTTAATTATGTTTTTTTCAGGACGTTTTTGGTGCGGGAAGTGAAACATCATCAACAACCGTAGAGTGGGCACTCTCCGAAATGATTAAACACCCAAGGGTTATGAAAGAAGCTCAAGCTGAAGTAAGGCGAGTCTTCGGATCAAAAGGAAACGTAGACGAATCAGGCCTTCATGAACTCAAATACTTGAAAGCCGTCATTAGAGAAACCTTCCGAATCCGGCCGTCGGTGCCATTGTTACTCCCCAGAGAATGCAACCAAGCTTGTGAAATCAACGGCTACGAAGTACCCGCCAAAACCAGAGTCCTCGTCAATGCATGGGCACTAGGAAGAGACCCTAATTACTGGAACGACCCAGACACGTTTTACCCCGAAAGATTCCTCAACGGTTCAGTCGATTACATGGGAACCAATTATGAGTTCGTCCCGTTTGGTGCGGGAAGAAGAATGTGTCCAGGGATCACGTTCGCGACACCCAATCTGGAGCTGCCACTGGCGCAGTTGTTATTCCATTTTGACTGGAAGCTGCCCAATGGAATGAAAGGGGAGGATCTGGATATGGATGAAGTTTTTGGCATGACTGTCAAGAGGAAAAATGACCTTGTTCTTATTCCTACTCCGTATCATGCTTCTAAAATTGTTCATTAGAATCGGGATGGAGGAAATGTGTTTGGGTTTCTTTCCCACTGAACGTCGTAGACGCCGCAGTGGAAAACTGTAAGTTAATGATCCTATTGTAGCCGCCAAAACATGATGAGTTGTTCCTGTCATGTATTTGGTAAAACAAAATAAGCTAGTGCCGCCTCTGTCTTTTTCTTGATTTTATTGCTCACGTCTTGCATCAATTAAATAATAAATTACACTAAATACCAATTAAGTTTACTGTTTGTATCGATTTTATTATTGAATTTTAAAAAAATTTCAGTTATAACATTGAACTTTGATTTTGACTATAATTATAATATTTATATTATATGATAGTTTGATGCTTGCATGACATTTACGTGTGTTGATGTAAAAGTTAATTTTTTTAATTCACATCATCTTATTCTTTGTAAAGTTGAAATTTTCATCTAACCGTCATTGAAAAATACCGCTCTTTGATATTTTTTACGATCACTCTAGATATCAATGAATTTGTCTTATTGTGTAATACCATCTTTTCAGTTTTTTTTCAAAGTCTTTTTAAAATTCACCAGTTTTTTTATGAAATTTAAAGGCTTTATCATATTTAAGGGTTTTGGAGTATTTTTTTTATAGAAAATATGGACGGTGAAAACATCAATCCTTCAGTTTGAAACATTCTTTCAAGAAAATGAAAAACATATTTGAAATTATCTTCATTGGATGACTGTTCGAGGAGATCGAAGTATTAGAACATCAAACATTTGTATAATTTTTTGTCGATTTTGAGTGAGGTTTATGGAAAATCATTCCACGAGAAAAAAGAGAAGTAAAATGTAAATATTTTGATATCAATTTTATCGTGAATAATGACTGATAATGGACAACGATTTACTAGTAGCAATAGCTAGATTAGTTGTAAGGATTAAAATGATACATGAACTAAAGATCAATGCTTAAAAAGAAAAACATTTAAGAGTTTAATTACAAAATCGATACAGAGTTAAAATTCAAAGGGAAAAAAGAGAATCACGTCGTAATGCTATTAACGGTCTAACGGCGATATTATAATTGAAGTCAAAACTAAAATTTGATATTAAATTTGAGATTTTTTAAAATTCAATGATAAAATTGATGCAAACCCTAAAATTTAATGATATTTAATGTAGTTACCTTAATTAAAATAAGATGAAGTGTTGAGCAGGTGATTTTTAATATTATAAATCGAGTTTGTAATTATCAAATATTTATTAGTTTGGTGATATAATCTTTCATATAAAATTAATAAATTTAAATGTTTAAGTCTAATAAATATAATATACAAAATATTTTTATTTGTTTTTGTCCTTTTTAAAAGTTTGTACTGAATAAATAGATTTTACAACCCATCTGATCTGTTTCTTAATCACTGAATTTAGATAAATATATTTGGGTGTTTAAATCATCCTCAAAAAATATATGAAATAATTAAACCAAAAATTCAAAGTTTATTAGTCAAAATTGATACACATGAATAATGTTTTAGGTAAGATTTATGGTCACCGAAATTTTAGAGCATTTAGGTCTTCAAATTTATATTAGAGTCATTAAATTCTAAAAATGTCTTACTTCCATCACATGCCATTTTTAATAGGTTAACTCTCTAATAAAATTGAGACATATGTCACACTTTATTGATCAATAAAAAGCAGGTCAAATATTATGTTTGGAGGTTCCAACCTAGAACTTCAAAATATCTAACCACTATACTAAATTAAAAACATGATACACAATTAAAAATAATAATATTTTAATTAAACTTTGATTAAAATTAATTATATTAATTTTATGAAAATATGTTGATTATAATATAAATTATAAAAATATATTTATAACATTAATTCGAATTTATTAGTTTTATGAAAATTTATTTATAATTTATGTTACAAAATTAAAAATAAAAAGGTAAAAAAATGATAATATAAATCATAAATATATTTTATAAATAGGCAAAGTACACAATTGATCCCTGAATATAGGATATTGATTTATTGAACCCTCGACTATTAAAAGTTACAAAATATTTCTTTGTTTATAGGGTGTTGTTTTGTTCAGTCTTTCAACTATTAAAAGTTACAAAATAGTCACCAAACTATTCATATGTTTTAAACTCGTCATTTTTTATTAAAAAATTAATGGTCGTCTAAGTTGGACTTTAGCATGATGATTAAGACATGATAAAATTATATTTTAATGATATCTACTCACACCGTTGTTATTTTCAAATACTGACTCGACAAGATGCAATTAATAAGTTATTAACGAGTTTGAAACATATGAATAATCGGGTGATGGTTTTATTAATTTTAATATTAATAATTAGAGGATTCAACAAAACAATATATAATTAGGAACCATTTCATACTTTTGATAGTTAAAGGGGACCATTTGTATATTTTACCCTTTATATAAAAGTACATACAACATAAATTATAAAATGAATACAGATTGCATGCCCAGTATGCTGATATCTCTCGTCGATGATCCTTTCAGTGCTAGTCTTGCGTGGAATGGCATGCACATTTCCAAGAGGGTTGAAAACTCAGTCTTAATCTTTGGAACTAGGATTGGAATGGGGGCATTCAACTAGGAACACCCTTCTAAAAATAGGCGTATGCCGCTTTGAGTGGAGAGCACGCGGTATTCTCTAGTAAAAGGCGAAAGAATAGTCGGCTCCGTGGTTAAGCCCATAAAATTAGCTCTTTTGTTTATGGAAGTCGGTTGGGGTGTTCTTCTATGTTTTGTAGCCATATGGGATTGTTTTATTCTCCAATTTCTACTCTTTACACCTTTGGCCTCCAAGTGGAACAAATATAGTTTTGGTTTCGATGAGTTGCTGAAGTACCAAAAGATTAACGTCATTTTTTTTTGTAGTGCTGTGGCAGCAGAAACACAGTTTCGATGAGTTCAGTGTTGTTGCCTACGCATTACTTATTCTGTAAACGGCATTGATATCAACACCAAGAAGTAAATTGAACTGATAAACATGTGAACTTGCATAATGTTCAAGTAAGCACTGAATGTCCTCTATGCAGAGGAATGAGGATCAAGTAGTACTTATTTAGACTATGGGGTCAATACATAAGCTTTTAAAATTTTCCTGCAGGAGGAGATCCGGAATAAAACCGTCTATATTATAATGCGAGCGGGCGGAATCTTTGATGTTGATGCTAATACATTTATTGATGAACTTTCTGAAGATCTACATATCAAATTTCCAGAAGTAAGCTACTTATATCACTTATTATTATCTATATAAATGCTTGAGCATAAGCTTTCATTCTACCTGCAAGTTTTTGCTTGTATTGTTTCTAAATGTTCCTCAAAAGGAGTTCAGTTGCATACATACAAAATGAAAGCAGTTAGAACTTATGGCATCTGGATTATGAATTATTAGGAACTCTTGAAACATTACACAACAATTGACATTATGAACTTGATTCACTATGACATTTTTCTTACGAATCAGTGTCTTTCTGCCTAAAGGGCATAAGCACAAAGATCCATCTCCCTTTTGTTTAACCTGGATCACTCAAATTTAGACATTCTTTGAGATATACTGGGACTGATTATCGTATTCAATCACGGTGAAAAGTAAACAAGAATACGCATTCAAGAAAATTGCATTAAACATATGTTACATAGTTCAGAATGAAACTATTAGGAAGGAAACACTGGAAAGCACTCGTTGTGGCATCTCCTCTTCATGTAGGATGTGGCATTTTCGAATGACTGTCTCTACAAATGCAAGCGTTCTTTGCATTTTTTTCTTCTCAAATACGAACTCTATTCATCTGAAATGTTTATCAGGCCAAAACTTGATCAACTGTATTACGAATACTTTAATGTGGGAAACTTGTTTTGGTGCAGATAGTTGCAGGAAATGCCCAGAAAGTTATTTCTGTACGATTTTGAAAGGATAAACTATGAGGGAGCTCTATTAGATACCATGGCAATTACTCTGACAATTCCGAAAGTCATGAAGAGGAAGTGAAGCAATGATGAAGACTCAAATAATGGCAACCATGGTGAAGATGCATTTCTAAAGAGGCAAGAGGATGACCTGTCAGATCATTATATAACTGCTGATCATTACAGAATAAAGAAGAGTCCTAATGGACTATAGTGTTATACTTGGATGATATATATATTACACTATTTGTTTCTCTCATTTCCCCCCGGAAGACTGCCCTTTCCCCCTTACCAATTTCTTACAGCTCCATAAGAAGAGGTAAAGACTCGAACCGGAGAATGAAAGAAAAATACGAGAATAAACTACAATTGTTCACAGATGAAGTGTCAACATCTGAATCATTAAAGGTAAATGTATGCAAGACCGTGTCTTTCTGCTGTAAGTTCGAAAATATCGGAGTTTCAATAACCTGGCGTCGATTATGCATGCTCCGCATGCCAGATTCACCGTATGCAGATCCTTGGAGATGCGGAGTAGGCTTAAGCATCAATTCGGAATGGAAAAAAGATTGCGATGTTTCATTTGGTGTGCCTGATTTGATCCTCTCTGCTTCGGATAGCAACAGTAAAACCTCTCTTTCTTGCCTCAATTCCCTCGCTCGCTGCAGCCGTCTAAACCTCTCTTGCAAGAGAGCAATGGAAGAATGAACAGCCGGCTCACTCTGCCTTCCCATCAAGAAAAAATAAACCCGGAGCCTATCGATGGTACAGAGGAGAATGCTCATAAGGTGATCTGAGGTTACTATATTGTTATATATAGGACATTTATAAGCTTTGAAATCGTTAATCTGTTCAATGCAAGCTGCTTTAGTTGATTCTCAATGATGTACAAGGAAAGAAAGCAACGGTAGAATCAGCCGCTTAGATACAGAGTCCAAGCAGGCAGAGTTATGTGGCAATGTGTTGAGGTAAAAATAGATGATAGGATGGTTGATGCTCTGTCGGCTTGTTGCCAAGAGCTATTAGCCTTTCAGGAAAGATGGTGCCCCTCTTTTTGTGGGGGATATTTCTTGTACTATTTTCACCAATCTTCATCTTTTGTTTGATCAAACCATGTTTAAAGTTTGAATTTCAATCTGTAAATGGTGATAAGAGTTGAAAAAGAGTATATTTTGAACATAGGAGTTCTTGATTCATTGAGAAAAGAAAACTCTTTTTCTTTCTTTTTCTTGATATTGTGTGTTTTGTCATGAAGTTGTTGAATAGAAATGTAATGGAAAGAGAAAGGTATAGTTAGTGGATTCTTTCAATGGGGCTATTATTGTTGGAGCACTCTTGTCTTTTAACTTAATTGTTGGAGGAATAGGCACGAATGGTATTCACTTTTCGATTTTAATCGAATTAATCAATTGGATCGAAATTTAGTCCAATTAAATAGATGTCAGATCGATTTTAAGTAATTCGATTCGGTAAGTGACCTCGTCTCCCCTTGATATCTCAGGGAATTTTGGCCAACTATCTTTGCCTTTTAGCCATAGGCAAAATCATGGAAAATCAACTTTGGGTGCTGCATTTCTTTTTGAGCTTTTATCTTCTCTTAAGCCTCAAAATATCAATGGTGATTGAAAGCATAGGTGGCAACATTATGGCAATTGAGGCCGAGTATTGATAGTCTCAAAGAGGAGAATTAACAGCAAAAGCTACCAATTAATTTCCAAAAATCTGGAGGAACATATATAACTCGTTGCTTTTGGATTTAGTCTCTGTTTTCATGTTCCCATTGAAAGTCGGGTTATCCAATAGATCCAACTCGTACAAAACAGATTTTGGATGTAAGAAACGAAATGAAATCTCACAAATTTAGTAAGAAAAAGAAATGATTCATACCATTTACCCATTCAATAGCAGTGGAATCCAAAAGGATGGACATTTTTTATATGATGTGCAGAAAGGTTTGACTGTGACTGTAGAGTTGTATGATTTCATGAAATGAAAGCAAAAAATGGAAGATCCCTGCAAGCATCAACTGCATAACTGCAACTTGTATTAAAATGCTTAATAGGAATTAATAGTAATAATACAATAACATATTGTTCCGTACCATATTATAAATACGAAATTTTTACAGGGCTACTACCATTATCTTAATGATCGAAGCACTTGTAATGGGGCGTATGTCTTTATGATTTATATTAGTTGTGTTTGATAAATAACAATACTTCATACACTGTCAGGTCATCAAAATTGCATCAACCAGGACATGTTTTACAACAATTTCCTGTAACAAAAATAAGACGTACCAGTTCCATTTTTGTACAAACTCCCAAGTTTATACAGAACTCGGCAGAAAGTAGTTTGTACGCTAGTTAACAGGATCAGCAGACAGTAAACTATATATAGAGAAACAATACACACATTTTTCAGAATAAGATTTCTAACCTTTCTTTTACCAGCCAAAAAGATGGTGGGGGGGGGGGGAAGGAATGTCCATGTTTTTATCTCTTGTACCTTCATTGTTGACAGATTTACGGACCTGTTAGTATTCTTCCCATGGTCTGTGCATATGCATACGAATGATTTAGGGGCATAATTTCAACACGGTGACCTTCGCTTTGTGCTTTTCTAGATCCATAATGATTCATGCCACCACTAGGAACACCATGGTATGTTGTCAGTGGAGTTGGTTGAACTGGCTTGAAACTAGAATCACCAGTCTGAGGGTGGTTTTGGACGAGTTCAGAATGCAATTGCTGATGCTCGGTCGAACTATTTTCATGAGCAGGACTAATCCAAACACCAAGATCAAGGCTAATGGCATCATTTTCTTCTGATCTAATCCTTGATGTTGCCTTTACAGGTCCAGCTGTATCATGAGTATTGGTCCTTCCAGTAGGTACATCATGATTGTGTTTTCCCTCGTATGTGGTTATAACAGCTTTCGGATCATGAGATGCCCTCTTGATGTGTTTTCTAACAGGGCAACCAGCAGCTGTGCACTTATAATAACTCCTACATAGAAAGTACGCAGAAAATAAAAATAAGATCAAATAATGTAATAAACCATGATAAAAGAATAAGGTCATAAACTGAATAGAAGATCTTAAAGCATGTGCCTTTAGGTCTGGAAAATTATAATCTAAATAAGCAAAACAACCAAATACAAATATCACCAAGCAGAACTGAATAGAAAATCTGAGAAACATATGTTGTCTTTCTCTAATATATGACAATGCGCAAAAGCCAGCATGCTTCCAATGAAGTTTCATGCCAACTAATATACTGTTCTAAAAACCACATGTTGAAACATACGAGTATATGACTATTATCATTTAATCAAATTTTCATGATGTGTACCTAGGATTAGGATTTCCTCTCACTACTTTTTGCCCATATTTGCGCCATCGATACCCATCATCCAGGATATCAACTTCACTCACAGTTTGTACAACAACACGTGGTTCCCGGATTGGCTTCACCACAGGAGTGATATCAATCCCCCCATCCATCTTCCTGCTCGTATTCAATAATATCACTAAGCAAGCATACAAAACCAGGGTAAAAAGCTAAAGCCTCCAGTGACAGTAACAATACCTTCGCTTTGAGAAAGGATTATCATCATCAACATCACCCACATTATCATCATTAGCAGTGACTGGAGATAGATCTGCTGTACTATTTGGTTCAATACTATGAGCCATCTGGCCATACATACTGGATGACTTGTCTAAAACAGGGAAAAAGAAAAGATTAACTCATAAGTTAAAACACGGCCAAAACACACAAAAACTATATGAGAGAGTACTCCTTACCATCTCTACCAGTCAAAGATGGCACCTTATCCGATCTTCTTCTTGTATAGACATAGTATTTCCAGAAGAATACCGGCGACTAGGTTGAGGTTTAGGATGATCATGTGTACCTTTTTTTTTATAAGAATATTAGGCCTCATTAAAAAACCCCTTCATGATTTAAGAAACTTGAAAAATAGTTCCTTAATCAGTGGAATGAGGAAAAGAGTACCCTAGGATTTCATTAACAACAATATCAACATAGGAATACAACACCTAACTCCCTTAAGGAGATAAAAAAACCAAAAGGAAACATCCTTTTAAAAATAACATGAGGATTAACCAATACCAGCCTTAGCTAGGGCATCTGCCTCTAGGTTGGCAGTCCTATTAACCCATCTAATAACGTCTTCACAATCTCTGAGTTTTTGAATAATATCTTTAACAGTATGAACATAAACATCAGGACATAGAACAACGTCCTTAACCCAGTCAACAGCCACCCTACTATCACTCTCGATAATCAAACGTTCCTTATATCTCTGTCGAATAGATTCAAAGAAAACCAGGCCCTTTAGGATAACTTTCAATTCCATCAATGTAGGAGGCCTAGGACAAGCAGACTCTTTGAAAGATGCTAGGATCGAACCAGATACGTCTTTAAGAACACCACCTAAACCACTCCTCCTCCAATCACTAGTAGTAGCAGCATCCACATTAAGTTTAATAAAGCCATTGGGAGGAGGGGACCACGAAAACTTTGATAAAATCCGATTAGAATATGGTAAGCAATAATCCCCTAAGGAAGGATCAGAAATAAGACAATCCTTAGAGATAGAAACCTGAGAATTTTTTGCTAAAAACCATGAAGCAAGCCTGAACCTTGCTAAAAAGAAAAATTCAGCTTGATCTAGCTTCCCTCTTTCAAACACAATAGAATTCCTAGTTTTCCATATTGTTCATAGAACCACTCCAGGAATAAATGACCATATGAGAGTTAGACCTCAATTCTGCCCAGGCTAGAAGAAAACTTTTAGCATCCACTTGAAAAACAGACTGAATATTCCAGTAGCACATGAACTTGTTCCATATTCACCAAACAACCGAACAAGAAAAGAATAAATGGGAGGGGGGCTCTTCCATTAACTTACATAAAGGACATAACAGATCAACTATTTCCTTTACTCCTCGTTTAACCAAAGCTGTCTTCACTGACAGTTTCTGCAAAATCACTTGTCATAGAAAAGTCTCCACTCTTGGAGGCAGCAGGCCCCTCCAAACAATAGTCTTCCAAAAATGATCTTTTACCGAATCTGAACTCCTCAAATAACATAAATTAGAACAAGATTTAACTGAGAAAACCCCATCTCCTGAGCCCTTCCAAATCAACCCATCAGCAGAATCATCAGAAATAGAGAAGACCGAAATGACAGCCATAAAATTTGTCCATTGCTCATATTCCCAGTCATTCAAATGTGTACCTTTGTATACTATCTCCGTAATCTGCCCATCATAAGATTGCTCAAATAGCTTTTTCACTTCGCAATTAGGATGCGTGCATTTGTAATAACTGCGTGGAAATTCACTTCCTTTGACATGTTTCTGTCCATACTTTCTCCAGTTGTATCCATCATCAGATATCATGGATGAGCCTGTTACTCTATGATCGGTCTGCCCTGACTGTGTCACACAATTTGGGTTCCCAATCTGGTTTAATTCATCTAAATCAACTTCAGCAGGAACACTAGCCAAAGAAGTAGCTGTATGAACTGGTACAGAGAGATTCAACTCATTCGAAGAGCCAGCCATCTCGGTTTTAACTGGAGCTGATGGATTATACACTACAATCTGGTATTGACCTTGGATCGGCAGAGATTGTTCGCTTCTAAGATGGTTTAAATCTGCAGGTGCCTTGAATAAGCAAAACCTTTAGACAAGGAGGATATTTATACCATACAAGCAGTGGGGCATTATGAACATAGATAAGGATGTCAATATCGAAAAATCTAGAGAGAGAGAGAAGAGATAGCAGGATGCTAAATCAAGATTCTATATGAACACATAACCATACACCCTGTGACTGTAGTGAAATAGAAATTGATTGTCCATTAATTTCAAGGGGAAATTACCAGATTCGATCAAGGAGGGGGTCTAAACTCAAAGCAGCTGGGATTTCTTTCATCAATAGCATTGGAACACACAGAAGCTGCTGAATATGCACTAGAAGCGACAGTGCCATGCACTGCCTGAGGCTTAATGAGAGAACCAGTAGTTGGTGAAGGCTCTGCCTGGAAACAAGAAGCAAAAAAAAAAAAAACTCTATGTAGTTTTACACGCCTACTTCACTTTCATTCGCTGATGAACAACAACATATAAACTGCGAGTGACTAGTATCATCAGCATGAACAAGCATATAAAGTACAAACTCAGCTAGCGATCTAATATCAAACAAACTAATTCTAGTACGATTGTTTAGTGCATAAAAGAACTTAAAATGTGGAGGGGGTTGATTCCAAAACAAACAAAATAAAGGTGAGTAAAAGAAAAATCTTTTCAATAAGTATTCATGTACTTCCAGCTAACTCTACACTAGATGGTGGAAAACAGATTTGTAATACCTCCTACCAATCCCCTAACTTGCAAATTCAACTCTGTGATGTCATATCTTCCATCAAGTAAACCTAGAGCTTAACTAATAAAATAAAATCCTCCATTAAGTCGCAGTAATAATGTCTCTTCATCTTGACCCACCTATTTCTGTTTTCCACCCATTCATTCCACTGCCTCCTAGCACCACACTTTAAACAGAAACCTATCCTTCGATCTAAATCAAACAATTGCCTTTAAACAAGCATCAATTCATCAATCTACTCCACCTCACAACCAGCATCTATTCCATATTCTTACATTACAAAAATGGGAAAATTCTCTCGCATGTCCTTACCTATAACACCAGTTCAAGCACCAAAAATATATAAGCCACAGTTGCCACACAACCAAAAGAGGAAAGTTAATTATGTGGAAAAAAACAGCAGTATCATTTAAAAGTAAATCAAAGCTCTCAAAAAAAGGGGTTCAATCAAGATTTTATACGTACAACACATTTAATATATAGATACATATAGAAAAGCCTTATTCCTTCTTCCTCAAAATACAAATCAATGGACACTAGGGTGCCATATCTCATAATTTATCTAATAATTGCATTATCAAACCATCGGAATCTTTTTTCTTTTCTTTAAGGTCTCCAACATCATGAACCACTTCAAATATAAAATCAAACGTGTTCAAGAACACATAAATGAAATAACAAATTTAGCAACCCAGATTGTTTCTTAAGCATCTCTTTTGCTGAAAATTAAATCCAATCACATCATACAAAAACCTAGCCGAAAAAGAAATCCCCACTAAAAGCTACCTAAAAAATAAAATCAAAACTTTGAAGCTCACATTGTTAAATTACTTGATCAATTAAAAAGAATCTTTTGTTTTCTTATTTAAAAAGAAAAAATAAAAGAAAATAACTTTACCAATGAATTTTTAGAAAGTAACCGTGTTTCCTCTATTTTCTCAGGAAACAAACATAACCCAAAACCGATCCAACCTAAAAACAAAAACATAAAAATGACCTCTAACCTTAACATCGGAAAGAAGAAAAGGAGACTCCAAGAAAGAAAAAGGACTAAGCCCAGGTGGAATCGTAATACAAGCCGTCCTTGAGATCGGTAGCTTAGCAGGAGCCACAAGCTTTTACCGATCTCCACCAGAAGCAACAGAAGCCGACAGATCGTGCTGAGTAGTAGAAGCAGCAGCAGCTGAAGAAGAAGAAGCTAACATTTGTTCCTCCGTCGCCAACTAATAAAAACAGGCCTGCAGCGGAAGAAAAAGAGTCAAAATGGAGTTTATTTTTATGCCTGTAAGAAAGAAAAATGAGGGAGGGGTACAAAAGTAAATTAACTTTTTTTTAGTTATCTTCAAATTAAATAAATTAAATTAAAATATTCTAAATTGTTTAAGTTTAGTGATAGACATGAAATTCGAACCCGACTGATTTTTATGCATGTAAGAAAGAAAAATGAGGGAGGGGTATAAAAGTAAATTAACCTTTTTTAGTTATCTTCAAATTAAATAAATTAAATTAAAATATCCTAAATTGTTTAAGTTCAGGGATGAGCATGGGATCAAACCTGACAGGTTTCGACTCAACTCGATCGAGTCTGGCTTTTTAAAAAATAAATTTGAGTTCGGGTCAGGTCGGGTCGGGTCAGTTTTTTTAAAGGTGGTGTTTGGGTCGAGTTAAATTCGAGTTTAGGGTGAAAAATACCTAACCCTACCCAACCCGAATAAAAATATAATTTTACCTTATATATTTATGAATAATTATAATAATATCCCTCTATATATTATTTTTTTTCAATTAAATTACTATTTTTATTGAATAAAAATCATATTTTTTATTAATTTGGTTTAGATTGGGTTCGTATTTTATTTCAAAAATTCGAGTCGAGTAAAGTGTATATATTATATAGGTTGGGTCAAATTTCAAGTGGAAGAGTCATTGTTTTCGGGTCGGGTCGGATGGGTCGAGTGGACCAAAAAATCCGACCCAACCCAACCTATGTCTATCATGTTAGGATAAAGTTTTGACCACAGGGTGACACAGTTTGATATTGATTTGTTATATATGATATATTTGTATTTTTTTATTTTAGGGGTAAATGTTTTTAGTTTAAAGTGATTTGTTTTAGAGTTTTTAATTAAAATAATATATTTCTTAATTTTATATAAAATTATTTATTATTTTTAAAACAACATCACTGCATAACATGTTATGTATTCATTAGATAATATTTTTTTCTTAACAGACACTAATAATTTCATTTTAAATAATTATATAATAAAACTTTAGAGATATAAAATTTTAAACATTTAATATAATAAAAAATATAATTTACACTTGTTTTTCAATTAATAGATCATGAAATTTACATTTACCTTAAAACACATCAAAAATATATATTTTTCGGTTCATATAAATCTAAACTAATTTATGAATTACATAAACTTTATTTTTAGACTAGATACGAACGGCGACGACTTCTTTTATCGTAACCCAAAGTTAAAATTTGAAAATACGTGCATATACAATTTTCTTTTAAATCATTTAATTAAAAATTATTTGATATATAAATTATATAATTTTTTCTCGATTAAATAGAAAATTATTATATTTTCAAAACAAATGACATGATTCAAACTCACACTAGATAAGATAATATGAGTGTTCTTGATCACTCAATCGATTAATCAATCAACAAATCTCATAAATCATGTCTAGAGAAAATCGCCTCAGTGACCAAAAAAAAGTTATAATATACGATTTTAACCAACTTTTTTTGGATTTGCCAAAATGACCAACAAAATCGCAACGCGAAATAAAAATCGCAACGCGATCCCCAGAATCGCAAATCAGTTTCCAGAATCGCAAATCAGTTTCCAAAATCGCAACGCGATTCTTGAAAATCGCGATGCGATAGTACAAATTCGCATTGCGATTTTCCATAATCGCAACGCGAATATGAAAATCGCAACGCGAACACATAAATCGCAACGCGTATCCGTAAATCGCAACGTGTATCCGTAAATCGCAACGCGTATGGGTAAATCGCAATGCGTATCCGTATATCGCAACGCGTATCCGTAAATCGCAACGATAATACATAAAATCGCAACGCGTATCCGTAAATCGCAACGCGATATTTAAAGCGCCATTATAATCGCTACGCGTATTTTATTTTCAAATTACAAAAAGAATATTAAGACAAAATCCCGTAATCGCAACTCATAACCTAAAACCTAAAATCACAACTCAGTCCCATCTCCATCTCTCACTCTCTACGGCGAAGAAATCCGTCCCCATCTCCGAAGATTTCCGTCCCCATCTCCGGCGAAATCCCTCACAACCATTCACGGTCAGAAATCCCTCACAATATTCAGAAATGGAAAATCAACCTCCGAGGGTTAGTTTTTTAATTATTTTTATTTTGAAATGTTTGCATTATTGTAGGTTTTTCATATTGAAACTGATGATAAGTTTACTGGTCATTTCAATAATAGATTAACCATTTCACTTAGATTTCATTTCGCGTTACGATTCTGTCGTTGCGATTTTCATTTCGCGTTGCTATTCTCTCGTTGCGATTTTCAAGTTAGTATTTGTCTTTGTCTTTGTTCTGTCTTTTGGTTGAAGTAATGCAATCCATTCAAGTTTCAATTTGCAGAAGAGTCGCAACGAGATAAATGAAAATCGCAACGAGAGAATGACTGTCGCAACGAGATAAATGAAAATCGCAACGAGAGAATGACTGTCGCAACGAGAGAATCGCAACGCGAAATGAAAATCGCAACGAGAGAATCGCAACGCGAAACCAAAATCGCATTGCGATTTTCATTTCGCGTTGCGATTCTCTCGTTGCGATTTTCATTTCGCGTTGCGATTCTCTCGTTGCGATTGTCATCTCGCGTTGCGATTCTCTCGTTGCGATTTTCATTTCAACCAAAAGACAAAACAGTGTTGCAAATTTTAGTTTCAAGAATAAACTACTACTTTTTATGTTTATTGTTTTGGTATATCTTCACAGTGTAGTTTTGGTATATCTAACTTGGTATGTTTATTGTTTTTGTAGAAATTTTTTTCGGCTCAATTGACCTTGAGAAATAAAGTCAGCCTGGCCACTACAATTGCAAAGAAGCTTTCACCTGCTCAAAGACAATTGTTTGAGGAAACCTGCTTCGGGCCATGGCTGAGAGTACAGCATCCGGGTGGAGATGCTAATTTGACCCATTTGTGGCTTCAGACCATGACATCAAATCTACCCGACAGTATACAACGTGGTGAGGAAGAGATATGGTTTCATTTTCCACCAGCGTATACTTGCTTTGGGCGGAAGGAGTTCTGCTTAATCACTGGTCTACGATTCGGACACGATGATGTAGGCCGGTACACTCGTCATATCGCCGCCCATCATGGTTATCCCGGGTTTTTCCGGATGAGTCAATGGAGAAGCCGAACCTACATGTCGACGACCTGAAGAAATTATTTAATAAGAAAGCTGGTTTCACTCGGATGGAAGACGTCGATGTTGTCCGAGTATGCCTTCTACTACTTGTGTATGCCGGCTTTTTAGGCAGAGAGGCTAGACAACCTATTCATCGGGAGCTAATAATATTGGTAGAGGACCTGAATGCATGGAATCTGTTTCCGTGGGGTTCGTATATATGGAAAGCTACCTGGACTAAGTTGTCGTCTGCCTTTGATGACCGCAAAAGTTTGCGGGGCGATGGGTCCAAATACACTTTGTCAGGCTTTGTTTGGGCCTTTAAGGTAAGAATTTCTATATAATGTTTCTAAAATTATAATTAATTATTTAACAATTACTAATTTTGTTATTATATTGTTTGTAGATTTGGATATTCGAGGCTTTCCCCAGCATGCGTACATATGCAATAAAAACGTCAAATGATATTCCCAGGGCTATTTCCTGGAAGAGGAAAACTCTGTTGGATTGGGAAGACTTAATACCATATGCCACAATAAATAATGTAAGTTAACACAAATACTTTCATATAATATATAAACAAGTTATTAATAGTAGACGTTTAACTTTGTTTGAGTTTTATATTTTAGGAGGCCAACATTCCATTACAAAGACTGACACCCACGGAGGAAGAGCTTGCCACTGATTGGTGGCAAGCTAGTCAGAATTTTTTTGATGGCACGGATGATGAGCAGCATCCACTTCCTCCAATTCGAGAGCCATCACCTCACCTAGAGCCATCACCCGATCGACCCGACTATACATCTCTAGAACGAGAGCCATCACCTATCCCGTCACATCATCGAGCCTCTTCTCCACCATCACCTCATGATAGGCGACCGGCAAAGATGCCACGACTCCTATCTCCCTGTTCTCCACCTCCACCTCAACGGGATGAGTCAAGGGAGTTACGTGATGAGGTCAATGCCTTGCGTGAGGAGATCGGTACTCTACGCGATAACGATGGTGCATGGCGTGTGGAGGTGTCAACTTTACGTGGTGAGGTTGCCGCTCTACGTGAGATGATAGTATCGTTGCAGAATGAGGTTCATACTCTACGCAACGAGGTAAGTTTAAGATTTTCCATATTTAACTTAATGATAAATTTACTCGTAATTTCACTTAGATTAGCCATTTCACTTAGATTGCTTAGTAAATTTATTCGGTTGCTGCCAATTCTGCTAAACTGTGTATTCTTTAACACTGTGAAATAGTATTTGTCTTTGTTTTGTCTTTTGGTTGAAAGTAAATTTGTTCGGTTGCTGCCAATTCTGCTAAACTGTATATTCTTTAACACTGTGAAATATATTTGTCTTTGTTTGTCTTTTGGTTGAAAGTAAATTTGTTCGGTTGCTGCCAATTCTGCTAAACTGTGTATTCTTTAACACTGTGAAATAGTATTTGTCTTTGTTTTGTCTTTTGGTTGAAAGTAAATTTGTTCGGTTGCTGCCAATTCTGCTAAACTGTGTATTCTTTAACACTGTGAAATATATTTGTCTTTGTTTTGTCTTTTGGTTGAAAGTAAATTTATCCATTCAAGTTTCAATTTGCAGAAGAAGAAATAGTTTACTTTCGCAACACGAAACTTAAAATCGCAACGCGAAACCAAATCGCAACGCGAAATGAAAAGCGCAACGACAGAATCGCAACGCGAAACCAAAATCGCAACGACAAGATCGCAACGCGAAACCAAAATCGCATTGCGATTTTCATTTCGCGTTGCGATTCTTTCGTTGCGATTTTCATTTCGCATTGCGATTCTGTCGTTGCGATTTTCATTTCGCGTTGCGATTTTAAGTTTCGTGTTGCGAAAGTAAACTATTTCTTCTTCTGCAAATTGAAACTTGAATGGATTGCATTACTTCAACCAATAGACAAAACAAAGACAAATACTAACTTCAGGGTATTAGTTTGAAACATATTTTTCTTTGTTATCTGATGCATTTTGTGAACTATGATAGAATAATGACTTGGGTGAATACAATGCAAGTTTGAAACATATTTGTCTTTGTTTTCACTGTTTAAATATCATGTCTGTTTATTTACTGATTTTTGTATTTAATTATTTAGCGGCCCGATAGAGTGGATGCTTTACGTCGGGTTATGCTTGCACGACGGAGTTCACGCATCAGACAGCGTGCACGTGCTATTAAGTCTCCGTACACCCCAATAGTGCGAAGACACCGCAAGAAGAAGCCCGACTCGCCTGTCATCCCTCAAGAGTCCACTCCTATCGTTGAAGAGGCCCCCCATATCATTCCTCGAGAGTCCCCTCCCACCGTTCAAGAGGCCACTGTCATCATTGAAGAGGTCCCTCCCACCATTCAAGAGCCCGATTCACATGGCGTCATATGTAGGCTTCTTGAGAAACCCTCTGTCGTGCCGGACATGATGGATTCAAGTTGGCTCTCGTATGAGTTACCGGCCAGTACCATACCGGTATCTGAAGAGGAGAGGGAACAACTACCGGACACAATTTTGGATAACACCCTTTGGGCTAAGACCGCAGTTGATTTTTATCTACATGAGCGGAGCAAGGGGTGTTTCACTGAAATATGCAAGCTCACCGATGATATCTTTTTGTTGCTTGAACGGCCTTGGTGGGGCGTATTATTAGGGGTCGAAGACAATGGCTATTTCGATGGGGGGGTAAGTCTTATATTTTTCTTATATTTCAATTTGATTAATTTTTTTTTAAATTTATGTAAGTCACTAATATATGTCTTTTTTTGTAAAACAGCATATCGATGCGTGGGTGACACGTCTTCTAATAATAAGAAAACTTAAGAAAAATAAAAATATACGATATACAATAATGCCGACGTCTTTTCACGCCGTTCACTTGAAGAATGCACGAGATGAATCATTTGATTTGGGCAATGGACAAGCTAAACTTTATCCTGCATGGTGGGAGGTCGATAAGGTTAGTATTTATTTTAGATTGAGTTTAAAGGTTTTATGAAATAAGTGCGCAAATGAATGAATTATTACTTATGATTGCAGGTGTTTATCCCTGTTTTGGAACGTAAACATTGGATTCTCGTCGAGCTTCAGCTCCCATCCCTTAAGACAATAGTGTATGACAGCATGATAAATTACATATCATTGGCTGATTTAAGAGATGTTATTAAGGGATGGAGCTCTCATTTGGCTAAATTCTTGGATGCGATCAATTATTGGACTCGTTCTGGAAACAAGAAGCCAAAGAAGCTCAATATTACAGTTATTAGAGACGAGACCGCGCCACAACAAACGAGCGGAGCCAGAGGAGATTGTGGTCCTCTCGTATGCTTGGCGTTGGAGCGTTTGACGACGGGAAGCATCAAGTATCTACCTCCCACCGATAGAGATAAAGCTGCAGTAGGCTTGTGGTTTCGGCATTATATGGCTAAATCGATATATACGAGACGCTGCCTACCTGCATCCGCGTTATAAAAATGTCCATAAACAATTGGTAAGTTTATATACTTATAAATGAAAATGTTTGGTTAATTAACTAGAATTCAATAATTTGCGTAGAAAGTGTTGTTTGAACAAATGTTTGGTTTCTGCAGGTTAATCTCAGAAGTGAACTGCGTGAAAATGATGTCGAGCTGCAAAAGTTGATTCAATAGTTTAATTGATTGTTTTTTGATTGTTTAATTGATTTGTAAAAGTTGATTCAATAGTAGATGATCGGAAATAAGAATTATTGCTTATTTTTTGATTGTTTAATTGATTTGTAAAAGATGATTTGTAAAAGTTGATTTGTGTAATTGATGCGAACATAATTCTTATTTGTGCTTGTTTAATTGATTGAAATGTAATGGTTGATTTTGTTGATTTCAATCTGCATTATGTTGAAGGCAAAAATGACTATCGCAATGCGAAATGAAAATCGCAATGCGAAATGAAAATCGCAACGAGAGAATCGCAATGCGAAATGAAAATCGCAATGCGGAAATGAAAATCGCAATGCGTTTATAATTTCGCATTGCGATTATCTCGTTGCGATTTTCATTTCGCATTGCGATTTTCATTTCGCATTGCGATTCTTTCGTTGCGATTTTCATTTCGCATTGCGATTTTCATTTCGCATTGCGATTTTCATTTCGCATTGCGATTTTCATTTCGCATTGCGATTTTCATTTCGCATTGCGATTTTAATTTCGCATTGCGATTCTGTCGTTGCGATTTTCATTTCGCATTGCGATTTTCATTTCGCATTGCGATTCTCTCGTTGCGATTTTCATTTCCGCATTGCGATTTTCATGTTGGGATTTTCATTTCGCGTTGCGATTGTATTTTCCGTGTTGCGATAGTCAAATGCATGCCTAATAGTGATAACAACTGAATAACAAGAGTTGGTTAAGTCAAAATGGTTGGCCTGAGTCATTAATTCAACTGAAAATGTTAAAAGTTCACACATAAAATCCACATAATACAACGTTTGCATTTAAAAATCACCTAAGTTAACAGTCTCAAAAGGTGAAGCCAATCGTGATTGGGATTTTAAAGATGATTGCCTTTGCTTGACACCATATGAGCTTTGGATTTTGATGAGGATCCATATTTTGGTAGAGGAAAAGATGATTTTGATGGCACTGGTGATCCACATGTCAACCTTGTATGACCACTTTCCTTGCACCGACTACATGTCGATCTCTTCTTCTCTTCACCCTTAGACGGTATACGATCGTGACTTTTTGGTCGGCCAGGTAGCCTTCTGTCCATGGCTGGTGGCAAAACTGTTTGTAAGTCATCTGGTATGTCCCACTCAGAAGGATGTGGAATAGGGTAGACAATCTCGGCATAAGTCTGTCGATAAACTTCTGTAGTGTAGCAATCCATAGCGTATGCGCTTGAATCATCTTGGTTTAAATGAAGAGCAACTTTTATAACATGGCCACACGGATAACCAGATGTTTGCCATTTCATACAACTACACGTCTTTGCATTTAGATCGACTAGCCCATTTAAGTTATTATCCAGTACTTGAAACAAAGTGTTTGAACATGGTTCAACTCTCCATGACGTTGACTTCACAACACGTTTCGTTATCTTTTTTTCAGTCCATGGTGTAACACGATGTTCCAATGTTCCTGTAAATTTAAATAAACAATACTTAGTAAAATATATAAATATGATAAGTTACGAATTCAAAGAAATAATACCTGCATGGTTTCTTTTCTTGTAGTACCACTGTTGAATAGAGGCTCGAAAAAACTCCATTAACATAGTAATGGGTAATTTCCGGGAATGACGACTTAGAGCGTTGATTGATTCTGCACTATTAGACGTCATGAAACCATATCTTGCTCCAAGTTGATGTACTCTTGACCATCTTTCAAACCCGACATCTTCTAGTGTTTGAGCACACTGAGGCAAAACACGTCTTAAACAATTTATATGCTTATTGAAATCCACTTCCCGATAAGCTTTTACAGCCTTCCAGTATGTCCATTTGTGCTTTTTATACCAGCAGACCTTGATTTTAGATTTCTATACAAATGAACACCACAAAGTCCATGAAAAGCATCTGGGAAACACCTTCTAACAGCGTTGTCAATTGAGTTTGCCCTATCGGATATGATTGTCAGATTGCTAATAGGACCTATGCAATCCCTAAGATGCCCCATAAACCATGTCCATGAATCAGAGGTTTCAGATTTGCCAACCCCGTAAGCTATTGGCAATATCCCATTGTTAGCATCCATGGCTACTGCTAATAAGTTTACTCCAAGGTATCGACCTTTCAAATGTGCTCCGTCAACTATAATAACTGGGCGCATGCAAGTAATAAACGAACGAATCTACAAAATAATATACACAAGAAATATAATCATTTAAATGTGAAATGCATGTAACTAACAAAAATGAGTCAACAAATTATATTGATTTACTAACCGTAGCACCAATGGCGATAAACAGCAACTCAAAGCGTCCATCTCTATCTGTTTTGATATGAGTTACCGACCCAGGATTTTTCAGCTTTAAATTGTGACAATAAGCCGGCAGTTGGGCAAACGATGCTTCTGGCGACCCCCTCAACAATTCCAAGGCATAACATTTGGCTCTCCAAGCTTGAGAATATGATATACTAATCTTGAACCGAGCATTCATGTCAGTCATAATTTCATGTCCCCGATATACCCTGCCATTCAAAAACATTAACTCAGCCAGAAAACCACCCAACACCTTTTTGTTTGCCTGTCTATGGTGAGGAAAAACTTGGGTTCTTGAACATGTATGTTTATCAATAAAAGTCCTAACTTGAAACATTTTGCAATCTTTTATTCTCTTTGCAATCATACGCCACGTACAGTTTTTGTCAATCATACACCTTGTTTCGAAACGATCTTTGCTTGATTTGTTAACTTTTAGTTGATAGCCATCTTCCACACATTTCGTATATAAAGCTATCTTCAAGTCTTCCTTTGTATCAAAACAATCATCTTTCTTGATACGAATAACTTTTGTGTAACAATCAACTGCTTTCTTTATCAACTCTTCTTCCGGTATCTGAAGTAATTCTGGCATATTCCAGTTATACGCCCGTGGCATTTTCTTTTCTTCGGGGACTTTTCTTCTTCTTTTTCTTCTTCAGGATTATATGAATTACAGAATGGATGTTCAACATGTTCATTCACAGTCGTAACTTCCTCCTCATTATCATCAACATTACATTCTTCGGCAACGGCTGTTTCATCATCAAAATTCGGGTATTGACCAATATCAATATCATTACACGCATGGTCTGTTTCTTCTTCTGAAACATCATCAAAATCCGTGTATTGACCAATATCAAAGTCTGGATATTGACCAAGACCAAATTTCGAATACTGACTAGTACTCACAATTTTTCTGTTGGCTCATCATCGTCTAACTGGTCAATACGAAAACCGGAATTTGGTGCTGAAAGTTGATTGGGATTTGGATTAGAGAAATGTTGTGGGTTTTGAGAAAAACTTAGTTGATTACTACCCGCTACTGACCCAACAATACTACTTCTAGGTTCAACAACATACAATGTAACATCATCTTGTGAAACACTAATGTAAGCAATGAATCGTTCAACATCTTCATTGTCGGTTAACAAATAAACTTTACCATTTCTCTGATAAGATAGCCTAAATCCACTTAGGGGCTCTAAATTCAATTTATTTGAAACACGTAGCATTAGAGTTTCATAAGTTAACTTTTGTAAAGACAATTTTAGTTGAAGATTCATGGGTAAAGGCATATATTGTAAAACACCATGAACATTATCCCATGACCCTCCAAAACACAAATCTATCCAAACATGATCAACATTAGATGATTTCATGGTTGTAAATTAATTTACTAAACAGACGAGCTGCGAAACTAAAACCTGTTGCCGGATTGGGAAGGATGTCGTTGGATATAGGAACGGATGTCGCCGGAGAGAGTGATAGATGGAGATGGAATGAGTTGCGATTTAGGGATTTAGTTTATGATTTCAGTGTTATATACCCAAAATTTAAGTGTTGTGATTTACAGATTCTCGTTGCGATTTACGGATTATCGTTGCGATTTACAGATTCTCGTTGCGATTTACGGATTATCGTTGCGATTTACGGATACGCGTTGCGATTTACGGATTATCGTTGCGATTTACGGATACGCGTTGCGATTTACGGATACGCATTGCGATTTACGGATACGCGTTGCGATTTACGGATACACGTTGCAGTTTACGGATACGCGTTGCGATTTACGGATACGCGTTGCGATATACGGATACGCATTGCGATTTACCCATACGCGTTGCGATTTACGGATACACGTTGCGATTTACGGATACGCGTTGCGATTTATGTGTTCGCGTTGCGATTTTCATATTCGCGTTGCGATTATGGAAAATCGCAATGCGAATTTGTACTATCGCATCGCGATTTTCAAGAATCGCGTTGCGATTTTGGAAACTGATTTGCGATTCTGGGGATCGCGTTGCGATTTTTATTTCGCGTTGCGATTTTGTTGGTCATTTTGGCAAATCCAAAAAAAGTTGGTTAAAATCGTATATTATAACTTTTTTTTGGTCACTGAGGCGATTCTCTCTAATTTATATATATATATATATATATATATATATAATCAATCAACAAATCTCATAAATCATGTAAATGTTAATTTATATATATATATATATATATATATATATATATATATATATATATATATATATATATATATATATATATTTATTTATTTATTTATTTTAATATCATGTATCTTAATTAGAGTTTATTATTTAATTTTAGAATTATGATTTAAAGTTTAGAATAAGATGAAATTTAATTTTAATTTTTAAAATTAAAATAAACAGAGCTATATAAACTTTAATTCATACAATCTATTATTAAAAAAATATTACTTAAAATAAATATACATAACAATAAATTGACATTTTAATTTTACTAAATACCATTACTAAAATAACTGTATAAAGTTCTTGCTTGTAATAAAATAAGCATTAATAGAGGACATTTAATTATGATGATGGGACCAATGTAAGAATTTGGCGGCATTGTATAAAAAAGGTTAAAGATAAACATTATTACAAGTACCCAACAAATTTTGTTTCTACAAAAAGTTTATAAAATGAGACAAAGGAATAAGTATACGTAAAGCTTAAATATTTATTAAAAATACTAACAACAACAAACCCTCTCTCTCATTTACTCACATTTGGTTTACATTAACCAAATATTCAACAAGATGAGCAAATAATCAGTTATCAGATATTACCATATATGGTTTGTAACATTCTAAATTATGGGTTAGTGACCAAATTGTAAATTTTAAAAATTTGGTGACAAAATTATAATTTATTAAAAAGTTCAATTATTTAAGTATGAATATTTCAGTATTGGATTAAATGGTAATTAAGGAATTATGGAAGGGATATAATGATCTTTTATGAAAAAGATATTTATCTCTTATTAAAGAGATAAGCATATGAGTGGGGAGTATCTAGAAGCTTATTTCCTTCTTCTTCTCCCCGTAAGCTCCATGGCAAAGGTAAGATTTCTTAGTTGTTGATTATTAGCTAAAATTTAAGTGGGGTTTTAATCATTAGGTGATACTTAAGCTTAGGGAAAGCTTAAGTTATCTTAAAATCAAAAGATGAAGATGTTATAAAAGATTAAAGAAAATGAGTTTTAAAGTGAATTTTTGAAAAAGAGTTAATAAATGAACGTTGAGATGGAATTTGACTTGTCATAGGTGTGAATAAGAAGTTATAAGTGTTAAATCAAAATTTAGATAACATGAAAAATTGGGTATGATTCTTAATTTTAAGAATCATGAAGAGATATGGAAAATAAAGATAGTTTATATGGATATAAGTGGTTTATGAAGTGATAGTTGAGTTTAATGACATGATAGGGGTTTAAAATAGAAGAATTGAGTGAAGAGTTGATGATTTTCGGGATTGAAATACAATTTCTGGGTAAGATGTTTCGATGCACATTCAAAGTGCATCGATGCACATTCAAAGTGCATCGATGCACCATTTAAAGAAGAAACATCGAATGTATTTTGTGCACCGATGCACAAGTATATGTATATGATTCTTACAGAATGATCCCTAGTATATGTATATATTCTTTGGAACATGTGTGAAGTCTTGTGAGACACATATTTGATCCCTAGTATATGTATATGATTCTTACAGAATGATATGTGATCCTTATGGACATTATTATATGGCACTACGATGTAATTCTACGCGGTACTCCGGTACAATTCTACGTGGCACTTCGGTGCAATTATACGAGCTGTGGTGATAGCATAATGGTGCACAATCTCAATAGACTCACATATCAACAGTTCTCACATATATACCATGGGCTAATAAAGAGATAATATTAAAAACTTGATATGATGATATACTTGTTTCCTTATGAAATGTTATGTGTGATATATGATTGTACAAGGGTAATTATAAGATCATACGATAAAAGGAATCAATGATAGTGATAAGAGATATGAATAATAATGATATATATACGTATGTATATATGTATTTGTTACATGTAAAAGTATATGAATTGTATGGAATGATAGTAGTAATTGTTTATGTATGATTATTAGATAATGTTTACATTATATGTTTATTGTCTCACTAAGTCATAGACTTAGCGCGTGAGTATTTCACACGTAGGTTCTTACAAGCTTATGGATAGTTGGGGTGCAAGACAGGTCAGTTCTCCTTACTGAAGGTCAGATCAGAAAAAAATAAATAAACAATATGTATGTTAGTATATATATATAAGTTCATGTTGGCATGTATTCAAAAGAATATGTTGTATAATCTCGGAATAATTTTGTACACGCTTTGAATAAGTTATATGTAAATGAATAAGTGAATTATGCACGCTCTAATCGGTTTTGCAATAATGAAAATGTATTTTATGTAAATTTGTCAATTATATGTTATAAAAGTTTTTAAATTAATCACTATTTTATGCAAGTAAATGATTTGATATGTCAGTGTGACACCTCGGATTCTTATTCGGGTCGGGTACGGGTTGAGAGGTGTTACATTTAATGGTATCAGAGCTACGGTTTAGCCCATTCTATGCTAAAAACAAAGTCAAAAGTGTTTTAAAAAAAGTATATATGCCAACATAAAGTGGAAAATTTTCTGATCTGATAGGATAAGGAGTGTGTTGTCTTGTTAATAGAGTTAATTTTTTTTATGTTATGTAAGATAATTGAATACCTGAAAATGATTTATTAGATATATATGTTTATATGATATGATAGATGATATGTGAACATATGCAAATGACATGTTATATGATATGAATTAGATGATAATATGTACACGTGATATGTGATAGAAGAAATGATATGAGCACATTAATATATGAAAGTTTTCAAAGAGAAACACAAAGTAATAGACTGAAGGTAATAACATTCACCTGCCCTGGCCAGGCAGAGAGAAGAGCGAAAACCTCAAGGAGTGCATGTATAAGATTAGAGAATATTATATGATGTGGAATGATATTTTAGTATGATTTCAATTTTATGCTGCTATAATTCATAGAAGGGATGTATCAAAGAGAGTTGAGAATACCCAAGTTCAAGGGTGAATTTGAGAAATGTTCTATTGTTATAGAGATTTGATTAAATTATATGAAGATAATGTTAGAAGGTTTTCATTTCTCCAAAGTGGAGAAGTTAAATTGAGTAGTTTTGTTACTACATGGGTAATCTAGAAGTATGGTGGACAAATGTCACCATAAGAATGTTAAAAGATTAAGTAACGTGGTTATTGTTGTAGAAGAGTTCAAGAATGAAGATGATGATATAGTTGCTTGTGTGTTTGATTTACAATAGGATATATATTTTACATGACATGATATATATATATATATATATGGTATATGGTATAAGTGAGTACATGTTAAGGTATATGTGTATGAGTATAAGTTTAATAAGTTAAGCAGATTTATTGTTGAGTTGATTTTGATTAAGAAATATAAGAAGGATACATGTGATTGGTTGTCTAGGGCTTGTTGTGCCTTAGATTAAAAGAGTGTTACTGGTATTAAATTTGTTTTCATTTTTAAGAAATGGTTAATCGTGTTAAAGTTCTTGAGAGAGCTCAAAATAAGAGGATTGGAAAAAAATCTTAGAGGATTAAGAAAATTAGTGCTTAATAAAGTTAAGCACCATCAAAGAAAGATATAGAATATGGTTTTCAACTTTAAATCATATATGAATTAGTTGTATTCTCCGCTAGAGAATAAAGCCAATCAGTTCAGATGGATTGGAAATTATAGTATTAAAGGAACTTTATCGTTCTGAAGTAGAATAATTTCTTTACCGCATGAGCAAGATAAAGTGGAAGAGATTGATGTTAATTAGAGAATATTAAAAGACCAAGGAAGGGTTTAAGATATGTATATGAATGATCAGTTATAAGACAAAGGTAAATGGAATGGTTGAATTTGAACCAAAGGAATCGTATTATGGACGATAGAGAATGAAGGTTTAATAAGTGAAGGAAAAAACGAATGAATTATTTTGATTGTAAAGAATATATATATATATATATATAAATAAATAGTTTAATGAAGGTTTATGTTTTGATTGAAAGGAATAAGTTGAATAATAAAGTAGTGGGATAATAAATGTATTAAAGTAAAAGGATCTGTATGTTTGACGGAAGCTAAGGATTGAAAGAAAGGTTAAAAAGGATAAAGAAGGAAAAGTATCAAGGATAAGAAATGAATGTAAAAGCATAAGGAAATAGGGTAATGAAATAATTAAAGTAATGAAGTGAAGATTACGATAGCACGAAAGATTTATTGATGAGGTAATATGTGAAAATGAATATTAGACGTGTAAATAGTATTGTGTATAAGCAAGAGTGTGGATGTGATGAAGAGAAGAAGATAAAGATTCTTGTGTTTAAGGGAAGTTAAGGATTGATAGAGAAGAGTAAAGTAATATGAAAGGAGTAAGGAAGTATAAAAGAAATTAATTGAGTTATGATATCGAGAAGTAAGGATTGAATTTTTCTGTATATATAATGAGTAACAGTATATGGATTTATAAAGGTCGGATATATGATTGATTAATTAGGGCTTGTGCCCTAGATTTAACCGTTGATATTTGCTAATTGTAATAGTAAATGTGATAGAGTTATAAGATTGAAAGAAAAGATGAAGTGAGTTAATTAAGTATGATATGAATTTGAATATGATTATGTATTTGGATCCTATATAAATATGATGAAGGCAAAGAGAAGAGTATTTACAAGTTTAAAGGTAGCTTTGAGGAAGGAAAATACAAGTGCAAGAGGTGGTGAAGAATAAGGTTCTGTATAAGTAAAGCTGGTTATTAGAGTTATAAAATATGGAATAAAGAAATGAAAGGATGAAGTTTAAAGGATCAGATGTGATAAAGGTTATATGGAAGTGTAAATGATAAGTTTGATATAGAATACGAAAAGTGTGCAAGGTGATGTGAAAAGATTGTTTGACTTCATAAAGTATATGTTTAATCACAATTGAAGAAGATTTAAAATCGTGTTTTGGTCAAATGATGACGGAATAAAAGTTTGGTATAGTTATAAGGTAATTAGAGCGTTATGAAGAAATAGATGGATTTATGTTATAGAGCGGTGAGATGATTGTTACTATCTACGTGATAAGTGACATTATATGAAATTTTAGAAATATCAAAGGAAAAGGCAGATTGAAGGAAAGAAAAGACGGTAATGGATTGGATTCTTTGGAAAATGGAAGGCAAATCATTGATTATAAATTGTGAAGGGATAAAGTTGTGAAAACAACTTAAGAATATTAAAAGATATGTTCTTGTTAAAGTGTACAATGAAAAATTCGAGGATGAATTTTCTTAAAAGGAGGGGAGATTTGTAACATCCCAAATTATGGGTTAATGACCAAATTGTAAATTTTAAAAATTTGGTGACAAAATTATAATTTATTAAAAAGTTCAATGATTTAAGTATGAATATTTCAGTATTGGATTAAATGGTAATTAAGGAATTATGGAAGGGATATAATGGTCTTTTTATGAAAAATATATTTATCTCTTATTAAAGAGATAAGCATATGAGTGGGGAGTATCTAGAAGCTTATTTCCTTCTTCTTTTTCTTCTTCTTCTCCCCGTAAGCTCCATGGCAAAGGTAAGATTTCTTAGTTGTTGATTATTAGCTAAAATTTAAGTGGGGTTTTAATCATTAGGTGATACTTAAGCTTAGGGAAAGCTTAAGTTATCTTAAAATCAAAAGATGAAGAGGTTATAAAAGATTAAAGAAAATGAGTTTTAAAGTGAATTTTTGAAAAAGAGTTAATAAATGAACGTTGAGATGGAATTTAACTTGTCATAGGTGTGAATAAGAAGTTATAAGTGTTAAATCAAAATTTAGATAACATGAAAAATTGGGTATGATTCTTAATTTTAAGAATCATGAAGAGATATGGAAAATAAAGATAGTTTATATGGATATAAGTGGTTTATGAAGTGATAGTTGAGTTTAATGACATGATAGGGGCTTAAAATAGAAGAATTGAGTAAAGAGTTGATGATTTTCGGGATTGAAATACAATTTCTGGGTAAGGTGTATCGATGCAAATTCAAAGTGCATCGATGCACCCTTTAAAGAAGCAACACCGAATGCATTTTGTGCACCGATGTACAAGTAAGTGCATCGATGCACCGTTAAGGATGCATCAATACACTGTATAGTGCATCGATGCATACCTTCATTAAGAGTTGAAATTAGCTTTTCTCTTAGCCTAAGAAGGGATAGTTTAAGATATATCTAATGTAATTAGTATACTGATATGTATCAATGTATTGCTATGTAGATTTAGAGCGTAATACTGTTCCGGAACAATCGAAGGATTATGATTGATTCAAAGCAAACAAGGCTAAGGTGAGTGCAATTTAAATTGTACTTATAGAACAAACATTGGCTTGCGATGAGCCACTGACGGAGTTACTATAGTAAGAAGTAACTCTTAAAATGTTATTGTACGTGATATGTTTAACATGTTCTATGTGTTGTGTGATATATATATGTGCTTACATAAGAACATGAGAGATCAAATAAGCTATGTGATAAGAATATAGAGAGTGAAATGAATGACATGAAAATGCATGTATGTTTGATTATACGTGGGGATATGTTCTTGTAAATGTTATGTGGCTTATGTAAATAAATGGAAAGATGAATGTTATATATATAATATATGTAAAGCATCTGATAACAAGAGATACTAGTGATATTCATGTTATATGAACATAAGAAATGTTACAAGTTAAATGACATATGAATATGAATCATATGAAAGTGACATGTACATGTGAATATGTGAAAGTGTGATAACATAAATAATAATGCCCATGTTATGTTATACGAGAGCTAGGGGTATAGTTGACATTATTATATGTATATGTATATGTATATGATTCTTAAGGAATGATATGTGGTCCTTATGGACATTATTATATGGCACTACGGTGCAATTCTACGCGGCACTCCGATACAATTCTACGCGGCACTCTAGTGCAATTCTACGCAGCACTTCGGTGCAATTATACGAGTTGTGGTGACAACATAGTGGTGCACAACCTCAATAGACTCACGTATCTACAGTTCTCACATATATACCATGGGCTAATAAAGAGATAATATTAAAAACTTGATATGATGATATACTTGTTTCCTTATGAAATGTTATGTGTGATATATGATTGTACAAGGGTAATTATAAGATCATACGATAAAAGGAATCAATGATAGTGATAAGAGATATGAATAATAATGATATATATATGTGTGTATATATGTATTTGTTACATGTAAAAGTATATGAATTGTATGGAATGATAGTAGTAATTGTTTATGTATGATTATTAGATAATGTTTACATTATATGTTTATTGTCTCACTAAGTCATAGACTTAGCGCGTGAGTGTTTCACAGGCATGCTCTTACAAGCTTATGGATAGTTAGGGTACAAGACAGGTCAGTTCTCCTTGCTGAATGTCAGATCAGAAAAAAATAAATAAACAATATGTATGTTAGTATATATATAAGTTCATGTTGGCATGTATTCAAAAGAATATGTTGTATAATCTCGGAATAATTTTGTACACGCTTTGAATAAGTTATATGTAAATGAATAAGTGAATTATGCACGCTCTGATCGATTTTGCAATAATGAAAATGTATTTTATGTAAATTGGTCAATTATATGTTATAAAAGTTTTTAAATTACTCACTATTTTATGCAAGTAAATGATTTGATATGTCAGTGTAACACCTCGAATTCGTATCCGGGTCGGGTACGGGTTGAGGGGTGTTACATGGTTACTCGTTAAATGCTTGAATCTAAGAACAATAAACTCTACAAATCATGGAAAGCAAAAACTACTGTAAGAAAAGAAGAAAAAAAACTCCAGTAGGCCGACTCAGTGAGGTGATGAAAAGAATCGAAGTCGGATGGGGTTAACCCCATCGTGTAGAACAGCAAATATGGCTATCTACATTGTCTAGAAAAACTAAGGCAAGCATATATATTGCATTAGGCCAACCAAAATAGAAAGATTTCCAAATCCCAAGCAATGATGTATGTCTAGATCTATCCGTAAAAAACAAGAGTACATCAGTGAACACAGAATGGAATGCTGCTTGTATTTGAGAATTCTAGATTGAAAACTAAACCAAATTTTACATAAACCTTCTTATCGGTTAGCAAAATTATCAATAGACGAATTCTGATGTAGCCTCAACCTGTCAAGAAAAGTCTGTTGCCAAGTTTAAGTTTATGCAAAACAATCCAGTTATATCAATACAAGGTCAACGCCCTAGCAACCGGAAGCATACCATGAGCTACCGTGGAGGGTAAGATGGATGGTATTGTGGCGGTATACCATATACACCATAAATAGGCCGCCTGTCATAATTATAAAAATGGGATGCGGCAGGGTTTGAATTCAAAGGGAAACCCATAGGAGCTCCTGCCACACCATACATCTGAGCTGATGGGCCTGCATAAGGATTAGCGACAGGAGTAGAACATGGCATGCCAAAAGGAGGGGCTGGTGAACGCAAATATGCAGCAGAATGATCTGGCAATAAGCCTGCTGGCCGAAGATGAGCTTGCTGGAACGGAGGAATCGCAGAAGTTGAGCCAGCAGCACTCAATGAGGGTACCGCATGAACAACAGATGCAGTTGTTTTAGGATGCTTGTTGCCACTCTGCTGTTGCTGCTTTGCCGGTGCCCGCTTCTTCTTCTTCTTCTTTGCCTGCTTAGCTGCCACCTGAATGGCCTTCTGTGCAGCCTGCTGCTGCTGAGGCTTGAAAGTAGCAGGAGTTGCAGGGGCTTTTTTGTCTGCCTGCTGCCTCTTAAGCTGCTCAATACGTTTCTGAAGGGGCTCTTGTGAATACTCAGTGTCTAGATTGCGCTCTTCAATTATTTTAATGACAGATTTCAAGGCATCAATTTCTCCATCAGCGGCAATATGCTGCACAAGAAACTGAAATTAGTAAAAGGAAAAAAAATTGAATACTGAAGTCTCGTACTTGGAAAAGTTTGCAGGAAATAAAAGTTTCCCAGCGACTTAAGAGAGTTCTTTCCTTTCTCACTTACTTGAGTTGCATGCCTCTTTGTATCCTCAAGATACACATCCAAAAGAGGTCCTGGTGGGAATTTTTCTGCTAGTCCCAACTCAAATATAAATTTCACAGCAAGCAATTGCTTCTCATCATCTAACAGTTTTTTAATCAAATCTGCAACGCATAAGGCAATGCTGTTTTCATCAGATCTACTGGTAAGAGGAAGAGAATTTGAAATCTCAAAAGGGGTAGAAAATTATGTAAAATCCTATGGAAATATATGATCAATGACCATTACAACTTGAGCTGATTATTTAAATGAGATAACAATATGCTACACCAATTACACATGCACATAATGATTAAATTGAACAAAAAGATCTACCCACAATTTTCATTTTTCTTTTCTTAATCCATCAAATTATTTCGGTCTTTTGGGAAATCATTGTGTTTATATGTTTCACCTTCTTGCCGAGTAAACAGTAAACCATTCTAAGAATATATCTTTTAATCAATGTGAGTCTCCTGTGTAAACTTGGCCAACCTAAGATACCTCCTTTTTAATATAGCAAGAAAATAAAGTACCTCCATTTCCTAAGTAAGCAGTCATATCAAAATTCAAGGCACCCAACACCAGAATAAAAAAAGGTCATGCAACACCTAGAATTTCAAAATTTTGTGCTTCCAATGCAGAAATTAGACAACTGAACACCATATAATCAATAAACCTTTCACTGATATGCAGGAAACCATCTCGTAAAAGATCGTTTTATCATTGTATCTAGTGAGAGAACTTCAAAAACATATAAAATGGTTGGAAAAGAAGCATAAACACCAATAAGAAATTAAATAAGCCTATGTGAATGTAGAAAGAACCAAATTCAACCAAGACACCACTAACCAACCACTGATATATAAATACCTATATGAAAAACATCAATTCTTAAAAGCTCCTTCAGGCACCAAATAATCTAAATCAAGCATACATGACATGACAAACAGCTGCAGAGTAGTTAACAAAATTTATATACCCGTAAAACATAGGAAAGCAAGCAAAATACTTAATCCCAAAATCAAATAAATCCAAATTCACATGATAAGAATTGCATTCAAATCAAGAAATCAATAACCTTACCATGAATTTTCTCCCCCAAACCAATTGACCTACACAATACAATAGCTTGCTGGAATTTAGCAATTGTAAAGAAGTAATCAACAAGCTCCTCCTTATCAACAATTGGTCCCAAACTATAAGTTGCCACTAAATGCAAATAAGCCAACGTCTCCAAAGAGTTATCTTTGAGCAACTTGACCTTGCCGTTCCACTCTAAAGCTAACTTCTTTGCTCTCTCCCTCACTTCTTCATTGATACTTATACCAGTTTCCATTAACTGCTCCAATAAAACCACACAAACCCTCCTTAATTCGAGAGTTCCTGGTTCTGTATCATCTTTAGACTGCGAATTTTCAGTGTAGAACCCCTCCATTGCATCCAAAACCATCGCCCCAGGATCCGCAGCACTACTCAATGCACCGGGAAGCTCCATTTGGATAGCTTCCCGTTCTTTTACGCGGTCGTGTATGTACTTCCTCAACCCTTTCCCATCCATTCTCTCACAAAACTCCTTCAGTTCTGGTCGAGTCACCACTGAGCCAGTGCCGCCTGTCGGCGGAACCGAACCATCAGACTTCACGCCCACGGAATTTGACGATGATGGTTTCTCAACATTTGACGATACAAGCTGATTTAATGGTTGATTCACCATAGTACCAGTGAACGATTCAACTCGGTCTTGTTCCGGTGACGGGTTGGGAGCCGGTGGGTCTCCCTGTTTAGACACGGGCGATTGAGTTGAGTACAGAGTGAGCTTTAAAACGGAGGCGTCATCAATTGGGTTGCGAATGGATTCGCGGGACTCGAGGGTGCGGAACCGTTGAGTCACCGAGTTTTTAAGTTTGGTGAAGTGAGTATCGAGGTCGGACCATGATACAGAGAAAGAAGAGAGGTGCAGAGAGTTGGCTTGGAGGTCATCGAACGCCTTCTTGAGTTCTTCTTTTTTGACGTCAATGAGTTTGATCGCCGATTCTATTGCTCTCAGCGACGGCGTCACCGATACGTTTTCCGATGACATTGTTTTAGAAGATCGTGTTAAACAGAAGAAGAAAAAGATAAAATAAAACCCCAAGTCAAGAAATAAAAACAATTCAGTTAAAATAAGACATCTGATTTTTTATGGGCTGGGTAACATGAAGTTGAGATTTAGGTTTTATTTTGGGTTGGGCTTAGGCTTAATTGAAGTGACCTTGCAAAAGGGTTTAGCATTCATTTATCAGAATCCTACTGGAGTAGACCTTCCGAAGTGGGTGAAGTATGGTGAGGGAAGAATGGACCAGAGAGTCTTTGACAAATAGGTCCCCAAAGCCGAGTTGCAGTGGGCATGTCTTTTGTTAAATATAGCTCTAAACTGTGTATCTCATTCAGCACAAGATAGACCAACTGCACTAGAGGTCTCCAAAAAGATGGACTAAGCTTTCCTCACACATG